>NW_028258445.1:1182500-3582500 GCF_053883595.1 Heterocephalus glaber
AGTGACAGATAGGAAAGAAAGAAGAAAAGAAAGAAGGGCTAATTGAAATAGTATTATTCGAGGACTACTTATCTTAAAAATTAATTGACTCAAAAGCAAAGATAGACATGCGGAAAGTCAATTAGTACTGCCTGCTCCCAGCTAACAGACACTGAGCATAGAGTTGGAAAGCCAAAGCATTTGAATGTTTGCTTATTCTTCTATCCACAATTTCCGGAAATGAGTACAATCCCTTTTGGGAAGGTGATTTTGAATAATTAGCTTTTGTTATTCTAATATAGGAAGCTTGGAACAAAAAAAATTGAAATTAAAAACTAATTTTTAAAACAAATGAGGTTTGATGGGGAAGCTCTTCTTTGCTTTTTATTCTAAGAAATTAAAATATTATAACCGTTATCTTAGAGAAAACCAGGCTCCATCAGTTCACCATACACAGACCTATGAGGTACAGACAGGTTTGTTTAGAATGCTGCCCTAGCCATTCATACAGATGTACATATAGAAACATGTTATTCTGATGAAAACTCAGGGTCAAGTGCGAATGGAGTATGAGCAGGGGAGTGTCATGAGGATTATAATTTCCATCACAGAAGTGGGAAGTAGACATCTGTTGCCTTCCTACGCTGTCACTATCTGCAGGGTCAGCTATACAGAGACAGGGTCCTGGACCATTTCAGCTCAGCAGTCTGTGCAGTGAGTCTATGTCCTCCCTGCACGATACACTCACCCAAAGGGCGTATCAACATCCTTTCTTTGTTAATACCGTTGCTATCAGTGAGCCATTTCTCCAAGCCACTCTTAAACCTGTGTCTGTTACTTACTGTACAATGCTCCTTCTTGAGATAAAAGGTTAGAAAATTCAGTACATGAACAATCAGTTTTCTTCTCTGTTGTGATCTCCATCTACAGGACAGAGAGTTCCACCAGGGGCTCAACTATAGTGAGTTCCCTTTCTGACCCTCCCTGTGAGTGGCACAGTATCGTGCAAATAGTATTTTCATAATGAATATACTCTATTTGAATATTTATAGATTTGGTTAGGGAACAAGATAATTTTTCTTCATCAGTTCTTTTGCCTGATGCAGAAACTCATTTTTTCCCTCCTTTAATCTGCCTTCCTGTTACTACCAAATTTCAAAATGCTACAGTATTTGACTTTGATTACATGATGTACAATCTTATTAAACTCCAAAATCTTTTTGTGATTTGAACCTTTACAAAAACATTATGTCAAAGTGTTTTGGACCAAAATTTTAAATTGATAAAGAAGATTTCAAAATGAAATTACATACTTACATTAACAAATCATCGATTAAACATGTCAACTATTCCAAGTTTGAAATACCAATTTAGAAGCAATAAAATATTATATAAAATGATTCTTAAGTGTGGATGGTTTTGAGAAAATAAAATATTTGAAGTGAAATTTTCTGTTTCATTCATAAAAGTTTTTCTACCCAATTTAAGAATTTATCAAATATGAAATATTTGGACTGATCTCTATACATTCCCCAGACCTTTTGTGGTTGTTATTTTGAGATGGTGTTTCTAAGAGTTAAAGGGCTTTAAAATACAATATAGAATAAATATATCTGGCTATGTTGTTTTGACTGAGCTACTTAATCTTTACGTAATTTTGGATCACCTGGAAAATACGCACTCTGATATATTACTTCATCGATACCTACAGATTCTGTTAAGTTAACTCAGTCACTTTATGGTAGCAATTCGCAGGTTACTATGACATATTTGTCTAGCCTGAGTAGGATTTTATCACACAGTTGTAGAATAACAAAAACTATAAAATATCTAACTATGACCTTAAAATGCCCTTTGCTGATACTGCCTTAATCTAAAAGTTGATTTTATAAATATAAATTTTTGTAAGATACAGATTCTTCCTAAAGTTGTCTCCCAATTGTTACTGTTCACTTCTTTAACAAAGTTCATGCGATATTTTCATACCTGTTCAAGAACTATTGTTTGAATGGATTTGGCTAAAGGTGTACAACTGGCGTCGTCAATACACAGCCTGATATGTTTATGCTGAAAGCTACGTTCACCAGGGCTAAGGATGTCTTGCTTTGAATATCATAGCTACTTCCAAAAGAACAGGAAGAATCTGACTACATTCCTCCTGAATGGATTTCAAAGACTCTGTGTCATTCCTATTGACAATATGAGAAAAACTGTTAGTTTAAACTAAATAGGAAATTAAGTGATGGTAAAACATCTTGGTCACCTCCAAAATCACAGGAATCAAAAAATTATCCAGCAGAAAAGCAATCCAAAAGAAAGCAAAGCTCTTCCCTTTGCTTACCATTGAAAACCTATGTGTTAGGTTGTAGTTCATTTTTTTTCTGGTTAGTTTAAGTGATAATGTGTAGCTTGGCCTAACCTGTTAGTTAATGAGCTATTGGGTGCCGTGGAGATGGTACCTTAAAATCTCCAAACCTCTGCAGCTTCTGTGTTTCTTAAAATCCACCTACAAATGGCCTAATTTGTTTTTTGAGAAATGAATATTTTCTTTCCAGGTTAAAAAAAAAAATCTCATGCGGTCTACTAAAATCATGTATTCTCAGTAGGATTTCTTGTTAACATTCTGGATTCTAAGGATTCATGCCACATGTATACAAACGTCTACATCGAAAGTACCCAGGAAAATTTAAGGTGTTGTCTCGAAATGCAAATCAAACACTGATCAGATTGCCTCAAAGGGCTGCTTTGTGTAGACTTCGAAGATGATAGTGCGTCCATGAGGATCACTCCCTTCCTAGGCAGTATCTAATCTGAGCACATTTTAGCAGAGCTGAAGAGGACATGTATGCAAATAAGAAACCCTCTTAAATAAACCATCCTCTTTTCTATCATCTGTAATATGAGGCTGAATTTGAGTCCAGACAAAATAGTACGATATAATGCAGAAGGAATCTATGCTGCTGTTTTCACCATTCCATAGTATTTTTTAAATTACCATTAAAAAATACATGACATAGCCATGCATGCTGGTATGTGCCTGTAATCACAGCACCATGGGAAGATGGAAAACATCAAGTTTGAGGCCAGCCTGGACAATTTAGTGACGTAGAAAGACGCTGTCTCAAAATAAAAACAAAAACAAAAGATGTGACACATAATTTACCATGGTGAGCCCTTTCAAGAGTACGGTACAGTCGCACTGGCTGCACACATTGTGACCAACACATCTCGAGCCAAACTGAAGTGCTGTGTGTGCACTTGTATATGTCTGAAGTGGGCTGTGTGTAGCATCATTGAGCAAATTCCTTTTATACCTTTTTCTCCTTTGGTTCATAGAATGCCAATTCTTTCCCATATTTACTCTTAATTCTCTATCCCCCTGTTCTTTCCTTCCCTCATTCCCTAACTTCCATCCATCCACGTGCCTTTTCTCTACTATAACATGTTTTGTAACAGTTCTGCAAGATTAGTTTTATAATTTTTTATCTTTAAACATTATTGACATTTAATACATTCGGGTATGCCAAATATTGAAAGATGAAGGTTTAAATTTACACATTATTTAAGCTTAATTCAAAGATATCAAAGACTTTTCATCATATATAACAAAAATAGTAAAATATGGAACATAAAATATTGATTCACTTGATTTTATTTGACTGCTGGTTGCTTATGTTGGAAATTATAACAAGACAAGAAATGCACCGTGAAGGTGGGACTGATTGTTAAAAATTACAATTCCAGTGGAAACCAGTGAATTACCAAGATATCTCCTTAGACATCTCTTTGGTCATTAAGTCCAATTAACCTTTGATATTTACAACTATAATTTTTGTATTTAAAAGATGTGTATTTAAATTCTCAATTCCATTAAGTCATAAATCAAGTGAGTGAAAACATTTTTGTAATCATAAATATCAAATGTATGAGGTAATATGAACATATATTTATATGGATTGACTATTTCTTTTTTATTAAAATTTTATAAACTAGGTAATCATAAAATGTTATAGCTAAAGTATTTCACAAAAGTGTAGTTTGATTTGTTTTATGAAGATTTTTTTATATGACTAATCTATCATTTTAAATAAAACCAATTTTCAAATATGACCTTCATATTAAACTGTATTCTGCCAATGAAATGATTCAATTTCTCAATTTCTTAAAAACAAAGTGGCATTTATTAAAGACTATAACTACTTTCAACACCTTATAGTTTTCAAATAATTAGTACTAACACAGACCTTAAAAACTCATGCTGTATTCTAAGTCCTTTATTTTAGGAGCAAGACTCACAAAGATTAAATAACTTGCCTAAATCAGGATAATTTATTAATGCACAGAACTAGAAACGAGACTGAAGGTCCACATCCTCAGTATGTATATACACACAGTTATCTATAAAATACTTAATTAAGCACAGTGTTTCATATATAATGTTCTGTTAAAGAGAAAAAGTCAGTTTATTATTATATCATTAATATTGTAAACTTTAGAAAAACCCAGTTACATATTAATGTGTACTTTATTGATAATTAATAAGACTTGAATAAATTATATTTTAACAGCATTTTAACCAGCTTGGAGTAAAAATTAGGTGTAGAGTTCTTTTTGGCATTCTAAAATATTCAATTAAATTAATTCAGTTAAATTAATGCATACATTATTAATACAATTACTTATCATATTTCGATAGTTTTCTGCTTGGGAAACAATGTCTTTACAGTTTAAAATGCAGATGATAATTTCACTTGTTTTTATTTCCTTATGAAGGATAAATGAAATCGTTAATGTAATATCTTACTAATTATATTTCGCGTATTAATTATGTGTTTTTGCACACACGTGCGTAATGTGAACTGACAATGTGGAAGGGAGGACGAGGTGTTCTCCTTGGGCTCACGCTTTCTTCCCATAGGTTCACTCAGTGGGCTGACTCTGAACACACAATAGCACTGACACCATCCATGCTTATGACAACAGATCTCCTTCTGGTGGGTTTGATGAACAGTTAGAGGCTGCAGAATTAGCTGGGATAATTATGAAAATACCAATCAAACTCAAAGAGCTGTGGTTATCACTTATTACTATGCAAATGTTGGTCTGAGAATGTGCTGTTTGGCTCCTGATGATATACACTCATTGTGTCCAGTATTTTAGTTTTAAACATCAATGACAAATATTTCAAATTTTAAAATATTACTATGATAGATGAAAGAACCAATTTTCAACTGTATGGGCTTGCACCAATAAGCCAAAGGCCAAGGTGACATTTAGCGTGGATGGATGTGGCCTCAATCAATTCATATTCACAGAGCGGAAGACATGAGGCTTACCACCATATTTAAATCCCCCACGTTTTCATTAACCCAAATACAGGGCAAGATATTAATTCTATGAAGTTGCCATGAACACTAATAAATTTGAAGGTTTTAAATGGAATGATGGAGTCTACATAGCATAATTTTAACTGCAAAACGCTTGAAACCAGGCAGGATAGGTAAGTGAGCAAAGGAAAAGGATGCAGTAACAGGATCTGTGAGAGGAAATCACCCGAGAACGTACACTTTAGGTAAAGGCTTTTGTTAAAAAATGTAAACACTGTGCTGCCCGAAGAACCCATGTGTTCAAGGTTTAAATTGGGCTGAGATCTGAATTTTCAGAATCAGGCTACATCCTCTGTAAGTATAGTAAGTAGATCAAACCACATTATAGATCTATATGCCCACTGTAAAAAATTATGCAACCAACCTACATTCCTAATATGCGGAAGTCATAGTAAAGACTTTGAAAACTTTTTGAAAGAATGGCTGAGAAAATTCAGAATTCTGAGTCTAGAGGGATAAGAAAATGTAAGAAGGAGATGACAGTTTTCTTCATATATTTGACATATCTACCGTATGAAAAAGAAAAGTACAGTACTTAAGTCAGAATGAGGACCAATGAATGAAAATAGATTTAAATTTATAAGAAGTTTCTAAAAACTATAACAATAGAATCTGTAAAAACAAAATTACAGTAAATGTTAAGAAAATTTGTAGTAAGTTAAGATTCATAAGGTATACACAAGAATAGTTTTTACAGTGAACTCAATAAATGCTATAATATATGCCTAATATGAACAAAACCTGGGAGCTAGACTGTAATTCAGTCCTTGTGTTGAAAGATGACAAGGTCCTCAGAAGTCTCCATGTAACAGAAGGAACTTTGCAAAAGGAGAGAAATAGCCTCTATAATGCTTTATTTGAACACCTTGATCCAAACTCAACATTGTGTATGTTGGGACATGGCACTGTGTGGTGTGTGTATAAGCAATAAAAAGTATATGCAATTATGAAAAAAACTGATTATGTTGGTTAATTTAACTTTTCTAATTTAACAGTTAACTGTGTTAGGCTGTGAGACTCTCCTTTTTTAAAATAAATGTAACAATTTTTAGGACATCACAGTTATTTTTAGGAAAAAGGCACCAGACCACTTGAATTCTGCTCTGTAACTGGCTGCTATTGTTTTAGCAAATATCTCTTCATGTCCATTGGTAGGTTCCAGAGAAGTGTTCCAATATTTGGGGGTTACAAAAAAGAAACAACAGAGTCCAATAATGGGAGCTAAAGTTTCTTCTATCTTACACAATTTTGATTTTAAAATAAAACTTGATTTGGTTTTAAAATAAAGGCATTCACACTGGTTCTCTTATATGAATAACAATATAGTATAAAATAAAGGACAGATCATAGGAAAAAAAGAGAAAGAAAAAAGACACTGTAATTCAGTGAGGACAATGTATCCAAAGGAGTACCTTCACTTAGTACAATTGTCTTACATGTTTTAAATGTTCTTTGGCCTATTCATCTGGTTTTCAATCTGTATACATGATAATTAACTTTACAATTTCTAAGATAAATAAAGGAATATGATGCTGGAAAAATAAAAGTGGAGGGCTAGGGATTTAGCTCAGTGGTTTTGCCGCCTGCTGCGCAAGAGCAAGGACCTGAGTTCGATCCCCGGTACCCCCCCCCCAAAATTTTTTTTTAAAAAAAGAAAGAAAAATAAAAGTGAGTTAGAGGGAGAGGAAAAGATAAAGAGAATTAAAATGTGTTATGTACATGTACCACTCCCCTGCAGTGAATGTAATCATTAGGTACTGCAAATGTATATAAATAAATAAATGTTATAAAGACATTCAATAAAAAATACCTTGGAGCTCAGAGTAAGTAACACAAAAACGGGGAGATAAATCTTTTGAAAATAAGAAGGAGATCTAGAAATTTAGGGAGAGGGTAGGAAGGAGAGGGAAGGGAAAATAAAAAGAATTGAGATGTGTTATGAACCTGTACCAACTCCCCAAGGTGAATTTTCATTATGTGCTACAAACATGTACTAATAAAAAATTGCTTTAAAACCCATGCAGGTGCAGAATCAGTCAGCACCAATATAAAATTTTTATCAGTATAAATTCCTCTGGATAATCGAAGACCACTGTAATTTCTATATTTTTTACCTTTACACAGAAACTGTATTTGTAGCCCCAAATAAATGTTTAGAGACACTGATCTAAATCTTTCTGATAGGAAGACCAAAGATGTTTCATTAATCATTGCCTTTTATTTAAATAATTTTGCTAAATTCCATATTCTTTTTGCCATTAAAAATGTAGTTTCCTGACAAACACATAGAACAGTGACTGTAGGTACTGTGATTTCATATATTTCAATTTATATATATACTTTTATAGCCAAATTAAAATGTGGCAATCATTTTAATGGTTGTGTACCATATTTCACCTTTATAAACATAAATACTTGTGTTTGCTTCTAATTTCACTTAAAGTTGATTTTCATGGACAATTTAACTCTGGCCACTATTTTAAAGAGGGAATACTGGCTATGACAACCAAGGGAATTTTTATATGAAATTTAGTCTACAAAACATAATTCATAATAACTAAATCTTGGAAGTAGCCTATGTGTCCATCAGCCGATGAAAGGAGAAAAGAATGTGGCATCTCTATACACTGGATAGCTAGTATTCCGCTATAAGGAAGGATACACTTGAGCCACCTGTAGGAAAATAGATGCACCTTGAGGCCATAATGTTAAGTGTAATAAATGAGAAAGCTAGCCTTAGATATTGCATGATTCCTCTTATACAAGAACCCTAAAGTATAATGGGAAGTAGGGAAATAGATATTTTTCAAATTAGAGAGGGATGAAGAAATAAGAAGGAGCAGGATGGAGGGAAGGGAAGGAGGATGAAAAAAGAACTGAGATGTGTTATGTACATGCACCAATTCCACAGAAAGAATATAGTTATTATGTTCTATAAATGTGTTCTAATAAAAAATTTAAAGATCCTCTATCAGGGTAACTTTGTCTTTGTTACTTTAAAGGCAATCTACAATGTCATGTTCTGGAACTCTGAGAATATCTGTCATTGTTTGATTTTGCAAATTTCCACTTATTTCCATAATTTCGTTTCTCTATGAAAATGAGCAGCCATCTTTGCCAGGTACTTTGCTTTAAATAATCACAGTAGAAAAGAAAGCAAAATTATATGCTGGAAATGTGGATAGTAAATTCCTTGGTATCCCATTTTTCTCCAGATATCAGCAATACATCAATAGTTGAGATTTGCTTCTAACCCATTTAAATAATTCCACAATTCTACTCTGTTTTGTACAAAGCTTTCAGACTTTATTTATTACCATGGCAACTAGTGTTAAAAGTCCGGGAGAGACAGGAAGATTCTTTTACTCAAACACAATAATAAACTGAAGTGAACACTAAGTCATCTAAAGCACCTGTACAATTTATTCAGAAATTCACCTCTCTGAAGCATGTAAGCAGGAATCTTGAGAGGCCTGGAAATGAGAGTGAATCCCACATTACTTCTGTTGTTCTAACCTTCCCAGGTAGATATACTGTTATCATCTGCTCGGACAAAAACTCAGAAAACCTGTGCAGCGCAAGGTGACGTTTGCTCCCCTGCATGGTCAGAGAGCTCGCCGACACTGCAGAGAACAGTTGTGGGATAGCAATGTCCAGTAACACCCACCTGGACAAAGCAGGCGCCCTGCGCAAGTGGGGGAAATGCACCCTTAGCACAGGCCACCACGCACACAGCCTGGTGTGGCCTTGCCACACTCGTTAGTGTCCCATTTCTAGGAAATCTGAGGACCACGGAATGAATTGCACGGTCCCCGCAATGAGCAATAATTTCTCAAAGCAAACAACAGCAAAGTGTAAAAGCTTGGCCTTCTCTACGTCGTTCATCCAACTTGAGCTTGTGCTGGCTGAAGTGAGGCGGAGCACACAGCCTCCCTCCGGGAGTCCTTGGGAATGCAGGGCTGTCCCACATGCTCTGTGGAATGGCGAGCAAAAGTAAAATGTGAGACATAGAAAAACTGCTGACCAGAGGAGTGGCCTCGGCTTGTCCTGGATTATCTAGAGAGGGCCGGGACATTCAGGACCTGTCGGCTGTGAAAAGTCTCCTGCTATAATCAGGCTCCCCAACGCTACAGGTAATGGTGGCAAGAGAAGAGAACCACAGTGCCACAAATAACAAAACAGAGGGGACAATGGGCACAAATTTTTGCAATCTGTCCTACATAGTGGAGACAGAAATCATGTCATGTTATCGCTCAACACAAACAGTAACTGGAAACTGTTTAACATTAATGAAATAGCATTTAGAAGAGTTCTATGGCAGAACTATCATAACGGCTAGAATGTTTTTATTTCTAAGTATATTTCAATAAGTTCTTACGTAAATCTGTATGTCTTATATCAGAAGGCACTGAATTGATTACTGCCTTTAAAAGGAAAATCTCAATTATTATAATTCTTAGATGATCATGACTATAATTTAGTGAATCATGTAGTTGTATATATCCAAAGGAACATTTCAAACGAGTCATCTCCTTCTGATAAGGAATACTTACATCAATACTAGTTATCCATCATTTATACCATTTCTATATTCTGGCAAAAACTGTGATGCTAGGTAACAATAACACCGTATCACTGATTATGATCAGACTGTTTTCTTCTGAAAATGGAAACACTTCATTAAATAAGAAGTGCACCTGTGTTTTGGCAATGGATTTGAATCATTTCCAGCCAATACTGGCATCACTGGAATAGACCTCTTGTTCAGAGAATGCAGTGCATCCCCTCCCTCCCAGAGGAGAGGACCAGAGGGCACAAGCAAACTGTGGTGAGGAAGATTTAGGATAAAGAGGAGGAGGTGGTGCCCATCTGCAAGTTAATCACTGTGCTTTGCGGGGTGACCAGGGCTCTAGAGTTTTGCGTACAAATGTCATTTCTTATCCTAAAGATCTACGCTCTTGAGGGAATATACCGCATCTAGGTCCTACACAATCATTTCCTACACAAAATCAAATAACTGAAGATCTGTCCTATGAGGGAAACACTGGCACCATGTGAAGCTAAAAATAGTGGTTTATAATGGAAAGCCTAATTCTCTCTTAATTATAGGTGCACTACATTGGCACTGCAATTAGGGGCCGTCAGCGACTCCACAATGCGACAGATATTAGCTATCATTAATCCTGTACAAGAATATGCAGGAGATTCAAAAGCAGAAAACCACAAACTAAAGGAAATTGCAGACTCTCCTCTCATATCTCCCGTGGTTACAGGCTTGCCCTTCAGGTCCTTTCTCTCTCTAGCCGGACAAAAGAAATGTTTTGTTAACTTTTAACTTATTGACGATAACTGCAGAAAAGTGCAGATGTTTAATAGAAAATTTACAGCTAGAATTGGACCTTCTAAAACTGGACCTCTAAGGCTATTTACATACTGACTTCATTGAGTAATGTTAATAGGCCGGGTTTACTAGTAAAATTATAATTCACTTCATAATTTGATATACAGCACTTTTATCTCGACAGTAATGTTTTATGAAGCCTTTAATTAATACTGAGACAAAAGACTAAGAGCTCAGAATTCTATTTTAGAGCTCAACATTATTCTCTAATAAATAACACTGTTTTTCATTCTGTAGTTGTCATTTAAAATTTAGACGGCGACCTAACTCCTCTGGGCAAGTCTCTCCAATGTTACACCCAAAGCTCTTCCTGAATACAAACAGATAGTCAACTTGAAAAACTCAGTAACAGCAGAAGTGAAACAATAACATAACAATAAAATCCCAAAGTGTAAAAGAATATAGAAAGGAGAATGAAAATTATCAATAGGGAGGACTGGAGGGGTGGAAGGGAGGGGAGGGGAATGGGAAAAAAATAAGAACCGAGATATATCACGTACAGGAGCAAATTCCCTAGGATGAACGCGACCCTAATGTACACCTAAACTGTACAATAAACTCAATGAATAAAATAAACTATCAACAAAATCCAACTAAGTCACATTAGGAAACATAAGTTATAAGTGTTAGAATTTTAAAGATGAGCAAATCGCAGAAGTTGGTTCTCCCATGTGATTAGCTGCGTTCCCAGTCTTGGGTCTAAGCGAGCACAACAGATGGCCAGAGAACAGCGAGTGCGAGCAGGCCTTGGTCTGCCGCGGGCTCGTCCGTCCCGGCAGCGCTCCTAGAGGCTGAGCCCATCAGAACCCATCTGCCAACTTTCACCCCATCTGAACACACGCTGCACCCGCCATCCCAGAGTCCCTAGCGGTAAAGGGCACTTGAGCAAGAGAACGGATCAAAGATGGGCAATGACGGGACTTTCCTTTGCAGCAGTTCCTGCAGAATCGTAGAAGTCCGACTGCACCAACAGCCAAAAACTAATAGACAGACTAGTACACCTTTGGATTGAAGGAAAAATCGTTCATGAATATCAAATACTTTTGTCTTTAAATTCTCTGAATTAGCTTAATCTTGTGTAATGCATTTTGAATAACACTGAATAGAACATCTTTGTTCAAAAGGAAATGCCTTATTCAATTTCCCTATATTAAAGCTAAAAAATATATATGAAAAGGGATGAGGCCATATGGATGCAGTTCGGGAGCCTAGAAAACATTTTGGGGTCCAAAGCAAAAGTCCCTCGTTGCCTTCACCAGTTGCATTATGGAACTCAATTAGCAAATATTAATACAGGCAGCAAACTTGCTCCAAATTACTTAGGAAGCATGAAGACATTCGTACTTGATCCAACCTGGAGAAACAAACCTTTCAGAGTCTTAATCTTTCATATCACAATGATGTCCAATATTTCAATAAAAAAATGAGTTTGACAAACTCTTACCGTTTGGTGGTGTGCACTGTTACGTGAGCTTCTCTTCCTGCTATAAACACAGTGAGTCGCATGGTCTCATGTACTTCTCAGCCCGCCCTCCTCTTTCTTTAAATACGCAAGTGACTGAGAGCTCACCAGTGATGGTGACAGCTCCTTTTGGAACCGCACTGAGAGGAACTGTGAGGGTCTCCCTGCACTGCAGTGCTCCCTGTCCCCAAGGCTCACAAATTCCTGAAGCAAACCCGAGTGTGACCATGGTGGAAGCAAGGAAGCAGGGAGACAAAGCCCGGGGCCTCGACACAAGGGAGAACCATGTGTGGGAAGAACCCTGGTTAGGAGTAACAGAGCTCAGCACAATGCTTGGCTGCCTGAACTTGGTCATTTCCCCGAAAGCATCTGAGCATCAGTTTAACAGCGCCGAACAAAAATCACTGCATTGAGGCATTAGTCTCCATTCTATTGCTATAACAAAATTCCAGTACTCTGGGAAGCTGAGACAGGAAGACTGCAGGTTAAATCCCAGCCTGGGAAACTTAGAGACTTAGTGAGACTGTGTCTCACAATAAAAAATAATTTTTAAAAGGCTGTGGTCATAGCTTGGTGTAAGCTCCTGAACTCAGTCCTCAGTACCAAGACAGAAAGACAGAAAGAGAGAGAGAGAGAAAAAAGAAGGAAGGAAGGAAGGAAGGAGAGAGACAGAGAGAGACAGAGAGAGAGAGAGAGAGAGAGAGGGAGAGAAATCCCAGAAGCTGGGTACTTTACTTTTAAAGAGAGGTCCCTTTAGGTCTGAGTTTCGGAGGCAAAGCCCAAGATTGGGGACTGCCATCTGCTAAGCGTCTGGGGAGTGTGTCCTTGGTGGGATCACACAATGTGGATAAGCAAGAAAGGCACTGTCCGTGGGCAGAGAAACCAGGGGCAGAGGAGCGCCTTGATTTCTAAGAATCTACTGTCACCAGAACTCACCAGGTACATTTATCCCTAGGAAAAGGGATAACCACTTTGAGCTCGGTGTGCCCCAGCTTCCCCAGGTTCTAGAAGCTTTTGATTTTGCCATACTGGGCACTGTGCTTCCAGTACTCAAACATGTGGGGAACACTCAAGCCGTATCCAAAACCTAGCCCTGGACTAGCAAATAGAAATTTTGTGATGTGCAAAGAGATAATGCATAAGACACTGCTTTGTGAAACTATGGCAGCAAAATTAATTAGTTGGCCTAAACACCCACCATCAATTTTCTGTTATTGCAAGAAAAGCAACCTCTACGACCTTATGAAAAGCCTATAACTGCATAATGGAACATGGTGCCTATGAGGTCAGAGCCCGAACAGAAGAGCAGCAATGTGTTTGCTCAGAGTCAGCTACCTTTCTCTTCGTATCTACTAGAGAATTTGGGCACTCTGAGGGTGAAATCCCGACATTCTGGTGATTCAGGAATATTTCTCTATGATTGACTGAGTTAAGATGTTATCAAACCTGCTACATTCAAAAATAGTTGTGAATTTTTCTCACTGGGTTAGGGTTATACACCACATATGCTGGCTGAAGGTTAACCAGGTGTGTTTAAGCATTTCAACAGAATGAGTTCTTGCATAAAAAGATTAGTAAATGAATGATACTTATCAGGTCCCTGGTCTTGACCTAGAAACAAAAGGCCACAAACCAAATGAAAAAAACTAACTTACATAAAATAGACATGTAATAATTGTGTAATTGTGTAATAATTGTATATCAAATGTTAGGACATTGAAGACCTTCATTAGCTTTCCTTAGCGCATTTGAACAGAAAATGTATAATTTTCACTAGGAGCATAAATGCTTCTTCACAAAGAATTAACACAACTGATTTGAAGGTGGATTTTTTGAATATAAACTCTGCAAGATAGATGAAGTCATATTTATGTAAAATAAAACAACATCCTTTTTGTTTAAAAACTATAATGAATATATTGTGCTTCACTTTTTTCCCCAAACACACAACTAGCTCCTATAAAAATAGTATTTCCTCACAATACATTTTGGTTTTTCTAAAGAGTGAGGAATCAGAAATATGGAGAAATGGATATGGACAGGAATGAGAAAAGGTCAGAGACAGAGACAAGATCAGAAGCCGAACCGAGATCAAGACAGAAATGAAGTTACTGTCATGTAAAACTTCTGCGTAACCATCAAGGGGGAAAGTTTTACAGAAATTACATTTTAAGACAAAAACCAGAAGCTACAAAGCGGAATCTCTTACCCTGAAAAACTCTTTAGTGGAGCCGGAGTCTAGGGTTCCGTAGGCAATCTCCGTTTGCTTGGACAGATCCTCGGCACTCTCAATGGGGGACACCATCCTCTCTACTGTCAGGAAGGCAGCCAGGTTAGCCGTGTAGGAGGAGATGATGATGAGGGTGAAGAACCACCACACACCGCCTACGATGCGGCCTGACAGGGACCTGTGCAGTGAAAGGATCGGGTAACTAAACAGCTAGCAGCAGAATGTAAACACGGACATACAGGGAAAGATTTCCTTCATACTTTTCCATACATGACATTTAAAAAATCACTACCCATTGGGGGCAAGGAGTAACAGAATGACTAGATCTGATGACAGAGGCCAAAACTTCAGATTCCTGAGATTCACGCAAGTAGTTTATGGCTAAACAAAACCATAATAAACCAATTTTGAGAAACGAACAGATAATTCATCTAATACACTGTATCCACTAATGACGTAAGTAAGCCAGTACGAGGTAATCTAAGATCACCAGCAAAACTCCTTTCAAGGTGTACAAACAAAATCAAACACTAAAAAAGAATTTGCTCTACAGTTATAACACTCAAAACTAAGGAAACCCTGCCTACACACTGCCAGGAAGTTCCAAGGGCTCAAAAAGGCCCAGAATTTCATTAGGATTCTGTGTGTGCAAAAAAATATAGCTATTTAATACCATGCAGCAGGAAAAATGGAAAAAATAATGCTGCATGCAAAGGTCCAACATAAAATGCAATTCTTAATGAATAAAAGTCAGACATATCGCTATGACCCTATTCCTTGGATCTCTTGGTTAAGGTAAAAGAAAATTCAAATAAAAAACAAGTTGGATGTTTGTCAAGGTATAAACACCTTGAATGAAGCATATAAAAGAGACTATGAATTCTTACATACAATCTCTTCAAAAGCTTATATGGTCCCAATAATTTATCTTAAAATTTGAGGTATAGATTTGTAAATTCAGAAAGACATCTACCATATTGTTATGAAAGATTTGATGGGTTTCTTTACGTAATTAAAGAATTGGAGTACTAGTAACAATCTAATAAAGTGACTGTTTTCTTTGTTTTTAATAACATTGCCATGTCTAAATTTAGACTTGCTAAAGTAAAAAGGTAACATTTCTAAAAATTTAAATCACAAAAATTTGGCAGTGTATGGCCTAAATTAATGTTCTTAACAATTAAACATTAAGAAATGTACCCTTTGATAAATAGATGCTAGATTGAAAGTTTGGTTAATAAACAGTAAGTTAAAAAAAGAGAGAGGAGCAAATTAATTTAAAATGAAAGATAACTTTAAGATAAAATCATCTGTTGCTTAAAAAAAAAGATAGAAATAGCAATGAAAAAGAAAAAAGAACATAATTAAGAGCCTTTATCACAAAGCCTTTAGAAGATGGAATGAAAGAAATCTAATAACATGGAAAAAGTGAAGCGCCTCTTACTTTTATTCTGAAAACAGTGTTAAATACATTTTATACTTGTAAATGCCTTATGTAGACACAGGCAGTCTCAAAGTGTTCACTGTTTATTCCTTCTCAACAGGAGTCAAAATTATACCAAATGTACCCTGTATTTAAGAGCACACATTTGGTACATGGATGTCCAAAACTCTTAAAACAAATCTCGATTACTGGGTAATTGCTTTTGCTTCCATATACTGCATAATAACTTAAAATACGTATAAAACTCATTTTTATGAATCATTCTGTTCAGTTATAAAAGGAAAGAAAAATTAATATCAATTGTCATCTATTCCAGTGTTTAAACGAGGCTTAATGGATTTTAAAATTTCAATTAATTCAAAGTGTACAAGAAAACTCAAAAATTTATTGAACTTATAAATCACTCAAAAGTGAAAAATACTTCACAATTTTATTGTTTACTTTTAAATGTTTTAAAACATTAATGTCTCTCATAGATTTCTTGAGAAATATGCAGAGGAGCAAATTCAATTTAAGTTATGCTGATAGAAAATAATAGTGCCTCTGGTAAAATGAAAAATATTTACTTATCATGTGCACTAAAGAAACAAATGCATAATACTATCTTATTTTTCATTTTAACCTCTATTAAATATTTTAAATGCAATATCATTTTATATGTATTAAATCTTTCAGAGTATTGAGGGGAACAGGGCAAGGAGAAAAATAATCTATGGCATACTGCTCTTACAATTTTTGTGATTTTAGGTTTTCATAAAACTGCAGCTCATATTCTAGACTTAATTTCAGGGAAATGATCAAGTCATAATGTCCAATCGATCATTCTAGATTTCAATTTAAATGTATGTCATCATTAATAATACAGTCCCATATTAAAGGATGAGATATACGCTTTGAAATATTTAAAGAGCATTTCTAAAGTGATCTGTTCATTTCAAGTGTTTTTGAATGATAATCTACTCAACTCTTCCAATATAGAGTAGCCAACATTGCATTCTAAAACATGATAGTTGGTTTGTTTTAAAAAAAATCATAAAATTTCCAGGATGTAGTAGATTCAATTTTAAAATGCATATAGACCAGAAAGAAAAAGATAAGTATATTTTAAATATTTTAAATGAATGAATTTTACTTATTTGTATTCTGAGATAAAATATAAATAACAAGCAAAACTATGCTGTCACCTGTGTATCTTATTAAGAAAAAACGGTTATTACGTGAAAAATTATAATGGGTCATGACTCATGAAAGAAATCAAACACACACACACACACAAACAAAACCTATTTAGAAGCAGGTATGATGAAAATATGGAGATGTCTATATGTAGAAGTGGACCCTGGGACATTATTACATTTATCGGTGCCCAGCTACCAGCCCCAGTGAGCAAATATATTCCCACTCCTTCATAAACATCTGGCACCCAAACTACTGCCTGCAATTCCAGGAAGTATGAGGGGTGGGCAAGAGACACAAAGGCCCAGTGTGGGAATCCAGGTGATTCGCTGCTTCCTAACAAACCCTGTGCGCTCTCCTGCCACCCTAAGGAGGCCCAGGCTATGCCCTGTGGCACAACTGCTTCACATCCCAGGACCAGGCCACATGCCTCTGAGATCCTGGTCCCACAGCCAGAGCATTTCTTTAGAGTTGTACTGACCAGAATGTCCTCTGAGATCTTAACTTGATTATTTTTCTCTCTTTTGTTATAAAATTCTCTTCATACATTTAACTTAGATAAACTAAATGTAAAAATGAATGTATAAATCCTCTGTATTTTGTCAGAAATAATATACATGGATATTCACATAGTCCCTCTCACATGCACATACTCCATGGCATGCAAATATCACTGCTACAGTATATTTCTCATTCAATGCAGTCCCACAAAAAAACCATGAAAAACGTGATGGAACAAAGATGTTTTAAAGATCTATATAATTCATAGAAATGTGACTCTAAAAGCATCACTAACATTACAACTATTTCCTATTAGAGAAGTATGCCAATGGTAATCTCTGTCTATATACTGTACTCATTCAGTGGAATATACTAAAAAGACTGTAAAATATAGAAATATTTTTAGCTTCTCATATAGTTTTTTGAAAGTAATCACTCATAATTTACAAAAGTGTTCAAAAACTAACAATTTAATGAACTGGCCCAGAAAGGCATGAACTTCATTAGTTAATGATTAGAATTAAAGGAGTGTAGTCCGGCCCAAATTGAAATGTGTCAGTTATGACATTTCTGATAACCATGTAGACCTTAAATGGTGGTTTTCACATTTGAAAAAGTATGATTTATTTCTCTGAAGAGCCACATGTGGTTATTATTCCCATTCCTTTATGTAAGATAAATAAAATCATAAGATTTATTTAATAAAGCATTCTAGTACAAACGTTAACATATCCTAATGAGAACAAAGGTGTTTGAATTTATTCTATAACGTTTGTTCACACTATTCTATATGACAGGGCTTTTACAATGAATCTTTCACCCTTTCTTTATATTTCTAGATACTTAGAAAATGTTAACCTTTTAACCAGCAATCTAAGCACAAAAACAGATACATAATGCATGCATCTCTCACGCCATTTCTATGAGCTTACGTTAGGAAAATAACAGAGTTGAGATGCTTTTCGATGAAACTTGGTTTAACAAGTTGCTGTTTGTGTAGTGAATGATGTTGCCCATTTTCCCATATACAGGTCTGTGGATTGACACACAGATGACTGTAAAATGAGAATATGCAGCAAAAACACGGTACCTCTCCAAGAAGGCATGGAATGACAGGAACCTTATGCATTTTATAGCCTCTCCATGGTGTGTATAATTTCACCAGGGAAATACATGACCAATATTCAAAGAACATTGCTCAAATACTTCGCAGGCTTACGCCGAACGTAAGTTTGTCCTCTAACAGCCTTAAATTGCTTGGACAAGCAGTCGGCAGCTGGTAATGTCTTTGGAGTGAATTCATAAACACCATGAATATCCACTCGAGACCTAAAATGCATAAAGTCAGAGCAGGTGAGTAACCAACCTTGGCGAAATATCGCATCCTTGCTGCATAAAGGCACCCAAGGAAAACCAGAGACTATTAAAAATCCCAAATTCATTAGTTGATTCACTACTTTGTGTTTCTCTTCCATCTTCAAACTCCTCAGTGTGCCATTCGTAGGGGCTAAATCTGCTGACCAGGAATAAAACTACACTGACCCCAATGTAGGCAAAAACAATGCACATCCAGATCTCATAGGCTAAAGGATCAAGAAATGAAAACACTCCTGGTTTGGATTTCTGGGGCTTCTTGATCATGATAGATATCCCGAGGCTCATGAAGGGCTTGGAGAAGTCAATCACTTCCTCTCTCACGAGGGTGATAGTTAACGGAGCAATTGCAATATCGGCTTTCTGTAAGGGAAACAAAGGATAGTAACAGTCCCTCGAATCACGCCAGAAAAGAATCATAGTTATATCGTGGGATCAAAGGGGAAGGAAAGGAAACCAGAGATATGACAATAATTATTCCCCTCGCAGAAGTCCAGTGAAGAATAAACAAAATAGCAATTTGCTTTCCCAAATATCTTCCATTTTTAATAATTAAACAGTATACCCACTTGTCTTAACTCTAATTACACATCTATGCTGCATCTCTGCCTGGCACCTTGGCATCATACATATATGGCCCATATGCTTTCAAGACAAAAGACATCTCTGGCTCAATTATCAGCATGCTTCCTTCTGGCTTGCACTGCAATCTTTCCTATGTCCACAAGGTAAAAAGACAGTATTTCTAGAGCAATGTGGGGTGTGGTTGATCTCAGAGACAGATCCTTGAAAGCACTGGTGACCATTCTGTCTACAACAGTTGAAAGTGAATGACTCCACCTATGAGGAGGGCCATACTTACCCCGTACACAAGTTCTCCAACCATCCCATTCCAAATTTTCGTGTCTGCATCCCTGGCACCATACTTCCCATCCCCAACAATGGTCAACTTGTACTTGAACCCACAGTGCTTAGCGATTTCTGCAGCCAGGTCAACACAGTAACCTTCATAGCGTTCATTGCCTTCAAGCATTTCGTGATTTTTCTTCATCATGACATAGGGAGATTCCTGTGTGGAAAGGCGGGACTTCAGTGGATTACAACAGCTCAGCTAATTATGCACTCTTACTGAAGCCAACCTCTGGGTTAAAGAATTGCCTGTTAGCTAAACGCAAGACAGAAAAGAGATGGTGATCAATAGTAGAGGAAAAAAAGTAAGCATGGTACTTCTGAAGCAACGGTCCTCAAATGTCTGTCCTTCTATTTTCTTAAGATGGCTTATACCTAGCCCCTTCAGAATAAGCAAGATACACAAAAATTCCACATTGTTAGTGCGTCTGCTTATTGTTTGTAATTCCTAGGGCTTAGAGGGGAAGAATGCTGCTCAATATCTATTTTACTCAACTCTAGATCTTTCATACTCTTAGCTGAGGTTAAGTCACACTGACGCCAACAACCATCATCCACCCAAAGCCCTGTATCACTGCAGATCCAAGGATAAATTCCACGTGGAAATCCAGCTCACAGCCTGTGGTGCCCAGACCAGAAGGGCTATCACCACCATGGAGAGGCACTGATTCTACCCCACCGGCTTCAGGTCTCACTTCATCTGAGAGATGAATAATATGCTAGAATAATGCTACAAGGATACCGAGAGAGGAGCTCTTTGCTAGGAACAGAAGATAGAAGAAGCATGAAAAAAAAAAATAATTCAGGACAATCTAACATTTGCCATCAGAAGGTGGCACTGAGGATACCTCAAGTCTCCATGAGGTATTTCCTTTCAATGACACCAGTGACAAGATGAGGGAAAGAATCCTCAAATGTCCAACTTGAACTTATTAAGAAATTTCCCAGAGCCATCTACCAATGTTATTAATGTAAATCCCATAGTAGCTCATCTACACTTGCAGATCATTTTATTAGAATAATGAATTTCACAAAGCTATTACCCTAGAGCTAAAATAAAACAAAATGCAATAGTTTTGTCACAATATCATATCCTGTAATGAGCTCTACTGTCTCCATTTCACTCCCATCACAGCTTACCAGCTTGATGGACAGCTCGCTTAAGCTTAGACATTAATATTCAGTTCAGATTTGCTTCGTTCATCTAATATGCATGTATTTTGTACCGGGCATCTCTGTTCAAACTAAGGGTCCAAAGAAGGGAGGTCATCCTTTTCCCCAAGGAATTCATCATTTTTATGAAGGAATAGCTGACAACATTATGAAGCCATCTAATAAATGTAAAGTTAGAGTTCATCCACAGTTGGGTGGGAACAGAAAGGCAAAGGACCTGGGGAGCGTGAGAAATATTGTTTACAACTTTTCTCAGTTGTTCACCTGGGTATGCAACAGAGTCTGAATGGTCTGTCATGCTAAATTTCTGTCTTGAAGAAGACAATGAACATCTGGAATGCCTTAGCTTGACCTTGCAGAATTCTTTCAGCAAACACGCAATAAATGGTTATAACACTGCACAATTATCTTGATATTAATTATCGCCATAAAATATAAGCAGTAACTATCCTTGGGAGAGAGTTTAAGGAAAAAAGCAGTCTGACAAAAGCAAATGTGGCTTATTACCAAAATTGTGGTGACGACAACAGTTTTGTTCTCCAGCCCAGAGGTATCGTTTCCAGGTGGCAGCTCAGTCAGGGTGACTACCATCTTGTCCACTTCGCTCCAGTACCCGATCTGAAAGAGGACATGGCAGGTAGAGCATGGACAAGTGCCTCTCCCAGGAGCAGCATGCTTCATCACTGTCAAAGCCACATCTCAATCTCAAATTATAAGTACAATCACTGAGCTTCTAAACAAAAAATGTGTCTCTTACATACGTGAATCTGAAAACCTGATACAAACCAAATAAAATCAATTCTGAAAACGTCCTGGCCTCTGGGTATCCACCTTTCATAATATCTGTGAATAATTTCTTTGAAAGTGATTGCATAGGAACACAAAACCAATTACAAACACTGACATTTTAACTGTAACAGGTAAAGGAAAGTTGTTGGATGACCAGTTATGTGCACATTTTCACCAGCTAAATTTTTGCGCCTTCTGAATGCTAAACATTCAGTAATGGATCTTTTCCTTTTTAACAGAGTCTTTTTCGACCACAGTGTTTAAAAAAGTATAGCAGTTTTACCTAAAGGTACTATTTACAATTACATGTAAATGTTACTTACCGGAAAGGAATAGATTTGACTCAGAAAAAAATATGTTTTTAGAAGTTGTTCAACACTATGCTCGTGAACGTTCTTTCCTGGGCTCTTTGGAAATTGCGATGATAACTTAGCTAACTCACCTCCAAAGACAGGCAACTGCCACTAAATCTCTAAAGATTTACCTTCCGGGGCCCATTAGTTTTGAGCTCCATGATGTTAATTGTGTAGTTTATCCTTTTCCCATTCTGGTCAAACTTTATATTTCCCGAGAGTCCTTCAACTTGAACCTGTTGAGGAAATGGAAAAGGAGCAGGATTACAAATTTACTTCAGTGAGAGATATGAACTGTACAGAACACTCTCCCTGAGCTCAGGAAAAGAAAATGACCTTGATAATGCTTCCTTCACCTTCAACACATCTGTGCATCCTTAGGAAACAATACTGCCTACCTACTGAACATAGGAATGAACAAGGAGCACTAAACCAGGAGGGCAATGTCACCTCCTGACCACTGCACTGGAGGCACTGACCTGCTTCAGGGCTCTTTCTATTTCCACACCTTGTCCCCAGGGCACTGCAGGGTTCGCCAGACAGTCTCCTGCATTTCCTCTCCGAGAAATTTCAATTCTCTGCTTCCGTAGGTTGCGGAAGGCTTCGGTCATCACTTGAACAGCGTCATAGGTGAGGGCGGAAGTGTACTGGAAAGGACCACACACATTCAGGAACTTGCTGCTCACTGGCAAACCCCTCTGCGGGTGTTCACCATGCAATGCAATGCCCTGCCGAGAACTCAAGAGAGTTCAAACACAGCAGGCACATCTAGAAGCCCAAGAAGCCACGAGAAGTACTATGCAATGTTGGTACTAAGGAATGCGCTTTTAAAATTTTCATATTTTGAGACAGGGTCTTGATACGTAGTCCAGGCTGGCCTTGAACTCACTATGTAGGTCACGTCGGCCTTGAACTCACTACGATCCTCCTGCCTCAGCCTCCCAAGTGCTGGGATGAAAGGTGTGCACCACCATGCCCAGCTTGGAATGTGCTCTTCACTCTAAACTTTCTTTGTATGTTTATTTGCAATTCTGAGGACTGAACCTGCCTTCTCCTACATGCTAGGCAAACACTCTACAAATGAGCTACATCCCCAGCCACTTTATTTTGGCTAGTCATTTTTATTTTGAGAGAGCATCTCATAAGTTGCCCAGGCTGAACTTGAACTCATGATCCTCCTGCCTCAGCCTTCTGAGCAGATGAGACTGCACGCATGCACCATCACCAACTTGACTCTAAACATTTTCGATTATGTTAGTGTCTCAGCTTCTTAAGGTGAGATCTATCTTTTCATAGTAAGTCTGTGGCTACCTTTCTTCTAATTAGTTTTTCATTACACATAAAGCAATTTATGGCCAGTTTTGGTGATGTACAAAATTATCAAATTCAGAAGTAAATGTTCTTCCCTGTCTAATAAAAGAGTCATTGGGGAATGTGGAAAGGTTGCAGATTAGTTTCAGGACCCTTCTTGTCTAATTCAACCTGGCGATGTTCACATACACCAGGTCCCCGAGCTGACCCAGCAGAAGAGCCACGATCTTCACAGTTTCACTGTGTGCCCAGCCGAAGCCAACAGTGACCCCAGACGCGCGGTGTGCAGAGTGCGGTGGGACAGCAGAGAGCCTCCGGGAAGTGGAGCACAGAGGCAGACGGCGCCGGGCTTGGACGGCTGAGTGGGTATGACTACGCGCGTGTCATCAGTCACTGGGCAGTGCCACTGTCACTAATCACCCGCCACTGTCTGACACCAAAGCTTGGCTTACGATCTTTGCCAATGAGTAGGTCTCAATGTGAAGGCAAACTGGAACGAGTGTCCTACCGTAACGACCCGGAGACCCTCCCAGGTCTTAACTGTAATCCCAACCTAGCAGCCAGAGTTCTCAGAGTGCGCCCTGCCTCGCCGGCAAGGCAGTTCGCCCCCTCAAAACCGACCACTTGGCATCTTCTAAATTCTTTTCGGTGTCCTCACCTCCACACTTCTCTTTCTCCAGCTCCTGCTGATCTGACGGCTTTTCCTTACATAGCACGGAGGACAAGCAGTTGCCCAACCAGACCCCGAAATGGTCCGGTGTCCGGTGTCCACTGCTAAGCACCCTGTCTGCCTCCATCTATGGTCTATGGACTCCAGCTCGAGTCGGGTAATCGCACCTCAGGAGCTTCCCCAGGCCCTGTGCGGACCTCGCTCCCCGCTTCCGCTTCCTTAAAGACGGAGCTTTTGCACTCCTATCTCCAAACCCCTCCTCTGCCTGCTCTCTCCCCCTGCTCTCCATGTCTCGAGAGGGGGAGAGGGTCCACTTCTTAACCACATGTCCACCTGTCCACCCCATTTTTTGTTTCCTTCCCAGGAAAGTTCTTTGAGAGGAACTCTCTAAATGCGCCCCTTCCCAGTGACCCTGCTCGCTCTGCTCTCTTTACATGTTCTTCCATCTAGGGCTCCGAGTGCCACCCATAACCTCGAACATTCCCTCCTCAGCGCTGTCTCAGCTGTTCAGCCTCCTAACCCTTGCTGCCTTTCTGGGACCCGGTTTGTTCCCTTCTCCCACTGTCCGAGGTCTTGTGGTTTATTCTTGTCTCCTGTATCTCTCCTCCCCAGTAGAATATTTACTCCCGGGGAATGTTTACTCCACTGGATTCCCACAGCCAAGGGCAGGGGTGGGCACAATGAAGAGGCTTACCAAGAAGGAGGGCAGAAAGGAGAGGGGGGGAAGAAAGATGGTCTGAGACGTTGCTATGATTCCTGCCCTACTGACACTCACATTCACTCTCAGTCCAAAAAAAAAGAAAAAAAGAAGATATATAATCTGATCCTTATAATGTATTGTGATATTATAAGATTATAAGATGCTTATATGAGAACGGATGGCTGTCTTCTTTCAGTATGAAAGATTTTACAATACGCCACATAAGGAAACAGTTATATGCTATGATCTGTTGCCTCCACGCAGCCTGAAATTCTGTAAGTTTCCATTTTTATGAAGAAATCATAAGGTGAGGTCCTCAGCAATCCTTATGTCAATTAGTTTAGTTGAGTCATTTTCGTTTTATCATATAAACGGATAATTTTGATGAGAAATTTTAGAGAAAATGACAAAATGAGTTCAAGGCCAGGTACACTATAACTGAGTGCTAGAACTCGAAGATATTTGTGTTTATCTGTACATTTTCTAAGTTCTCTGGGGACTTGGGGGGTTTCTGGGACTAGACCCAAAGCCCAACACATGCGAATCATACCCTCTACCACAGAACTATACCTTCGCACTATCTGTACATTTTCTCTCTAAAATTTCTCCTCAGAGCTGACCAATTAAAGTTTCTTTCCTTGTGCTCAGTATCACTACAGACACACAGGTAAATCTGTCCCATGCCCTCAGTTTTCCGAGGAATGTCTAGACATTTCCTGAACATATATCTAGACACCGCTTTATATCTCCCAAATGGTTGCACTGAGAATTTTAGCTACCTCAAATCAAAAAGATCTAAAAATAAATACATAAATAAATAATCTTATTCCCCATTACTGTCTTGCAAAATCTGTAACATTTACTTTTAAACACTACATCCAAGAAAGTAGGCAAAATATAGCATGTTCCTGATTCATTTAGGCAACTTATACTAATTGATCTTTTTCTGTTATCCTGGAGGGAAAATAACCATGGATTAGTCTTCTTATACAGCAATCAGTTCATTGCCAACGTAACTCTTAAAATAATGTCTAGATCTCGAAATAGAAAACGGAACCTAAATTGAGTAAATTGGATGCTAAGAAATACTGGAATTTGTGTTAAAATTACGATATTAGCTAAAAGCCAAAAATTTTCCCTGAATCAGCTTACTCACATTCCTAGGAGAAATCTACAAAGCCACCTACTAAATGTTTTAGAAGTCTATAAATGTTGGTAGATTATATTAAAAAATAAGATCAGCTGGAATGAACTCAGTGCATCTAGGTCTGTGTAGGATGTTAGCATTATGACTTCAAGCATGTGCATACCAAGAAGAAAAAATCCTTCCAGCCTGGTTCAAATGCTCAATCTAATCAAGTCTTCAGCTTATTATAATTTTAAATTAAAAGTCACAATCACAGAAACATTGTTCTGGGCTGAGAGAAATCAACTGCTTGTGTATCCAGAGTTCCTTTGGTTTATGTTCTGCACATATGGCTCATTTATTTTCCTAAACAAGTATGCTCACATTTTTTGATTGGATACTTAAATATTTCCTTCTTATTTCACCGTTCACTAAAGTAGATGTAAATTAATTTGAAGGGAACATTGCGGCAATGTAACTATCTCCTTCTCTGAAAACAAACGCTCTCTCTCTGCCCTGATATTTGTGTTCTGTGAAATCCCTCAGCTGCACTGAAAATTTATATTTCAGTGGGGCATCATGATGTTTCCAATGCTATTTCACAATCACATCGTTTCTATGGTCCATTTTCCAAATGTGCTTTTGATTCCATTTTAAATGTATATTTATTGAGACTTATTTTTTCAAAAATAAAATGAATGTCTTTTAAATGTGCTTGTTATAGCCAATAGTCATCACACAAGCCATTTAATAATGTGTTAATCACTGCTACCAGAATATGACATATCTGACATAAAAAGGAAGGGAGAGTATGGAAAGTTCTGTCTTCATTTCAACTTTATAAATACAAAAGAGTATAAACAGGCTTCAATATAAAATTGTATGGATCATCATGATGATGACATCTTTAAACATGCCATCCACATCATGATCAAATAGGAAAGAGTTAAGAAAGTACTAAAATTTACATAAACTAAAGCGTTAAAAAATTTCCTATCAATAGTCACTATAAATTTTCTTTGAAACTTGAAATGCGATTGAGTATAGTTTAGAAAGCACTCTATTTAGCATCAGATGACAAAACTCGAGCCCATATTTTACCATTTGCTGCTCCAGGTTAACTAAAGTGTTAGGGTCTAATCTTTCTGGCAAGACAAGAGCAATGAATTCTGCATCACAGGAGGGCTGGGAAATGAGAAAAAAGGGTCACTTCCTGTTCACCCAGTGCAGCAAGCCTGAGTAAGTCTTCCTAAAAATCCCTGTGCAGCCGAGATTTTCATTCCAAACTTATAAGTAAAGATTCCAAGTTACAGGGTTTTCTTTAAGATACAGACCCAAAACTCTGTGACAAAGGGGAAATTTGAATCCAGGTCTCTGGTCCTTCGCAGGAAGGTGGCTCATCACCTGTTTCACTTGGGACAGTTTGGGAGCAGGAATTTCTGAGTTCCAGGAAACCCTTCTCGAAGGCACCCCGAGAGAGTTGTCCCTTTATCTGGGAAATGTGATACAAATAAGTCCACACATGGGGAATGAGAAGCCTGGTGATTTGCAAAATGTGCTAAAAATGTAAGTTAACGACCAGCAGTGTTGCTTGCTTTGTTCTATTGCCATCCATCTCAGGGTAAAGCTAGTCGGTTTTCACAGTGTTACAAGAACCACGACTCTGCTCCACACAGAGCAGTTCTGCAATCTGATGAGACAGGAAATGACCCACACATTGCTATATTATAAGCTCTGAAAAACCTCAGAGTAATAATTCCACTTCAACTGTTTAATCAGCAGTCCTAGGCTAATTATCATTTAAAAAATTTCCTGGACACAACTTCCTCTCCATGAAAATAGTGTTTTGTGTAATATGCTTTAGAATGTCCAGAGTTTTATGGCCTGGTAAACTTCACACACTTATTTCTAAGGTAGCATGAATTATTTAAATAAAATTATTATATACTAAATTATATTTTTCTAGAAGATCTCACAAAATACAATTCTGTTCCTTCATTTTACAAAATAATTACGGACAGGTTCAAAAATGACAAGCTCTAGAAAAAATAAGTAAATCTGTATGAAAAATTTAGAAATTCTTTTTGTCTTAAGATTTCTAACAATATCCAAAAAACCAAAAAAATCCACAAGAGAAAGAAGAGTAGGTAAAAATAGCTTATCAACATAAAATTATTCGCCTAATTTCAAATTCAGCTTCAGTCTGCCCTCTGGAAAGGAGCTGTCTGTGATAAGGTCATCTTTAATTTACTGTAAAGTGTTTTGAACATGTGCCCTTTGAAAATTCACTGCATACGGGCATAATGCCTCCTAAAATCTTCATAAAACTCCACATCGTTGGTGAGTACAGAAGCCCTGACACATTTTCCAGTGAAATCTGAGTTCCATTGGCAAGCAACCAAAATGAACATCATTGAATATTCTCTATGGATAACAAAAGTAATTTTAATCCAGGATGGAGAAAAGTTCTCCATATAAAAGTAATGTATTAAAAACAACATAGTGTTGTCCTGAATTACTGAGCCTGCCTGCTGACCTGGGCTTTGTTAAGGACTGAGCCTTTCCTATGCAGCAACTTGAAATTACATACTCAAATATTCAAATTTTCACAGCAAGCTAATCAGAGTTAACCAGACAGGAAAAGCAAGGCCAGGCAAGGCATGCTCAGGTCTGGCTCAGCCCTGGCTGAAGGCTTCCCAAGAGGGAGACCTGCCCGAGGCCACACCACCAGACATGCCTGATCTCGCCTGGGAGGAACAGAGTTTATTCTGTCAGCTGCATAAATCGCTTTTCACTGCTCCCCACCACCTCCCTGTAAAAGTTCCTCAGATTTCACAACCTGTGAAAAAACACACATTATCCAGGGTGATGTAGCTTCAATTCTGGCATCTGGAGAACAATGATGTTTACCTGCCTGATATTTGCAAGGTGGAAGAACTATCTGTGATATCAGAGATTCAGCAAAAATTAGAAATTCTACTGTCCATTTTTACTGAGGGTTTTTACATTTATTTTAGCTTTTCACATAATCGTGTCATTAGAGATTTGGGAGAAATCTTAGTGATCTACAGTTGTTCCTTTTACAAAGAAAGAAATGTGAAAACTAAGTATGAGCCCAGGTGACCTGCATTAGAATGACAAATATTAGTGATGCATTTCAAGGGTATAATACACATTTTTCAATGCATTGTTACAAAATACATAATTTTGTCAGTATCATTTTTTTAAACGTATGGGTTGATTTCAGTTATATGCACACTTTTTAAACTACAAAATAAGTATAAAGAACTAAATCTGGTCAAGCTTCTAGGTTGTGGTAGGTAAAATGCTTCAATATTAACAACAGTGAATGACAGTGCATCAGCTGTCCTTTTGGTCCATTCAAACACGCAAATTAATCCTATTAGGCCTCCAGGGTATTATTTAATCCACAATACTAATTACTGAACTAAAAAAGATTATGCTATTTTCAGACAGGCATAAGAATTCTCTTAGGACAGCAATTAAGAAAGTTTTGAGTATGTGTGTTAAATTGCTTCCTTAGTAAAATGAGATTCTTGTGGGAAAACTATTATTTAAAATGCCACTCAAACGTCAGTCCTGGATTATCACTGAACTCCTTAACACCAGCAGGACATCAAAGACACAAAAGCGGAAGAAGGGTCTTTATGTGACAGGTCGAATAGACTGTCCTGTCTTCCAATTGTGAGAAGTATCAATACCCCAAAAATCTATCTCAAAATAGAAATGTTCGTAAATGTTTTTCAGATAGTGAAAACTCAATTTTACAATCTGTCTCTGTTTAAAATTTTTTCAGGAAATAAAATGCCTACTTTGATGGTCCCATGTAGGTCAGGTGGGGTTGCTACAGTCGCTTTATACTGTGTGAAGAAAACTGACCCACCGCTTTTCTGCTACAGCTGAAGAAAAGAACATGCCGGATGCTGTGATAGCAATTCGAACGAGATTCCAACATAGCAGTGGTAATTCCACATTTTTTTCTTTCTCAATAATTTTATATTTTCAAAGTGTCAGCCTATATTCTGCAGCACGTTGCTTTCATTTCTACAAATAACTCCAGTGTACTCCCTGAAAAACCCAAGGTATGAGGTCTAGGGCAAGGAGGATGTTTAACGGGGTGCCGTGCCTTTCAGAGCCCTCACTGTAATGGATATCAGTATACTACACTAGTGGTTATTATTTCTGCAATTATTATTTTGTTTACAAATAACAAAACAAATGGTGAATATGACAACCCATCTGTTTTTCCCCCTCCTCATGTCGCAGCCTCAATTCAGAGAGCTGTCACCCTCGGCGGACATTTCTGCAGAGTGCCTGTCTCCAACGCTCGCTCTGCCTGCTTTCTCTGGTCACCAAGGAGCCACAGGAATTTCGCGACATCCACAGCATGATTGGTGACCAGCCCTCTGCTCCAGTGCCTCCCTGCCACTCTCATTAGAGTGAGACGAGAATCTCTTTAGTGCCTTAAGGCACCCTGGGCCTGGTGACTGCACTCCTTGGGCTGCCAAGGTGTGGCCCGGGGTTCCACACTCGCCAGCCCAGCGCTCTGCTCTGTCACAGAGCTGCACCCCAGCCCTGGGTTCTGCATCCCTCTAAAGCATGACATTCCTTTGCAACAGCCCTGTGCTGCAAATGTTTCTATTTTCCCTGCACCAGAGATGTTACCCATCCTATCCCCGGGTCCCTCCCCTTTCTGGTAATTCTCACTTCTTTTTGAGTCTCAAATTCTATGCCGCTGCTTCCATGGGGCCTTCTCTCACCTAAGGAAACAGGGCTCCACGCTTCTGATAGCAATACCTTTGCCTCCACTGGTTCATCCTGAAAGCATTCATGGTAAGCTCTGCTCTAAGAGGCTGAGGATGTCAGTGAGCACACAAACAAAATAGCACCTACTTTCAAGCAGGAAACAACACTGAAGTGAACAAATCAATTATAGTGCGCTAGGCTGGAAAAATGGAAGCAGGAAAATGGAGCCAAGAAAGAGCAATGGTCTATCCCATGATGGTTCAGACTGCAGTTTTCAGTACAGAGCCAACCACTGGCTTCTTGGGCATTCAGCAATGCAGAGATGTAAGGAAGACACGGTCCTTTCCAGGAGCCTGCACAGAGGCCCTGGGGTAGCAAGATCCCTGAAGTGCATGAAGAACATCAAGAAGCCAACCTAGCAGAAGCAGAGAGCAAGTGAGGGATTGGAGCTGAGAAATTATGTTACATGTGACTGGTAGAAAAGCGTGGAGGGACTCTGCAAGGCAGCAGGATGACTGACTTTCACGGAAATGCACTAGAACTTGTGGAGCAGAATCGCTGCACAATCTCATTTACATTTTCAAAGGACCACAAAGATGGAAGGGGAGGGAGACAAATGTGGGAGAGGGGAAATCAGGAGACAAGTCAATCACCTGGCAGCGGGGGTGGTGGCTGGATTTAGAGTGGGTGCTTGGAGGTGATGGGAAGTGAGCAGAGCTGACAGGATTTCATGACAGATTGGACGTGGGCTACAAGGGAAGGGAGTAGTCAAGGACATGCTCAAGTTTTGAGTCTAAGTAACAACTGAAAGCTGGAGGTGCCATCCCTGGGAGAGGAAAGACTAGAAAGAACAAGTAATTAGTAGCAGAAAATGAGAAGTTCAGTTTTGAGTGTGTAAGATGTAAGATCATTCTGTCACTGGTACAAAGTAATTGCTGGCTTCTACCCTGAAGACTTAATTCCTCGAAGAATAGAACTCTGTTTTTCCTAGGACACCTACAATAAATTAAAGGTTACAAAGTCAATAAGTATGTGTTCAGTGGATAACTGAATATTTTGCCAAATTATTAGCATATTAGTGAGAGTCAGATTTTAAATCTCAGTACTAGTACTATGATTCTAAAGCAATTTATTTAAATAAGGATGAAAAACTTTAAACATTGTAATTGTGTTTGCTAGTTATTAAATCTTGTTAAATATTAAAAGTGATTGACTATTCTGCTTGTATGTATTGAATAAATTTTATTTTAATTAGCAAACTATGGAAGCTGAATTAACTTTTGGGATAGAGTAAAAAACTCTGAAAGACTCATGTAATTATTATTCCCATATCTTAATATAATTCTCAAAGCCTAGTCATGGAAAGGACTTGATGTAATAAAATGTATTTTTATGGTTTTTCATGCCTATAGCACTAGTTTTTATTGTAAAATAGTAAAATGTGATTTAAACACCTGACAATGTACCTACACAGTTAATGACCCAAAAAGCAACATTTCAAAGGAACTAACCTCATTAGAAACAATCTCATTAGATATTTTGCTAGCTTTCTCTAAGTAAATCATATACTGAATACATTCGTTTTATTTAGAGACTGCTACATAGTCCTCTGTATAGTTTTTCCTCCTGTCTTCTGCCGATGGAAGCAGAAAAACACATGAGAGCATCACAGCAGTTTTCCCACATCTGTGCTTTTTATTTCCATGGACTCAAAATATGAAATGAGAAATTCTGGAAATAAATAACTCAGCAGCTTTAAATTGCATCTCGTGGTGAAGAGCGTGATGCAATCTCCTGCCCGCTGCGTGCCCCGCCCCGAAGTGCAGGCCCCGCCCTGATGTGCAGGCCCCGCCCCACTCACGCCAGCCTGCTGTCTGCTCCTCCGCAGCTCTGCCAGATGGGCCACCGTGGGCGGCAGCGTGTGTGCCAGGAGCTCTCACTTGGCTTCACAAGCACCCCGAATGCCAGGGTGGTGCTGCTGGCGACTTGGATATATCCCAGAGGAGCCAGAGAGCACATTGTTTAAGTGAAAAGTTCGAAGCTTTTCACGGAATTAGGAAAGAAAACCACTGTCTGCTGAAGTCACAGCAACGATGTCCTTCAGCTTTCTTCCCCTCGTACCGTGGCACTGTACATCTCAAATTATGAGAAGCAGAAAAACAGTGAATCTAGTGTAATAAGATACTCTGCAAAATCACACTGTGATAATTGTCCTACTGTATTATTAGTTATTAATCTCTGCTTATGCTTAGTTGATGAGTCAAACTTTATCATAGATATATAGTATAGGAAAAACAACATACTTATGGGATGGATTCTATTCAGTTGCAAACATCCCCGGAATCTTAGGGTGTGTTCCCTGTGGACAGGGACAAGGACCCTTTGTGCTAGAATGCCTGCCTGTTCCATCTGCTGGCAACTGAACACCCTTACCTCTTACAGCTCCCATCACATGCTACTGCCAAAAATGTATGGTTCCTCGCATCTGGTGTGCTGTTGTTTCACATCCGCCTCTGCCCATCTCCTCTTGCTCTTTCCCAAGGACGCTCCCCCTTCCTTTTTCAAAACCTACTCAGGGATCCCCCGCAGACAACCTTCTGGCCCCACCCTCATCCGTACACTGTGCTACCCATCTTTGGATACTGCAAAATGTACACGGATCATCTGTGGGTCCCGGGAATCAAGCTGGGTCCGGGGCATCATCCACGCTGGCCCCGTGCTCTGCCTTTGAGCTGCATCGCGGCCTGCACCATTCTGTACTGCTCGTTCGTGCAGAGTTACTGACGTGTTTGTCTCTTTTTTGGACTGTGGATTCTCTAGGGCAGGCTCATACATTTTCATTTCCTTTCTTGTTTCTGTTCAATTCCTGGCTCTCCAGTACATGAGCAGCGTGTGTGTGTGTTTTAGGATGAAGTCCCCACCCCTAAAGATGATTTTTTCCTGGGGCTTTTCCGTAATTTTTATAAAGTTTGGATGGCTTCATAAAAGATGCCTCTGGGATGGAAATAAAAGGATCACAAAATGTTAGAGTTGAAAAGACCTTTACAGTCAGCTCACCTAGGATGTGAGTAGGGAAAGGTATTAACCTTTATGGGCATGAAGGCTTTGAACACTATGAAAACATTTTTCAATGTTACTCAGTCTTCACCTCAACTTGGGAATCACCAGCCATGACTCACTGTGCGGATGAGAACACTGGACCCCTGGGAAAAGAGTGCTTTGGTGCCTGTACTGAAACTAGCAAACCAGTGCTGTTTGCAACATCACACAATGAAAGGCCACGATGCCCTCTCTGGAAATTAGCAGAAGCCACCAAAATAGAGGCTTCATGGACCAGAAATGCCACTGTGAGAGGGAGTGAAGAAATGTCACCATGTCACCTCTCAGCGGAGTGATATCCAGCAGAAAGTTTGGGGAAAATATTAACAAAATGCACACCCAAGACATCTCTCGTACCCCACATATGCCGCGCATTTTGGTGCAAGACACAGGAACCTGGATGATGATAAGATTTCTAGGAGAAAAATAAAAATTCCACTTTACTTCCCTACCTCCCACATCAGGCAGCGATGGGGGGCACGAGATGAGGGACAATGTTCAAAGGGAGCCTGCTGGCTCCATCTGAGGGAGAATGACACCCCCCTCCCCAGAGAGTTTGAACAAAATCATCTCCCCGCAAAGTGAACCCTAAATCTCACAGAGGGGGACCAGCAGTGAGCCTTCAGGAAACACAGATGCAGACACCCTGGCACTGACTGAGGTCACGGATGCCCCATTCCTGAACCCTAACCCCAGACCATGCTGTAAACAGCATGCAGGCTGGTCCTCAGTTGAGGTCACCAGAGAGGAAGTCATCTACTTCTTAGATGAACATTAGCTCACCATTACTTTTTAACATCCTACGGGATTGACTGAAAATCACAAGGATCCATTTATACACCCCAAAGTAGAGGACCTCAGAGCTTCTAATTGCTATCTAAGATTAGCTGCACAGCCCGACATTAATTTAGGACCAAATACCTTATCTCTAATGTATAATCAGCTCTATGGGGACAGTAACTGAACTATCGCGCTTCTCTGAAGAGTTCACATACCATTTGCTTTCTAATGCACAAGTAAACAAACAAAATCACTTTACATTTGCCAGTGTTCTGCACCTTTTGTTTTCATTGTCACAAGTCTCTATTTTCATAAAGAAGGTGAACATCACCTTCCCTTCATCAGTTGCTTATCTATCCACGCTTAGCTGAGTCTTAATTTTAATTCTGCTCCCAATGAGGATAGCACAATGGAAGACAAAAGTCCATCTGCCAACAGCAGAAATGTTTAAATTTGAAGGAAGACATAAAAATACATTAAACAAACAAACGATCTCAGTGTGTTCAAACCCATAGGAAAGAACACAAACTCATGCAGCTTTTATATCCTTCAGTGTATATTAATTGGCTTTATTTAGCTTGGCATTCAAAACTCTTTTCAGTGTATAAGCATTATACATATTTTTTAATTATTAAAGTAAATTGAGATTATTTTCTATATTCTGAGTATCTCAGAGGCCAGGGTATTTATCATCAGTTACTTTGCTCACTTGCACACTCACATGAACACATTTTGTGGATATGACTGTATATTTATTGACTGAACTGACTGACTACAAGTAAGTTTTTTGAAGATTAGGACAAACTGACATCTATTGTTCTTTAATTTATTTGTAAATGGTATTTTCTCAGCAGCATCCAGACTGCCTTTTAGTCCTCAAGTTTTATTTTGGAAATTTCTTCCCCAAGGCGGTCTTTCTAGCCATGCATTCTAAGGTAGGCTCCTGTGGTATCTTTCCGCATTCTCCATCCCCTTTCTTCAAGGGATTCTTCCTTTATGCTTACTGTCTTCCACTCACTAACTTGAGAGCAGACAGGACACTTCCTTTTTGTTTACCACCAAAATACCCGGTTCAGAGTCCACGCAACATAAAAAGCCCCCAATAGATAAATGAATGAATGAAAGTATCTAAGAAATTAAAAACTGAAGAGTAACACAATACAGCTGCCCTGGTTTCTAACTTAAGTAAATCATGAAAAACATATTCAGCAGTCTATACGTTTGTCATGTTCTGAACTGCACTCTTTACTCCTTCCTTCATCTCCCCCAAAGACAAGAAAGAAATTAGAAACCAAAGCAAACCTTGATTGTAGTTGTGTGTGCTCCAGGATATTCCTTTTCTTCCAGAGTCGACCATCTTTCTATGAACTTAGACACCAGGGAATCATCATAGTCCACTATCTGGAATCCAGACACGTTAGCTCCGCCAAATTGAATTTTTAATAGGTCTCCATCAGTAAATCCCTAGACGCAGAACACATTCATGTCATCCCAGTGGAACCTAGCATTTAACACACAATTCTATACAATGGGCTTTCACATATTTCAAAGAGCACCTGAGAGATAAGAAACCTTCAGAAAGGGCTGCAGCCAACCTTGGCTCATGTAACTCTCACAGTAGCACTCACACAAAAGTTCTCCATTTTACTGAGAAGTCTTCCATGGGTGAGAGCTGGGTGTTATTTATAGACTGTGCAATGCAGCCACAGCCTATGGCTACAGATGCGTAAGGCCATGAAATACACAAGTCAAGATTACCACATTGTAAGTTATTTCTTACTAAGTTGATGGCTCACTCACATAATACAAATATCTTTAAAACAAGAACAGAAGGTCCTAAATGCCTAGTCATTCCTAAAACAAGTTTTATAGAATATATTAAAAAACAAGTTATCTTACATTATTAGAATGAATTCATTCACTACTAAAACTATCATGTGGTCTTTCCACTGATTTCAAATATTGTTGAAAGGAATTTTGTTTCAGTATGTCACTATTTCAAATTATCTCAATTATGTGTATTTTTACATTTTGTACTTCATTATTATTTTGCATAATGTTTTTTCTTTCTTGTTGATATTAAAATATATTGTTATTTATCTGAGAAAAGAGTAATTGCCTTTTGTTGGTTCACAATTTTGTTTTCATTTTTATAATAATACAAATAGTATATTGCAAAAAAACTACATAGCAAAAATCATAGATTCTCTGCTCTATCGCATCCATGGTCTAGTTAAGCTGCTTCAATACTTGAACTTTCCATATCCTCATTTTTCATGTATTTACCTCTGTATTTCTCCATGACACGTTACTCTTTCTTAACTTGTCAATTTTAGATATTTTGCTGAATTTTTGTTTATGGCAGATGAGCATGTAACTCAAATATATAACCAAAACATTCATCTCCTCACCCATTTTACCCAACATTTGCTATTTACACATTTTTACTTGGATGTGTTATTCATAAGCAAAGCCAAACAATACTAGTGTCTCATTTTCTTCCTTGAACATTTTTCCAATGTTAGTAATTGTCTCCTTTCTTCCCTAAAATTTTATGTCTAACCTTAATTTTTTTCCAGTTGCTTCATGAAAATATTTCACCTAAGAAGAGTAAAGATTCCTTAAAAATAAAATATTCAAACATATCTGGAAATGTATTTCAAATTTTTCCTGAACATTCAATTTCCAGAGTCCTCCTCCTTAGCAGCAGTCTGAATGGATTCCTCTTTCCGTCTACTCTGCAGCTGTTATCCTGGTGTGTCCTTCAGTTTCTTAGTTCCTTTTCTGAGGACATCCTATCCTCTCGGTCACATTTCTCTCTTTGCACTCTTTCTTCTGCTAGATTTCCCCTGGAGTTTCCTGAGACACACTGGAGGTAAATTTTTGGAGACAATGCATGCTTGAAAGGATTTCATTTTATCCTGACATTCCATCAGTATTTTATCGCAATACAGAATGGTAAAGTGACAACTTTATAATTGGAAGGCACTGTCTCATTGACTTTCATTTTCCATTGTTGCTATGGGAAAAACATCATTTCTAACTCTTCTTTGTATACGATCTGCTTCTCATTCCTACAACTTCCTTACTAATTCCAAAAACTTTAAAAAGCTTTTCTTATCTCCAAAATTCCACAATGAATTTTCACTGCCTTTCTTCTTTCATTATTGTGTGTACCCAATGGGAAGAATTGAGTCAATCAATACTGGATACTTTCCAAAATGGTACTTTAAGATCTTTCCTCTCTTATCTTCATTCATCTCTCTTTCTAGAATGTCTATTATTGAGATATTGCTACCCTTAAATCAAATGTCTAAATCGCTTATGGGTTTTATGTTTTCCTATACCATGTCGTCATTTGTTATGTACTCTGGGATGTGATTCAACTTTATTCCCAAGCTCATATAAATTTACCTTGCTGTTTTAAGAAATAAAAGAAGTTAGCTTTCCACAGCTCTTATTCTCCCTTCTTTTTTACAGGTAAAATGTTTGCCTCTGGTTTCCCGTAGATGTTAATTATATGCTTAAACATTTTTCTCATGTCTCCAGCCCTGTTTCTGTTTTTGGTATTCATGTTCATGGCCAAACTTTTCCTTTGAATGCTTGCTAAGTTACTGCAGAGCGAGGCTGAACATATCTCTGGTACTTCCTCCGCGCATCAGCGAGGCTCATTACCCAGCATGCTGCACCGCAGACAGATGGTCAGGCAGCGTGGACAGAGTGGTTTTGGGCCATATCTGTTTTCCTTTTCTCTGGCCATTCCGTTCGGTCAGAATCCCCTCATCTCCCATATAGTGCGTGGTTCTGGTTAAAGCCTAGGGATAGAATGGTGGACGAGGTACAGCGAGGCTCGGAATCCCACATGGAGACTTCCATTTAATCGCCTTGTTTTCTGCGCATGTCTCTGGAGTTTCAAGAACTTCTGCAATTCCTATTCTCTAGAAAGTAGCACTGCGAGGAGAGGAAGTGGGTACTTCGAGACGAGGTTTGGAGCTACCTGGCTGTTTGGAGTGTCGGGTCACCTCCTACGCCGGTGGTGGGCTTTGACCTAAGCCAGTGTCCTGGGTGCCGGCCATTTCCTAAGCCCCCTGCAGAGGAAGCAGGTGCGCCCAGAGAGGCCCGGGGTCCACTGCGCCCGAATCTGCTCTCCAGCACGGTCAGGCGGCCCCTGCGCCTCTCCTCCCTGCGCTCCTCCTCCTGGCCAGATTGTCCCTGAGAACCTCCTACATCAATGTTTATAATAAGAAATTAATTGGAAATATAAAGTGGGACGTAAATCTAAAACAGCAAGTTGAAATACTTGCCACTATAAACCTAACAGATATAACAAAATTATACTTGTAAAACACCACTAATAAATCATCATCATTCAGTTAATTTTAGAAAGAGTATTGAAATAATAAATAGTAATCAGTTTACTTACCAGGTTTGCAATGATGTAGTGATACCCTTTAACATGTTTTCCAATGGTAATAACCTACCAAAGATAAACAATCATTTAATAAGTATAAGTAATGTCAATATAAATACTAGTATTGCAATCTGTTTCAGAAATAACAGAAATCATACCTACTATGCTTTTATGCAATCAAGAAAATATTTCTCTCAGGGAAAAATAATACTGCATTTTAGTCCTAAATAACAGTTATCTTTCAAGAAGTTAATCACTAACCCCAAATAATTACCAAATAATTACCCAATTTTTATTAATTTTTATTAATAGTGAGAATAATACTATAAAATATTAAGAAGCATAAAATCCATTCATAATATTATTCCTACAAAAGCTAGTGAAATATTAAACAGCTAAAATCAACATCTGAGGTTTTATACTCACATTATATAGTCAAAGATAAGCACAGAGTTATAAAACTACTAAAATTTGAAAACAGAGTAAATACAAGATTTTTAAATTGATATATAAAATGATATTTCTACCCTCAGAACGTTTAAAGGCTTACAGCTTAGTTCAAACGGACATTATTTCTAGCTTACAAAGCAAAGTATCCGAGAGGCTAATTTTTTTTCCCACAAATTTAAGTAAAAGATCAATACCATGAAAAGCACCTCGTGGAACAAGAGGTCATACTGGTAATGCTCACAACAGTTTTGGATATTACTGAACCAATCTGACTTTGCACTGACCAACAACAACATGAAAAGAGTAGGTAAAGGTGCAATGAACATGATCATGCTGTATTTCTGGAAAAGAGAGATAACTTTTCAGCTTATGATGAGGTTATGCCATGTGTGGTCCAGTACACCTAGAATCCCAGCACTCTGGGGGGCTGGGGCAGAAGGATCACAAAGCCTGGGTGACTCAGTGAGATCCCATTGAAAGAGAGAGAGAGAGAGAGAGAGAGAGAGAGAGAGAGAGAGAGAGAGAGAGAGAGAGAGACAGAGAGAGAGAGAAAATGTAGCTGATCTTGAGCTACTTGAGTTCCATTTCCCAGTACGCCCCCACGCAAACACCAGCATCTAATGTAGCTAACCTACCAAATCTCTTTGACCACAAAGGACGCAGGAGAGTGTGGGAGGAGAATATACATTCTTTCCCCTCTTGATCACTGACCTTGGGGCTGGAAGTTGAGGTGTACCACCTCTCCCCAGCATCCCAGTGCCTGACACTGCCAACAGCATGTCCTTGCCCCGGAAGAGATCAAACTTCAAAAATCCTAGTACACTTTCTTCTGAGTGTATTTGGCTTGCATACTATTGTCAAGTAGAAAAGTCATAAATCAAGCCATCATAAATCCAAGAACATCTATCTCCTTTCTTTTAAAAAAATAATAATCACAGTGTAAAGAAAGTAAGAAATGCCAAGGCTATAGATAAAAATTGCAGCCATTGGCTTCATCTCCTGACTAGCCTGCTTTGGTAATCTCTGTGTGTTTTAGCAAAATAAACCAAATTCTTAACAGGGTGCAAATTTAAATGATTCTGTGAGCTTCTCCCAGCTCACATCTTCCACTGTCTATGCTCAAGGCACAGGGGTTCCTTCTTAGATCATGGAGCACTGCAATGCTACTGCCCATCCCTCAATCTCTCTCATCACCGTATCTGTTATCTTATTAACTTTTGCAGCACGATGACTCTCAGCCAAATTGTGAGCCCCTGGGAGTAGAATTCCCTGATTTTTCATCATCACCGACACAGACAGATGTGCACAAGCAGCCTACTTAGCTGAAGAGCAAGGACCAAGATCCTGGGAGGAATTCTACCATATGCCACTTTGATAATACATGGCAGCTATTTGGAAGAAGTTGGGGGTGTATATTCTTTTCTAAGCTATTTGTGCACAATGTAGCTAGAAAGTTTCCAAGAAAACTGTACCCTCTATGTTGAAGGATTTTAAACACTGTGTATCCTTCTGAATTAATATCAATTTTATCAAGACACTGGTGTCTGCCACATATCCTAAGGACATCTACTGGCTCTGCTTATTGTAAATTCTAATTTCTGAAGCATCCAGGTCTTCCTTCTGAGAATTAGGATAAACACAGTAGAAATGGTGATACCAGTAGACTCTAAGTGTTCACCGAGAGAAAGAGGTGAAAATTCACTAAAATCTATATAAAAATTAGTGTTGGCCAAATTAACTATTATAACTTTGCTTTGTAAAACAATATTATACTAACAATAGAAAATTTATGCTAAGTTATGTTTTTTGCTGAATACTTTTCCTACCTACACACAGCTAGAAGTAAGTACCTCTAAGGTTTTAAGAAATGATAATAAAATACCTACGATGAAATGCAGTTCAATTCTACTGCTAACTTCAGGCTATTGGGAAGATAAAGAGTTTCATCTCTTCCCCTGAAATACTGTTTGGGTAAATAAATAAATAAATAGTATTTCCATTTCTTAGAAAACACTTTATTTCCACTTTGTCTGCTAAACACTATTCCTTGAAGAAATTCCAAATCTAAACTGCTTCTTCCTGAAATTCTCTTTCAGAACACTCCGTTCCTTGCATTCATCCTATGCTCCATTGATGTAATCATACATTCATTCCAAGTTCACATGCATACACCTCCATGGGGCCTGGCCTATTTTGCTTAACACAACTTTTGTGGATTGAATGCTGTGGCTTCCAGCAAGCACTGCACACTTAGGGAATATTTATTTAACAAAGAAGTAAATGAACTCAAGCAGCTGAATGCCACTTCTCTGTGAGCCCTTGACAGACCCCCCCTTTCTCTGGAAAGAAAGGCGTGTCCTCCTCATTTCTAGGCCGCTACTACAGTTTGGATTGTGAATGTCCCCAAAGGCCCATGCACAAAGGGTGTGGTCTCAATGAGGTGACAAGAAAGGTTTCAGAAACCTTTAAGAAGTAGGGCCCCATCAGAGATTTTAAGTTACTGGGGGCACTTCCTCGTGGGCACTGTGGCCCTGGTCTCTTCCTATGGTTCTTATTACTTCCCAGCTGCCAGGAAGTGAGGTGCTTCCTTCACCACACACCCAAAAGCAATGGGCTGAACCTCTAAAACTATAAGCCAAACTAAAACTTTGTTAGTTTTCTCATCTCAGGTATTTGTTATAGCAAGGGAAAGCTGGCTGACATACCACACTGCATTAAGACTTGTAATATTATGTTATTATAAATGTACATTTTTTCTTCCCCTCTAAACAACAAGTTCATGGGATACAAACACCACTCGTCCTTGTCTTTCTTTGCACCCTTCATTCTAGAACAGAGGATGTCCTCAGTAAATGTGTGCGGAGTCACACACCACCCACTGTATGTGCTCAGTATATTTGAGGATATCTTACACATGTGTGAAACACTCTACATTTTGAATAGCTGCCCATAAGAACATTTATGTAATCATTATAATAGATTTACTTCTAAACAATGCTTTTCATATGGCCCTAATTTCCTTTGCACTTTCTCCCTTCTAGTTTTGAACAGTTATTTTTACAAAGGCTTTCACCAACATTTATGGTGATGGGCCGGGCATACGTAAATTTTTAAAATCAGACTAATGAATATTATGAAAATGGAGGTTTAATGAGAATCTCCTATGAAATTCAAATGAGATTTTGAGATTTACATCTGAACAAAAGGCCTTCAGATTAAAAACAATCCTAAATTCATCTCCTGAGACAAGATGTTTTTCACTGAAATTATTCACCTGTCATACAATATGTGGTTCTTTCTTATAACAAGTTAAGTTGATTCGGTTGTTCAATATATTACAGGAGATTCGCTTCCTGTATCTTAAGGCGTATAGTATATATCAATTAGGGTTTCATTAACATTTATATGTGTAAAATGTTTTGTGTTGGAAAAAAATAATAAATATAATTTTTGACTCTAAGCCTAGACAAGCCAAGAAAGGCATATGTAACTGTGGATTTTCTTTTCAGTCATATGTATTTCCAAGGACCTAGTAGCCACCATCTCTCTACACACACATACACACACACACACACACACACACACACACACACAATAAGTCATAGACACCATTGAACTCATTTTTTATGATCTCTTTGCTCAGTCAATTATTATGCATCCCGGATCACTTACCTTGTTTTTAAAACATGGTGGGCTTTACTTTTTATCACTGTGATATCACTGCATAGCTGCTCTATCCTAAAAAGCTCTTAAACTGAACAAGGTAGTACAATAAGGACAGATAAAAATAACTCCTGTCTCTTGCATCATGCTATTCTTTCAAAGAGTCCAAATGGATACTTCCAGTTAACTTTTCAAATAGTGAATGTGGTCTGAATGTCTTTCTTTCATATTTTAATTTCACAGAGTTTGTTTTTTGCATAATGACACAAATTTCTTAATGTAGGGATAAAAACTACTTCTTACAAAAATATGTACCTACTCTTCCTAGAGACATGGACCTAGTTAAATAATAAGATCAGCTTTTCACATTAGAATCCACCATACTGTACTCTAATAATTGAGATAATTCATGTTCCTCAAACAAATCCTTTCAATTTTAGAACTCAGATTTTGACTCAATACATGTCTATTTTTTTAGCTAGTAAAGAATTAAATTTCGCAGAATTTAATTTAAAATTTTCAACTCAAATATCACAGCTAGTGCAAGATGTATGTAAAGCATGAAAGTAAGGAATTATACATTGAGTTTATTTGATAACTAATGCAATTGTTGGTGTTATTGACAGCCACTCTTCAGGGCTAACTGAAGCTAGACATCATGTAATTGATGAGCTTTGCTCACGAAGTGAAAACCACTGTCCAAGCTCTTACCAAATGCTCCATGCAAACTCCGATATTGCACGCTTAAACGCTAAATTTGTTGAAAGCAGAGGAACAGAGAGGAGCAAACCTGGTCTACAATGTCGTTTACTTTGTCCCGTTCACAGTCCAGGATCACACGCCGTTCTTTTTTTAACTCCAGATCTTGGAAGAGCGAGCGGTAGGTCTCATCTTTCTTGTCATTGTTGATGTTGCCCACATTAATAGCCGTCACCTGCCACTTCTTTTCAGCAGCGGAATCCAGCACAGCTTGCAGTGTGGATAACCCTAGGAAGGCAAAGGAAAGTGATGACTCTGAAGGATGCTCGACTCCGATCTGGGCTGCAAAATCACCAGTGCACACAGTCAACGCTGAGATATTTGCACAACTGAGGCAATGTTGACTCTTCAAAAATATAGCTATGATCTATCAATATCTGCTTATGTCTACTTCCCATCACAACTCATGACTTAAATACTGTTGTTCTAACCAAAAAGAGAGGAAGACAATGTCCCTTTCTTTCACCTTGCCAGCTGCCTTTTTTGGGTATGACTGAAGTGTCATGTAAGATATCACAAACGTTCCTTCTCCCCATAGACTGGTAAAGTTGTGGAGTCTTATATGCCAGTCTATCACTTGACATCGATATCTTCGAAGAGTTGAGTACATTTCAATGAAAGGTAGCTGTGGGGCCTCAGGTGATAACCTCAAGGACGCTGTAATATTTCCTCCTATTGATTTGGGTCTGCAGTTTTATCGCTTTTTTTTCCCTCTGCAACCTCCTGTTTTATTATTTTTTGTTATCAGGACTGATCCCATAGCAGTTAAGATGTCTGCCAACGAAAAATGATGGCAGTTCTCTACACAGATGTCTCAACTCCTCAGTAGGAGATTATTTCATCACTCATTAGTAATTCTGCTTATAGCAGACACGACTTAGAAAATTATTATCTTTTTAAATTCTCCAAATATTTCTCCATATTTGGGACTGAGAAGCTTAACAACTAGGGGATTTGTTTCCTGAAGAGTTTGATTTGCAGTTTAGTAGTGCAATGACTAGTACATAATCTCATCTCCCTCACCACTTTGGCTATTTACAATCAAGTCAAGTTCTTTGTTCACGTGAGAAACAGGAAGTCCAGGTTACAGAAGGAATTCTGAATACAAATATCACCCTCCTGTTTCCAGAAAAGCCCCCCTATTTATCAAAAGATCCTTCTTTACTGCTAAAATGTATGATTCACCTAATCTGATCACATCTTCTATAACTTAATAACATTTTATTTAAAACTTTTTACCACGACAAGAAATGTATTAATTATAAATTTTGCCAAACACTACTTCAATTTAGAAAAAAAATACTAAAATTATTATGGATTCAATATTAGCCAAAGAGTTTATATGATGAGTCTAGAACATCTCATGATGCCAGGAAACCAGGATGTCCTCCTAGAGCTTATGTCAAAAGACCAAGGGGCCAATTTGAAGAGGTTCTCTTTAAATAAAGAAAGATAGGATCATTGGGATATTAAGTAGAATAAGTGACAAAGACTAAAAGACACAAGATACTTTAAATCTATGAAGTCATAATTAAAAGTAATGGTGAAAATATATTTGTTAAAAAATATGTGCTTGTCTCCAATGGACTGGAACCAATTAATTATTCTGAAAACTAAGGAAGGAAAACATGCACCTTCTTGCCTTCCTATATGAACTATACCCTGGATAACAATGAATTAAAGGTTGTTCTTTATAGAAATACCAGCCAATAGTTGATGAGCAAGGATAACTTAGATTTATTACCATTCTGTGACACCTACTGCATTAATGAGTCAAGCATCAACATAAAGGGCTAGTCACATCACAACTCAGAGGAGAGGCTACCGAGCCTACTGTGGTCTCCAAACAAAGACACTCAGCACTATCTGTGACCCACTAAGGCCACCAACTTACAGTGGGTTTCACCCACCTTCCACCACCAATTTATAAGGAATAAATGGCAAAAGACAGTGTCATTAACACCAGGTAAAATAATGGGGTGATGACTACTTGGCCCTAAATAACTGTACAGAAAAGAGGGCTATAGAGGCAAAAGCAGAATTGCCCACTCAGTCATTAATAAAGCTGAGTTAAGAATGCTTGAATGTCGCCGCCTGCTGCGCAAGTGCAAGGACCCGAGTTCGATCCCCGGTACCAAAAAAAAAAAAAAAAAAAAAGAATCTAGGGATGGGCTCAGAGGTGCACATCTGTAATCCTTGCCCTTGGGAGGCTTCGCAACTTTGGACAATTAACTTAGCAACTTAGGGAGATTATGTCTCAGAACAACAAGGGAGTGGGTGGAGATGCAGCTCAGAACTGTGGCACTGGGTTCAACTCCCAGTACCACGAAAAATATCAAGAAGCAAAACAGAATGTTTAGCAGTTTTCCTACTATTCTAGTTGTCATTTAAATACTTCATAATGAACATGAAAAATAATTTATTTCAGAATGGACAATTAAACAATACACTGAAGTTGAAGTGTATCATTTTGTTTTTGTGTTTTGATTTTTTTGGGGGGGGGGCAAAACAACAAAACAAGTTTCTTGCATTTTGACCCATAAAATAAAGATGTAGATAAACATGAATTTCTCAAGGGACAATTTGAAAAGATTACATTCCATTTTTTAAAATGTTTAGCGATAAAATGTAAAGTTTTAAAACCGTCACAGAGCACCTATGATTTCTGCTCACTTTAGGTAAATTAAATCCTCCCATGTGATAATTCAACTGCCTTTCTTGCTTCTATCATCAGCAGAGTCAGAACATTTGCAGCTGGCTGTCATATCAGTTCCACAGCTACCAGTGTGCTTGAAAACAGCAATCAAGTTTATCCACCATTCTGTCCAGGTAGGAAGGAAAGAAATCCAAATTTCTAAACCTCTCCCACCCTTCAGATCCTACATTTCCATATCCTATCATCGTACAATTCCCCTTGCTACCTTAAGAGCATTAAAAAGTCCATAAATGATGTGCTATATGCAGTCCACAATTTATCGATTCCAGGGAGCATCCTTTATTCTTGCAACAAGTTACTTCATTGGTTTTCATTTAATTACAAAGTTTCCCACATACTAAACATTCCCACATAGTAAGAACCCATGCATTTGAAATTCTGTCCCATGTTTTGAGAGATATGAAAAGAGAATTTAAATGCAAACCCATTTATAAATGCGTGAAAGGATTATGTCAAGTGATTGTTTTAAACCTAAAATTTACTGGCAATACATCCTCAGAGAATATGAGAATGATATACAAGAAGAATGTAGTTTTAAAATGTCCTTCATTTTAGGTGGTAAAAGTAACTTGCAGTCCATACAGTCTCCATTACTAAAACTCAAGATTAATGTCTTGTAAAAATTTCATCAATTTATTAAGAAGCTAAACTGCTCAAGTAGTGCTATGTCAAATTTCATGGTAATTTAGTTTAGTCAGGAGACACTGAATAATATTAAATCACCCCAAAGGCTGGCCGGAAGCTGCTCACAGACAAGGGCAAATCTGACAGGTACTTAGAGGAGATGAGGTCCTCTCTCTGTGGTGACTGATTAGGACTTCTTCCGTAGTAGTCTCAGGCCTGCCCACACTCTGCATGGGACTGGCCCATTCTTTACAACTAAGTACAAGTTTTGTATTAAGTCTGACTTCTTTATATGTCATAGTTAGCTTTTAAGTCTAAATATCACTAACAGATGACTCTAACACTATAAATGTATATTATGACTACGAAGGTGAAATCGACTTGAATATGTCAGATAAAACACCAATTCATGCTCTCCATCACCCAGTTCCATTTTCTAATTCCAAGAGAAAAGTGTTACCGGATCTATACTTCTTCCCCATCCATGTAACTAACCCAGAAATATCTTCAAAAACACATTTATCAGAATATAAACTAGTATGGACACTGGAAACTCCACATAAGCACTGTTTTTACTAATAATATTATTATTACTAAATTACTATAATAATTACTATACTAATATCATATATATTTTAGTAATATACTATTCCTAAATTACTATAGTATTATTTAACTCTAATAATCATATTATTGTATAAGGATACTAAATTTTCTGATTTTTTCTTACTGAATTATGTAGAACAAATAAAACCATAAAGATACAGAATTGTTCTTCTAAAAATAGAAACAAATTTTGAAAGTATCTATCTCTCCTAGACAATATATTAAAAATAGAGTGTTCTCTAAAATTTTCAAGAATATTAAAAAGACCTAAAATTAAGTTCTCAACTCTACTGAAGCTTTAGGTATTTGTTTAAAGCGCAACTTTAGACTAATGGCCAGATTCCAGTATTATTAAATTGCCCTAGCTCTTCACGTACCTACTGTTACCACTGGTGCTCGCTGCGTAAACTACTGATAAGGGGGCAGCCTTGTAAAGCACACAGTGACAGCAGCATAAGAGACAGCTTCCTCTAGAACTAACGGGCCGGACACTGGAGGGCCACACACAAGCCCCAAGCTTGCACACTGAGGGCATCTCAGTGTCTTTGCGCATAAAAGGGCGAAATTTAAAATGATCTGCGAAAGGTACACTCCATTCAGACCATGTCTTTACTCTTAAAAATGTTTTGTTCCATTTAAAATTCACTGCGTTTATTCATCCTCCTGGCACTGTACTTAATATTTATGATCACTAAATCATGGCGGCAGCGCTGGCCCGGAGGAGATTAGCACAGCACTTCCTCATGGGCTTCCTCCAGCAACGCAGAAAAGAAATGTACATTTTGGAAGCACTTTTGTTCCAAGTGTCATATTTTCTTAGAACTAAAATCAAAATGCCTTCCCTACAGGAGACAATTCTTGCTCCAAATTAAAATCACGACAAGATACTTGAGCCACTGCCTATGAAATACATAGTATTACTTTACCTTGTTGGCACTGAACCAATAAATAAAAACCAGAGTTTAATTTAGGGCTGAGTCTAATATACTACACATTTATCTAAAGATTAAAACTATAATACTGAATGAACTCACAAAGGTAACACATTATGGTTAAAAATGTGTTTCAGCTCTATGTATCTGCTTCCTGCAGAGTCCTAGTACGCAGCCCTGAGCAAGGACAAGGGGTCCCCAGTGAGACCTGGGGCCCCCAGGACAGAGGAATGGTCTCAGCAGCCTGACGCCAATACATTCAGATTCATCAGAGATGCTCCTGCCCCAAGACCAGAATGTATTTGTTCATGAGGGGGTGCCATCCCTTAACTTGCTTCTCAGCACTGGACAGCTCGGGAGGAAGTAAGGAACGATGTGACAGCAGTTCAGAATAGTTAGACAAAGCAGTGGAGAACAATTTCATCTTCTTCATCTACTGCACAAGCTGGGCAGAATGTCAGGGAGAATTTTCCTGTGTGGGCCCCATGTTGTTGTTGTTCCAAAGTACATTCATTTATATATTTAGGTATTATTATTATTTAACCGTCTGTGACCTGAACTAGACTCTCAGAAAAGGCAAGAAAGAAGCTAGAACAAAAACCTCTAATTAAGGAGATAGCAAGGGTGTCATATCAAGGACAGATCAAATAGTCTGAAATGGAAGCATATAGAGATGTAAGTTGAAAGATGAAACCATGCCGTCTATTTTTCAAAGCATGGCTAATGAGAGCAAAGCATGCAAAGTTGCCTTCTCCTAATCATATAGCATTAAAGCAAGGGAGGGCCTCTCTGAAGCATTAGAGAAATGGGGTAAGCCCAAAGGAAAGAAAGTAGTTCCCATGAGGAATGTAAGATTAACTTTTTAAAAGGAGTATGGTGTTAAAGCCATAAAAATTAAGTCATTGCAGTAATAAGAATAAATCAGAGAACAATAATCCCACTTTCATGAGCCAAGTAAAACATTACACAAAGGTCAAGTCTTTTGCCAGTATTTTGAGAGTCTTACCCATTTATCTCTGAAAATAGTCTCAGTTGAAAGGCCAGTGTAACATCTCTCACATTAAAACATCACCCGCTCCTCGATAATACCTTGAAAATGTATTCATAAGGTCATTTTGGCTTTCCTATATAATTACTTAACATTATTATTATTCTAACATTCTTTGCTCATCAGATGCACTTGACTCAAATCAATTTGTATAATTTAATAATTGTAGATTATCTCACCACTCCAATTTCACTTAATATTTCTAAAGTACTAATAAAATCATTTAAAAATGTCCCAGATCCTCTTTGCCAGTACATAAGTTCATCCATCTTCACCCGCCACTGCTCGGCTCCCATCGCTCTCCATTTCACTTTTCACCCACCAGAGTTGCTCTTGTATTTACAGCAGCTCATGTCTACTTGGATATTCTCAAAAGCTCAGTTTTAAAGAGAGGCAATAACTGTGGGGGTGGGAGTGAAGTTCCGAATCTAAAAATGGCATCTCCAACCTTGGGAAACGGTAGTGAGTGAATCTTCTGATCCTTTGATCCATCAAGGAAGCTTCAGCTTCTAGCATCGTCTCAACGTGCACAGGTGATTAAGTCACCCAGCGGTGAGTACTGGTCGCTGACCAGCTCCTCTGTTTCCAGCCTTACCCGAAGGCTGCTTATCCAGGTGTGAGCTGCACACCCAGTGTCCTGACCTCTTCATGGCCATTGCCTTCCTCAGTTTATAGCTGGGACCAAGCTGCACAGAGAGCTCCACTGTGTGTCTAACGTGGTCCCTGGAGCACACCTCAATAAGCTCTTCTGGACTCACAGGATCCACCCCACTACTAATTAGGAGCGACACTGAGTCCTAGAAGGAAAACAAGTCCTCATTTTGAGAGAGAGTAGTGTGAGAGCCATATCTGAGGAAGTGATAGATAAACTAGATGTCACGAAGGGATGAGAGCCTGAGACAGGCTGTGGACATCTGAGGTAGAAGAGTTTGGCCCTTCTTATACAGAGAAAGAAGGTCAAATGGATTTAGCCCAAGTGAGTGAGTAAGAGTGTGGAATATATGAGAGATTTCAGCAGGAACCAGGTATTAGCAAGCCTTAGATCCATGCTAAGAATCTTTATTTCATCCTCATCACAATGTGAAACCACTGAAGTGCTTTAAGAGAGGGATTGAAGTTGTCAAAAAAAATTTAAACAGTAGCTCTGGCTCTCTTGTGCAAACTTGATTAAAGCAAGATGCGTGTAAAGTGGGGAAGATGAGGGACTGAACTCGCAGTGGTGACTTGTCCAGGGGAGGAGTTTGCGTGAGAAAGAGGGCGATAGGAAATAACATGTATGCAGTGATAGAAATCCCATCAGCAAGGTGTGGGCAGGGTCGAGAAAGGCACTGAAATTATCCGGGTGCCAAGCTAGTTTTAACAAAACAAAGCAATAACTGAACTTTAAAAAAAATGGGTGGAAGGGGCCCCAGAGGCAGAGGGGGCAGGAGAATGGGGAGGGAAGAGGAATAAGAAGATGTAAGCTGTGCTGAGTATCTGTACCTACTCCCTCAGGTGAATGGAAACATCACGTACTACGAACATGTACTATTAAAAACATTTAAAAAGAGAAGTTAACAAGAGCAAAGACTAAAAATAACTTAACCGCTCAGTTGTATAAGCTCTTTTAACACATTAAAAAGAAGTGTGCTTCCGAGTCATCCAGCACATTGGGATCTGTATTTACTCTAACTGGTTGTTCCTGTTCTTCATTCCCCAGAAGACTGAAGGCTCCTTCTCAGCTCTGAGAAGCTGCAGCCTCAGCCATTTCCTCTGGGCTGGCCAGAGAGCAGACTCCAGGGCAGGACAGGGCGGAGGGTGGACACTAGCTGGGGCGTTCGTGACCCTGTCTCTCTGCAGCCCAAGACTGCAGACTGATCAATGGGGAGCCCATAGGGCCAGCTCTCCCTGCCTGCCCTTGAGGGTAAGGAGCTCCTATTTGGGCAACACAGTCTCCCAGATTCCATGTGTACCTTCAAATACTCCAGGGAGCCAGCTGCTGAAGGAAACTCAGTGCTTAGCTGCCCTGCTGACCCAGGTACCTTAGCCTCACAACTCGGCTTCTGGACATTCTCTCTAGAAAGACAACATGGGAACATTCGTGGAAAATGCATCATGCAGTCTGAGGAGCTTACAGACTCACACATGCCCAGGGATGAATCCAGCTGGGCTTCTGTGTCATGACAGTCAAGCAAGAAATGCGAAAACTGTAAGAAGATATTTCCCCCACAAAGTCCAGTATAACAAGTCAAGTCTGGCATGCTGATCAACGGTATCTCATCGTAAACAACCGTGTGGGATCGTGGGAGAAACTCTGGTCTGGTATCAGAGACCCTTGTTGGACCCTAAGCAGCTTCATAACTTCTCTGAGGTTATCTTCTCACCAGTGGCCACCTGTAGCAATGTATAATAACCGTGACTTAGTGGGAACACTCTTGTGGGTGTATTCAGGGGAACTGCACATGAGCCATTTCATTCCCCTTGGACTAGTAGTAGAGTTATACCGTCCTCACTGCTGATGCCAGAAACTGCTCTTTAGGTTACAACTGCACATGGGCACTGGAATAACAGACTATCTCTGTAAATCATACAGTCCTTTTATTGTGTTATTTACTCTAAACATGCTGCCCAGTTTTCATACTGCATTATTCATTTGCACAACCAAACTAAGCCAAGTGCCCCTCGGGTCTTAGTGTGCACTCACAGTTCAGCAACCCCCTAAACAGTGAATGCAAGTGCTGGAGTTGACCCAGGACAGAGATAGAGAGCCAGCAGGCACACTCACCTCGGTCGCTGTCGTACAGGTATGCAAACTTGTCCCATTGGTAGTACTCGATCAGGCTGAGCAGCGCCCCCTTGAGGTCGGGCCGCATCTGGATCACAAAGGGGTGTGTGCCATCTGTCGGGAAGCTGGGGGTGATGAAGGACACGTGCAGGGTCCCGCAGAAAGAGGTGATGGTATTGACAGATTTCTTGTCATAAAACCCAAAAATCGCATAGACGCCTCTTGAAAATTGGGAGCAGACTGGAAGAATAGGAAAAACAGAAAAGATCAATCACTGTAATCTGCATACAATCACATGGATCTGTTTGAAACATCCTTTATGTAAAATACAAAATCATTAACAGATCGAAGGAAATGCAGAATTCATCTTAAGGATCCATTAAAATTTATGAGCACCTATTTACCTAGCACTCCTGGAGGAATTTACAGAATTACAGAGTATAAAAAGTAATAATTCTGGCTCCAAGAAAATACTTGCATTATAGCTTAACAAGCTGCGAAAGCATAAACATAATTGTGGAGCAGGAACACAAAAATGTACAAGTAAAAACCATTAGTTGTAAGAACAAACTGTGGTTTCCTAAGATTTACATACATTTGTAAGAGCTCATTTCCTACAAAATGTGATTCCTTCAAAAAGCTCTATTGTATTTACAATGCTTGTATATTAGGTCAGTGTGCTTCCAAAGAGTTCTGATGCTGAACAAAACCTCTTTAAGGAGAATCTAATGCCATACTTGCAACACACCAAAAGAGGCATTGTTTACACATGGCTTTTAGCAGCCAATATTAATCTTCCCCATGGATCTAACTTACCCCGTATGTTCCACCACATAAGAAAAAAGAATATTACCAAAAATTCTGGCTAAGGACTACCATTTTTAACAAAGGAATAATATTGTTTTTGAAACTCCCCATCCATTCCACAACCCCTTCCTCTCTTCCAGGGGCTCTATTTCCGTCAATGGCAGTGACACACCCCAAATGTGCTCTAACCATCCCAGCCATCCCAGCTCACTGATAGGATACACTGATATTGTACTTGAACTGTACCCATCATATTCTGTAATATACTAACTCATTTCTTCTCAATGATAGCCCTTGAGGTAGAAACTATTACGATTCCCAAATTACTGATAAGGAAATTGGCTCATGAAGAGATGAAGTGGCTTATCCAAGTCACACAGCTAGTAAGTGATTGATTCTACATTAAAATCTAAACATTCAAATTCTACACTCTAACTAATGGGTCATACTCTATTTACAAAAAAAGCCCAAACAAACCCAGAGTAGTGGTGTGCCTACCTAACTGTTAAACTGTTATTTCTCCTCAACTTATTGCCCTTCCATTCAATTCTCCACAGCATAATTAGAATGACCTTCTAAAATATAAATTTGATATTCTGTCTCTCTCTGTCTCTGTCTCTTTCTCTTTGTCTCTCCCTCTCAAGTTAGAAATTCTTAGTTCAAGAGTGCCCCCCCGCCCAATGCTCTATAGAAACCATGACCCTGAAACCACTAATCCAGGTCAATCAGATGGCTTTGAATGAATGAAAAGCTGATATTTTTCAATCTTTCAATCTTTTGGGGTCATTTCAATCAAGGAATGGAAACCAACTATCCAGTGTTGCAATGTAACAACCCAGAACATAATATCAAACATCTTAACTTTATTAATACTATTTGAAAGATAAGACCGATACTACCTTATTTCATTTCCTTCATGAAAACAGTTTATAGAAAAATAGATTTGTTTCATGAATAAAAGCACAGCTAAAATATATGCAGATTCTAATAATCAATTTGATGATCAATAAATCAAGAAATAATTTTAGTAACTTTTGCATGAATGAATTGAACTGAAATCAAGGTTAACCATTTCCTTGAGTGGTTCTTTTTATAAGAGATTTCCATTTTTCTTTAAATATTCTCTGATATTCAACTTATTTTTGTCATTGTAAGATAAGTTTTCTGGAATTTCTATGCCTTATGTGTGTAACATGTCAATATAATCTCCTCTTTTATCACCATTCTTCTGCAGGGTGGGCTGATACAGCTTAGAAAGCAACTCATTTTCTTGCATAACATGTCCATAGGCTCTTTGAATGGCCTAAGTAAAGTGAGCGAAATGAACAATGTTGACAAAGCAGCACTTAGTTGCCTGAGTAGTAAAAGGTGGTTGGGATATATTTTTACATTAATTTTACACCTTAACATAATGCCATAACACAATGAGATCGCTATCACTTTTTCATATCTACATTTTTGTTCTTTCTTTTGTACAAAAGTTGGAAATGACCTGTATTTGCTGGCTATGTCCATTAATTACATACCCACAGAAACCTTTCACTGGTAAACCTTTTCTAGATGAACAGTGCCATAGGTATTGAGTATATCTTAAATTTTAAATTCAGTCAGATTTTTGTTAAAGCTATCATCTAAGACAATGGAAATGTGACATATGAAAAGGGAGAAGTGCTATAAAATTATGACTCTATTTTTCTCATTTCCTGCAAAATGGTGACATGTCACCCACAGACAATTTTAATTTCACACAATACGATTTATTAGCAAACCCTCTGTCACCGTAAATGAAATGGCTCCTGTGATTCAGACAGCAGCCTCCACCCCAGCAGAATGCTTGATAAGGCGATCTTAATAAGGAGCCATCCTTTCATTTCCCATTTGTTTTAGGGTCTGGAGGGAGAGACCAAGGGACCTCTTGGTTACTGCAAACATCTGGAAATGCTGGTGCCCACCTCAAAACAAACACACACTTCAGAAGAGATGACAACTCGTCTCCTCAGAAGGCTCATTTTCCAGGCCATCCAGCTACTTCTCCAATGCACATCATTTTACAGCTGTGTCTTTCCTCTCCCTCCCAAACTCTCTCATTCTTCATTCTTCTTTGTGGTATAGAAGCCACTGTTCCTTGGCCTACTTCCATTGTTTTTCTGGATATTTCTCTCCCAACCTGCTTTTACTACTCAGGCAACTAACTGCCATTTTGTCAACATTGTTCAATTCCCTCACTTTACTTAGGTCATTCAAAGAGCCTATGGACCTGTTAGGCAAGAAAATGAGTTGCAGTGCTTTAGAATTATTCCTCATTTGATTAGAAATGAAATCACTCCTCTCATTTTCACCTCTACCCTATTCCCCAGTGATGGTTTCAAAATTTAAGCCCATTTTCCTCTAATCTCGATCTATCCTCTAAAGAAGAAAGGTTTACCGCCATTGAGAATAGCCAAAATATTGTACAAAAAGTCTGATAATAATTGCAAAGATGACTTTCTAAAATGAGAGAGACAATGCCAGACTCTCACAGACAGTTGTCACTGGAAGCAGAGAAAGGAACCAAAAACCAGTTTCCTCTCTAGCTTCCTGGATGTAAAATTATATTGCCAGGCAGCATCACAAGTCTCTGAAATGATTAGGCTGATTAGTAGTAGAACTGCATCGAGGACTTGAAATCAAACCTGATTGCAAAGGAGTTGGTAAGATGCTCCTACTGAGTTCTACTGGAATTAAATATTTAATATCAACTGTGAAAACTCAGCAAAGGCAAGTCCTTCTACAAGACGCTTGAGGTCAAGCAGCAGAAATAATAATCTCCTGGGTGTAAGCAACTTGCTGATTGTTTCATTTTTTATTATAAGCCCAGATGAGATCAGCCAATAACAATGCTGCTGGCGCATTCAATGCAACTTTTTCTCTGGGGTCATTCTGCTCATTGGTGCTGCTAATGTAGCAGACACGACACAGTCTGGAGAACTTTGCACGGTGATTTAGTAGAAAGGGGAAAATATGGGCATGATGTTTTTAACTTTACAAATTTTATATTTATAAATCACCAAGAAATTCAACCGAAGTGCATAGGTTGCTTGGTAAGCACAGATGGCAGCTGCCCTCTGCCGGCTGCAGAGCCCCGTGGAAGCTGGGTCCTCAGGGAACAGACTTCGAAAGTGGGCACCACAGAGAGCACCCGTCACACCCATCACTGTGCTTCTACGTGAATCTCTCGCATTTTCACCCAAATTTGCTACTGAAATTTCCCTAACATTTGTTAACGATGACCTCCTAGTCATTCCCTCCAGTAATCTCTTTCTTGGGTTTTACTTGGCTGAATTTAGTAGTCAAATATTTGATTAACTGTCTTTCTCTTTCTACCACTACTAATCATGTTCTCTTTAATTCCTCCTCCACGTTGCTGCCAAGTAAACGCCTACCATCTTGGTACATTTTCTCTCCTTCGAATTACTTTTTACTGCCTCACCTTTTTGTACTTTTCAAATTTATAAGAATCCTCCCAGGATTTGTCTTCCAATTATTTGTCCTCTTACATTTTATGTGTTAATGGTTTCATCACTTTCAGAAAGGTCAAATTCAAATTTTAGGCACATGTTTCTTCACCACCTTCCATATTGTCTACTGTAACTATTTTTATCGAGAAGATATATATTGTAAATATTCTGTTAGGTTTAGAAACCTTCCAATTAGATTTTGAAAATGCCACATCAGAACAGATACACGACATTTTCTTGATCTTTCACTGCTTCTCATTGTCTCCAGATGGAAATCTTGTAATTTCAACTAATTCCATGAAAAGCAAAAAGACAAACCTAGAATTTTCATCCTGGCAAACCATACCTTTGTGGGGGGTTTTTTCCTTCTTTTGGTAAGCACATTATAGTTATTGCAATTATTCATATTCAGTATTTCAGGATAATGAATTCACTATTCTTCTTTGTCCCACTCACCCTATCCATTAGCAGGGACATTTTGTCCGACTTCCCTCGCACCACATTAACAAAGCAGTGTTCAGGGCCGGGGATTTAGCTCAGTGGTTTCGCCGCCTGCTGTACAAGCGCAAGGACCGGAGTTCGATACCCGGTACCAAAAAAAAAAAAGGAATGTTCAGAACACACTACGCTTTGTCCTAGGTATTGTGTAAGCACTAAGCACGGCTCGTGTGTTTCCTGTTTACATGAAGTGTGCACAGTTGTACTTTGTGAACATTTGCGTATCTTAATCTTCCTTTTTCTCTTTTTTTTTTTTCTGGCATGCTAAACTATGTGCCACCTCTCTTCTCTCCTTTCAGTTTTCACTCCTAGCCTCTTCCCAAAACATACCAGGCAAAAGGCACTTTCCAAGGATCTATCTCCAATCATGCTGTCACCTGTCCATGCTCTGTATGTTAGCGATCTCCCGACAACAAAGTCAAATTTAACTTTCTGTGCAAGTGTTTCTCAAACTTTCATCATCATGCCACGTGCTTAGTTTTTACGCCTTTTTATTTACTAAGAAAATGTTTACTGTAAATTTATTGTACATTATTAATTTGGCAACAATTCATGAAAATTTTGCCTTGATTTCCTCATTAGCATAATTTTTATTAAAATCCTCAGTTCTTCCATTATCTCAAGCCTGACCCTTCTTGAATAAAAACGAACAAAAGAAACTCACAAAATACCTCTGTTTTATAATGTCTAAAAATGTGTAACTTTATTCTCAAGTTAAGTACCACAGAGAAGTTGTTTACACTCAGATTTGGGGGGCTGTCACCTCAGGTGTGGAAAGTCGGAACCAAAGCCCTAAAAGTGAAAGGAACTGGATTTGGTTGTCGGTTTGCCATGGTCTAGTTGGGCCTGACGAAACTCGCCCTCTCCGCCCTCTGGCATGGGAAGCCCATCTGAGGCCCACACGACCCCCTCTTCCGTCCCACATTTCAGTCCAGGTGGGTATTAACTATGAATCACTCATCAGAATTTTGCTCATATTTTCCTGCAGCGTACAATTTACCAATTTCAGGAATCAACAGTTCTTGCCTTAAAAATGAAACCTATCTTTCAGGCTAAAAATCTCTAAGGATCTCTCCTGCCTCCCTCCCGTTCTTTATCCCCCGCCTACAAACTGTGGCCCAGTACTAACACCGCCTGCGACCCCGCTGACGCCCCCGTTCGTGGCCCTAAACATTCCCTGATTGGCTTGCTGCAACAGCCTCCTTCCGGAGATCTCTTCCGAGCAGGGCAGCGGGCAGCTCTTGCTTCGGCTCCCCCAGTGCCTTCCTCTGCTCTGAGAGTGAGACACACAGCAGCCAGGGCTCAGCTGTGCCCTGCTCTGTGATGTCTGGCAGATGCGCGATTCCAGGGTAATTCGCATGTGTGTGTAGTAGGGCTAGAACTGTCTAGTTTTACTGTCACACTCTGAGTGAATTGAAAGTAGAAAATGCGGTGCCAATTGTCTCTATCTATCTATTATCTATCTGTCTGTCTATGCCTACCAAGTTCCTGGCCCACACAGGTACGTGATAAATGTCACGTAACAAACTATCAATTTTCCCATGAAGGGGGTCCTGCTCACCATTCCAGAATAGGACTCCCCCATTGGTGTTCTGCCCTCACTTCACTCAGGCCCCGAATTGCCTGTGTGTGTGTGTTGGTGATCTGTGATGGTCTTGAAGGCAGGATCTAGGATAGGAGCAGAATAAGAGCAGCTGGATGGAAAGCCCAGCTCTGTCCTTTCTGGAGAGCCTGTTAGGGGAGTCACTGATCTTAAACCTGTTTTTTAATCTAGTGCAGGGTGATAATTGATTTCGATCCTGTTTGCCTTACAGGAGTGATTGAATGGAAAAGTAATATACAGGAAAGTGCTTCAGAACACATAAATAGCTAAATAAATGTTCTATTGACAATCCAAACAAAATGACTTTTATGTTCTCTACAAATTAGAAATTTTGATAAGCATATTGTTATATTTGCTGAAAAAATATACATTCAGAACCAACTGATTAATATCAGAATAAAAGAGGTACTTGTGAAGTTTCATTTAGTGAGATATTTATGCAAACATCCCATAACAATATTTCCTCTTTTACGGTCATTCTGCAGAATAATTAGTGTAATTTAAAACTGCAGGGTTTTGGTGTTGGAGTCTTTGTAAGCCGGGGGGATTAAACCCAGGGTCTGCACCCTGAGCTATGTTCTCAGCCCTTCCCGGGTGTTAATTCTGACCCTGGATCCCTCAGTCACTAAGCTTCCAGACTAGGCTTGACCTTATAATCTCCCAGCAGCCCCGACCTTTAGAACTCTGGGTGTGGGGGATCAGAGTGTCAATTCGTTCTCATAATAAAAAAATCATTATTACTGGGAGACATCAATCTTTGTGATGTTCATGAAATTTTATTAAGGCTTTAAAGTGCATTTGACATGTGCGGAAGTTGGTACCTAGAGAGGAAGTCACAGCCTACAAACCCACAGGATTCAGGACATAACTAGGGGTGGCCCTGAAGAGAGAACTTGCCTTGGACTTGTCTAATCCACATTTTATAGCATCAAAATATCTTCCAAAATTCTCATAGTCCATAATTTCTCGTTTATGTAATTTAAATGAACTGCTCAAGCCTTCGATTTTATCTTAAGCAACATTTATTCCTTTAAAAATAGACTTGCTGTAATATGTGATGGATACAACATCAGCTCTCCATGTAAAACTTTGAGAATGTGTCAAAAATAGAATGGTGATTCCATTATTCTTAGAAAAGGTCGGTAAATCAGACATTCTGTTCTTATGATGAAATGGAGTTAACCGTCTACTTGCCATGAATGGGGTTGTTTTAAAGTTTACGGGTGTTCTGGAGACTTCTTTTCCATCACAGTGGGCACCTCAGCATCTTTCACACAACCCTGGTCTCTAAGAGCCTGCCCTTCCATCCATCCGCTCCTGCTCCCCAGAGCCCAGCACAGTTCGTGGTGATGGTGCAGACACTGAGCGGACAGCTATTGAATGAAAGGCTACATGATTCAAAATAATGTGAGGGATAATAAGCACACGCTCTGGGAGCGTTTCCGTAAATTACCTCCCTGATGATTTCCCCTGTAGCCATGCCACACATCCTCATGGTGATGAATCTCTTCTTTGCATGCATTTTGATCCCATTTTTCATGCAAATATTAAACGTGATGTGACATCATTACTCAGTCGCAGAAGACTATCAAGTTGTAATAATACATTTTTCTTTCTCTCTAACAAATATTTATCCTTCCTGACCTTCGTGCTATGTTTGCTGAGTGGGGTGAAATGTCGTTAGTTTATTGCTGTTGCCCGTATTATAGGCCGCTTTAAAAATCTGTACCACTCACTTTGGCTTCATTCATCATCTGAGATAGCAGGCAATGGTAGAACCGACTGTAATAGGCAATAACTCTCATATGAATTTTAATGATGAGTTCTGGACATATAAACGAAGGAAAATTACCACCACTTACATCAAATGCTATTCCGCAAGAGACAGTCCCATTCTTTACCCGTTGGACATATATTTCCTTGTCATGAATGCACAGTTTTTAAAATCCTCTGCAAATGCTTGCTTGCCCCAAGCTCCATGGAAGTTCCGGGCACTCCATGTCCTGGTGGCAGTGCTGGGCTGAATGGGTTTCTGCAGCCCTGGCACCTAATTCGGCTGTGACACCAGCCAGCTGTGTGCTTCTGCAAGTTGCAGATTTCAAAGGTCTCAGTGCCCTCAAAAGACCCATTGAGTTCAAATGAGAGCCTGAATGGCTGACCATCAGAGAGAGAAATCCTGGAACATGCCAGGTTGTGCATATTTATTAACCAACACATACTTCCTCCCATCGAGTGGGTGTGTGATATAACACATCTTCAGGGATTAAATTCTACCATTGTCCACAGGTTGTGTTGGTTCCTCTTCCATTTCCTCTTTAACTTTATATTTCTTCTCTTCTCTTTCCCTTTGTTTTGTTTTGCCCTAAATTGTTTTATTCTTTTTCATTATAACCACATTTAGTCTTGATGCTTTAAAAAACTAATTTTATACCTGATAGTAATTAGAATAGAAAAAACTCAGCAGTTACATTCTTACCAAAGACAGATTAGATGATATGTCATTTCAAATAAATAATTTTCCATTTCTGACTTTACTTTTAAAAGAGTAATTGAAAAAATATATGAAGATTCATACTTAAAATAATTTTTCTTTGAATGGCATGCAGATAAGGACAGGACCCCACCCTTTACCATCTGGATGTCCACACACCAAATCTGATAACCTTGCTGCTCAAGACTTTCTCAAGTTGCCACAGGACTGTTTTGCTCATCCTGCGAGGGTAAATGGGAAGGTCTTCATGTATGTGTCACAGTCTTTATTTTAACTCTCGGGGTTTATCCTTAAAATGAACTAATTGAATATCACCAAATGAAAAATTATGTAAATGTGCTAAGAAATGTTCCTGACCATTCACATCCATCCCTGAATTGCTAAGGAATTGGAGGAATCTGGCTCAGTGGATTCCCACAATGGGGCGCCTTGAATGCTGGTGAAATTACAATGTGACGTTTGTTTCGGACTCTGGCACCTCGAGCTGGGCTGTGCTAAGGGTTGTTCCGCTTCCCCTAACACCTCCTTCAGCAAGAGGAACAATTTGCTTTTCTTGTTGTGAGAAATGTCTATTCAAATAATTTTCTCATTTTAAATGGATTTGTGTTGCTGTAGAAGTTTTTTGAGTTCCTCCTATATCCTGGGTATTTATCCTTTACCAGAATGGTTGATAAGTATTTTCTTCTATTGTACAGGTTGTCTTTTCACTCTGTTGATTGGGGTTTTTTTGTGTGTGTTTGTTTTTGGTTGCAGATTTTCCCTTGATATACCCATTTGTCTATTTTTTTAAAAATTTGGGTGCCGGCTCTTTCTCATATGTGGAAGCTAAAATAGCAAAAACTACAAATAGAGTAACAGTTACTAATGCCTGAAAAGCCTAAGAAGAAGCCGTTAGGGGGAGGCTGGATACCGATGCCAAAATACAGTTCGATACACAGAATACGTTCCATTAACTAGTGTCATTCTCTAATTATTTTGTTATGAAATTTTGTTATATTTGTTCATGATGTGTGCAGAGTGCTTTTCCTTATTAATATCTACTTGTATCATATTAAAATAATAAAAGAAAGTGGCAAGGATGGTTGGATAAGTGTGTTCAAAGTGAGAGGGAGAATTTTGAAACACAATTTTTTTTTTCTTTTGGTGGTGCTGGGGATCAAACTGGGGACCTTGTGCTTGCACAGCAGGTGGCAAAACCACTGAGCTAAATCCCTGGCCCAAGAGGGAGAACTTTAAGAGGGGTTAATGGCAATGTGTCTTTTACTAGAGCACGTTTTTAAAATTTAAGAAATGAGAAGAATCAGTCCCGTGCCCTGCACTGGTGAAGTGACTACAGCACGCAATAGCTCACCGCGCATTCTGTAAAGACCTGAAAGAAAGGAGCCGGAGGGGTTAAAACAAAGAAATGACAAGGAGATAAAATGCAAATTGCTTTGGTTTGATCAGTGCATACTGTAAACATGCATTAAAATTTCAGAATCTGCACAATTATTATATCATAATTAGAAAGGAAAATATAAAATAAAATGAACAAATTTAGATCTAATGGTATGAAATCAGTTGCTTCATTAAAGGATTAGAAACATTTATGCTTTGTTAAGACTCATTTGGCTTCTGCCCTTTAGTTGTAGTTAGTGTTGATTTTGTTAGTTTCTGTTTCATTAATGAGACCATAGAAAAATTACTGTGTGACTTTCTGATGTGTGACAGATAAACTCACACTTTCAATTTTTTTTTTTTTTGTACCAGGGATCAAACTCTGGACCTTGCGCTTGCAAGGCAGGTGCCAGAACCACTGAGCTAAATCCCCAGCAAACTCACTTTTAATCCACTGCTTGGTATTTCCTGGTTTGGATGCACCATAATTTCATTAACCTTACCTAACCAAAAGATATTTTGATTCTTAGTAGCTTCTGCTACTACAAACAAGGCTACAATAAGCAGGCTGGGAGTAGTGCATTCATTTTTATGCACATATGCTAATATTTCTGCAGGATGGATTATTACATGTAGAAATGCTTGTTTGAATGCTATGCTGGTTGAAAGGTAATCCATGCTATCAAATTGTCTCCCAAATGCAGTATACTAATTCACATTCCCATCCAAAAAATAACAAACAGTATATCCTACTGTTTTGCTACTCCTCAATCATATTAGATATCTTTATCCTTTTCATTTTTACTTACCTAATGAGTAAAAATGGCATTTCATTTTTGTCTTAATAAGAAAATCTTATATTTTTTGCCCTCATGTTAGCAGGCATTCTTCTTAATGTTTGTCATATATTAGCTGTGTTAAAATTTATAATTCTTTAATACTAACATAAGTCTTAATACTATCCACATTTCACAGAAGAAAAACAACTGGGATTTTCTAAAATAACACTTGTGGGAAGTGGTGACTGGGCATAAAACTTAGGCAGTAGGCATTCGAGACTGTTCTTTCAGTAGAAAATTCATCTATTTTACATCTCCTTACACCATCTACATTGATATTTTACATACAATTTCACTACATGTTGCCATTTAAATACTCATTTCTTTTTTTTTTTTTTTTTTTTTGGTACCGGGGATCGAACTCGGGTCCTTGTGCTGACACAGCAGGCGGTGAAACCACTGAGCTAAATCCCCAGCCCAAATCCTCATTTCTAATATACTTTCATTGTCTTTATATATAAATCTGTTTTCCTTGTTCCTACTTTTTTTATAATGACATGGCAATTCTTAATTCTTAATCTTTAATATTAACAATTAATTCTTCAAAGTGTGTGTGCTTCATGTAATAAGAATTTCTCATGCTAGTATTTTGAAACCATTCTGTTTGGTTTTATAATTATCCTTTTAACAATTAATTTTTCTAATATTAATGTTGGGTTTTGTGGAAGGTATTGATTTGTTTCCACATAGATATTTAATTTCCCAAACATTTAAGTTTGATTTCATTTTGCTTTAGGTACAACCTTTATCATATGATAAATTTCCATATGTTCTTCAGGCTATTTCTGTAAAAAGAAACAAATGTTTGGATTACAACTATTATATCTTTTAGGAAAAAATCATTATTCTCGGTGTCCTGCAAATTTTTCTTGCACGTTGTTTTATTTTTTTGTTGTTGTTCCCAGTTTTGATTAGGACTAGACCACAAAACAAATTAATTGACAAAAAATAATATTTACAATATTATTACCAATCTCTACTGACTCAGGATTTTTATGACTCAGTTGTTTTGCACTATTATTCATACTTTGCATCCCTACTAGGTTTCTTCTTTGATACTTTATATCTTTCTTACATTACTATCAGATTTTTCTGTGGATTTTCTATTTTAAATATTGCTAAATCCTAGGAAATTCATGCACTTTCAAATGATAATTTTATGCAGATCTTACTAAACTCATAAATTCTATAAACTACCAGATTGATTCTTATGGATTTTCTTCATGAAAAAAGTCACAATTTTTGTAAGAAATTTATTCAACTCACTTTTGGATCTTTCTATTTGAAAAATCACTTCTCCTAATTTTTGAATTCTACTATATTTCTTAAAGAAATAAATTGTAAAATATACCATTAAATCAGAATTGATGTATTGAAACTGATTGAGAACTGAATAATTATCTCATTCATTTGATCAATGTATGTAATTAAAATCTTTTACACAGATCATAATTCATCCTTTTTTCATAACAGATTGTTTTTTAAAAAGCCTATATATTATATGAATAATTGTTTCAAGTCACTACTTTATTGTACTGTGTGGTCTGCAGAGAATGAAAAATAGAAGAACATTTAATGTAGGTCTCATAATATCAATATTGAGTCATTATCAATATGGTTCTATAATTATTCATACCCTATTTTCACCATACCATCATAGGTGGAATAAGCCTACAGAAAAAAAAAAAAAAACTATCCCAGCAATGACTCCATCATTCTGATGGAGTAAAGCTGTGGAGAGATGAAAAGTAATGGATGAAACTTGAGTAGCTCAAAGGGAGGCATTCAGGAAAGGGAGAGCACAAAAGCTCAGTGGAAAACTGTATTGCAGTAACTATTTAATTTCTATGAAAAATGTAGCAAAGGAAAATAGAAACAAGTAAATACTAGCTAATTACAAGGGAAAATATTAATATCATATATCTTATGCTTGCATCATGTTATTTCAGTTGCCTGTGATCACAGAACAGAAAGGCACATATGAATTCAGTTAAAGCCATCATTTCAAAGATAGCTAAGTGAACTGGTGCGTTGTTCTGCAGAACACATGTAATTCTGTCTGTAAATCAGAGTCAGCTGTGGAATAGGCAGTTGCAAGGTGCCTGAACTAAACGCAACTAGTGAGAGGATAAAGCAGGAAACAAATCCATCCTGCAATCTGAACTACTCAGTATAGCTTCTTGCCTTTTCATGACCTGGAGAAAGTCGCCAGCCCCCTAAGAGATGATGTGAGAACAAGCTCGGGAGAGCCAGAGCTTCTGAAAGAATTTCTCAGAGAGTATCTTCTGATTTTAAAGCTTTGAAGAGCGAAGTTAGGGCACATGTCGTACTGCCGCGAGGATGACAACAGTCCTTTTATCAGGAAGAACCAAAGACTTAACCCAAAGTTAAGGAAACTAAGGTACGCTTCTGCATCATTGTATCAATGCACTTCTACCCTATTTCTTTAAAATAAGTGCTCCTAGGGAAATAAGGCAGAAAGCGGTGAGGTGACCAGCCCCAGATGGCATTTTATGAATGCAAACTGTGTAGAATGTCCATGACAACACACAATAATGAAGGGAGAACACTACTCATGTGTACACATGACTTTCTTTTACCCAACACATAGCATGCTTGCCAAATTTATTAAGGAAAATTGGATCAAATTTAATCATAATAGGTCACTAGGACTCTAATGAATTAATTTTTTTTGCTTAAATTCTTTTATTGGTACATTTTAGGTATACAATACGTTTACATTTATCAGTGGGTGTTTGTACCTGTACATGATGTATCTTGGTTCTTATTTTTTCCCCATTACCTGTGCCTGATGAATTATTTTAAGAATTATATAGTATTTTCACAAAGTGAAATTTCTCTTAGAGTAAATTTGTATAATGTATGACATGTTATTGCGGCCTTATTGTATGACCAGAATCTTCACTGTAATTGAGTGCAATAACAATGTTTTAACAAGTAGTACAGTGAGTTTGATCTCTATATGACCATTATTCTGTGAAGTAATAACTATAACACTTAAATTAAAAAATTATGATCCAGAACTTTTAAGGGCTTGCATATTACAAGTAAATCACTCCTTCCAATATCCAACATACAGAAATATTGAGTAAGTTTCCCAAATTAACACAGCTAAATAGCCAAGCTAGAATTTAAACCCAGTCAGAAATAGCTAGAAAATCTGGAAAACATATTTCAATTAAGAAGAGAAATGAATTCCAGAGAAGTGATATATACTCTAAATCATACAGCTATAAAAGAAGAATATTCTCTCTGGCCTTTAATTTGAAATTATTTTCTGTGTGTATTCTTAATATACAGATCAAATGCGGGTGTGGTGCAAACTCCCACACTTGTATGCTACCCCACTGTATTTTTCCAAACAGCTAAATAATCCAGCTGGAAATGTTATCTATAGATATTTAGAACTTGTAGGTTCCATCTCTACTGTGACTTTTTTTATAAATGAGTAACGTGTTAAATGAAGGTTAGAACTTATATAAAGTTAGTTACATATCTAAGGCATTTGAAGAATCATGAATTTTACTAATATACTCTCATCTGTATCTCTGTATCTACTAGAAAATGAAATAGGATATGATGAGAATCTGAGTTACTATAATCCCATTATCCACATCAAATACTTAAGCAAAGTCTTATGAATTTTATATCTTTAGACAATTATAACAAATTTTCATAAATATAACATCTAGGTGTCACTTATAGACTCATACAATTTTAATTGCTTTCGACAATGATCAAATCCTAAACCTACACCATCTTTTTATTACATAAACTCTCATTATTTTATGTCCAAGTTATTCTTCGAAACTTTCAAGGGACATAATTACATTACATTGTTGAAAATGTGTCCATGTTCAGGTAGGCCTTTTATCATTGTAGCAGCTTTTAGAACATTCATAACCAGAACTGACTGATTATAAACCAAATTATTGCTGCCTTCTCAGCATGGGTACAGTGAAGATCCAATTTACTTTCTGACATTTCCCACCTGGGTCAGCAGTGGAACTGCAGAGAACGGTAGATGTCAGAAACAAATAGTTTTTTTTTTATTTTTAAGGGGAGCAAAAGGCTTTTGAACATTTTAAACTCAAATTAGCAATATTCACCTTCACTATTGCTTCTGCTCAGTGTGCTAGTTTTATTCCTTCATACGCTAGTCATTCAAAATTAAAAGACAATTATACATCCTCGAGACAGCCAAAATCAGGTGTATAAAAAGTCTTGGTGCAAAAACACTGAATATTGAGCTATATCAAAATGTCCGTAATAGCACTATGAGTTGAAATAACCTCATGTGTGAATACAGACTCGATGGAGAACATTTCCCTTGTTTCTAACAGTTGAATCACTTACTAAATGAGAAAAAATTAGCCTAACTCTCCTGAATGTTGAAGAGCTCAAACCAAATATAAGAAGTATGGCTGGGCATGAGCTGAGGAGGATGGTATATGCAAAGGGCCAGGCTTCAACCCCCAGCAACGAAAAAGAAAATTAAATTAAACTGATAAATAATAGCAAATAAAATATAAACAGAACAATTTTGATATTCATAAAAGAAACACACATTGTGGCAGAGAGGAATGGGCTGGAACCGGACCACACAGAGTCCACTCCAGCTCTAGATAATCCATGGTTCCGGTGCTCAGTGGCCTCCTCTACGTGCTAGGGAGATGGCCACTCAGGGGCCAGCACTAGGGCACAGTACTAGGGCGGCCCGCGGCGCTCACAGGACTGCTCACCTGAGATCCTTAACATGTACAGTGATGGCATGGACAGGAGTAGGTTAAAAGAGAAAATAAAGCAGTAAACAAGCATTTCAGAAACAGTAAGCACCTAAAACTGTAAATTGGCTTAGGTTTCACGGCTCATGAGGGAATGAGGACAGGGCTGCTCCCCAGAGAGACGCACAGGCCGAGGCAGAGACAGGACGGCATGCTGGCCTGAGTAGGAAGCAGGGGAGCTTTCCTAACAGCGGGCTGTGCTCCAGGCGGGAAAGTGTCACACCAGAAACCTCAGGGCCACAGCCCCAACGCTGCTCAGGTTTTCATTTTGAAGTCACCTGCCAGCATAACTCAAGCCTGGATATTGACTGAAAGTAATCTTTGAATTGAGATCCAGAGTCACTAACCAGTAGCAAATGAACACATATTCCTTTTCAGACAAAATGTAGCCTTAATCCAGGCCCTGCAGGTTTTCAACAGATTAGTAAAACCCAGATGAGCTCCGAATCTTAAAAAGAAGGGTACAGAAAACAAACCAACCTACTCCTGAAAAACCAAAAAAGGGGAGTAGGGATCAACTGATACAAAGAACGGGAAAATTACATTTCATATGCATAATGTGAAATAAGTATCTTAAGTGTTTAAAAAGTAAATAAAAGAAGACATTGAAGGTATAAACAAGAAACTATAAAATGTTCCATTAAAACTGAAAGAAAAATAATCTCAAAAACAATGAACAGAACTCTTAAAAACCCAGTGGATAGATTCAACATGAGAGGACACTGCCCTGGAAGAGAAGAGGAAGGTGCACACTTCACGGAGGATCACTCAGGCCGGGGATGCCAGCAAAGAGACAGAGCACACGAGACACCTAATTGGAGCTGTTTCAGCAGAAAACAGACTAAGAGACAGGCAATGTTTAAAAATATGGCTTAATTTTTCTTAAAATTGCTGAAAATTCGTATTTCAAACTCTGGAAAAGTAACACTATGAACTGGTTTTCACGCAGCCTACACTAGATGCAGTGCAGTACATCAAAGAAATCAGATGAGCCCAAAAGGAGTCCAAGAGAAGCGAGCTCAGCTACAAGCAGTGTTACGTATGCGGGCAGCAGAGGCGTCAGTCACAACAGGGAGACGCAACTGGAAGACAGAAAGAGTAACACCTTCGAGGGGGTGCAGGAAATGAATTTCAGCCTAGAATCCAGGTGGCTTGTCTGCTGAGATAAAATATGAAACGAAATTACTAAAACTGTACCAAACAATAAAATCTAATGTGTGTTTAGAAAAATATGAAGATAATTGATAGATATTATGAAAGTTTGAAACAGATTTTCCACTTTTATGGGTACAAAGACTCAATGTCATAAAGATTTCAAGTATTCAAAATAATTTTAGTAAGGGCTAGCACCTAGTAAGCACTTATATTGTGCCAGTACTGTTCAATTTAAGAACAAATTTAAAAGAAAAACATGATACAAGGTCCATAATTTTTCACCATCTCAATAAGTAATTGATGAGGAATAAGTTACTCATGATCATGGAAAAAAGAATATCTAAGAAAAATTTTATAAATACTGCTATGTTAATTGGTAAGCAATATGTTATTGTAAAACATCATCCTTTAAATCATAAATATACACAATTAAAAGTATTACTGATTATACCACCTGTTTGAGCATGTCACGTAATATCAGAAAAAGTGTAATAATAATATCTACCTTGTACGCTTCCATAGATTAAAAGAAATAATACTTGCAGTTAATTTAAAGAAAGTCTGATATACTGGAAGAGCTGGAGATACCTATTATTCTTGTTTTAAAATCCAGAAGATACCTTTACAAGGATTACCTGTACAAAGCTGAGCACACATGGATTTAAGTCCTGATTACTGTCACTTAATAGGTCTGTACATTTGCCCAGTTACTTCACACTTTAAGCTTTACTTCCTTCAAGTGTAAAATGCAGGCACATTTACCTAGAGCCAACACATTGCTGAAACTCTGTCAGCAAATCAAAGTCATGCTCATTAGTAAAATTACCGTACATAAAAAATTGAAATAGAGAAAATGAGCACTGGACTAAGAATAGCAGAAATACTTTTAGCAGTTGGACCAATGGAGTACATAATACCTGGAAGAAGACACATATGCATACAGGAAACACTGCTAGACAGCGAGTAGCCCTGCAGGTAAGCACAAAAAGTGTCTTGTTACAGGCTTCTGGGATAATTAGCTAACCACAAGGAGAAAAAAATGTTTACATGAGCTAAAGAACAAATCTAAATTTAAAATTTTTTAGAGGAACTTATATCTTTATGAATTAAAGGCAGGAAACATTTCTTAAGCAAGACATACAAAAAATAGAACCATAATAAAGGAACATATGTGTAAGGTGAACTATTGTAAACCATTTTATAAAAATCTTTGTGACAAAATTATTATAAAGAAAAGAGAAAGACAAACCATAACATTGACCCATAATACTGCAATATCTGTACCCAATGGAAGTGAAAGTAGATCAGAATCCTAGTTATATACAGAACTATAAACCACTAAGTAAAGGACCACGCAGTTAAAATGAAGAATGACATCGAACAGATGTAAAAAATGGGGCTTAAAAGGCTTATATAAACTAAAAAGATGTTCAGCCACACTCAAAATCAGAGAAATTCTCATTAACAGGAAATAAGGTAATTCTCATGCACAAATAGGCAAAAGTGAAAAGTTTGGTAACACCAAGAATTGATGATCTAAATAAACAGAACTCATAACGTGATTACAGACATGTGAAGTAACATAATTATTTTGGAGAACAACTTGGCATGATAAAGAAGTAGGGATAGGGATAACGTATGTACCAGCAATAAGTCCCTTCTTTGGTATATGCCCTGAAATATTTAGAAATGTGCACAAGAAGATGGGTAAAGTAACATCATAGCTGCGTCATTTGTAAAACCAAAGACCAAAGCATCCTCAATAATTCTCTGCATACTTTGGTATGTATCATAGAATAATGCGTGGTCACGAAAATGATGTTCTAAACTATAAATATAAATGTTCAGGGATCTCAAACATATGTTGCTAAGAAAAATCTAGTTACATAAAAAGATGGACAGTTTGCTTACCTGAAGAAAACTATATACTACTTTTTAAATTAAACACAGGAAGCTGGAGGTATAGCTCAGTGATAGAATGCTTGGTAGCATGTACAAGGTCCTGGTTCTATCCTCAGTATAAAAATGTACAAAACAAACCAAAAAAAATGTGTGATTAGTAAAAAAATACTGAAATTTGTAGAAACAGTAAACATCACATTGAGATATTAGCTCTGGCAAGGGCATACAATTTTGGGCTGGAGACAATGCATTTCAAACCTTAGAATTTTTTGTTTTTGCTTGTTTGTGTTAGAGACTGAGCCAGGGGCCTCACACACATGCCAGGCATGTGCTTGAGGCCAGACACCCCAGCCCCAGGAATGTTTAGCTCTTCAAATGGAAGCTAGGCATAAGGGACATTTCCTATCAAAGCTGCATACCTGCTCAGAGGTTTTGTATATTTAAGCAACTGACTTAGATGAATAATGGATGGTTTACAGATCAAAGCTTTGAAAAGTCAGGTGAAAGCTACCAGGATCAGTTGAAGAAGGGAAAGCACATTGTACCAAATATAATTGCAAAAATCACAAAGCAGAGAAAGTTTCATGTCACTTGCAGTGTCCTAATTAGCTTTTTTAGTTCTCCATAAAGTAACAAGCAGGCTCTGTGAAGAGCTAAATGCTGACTATTTAATTAGATCCCCTCATTGACCCAGCCTCCTTTTCAAGCAGAATCAACTGATCTCAAACTTGTACCTTGGTAGAATTAGAAATCATTTGTACCAAGTTCATGCTGGGTCACTCCGTGTGAAAATAGTTAAGACAATCAGAGTTAAAGTGCTCGTGTGTTACAGAAATTTCAGACCTACTTTTCCTTAGAAATCTGTTTTTTACTAAATGTTAATGTGTTTATATTTGATAAATAAAAGATTGTGCTGGTACCATAATATTAAAAATTTCCCTAGGGCTGGGAGTGTAGCTCAGTGGTACAGAACCCACTCAACAGGCATAAGGCCAGGGTTCCATCCCTAGCACTGCAAAGAATTAAGCAAATTTTTTTTAAAAGGTCACCATCATTACCAAGAATGGAAATTAATTTTTTAAATAGATTTGACAAATATAAACTTTTACTACTAGAAAATTCATATCTAATATCTATTTGACTTTATTAGAAAATTACAAGGTAATAGAACAAATTTGTATCTGAATTTTACATGTGAAGATTTGGCTGATTTCCTCAAAAGAGTACCGCTGCTGAGCATGTTACATTGCTTTAAAGGGGATATTAATTTCTAAGAATTTTTAAAAATGAAAGGTTAAAGTGAAAAATATATAGGAAAATTAACATATAATTGCGAAATAAAATTCAGAGAATAGAAAATACTGAAATACACTCAATAAAGACACTAGAAAGTTTTATTTCCACCTTCAAGCTGGCAAAAACATAATACACATACCTACTGAATGCCTAATGATTTAAATGGATTTTTTTTGCTCATTGAGATTTTAGTTTAATTAAACTAAATAGGCATTGATACATTTGTAATTCCCATATTATAAATAATTTATTACTTAAAAATACCACATTAATCGTGGCAATTTCCTTTGTATTCTTCATGTTGACTGTAGGTCGGATATTTAGGGCTCAGATTATTCAGTGAGAAAATTTGCTTCTTTTGAGATAAAACTTAATCACCTCTTCAGATATGATTTTGCCCCAGTTGGCAATGTCTGATGAACTCAAACTCTCTCATTCTCTCTCCTGTCTCTGTCTCTCTCTCTCTATCTCCTCCCTCCCTTCCTCCCTCTCTCTAGTACTAGGGATCAAACCCAGGCCCTTTGTGCTGACCTACGTCCCCGGTGCTTTTTAATTTTATGACAGTCTCACAAGGGTGCCCAGCCTTTCTAGTTTCCTGCCTCAGCCTCCTGGACAGCTGGGATTGCAGGTGTGCACAACCACGCTCATTCCTGATTTCTACAAAACCCAAAACAAATCAGTACACCATACTTTCATAGTATGAAAGTACTTCATACTTTCATACAAGTGGCTCTTGTTGAAAGTATAATAAAGCTCTTATATACAAGAATATTAAAGTCTAGATGTAGATACTTCAATGATCTGTAACCTCACAATTAAAAAACAAACTCCGAATTTTTTTAAGCCTGAGTTTTAAGCAGTGTTTCTCTGACACATATATGAAGTTTTAAAGACAGCATGAATGTATATAGGCAAAATGTGTCTAAGTGGGTAAAAGAGGTGAGCCAGGTTGTCACACTGTCTTTGGGGAGGCCAGGACCTTCTCTTTGGAATGCTCATACACAAATCTGGGGCCAGGCAACAACAGTGACTAGTCAACTTTGCGAGAAGTAACTTGAGTGACGTTCTTATGGGGGTGTGTGGAGTGATGCTAATTGTGATATTTAGTTTGGGATTCTTGTCAATTTTCAGCAATAAATTTTCTGGCCAAAGCAGAGCCCCCAAAACAAATGAAGCTTCTAAACTGACTTAGAAACAACCCTCTTCGCATGCACACCCCCAGCCCATGGTGCAAACCAAGGCGTTCCTGCTCCTCTCCTCCCCTCCTTCCCCCTCATACAGCTTCCGCGCTGCCTTTGCACCAACTTCCTTGTGTTCTAAAAGTCCATGCCAGCTCTGCTTCCCACTCCTGCATCCTTGACCTTTTCCTAATTTCCTATGCTCCAAACCGAATCATGGCTTAAAAATGTCTTATTTGTGAAGACAGTCCTATTCTAGAATCTTCTTTATGCTTCCTAGTCCTTGCAATGGAATGGAATACCTACTGGCACGGGTATTACCATTGACTGTTGCATGTCTGCCCCATAAGACACCTCTTACGGCTGTGTCCACCTCTTGCTTTTTGCCTTCAATCTTGGCCAAGTGATTCATGAGTCCAACCACTTGGTACTGACTTCAGGGCAGTGGACAGGGGCTAGAGAGCCATCAGAGAGGCTGGTGAGAAGTCTGGGGACACGGCCAACAGTCACCAGAGGCCAAAACACAAGAAAAAGCTGTTACTGGACGCTGAGAAGGCAGAAGCCTTACTTCACAGTTCCAGTATCTCCCCCAGTCAAAATAAGAACTGGCCTTGCAGGCAAACTGAAGCAGAGACATTACCATAGGGCTGAGGGTGTAGCTCAGTGGGGAGCACTCGGCTAGCACACAGGAGGACCTGGGCCCCACCCTCAACACTTGGTGGGGGCAGGGAGGGTCCTATTACAACAAAACTCTTCTTTAAGCTTCAGGAAGATAAAAGGCTTTGAGTAACCCCTTGCTGTTATACCAAAAGGCTTTTAAGAACATGAAAGGCATGGTCACAGAAATTTGTAGACAGAAAAAGATGTCTCTTCAAAAAGCTATCTGGCTGTGGAAACATAGAGTGAATCCCAAGTAGTGTCATAAAGTCCACAAAAATTTTAAGGTAAAAGTTTCAAAGCAAATCAGCTTGGGACTAAAATGTACACAAAGAGTTCAAAATGAATTTCTTAAGGAAAATAAAGAAGCTGAGAAAACCACTCAACTACAAGCCCAGCCCATTTCTTATTGAAAGAAGAAACACCCGGGTACCCAAAGACAGCCCAGCCAGGCAGAGAGAGGCATCCTAGCAGCCTCAGGGAGACAGGGAAGTTCCTAACAGGGCCGCCCACCCTGGAGCCCACACAATGGTTCCCCAGTGCTGGGACAGGACTCTTGGTGCCCCCTGCTGTTGTGAATTATTGTATGGAATTATTTAGCCTCCACCATGTATTAAGGGGAGGAGCAAAGAAGAAGTAAAAGTTATTTTTTCAATTCTCAGTTCTCTGGATGAAGAGCAGGTTTTCCATCAAACCCAAAGATGAAATCACAGATTTGAGCTTGGTGCCATGGGAGGGCCAGACTTTAAGGATGTTAGAAAGGGGTGAGTATATTTTGCATTTGAATTATCAGAGCCATAGGGCAAGCTGTATTGGACTCTTCCTCTACTGAATCAAAATAAATCATGCTTCCTGTTACTTATACCTGTGTGTAATCTCCTTTCTCCTTGACTCAGAATGAGGTCATGAGACTTAGTAAGACCTGAGCAAGGAAAAGCATGATAAGCATTTGTGCGTGGAACCTTGCCCTTTTAGAACAGTATCAAAAGCCCAGTCTAGCCCAGCCTCCTTGGAACACGCAGACACACAGACACACAGACACACAGACACACACACACACACACACACACGAAGAGAGAGACCCAGCCATCCCAGCCCCAGCCCCACAGCGCAATAACAAATGAACCTGGGAGAAACCAGGCAGGGAGGCTCCCAAACCATCAGCACAATCATGTAAGGTACCAGGGTGGTTGCTTTAGGTCATGAGGGGCAACAGCTCATGAGGAGGTGACACCACCTCCTTTAGCTCTGTTGTGTTGTCTGGGATCTTCTAAGAGACCCTGTAATCTTCCCCAGGAGGGTCACTCTGAGCAGCTCTCTGGAATGGCTCACTTTCCTCTCTCCAACCCACGGCCTTGCGGTTCCCTGATGCCTCACCATTAAGAGTCCATGTACTGGGGGCTCTGCTATTTGTGAGCTCAGTCTTCACTTCAGACAAGATCCAGATATTCTCTTTAATCATACGACTTACACGTTTTTAAGAGTAAAGGAGTCAACAACGAAAAATCAGTGATGATACAGGCATCAGATGATGTCTGGAAAATGTCACTATTCTATTTCTAAATTCATTGTGATGATTTTAGTATAAGATAAAGTTGGATTAAAAAATCCAGCTTTAGCATCTACTAGCTGAGTAAATTTCACCTTTCTCATGTATAAATAGTAGAAATTATACATATGCAATAAGAAGTTACTAATATTTTCCTCAATTAAATGATTATGTTCATGTTAAGTCATCCAATATTATTTTAGGAATGTAACTGGATAATTTTAATATTAATGACTAGATCTTCAGCCTTATCTTTCTATTTAAAAAAGCTTGCCGAGCCTGGGTGTGGTGTGGCATGCCTGTAATCCCAGCACTCTGGGAGGCAGATGCAGGAGGGTCTCAAATTTAAGCCCAGCCAGGGAAACCTAGTAAGAACTCATTCCAAAATTGAAAAGAGGAGGGTTGGAAATAGAGCTCAGTACAAGGCACTTGTTCAATCCCCAGCACCAGCACCACCACAACCCCCCAAAAGCTTCAGTCAGACGTACAGATGATCCTATGCAGGTGTTGAATATTGATCACCAGGTTGGGGGGCTGTTTTGCACATTAGAAATTAAATATTTCCAAATGTCAAGCTTTGACCTAGTGATGAAAGTGATACTTAATCTGGTGCCTGAAAACCTGAATGTATCATTCAGCACATTTTTTATTTTTTCCTTTCAGTCTTTATTTTTTGAGGGACTTTGAGGCTTGCAGCTGAATTGAGCAGGGAGTACATGGAGTTCCCATATCTCTCTTCCCCCGCACACTTACTGCCTCCTCCACTTCCCACAGCCTGTGCCAGCTTGGCGCATTTTTCATAACTCACTGATCCACGCTGCCACATCATCGCCACCCAGCTTCCCTGAAGTCTGTGTTCCCGGTTCCCCTCCCCGCCACTCTCAGGCCCCTGATCGCCCTTCTGTCTCCACAGCTCTGCCCTTTGCCCTCAATGCACACCTGAGCTCAGACTCCCGCGACCTTCCCACGCTGGCTGCTCCACTCACTGCTCATCCCAGCCTCCTGCGTGTCTTTCCATGACTGGAGAGCGCCTTTCTGCTTAAGCATCAACAGCATTTCATCCTAGGGATAGATCCCAGTTGTTTATCCATTCATCTCCTACAGAACATCTGGGTGACCTCCAAGTTTCAGCCATGATGATTAAAGCTACTATACAAAAATGGGTCGGGTTTTGTGGAAAGATGTTTGTCAGATCATATGGGTAAATATCAAAGAGCATGATCGCTTAATCGTTTGGTGAAAGAATGTTTTATTTTGCAGGAAACAGCCAAACTGCCTGCCAAAGGGTCTGCCCCATCTTGCATTCCCACCCCAATGAGGACATACCTGCGGCCACACATACTCTCCAGCGTGTGACTTGTACACTTCATACACTTTACGGCACTTCTCTGTGGAGATATGAGTGCGTTTCTAGATAACAGACCATCCAAGTTTCTATCTTTTGCAAGTATGTTTTCCTAATCTATGTTTGTCTCTCTTTCTTGGCTGCGATGCACACAGCTGAAGACAATAACTTTGAGGAGGTCTGGCTCAGTAATTATCTTTTTCATAGGATGTGCCTTTGGCATTATATTTAAAAAGTAATCATGGGGCCACATCCCACCTAGATGTTCTAATGTTACAGTCTTGGGTTTTCTGTTTTTCCATTTTCCATTTAGTCTATGGTCTTCTTTCGGTTAATTTGCATTTTTTTTTCTCTTTTTGACATTTGGATATCAAGTTGTTAATCAGTTTATTAATATCCACAAAATAATTTGCTGGAATTTTGATCAAGGTTGCCTTAAATCTTAAGTCAAGTTGGGAGAGGCTGACATCTTGGCAATACTGAGCCCACCTATCCTCGAACACAGGTATCTTTCATCAACTTAGTTGTTCTTTGGTCTATTTTACTAGAGTTTCATGGTTGTTCTCACATAGATATTATGCATATCTTATTAGATTTATAACTAAATATTTCATTCTATGGGGAACTGTAGTTTTAGTTTCAAATTCCACATGCTCATTGCTGCTGTATAGGACAGCAACTGGATTTTGAATATTAAACATATATTCTACAAACTTGCTATAATCATTTATTAGATCCAAGGGCTTTATGATAGTAACAAATTATAATGAGCTACCAAAATTATCCATAATAGTCTATGATAAATATATGTAGTCCCTATTAAAATGAATCAAATATCTCCTTTTCAGATACTCAGTGGTTTACTTAGTATTTGATAATAAATATATCTTTTTCAAAGCAGCTTGCTTTTTAACTGTAGAATGTAAAGTGAAAGTAGAGCTCTAATAATGTAGGTTTTCAACCCATGAACCAAGTTCCGGAGCTTTCCTGTTCCCTTCCTGCACTGCAGCCTTCTCCTGCTCATCTTCAGAGATTCACCACATGCTTCCTTCCCTCCTGAACTCTTTCCTGACATCCGCTCTGGATCCATCATCCCTGATGCCACATGGCACTTTGGTGAAACCCTTTCCCATAGCATGCACATAATACATCTCCGCCGGGGAATCATTGCATTGTTCATTTCATGTGTTCCATGCCATGTTATGGGCTGGAGTTAAAGATTCTGTACTTTACTTTTCCATGCTCAACGGCCAGCACAGAAAACATTCTAAAATAGCTGATCAAAAAATATTTAAGAATCTTGTATTAGGGAGTGAAAAAAACAAATCTTATTAAAGTTATTTTAACAACCAAGAAAAATATAACCCAACATCTAACACACTTTAAATATCCACAAATTTGTAAAATGAATGAAATGCCTGGAGTTCCAGGACAGTTGGAAGGCACCGGCTGTGGATGCTGCCGGGTGGCAGGTTCTCAGTTCGAGCCAGTACCTTGCAGCTAACAGCCCTCTGCTTCCTCGAACAACAAGACTTCCAGGTGCCTCTGAGAGACTCATTCCATGGAACACATGCCAAGGTCTGGAAAAGGCAGAAGGCAGAAGAAGGGTGGGGACCCTTGGAGCCATTTGTATCAAATAAGTACAAACCTATCTCTCTGGGAAAAACAGCAGCATGTTGTGTGAGAAAAATCATCATCAGGAATGTGAATGGAATCCAAGCCTAGCAAATAATTAGCTTAGCTGAGATGTCACCCCAGCCCGAGAAAGTCCCAACCTTCAGCCAGAGAACCCAGTATCAAGGACCTGCAGTGAAGAAGTACACAAATTTGAGGGGTATCATTTAAATTCATCATGGAAAATCTATAATTATAAGGGGAACATCAAAATCACTTTACACAGAGCTTCTTAAGGAGCCACTTTCAATGGAAAAAGTTAGATATTAAACTAAAACAATTCTGAATTATAAAACAATGAATCAATTTGTCAAAATCCTTTTATATGAGCATAAAGTGTATCATACAGCTTTTGTTGTGGTAAAAAAAAGGAATCTACAGTGTAAAAGTTGGTAGATATCAAATATAAATTTTTAAGTAAGTGGATTTGTAGCAGATACATTGAAATTTGTATTTCACAGTAGTTAAAGAGTCTATAGCTGTCTTTGCAAAATAAAAAGTCAAATAACTTTTGATGTTATCTAGAAGATGATATACTTGTTAAATGCTGGAATCCCTAGGCTCATGCAAGGAAAGAAAAGAAGAAAATCAGTAAAGACTTTGTATCCCTCTTCCTAGGAAGCTGCAATGGCAAGTGATTCAGCACTCTGCTCTCCTATTGTTTGATTTCTTGTTTGACTTTGAGGTCTTGGCCAAGTTACGTCTAATTTCAGAACCTGAATTGATTACTTTTTTAAATGAGTGAAGGTTCTTACATATGCCTTTTAGTTTCTTCAAGTTCTAACCCTGAAATTGTTAGATGGGACTTTAATGAGCAGTGATTGTAATTTCTGTCTACTGAGACCACAGGTCCTTCAGACGCCTTGGGTTTCAACCTTCTCTTTCTTCCCAGTGGGGGAACCTAATTCTGACCTGTCTTCCTTGATTCCAACAATGCTTCATCCTGTCCTCCATTTTTTCTTTCATCTCCTTTTCAGTGCTGTATCAGATGGAATGACAGTACTGATCCAAGGAGTGAGGTTGATAAGAAGTCTCCTAATCAAACCACCCATACCTCCACTATCACCACTAAAGTGTAGCCTATATTACATATTTGCACATACACACACACACACACACACTGTATATATCTTCTTAGTTACTTTCTCATTGCTGAGACAAAATACTCGACACCCACAAGCTAAAGTAGGAAGGGTTTATTTCAACTATAGTTTTTAGAGGTTTCAGTCCATAGTCGGCTGGTTCCAAGGCAGGGCAGCATGGCAGCAGTGCATGGGAGAGGAGAAACAGTCCATGGCAGGGCAGCAGGGCATGGGAGAGGAGAAACAGTATATGGCAGGCAGGAGGCAGCAGCATCAAGCAGCAGCCTGCCTTCTATCTTTCCCTTATATTCTATTCAGGCTCTAAGCCTATTTGATTCTTGCCACCCACACCCAGGGTGGGGCTTCCTATTGCCCACACCCAGAACCATGCTGAATCAATCCATATTCACAGACACTTAACCCACATTCACACATCCTAACGCAGCCACCTCTGAATATCGCCACCTATGAGCCCATAATGTTTTGGGGGGACATAGACACAGGCATAACACACACCCACATAATTTGTGTGTGTGCATGCTGATACACATGCAGCTGTACATGCAGATGGATAGGACACTTGTATTCTAATTCTCCCCATAGTTTCCAAATTCAAATCCAGAAGAAAGAGAAGAGCCAGGCACAATGGTCCACACCTGTAGTCTGAGCTACTGGACAGGCTGAGGCAGGAGGATTGCTGATTAAAAGCCTCCCTGGCCAACTGAGTAAGCCAGTGTCTCAATATAAAAATAAAAGAGGTGGAGATGTAGCTCCCTGGACTCAAACCTCAGCACTTTAGAAAGGAAGGGAAGGGAAAGAAAGGGAAAGAGGGAGGGAAGGACAGTGGGAGGGGGAGGAGAGGCAGAGGAGGGAGATCTACATAGTAGATGATTATACAATGTCTTTCCTTTCTTTCTTGTTTTTTGGTTTTTTGGTACCGGGGATCAAACTCAGGACCTTGCACTTGCGAAGCAGGCAGCAGCACTACTGAGCTAAATCCCCGGCCCCTTTCCTTTCTTGATTTTAAATTATTTTCTTCCTAATTTTTTCATAAATCATAATTAATAAAAGAATTTGAATCCTAAGAACAAGACTTATATACTATATTTAAAGCTAAATAATTACTCAAATGAAATAAAATTGAGTTAAATACCTAAGTACAAAGTATAATCTGGTAGATTAATAAACTGGTAATTTGCAAACAAATTACAATTTTTTAAAAAAGGATTTTTTCCTAGACTATTAATGCCCTTCCCTAGTTATTCATATTCAAGTATTGAATTCAGTTTGAAATTGTTTTAAATATTTAAAATACCACTTCTACAAAACCAACAATACAGTGCCTTGACATAATGACAGCAAAGATAAATCCTTTACTTATGTTAATACATGTATTTTTAACATATTTCAAAGTATATACTACAGCTTGCTCTTTTTACTATGAGAAAATCTTGACAAAATGAAGCTAAGTAATTTGCCCAAAGACACACATTTGGTAAGCCACAGACCTAAGTTTAAATACAGGCAATGGGCCTACTTGTTTTAATAAGACTTGAAGCCATTAGCTTCTAGCACAGAAAAACAAAATTTAAAAATCCCACACTGGAAAGCCAGGCTTCCCCGAGTCACATGCAATGTATGTAAGTCATGGGACAGGTCTGGGAGCCATGTGTAGTCCTAGGTCCAGCATTCATCTGGCCTTGTGCACCTCCAAGGCCACTACAGATTTACCTCACCCATGCATCCCCTTGAAACTGTTTGTACTTTCATATGCTCTACTTCTTTGGTTAATATCACATTAATTTAAAACACAATTTAAAATTTAAAACATAATTTAAAAAGTGATATTTCATTTGATTTGCACTAAACATATGTATTCTGTTTCAAGAAATAGCCTCTCATTACTGTATTATTATGAAATTTGATGATTAAGTTCTTGTTTATTTTCTTCCAGTTTTTATAAATTTTGATCATCTCTGTTTTCAACACTTTGACTTTCCATAAAAAGAGCTCTTTCCAATACATTAAATAAAAAATTCAAGAGTTGACTCTCATTCAGTTTCAAAGTTGTGAAATTTCAAAGGAATCTAGAAACTTGTTATTCAGGCATGTCAAGAAGAATTCAAAAATATTTGTAAAGTTTAAAAATCTTGATTCCACAACAGTCTATATGCTCATAAATGACACTGCAGAAATAAAACTAAAAACAAAACAAAACAAAAAAATCCCAAGGACAAATATACCAGGCTCATTTCTTCATTAAAAATTCTAAAGCAAAATGCATAAAAACAATGCATATTTTTCTTCACATCTCAATATTTTAAATGTCAGGAAATGTGACTAATGTTAATTAGAATGTTATGAGTAAGAGCATCAAGATGATAAATCTCATCACAAAACTGTAATTCTTTACAGTAGTAAGCAGCGTTGCTTTTCACAACATTCCAATGTTAAAGGTCTTAAAACAGTTTTAGCACAAATCGAGCACTGTCTTTTCCTAGATTATCAGCAATTTCTTTTATTTTTGTCATTCACTAATTTTATTGGTACATTTCAGGTACACAATATGCTGTCATTTATTATTGGGAGTTTGTACCTTTAGATAATCTCTCTTGGTTCTTATTTTTTTTTCCCTATGTCCCTGCCCTCCCTTCAACCCCTTCACCCCTCCCAATGATGCATATTGAGGTCATACTCAAGTGAAATAAATAGGACACACATGTGTAAATGCTGAATAGTTTCTCTGGTGTGAGAAACTGAAAGTGTAAATAAGGACTAAAAGGTATAATAGATACTGTGAAATTGGAAGAAAAGGGGCAAAGTGAAAGGGGAAGTGGCAGGCGTAGGGGTAAGGAAAGAAGGGAAATGAATAAATATGAGAAATTCCTTTTATTTTTGAACTGCTCCTTTTTCTTGTTCAAGTCTCTTCCCTTGAAAATAAAATAACTTTATCTGATACCTCCTTATCCACCCTTGAATCTCTCCCACAAACATCTACAAATAAGGACATGGTCTACGCACCATCTCCACCTGCTCATTTCTAATCATTCATTTGTTCATTGCAACAAGTCTTCCAAACGTATTCATCTGGGTCTCCTAGAGCCTTCAATGACAAGACCGTCACTCCTTTCAGCAAACCTTCAGAAGCTGAGCAGCATCCACAGTGGCCGATGGCCTCCACATCCCTTGCTTTCCCTGCCACCCAACTCCCTGAGCAACTTGTCCCAACATTCTGGATGCTCCTCGGTCCCCTGTGATTTGACCTTCTCTCAACATTAAATATTGATTTTCTCACAATTCCATCCTAAGCATCCTTTTGAAACCATATCCTCTCTTTCTGTACTCTTGCTGGCATTCATACCTCCAATTATGCCCAATCAGAAAACTGCGGACTCTCCATCTCCCAGCAGGCTTAATCCTGAACCCAGGACCATGCATTCCACTGAGCTGCCTTCTAAATGACTTCAGGTAGATATTTCCTTGGCCTTTCAAGTTCAGTGAATGATCCTAAGTTGGACCTCATCTATTTCCCTTCAGAACTCTTTGCTTTCCCACTGAGAGCTAATTTAGTATTAATATTTTCACTTCCCCCAGACAAAAAGACCTTGCTTTTCTCTACCATATCCTCCAATTGGAATCACTGTCTTGCCACATGCGCCTGCTAAACCTCATTCAGACCTGAGTTCCACTCATCCCTGCCCACCTTCCTCATCTGTGTCACTGTTACTTCTGTCCTGAATTCCACTCTGTTCTCCAAAGTGCAGCCAAACTAATGTGAGCCAAAATTTAATGCTGAATTATGCTTAGTTTTTCTGATTAATACTAACCCGTCTTCCTATTGCTGTTATTTCAGATTCCAAAATCTCTGCATGGCCTGGTATGATTTAGCCACTAATTTCTCATCCCACTGTCACCTTACACACTCTGCCCTTTGTGTTCCAACTTCTAGTCTGTGGTCCACTAACTTGGATCAGCCCCCAGACAAGCTAAGACACGCTTCTTCTCGTGTAGGACAGGGGCTCCCTCTGGCTGCCTTGCCAGTGGAATGGAGCCAAGTGACCCTGTGTCATTTCTTTGTCTGGTCCACAACAGGACTGCCAGCATCTGCCTCTGCTGTTCTGGAACATTCATTCTCAAGGAGACCCTTGCAATACAACTCTCATGCGATGAAGAGCCCAAATCACACTCCAGCTCCCCGCCAATGGCCAGTACCAAATGCTACCTGCAGCAGTGAACCTTCTGAGATCCTCCAGCTTCAAATTTACCCATCATCCACATGGCAGTGCTGCCCCTCTGACACCAGGAAATCCATGGAACCATGAGATCTAATGAAATAGCTGTTGTGTTAAGAAACTAAGATTTGGGTAGTTTGTTACACAACAGTTGACTATTGAAACAAATATCTATTTCCATCCTGTCTATATTCTAACTCACAGAAACAGAAACAATTTGTTCACATCCACATCCCCATTACTTACTAGTTTCTATTCTCTTTGCAAGTGCCCAGTTAATATATATTGGCTAACTTGAAAAAATTAATTATTAATTATCATTAAAGAAAAATAAATTATTAATATCCTATTTCATTGAAGAAAATATAGAGCAGGGGAATGTAGGTTTTCTTTAGGAGTTGGATAGGCAAGAAAATTAATTCTCTTCTAGAGGTTCCAAAAGAAAATCAGCCTCGCTGACACCTTGATTTTGACCAATCAACTAATTTGAGACTTCTGACCTTCAGAAATGTAAGATGATAGATCTGTGTTGTTAAAAGCTTGGGGTAATTTGTAGTAATTTGTTATGGTGACATAAAAAAGCAATACATTTCCCAATCAGGCTCATAAAACTGGGTGCAATCCCAAAAATCAATAAATAACCACATTTCCAAAGTGGTTCTTGAATTTTATGGCATTTTGTTCAGATATTTCCATTTGGGACCAGTTAGATTATCCTATCTTTATTAAAATTTTTTACTACTGATAGAAATTAGTATATTTCATTTTTGAGTGACGAAGAGTAAATTCAATAATGGGAAGAGGTAAAAGGAAGAAAATAATATAAAGAATACAGTTAGTCATGATAATTTACTATTTTTAATATAACCCCCACTAGAACTGTCAGTACACTAGCTTTGGCTGAGGGAGACAGGGCTGAGGAGAATTTCTCTTCCTGGCTGCCCGGGGACAGCAGAGCTGTTGAATTTACTGCAATTATAATAAATGCTGATTAAACCTGCACTGTAAAAGTACATTTATTTAAAACATCTAAATGACTCTACCAAGGGAGTGAACCCAGAACTCTGTGACTATTAAATTGATTTAGGGAGATGGAATGCAGAATCTCTCACATGTGTAAATGAACCCTAACCATATGTCGTGATGAGTTTATATGCTAATCTCTCCAGCAGTAGCAAAAACCCTTTGATACCACCTGGCTGGCCATATTTTCTGAATTAATTCCAGTAAAATAAAATGGAATCATAATACATGAGGTTTGCATTTTTAAAACAACCACAAAAATGCAAATAGATTTCTTGGCACATTAAGTTCTTAGGTCACCTGTAAAACACTTGAGTCACTAACGAGAGAAGTCTACAAAGAGAGGCATCCAAACTGTGCAAATAATTTCACTTGAAATAATCTAAATATTTAGCAGTGCTGTAGAATACATAGGAAGCAGTATATTCACAGTAAAAGATGAGTATCTGCTAATTGCTCCATGCATTCTCCAGGAAAGAGAACAGCCAGAAAGAGACAGCTTCGGAACAAACAAGTCTTTAAAACCAACCCCTCTGAATTGAACAGCTTAATATGATATATTTTCTGCTTCTCCACACAAAGGGAATGACTGTGTAAGAATGTGGCCTAGTGTATGCACATTTAGCTGTTCTGAGCTTACCTTAACAAATTTAAATGCCAAACAGAAATGGCACATTTTCAGTAAGCAGATGCTCAAATCAACTACTGTAAGTTAAAGAATAAGTTTATATTATCAGTCTTTTATATAAAAATATAGTTTGGTTGTCATTAAGGATTCCGTTTTGTATTTCCTTTTCTAAGACTATTTGGATAACTTTGATCACCAATAAATCATTTTGGAAGTAAAAGCACAAAGGAAAAATAGAAGTGAAAAGATTTTGCTAAGAAATTTCTGTGATAGTTTCTGTATTTTTGCTGCTTTTTTGAGAAGTTAGTTGGAGAGAGGTAAAAGAGAGTGACTAACAAGAGTGTATTTTGTCTCTGTTAGTCAGACAAATAGATAGCAGGGGATCTGCTTGGAGGAGACACAGAAAGGTGGCCAAATAAGCAGTGGTCGGGACTGGTCTTACTCCAGCGAACTGGCTCAAACTGGAAGGCTAGATGTCAGCTCAGCAGCCACATGGCACTCAGGGCTCCTTCTTGATATCTTCGAATATCAGAGATGATTACCATGATTACCATGGCAAATTGCTGGAAATTCACCAATTGGCATGGCAGAAAATAATGATCTTCTTCCAAATTTCCCTTGGTTAAGACTGGCCAAGAAACTTCCATGAATCGTTCTTGAAGTCAGACCCCATCCAGCAACCAAAGTTACTATTATTTGAGAAAGACAAGGATGTAAAAGAAGGTTGAGGAATGACCAGTAGTTGTCTAAGACTTTACTGCTTAAAGTAGATATGCAAACCTAGATTATATGCTCAAAAAGTCTCATTCTAGGGAAGTTCACAAATGAATCCCCCTGTGAAAAGTTTTGAATTATGCAAGTTTGATTCTTATGTTGGCTACCAAGGTAGGACGAGAATATTCATATTGTTTTTTGTCATGAAAAGTTAATGAGTTCTAAAAAGAATATTATGGGGCACAGACAATGAATGTTAAATATCCCACAGTAGAAGAGGTCTCAAATTAATTCACAGACATGCTAAGCACATCATCAGTGAAGCAGACTAGAATTACAAAAGCTACAAAGTAGTGCTTAGAGTCCTAAACCTGGAGTCTTCCAGAGCCTGAGGCAGGAAATCATCCATCAGCAAGCAAGAACATGGGTGGAAAGGAGACAACGTAACACACTGCTTTTACAGAAAAAAGAAAGCATTTAAAAATGTTAAACCCTAGACCAATGTAAACTTCCAAAGATAAGTTCAACTGAGCTACACTAACAATTACAAAGTAAAAGGAACATTATGGAGCCATACACTTTTTTAAAACTCAATAATTTAGCTTGTCTAATTGCCACAAATGACTTTCAACAAAAGTATCTATGTGACAGGTTTGCCATTTAGTAAATTAAATTATTTACCTGTGATTTACTCACTGAATATTTTTAGTCAAACTACTTAACTTCTGAGACTTTAATAACTTCAGGGGATTTGTTTGTTTGTTGACAGAATAAAAAGAGAATAACAAATAATACCCTGGGTCACGGATATAGCTCAGCCAGCATAGCACCTGCCTGGCAAGTGCAAGGCCCTGAGTTCCATTCCCGGTACAAAAACAAATAAAAACATAGTACCCAGAACATATCAGATGCCCAAGTATTTGCTTTTCAGATTTTAATATACGCAAGGTAATACGGACAAATATTATAGTATAGAGAACAAAATATTAAAATGAATAAATACATGCACAAATTCTGAAATCAAAGGTAAAACAAATACATCAGCTATCAAAATAAAGAATTATACGTGAATGGAAATCAGCAGGAAACACAGATTTTTAAATTACAGGATCTTGAAAAGTCTTGTCAAGTGTGTTTTGAGTTTTGCCTTAATCAACGGGTAAGAACTTTAGCAATACAGGTAGAACTGAAGCAAAGCCTGTCTCAAGGCAGAAAGTGTTAAGACATGGAAGTAAGAGAAGAGAGCGAACAGGAAGGTGGAGTGGTCGAGAAGGAAGAAGAAACAGAGAAAAATAAAGGAAGAAAGGGATGAGGAAGAAAGGAGCCTGAGGAGACCACTGCCCAACATGGCAGCTTGGCGGAGTGTAACAGAGCCCTGCTGCTCCCTCGTTCTCTGGCCTCCTGTCTTTTCTGCAGCTTTGACTGTGCCTGCACTTGCTTGAGAGCAGCAGGACAATTGCCCAGCTGCTGTGCAAGTAGGTGTGGCCAGTTTACTGAGTGCTGGCCAGTGACCTGTGAAAGGAAATGGCCTCTGAGAACTCCCGGGAATGAATGCATGGAAAGCGGTCCCTTCCTCACCCCTTCCGTGGTGCTGGGACTGGAGAGAAGGCGGGGAGACACCCTAATCACGCTGAGGGCAAAGCCGTCCGGTGATGGCTGCACTCCTCAAGGACCACCTGGATCGGCCACGTCGCCCTTCATCATCTCTATCTAGCACACTACAGGACGGGTAATTTCACACTTACGTTAACTAAGCCACAGCTACACAGGGTCTTATTTATACAAAACCACATCTATGTGGTAATTTACAATGTGAGTTCAGAAAGCTCATACTGGCTGGATGGCATGCAGAATGTCTAGAGGAGATCATAGGATGGAAAGAGCCAGAACAAAAATCAAAGACCCTGAAATGCCTAGAATGAGAGGAGTTTACTTAGTTTCTCGCAATGCAACGTCACCGATCACTTCTGAAAGAAGGAATGACGTAATATACATGACAGCGGGGGAAAAAGGTCATAGTTCAAACTGCAAGGAAGGAAAGCTGGGCTCAGAGACAATGAAAAAGGCATGGCAGAGAGGAGCAACCACAAAAGAAGAGTACCGAGGAGAAGAAATCTTCCAGTTAGGAGATAAAATTGGCAGAACTGGGTATTTTAGTAAAATCGCTGTCAACAAGAAGACATAAAAACAACAGCAACCAAACAGAATCTTTAAAAAGTGCCATGATAAAAAAGTAGTTTTAAAGGTGTTGCCTGGCACTGGTTTGTAAGGAATTCTTTTAAATGTGTCAAATTCTAACCACGTTCAGGTGACAACGGGAAATGCAAGAGTGCGGTTCAGAGACTGGCGGAGCAGCTGTCTGGGTCTGGGTCCTCTCAAACAGGGACAGCTGTGGAGGAGTTGGTAGCAAGCAAAATGGACTGGGAGGAATTAAGGAGCGTGAAAGAAAAGGACAGAAAGCAGAATCACATCGCGTCTGTCTTCTAAATGATTTTCGTGTTTCGCTCCCCTTCTAGTGCAGTAGGAGCATATGTCTCCAGGCTCACATCCCCTGTGAATGTCAAACTGTCCTGAAATGACCCTCCCACAGGACCACAGAGCCAATGTCAGGGAAGTCCGGGTATGGGCATTTTCTTAAGGGAAATGTGACATGCAAGCAGCTAAAGCGACCTGTCCAAAGCAGCTGTACTAACACAGGCACATCCAGTCCCAAGACACTGGACCCCACTTTGATGCTTCGCAATTTGTGGTCTCCAGTGATGTCATGCAAACAATTACTGCATTCCCCTTCACTCCTCTATCTTCTAAAATTCCTCAGGGTTTCTTTTGGCTTCACAACCATTGCAACACTTATTTTTTTTTTTCAAGAATTTTGTAATATTGGGGCTTTGTTACCAAGATTCCAGAACATGTGGCTTTTGTTCTCTTCAATTGTATTAAATAAATATTAGTAGTAGTACAAAATTTTGTTTACACAATTTTTTTCTTTCAGTGCAGTAAATTACCTTCATAGTGTTTTTAATTAAAAGATTGACATAATCTTGCATTCTTGGGCTCTCAGCTAAAGCTGAGGTAGTGTGAAGAATGAAAGTTTTGAAGTTAACCCAGGGGATTTTCACAGGCATCCTTTCTCACACTGTTATTTCTTACATAACCTTCAAGGAGACACTACAAATATCTACTAGAAATGCTTAGGGAAATTGGGCAAGGGCTCACTGACCTTTGTGAGCAGTTAATCTACATTTTTAAGACACATTCACTCTTTCAAGCTCCAAAATAATGATAAAATTTTCTCTCAGCAGTGTGAAAGGGCAACATAAATTCCATGAACAAATAACAAGCTGAGAGAGTGATTAAACTGTGGAAAGAAGAAAATAAAATATAACACAGCACCATGAAAGGACCAGAAGGCTTGGGATATGAGCGTGGTGAATCAATTCCAGCTTTACTAGAGCAGATGACACTGGGAACATCAACTCATGATTCAGGCTTCTGGTGGGTAAAAGCCCTACTCCAGGGTTTCCATGGCAGCTGACAGGGATACTGCATACATGTAGACCACAGGAGAGCTACTGACATGATAAGACAGAACATGGATGCAGACAAAATGGGCAGGTCTAAACACCAGTGTCCTGCCTGGATGATAATTGAGCATTCATATACTCCATTCATAAAGCAATAATGCTTAAAAACTCAGAAGGTCACAAATACCAGGGAACTTATGTCAAAACCTTTTCCTTCATTTGTCAGAAGTAACATAATGTTGCATACATGAATGGAAGAGTTGCTGGCAATTTCTCAGTTCCTTCTGAAATCCATCCCAGGACCTCCAAGATCTGCCTGTAACCTAAGTCTTAACTGTCCCGAAATGAACTGCTTCCCTCTCTCTGCACATGGAGACCCCGTGTCTCCTTTATCTGGCATTTTCCTGACAATTTCTGTCTAGTTTTCACTTATGCCCTGTTATAATTTCCTCCCAATAGAATAAAAGTATATAACAAGGTCATGTGGAGGCGTACATGTAGCCATTATACTCAGGGATATGATATGCTCCATAATAAAGCTGATTCCTTTCAACCTGATTTAGCTTTCAGGTATTCCTTGTAAAAACATAGCCATAGGGGTTTTGATTTTCCAAAACTCTCCTATAAAAAGTAATACTTTAACAAAGCTGTCTCACTTAATACAATGTAATTTCAATTCTATTTTATAGGTGATAATATTAAGAATCCTTATTGCAAAATCATCTTCCTTTCTACCTATCATACAGTTGGTCCTGCACACTTTCTATGTAACAAGCCATGATGGGAGAGAAGCTTGTGGACTGGGCCTTGGGGTTCCTTCCTTTCATGACCCTGATCACCATATCACAGACGGTCACGGTGTAGCCCAGACTGGGCAGCTCTGCAGTCCTTAGGAGGTAATTAGTTACCTTGCAGGAATGGAGGGCTTCGCTCCAGTTTTCTCACTAGTACTGAGTGGGTCAAGGGTAACTCCAATTATTCATTTACTTACAGCTGAAATCTTGATGGAAACTATACCCATATTTTGAGCTGATTGTGTTCTTTTCATTTCACCAGGAAAATCCAGTTCAATTAATGTTTCATGAGTTTATTATATTCAAGTAGTTATATGTATGGGAATAATAAGATTGCAATCTAATTAAATTTACCACTAAAATATGATCGTTACAAAGAAAAGAAAGGAAAATCAAATAGTAAGAGAAAATTTTGCATCATTGATGTAAAGCAGCTCTCCACAGTCTGGTGCATAACCTTTAGGGAACTTTTTCCCTGCATATAGAAAAGGGTTACACACACGTCCATGCACACGTGCACACACATACATACACACAAACACACACACACACTTGCAAACACAATGTTTTGATAAAGAACAATGATATTTTTATACTTCACATGAAATGAAATATTTCTTTCCGAGTGTAAAATGGCAGGTAATTTCATGACTATTCAGAAATATGTAAAATTGGTTTGTCATCATGTATTTAACTGATTCATACTTGCCGATCAAGTTTTTCCAAGTTTTCACTATCAAAAACAATGAGCATCTTCCACTTATCGCATTGACCATATCTGTGAATATCCTAAATATACACTACTAGAAGTGGGTAGGGTGCACACATTTGTCCATGCTACAAATCCCTCTCACTGGCATGAATGTCTATTGCCTATTCAAACACAATCAACACTAAATGGTTCCAATATTGATAATATTATCAATTTGACAGACTAATACGCTTGCTTAATATTAGTTTCTCTTTCTATTATGATATTCTTATCTTTAACCATTTTTATTTCAAGTTGTTTGAATTTTCCTTATTGCTTTATAGGAGCTCTTTACAGAAATTATAGAATATAGCTATTAACCATTTATCAATATATGTATTAGTAATGTTTTCTCAATCTTTTTCAAATGAGGTAAATATTTTCTATAGTGGAATTTCTTTTAGTTTTATATTATGACATCTACTAATTTTTCCCTTCTTGGCTTATGTTTTGTGTGATTTATGCTTAAAATACCACCTCCAACCCCAGACTATAAAATGATGCTTCTATGTGTTCTAATAGTACAGGAAAGTAGAAAATGGGGGGTTGATATTATTTTTCCAAATAATCTCATAATCACCCCTAAATCATTAATAAATGCATGTAGTTGCCCCGTTAAAAACTAAAAACTGTCCTTTACCTTTAGAGTAAACCACACATACCTCTTTATGCACTTACAGACAGAAAAAACCATCAACCTTGTCATTGTATTCTAGCCCTGGCACTGCCATTGGAAAAAGTGTGTGTGCACTTTTACTTTAAAATGTTTCTGTGAAGGCTGTAGTTCATTTTTACTCATATTTAACAAATCTTTTGCAAGGATACATAAATAGGATTTTTTTCTCTAATGTTGATTTTGCCTCTTCCCTGATCAGCATATGTTAAATTCTGTTTCCATTGGAAAACACACGGTAATAACAAGGGTCATTGAGCTCGTTTCTGCTTTAGATTAAAATAGCTACTGACTTCTCTGCTTGGATCAATTCTATGGGTTATGATCTGAGACTATTCTTATTAAAAATTTTGATTCCTTTAAATAACCAACTTTTACCAAATACAGTAATTTAAATTTCCTTTGGTACAGAGGATTGATCACGCAAATCTTTGAACTTCTGTGTTTCTAAATTCTGGTATTTTATTACATTTGTTCTTTATTCAGTCTTTGAACCTCTGCCAGCAGAAAATCTTCATAGATTGTCATTCTTTTATGAGAATGCTGTAAAATGCCTTAAAAATTATCCAAGAATCCAAAAAGAGCATTTAGTTATATCAATTATAGTTATTCCTGTTACTGTATTTTATGTTAAAATTACAACTCTTTATATCTTTATCAGTTAATTTTAAAAGAGCCATAATAAACCCATCACAAGTTACATTACTAATATATTCTATTAAAAAAATCTTTATTGCCAAAATATAAGAAGTGTAGAATGTTTAACAGGTCCTCAAATCTCTTTTTTAAAAAGCTGCTGGATTCTCATATTTTTCAATTTTACTTTTATGGCTGGTATATTAATCTGTCTTCATTTAGATATGTAATCTTAAATATGATATTTTCATAGCTTTTTCAGGTAATTGTGGATATTATTCTTTGAAACCATACGAAGAGTCAGCAAGTGGTAGTTTCATTAGACATTTTAAAATGTGCTGGTCTATCCTATGTTTGGGTGGATCTTCAGGTCATGTATTATTCATGTATTCATTGATCATTTGGAAAATTAAATTCTCTGAAATTGGAAGAGCATTCAAATGCCAACGCATTATGTTACACAGCATCAAAATTTTGCCTTCCTTAAAGTTACCACTCATCACATCTGAGAAGCCTTTAATTATCTGCAAGGAGATGAACTCAGAGGCAGACTCAAGTGTTCAAGATTCTGTTTTAAACTTAAATGTATGACTTTTAGAATTAAGGACAAATACTTTCACATACTTCCTTGAAGTGACAGGTGATTTTGTTCTCCTCAAAACTCTGTTGGCCAATTCATTGGGTTAAATGGCCCTCATCTGTCAACTGCTTCTAACATTAAAATGTCAGTCGAGAACATAAATGATACGTGACCACATGGTCACACAACCACGCATCACTCCATACGATGAGCATCCTTGTGGCACCTCCCTACTCCGTGCATACTTTCCAGTCTGTTTCATGGGACACAGAAAGGTGTCCACTGAAGGGATGATATAATATTGCTAAGTAAAAATGTTTGTCATGATTTTGAGGTTTTTGTCAAAGCGATGACTGTGGCTAAGTGGTGCAGTTTGTCACCACCATCTGGGCTCATCCCTACCAGCAGCAGCATTTGTATCATATGCACATATGTTCAAACACTGGAAAAGTTAAACAATGCCTTGAAATTTTTTGTGGTACTGGGGATTGAACCCAGGGCCTCATGCTGAGCTGAATCCACAGCTTCCCCCTCCCTATCCTTTGTGAGATAAGGTGTCAGTAAGTTGCCCCAGCTGGACTTGAACTTGTGGTCCCAAGAGTGCTAGGATTTCAGATGTGTGCCACTATTATGAAAATAGTTTTGATTTCATAAACCTTCTTCTATGGCCTCAATAATCACCAGAGTTTTACACAATTCTTTGAGGATCACTGAGTTGTACAGAAAGATCCTGCCTTAGTATTACTACTGGTGTGTTAATCGTTAGAATAAATAAGTGAGTATAAATTTTATACTGAATTTCTGTCCCCAAAATTACAAGCAGTAAATAATCTCACAAAATGGGCATTTTATTATAGTAGTGTTCACCATTAGCAGTATTATTTAAAGGCCATTCATCTCTGCTTATTCTTTATTAGAAAGATATGCATCTTCATTGGTTTGTAATCCATTCATGTCAACACTAATAGTCCACAACAGCAAGCTGTCATCAGGAAGGAAAATGAAGTAAAATTTTAAAACCAAATGAAGTGATAGAAGACTAAAATAACTCTTAAGATGAAATTTTTAACTGAGCAGAGTCCAATGAAAACTTTTATTCTGTAACTGTAAAAACAAGTGAGCAAAGGAGCTAAAAGAAGAATTTTCTATAAAAATAAACACTAGTTGGGAGTCATATTGTCTTTGATCTGCCCTTCTTGGGATACTAGTGTTACACTATTTCTCTTACAATGAGTCACCCTGTCAGAAAAAATATTTACAAAGGCTGTAAATACTTTTCAAGGTATTTTCGATGGCATTTCTCATTTCTATAATTCTTGACACAATGCTACAAGTTTGACTCTCCCCATCCATCTCACTGCATTCCTTCTTTAAAATAACATAAATTTCAAATAGAAAATTTGAAGATAGTCAAGGTTTCTTGATAGGCTCCATAACGCACCAGAGTCAAGCAATTTAGACATTAAATTATCACTTCTCTTTCTTCATCCTGTACTGCTAAAAGAAGACTTGGGGGATGAGACGGAAACATAAAGGACCAGACCGGACAAGACAAACTGGAGCATGGGCCAGACTCTCCCTTACTACTTCTGGTGACTGTGCCATACCTGAAGCTGTCGAGTGAGGGGGAGTTTTACTCTGCCCTGAAGAAGATGATTTTCTGTGGATGCATATGGTAAAGATACTGCTACTGTGTATCAAGGTTAACATATCCTCCTCTTGATTTGTTACATTTGCTAGGGGAGGAAATTGCCTTCTTGGTTTCACACTGGGCTTGAACTTGATGGTGGAGTTGCTTATGTATTTTTATGTATTCTTATCCACTTGTGGCCTTTGCCTTTTACACAGATCTTACATTAGAGGGACGGGACCCGTTGAAATCTTCAAACCTATAGAATGAAGAAGCAGGGAGAGACTGGATGTTTAACTCATGTATCACCCAGGTAAGAAACAAGGCCCTTCATTGTATCTTTACTTCTTCCTCAGCAGAAATGACCCTGCACCCTTACACCCTAGGGTGCAATAATCATCCTCCCTGAGCCCCAGGCTGTGTTCTGTCCTGTCACGAGCCCAAGCCTCAGTCTCCTCCAAAGATCTGTATTCAGATGGATATCAACCCAATAAGATCATTCAAACAGTTAGACGATATCATAGAACTTCATGTTTCTATTTTTACACTCTGTGAAGTAGTGTCTCTTTTCCAGGAATGTAGTAATGAAGCAGCTGTGCCTTCAACTTGCAGCTTGGAGGTACAAATATCTATTAATCAAAAGGGAGCCATTTGCCTTTGGTTTTTGAAATGCAACAATTCTTGGCAGTCCGGAAATACATAATCCCTAGCTGCACTTTAAGGGGAGGCTACATAATGCTAGCTTTAAAATATTTGCATATCCTACACCCAGTTCTTTGAAATTTAAACAATCAATAATCACTTTTACTAGACTGCTGGCTCCAGCATGCCCATTGCTTGATAGCAAGGCTCAGGAACCATAAATGAAGACAAAAACGCAATTAGCCTTAATACTAACATGGTAATTTTCCTTCACAAGTTCAAGTTCCTTGGTAGGTGGAAAATGGGAAAGAGGTCTGTAACAACAATTATGCCTAAATATATTCTCATCATCTATAATGAGCTTAGCTCTGCATCAATGCTCAAGACATCCAATGCAAGTTTTAAACATAACACTATTCCCAACAAAACTGAGATACAGTGGAGTGTAGGACTGAATCATTCACTGAGTGTGTACTTCCTGTCCCTGGCCACTTTGCCAGGCATGTGACTGTTAAATTGGAGGTACAAATCTAGACTCTTAATGTCACTGTTAACTGAGTCACCTCATCTTTCCATAAATGATATCTACATATGTTAAAATCATCAACTAAACAATCACTAAATCTCTTCCAGCTTTCACAAGTCCACAGTTTCACACCACGGCAGAAACAATTTGGAGGTTCTGAAGATACTAGGACAATGAGGACTAGGATGCTCTAGAAGGGCTCCACGGTGGATGGGAACTTGCAGTTTGGTGTCAGAGGATGCATCTAAACTCTTAAATAGTAACAGGAGAGTGGGCAGCATTCAATTTAGGGGTGCACAGGGACATTATAATGACTTGGAAAGTGCATAAAGTATCTCCTTGGATTACAAATCCCTTAAGAGGAGTCTCTAATCCCTTAAGAGTTTCTGGCAAATAAGAGGTACTCAAAATATGCATGAATGAAAGAAACAAGAAGAGAAATAAAGGGTCAGTACTATGGTTGAGGAATAAATAATGTCAATAAGGATTTACCAACTGGGGGAAGTGTATGTTTGATAACAGAGTACCAAATGACTTCCCACTGAGGCTCGCAACTCCATTATGCATGTCTGCTTTATAATCCAGGGTCAACTCTAACAGTTGGCTCCAGAAAAGTGTAAATCGTCTGTCTGCTTCTTGGTCCTGCTCCCCCAGCCCACCTGGCACACACGTGTGCCTGCGCCCCACCTTGGCTTGAAGCTCCACCCACTTCACCTCATCACTGAGCCCCAGGCCAGGCAGCTCCAGCAGCTGTGCAGTCCCCAGGGCTAGCATAAGCTGCATGTTCCTGGCCTGCCCATTCAAGCCTTCAGCCAGGAGCTCAAGCGACCCTGCTGGCTTTGCTGGCCCGAGCCCCATGGCTGCACTAAGGTGACAAGTCCTACTGTGTGACTTTCAACGCGACTACGCAGACAGCAGTGTCCATGCCCTGGACCTCATGTCCACCACTGAGTACCTTCTACACGCTGGAAACACTTTTGGGTTCGCAGCTTGATTTATGAGCCTCGAGCTATAACAACCTCTTCTATTTCCATTTTCAGAAAAAAGCGAGAGTATTTCCCAACTTCATCAATCATGATGATCTCTGCAATTACTAAAACCGTGTAGTGTGCATATTCGGGGATACTCTGGGTTCCATTTCCACCTCTGGAGTGTGTTTGTCTTCTCTTCCTGTAACACAGTAAGGCTGCCAGAAGAAGGTGACTCCAGGATTTGCTTGCAAAGACTGCCTGGCACAAGAGTAGGCACAAGGAGTCCCCAGGGAGCGCGGTCCTGATTACACGGTGGCTCCCTGTGACCCTGTGAACCCCAAGTGCTACAGACGTTCTCCCTCATGTGCTCAAGGCCGAGCAAAGGGACAGACAAGAGAAACCTCCCTGCCTACTGCGGAAAGAAAAGAAATGAAAACACACAAAATATCCCTGCAAAAGAGCAGCCTTTGATTTCTGTTACATTTATACAACTCTAAATATAGAAATTAAAAATGAAAATAGAAAATTAAAAATAAAATTTAAAATTAACACTCAGGATTTTATATGGGATTAGGAAAGCATATTTTCCCAGACACTGAAAGCAGTCAAAAAATAATAACTACTCGATATTTCGGTAAAGAAACATGAGCTCATAAGTTCAAAAATAAAAATCTCTACAAAACTATATAAAGAACATTAAAAATAGAAAACATCTTCTTAATTTCAATATATGCCATTCTAAAATATAACAAGCAGCTCATTTACACTTAAGGGTAAAACCTGACTAGTTTCCAAATTTAATTTGTAAAAAGCAAACCAAACTCAGTCAGTCTGATGTGTATTCTACAGTCTATGGTTGGAATCAGCAATGTTACTACAGAAGTGTAAAAGTGAAACAGAAGTAACCCAATTATGTCATTAAAAGTGCACATTAAGTTACATATATGAATGAAGGTGTTAATTTCATATAAGACTTATAAAAAATAAAACTCAGCAAGAAAAATTCATTTACTGAGCACTCCTTATATATCAGGTATGTAGTGAAGTATTTTTATAAAGATAATATCACATTTTTCAAATTTCACAAATAAAGTAATTAAGACCAAGAAAGGCTGACTAGCCTCTCCAATATCAGATGGCAACAACAGTAAGTAGCAAAGTTAGATTCACTAAATACAGTAATAATAATAAAAAATAAAAATCACCATGCATTACAAACTGTCTATTGAATGCATGAAATCAATACAATGAATTTGTTTTCCAAAACTATACCAGAGCATTGGAACATATTCACTAGGAAATGAATTGTCTTTAATACTTTTTATACTATCAAGATTAACCAGAGATTGTTACTACTGCCCTGATAAGTGTGTGTGTGTGTGTGTGTGTGTGTGTGTGTGTGTGTTTCTGTTTGCTTGTTTGTTTTTGAGTCAGAGCAAGCTGGCCTCAAACTCCTGATTCTCCTCCTTGAGCTTTCCAACTCCTGAGATTACAGGCATAGGTCACTGTTCCTTTGTTCTTTTAATAAGACAACACTGGGATAAGATTGTCTATCATGAGAAAAACAAGTCAGGGAATGAAGTTGTGTTGCATGAGAAGTAAGAGGCACGTTCCTTTCTACAAAGAAAATATGGTTTATTCACTGCCTGCAATTCTACAGAATCCTCTTGAGGAAGCAGAGACCTCTGTTGTCTGTTTTTTAGAGAGTTGGCTGAAAGAAAGGAAGTTAAATTACAGCAGGAATAAATTTAGTCAGACATAGGGCACACTTCTTGGCAAGAAGAGTTATTCTGTGATGAAATGGTTTATCGTGACATCTTTCTTCCTAGAAACCATGCCCGAAAGACTGGTACTTTACTGCCTTTCTTATTAGCATGGTGTCCATCCTGAAGTCCCAAGGCTCTGATATCTTATGGTTAGATTTCATTTCATGCACATTTCTAACAATATGAGGAAGCTTCCTTTAATCTTGTAATTAAGATATTAGGATTTAGCAGTTTCCTCAAAAGATGTTCTAAACCCATGCAGAAAACACAGCTATCCTAAGGAATCAGAGAGAAGAATGAAGGCACCTGTCCTCCACTTGGACCCTACTCCTCTGAGTGACACAAACTTCAAGTCTATTATCACCTGGATAAGGAGAAAATACAAGCACAAGGTTCTTTCACAAGGAAGTTAAAGTCCACTCTGCGGACAAAGATTGAACTGGACAGCATCAACAAACCCCAAAGTAAGTACACAGTGCCACCTCAATTTCTGCCCGCAAATAAAAACAGCTGTTGACTGTGGAGATACTCGAGGGTGTGCAGCCCCGCTCAGGACTCTGCGTATTTAAAGCAGCCACTTCCTGTCATCGCTGTGTGTGCAAACACCCCACTCACTGTCCCTAGATGTCTGCTTTCCTCTTCAGACAAATGAATTGGGCAAAACGCAAACATTTCGAACCTGAGAATCTGCCTTGTATATGTTACGTGGGCAGTGCACACAGGTCTGAAGATGATCAGATAAAGGTCAGATTCCTCTCCATCCGACCTTCAGAATGGAGACTGCTCACGTAGCGGGTGACGTGGTCACAAATCCTCACCCCTCACCTGTCCTGTGCCTCCAGAGCCCAGCAGGAAGTGGGGCCTCCCAGGCCAGGCCTGATGATTCATTGTTCAGAAAAGAGTTTCAGCACCAAGCAAGGGACAAACTTTGAAGGCTGTGAGTTCCAGTTTAACTCTAGTATCAGCTGCCTCGTGTCTTTAGGGCAACTCATGATACAGCAGATTTTACAGCGTTGTAAACATAACAATTATTTGCTGCTCTTGAAGACCTTCTACAGGGCTGCTCAGACCATGTTCTGTCTGCCGAAACTATAAGGGAAACCGAAATCCAAGCAACAGAATATATGCTGTCATCCTGAGGTGATTTTGTGAGTCTGGAAATTGTTTTTGCTTCTCCACACTGAATATTTTTGCCGACATCTGCTTTGATGACACTAAGAAGTTAAAAGAGCTCAGATCTTTCTATCGGTCTATTTTTTACCTTTTTGTCTGAAATACATGCAGATCTTGAATTTACATAAATCGAAACACAGGCTGCTAACCCGGGCTTAGAGCACCGCGCGTCTGCCTCCGCTCACCTCTCTGCCTGCTCTGCTCCCGCTGTGGCTCTGCTCTCTCAGGCCTCTCACCACTGCCTTTCTTCCTGTCACTCACCGCAGCACAACAGTGCTCCTTCATTCCAGCGCTCGGTATTTCCTGTTCCCGCCGCCAAAAAAAGCTCTGCTCCTCCGACCCTCAGCTGTCAGCTGGTTCTCACCGGCCGGCCCTCAGAGCTGAGCCCTCCAGGAGTCTTTCTAATCCCGCACCTTCGCTACTTCCTGCCCTGAACCCCGCCCGTTCGCTTCAAGCACGAGTCCCACCTCTGGCTCTCTCACTGTCTGCTGGCTGAAGGTCAGGTCACTGACCCGGCCACTCCCGCGAGGGTTTCCATGAAGGGCACATCTCTCTGGTCTTCTTATCCACCATCTTCGTGGGGTTTGGCACCGTTCCTCACGGGAGACAGGATGAGAACTGGATTTCTGCAGCGTGTAGACAACAACTGATCCCATCTCAACTCCCGGTCTGGTGAGGGGAGCACCACGCCCGGACCCCCACAGAGCCACCCGCACACCTGGCAGTTCTACCTGCTCCTTGCTGCTCTCCCGCTCCTGGTTGGAAGGCAGCTGAAAGTAAAGCAGGAAAGAAAGAACCAGACTAGGACAACACCACTCACGGGTGGTACTGCTGAGCAGCCCCAACGGACCTCGACATGTTTCCGTGCTAAAGCACCTTAGAGACATTTCTCATGTAGGGGACGTTCACTAAATAAAATAAAAATAAAGTACAATGCTTCATCCTTCTACTGTACCGTGGTGACTTTGAGTGTGTGATGGTAAAGATTTTAATTTCCTTTCCATTTCTTCCAGGGTTTAAATTCTGATTCAGATCCAAATCCAAAGTGGTTTTTGAGCACAAATATTTCAAAGCAAGGTGAAATCCTTTAAACTCTACCAGATTACTAAAATTAACCTATTTGAATGGCCAGAACTGGCTTAAATAAAATACAAATGGTCTTCCTTATTCACAAGTTTGCTCACTAACGTTTATTTGTGACCCCACAGTCAGCATTTCTATATTTGGACAGTCATTAATGGACACAAGCAGAGCAACAAGAAACTGAATCCTGCACACCTTCCCTAGTGAAGGGGGCCAAGGTGGTCCTCTGCTGTCTTTCCTCAGCTCCCACACTGTACACGGGTTGCTACTGGGAGCCTATTGGCGCTGAGGTAATTGTCCTTGTTTTTGTTTCCCAAACTCTTTACTGGTGATTTCGCTGTCTGAAAGAATCACCAAGCCCAGAGCCAAAGTGCTGTCTATTGTTCTGAAGCAGAAGGTTGTGATGCACATTACTGAAAAAATACATGGGTCGCAGCTACAGGGCCATGAGGTTGGTGTGAATGAGTCAACAATGCCTATGAAACAAGGTGTCTGAACAGAAACATACATGAACAAGGTCATGGATTGACGGCTTGGAGAAAATGTTTCAAAAGTTGCTCACAGTAACTTAATAGTTTCCCCAGGAGCAATGGCACAGGATTAGTTAACTAAACGTTGGGGAAACTTTAAACAAGAATCCACTGGAGGTTGTTTCAGGAAAGAGTGTTAAATATGTTTGAACAAGTGTATATGAGACTCGGAATGTCACCAGTAACTCTATCACCAGAAAGCATATGCATCAGTCTGTCGGAAATACTTCAGAAAACATTACTTCATGAACTGTACTTCTCCTCAGTCAATAATGTATCATTTATGTGGTTATCACTTACACAAGCTTCATTTTCTGAGATTAGAGAGATCCTCCATCATCAGCCAGGTAGAGGGTAAGAAAAGTTGACAGTAAGAAATGAAATCCCTAAATTCTATGACTGTGTTTCTTCTGTCAATTATTTAAATTTTTCCTTTTGAATATGTTGCCAATACACAGACTGAGTGATAAGAGACAGCAAAGACAAAAGTTGTGAGGATAAATTTACAGAACTGTTACAAAGAGGACAGGAAAAAATAACTTTAAATAGAAGAAAAAGGGCTACAAGGAGGAAATTAGAATTGCTAATGTGGATGGAAAGTAAAAACCAAATATCCTCAATATTTATTTCACTGCTTACATCTTTGATCATCTATTTCTCTTAATACTCATTGCTTTTAGCATCTTTATCACTTAGAAGCAAGTTTATCTTCTTCTAGCAATTTTCTAGTGATTTCTAAAACTCTATGACAGCTGTATTTCCAACAGCCATGTATTAATGGCTAGGAAAGGCCAAAGTAAAGTTTGGTTAAGCATTATGACATACAACTATTCAAGGGAATTTTAGAATTGGCTAGACACTCCACATGGCCAAACAAGTAAATGCTGTCTAATTTATTTTGCTTCATTACAGTATTAAGGCATAATACAGTACTAAAAAAATAGTATAACCAAAAAAATTTGATATATGTCTATATCCAAACATTTATGTTACATTAAATACATTATAAATAAGAAAGACAAAAGTCAACTAGAAAAATAATAATCAAAAGAAACAATGAAGAAAATAGAAAAGGACAAATTCTCTACATAATAATTATGAACTATTTCTCAGATCTTACGAGATCTGAGATCAAATAGGGCACTGTAGAGTGAATAAAAAAAATTTCCCATCTAGATCATCACTACAAAATTTTAGGAAGTTAAAGATAAGAAAGATCTTGGGAGTTTCCAGAAAGAAAGGAAGAAGAATCAGGCTGTCCAAACAACCTCCGATAATGAAAGGGAAGTGCATAATTCCTTCCAATTTCCAAGAAAATGTAACTTTTAATGTAGAAATCAATATCGAATAAACCCTAAAATCACATGAGACAATAGTAGAAACTTTCAAGTACATATAAGCAAGAAACATTTACTGCCAACTACTTTTTCCTAGCATAAGACTGGGGGTGGGGGGGATCAGAATGGGAATCAAGGAAATCAAAATCAACATGTTCAGGAATAGAGGCTCCAAATCAAGAGTGAAGAGGAATTCTAAGCTGACAGGAGCTCTGTTGTGTGACAGAGGATACTGATTTCAAAGTGCAGAGAAAGAGCAACTCCAGTCGGGTGCGCTCCACAATGTGGAGGAAGGACACATTAGCAGAAGAGGACAATGACTTCCATATGACTTAAAATCACCCATCAAATGGAAACAAAATGAACAGAAATCCCAAAAGATTTTTTTTCAAATCTGTGTGGAAAATGGAATTGAACTTTAAATCAACTTCTCCAAATTAGAATATAATTGATCTTGAAAAATGTACACAGTTCTGAACAGTGGGATAAATCAGCAAGATGGAAAACGGTAGCTCATGAAGGAGGTGCTCATACTTTACCCCCCCGGGTGAGGGGGCATGTTAAAATTATAGACACACACATTAGTGTCTTAGAAACAAGAGAAGAAGAGCTGCAAATGTGTTAAAGCCGCCTGAAGGTATTTGTCAATTTCAAATATCAGAAAAGAAAAGCAGTAGTAAACTCGACAACTCAATCACAGCATGGTGCTTGGCTCTGAAGTATGGTCATCTCATCATACAAAATTGTGCACATAATACTGATTTTTCAGCTTTTAGGATAAAGTAAATGCAGAATATAAATATTCTCAAATTTGACTTGGAAATCTCAGAAACGTTATTAATAAACTACGCAGCTGAAAGACATCTATGACTGTCAAAATACTTTCAACTTTTTATTACTAATTATAATAAAAACAATAGGAGCAATAAACTTAACAGCATAATTACACAACCACTAGAGTAGGCAGAGGCAAGTTGGTTTTTACTCCATTTTTCTGTATTATTCAAAGTTTTTAAATGTTGGTTTTATTTCTTGTGCAACCAGGATTTTTCTCAGAAAGATTTTGCCTATACCTGCATCTTTAAGAATTTTACCTATTTTGTCTTCCAGCACATTAAGTGTTTCTGTTCTAATGTTTAGGCCTTTGATCTATTTTTATTTTAATTTAGTATGTGGAGAGAGCTATGGGTCTAGGTTCAACCTTCTGCAGTTATATTGGAGGGAAATTTTTCCAGAATAAATAAAATATGCAGCGATAATTTTAAAAAATAATCCTGTGCAAAACTGAAGGAAAACAGTGAATTAGGGCAAGTAATGAGACAGGAGTTGATTTGCAGAGACTAATACTTTTGTGGCGCTGCTGCTACTCATCCACATACAGTCTCCCATGCTGAACACAGGAGGCCCAGTCTCGCCTTGTGTGAAGTTGAGTGGCCAAGTCCTTAAGTCAGCGACAGATTGGCTGACATGCATGGACCCAGCCAGGCAGAAGCACTGAGCTGTGAGATGTGCAAGTCTCTACTTCTTTCCATCTTCTCCCACCATGGTGATGGTGAATAAATAAACTCATACAACCCAGTGGGAAAAAATGCCAAGGTGACAATGAAAACTAGGCAAAAGCCCTCAATAAATTATTTATGAACAATGCAAATGTGTAGTAATGAACAGGAAGCATTTATACAAAAGAGGATATTTTTAACTGTCAAATACCTAAGGACATTTTGAAATTATAACTGTGATGCTGAGGATCTGAGAGACAAGACTGTTCACACACTGTTGACAGGATTCCAAGGAGGCATGAAGCTCCGGTTTTATGAAAAGCATTTAACTAAATGATTCATGGCCTGTGTATAGTAATTAAATTTCAGTTATCCAAAATGAGGAAAAACATACACTGTATGTGGAAGAGATTTCATCTGCAGCAATACTTCACAATGGATAAGAGAAGAACTCAAACATGCTAAAACTAAAGATAATTGAATTATCTGCATAAATACTATGAAGCTATGAAAATTTAGCTTGCAAAGGCTTTAATGTCATCCAAAAATGGTTCAAGTAAAACACTGAGTGTAGAGAGGCTTGGAAAAGAACATACATAAATATTATCAAGTAATTATTTAAGGGGTACAATTATTAAGGTTATTTTCTTTGAGGTTTTGCAGTTTTTCTGCCTTAATATGTTACTCTAATAATTAGGGAGACTATTCTAATCGGAGTTTCCATTTGAAACAATATTATTAGGTTGGGAGGAAATATGAGTATGCTAGTGATTACCAAATTTTTAATGTTTAGTAAAACATTTTAGTAAAAATTTATTGCACCCCTGCTAATGTAAGCTCATGTTTTTCAACCAGACAAAATTCCTCTGTTTCACAAAAGATGCACTTAAATACAAAGATGACTACACCCTTGCAGAAACTGAACGACATTTATTGGTATACGTTATATTAAAAGTTAAAACCCTTCCCACTTTAATTCTTATGAAAAAGCAAAGTGTTGGAAAACACATTTAAAAGTCCTTTGCTCACCTGTGTCTCTATCATAAAGCCCATGTTAAATTCATCATTAGACAAAATGAAATGGCTAAAGACTTATAAATTTTCCTGATGCTGGACAAAAAATAAACAGTTTATGTCTTGCATCATAAGATGAACTGAAAGTAGCATTTTATGTAGCATTCCAGCTTAAATAAGATTTATGAAATAAATAGCTTGATATTTGGCTTTAGGTAGAGCACATGACTGGTTTTCAAGACAAACTACGGAGTAAACTGTGTCTTAGTTAATAAAGCCATGAGTTCCTCGATCTTTCTTTATTGTATATGGACCATGGTCTTTAATTTTAATATTCAAAAAACAAATATAATCACAACCCGTAACTTCAAATTTGTCATAGGTTTAGAAATATGCAAAACTAACAGCCTATTTAAGTGATACGAGTGCTGTGACATCGGCCAAAAAACCTTAATGCAATCTTTTATTTACCCCTCTGGGCTGAGTTAATGTTCAAAGTCTGACGTCCTCCTTTATTGATCTGAGACTCCACAGCTCAAAAGCACAATTATGATAACAGCACTGCTCAGAAAACAAATATCTTGCATTTTTTCATTGATTTGCTTGTAATAGAGTTTTAATTTTGTCTATTTCATTTACTGGATAAATTCCATCTTTGTTTAACTCCTTGAGGAACTATGTACTTAAAAAGGAAAAATCTGAAAAATTTCAAATAGATAAAGGGAAATGGGTTTTTGGATATATACTGTGACAACTGGTTCCTTTCATGATGAAAAGTTACAAGCTAGAGTCTCTAATTTAGTATGCATGTCAAATAAACTCAGACTCATTAAAAGTTTATTTTGAACCAAGAATCTAGAATAGGATGGATATGTAATAAAATCATGGATGGTTTCTTTCTCTTAAAGCTTGAGTGGAAAAAACCTTTCTGAGCAAGGGACAAAAATCTAAATAAGTAAAATTTAACAATTATATATTGGTAAAAGTTGTGAACTAAGATGATGATTCTGCAAAGTCATGGCCAGGTTATAAAACCAGAGAACTGGATAAAATAGTTGCATGTCATGTTACTTTGTGCACGTCTCCATAAGTAATAAATAAACTCACAATAAATGACACCATGACCAAAGGGAAAACGGCAAAACTATGGTCAGGCATGTGCATGGGCTTGTGCATGCGTGCATGTACACACACACACACACACACACACACACACACCCCAAATGATATGTGCCCATTGTAAATTTAAAAATTGTAATTAGAATGGCAAAGTTTTTACAAGTTTATCACTGACCACCACCAATGGGAGTAGGCAGAAACAGACGTGCTCTTATGCTCTAGGAAGGATTAAAAGTTGATATATGTCTTCTTTTTGAATAGCTAGCAAAATCTTACGCGTAGATATTTGTCTGTAAGTTATTTAACTCATAACAATGCATTCTAAAACCCTACTTTCAAATGTTATTAAAATAGCCCAGTGGCTGTGGAGGTAGCTCAATGTTAGACCACACACTTAGCATGTACAAGGCCGAGTTCAATCCCCACCAATAATAATAAAATAAAATAATAAAATAGGAAAGAAGAAAATCAAGCATCAAAAAAGAGAGGCTGAATAAAAGATTATTGTGTAATCCCTATGGAGAACAGGCCCTGCAGATTAAAGAAGTACTTTGATTTATGTTAAGTATGAAACGAGATAAAATAATGCATATTAGACTATCACATCTGGAAACCACTGATGGTAATTATCCCCGAGAAGCAGAATTGGGGTAAAAGACCCAATATTTATTATACTCCTTTTTCAGTACTTTTAAAATTACCATAGGTATGAGTTATTTTCCTCATAAGTTTTAAGCCCTAAAATATTAAGATGTTAGGAACCTAAATTCAAAATTACTGCATGTAGCGTAGCAATTATCCTAGATCCGCACAGTTCTAACAAATTATTGTAAAGAAATATCTTAATTATTTTGTACAATTTTTTTACTTGGTACAGCTACATCCCTTTTGTCCAATAATCATGAATTTCCAGTAGAAATTCTCAAATTCCTGTAAGAATCAAGGTTTAGAGTATGTAAAATCTGTTTTAAGATTACGACACCTGCTAGTAAGGTGTTACTGTTTCTTAGATCATTCAAAACAGGTATGTGCATCAACATTTTCAAATATAGTGTAAAACCTACCACTGCAAAACTTCCAACTTTCTTCTTCAATGACAAGCTAAATTAGTATTTATCACAGTTAAGCGGAGTAATCCACGTAATTCATGTAACAACTACGCCATGAGTTCTGTGGTCCAAGCCAGTTCAGACTGAGCTGAAAAGATTTTGACAAGAAAAAGGAAAAAAATTGCAACATAAAATTTGACTTTCAAATATAACTCAAAAAAATTGAAATTGGTTTTTGATACATCTGCAGTTGGCTTTCTGAAGACTAACATCACCAGATCTTCATTTGGGCAGCTTCTCGGCAATGCATTCTAATCAGTACCTAAGATGACGATTTTCCCATTAGGAATCATTTCTGTTTGCTTCACAAGTTTAGGTCTGCTTAATAGTTTACTTCAGATCTAGTTCCAAGGCAGAGGACGATATTTATAAATGATCTAAAAACAATTGCTACACAGCATATTCTAGCACAGTGAGAAAATCACCCAGCGGACTTAGATTAATGACTTCTACTTTTACTGTAAAACCAGTGTAGCCATCAATGATCTCCACTACGGAAGACCTGTTGTCTTCCTGTCACTTTGAACATTACTGAAATGACGCTCATTGAACGGACATGCACTAAAGTCTAAGAAAGAAAGAAAGAGGAAATCCTCAGATAAGTAATTCCTGCATACAGACAACATGTATACTAGGAGCATTCAGGAAATAAGCATTTTACTTATATCCAGTCTATTCCACTTCAGGCTCAAGTCCAAAGTCAGTGATATAACTTTTCCCATAAACATATAGATTTGTTCAGCAAAATTGTTTTGACCCAAATTCTTACTACATTACATTAAAGAGTTCATGTGACTGGTGTTAGCTGCAACATGGGACAGCATCCAAATAACGAGAGTCAACACAATATGAGACTTGAGTAATCTTTAAATTACAAAATATTTTAGCTCATGTGCAGGCCATCTTTATTTTCATTCATTATCAATGACAACGTTCCTGTTCCCATCTCTCTGTTTCCCAAAGCAAGTAATCGTGGGGCAAGTAATTATTTGAAAACATTTTTTAAACCTTCCAAACCTTGAACCAGATGAGAAACAGGCAAACAGACCTCTGTTCACAGAGAAGCCCATCGATCAGTTGTAGAAGCGGCTGCCAGGTCTCAGGGACTCCAAGAAAGACTATGGCAAATGGGTCATGCTCCCCATGAAACTCAGTGTCCTAGTCTGTTCTGTATTGTTTTCATATGTGATGTTTTCCAAAACTTTTCTGTTATTGTTTGGCTTGTAATTTTCAAGAAGCCGTTTTTTATCAGCCCAGAAGGATAAAGTACCTCCAATTATTCTTTTCACCTAAGAAGTGTGCATATTGTCTCCATTCCTTCTTACATACATCTAGAAATAATAAATATATTCTAAAATGTGTTAAAACTAATATTATGATAAGAATCCACTCTTTTATAACAGCTCAATGCTAATACAGAAGAGTAGTCGCTGATGTGCTAGATAACAGAAAGAGCAAGTCAAAGAGAAGATGAAAGGGGATGAAGGGAGGAAAGAGTCATCAGGAGGGAAGGAGGGAGCGGAGGAGGAAGAGGAAGAGAGAGAAAGAATTCCCAGCTTGAACTTCCAGCAGCCCTGCCTCGTGTACAAGTTACAATGCTTCCTTGGACGATTTATGTTCCTCCACGGTCTCTCCTCCTTACTTCAAGGCATCTGGTAATTTCAATCCACAGTGAGAAAAAATATTTTTTCTTACTCTGAAAACTCCGAGAATATTTATATATATATATATATATATATATATATATATATATATATATCTCTCTTCCTACTCCTGCATAAGAAATAAAATGCATATAATCAAACTGCTGAAAAATTCTTACAGTAAGAGCCTGAGAATTAATACTAGAGTAATTGTGAAATGAACCCTAAATCCAAAACATAGCTGTGTTTTAATGTGGACATCCAATATCAGCTGCAAAATGTTTATGGGCTGAGAAGTATATGAGTTTCAATTAAACGTATGCTGAAGTTGGGAATGAGTGACAAGTCTATATTCTATTACAGAGATAAAGACCCAGATGATATTCCACTATATTTTAACATTCCTAAAATATATTCAGTTTGCATAAACATATTTCTCTCACTTATATCAATATAATTTGAGTATTAAGAAAAATTACATTAAAATATTTACATTGTCTAAAACTCACAAAGTTATCAGGACCATAAAACAATACTGTAGTGTTTATTATATGAAGGGAAAAATAAGATTCAAAGAAATAGAATACCTTGTTCATACTACAATGGGCAAACTAAAATGCAGGTCATTTCTTTTTTGTGTGTGGTACCAGGGATCAAACTCAGGACCTTACACTTGCGAAGCAGGTGTGGCGCCACTGAGCTACATCCACAGCTGTAGGTCATTTCTTAATTCAACCCAATTTGTGTTCATACTTTACATGCTGAAATAGTCATAAAAATGGAGATATTAACATAGTATAGTGATAAACTATATACAACCCATAAAGTAAAAGTCTTAAGAATAATCCAAGAAGTAAAACCAAAAAGTACGCATGTCATTTGAGAAATGTGAAGAGATGAAAATAGCCATCTGAGAAACAGTCAACTCATAAATTCTTTCTGTAGGATGAAGTATCTCCCAAACCTATTTGGATTTTTCAGCTGAAAACAACTGTATATTTCACTACTCTAAACTTTAAAATTGTCTTTAGGATATAAAGTAATGGTAAACATTTTGGACTACTTTTCCAATAATATGTTAATCTGTAAAAAAAAAAATACAATAACAAGTTGTTTTACCTCCCAAAAAAGTTATCAATAGAATGCAAAGAAGATAAAGCAAAATTATTGGACAATAAATCTAGACTTCAGGCATACACACCAAAATAATGGCACACACACAAACTGATTATACATCGATGCAAACAGAGCGAGTGGGGCACAGTAAGAAACGAGGTCCATACGCACCTCATTTTCAGATACCCTCTAAAAGTAAAGACAATATTTCTTAATTCTGTATGTTTTATACAAAATTTACTCTAAAGGAATTAATACAGGTGTGGTAGTGCACACCTGTAATCCCAGCACTTGGTAGGCTGAGGCAAAACGTTGTGAAGTCTGAACCCATCCCAGGTAATTAAGCAACTTAGTGAGACTGTGTCTAAAATTAAACATCTAAAAAGACTGGGGATGTGTAGCTCAGTAGACCAGGTTCAATGTCCAGTCCTACACACAGACACACACACACACACAAATTAATGTAGAAAATTACGGTGTACAATATCCAGGCTGGGGCAGGGAGGGACTTACTAAGATAATGTTTAGCCATTCAAAGAACATGTGTAGTTCCATTCCAGGAAAATGTAATCTTAAAGTAGAAGCTGAGCAAGACCCATGGTGTCAGCGTCCTCATTCTAGAGTCTAGCTTTTGAAACTTCTGCAATGCTGCTTGCACATCATCCTTATCATCAGCATTTATAGACTTCTCAAATGTGTACTGTGCATGTAGTCAGCAGATCATTTTACAATCTATAAATGTGGTTTACAGGGAAAGATACCTCTGAATGTAACTAGCTAGTAGATGACAATAAAAAATAAACATGATTCCTTCCTCTAAATAGGATTTGAGGTAGATCCCAAGTAGATAGTTGGTTTTGACACTGAAATATACAACAGAGGCAAAACTCTGACTTAAAAAAATAAAACTGCATGACAAAAAGCCTACTATTAAAATAAATACGTTTAATAGTAGAGTAATTATATAGTGCCTCCATGTGCTGGGAACTTAGCAAGGTTTTGTGGAAGACATAAAGTCAACAGCAGCTTGGTTTTGCCCTCAAAAAGACCATGTTTTACATTCTCCTTAAAGGGTTGGGGGTGGTGCACACCTGTAGTCCCAGCACTGGGGAGGCCAAGTCAGGAGGTCAATCAGGAGTTCAAGGCCAGCCTGGGCTATAAAGTGAGCTCAAGGCCAGCCTGAACTACACAGCGAGAACTTGCTTCACAAAGAAACAAACTCCTTATCATGTATTCTCCTTGTTAAGATTTAAATGTTCCCATTTACAAAACAAAATTATCAAATATAGTAAAATATTTTTAAATTGCATAGGAAAACAACAAATCTACTGCGAGATCAACATTCTTTTTTTTCAAATTAGTAAAAGCTGTCTTGAAAAACACTGATGTTTAAAGTTTTTTAATCATGATGATTTTGAAATTGTAACTTTGAGTTCAGTAAGTTGTTTTCCAACTGTGCTGAAGAAGTAGAGCCCTCTATGAGGTCTGGCACTTATTTAGATCACTAAAGACCTCAGAAATGCTGATTTAACAGTTGCCATAAGAGAAGAGTTGATACTATAATGGAATTTGGCCTATCTTCAGGACAATGCAGTTTCAAAAGAAAAGAAGTACAATTCACTGGGAGCTCATTAGCATCCCTATCAAATGTTTAAAACTAACACAAGATATTACCTTTTACTGGAATGTACCCTCTGCTCCCTTACAATAGTTTTTCCACACAAAATATAGTTCCCTACTGCAATTTTGATTTTATTTCCTGTAGTAGCATGTACTTTGCAGCCTAAGTCCATTTGCGGACTTTTTTGAAACAAAGAGAAAGAGAGGGAAGAGGAGAGAAAAGGAAAAACACACTTTCTGAAAGCAGTTACACAGCAAAACATGCTGGAGTAGTTAGGAATCAATTGTCCTTTCCTCAGCCTTTCTTAGAATTTTCAAGGTCTGAAGAAGTTTGAGAGTTTACAAAGTTATTGAAGACATCCTGTGAGAATGCAAGATCCGTGTGGGTCAGCGCTGGCTTGTTGTCCTGCCAGCAGGATGCCCACAGCGCTGCAGGCTGCTGTGACAGGACATGCTCAGGGCCTCCTCCGTCAGCAGAATCAGGTGTGCGAGACTTGCATAGTAGTCTCATGGAGACCCGGTCTTCCTAATTCAGGCTTTCACAGTTTCATCATTCATTTTCACTCACACCCGTAGTTTCACTCACCCTGTACCGGACTGTTTTAACCAGTGATACTCTTTGATTTCTAACTAGTGTATTCCTCCTTTCCTTGAAATTCTTTTGTGATAAGTGAAGAATAAAAGCTTAACTACAAATAATCCAATAACAAATTATTAGTCCGATACCCAAAGATGTATTTTTTCTTCTAAATCTCTAATTGAATGTAACTGAATGTTTATAACACCAGATTGTAGAGTATCACGTCCTACTTGCATTCATTCTTCTTTCAAACCAGGAAGTCTTAGCCTTGCCTAATAATGTCCAATTTGATTTTGGTTTCAAGCAATTTTTATATATTAAAGCCAGCAATTCTAATTTTTAGTATATAACTCAAGAAAAATGACCAAATGCAATGCCCCAGGCAATCTCTAAACTATTTATATCACACACAGAATTCCACTCTTGTAAAGTGCAATAAAGGCTTAGCAAATATCAAATAACTTGATAAACCATCTCAGTAATTCATGACAAAAATTCAATGGTAAGAAATATATTTCAAAAATGATACCTAGGGAATCAAGATTTAAAACCTCAAAAAATTAATTTTAGAATTTTTTCTTTTGAGTATTTATAATCTCTTCAGAGCCTAGATATCTTTATAAACCAAATTTATGAGAATTACATTGAAAGTTATTTTTGAAACATAGTATTTTAACTGAATTTCTTCAAATTAGATGCCATTTATGATTTTTAGTTTCTCTAACTTTGTGTACAATGTTTTGAAAGACAATCAGTGTGTGCAACAGTTCTATGAAAAACAATATTTTTTCCAACATCTCCATCTGCTGGCTTAGAGAAAAAGTAGATTTCTTTTTTGCTGTTTCTTTAAATTTCATATTTTATAACTTATTTCCTTTTATGGAATTTAAATATGAAGTTGTTAAATTATTGCTATCTAGACTAATAGCTTTTTGTCATTCAACAAAAAAATTAGGAACAGAAGATTTTGAAAAGTTCAATATTTAATATTTTTATCCTCAAATCCTATGAGAGCAACACTCATGTTCACAACTCTTACAGCATTAAAGTTTACTAAAATTATTCAGAAGTTGAAAATGGTATGCATTTTCCTGAAATCTCCAGTTGGTGGTCCTAAGTGATCTATGCACCAACGCCAATAACAGATTTATTATTTTCATAAAATTCACATTTTTAATTGCTGTAATAAATTGCTTGTGTTCAAGAACTGCTAGAACACCTACACACTCTCATATTAAAGTTCTTGGACAAGACAGGCTCAAGCATCCAGCTCCCTTTGACGGACGCCCCTGCCAACTACCCAGCATGGTACCTCAGGCCCTGCAGATGGAGGGCTGAGCTGAGGCAAGTGGGAATCATAACCAGCATGGGAAGGTAGGTTTTCTCCCTCTCTAGACTTCCTGGGTGTAGGGCACATACTGCACCCTCAGCACCCCTCAGTGCAGATGCCAGCACCGGGGAGTCAGAGTCCAATTTCATCTCCTGAGCGAGGGAGAGAGCATTCCGTGCCCATGAAGGATGAAACAGCCTGAGTGGCCCTCTTCCCTCTTCAGGTGCCCTGTGCCCACCTTACCTAACATACCTGCGCATGACCTGGGGCAAGACAGAGATTGTTAGGTGATGAGGCCCTTCCGTCTCCAACTCCTTTCTCCTTTTCACCAAAAACACAAAATTATTAGAGCACAGAGGAAAAGGGTCAGAAAAACATGAGTGGAGAAGGGGTAAAGAGTGGAAATGAGGGGGAAACCGTTCATTTATTCTCTGACTACCAGAGGGCACTCAATAAATATTTACTGCAGGAATGAACAAATGAAGGAATGAGTAAATGCATGATTCTTGGGGTCCACCAAGGGTTTCAATGGCTAGACAGATTCTCATCTCTCTTTTCCCCAATTTTAACCCCTTTCCATTTCCTCATGATGGGAGCTTTGAACAACAGAGAAAAAAAACCAAACCTTAATACTATTTCTAGTTAGACAGGGAAGGAGGAAAGAAGGAATGATGGGAGGGAGAAAGAAAAAAGACAGTGAAAGAAATGAAGGCCAGACCCTGAAAATCCATCTTTCTTCCCACAGGTATTCATGGAAACTAAAGGGAACAGGCAGGCACTTTGACTGTCCCACAGTGACTCTGAAAAACAAGGGTGTGGGAGCTTGGGGCTGTGCATGGAGTCATTTTACCTGGCTCAGACTAGAATTACCTTATTTCATTTGCAAACCCTTAACCCATTCAGCAGATCTCCTTGGATCTTTTGCTCCATGCCAACCACAACATACCTAAATAAGCTTTCCTATCACAGGAATAAAATTAAATTAGCAGGCAAACACCTGTGTTATGTTGAAACTATCATTAAACTATAAAACTGCACTTTTCTTGGTATGTAAGTTTAACCTTGTGGGATTGTATAGCTTAACTAAAATGAAGAACAAGATACCTTATGAGCATGGAATGATGATACAAACTACTTAGCAATGGAACTAGAGTAAAATTCCCTGTATTTCTGGAGGAAGTGAGGAAAAGATGCTTTGGTCTTAGCTGTCAACTTACTTGATGCTGTTACTTTCATTTTACCTAAAATGAATCATGAACTGCCCTAAAACGGCAAAGAAACAAAGGATACGGCACTGAGAAAAGCCTTGAGCAGGAATTAAATAGTCAAGATCATCTTGACAAATTTGATATTGGAGATTCCATCCATTTCTCGATGGTTGATTTTTGTGGTGGTGGTAATTCATATAACCCCCCCTAAAGAGGTAAAACTAATTTTACAGTTTCTTTTCAGGGCAAAAGAAAGGAAGGAAGGAAGGCAAGGAGAGGGAGGGAAAGAGGGAGGGCCAGAAAAAAAAGAAGAGGGTCACAAAATATATCATTGCCATTTCATATATTTGAAATTCCTGAATGAGTAAAGAAACTGAGTAACACAACCATGAAGTGATCTGCTCAATACAATATCAACTCCAGAAAATTCCCCCTGGCTCTCTGCAGCCATCAGTAAGATTGTTTATAACCTAGGAACTGGAAATGCTGAGATTCTGAATTCGATGCTGGCACCTGTGAAGTGCATTTGGTTCCTCCAACTAATTTGTGTTAGTGTCCTAGAATAATAATCCATGAAAGTGCAATTGCAGGACACGAAGACATGGGAAAACCTTTTTATTTCAGCTTCTCTTTCTGAAGAAAATAAAATCTGTAAATGAAATTTTGATATACCTTCTCAGAACTGTGGTCAAATGCATTAAATTGCGAAGCTATTTTTAAATAAATGAAATCTATGTGCATATTACGTGAATGCACGGATTCTGTGAAAAATCAATAGAGTTTAATGTGTTTAATATATGTATATTCTGGCCATAGCTCTTACTTGAATAAAACTGACCTTTCGGGGAAAAAATTCAAAAATGTGGAGATCGAAGATCAAAATCGACCCTAACATAAACCACCATCTTTGATTTTTATAAAGCTCAGCACCGTGATTCAACACTTCCTGGCATGGAAGAGTATGCACTTTGGTGAGCGGCCGGTCGGTCACATCGGTCATCTTCCCAGTGAGCGCCTCGTTATTTCAGCACCGATGAGCTTCCCGGGCTGCGCTTTCCAAGGCGGAGCTGCGAGTACCTGCAAGCCCGCGCGCCCGCGCCTGGCCTCCCCAGGAGACGCGGTGCTCTGAGCCTCAACACATCCGCAACATCCGCACGTCCAGCTGAGGGCTCGGGACGCGGACGCGTCCAGGGAGCCAGGGGCGGGCGCTGATCCGGCGGCAGGCGGGCCGGGCGAGAGCGCTGCGCGGGTCTGCGGGCTCGGCCCGGCGTGTGCAGCCCTCTCCGCCCGCGCGCCCCGCAGTCCCGGCCTCCGGGGGCTCCGCCGCGTTTTCCGCCCTCGCCCTAGGGCAGCGCAAGCAGACGGAGCCCCGCGAGCCCCGAGGCCGCCTGAGCCCAAGATGGCCGAGCCCGCCGGCCGCCGCCGAGCCCACTCCGTGGGCGCCGTTTGTTCCCTTCCGTTCGTTCCGTCCGTTCCTTTACGTAACCGGCCGCCGCTCCCAGCGCCCCGCCCCGCCCGCCTGCGCACCCACGCCAGTTCCCAGCACGCGCACACACACGCACACACACGCGCGCACACGCACCCCGCTCCGCGCGCCCGGCCGGGAACAGTCATTACTCACAGGCGTTGGTGACGGCGAAGCTGTTGGCCACCTCCAGGTTGTCAATGTGGGGCGTCAGCCTGAACTCCGACGTGGAGAACTGCACCATGCCCACGCGGAACGCGCTGTACTCCTGGTCGGCGCCCCTCGGGAACAGCCCGCCTGCGGACACACGCGGGACGGGACGGGGCGGTCAGGGGCCCGGCCTCGCCCCGCGCCCCGCGCCCCGCGCCCCGCGCCCTCCCGGTCCAGGCGGCGGCACCCGAGCGCGGTCGCAGCCCGACCCAGGTCTACAGGACGTGAATCCGTCCGTGCGCGGCAAACAAAGACGAGCCCGAGTGGCGCACGGCCGGGAGCCCGCGGGCACCTACCGATCTGGATGCTGTTAGCGGAAGCCCCGAAGATCAGTCCCCACAGAACCGGAGGGAGCAGGGCAGAAATATGCATAATCCTTCGCATCTCCGAGGGGAGCGAGCGGCCGCCCGGTGTCGCCTATACCTCTCCTCTCGTCCTGTCCTCTGCGGCCGCGCGGCTCCGCCAGCTACACCTCCGCGTGCCGGGCGCGGGCGGCACCCAGCCCGGAGCAGGCAGAAGCTCAGTGCGGAGCCCTTGCCGTGCGGAGCCCGCCGTGCAGCTCCCAGCGCCGCCGCGACCAGTGCCCGGCTCGGGATGCTGGGCGCCTCCCATGCGCTCGCACCCGCGCCTCCCTCCCCCTCACGCGAGCGCGCACAGCCAGGGCCCGGCGCGTGCGCGTCCCGCCCCCTCCGCGGGGCCCCGCACCCACGGCCCGGCGGCGTCGGGAGCGCGGAGCCCACCCGGCCCCGCGTCCAGTCCCCGCCCGCCCCCGCTCGCTCTCCTCTCCCTCCCTCTCTCTCTCTCTCTCCCTCCCCCCTGTCTCTCCCTCTCTCTCTCTCTCTCTCTCTCTCTCTCTCTCTCTCTCTCTCTCTCTCTCTCTCTCTCTCTCTCTCTCTCTCTCTCTCTCTCCCTCTCCACCGCCGTCAGCACCGCGGACAGCTCCGCGCTCGGCTGGGCTCCGGGGTCCCGCGCGGCGGCGCTGCCGAGCTGACTTCCGGCCGCCCTGGGGCTGCTCGGGCCGCGTCCGTGCCCCACTGAGGCGCTGCCCCCGGAAAGCACCGAGCCCAGCGCCCGGCCCCGGAGACCCCGACTGCCTCGCGGACCGAAGCCCTGAGAGCTGGGGAGCAGCGCGCCGCCGTGGCCACTGAGGCCGGCCGCGGGGCTGCCCACGCGGGACCGGGAAGCGGCTGTGGCGGGCTCTCGGCCCCGTCCCCCGCGAACCCGAGTCCCAGCCTGCGTGCGGCGCCCAGAGACGCGGAACGGCCGCCCGCGCCAGGGGCTGGAGCGCAGCCCGCGAGTGAGAGGAGCTGCCCGGGCCCCATGCCCGCGAGGCGTGGGCGCTCACTCTCCCCTCGCGCGGAAGCTGGCGGGGAGCTCGGGCCCGGCCCCGCCATTGTACACGTGAGAAGGCGGCACAGTGGCCTCCGTGGCCTCGGGCCCCAAGGCTGCGACCCGAACCGTGAGCGCCCCCTCCCTGAGTGCAAGGGTCCCTAAAGCGGGAAGTGAGAAAGCCCACAGCCTGTAACCCAGTTTATGCGCACAGGTGAAAACACCTGACTTGATCCCCAAAGTTTACTTCCGTCTCACTAGAAACTCCACACTGTATCTAGGCCGCGCCACTGAATCAAAGGCTTGTGTCCTGCAAAGAATGAAAAAACATAATATGGCAAGCAAGATTATTTATGTATACACTCAAAACTGCAGCATAATAATTAAATCATACACATTTCATCATTACTTATGATGGTAAGCACAAGAAATGATTTGAAAGCATTCCTCCTTTTAAATTAAAAATAATCTAAAAGAATGGATTATAGGAGGACATAGCAAATGAAAAACACATCTTCAATCATTTTCCTTTTTTTCTCCACTTAAATGCTTCCACAAGAAAATCTTCAATTTTATGGAAAGTGACTTGAAATCAGAGGAAAGAGAGGACAGGAGAAGGAGAGAAAGAAGAGGGATAGAGTCTTGAATGCGAGAAAATGGTGATGTTTAAAGTGTGGGTCGATGTAAATTGAATTTCAAAAGAGATTTTCGAAAGCTATTTTCATCTTAACCTATTTCAAAGTCAAGGGCACATAGGAATTCAAAACTGAATTGCATACCATAAAAACAGAATTTGCTGAATCATAGAACATTTTCTTTAGTAAATATGTAAGAGCTTAAGCAAAGATTACAGTCTAGTTACTAATTATTATTTGTATGTGAGTCCAAACAAAAGGTAAGGATTCTTTGTAAATCAATGTCCTATCAATGCACATTCACAATATATGTATGTAGCTTTCACATATTAGAAAAATTTCTTACAACACTGGAATAATTGTATTGCTATTATCATTCATGAAATTTTTCAATCCACTAACTTATTTAAATAATATATATTTTAAGTACCAAATGCTGTCAATTTAAGTGTAATAAATTTGAATTGACTAAATGGTTACACAAATACAAGGAAAAATACTGAAAAATTATTTTACGTATGTCCAAAGCTCTATTTTAACAATTTAAAAGTGATCCTTTCTACAATATTTATTGTAAACTGACCAATAAATTAATCTTGAAAATTGTCAAAACAGTTGAGTAGTGTGCTCCACGAAAGAGTTTGCTATTTTCTGCCCTCTGCTGTTCAATTTTGGCAATTATATAAAGTTTCAGTATTATTTCTGATGCAAGGATGAGTAGCAATAAAAAATAGAGAAAGTAGAAGATACTGTGTGCCTTATAATATGTTTTTCTGGTTTTTTATTTGATTGTTGGTATTGTGCATGTTTAAGTTCCATCATTAAGGCTAGAAATAAGTTCTGCATGCAAAATTTCAATTTCTGTTTTACCTATGTTTCAATATAGGAAATAAAAATTGTTCCTTTTAATTTGTTCTTACAAATACTTGAAGATTTTCAATAAGCTTACCCACTCTATAGTTGTAAATTTATGTTTTTTCATGAACATTTTTATGTAAAGAAAGGTCATTCATTGTCTTTGGTGAGGGAGGGAAAGGTGCTAATTTTGAGCAGTTAGCTGATTTCATGAGCCAAATTGCATTATCAGTACCAGAGAAACTTGTCCTGTAGTGACAAAGTCTGACCGCAGTGCAGATCACCAGCTCCCTTCCTGTTTCATCTGAGGGACTGCGCGCTGCAGGACACCTGGAAGGCTGGGCGAACTTAGCTTTAGGCAGGAGATGGGAGAGGAGCAGCTGTGTGGAAGGAAACATTCGAGCGCAAGACCCTATTTGCTGAAACACCACAGGAGAAATAGAAAGGGAGCCAGAAGAATTTTAATTACCTGAGCCAATATATAGAAAGGGATATACATTCTAAGCACTCTTCATTTTTAAATAAGATAAGGAATAATATGAATATTCATATTGAGACAATATTGACTTCACATTTTTGATGCAAAATTTTAAATTATTGTTTCAATAAGAGCAAATTTATGATATATATATCTGAAGCTGAGCTTTTGTAGGTATATATACATGAATGTAAAAGAATGTTCAAAAAATGATAAGAGACACTTTTCATTTTAAGTTTAAAGGATTTAACTATACATATTTGAATTGGTTTTAATGCATATGTATAGCAGTCCTATACCAGAAAATTTTATGGAAACACAGTGTTTTAATTTATTCATTCAGAAAATATTTATTACGTGACTACTACATTCCAGTGTTATGCCTTGGTACAGTAGGTAAAATGATGAGCACAAAACATGCCTTTCTGGTGAAATTCCTAGACTTCAAGTAAACTCATGATTAAAATCATGAGATGATGGCTGTGAGAAACCAGAAAAAAGAGAAAATGTTAAAGCACTACGATGATGATAATTGAAAGTTTTTATGCCAGTTGTATCTTGGCTCTCGTAAGAAGTAGAAGGTCATCCAAGTTGACACCTGAATGGCATGAAGTAGAGTTTACCTCAGTAAAGAGCTAGATTTAGCAGCGGCGAGCACAGAAATGGAATAGCAGAGCAAATAATCAAGGAATCAAAAGCAGTTCAGCATTTCTAGAACGGGAAATGAAATGGAGAAGTAGGAGTAAGCAAGACTGTGGTTCTGTAAAATTGAACTTTTTCCTCTGGTTAAAAAAGGACCCCTTTGAATGTTATAAGTAAAGAAAGGAAATTTTCAGATTTGCATCTTAGCTAAGATGTTTGGGAGCTATGTGGTATGATCACAGCATATATGGCAAATGTCTAAATTTTAAATTTCTATTACAGTTGAAGACACATTGTCATTTATCCTCCTCGCAGTGTCCTCGCTTCCTTCAGATACACTTCTTCCGTCATTCTTCCACTTTCTCCCAGGGATCTTGCCACTTTCTGAAGCAGTTCTGGTTGTTCTCTTTTGTGTTTTAATGAAATGTAATCAGAACATGAAGTGAATCTGCTGCCAAGTGCCACCCAATGGAAACAGGCTTTGTACTGGATCTGGGGTCCAGCAGTGTCCAGCTGTTCCCCAGAGCAAAAAGAGCTATGAAGGTAAACATTTTGGTTCCATTCAGGACACTGCGGCCGCCACAACAGCACAACTAAAGACACTTACGAAAGAGGACTCAGAAATGTTTCCAAACGTGGCAAGGATAATGGGCTAAGTGTGTTTAAAGGAAGGGGGAATATTTAAGGAGGATGAATGGCAATGTGTCTTTTACTGTCATCATATTTTTAAACATGTATTGTATTTTTTCCATTACACCTCACATTGAAGGAGAAACATTGAAAGTAGGGACACCAGTCAAGAGGCATTTCTTGGTGGGGAAAGCCAAGATTAATGGAATAATAGAATAAATAGGAAGAAATCATTTCTCAGAAAATATTTAGGGTTGAAGTTTATAAGAACTTGTCAGTGAATATGTGTGTGATAGAGGTAAAGAGAGAGAGAAAAAAGAGCTGACTTCAACAGCAGGAGGTTGAGAACCCAGGAAGAGAGCGTTGGGAAGCAAATGGAGAGCAGGCAAGGTGAAGAGTCCAGGCAGGGACACACAGGGTTTGCAAGGTTAGTGAGACACAACCACACAAGCTATGGGGACAGCACCTGATTCTGCTACTCGGGAGAGGCATCTGGTGTGTTTCATGTTAAGACTCATCACCCTAGGGTGTTTTGCATGATAGTTACCATGTCTTGAAAAAGGTCAGTTAAATGCCCCTTCAAAAAACTAAAAAGCACAAAAATAAAAAAGAGAAGACATCTATCTACCTTTAAAATCCTGCTTTGATTTAATGATGATAAAGCTACAATCATTTTCTGCTCTTTCAAAGTAGGTCCTAGGCGTGGACCCACTGAATAGCTTCTCATTTTAGTTTATTTAAAGTGGAACAAATGTTACAGGTATCTGTAAAGTAATCAGAATACTAAATCTTTTTCAAATTTTAGGATTTTTCTATTATTTTGTAATGGTCTTGCGCACACAAGAGACTGAATTTCTTTGTTTCACAGCTTGCTCATGTTCACTAGAACATTCAGCATAGCTTTTATCAATTCTCTTTCCACGTTATCAATGTTTTCATTAAATTACTTAACCGAAATATCAGATTTACTTATCGTAAAAGGATTTTCTTTTTCCTTCTTTATTCTTTCTCCCTCCTTTTTTAAACAAATCCGCTTGGCTCTCACTCATCAGTGACAGTAGTAACCAAATAAGGGTGCTTGTCACATGTATTCAGTGGCTCTGTACTGATGTTTCTCATTAAATGGAAAATGCTGATCACAAGGAATGACAGCAACAAAACGGGGGAGCCAGAAGCCCTGGACTCTATGCCTCCACTGATTCAACAACATGCAGATCAATTTTGTTTGTGAGAAATCCATAAACTATTTTCAAAACTCCTGTACCCTAAATGAACAAAAAATATCCACATTGAAACCAGTAGGCAAATTCGAGTTATCCTTCTACCCACAGATCAGACCCATAACATGACCCCAGATGATCTGCAGCAAACCTCACCCAGCTCTAGCTTCTCTGTGGAGAGATAGGACTGGACCACATATCCAGTGCTCCAGTTGTTCCAAATGTGTGGAAGACCAGGAGACCTGGAGCACACAGGATCAAGCATGTGCTGGAACCTTTGGAGCCACGGAGGACAGAGATGGTCATCTACAGGTGGCAGTGGGCACTTGATGCAGCCTGTCCTCCCAATTTAGTGCACAGTGAGGAGGAGAGAAAAACAACAGCTTTGCCATTCCAGTTTTTCCCACTGCTGCTACCAAAGGAAATAGCTTCCTTCTTTTTTGTTGTAATGTGCCTATGAATGTTTGTAAGAGGTAATAATAAAGGGAGCAATGTGAGCTAATATAAAGGATTGAAAGTGTTGCAGAATCTCTTACCACACTGATTGGTGGAAGTCTTCTCCCATAAAGCTCATCAGGGAAGAGTTAGGGAGAATATATGTATGTGTGTATGTATGTGTGTATATATATATGTGTGTGTGTGTGTGTGTGTGTGTATGTGTGTGTGTATATTATATATATGAATTTTTCTTCTAAAGAACCATGACATGAAAAATGATTCAGGTAAAACTAGAAACTGACCCAAAGCACCTGATAGGTGATTCAAGATAACTGCCATACAGATGCTGAATGAGCTCACAACATAACTAAAGTGAGACTTTCAACAAAGAAACAAAAAGATTAAAAGGAGACAATCCAAATATTGAAGTTAAAAAATACAATAACTGAATGAGAAAAATTCAATAGAGGGATCAAGCAATGGACTAAATCAAGCAGAAGAAAATATCAGCTAACACAAGATCATTTAAAATTATCCAGTTAAGGAAAAAAAAGAATGAAAAAGTGAAGGTGGATTAATACCTTACAGAATATCTTCAAGGAAACCAATATATCCAATATGGTATTCACATCAGAAAAGAAAAGGAGAAAGGAACCAGAAAGTTTATTATAAGACAATGGCTTACACCTTCCAAATCCCAGGAAGGAAATGGAGATCCACATCCACAGAGATGATGGAACTTCAAGTAAAATGTATCTTAAAATAGTAAAACACATTGTCAAAAATCAAAGAGAAAAGTTTTTTGAAAGCAGCAAATAAAACTGTTTTCTCTTATACAAGAAACTTTCAAAAGACTATCCATGGTTACAGTTACCTTCAAAGTACAGAAAGAAAAAATTGTCAACCAATACTACACCCCACAAAACTACACTTCAAAAATGATAGGGTGTGGAGATGTTTTCAGACAATTCTCTCAAACCTGAGAGAGTTCATTGGTAGATTTGCCTTACAAAAATACTAAAGGAATTGTTCAATTTGAAAAATGGGTCCTAAACACAATGAGAATAAAGCTCATTGTTAAAGGTAAATATATAGATTAATACAGAATACTCTTGTACTGGTGGTAGGTAAGTCACTTTTAATTCAAATATAAAAGTTAAAAGCTGCCAGGCATGGTGGCACATGCCTGTAATCCCAGCACTCAGAGACAGAGGTAAGAGGAGTGCAGTGAGTTTGAAGCCAGCCTGGGCTACATAGTGAATTCGAGGCCAGCCTGAGCTACAAAGCAAGACCCTCCCTCAAAAAACAAAAAAACAAAAACAAAAAAAGTTAAAAGCTAAAGCATAAAATATGTGTTAACATTCCGGCACCTGCCGCGCAAGCGCAAGGTCCCGAGTTCGGTCCCTGGTACAAAAAATAAAACAAAACAAAAAATGTGTTAACACATTCACAATATCAATTATGACATGAGTAATAATAACAAGTGTAAAGGAGGAAAAATTAAAGTACAGTTTTTATATGTATTTGAAGTTAGATTGTTATCTGGTTAAATAAATTGTTATAAATAAGATATGTTATATATATATATATATATATATATATATATATATATCAGGTAACCACAAAGAAAATACTTATAGAACTTCAAGAATAATCAAAGCATGTCAATAAAAAACAAAAAAAAAAGAAATAAGAAAATGAAACACAGAAGGCAGGAAGAGAAGAAACAAGAACAAAAGAACAACAAGCAAGACTCAGAGTCAAATAGCACATGTTTTCTGTCATACAGGCAGCCTAAAATAGATGAAAAAATAGAAGGGAGATTTTTAGAGAAGAGGAGGGGGATAGAGGAGGGTGAGAGGAAGAGGGGTAGGAATGAAAATAATCAAAGTGTGTTATATGCATATATCGAGATGCCAAAGCAAAATCTTCCATTCTATATAACTATGTACCACTACAATAAAGTAAACTAAAAAGCAGTGGTAAGGGTAAAAACAATGGGAAATAATGACCTTCCCAGTTTTATTGAGGTATGATTGGCAAATAAAATTGCCAAAAATGGGCTGGGGATTTGGCTCCATGGTTCTGCCACCTGCCTTGCAAGTGCAAAGACCCGAGTTTGATCCCTGGTACCAAAAAAAAAAAAAAATTGCCAAAATTAAGGAGAAAATGAAAAGAAATGTAAGACAAAAATGTATCCTTATGAGTAATTAATTACACTTCCCAATCAAAAAACATAGAGTTGTAGAATGGCTTAAGAAAATAACAAGATGCAACTCTATGCTTCCTACAAAATATTTTAGATTTAGTGACACACACAGGTGGAAAGTTAAGGAATGGATACAAAAGTCAATGAAAATGTTAAGCAAAATAAGGAGAGAAGGATATATTTATATCTGACAAAAGTCTTTAAGTTAAAACTGTCTCAAGAAATAGAGAAGGATATTATATAATTCTAAAGAGTCAGTCTATCAGGAATACATAACAAATATATATGAATATAGCAAAAAAAAAGCCAGATATATACAGCAAATGTCAACACACTGAAGGAAAATAGCTGTACAGTAATAGTAGGTGATGTCAATATCTGCTTCAATGATGGAAATAACAACCAAATAGAAAATCAATAAAGAAATACAGGACTTGAACAGTAGTATAGACAAAGTCAACTGGAAAGTCATTCACACAACACTCAGCCCAACAAAAGCAGAGTATACATCGTTCTCAAGCACACATAGAACTTCTCCACATAGGTCACATGATAGGTCACAAAATAGGTCTTAACAAGAAGTTTGACATCATAACAGCTGTCTTTTCCAATGACAATGAATTACAAAATCAACAGAAGAACGTGAAAAATTACTAAATATGTAGAAATGAAACAACTTTGAATCACCAGTTTTTAAAAATCAAAAAGGAAATGACAAAATATTGAAAGATACAACATACCAAAAGTTGCCGGATGCTGCAAAAGAAATACCAAGAAAAATACATTGTGATAAATTTCTACAAGAGAAAGACCTAAAATAAGCAACCTAAGTACATACCTCAAGGAAGAGGAGGAAGAGGAGGAGGAGGAGAAGATGAGGAAGAGCAGGAGGAAGAAGCAGAAGAGGAGGGAGAGGAAGGGAGAGGGGAAAGGAGGAGTGGGGAGAAAAAGAGAAGAAAGAAGAAGGAAGAAAGAGAGAAAGAGGGAGATTGAGAGGGGAATTAACACAATAAAAAATCAAATAAAAATAAATAAAATTAAAATAGACTAAACAAAATACAAAAGTAATAGACCTTTACATAGAGTAAAAATAGAAGACAGAAATAAATAAAATCAGAAATAAAAGACATTGCAATTGATAGCACAGAAATAAAAAGATTCTGATATTACTACAAATAAATTGGATAACCTACAAGAAATTGATAAATTTCTGAAAAGCTAAACTTACCAAGACGTAATCAACTAGGGAAGATCAATTAATATGATACAGTACATTAACCTAATGAAGGATAAAAATCCCATTATCATCTCAATAGAGACAAAAAGTAGTTGACAATATTTAATACTCTATCAAATTTGGTATTTATTAAATTAACTTATTAAATAGAGAAATAATATTTAATACTCTAACACTATTTAAAACTCTAGCAAATTAAGAATATCAGGGAATTATCTCAACCTAGTAAAGACCACATACGGCAAATTCACAGCTAATAGTGTATTGAGTGGTGCAAACCAGAAGATTTTCCACTAAGAGGACAAGGCATGGATGCTCACCCTCATTGCTCATGTTCAGCCTAGCACTAGAATAACTTAGCTAAAGTAATTAATCAATGAAAGAAATAAGTCATCTAAATAAGAAAGGAAGAATTCAAATTATGTGTTTGCAGAATCACGATCCTATATGTATGAAACTAAAAATTCCACACACAAAAACAGTCTGTTAGAACTAATAAATCAATTAAGTAAAGTTGCTGGAAACAAAATAAATATACAAAAATCAATTCTGTGTCTATGCACTAATATCAAACTATCTTATAAAACAAATTAAAAAACCAGTACCATTTATAATAAAATGAATAAAATAGGAAAGTGAGAGGCCAAAATCTTGTACACGGAAAATCACAAAACAATGAAATTAAAGAGTCACAAATATAAAGACATCATGTTGACAAGATGGAAGACAATATTATTAAAATGTCCATATTACCCAAAAGGATATACAGATTTAATGTAAAACCAGTCAAAATCTTAATGACATTTATTACAGTGATACAAAACAAAATTCCTGAGATGCATATGGAAATGCAAAGACTATAAATAATCAAAGCTATTTTGAGAAAGAACAAAAGGAGAGACAACATATTTCCTGATTTTTTCAAAGTATTACAAGACCACAGTCATTATAGCAGTACAGTACCAGAGGTGAGTACTCACATCTATTGAGCATAGGATAATGAAACAAAATAGAATCTATAGACATGAAGTCAACTGATCTTCAACAAAGACAGAAAATACACCATCAGAAAAGAATATTCCTTTCAACAAACTGTGCTGGAAAAACTGAATACAAACATGCAAAATAATGAAATTGTGCCCTTATTTTTAAAATGCACAGAAAAGTATCAACTCAAAATGAAGTAAAACCTTTGATATAAGACTTGGAGCTTTAAAACTCTTAGAAGAAATCAGAAAAAAAGTCTTCGTGATGATAACTTTGATAAAGATTTCATAGATTTGACACCAAAAGCACAGATAACAAAAGCAGAAATAGATGAGAGGGAATATCTCAAGCTAAAAAGCTTCTTCATAGCAATGGCAAAATGTCATACTAAGCAAAAACATAAACTATGAAGTGAGAAAAGATATTTGCAAACCATATATCTGATCAGGATATTAATTTTCAAACTGTAAAAGAAAATCACACACTCCAATATTAAAAAATAAAGTGGATAAAGTTATATAATTCACTAAAGAAGACACACCAACTGCTAACAGGTATATGAAAAGGTGTTCCATATCATTACTCTTTAGGGAAATGCATATCAAAGTCACAATATCTACAAACGTTTACAAAGGAAAAGGAGGCAATCGGGATGGATGGAAGGAGTAGGAAGGGAAGGGAAAGGGGATGAGAAAAGAATTGAAATGTGTTACACGCTCCAACTCCTTGCAAGGAATGTGAAGATAATGTACTACACACATGTACTAGTATGTTTAAAAAATTTAAAAATCACATTGTCACCTCATATCTGTTAGTATGGATATTTTTTAAAAGGTAACTAAGTGTTGGGCCGGGGATTTAGCTCAGTGGTTCCACCACCTGCGTTGCAACCACAAGGTCCTGAGTTTGATCCCTGGTACCAAAAAAAGAGAAAAAACAAAGGTAACAGTGTTGAGGATCTGGAGAAATCAGAACCCCTGTACATGAAAGTTGGTGCTGCCATTATGAAAAAGGAAACTGTGGAATTTCTCAAGAAATGAAAAATGGAATTATTCAGCAATTCTACATTTAAAAATATATATTTGAAATCAGGAACTCAAAAATATAATAGCATTCCAGTATTCACTATGGCACTATTCACAATAACAGAGATGTAGAAACAGCCCAAACGTTCATTCACAATTGAATGGATAAAGAAAATGTGGTACATACATAAAATGGACTAGAGTCAGTCTTTAGAAAAAGAAAATCCTTCCATATGCAACAAACTTGATAGAAGACAAATACTGTGAGGTAATCTAGTCACAGAACAAGAAAGAATTGTGTGATTCCAATTACATGAGTCAAATAGTCAAACATGGAAATCAGAGAACAGAAGGGTGCTCACCAGAGGCTGGCACTTGGGGAAAGTTTAGAGTTTCAGTTATACAATCTGAACAAGCTCTAGAGATCTGTTGTGCAACATAGTACCTATAGTAACAGTGTCGTGAAGGAGAAGAAGAACTATTAGGGAACGTGAAGCAGACTGGGGGAGAGGGAGGATAAGACCAGACAGCGTGGCAGGGAGAGTGGGTATTATATAAAGCATGGTATATATGCTCATGGAAATGTCACAGTAAAACCCATTAATCTGCATAGTTAATACGAGGTAATATTTATAACAAAAATGAAATAATCTGAGCTAAAAAATACTGCATTGTGTAACTTTAAAAAATAGGAGTGAATCTTGGGTTTGGTTTTCTTATCACAATGACTTTTTTTTTTGTACACGGGATCGAACTCAGGTCCTTGCGCTTGCGCAGCAGGCAGTGCAACCACTGGGCTAAATCCTCGACCCCACAATGATGTTTTTTAAATGTGCTATTACCGTCACTTTCTCCAAACACTTCTTGCATATTCACATTGCTTTTTCAGTAGCTACAGTAGGCAGGCTTGTTTGGTGTGAGACCAAGGCCATCCTTATTACTGCAGGATCTGATTCTTTGATTTTCCTCTCTTTATTGTGTTTCTGAGGTTTGTTGTTCTCTTTTAGTCTTTTATTTGTTTATTTTGTTACATTTGTTTTTGCTGACTACTAGGCGATGTAATACTGAGGCACTCTAGTGAATAGTGCGTTCACTAAATAACAAGTCTAATCTTCCTCTTACCCATTTTATGGCACATCTCTGTGTCCTCCAGTGAGGATTGCTCACCCAGGCAGCAGAAAGACAATTGCTTTATTTGTCTGTCTAGCATCAGAAGGAGACCCATATGAACAAGGGACTGTCAGCTTCCAACTCACCCAGAATGGAAAAACAAGCTGCTTGGGGCAATGTCTCACTTCACACCCTCTGCTCCTGTGCAGTTTCTTCAGGACCTGCCAAAGGCTCTGTCTAAGTCTGTGTCTCCTTGTGCTCCAGATGCTTCCACTCCAGTGGGGTCTCCTGTGTCTCGTGACTTTAGTGTCACCTTGCAGTGCCCGATGCCCCACGAGCTACACTCCATTTCCCTGGGTCCCACAGTCAGTCCTGTAGGTTAATATGTACAGATATGTTTGGGTACTCTGTAGTAAACATGGAGCCCAAATGTCATATACTTCATTTGCAAAGTTCAAAGAGGTCTACTAAGCATTGCTTCTTTCTTTGTGGTAAGTACCTCTAATGTCAGATCACACGTCTGTGATGCAGACCCTCTGCCTTCCCAGGGTCTTTTCTCTTGTGCTCTGTCACGCATATTTTCACTGAAGGCATTGAAGGGGCTTATTTCCTGTTCATCAGGTCCAATTGGCATGCTGTCAGGTCCAGAGAAATTTGGGGGAATTTGGAATATCAAAGCTTTCAACCTCACCCCCATCTGTATAAATACCTTTATTCTGCACCTCAGAGTTCTGCTCCTTTACCACCAGAACGATTAAATTAGAGATGTGAGGCAGAGCATCTAATTGGCACTGCACACTTTGTTTACTTAAAAGCAGAGTTTAGGTTTGTCAAAGGCCATAAATTCCTCACTACTTCAGGAGAGGAGGGACCCATTCAAAACTTCAAATCTTTTTATTCTGCCATGTATACATTTAAATATGTTCCTAGGTTTTAATTACTCATATGCCCCCATGTTTGTTCTCTAGAACCAGAAGAGGAAAGTGGATCACTCTAAAATCACTGCTGTTTTTAAAAAAACTACATAAATTCAAGCTGATTTCCCTCCAGCTTCTTCTTTAGCTTGTGTAACTATCAATGAAAATGAATTCTGTTCTACATGATGATGAGCTAAAAAATGTTGCTTTTCAGAGGAAGATAAAGAAAGCATCTGCTTTGTTGGGGGAGTATTTCATGTAAATCTTAAGTCCATAAAATAAAGACTAGCCACTGTCTCTTTAGAACCACATATACACAGAACAAAACAGGTCTCAGTTTTGTTGCAACATACATATATATTTGTATATATGTGTGAATATATATGTATATATGTATATAAATGTATATATGTATGTGTGTATATATGTTTATGTATATATGTATGTATATATGTGTGTGTGTATATATATGTATATATATGCTGCAATCTAATAATTAAAATGAATTTTAACTATTATGGAACATCCATTACATTTTTAAATTAGATAATCACTTTCAATAGGATTATTTAGGTTATTTAACTTTGTTTTTAAATGGCTGTGTCAGAAAAAAATGTCTATTTTTTTAAATTAAAATACTTCATCACTTGTTAAAAATGTATTTTGGATTTGAGTTTGGTAAAGTATTATTTTACCTGCTGTTGTACTACCACAGATTATTGGATTTTAGTTTCCTTAAGAGAAAAATTGCCTTTTTACTAGAAAAACTGTGTATTGCCAGTTTTTCTGTTTGGGAAAATGTAAAGATTTACTGTGGTTAATCTTACAGGAGAAATGTGGATTTGATAAACTAGTGCCTATGATTTTAACTTATGTTTGCTATATAGTAGTAAAGGTTTTATGAATGTTGATTATTTTGCCCCAACAGCCCAGAATTGTCACTTATACGTAAGCAGGGAGCTACAGATTCTGCTTCCAAAATTTTTTACTTTTTTCAGTATTTGAATGTTATTTTTTGTAAGTGTGTTAATAAAATTGTAAAGAATTGAAGAAAAAAAGAAAAAGAAAATGAATTCTGCTGAGCATGACGCCACCACCTGATATTAATAATTATGCGTGTCTCTTCCCTAAGGAGCATAGCATACCCTTTGTCCTCAAATATACCAGCAATGGAATCCTTGAGTTTTATTGTGAGGTTCTGTTTCCTAGGCCCATTGCGGTACCAATTATTCTATGTCTGAGTCACTGGAGAAAACAGCACATTCGCAAAGAATGATCCCAGCATATTTCCCGTACAAAGTATGTGTGGGTGAGGAAAAACACAAAAAATAGTATAGTAGTCTAGGGTGAGTAGCAACAGGGTATAAGGCCAAGGAAGAAACTGGGTACCTAAACACCGAAGAAAGTCTTGCAGCAAAGGCCACCCTGAAGTGACTACCAGGAAGGAAGCCAGGGAGAGAATCACTCTGGTCTTGCTCTGCGTTCTTCCAAGCACCTGATTGCTAGAAGACAAAGCCAACTGAAAGAGTGAAAGGAGCCCATTGCTGTAGCTCACAGGGTCAGCAGAGAACAGAGTGCAGAAGGCAAGAGAAAGGATTTGAGGAGGAAATGGAAACATGCCCGACAGACAGGAGACATGGTTTCTCAAACTTAGTCATGACCAAATTAAAGGTTTAAAATAAGTCGAACTGCTAGGAAGATTTGCACAACCAATGTGAAATGGGGAACATGTTCTTATTATCAATTGTTGGTAAGTACATTGCTTGGTTGATTGGTTTTGCCTAGAGGAAGGAAAGAAAAAGAAAGAGCACATGGTATCTGTGTCACTTGAATTCAAATCCACGGAGCTAAGATTTGGAAAGAAGGAAGATAGAGCATGAGAGGACATAGCAGGAGTCTCTGTGAAACAGAATGGCATGACTTGTGCTATTTGTGATACACCTCCTAAATCTGCTTGGATGGTGATAAAATACAATGTGAGAACAGAATTGCAAAGAAATCTTCATGACTTTGGTAGCTTGAGGTTTTCCCACTATTGGAAAACCTTGTAAAATACATAAATGACTGCATACATGGTATTAGCAGTTCACTTACATGGTATTTGCATAACATCCTGAAGAAGGTACTACAACAAAATTGCTTCATAAGAAACAGACATTGACAAGAGGACCAGAAATGTGAAAGCCTGGAAGAATGTTTGTGAGTCCACAGGAGACAAATCCAGAGACTCACAAGAGGAAAAATAAATCAGGGGAGGGGATTAATGTACTATATATATCAGGAAGCATTAAGAACAAAAAAAAAATGTCAACTATCCTCTTTAAAAATTACCCATTTTGAATCGACAGACGAAGACCCTGGGGGAGACAGGTCATTGTCAAGGCCATTTTTAAACCAGAAAATTGTCTGACCTTGTAAATTTATTTTCTATGATGTTAGTTTTTTAAAATTTTTATTTTTATTAGAACATGTTTGCAGTACGTAATGATTACCATCATTGCAAGGAGTTGGTACATGGACACATGGACATACACATGTTAATTCTTTTTACCTCCTCTTCTGCCCCCCACCAGCTCTTTCTTGGTACCCTTCTCATTTTCAAAACATTGGTCTGTTTCCTTTTATTTGTTTTTTCTTGTGCTCTTTATTTATACTTTGAATTTCTCATAAAAGAAAACCCATGGAATATTTAAGCTTGCATGTCTAATTTAATTCACTTAACATTACTGTCTTAAGGTGCATCCATTTTTGTACAAATGACTCAAATTTATTTATTATAGCAGAGTAGGACTCTGTTGTATATAAATATATTTTCTTTGCATCTGTTGATGGATTTATGGCCCACCTCAAGGATTTAGATTTTATGAGTTGTGCTGCTATAAAAATGTGTATGCATTACTCGGCAGGGGAGATACCATGATCACGAAGGTGGTTTTCCCAGGGCGAGGCTTATCCGTTGCACGCTGGATGAGCTGACCTCTGTGATTTCCCCAAATGCGGGAAACTCGACTGCATAATTTGTGGTAGTGAGATACTGCGTTCACACTCTCCCCTGACAACCTTGTTTAAAAGTAGGATTTTAGGGGCTGGGGATTTAGCTCAGTGGTTCCGCCCCCTGCCTCACAAGTGCAAGGACTCAAGTTCGATCCCTGGTACCAAAAAAAAAAAATGTGTATGCATGTTTAAGTAATATGATGTTTCTCACACTTTCAGAAAAAAACAGGGAATCTGGGTCAAATGGACTATTTTTAATTTTTTTGAGGAATTTCATAGTGTTTTCCATAATGGTTGTACTAGTTTACTACCAACAAGGTAGGAAGTTTCATTATTTCCTCTCAGCATTGCCTTATTTATTTTGATTTAATATTTTTATTCTAGCCACTCTTTCTGGAGTAAGGTGGAATCTGTGTTGTTTCTCTAAAAGCCAGAGATGCTGAACATGTTTTCATCTATTTATTGTCCAATTGTACTTCTTTTGAGAAGTGTATTCATTTCAGTTGCTCATTTTTTTGGTTGGATCTTTTATTTTGGATAGGTCTAACTTTTTGGAGTTCTGTGCTAAGGAGGACAAAAATTTTTCCCTTTCAATGGTTGTCTTTTCTCTCTGTTGGGTTTTTCCTTTGCTGTGTGCAAGGTTCTTAACTTGACATAACCCTATTTGTTGGTTCCTGATATTGTTTGTGCAACTGTGGTTCTATTCAGAAAGTCTTTCTCTTCATTTATGCCTATGTCTTCAAACATTTTGCCTACTTTAAATTTAAGCAGCTTAGGAAGCAAAATGAATGTAGGATGTGGCTTACAAATAGACAGTATAAAGATATCAAGATCTATAAGTATCAACATCTAGATGGTTCCTATATTAAAAGGGCTGAGCTATATTATAGGAGATGGTAGCAAGAGAATGGGCTACTTGGATTTGGGATTAGTAGATTCAGTGGTTTTGTTTTCATATTTAGGTATTTGATCCACTCTGGTTTTATTTTAATACATGGTGATAGATATGGGTCTAGACTCAATCTTCTGCATGTGTATTGCCAGTTTTCTAAGCACCATTTGTTAGAAGCTATGTTTCTTCCAGTGTATAATTTTGGCCCCTTTTTGAAAGATCAGATTGCTGTATGTGCCTGTGCTTGTTTCTGCATCTTCTATTCTGTTCAGTGATCCACCATGTCTATGTTTGTACCTGTAGTATGCTTCTTCATCACTTTTGTTCCTTCATGGTGATTGATATGGATCCAGAGTCACTCTTCTGCATGAGTATAGTTAGTTTTTTCAGCACCATTTGCTAAAGAGGCCTTCTTTCCTCCAGCATATGTTTTTGGCCCCTTTGTCAGAAATGATATAGCTGAACGTATCTGGGGTTGTTTCTGTGCCTTCATTCCATTCCACTGCCCTGAATCTCTGTTTTTGTGCCAGTACCAAGCTGCATTCATCACTGTAGCTCTATCATATAACTTGGCATCTGAGGTGTGACTATTCCTGCTTTGTTCTTCTTGCCCAGAGTTGTTTTTTCTATTCCAATTCTATATGAATTTTCTGAATATGTTTCTAGTTCTACAAGGAATGCTGTTGGTATTTTGATTGCCTTAAATCTACATGCCACTTTTAGAAGTATGGCCATTTTGACAATATTGGTTCTGCCTATGCAGGAACAAGGTATCTTTTCATTTTATGATGTCCTCATCCATCTCTCAGAGTACCATAGTGTTCATGGCAGAGGTCTTTCACTTTTTTTAACCTAGGTTAATTCCTGAGTATTTAATATTTCTTAAAGCAATTTAAATGCTATTGTTTTCCTAATTTCTTTCTTGGTGGGTTCATTGTTGTACAGGAATACAATTGATTTTTGCATGTTGATGTTTTGTCCTACTACCTTGCTGAATTTATTAGTTCTAAGAATATTTTGGGGGAATTTTTGCATTCTCATATGTGAAGGATCATGTCAGCTCTGAATAAGGATAGTTTGGCTTGTTCCTTTTCTATAAGTATCTCCTTATTTCTTTCTCTTGCCTGATTTCTGTGGCTATGTTGAACAGGAATTTTGGTAGTAGACATCTTTGTCTTGTTTCCTGGTTCAGAAGGATAGCTTTCAGTTATTTCCCTTTTAGTAAGATGTCGGCAGTTGGTTTGTCATAAATGGCTTTTATCAGATTGAAATAAGGTCCTCTGTGCCTATTTTCTTCAGGGATTTTATTCTGAATGGATGTTGGATTTTTTTCAAAAGTTTTTTCTATGTCTCTGAAGATGATGGGGTGATTTTTATCCTTGCTTCTGTTTGCATTGTATATTACATTTATTGATTTGCATATGTTCAACCAAACTTGTATCCTTAGGATAAAGCCTACTTGGTTATGATGCATGATCTTGTTAATGATTTGTTGCATTCTGTTGACCAGTATTTTGTTGAGGATTTTTGCATCTATCTTCATTATAGAGATACCTAATACGGGTGACCAGAAAACAGAAGCAAAGAAATACTGAATGAAGACTGGATCATACAGAGAAGACAGAAATTTCTGGAAAAGGGGATATAAAGAACTAATTTTTTTAAATGACGGTCTGAAGTTCAAAGCTGTATTGCTAGGACTTCACTCCTCCCTTTCCCAAACTGTCAAATGTAACTCTGCTGTGGAGGTAGAATTCCATCTATATATCAACAGAGAGAAGTTACCTCAAGAATTCTAGTTATTTGAGATAATATCTACAACCCTGGCACACATTTTAGTAAGCTAACTATCAGCAACTGAAGCCTAAACAAAAATTTAGTTTTGTAATAAGACAATACTGGAAGTTCTTATCATATGTGGATGAGGTAGAAAATAATAAAAGCTTCCTTTTCTAAAAAGGATAATTTAAGGGTCAAGGATTTAGCTCAGTGGTACTGGGCCTGCCTGGCAAGCATAAGGTCCTGAGTTTGATCCCCAGTACTGAAAAAAATAACACAAAATAAAAAATAGAAAGGATAACTTGACTGATAAGTCTATAAAGTTTTATCCACACTCTAAGTGCTTTAAATGAATGTGACTGAATTTCAGAGTTTTGCACAACTTGGTTGATCCAATCATTCTGATGTTCTTGGAATCACTTTTAGTTAAGATTAAGATTAATTCTTTTTATGCTCATAGCAAATGTTTTCTCTCCAGCTGAAGTGAAAGCACTTTGGCTGGGGCTTGTGGATCATATGTCCTCGGTTTTATCCCATCTAGTTTGCTTACCTCAGATGTCCCACTTTGACCCAGAGCCTGGTCCAGAGGAAAGGAAATGCAGGGTTGTATTCTGCAGTGTCTTCATCACTGTCCTCATAGCTGAAGCACAGTACCTGCCACCTGCAATGTAAAGGAGGACAGGTTTATTTTGACTTAGTTTCAGAAGCTTCAGACCACGGTTGTCAGATGCCAAGCCGGAACCAACATGGCGGAAGGGCCTGACATGGAGGAAAACAGCTCAAGTTATACAACCAGGAAGCAGAGAAGGCAGGGGCCAGGGAGGAAGATAGATCTTTCCAGGCCATGTCCCCGATAACCTGTCTCTAGCTAGGCCCCACCTCCTGTCAGCAAGTCAGCTCTGAATTCACCAGTGGCCTAATTCACTGATTACTATGGTGGTAGAATGTCACCATGACCTACCATTATCCAATGACTTTCCAAACACATGAGGCTTTGGGGAGACAACCAAAATCTGAACCATAACAGGGAGTTACCAATACCACTAATAAATGATGGGATTTGTAAGTATTCTGTCAAAATTTGGAGGAGTTGAGAAGAAAGACAAGCATGTATAACTGAGTAGAAAGTTACAGAGGAAAACAACATTCTTTAAAGGAGAAAGTCTGTAACTTTGCACACTTTTCTTTGTGTAATCTGGAAGGCTTTGAATTGATTTATTCACTTAGATAGTATTTGCTATGAGCATACATTGGGCTCAGCCTGTATTTCAAAGATGATTCCTTGAACACTGCATAAACTATGGTGATACTGTAAACCCTCTTGGAATATATCATTTGCTACTATTCATACAACCTGAGAAAATTTCAGTCGTAAAAGTAGTTTGAGGCCCAAATAAACCCTGAAATGTACTGAATGCCTCCTTTTTTCCAGAGGTTTTATGATATCATAAATATTTCTGTGTTTGATCCCACTAATGAGTGCCATAAAATAATATTTAGGCCACAGACATCATTGTTCAGTGTTCTATATTTGGCAACAGTAATTAGGATTTTTATGTGACTATGCTAAAATACATCATGGTTGGACAGCTATTTTAAAAATTTAAACTAGTTTATTATATCATAAAGACAACATGATTTCATTTTTGTTGATCTCTTGTTCTTTGTGCACGTTCTTTGTTTTTCATTATTAAAGTAGTAGTATACTGACCACTAATGACAGATTTTTTTGCACCTTACATCATGTCTGAGGAATGCATTAAAGTTGCAGTTGAAAGCTCTTTTTCAGATGGTGACATAAAAGCAAAAATACTAGTTAAATACATTGTGTAGCATGCATAGATCAAAGCTACCTACCGAAATAAGAAAAAGAAACCTGAAATAAATCTCACCAGCCACCTAAGGTTTTGAAAAGTTAATTATAAATGTACACAATCCCACAATTCATTATTACTTTTAGAAAAATGCTCCTGTCAGACAATACACAAAAGTCTAATTCAGACGTGCCATTAACATTCCTTTCCACTGGAATGCATTACAAAGCATGTCTCTGGGACAGGGAGTCCTGGTACCATTAGGGGCAAGATAATTTATAGATATAAATAATTTATGTTTTGATCTCAGTCTAGTGAAAAGGGAATGAGAACTATTTTCCTTCTGGTACTCATCCTCTTTGAAATGTTTTGCAGGTCTTTGAGTCCTCGAGGCAGAGGGATTTCCTGTCTTTGGATGAATGAAAGAATGTGGTTTTGAATAGTAGAATATTAAGGCTGAGCATATCTACAGCTCTCAAAACTTTCTCTTAGGGGAAGGGTACAGATGGGTGCTCTGTTTGCTTTGTTCTTCATCTTCTTCTTCTTGCTTTCCATGAGAATGGCGCAGTACATGGTTCTTTACCAGACATGGAGAAATCTGGAAGAACTCAGCAGCTACTGGAACCTGTGATGAAGCAGCCCGTGGAGACTGGGAGAAGAAGACAATCCAAAGAATCATAGCTCTGGGGCTTGGGAAGAGGATTCTGTGACCATGCATGGCAGGAAAGGAGAAAGCTGTTCATATCTGAAGGATCACATGACCCAGAAAATGGACATATTGACCATGAATTAATGCATTGCAGAATACCATTCTTTCTCTTGATTTCAAGGTGTGACTAAATTCTCTGGTTTGTTATGTAACCCTAGGAAAAGAAAAGGTCCCTTAAAATATGGCAAAATTGAATTTATCACCACCCTGGGAAAGTGAGGGCATTGAGTCGTATTTCATTTAATTCAAACATAAGGGTCCTGTGACCTTCCTTCTGACTGCAGGTGGAAATCACATCCTCTATTTATTACTATGTCTTTGATCGGTTTCACAATCCAACTTAAAATGGTTTCTTTAAATTTGAAATAGTAGAGAGAAAAAGAAACAATTACTTAGCTAAAAATGCTTCTGTAAAGACATTAAAATCCTTTTTCATGCAAAATGAAATGAGCTGAAAATACAAGTTATTGCATTTGGAAGGAAGTAATCACAGGCTCAGATACAGGTCACCTTTCAAACAGTGGTCTTCCAAGCAATTTTCGGGTTAATGAGAAAGCAGGCTTCATCACCAAAATGTCCAGCCCTTTCAAATAATATCTTTTGCAAATGCAGACATATAGAATAAATTAAACAACCTACTTTTCAGTTATTAAAATGTCAAGGTACTGGAAGAAGGCTAAGTTTAGCCGGAATAAGCCTTATGGAACTTAGATTTCTCCATGTGACAAGTAAAAGGATTTGGGGCCACCAAAGCTGCTGCCATGCCCGTGATGACAACCATGGCATTCTGTCCATGGCATTTTCCCATTTACTCTTTGGCCATTAAGATGTTAGAGCAGTTTTTCAAATCCAGTAAGGTTTCAAATTATTTTATAAAGAATCAAATAAGCACAGCAAGTCCTGATTGTTAATCTTACAGTTGTCTTGGAGGATGATGGATAAGATGATTAATCTTTTGAGTCTCAGAACCAATATTTCATTATTCAGATAAAGTTATGTGTTCCCAACTGGTGAGCATAACTATTTTACATATAGGAGTACTGCTAATTTATTCCACTTATCCTCATAATGTACAAAAAAGAAAAATAGGGTACATACTGAATGCTCCAAAATAACTATCTTTATTGAGTATTTACTGTGCTCCAGACCCTAGATATTGAAGGATTTCATCTCATTTTATCCTCATAGCAACCTTATTGTGCATTAACATTGTTCTGTAGAATAACAAACTGAGCCCTGATATTTTAAGCAACCTATAGCCAGCAGGTGACAGACAAGAATGCAAATGTAAGTTGTGTGTAACTCCTAAACCATACGTGACCCACTGTTCATTATACATTTAGAATATAAACACATAACGACATCACAGCGGAGCGAAGCCATGAGGTACAATGCCTGAAACATATGCTGCCTGCCAGATTGCCACTGCTCACACTTGCTTCTCCTGTGGTTTTCCCATCCTCGATTTGCTCCTGAAACAGTCACAAATTCCTCCCGGGTGAAGCAAGTGGACTGCCGGAGACTCGGCGGTAAACAACGCAAACGAGGTCCCTGTTCTTGTGAGACTTTTATTGAATATTTTCTTGTATTAAATTAGAGATCAAAATCAGTATCCAAGTTAAAAAAAATACTTACAGACTCTGACAAGGAATGCGAAGAACTAAATAAAAGTACTAGGATAAAGGAAACAGGAGGTTTGTCTTTCCAAAGAATAATTATCAGAGAAGCCGATTTGGAGCTGTTATTGGAAGGAGCAGAAGGAAGAATCACATCTTTCCATACAGTTACTTCCAGATTCACTTTAGGCACTCACATCATTCAAAAGAAGAGGAGGTTCACCCCAAGTAAAGTAATAACAGTTCCCAGATACCCCTCTGATGATCCGTACAACGAAAGAGTGTGCTCTTTCACACTGACTACACAGCTGAAGGATCCCGCTAAAACTCCTTACTGAAAATAGGGAAGGAAATGTCAGGGCACGCTTACTTGTGACATGGTTGAACAGCAGAGACTATAACGTGGACATGATTTGATTTATGAATAAGATTGTGTACTTCAGTAGGGGTGGGAGATTGAGTGATTCAAATGCTATTTTTATTTGCTGTTCTAGTTGTTTTATATTAAGGTTAAAAACTTAATAGAGATTATCTGTAGCTTTTGGTGCATGTTGTAGAGAAGAATTCTGAGGCCCTGTCTGAGTCTGAAAGAAAAGATAGCAGCACGTGTACAACGGAAGTGATGTTTCTGCAAAAGAAGCAGAAAGGGCGGCTGGTGGTCAAATGCCACTCAAGTCCTATTCCTTTTCTAGGACATAAAAGTTATTGAGAAAGGGAGCAGGGATTGGAGAGTATTAGCCAGGCATCTTAAGTTAGATCTTCCTAGAAGCAGAGCCTGAGTGATACTGTAAGAGATACCAGGAAAAGGCAGGAAAGGCAAGAGCCCTGTGAGGAAGAGGGCTGAGCCACAGACCCATGTGCCTTCAAAGAAAGCCACAGATTCCACCCCAGTCTCCTGTGGGACCTCACCTCAGAGTGAAGGGTCTGCATTGTACTTCTGTTGGACCACAGAGCCGGGACCTGGCCCCAGGCTGCCTTGAGGTAGGAGTCTGGTTCTCCAGTCTTTTCCAAGTGTCAAGAGTCAGACCCTGAAGAAGGGCTTAAAAGAAACATGCAATAGCAGAAGGACAGGCAGGCCCAAAGGCTGGTTTAAAAGAAGACCTAAGTCAAGATCAAAGATCTGAGATGCTTACCAAGAAAATACTATTGCCAGCTATGAATGAAGAGGGTTGGGAAAACCAGAGTAGGTGTGTAGCTAGCCTTGGAGTTTACAGAACATGAACTTGTGGGCTGGAAGAGATCAGGGTTCTCTGCCACTGACTGAAAAGATGGATGTGCTAGGAAACTGCGCCAATGTTGGCAGGAAGGGGAGCAATGCCTGCCTGCAAGGCTGGTCACACTGGAGCTCACAGAAGCTATACAAGTAGGGTCTGCACTGCTACTCACCAGGGTGTGCCAGATGCAAGTGACCAGGAGACCCCACCTGCGGTGGTGAGGAAAGGAGGCTTTGGACTAAGGTGCAAATGCTGCTGCCTCCCCGGCAGTACCCAAAGCCCAGTCATCCTCATCAGGAGTGGGGAACATCCCAAGGCTGAAATAAGGAGATGAAGGGCTGGGAACATAGCTCAGTGGTGGACCACTTGTCTAGCAGGTGCAAGGTCCTGGGTTCAATCCCCAGGACTGCATCAAAACAAAATAAGTAGACTGTGAAGACACCAAGCAAAGGGAACTAAGCTAGGGAAGAAGCTGGGAATGGACGTTGTGGCTGGACTGACTCCCTGTGACCTAACTGACTGATCGCACATGGAACTACGATGCAGGTAATGTACATGAATGAGACATAGATGTGCTTTTCACAAGGGACAGAAACTAAGTCTGCCTTTGGCCCAATTCAAACTGGTCTCAGCACAGGAATAGAAAAATCCAGAAAGACAAATATGAGTATTCTGATTGAGGAAATGGTTGAAGTAAGAGTTTTCATTCCTTTTAACTCTCTAACAATTCTGTCTAGCTAGTATATCAGACAGCTCTGGAGTGGTGACAGTAATTAGTAACACATTACCTAAAGTGAATGCTGTGATTCATTCCAGGCACCTGATGAAAAGGCTATGCAGGAGAGCAACAGGAAAGGAGGGCTTGCATGATCCTATAACCTAGCTAAGGACTTTTGTTCTGTTCTTTTTTTTTTTTTTTGGTACTGGGAATCGAACTCGGGACCTTCCGGTTTGAACTTCTCTTCTTATGTTCCCATTTATGGAGCCTTGGTAGGAACAATTAACATCCTCCTTAAATGGAGCATTGATTTTAGGTTTTCCATGGGGTTATTTTTAATTTAACATATTATGATATTGTACTGAAGTGGAATTTTAAAATTTTGCAAATTAAGTTAGACTACTACACTCTAGTAGCCTATCTGTAGATAGCATATCTCCTCAGAGGAGGAACCCTAAGAGTAACTGATGATTGTGGTTATTCCTATGCTGAATAGAGAATGGTTGATGAATTCAGGTACAGCCTTTTCTGAGGAATATCTGGGAAATTTTTTAAATCATGAAGAATAAGTTATCTCTCACAGACCCTGGCAATAAGCAAGAATTTCAGTGATTGGATGCGCCATTTCTGGCTTTTAGCAAAATCACCTTCCTTATCTAGTGACCTGGTTGGATTCTAATTTCAAAGTCAATAAGAAAAAAATTATAAATTGGCACTGGGATCCAAGTTGAAATTGGCACTGAGTCACAGAAGAGCTTGGCGTGGTGGCTGGCGCATGCCTGTGATCCCAGCACTCAGGAGATGGAGGCAGGAGGATGGCCTCGAGTTTGAGGCCATCCCAGGCTACATAGTGACATCAAGGCCAGCCTGGACTATGTGGTGAGAACCTCTCTCAAAAAACCAAAAACGAGCAAAGAAAAAGTCACTGAGATGGTATCACTCACCAAGACCCTGAGGCCCACATGTTAGTGCTTAGTTAGGCCTAACTGTTCCAATTATATTGGAAATGTCTTTTGCCAGGATCCACACTGACTGGACACGTCACCAGACTGGAGTGGGAATATTTATCACCGACTTTTGCGTATTTGCATCTGAGAATGGCCTCCCACAGGTGCTGATTGCTGCCTACATGAAAGAAAATTGTTGGCAAGTTGTTATTGGTTTTATCAAAACTTCACCCACCATAGAGGAGTCAGATAAATCTCACCAGAAATACCTGTGGCAATGTGGATGATGGGACAGGAACATTCCAATCTGGGAAGAGCAGCATGAAGTTCACTCACGACAAGAGTGTGGCAGCTTAAGAGCAGGGAAGATGGGACGGCGCGTGTTCTGTGCAGAGGAGTGAGCGCCTCCCTGCCCAGGTGCTAGCACTCCTGAAAGTCACCTTGCTTCCACTGCTGTGTGGACAGCTGGGGTTAATTAGGTTTCCGGGTGCCTGGAGGTGGTTTCCAATCTTAGGGCCTCATTGCCCTTTGGAAACGGGCTGCAGCGCACCTGGAACATGGCTACACTTTCACAGAGGAAGGAAAGGGCAAGTTCGCACAGAGATAGCGGAGAGATGTTTAGTTAAAAGGGGAGGAGGAAGAAGCTCAAACCCTCTGAAGGGTACGAGGGTTTACAGACATGGACTGAGCCAAAGCCTTGCCACACAGTCAGCCAAATGGGCCAAGTGAGGGCAGTAAGACCCCAGCAGCTATAGATTTCAGACATAGCTTAGAAAGAACCAAACTCATTCATGCAGGTGCCCTGCAATAAAACACAATTGCCAGCTATGAGTAAAGAGTGCTGGGGAATCGGACTGGCTGTGTAGCCAGCCCATGGGTTTACAGGACATGTGCTTGAGGGCCAGAAGAGATCTCCCATCAGGCACTGGGCAAGATGACCCAGGAGATGAGAAACTGCCCAGCGTCCTGAGGAAGGGGACCGACGCCTGCTACGCTGGTTCTGGGGAAGTTCATTCAAGGACCCCCGGGATCCACAAATGGGTGTAGAGAGAATTCGCACAGATTCTACTCTAAGGTTTCCTTATTCTTCATCAAAAACAACCTTAGAGAAAATAAAATTTGGGCCAGCACATTTTCTACCATTTCAAGCCATTTGGTTATATTTTTTCTTCTAAAAAAGTGCACTTTACTGCTACCAACAAGCAAAAATACAGAAAAAAATAGTATGTGGGCCTGCGACATTGCAAATATTTAACTGGACCTGGGTGATTGAAGTACTAATTATTCAAAACAGATAACAAGAATACTAGGAACGGTTGGCTTAGATGTTTCATCGATTTTGTTCTTACAGCAGCTATGAGAAAAAGAAAGACATGGACTCTCTTGGAAGGACTTGTAGTCTCAAGGGAAAGGAGTGTGTGAGATAGAAAAGAATGCAAATACACAGGTTTATAACTTGCTCTACTGATTAAATATTTAAAATTTTAGCCAGATGTAGTGCACACCTGCGGTCCCAGCCCTCTGGGAAGCTGAGACAGGAAGATTGTATTTTCATGCCCAGCCTGACAAACTTAGCAAGATCCTGTCTCAAAAAAAACCCAAAAGATTAAAAGACTGAAAATCAGGAGTTCAATCTCCAGTACTGCAAAAATAAGAAATAAATTCACATACATAAAATTTTGTTTTATGCAGTGGTCCCATATCTGGACTTTAACTTACCTTAAAAAAAAGAATGTTAATTATAATATAAATGATACAAAGCTATGCTATTAAATCTGATAGTGTGTATCTGAAAGGACTCACTAATGTGATACCTTCACTTCATGCAGCCAAATAAGGGCTAGCTATGAATGTGTCACCATTGCCAAATGGCAGGAACAACTCTGTGGTTCCTTGATCAGCCATGTCCTACGGCATCTGCATCTGCATAGGGTCAAGAAGCAACCACAAACTCTACCACCAGCCTTATGACTGAAAAGGACATTCGAGTCAGAAAAAGCGGCTGGGAGGGACAATTAATGAAAAACAGGGAAGAGCAAATGGAATAGGCTCTCAAAAGTGATCATAATCTGAACAAGGAAACAAATCATACTATTTCACAATGTGTTTCCCTAAGAGTGCCTGAGAATGCTTATTTCTGGCCCTGGGTGGCTAAAGTAGGGTAGGGGACCCTGGGTTTATTTTTGCTGAGGAAGTAAACTGGACCGTGTTGATATGAGTTCTTCCTTAGGAATTTCTCTTGGAAAACAAGGAAAAGAGGGAACTCTGAGTGCCTTAGAATCTCAAGTTGCCTGTGGTCAAATCCATCGGTTGTTCAGTAGATTATTTTTTCCCCCTATTTCACTGGCTTTTTCCCCGATCATTTTCTTTACTAGTACATGTTTGTAGTACGTGTTTGCATGAGTTGTAGGGAATTGGTACATAGAATGTATCTTAATTTCTGTCTTCATCCCCTTTGTTTCCCTCCTTCCATTTATTTCTACGCATGTTACAGTACATGTTTACTTCACATGGCACAAGTATTTAACACGTCTTAATTCCTTTTCTCATCCCCTTTCCTTCTTCTCTCCCTCCCTCATCTCCTGATCTCCTTCTCCTTTGAGAAAGTTCTGTCTCCCTACCTCCTGTTATCTGTCTTTTATTTTATTCTTTATTTATACTTTGGGTTTCTCATATAAGAGAACCATGCAAGATTTAAGCTTGTGTGTCTGATTTATTTCACTTGATACAGTATTATGTTCTCAAGTTGCATCCACTTATCAATGAATAACTCAAGTTTATCTTTCTTTATGGAAGAATACTATTTCATTGGGTGTAGATACCACATTTTCCTTATCCATTCATCTTTTGATGAACATGTGGAAGTGCTGAAAAGGGAATTTGTAGATTTAAGTGCATTTTTGAAACATAAGGTTAAAAGAATTTAACTAAGGGATTGAGTCAAAATATTAATGAAAAACAACAAAATGAACCTAAAGATAAGAGAAGAGGAAAACTATGAAAAAAAGGGAGAACTAAGAGAATTAGAACAGACATACACACTATCAGAGTAGAGTTGATCAATAAAATTAAGTTTATTCTTTGATAAGACCAATAAAATATATAATCCCCTTATGTGTTACTAAGAGAAAACATGATCATTAAGATAAAAGTGACTAATATTATATTAAACATATATATTTGATAAGACTATTGCATAAATAATGTTAGATAACTAAATTAAGGATCTAAATAAAATGGAAAATTTTGTGGAGAAAAATGTAAACTATCAAAATTTGTCCAAGGAGAAAAATGCTGAACTAAGCAATAACATTTGAAAATTACCTCAGAATCACAAATGTCCCCCACCTTATCCTCAGTGGCACAAGACCGAATTTACTTCATGAGAATGCCAGAAAATTCAGAGTCATAAATTCCAGCTTATTAGGGTTTGCTAAGACAAAGTTACACAAATCATTTTTATGAGACTAGTGTAACCTTGATGTATAAACAGAACATAGGTGACATAAAATAATATGATTGGCCAATCTTACTTCTAAATCATATAGAACTGATTTACATAACTTTCAAATAAGTATACTAAAGTAATAGAAGTATGTTAAAAGTAATACCTCACAAATATAGTTTATCCCAGAAGTATAGGTATTAGTTCCACTTACATTGTAACTACATCATAGGTTATAGGAGAAAAACAATATGACTGTCTCAGCACCTGCAAACTAAGACACAGACATGGGGGTTGAGCATTTCAGCACGGCAAGGTTTCCAGTGGATGTATTCTGTCTCTAAGACTCACAAAATACAGGTTGCACAATTAGCTGCTCCATACAGTCCTGGTCAGATTATGGGGTGTAGTTACTCTGCAAAAATATTTGTAGTATTGACTAATTTTTTAAAACAGTATGTAGCTTTTAACAGGAGGACTCTACTTGTTATCTACTACATAAAATCATACATTAATACTGAGAGATATTCACAAGGATGTCTGTTGAAGGCTTGTTTGAAATAATGCAAAAATTTTGGAACAACATATGGATTTTAACTGAATAAAATGTGATACATTCTTGTATTAGTCAGCTCTCTATCACTGGACACAATACCAGACACCAGGCCTTAAAGGAAGACAAGTTTAATGCAGTTTCAGAGGTTTCAGTCCATGGTCTGTGGTTCCAAGCAGAAACTTCATGGCAGAGAGCTGTGACAAAGGAAAGTTGCTTTGTTCATGATGGCCAAGAAGCAAAGCAGGGGAGCAGCACCCAAGAGGAAGGGGTGAAGGATCAGACACAGATGCCCCAGCCTTCCATGATCCACCCAGACACATCTGGAAGTGCACTCCACTGATCCCCTGGGAGGATCCTAGGCCAATCAAGTTGACACTCCACCCTAACTGCCACATCCCATGTATTGTCAACATCATGCTCAAACACATATAATCTCCAAATAAAGAAAATAGCAAGTTCATGATTTCACCGATTATAATACAACTGTCCTGCATACAACCAAAAATGAAACAACCTCAACGTCTCAACAATTCCAGCATTTTTCAAAAGTCAAAGTCTCTTCTGAAAACAAAGGCAAACTCTTAGTTGTGAAACTTTGTAAAAATCAAAAGCAAGTTACATGATGTCAAGGTACAATGGCATAGTGTAAGTATTCCTATTGCAAAAGGGAGGAATGGAAAAGAATTGGACCAAAACAAGACTGAAACCTAGAAAAGCAAACATTAAGGCTTACAGCTCTACACATAGCATCTGGGCCACATGGTGGAGAGATACAAAACACAGAGGGCTTAGGTGGACCTACCCCTCTAGAACACTCTAGACCCCTCTAGACATATGGCTGGGTGCAGCCCACACAGCCTTCCTCTTGATTTAGCCTCACTCACAACCTGCAGAGACTCCATGTTCCTGGCATCTCTGACTTCCTGAGGCCTCCACTGCAGGTGGAGAAAACTGTGTGAGAACCTGAACGGGGTGGTTTGAATTAGATATTGTTTAGTATCTATTTCACAGTTTGATGTCTAACAGGATTGTGTACTGCCCTGTCAGCAGAACACTGCTAACCTCACAGGCTTCCTTCAAAAACTGCATAAAAGCCTCCCTGACCCCACATCTCTTACATTCTGCCTGCCAGTGAAACCAATATCAGATGGATGATGCCAACACTGGCTGTCAGCCAAGCAGAAAGCAGTCCCCTGTAGACCACGGCTGCAGAGGACCTCCAAAGATATGGATGGCTGAACACAGAGAAATGGATTCCAAGGAACAAATTCCCTAGAAGCCCCTTCTCAAGCAGGCATCCCTGGGACTTGCTTCTCAAATGAGACTTTGACACTTTTGTAACCTTGAACTTGTGACAGGTGATTCATGAGATACCCTCAAGGTATCATTGTTCTTCTTGTCCCTGAACAAAGTACCTGGCTTCTTCAGTGATAATCTCTTCAGCAGCAGCATTTCCTTTGGGCCAAAATTTAAGTTTTCAAATTTTTCTGCTCTGAAAAAAATTTTTTTTTTCTGCTCTACCTCCCCCCCACCTAGTTCTCACTATAAACTGGCTAAAGCAGCCTACAGTACTCATGCTGCAGCATGAATATTGGGCTGTCTTGAAATTTCCTCCACAAGATTAATCAGTTTCTTAATCTCAGTCTACTGCAAAGTCTCTGGACATGGGCAAAATGTAGACAAATTTTCTGCCAGACTAAAACACTCATAACCTCTAGTCTAGGTGTCAGTGGAGATTTGGTTCTCAACTGAAAGCTAATAAGCTTTTCCTTTACCATCAATTTCTATTAGCACTTGATGTTCTGAGTTCCAAGCAGAATCACCCTTCAGACTCTGCCTACATCATTCTAGGGTGTCTCTCTCCCACAGCCTCAAACTTTTCCAAACTCTTCCTGCAAACCATTTCCAAAGAAATTCTGAACCACAGGGTCAGGTAGGCTCATAACAATGACCCCATTTATCCTGTACCAATTTTCTGTATTAGTCAGGTTTCCCATTTCTAGAATACCATACTCACCACCCATAATTTAAAGGAAGAGGGGTTTGATTAACTCACAGTTCCCAAGAATTCAATCTATGGGCAGCTGACTCCAAGGCAAAAACCTTATGGTGGCAGGATGTGGCTGAATAAAGCTGTTCAGTTCATGGTAGGCAGCAAGCAGAGTGAGGGAACCATGCCAGAAAGGAAGGGTCAAAAGATCAGACATAGGCCCACAGTCACACCTCCATGTCCACCCAGACACATCCAAAAGTGTGTTCCATGAATCTCCCTGGCAGATCCAAAAGCTAATCAATTTGACACCCCATCCTAACCACCATAATGCATATCACTGCCCATTCTATGTGAATAGTTCTCAAAAAACTGAAGGTTGTGAATGATGCATTTGATTTATTCTTTAAATTTAAAAGGGCCAATATTTGTGAATCATTTTCTTATATTTTTAAAATGTATTTTTGAAAATAACAAGTAAACTAACAGTTATGAATATGTCTAGGTGTCCAGTCAATGGCTGGAAACTAGCCACAGTTCAGTGAGTTAGCATAGAGAAACCTTGTCTCTGAAAACTGATAAATGATGGAAGGTGATGACAAAAGAATAATGCATCAATCTTAAAAAAGAAGGGGTAGAGAAATAATCTGGGACCATGATTAGGAAACCAAAAGCAAAATGCTAATTCTGATCTCACAAGCCATATATTATGAGAAAATGAATGTTTGAATCCGATATTGCTTAGTATCTATTTCACAGCTAGATATCTAATTTAAACAGTTTGTAAGTACAGGAGAGGCAGAGGAGGAAGTGAAATACAGAACTTGTGGATGTACAGCTTTATACATTCCAGTAACTACTAAGGAAAATATATGGAAAGGAATGCTCCAAAACCCCTGGAGGACATGCACATTTGTCTGTGTGGATGGAGTTAGATTTAGCCCCAGTTTTGTATTAGTCCAAAAGAACTAGATGAGGTGATAGGGAGGCATGTAGTTTCCTCTCAGAACCATTCCATACTTAGAAACCAGTCGCTGTGGACGTATGGAATGAAGTGGGGTCAGGGTATGGTTTTATGAGGTAAGATTGAGTGTGGGGAGCATACAGGCATGAGAGTGTTTTCAAATGAATGAACACACAAATAAATAAATGGAACAATCTGCTGAGACTGAGTTTTCTTTGTGGGCCATCTGGTTCATATCAATTAGCACATACCTATTTCATTTGATCTTTAAGTACACATTGTAGCCAACAGTACTTAAAGTAAGTGAAACTGTTCCATATATACATAAAATAGATACCACGCAGAACTTAAAAATGTAAAAAAATTAGTACATCTTAGTTTCAAATAGAATATATACTTAACATACAGATCATACATACACAAGCATATACATCTATAAATATGTATTCACATACGTATATGTGTCTGCATGTTTGTGTGTGTGTTTGTGTTTATCTACATCTTAATCTCAACTTGTTTTGCAAGTATAGTACAAAATATATCAGGGAAATAGTGTTTTAACTATCTCATAGATACATGCACAGTAATTTATCTCTAAACTGTCCTAAAAAGCTAATTAGACCAAATATCCAGGACATTTTTCATAATACATGTGAAATGATCTATCTTTGTTATAGTTTTTATATTCTTTATCTGAAGTAATTCAATTCTACCTAGCAAATATATTCTAATAAATTCCTTCATTAATAATTCTTGCATTTTTTTTGAGCTGATCCATTTCTCACAAATCATCCTACACAGTGGAACTCAAACTCTGTTCACCTAAGTTTTCCTTTGGCAAAAGAAAAAAAAATTATTTGTTGACTTCAAAAGGTCTTCTGTATACCCAAGATATTTACATAATGTGACCACACACTGAGGTATTTCCAAACCACCCATTCTTTTCCTATTGTGGAAGATATTGTATCTGCTTTTCCTGTCTCCTCTATCAAAGAGTATCCATAGTAGAAACTCATTCATTTAGAAAATTAATTTACCTTAGTATCTGCCCAGCATTACAATTATCACGTGCTAAGAATTTAACAAATGTTTCTTCAGTAAATGGATAGATATTGAAGCTATAATGTAAAATATATTGCCTTAAAAAGAGTTAAATGTAAATTTATTAGTTAAAAGTTGGTCTCATATATTTTAAAAATAAGTGATAATGCACCAAATTATCATTTGTACAGAATTGGGTTAGTTGGATATTTTGATTGACAATAACTTTTACATTTAACAGTTGGATTATCAAACTTCAAAGCATCAGAATATAATACATTAACACTACAATTCTATTAAAATTAATTGGATATTTCCACTATATTTCAGAAAGGAATTCAGACTCAAATTTTTCTATGAAAATTATTGGATAATTGTCTTTTGAATTAATTATAAGTAATTGAGCTCAATTTGTACAGCATCCTTGAACTATTCAAGAAATTCTTTCAAAGATTCAGAAGTATTCTCATTTATTTACATTTTTTTTACAGGTAAGAAAATATATAAAATATGACCCTTTAATCTGTAGACTCAAGCCAGGGATTTGGCTCAGTGCCACCATGCCTTCCTGGCAACCACAAGGTCCTGAGTTCAATCCCTGGTACCAAAAAAACAAAACAAATCAAAACTCTGATCTGTGAACTCTAAAATTCTGACATTGTTATGTTGTATTGCATTACCCACAACCTTATTTTTTGCGGGGGCACACTAAGTCAATATTACAAAGACTACTTTTCTCATACCAGGATAATCTTAATATGCAACTTATAGTTCCTTCTAACATACCTATTCTTACATTATTTTATATTTTACATTGATATAAATGATTTTCAATGCTATGATATCTAAAGACTGAAATAATATGTATCTTGTCAAAATTTTTACCTCTTTTTACTCTAACACTGATTATTTTAATAAAAAATATTTGTTATTAGTAGAAGTTTTAATACTAGAAATAACATAATAGGAGTAGTAATAAGAAAACTAGATAATGAACCATAATTTATTTATATGCAATACATTAAACTCTCCCCATCTCTAAGTTGTCATTATGACCCATATCTTGCAAATGAGGAAATGGAGGTCCACACATGTTAAATGTCCTAAGATTTACACAAATTGTATTTACACAAATAAGTATGACTCTACCCAAGAGTATTTCCAAACACCTTGCTTTTGACCACTACAAAAAATAGATACACACATCGCAACCAGTAATTCTTATGTTATTGTTTATTTCCACTTTTACATAAAATAGGATGAGTGAAGAAAAATTTCCTTGACGAGGACACCCGTGTCTTCGATGGCAAACCCAAGGGTCAGTGCTTCCAACCCAAGGGTCTTTCTACCTCCTTCTCTCTCCTCCCCTGTACATAGGGAATACTGGCTTTGGGCTCAGTTCAGCACCGAAAGTTAAGGTTGCTATAATGCATGCTCCACATATACTCCTTAGGAAATTTCAGACTTCTATGTGGACGTTTATATTAATTCACCTAAAAATTCGAAAACTTCCATGGTGCCAGAGAACTAATGGGAAACTAGTGATTTTCGAATGAAAGAGCTTTTGAGCCTCCCAATGAATGAACCGGAAAAGCATGCCTGTGTTTAAAAAGAGGCTTTATAGTAGTCCAAGGCGGACTTTATTAGGTTATTCCCTCTTAATGAGACCCATACAATGTCCTCTCAGTTAATAAGTTAAAGATCATCTCTGTAGCAGAGAAACTGGCAAATTCTGACTTCAATTTATGAAAAAATGCTGGAATTTGTTAGTAAAGCCAGCAGAGGACACTGCTGTTGTCACTCTCTTTCACAGGAGGTTTCCAAGCTGTGTAGTGTGTGCCTTGTCGTCTTCAAAGAGAGGCAGACAGGCGCCTCCTCTTGTCAAATGCCTTTCCTTCCTGCTCCATTTACAACTGGAAGGCTAAAAAGAAGGTTCCATTGAAATACATACCAAACTGAGTCGGGCTTTTCTAAAGCTCAAATGATTTGCCTCTTCCTCTGCTTTTCCAGTTCACAAGGAGGTGTTTCTCTTACTCTCATCATGGCATAGGGCAGCAATCCTACTTGATTAATAAAATCTCTTTCTGGTATGGTAATTGGCGGAGGACCTGCAGTTTCACTGCAGTTCTCCTTAAGCCATGGGGGACTCTGCCCCTCTTCAGGACCCTGCCTCACTGTCACTGATATTAATTGAATTGCAATGGCCTCAGGGAGCAAATCAGGATTTCCTGAAAATTGTTTCAAGTTATAGGATTAAAGTCAGATGTGGGTTTTAGTTAAAAAATAGAATATCAGCTAAAATGCATTACATCATGAGCTAAGGAAAATGGGTTTTCCTGCTCATTATTTCCTCAAAAATGTTAACTAGGAAATAAAATTCAAATACCACTTTAGGTGTTTTTTTTTCCTTGTAATGTTTCTGCATTTTCAATTCATATTCTTACTTTTAGTAAATTTCTAGCTTCAAAATCCTATGATCTCTTGGAAAATAGCCTTTAATCATACTGAAGTATTTCTTCTCTATTGTTCTCCAAGACATCTTTCTTTTAAACAAATAACTTTGTTCTTCTTATGTGTTTAAATAATATGCAGTATATTTTCATTTTTCTTATAGTGATTTATATATGTAGTCTAATTTGGCCTTCTCACAGTGTTGAGTATGTGTCATTGAAGACGATGAGCTACATTTTACTCTTTCTAGCTCTTGGTTAGCATAGACCTTTATCATAAGAAGTATCCTATAAACATATACTGATTTCCATTGTATTTGCCTGTAATCCTCTCCAGGATAAGGGGCTCTTCAGAATCACCATTTGCTCCCACCCTTTTAGACCTTCCTTCCCTCCCTCTTCCTTTGTCCTGAGAGAAGCCCCACCTAGATGGTTAAGACGGAACAGCTAAATCTTTCTTTAGAACTAGCAGGTGGGTGAAGTCTGTTGCAATGTTCCAGCCCAAAAAAGGAGAGACCCTGCCCTGCACTCATGCTTCCTTCTGTGGTCCCCCACATTCCCAATCTCTTCCTCACAAGAGCATTTTTCCCCCCTCAGTCCCCAAGGTGCAGCACTGAGGCAAAAGCCCTTTTAGATCCCCCAAGATTGCTGGCCCTTGAATGATCCCGGTTATTTGGTTATTTGTGCAACAGCCCTCTGCAATGAACATGGTGCTCCTCCAGCCTCAGGCAGCCCAGACATCTGACTCCAGTCACACTCTGAATGGGTTTGAAAATAATTATTTTTGGAGTGTGAGATGTGAGATTTGAGAAATGTAAAAATACTTGCAATTGCCTTTATTATCTGAAGTACAGAAAATGTAACTTGAGGAAATTCATGAGCTTTCTCATTGTCCTTGCTGGTTATGGATACAATAACATAATATAATAGTGTAGAAATATGCAGAGAAGATTAAAATGTACTGAAATATGAAATATCAAGTGTATACGTATATATACACACTAAGAATAAACCAACCCTGAATATTTTCCCGTCAAAGTTTTCCATCAATATTAATCACGTGAAAGCCTGTAAAATAGTCTTGTTCCAGTGAAATGGCTGATGCTTTGAAAGAAATTGACCTTAATCCCTTAAAAGGTTAAAATTAGCTTCATTTAAAAACAATGGGAGTGGGCAAATGTTACCTTATTGGTATAGTCCATAAACACATGCAATTAATTTAAAAACATAACTTGAATAAGCCTGCTGTTCTAAAGCAGGATAATAATAGATCATGAAAGTATTGACTAAAGTCTATAAAAAAGATTTCAAACTATTTCTCATTTTAGGCCTGGTACTTTAAAATTTTATATCCAATTATACATGTACACTGAAATCTTCAGTAATATGGATGATGACAAACTGAGTGGTTTTTACAGCACCATAACTTAACCACTGCACATGTAATGGAAAATATTTCAACTGCATTATTCACTAGAGATAAAAACATGTGACTGAAAAACACTCGGTGTGGAAAAAAATACATATTAGTTAAAAGGAGTGAAGACACTTGCCATCAAAGACTGATTCAATTAAAAGAAAAACATTAACCACTTAAAGGAAAGGGACTGTTTGTACTCCAGTATGGCCCAGAGTGACAGAAAATGGTCCAAATCAATTTGGTTGAATTTTATTAACATGTGGCCAGAGTAGTGTTATGAGAAACAGCTGCAAAGATAAGTTAAAGGCTTACTAGATGTAATTACATGTAAATTTTATGTGATAGAAAAATTTTCACTTGATTTACTAGGTAACAAAGGCATTAAAGACATTTGAGTGAGAAAACAAACACCATTGTAACAGCTCTGTTTTAAAGAAATTAATGTCATGACAATTAGATGAAACATGGGATCCTGAGCATCAAAAAATAGTGTGACAATTGGCAGATTTGGATTAGGCATCTAGATTATAGCGCTTTATCAATGTTAATTTCCTGGTGTTGATACATTGTACTACTGTGTTTATGAAGGAAAATGCTCCTGTGGTTGAGGAAACACATACTAATGTGGTAGAGATAAATGGAGATCATATCTGCTACATTATTTTGAAACTTTTAGAAAAAATGTCTCATGCACACATAGTGGCAGAAAAGTAAAGCCAGTGTTAGAAAATATTAACATTTGCAGAATTTGAATGAAAGATACAAAGGAATTTTCTGTTATACTTTTTAAGCTTTTTTGGAAGCCTGAAATGTCAGAAAATCTTCATAGAAAGAAAAATAATGTATCTGCAATATAAAATGGAGTAACAGATGGCCACTGTTAGCACTTGGGAATATTATTGTGAAAAGCTACATTAGCTTCACTTTGGAGGGAAATAAGCATTCTCCAGAATTTAAAACGTGTAGGCCTTTCAATTCAGCGGCTCCACTTCTGACATTTACTTCACGTACATAAACACATCTGTGCACAAACATACTTATTGTAGTTACTGTTTTGAATTAGGGAAAAAAACCATTAAATTTCTATGCTATACAAAATAAGGAGGCAGAAGTTAAATTTAATATGTCCCCAACTGGAAAAAATTTCAATACATGTTAAGTGGGAAAAATTTGCAAAACTACCCATCAGGTAAGATACCATTTATGTCATAGCTCATTATGCTGAATGATCTTTTATATTTACAAACTAAATAGAGGTTAGCAATGACCAGCGTAAGTTCTGAGTACTCCACAACAACGGTACCCTTGGGGAAGAGGTAGGTTAGTTAAGTGAGAAGGCCAGTCTTAGTCAAATACATGTGTTGGTTTTGTATCATAGCAGTGTACTGGGGCATTACTTGTGAAATTCACAAGTAAAAAAATCATACAGTTTAGAAATAAGTAACAAGTAACACTGTACTATAGTGGAGTATAGTATAGCCTAATTAAAGAGGATGAGAAACTGAATTCGGATGCTACTGGCAGGAATGGAGAGGAGGTGAAAGAGAAAGAATATGCTCATCAGCTTCCCACTGCTGGACAAATACTGGGGAAAAATCAACTTCAAACGAGTAAGAGTTTGTTTTGGCTCATGGTTTCAGCAGCTCCAGTCCATGGTTGGTTGTTCGCATTGCGGCCAGGCAGAGCATCATGGCAGAACACGTGGTGGAGCAAAGTGGTTCCCCCAAGGTGGCTAGAAAGCAGAAACAGAGAGAGGAAGGGCCAGGGCCCCGACCCGCCCTCTGCCACCAAGCTAACCTCTTCCACTAGCCCCACCTCATTAAACTCTACCACCCACCACCACACCATGGGGCCATGATCAAGCACCAAGCACATAGGATCCGAAGGACATTTGAACCATAGCACTCGGGCCCTGAAGGAATATCCAGCATAACACAGGAAGGGAAACTGACTGACCACGGGTGGCTGAATCAGGAATGCCCTCAACAGAAATAGAAAATAAGAAACCCTAGTGATTTGTGAGGAGGGGAGGTTGACATTTATTTTAATGACACAGATTTTGATGCATCAGGAGCTCTCACAAACCCTGAAATGCATAATACTGAAAGTCCATGGGAGAACTGCCCTGGAGTTATGACTAAACCTCTGAGAGCAGTATTAAAAACAACTGTCAGCACGACTTCATTGTATGATCATTATCTAACATTCCATTTGAAGTTATGGGTGATGCTGATCCTGGGATGGTTGCTTATATATACTTGGGTACTAAGATTTATTGAAGAGGCTACAATATTATATTACAGAAAAGATATCCGTTCACATTATTTCTGGCAAATACATTTCTATATAATGAGGGCCTCACTCTAGTATGGTACATCTTCCACATAAAATCCTAGATCAAACTCCACAAAATGAATACAATTTTCAAAAATAAAGAAAACATATTGTAAGTATAATTATTACAAATAAAATTTTAAATGCTTTAAATCCTGTTCAAGACATTACACACACACACACACACACACACACACACACACACACACACACAGAGTTCTATTAAAGTACTATTGCCTTCAGTCTTAGTAGGGTATTGAAGTTCATCAATAATCTTAGTTGTGGCACCTTAAAATTATTCAAATGGTTACATTTTTTGCAACTAGGGGGTGCTGGAGCACTACAGAGGACTACATTATATCCCATTAATTTTTTTGCAATGAGTCTCTAAAATTAGCCATCAGTGAACTAAATAAATAGCATTGTCTTACATATCATAGCTTGCATAACATTTTAATACATTATTTAATACATTATATAATCAAATTGGCCATACAGAGTCTCAGTTGGAACTTTCCAAATATATTCATTGGATCTTATGTTTATAATACTGTTAGTTTTAATTTCAGCAGTGGTAGAAAAAAAGTACATTGAATATGATATTTTTAGGAATGGGGGTTCTCATAAAATGAGACTTAGTGCTTACTTTCTGGTTGGAATGAGATCAAAGAAGTAAATCTCAGTTGCCTAGACTTTCAGCAAGAAAGAAAATACAAGTAGAAGTGAAGTCTAATATAAACAAAGATATCATTTACTTAATCTTTAACTGTTCTGTAATATATCCCAAAATATTCAAATAAATAAGAAATAAATTCGGAAAATTTTTAATTTTACTTAAAATATGTAGGCATTTTAATCCAATAAGAAGTTAAAATTTCAATGATCATGGATTTTTTTTTTTTACAATTCAAGTTACTTCTAGTAGTATGATACTTATTTCCTCTTGGTTTCCTAAAATGATATGAAATAATTTATTTACTAGTGCATTCCAATTTAAAATTTGCGTAACTGTTTTTAAGGCACAATGCTTTTGTATAGTCTACATCAACAAATACAAATACATTTTTAGGTTTTAATGTGGATTAAATAAGCTTTTTGTCCTAAATATTGAAATGATGCATCTATCTTTTATTTATATATATTTTATCATAAGTCAGAACTTAGTATGGATTGATTCAAGTTCAGATTTCCCTTTGCCTCAAAAATGCATATTGTATTTCATTAGCTGGCATTTTGACAACTGAGATAACATGAGCTTATTTTACAAATTAATAATTTTCTGAACTTTATTTCTCCACAAAGCCTCCATAATTTATAATTGATATATTTCTACTTACAAAGTTTAAACAGTATCAATAAAACTTTGCTTAATTTTTGATAATACCATCTAAAATAATATAAGAATAAGACGTCTTTCTCTGAATGTTACAAGGAAGGAACTCTGAAATACTGCATACATTAGAAGGGTGACCATAACAAGATTCAGCGTGCACAACATTTCATTACCAGAATTATCTGAAGTATTTGCAGTTTATACAAACTGAAGAGAACTGTTTAGATGTATAATGTGTAGTATGCTCATCATTCATTTATTCTTAAAGCAATATGCTTGCTATACGTATATACATCATTATTAGACCACAGACTTGCAGGATCATGCTGCCATTCATAAGTAAGGTGCCACATTTTATTACAATCAAATGGCATCCAAAATGTAATATATTGCTATGGAAATGCAACAGTTTTCACAGATTGGCAAATATGAATGAGGTTGGTCACAATGAAATGGGACTTTACTTTATATAAATGGAAAAGATTTATCACAAATATATAGACCAATATATAACATTGAAGAACAAGAAGCAGAAAGGAAATAATGCTCTCGCATACAGATCGATTCGTTTTGCTGCTGTGGGAATAACAGGTTTGGCTGGAGGAGGTTTCTTGCTGCTCTTTGCCTGAGATTTTCCCAGGCCATTGTTGACTTCAATGGGTTTGCCATAGCAGTCGTAATTGGACAACTCAAAATCTCTCGGTAAGCTTCCAACGATGCTGAAGTCATTGGACCTCAGATCTGACTTAGAAGTACAAACCTTTTTACATCTGGTCTCACCAACCTGAGGATAAAAATTAAAGACAAAAGGTATTTAGGGCTTTCTGTGTACAAAACACATCTCTTCAAAAGGCTATTTTATCAATCGCTAGTTTCCACAGAAGGTGTTTGTTTATCCCACAAGGAGCTAACAGAGATAGCAGTCAGCTGACTGAACCATCACATGGCTTGAACACGTAGGCAGAAACGCTGCCTAAATAACAAGGCTTACATCATGGAATCGACTTTTGATTGGTCATTCTGTGCAAGGGATCAAAGCACAAAGCAACACGTATTTTAGGCTTGTGAGAGTTTTCTCAACTTAAAGGCCAAGAAACAAAATCCCTCCCAGGTCTAGTACATTACTACAACCGAGACAATGTTACTACAATACATGGATTAGAGGAATCGTCTTCTTTTAATTTTTTATTTCCCTATTGATTCTGTTTCCGAACAAGGCTGTTTATAAATGACTGAGAAAGTTCCCCTCCATTGAGAAACTGTGTCTCTAACCCACATTCACAATAAGAGGAAAACATGGTCACCATTACCACGAACAAGTGGCAGGCATTAGCAGCGTGTTGGCTAAAGTTGTATTAAACAACCACACCAGGGAAATACAAAGACTGTGTATACTTCAGCCAGACCACATGGTACAGAGATCACGCAGTTTCTAATTTCTGAATTATTAAATTGGAATAAATTTCTTATACAAAACAACTAGTTCCCACTGAATTCTAGCAATGAGAAATGCTTAGACTAGGCAGAGGCAAAGTCCTCATGTCACAGAATTGCACTGTCATATTTGCTCCATTGCTTAACATTTTCACTGTTACCACTAACTTTATTGATTCATCTTTGAAATCTTCACTACCAACATTTAGTAAGTTTCTGGTGAAAAAGGAAACCATTTCATCGCATACTGTTTGTATAGTACAGTTCCTCAGGCAATTTGCTTTCTTGGCATAACATTGGCTGATTCTATAAATTCTATTTATGTGTATTAGATTGTGGCTGGGTAAAATAATACTCCTAATGTAATAAACGTAAGAAATTTTATTTCCCAGAAGTATGTTAGGTACCAGGAAACTATACTTTATTTGAACAAAAACCGATATATATTTCCTGGGCAGTGTTTAGAGGTAGATAACAAAAATATTTTGAGTGAAGAATCAGGTTCACCAGAGCTCAGTCCTCTTATCAAATACCATGTGAATGTGGGGACTGGACAGCCCACTGAGAGAGGACAGCGCTAGCAACTAAAATCTGAGTGCTGTAAATCTGGCTGTAAGAAATGCACGTACACATGAAGACGTGTGTGCCCACGTAGATATTCTGACTTCCGGGCCTCTACCGCCTGGCCCACTTAAGTTGCCCAAACTAAATTTTTAACACCACTTTCAGCAGTGAGTCAGCCACCAAGCTCCACCACATGTGCACGCACAGGCACACGGGGACTCGCTCACTGTACACTCGCACCTTCCGGATCCGCCAGTAGGGCAGCGACAGGAGCACAGGAGCTTGCATGCTTCCCAGCCGGTCTTTGCGGAGCCCTGAGCGGTGAAACCATGAGTCGCTGCACTTCAGAAGCCCAGGACGGACTCTCCATTGGGAATCTCGGCAGGATCTTCAGACCTCCGCGGTCTGTAAAGTCAGCGACCCTCTGGATGCCCCAGTCTTTCTTTCTCCCTTTAGAACCCCCAAATCCAAAGATTTTAGCTGCAGCAAAACAGAGGCGGACTTTGCCTCTGCAACAGACCTAGACAGCGTGTCTTCTTATTTTTACTTTTTTACAAACAAGACCAAATGTGTTTTCTGCAGAAATGCACTTACCATAAATCATATTTTTATATAGCTTAGAGTGTGGTTCTGGTCTCTGTAAATATGTAAACATGTTGCCAAATTTACATGGTTTTACAACCATATAACCTAAGTCATGTATGAATAGCTAAAATATTCTAACTTATTTTACTTGTATTACCACAATCTTCAATTGTAGTAGTTTTAATAATTTCAGGAATTTTACTATAGAGTTTACTAAAAGTATGCAAATATGATGTTGTATTCATTCAGAGATTATTTATTATAAATCTATCAATAAATGAATAACTTTTTCAATGTTAAAACATTAAAAAGTACTCCAAGAAGCTTCCGGTTAATTATATTAGTGACTTAATTATTATTTTTTTCCCCATTAAGGTTATTGGTACATTTTTAGTATAAAATACAGCTACATTCATCATTGGGTTCTTGTACCTTTACATGAGTATCTTGGTTCTTATTTTTTTTCCCCTTCCCTTGCCCTCCCTTCACCCCTTCCACCCTTTCCTATTTGCAAAGACCTTGTCTCCATTTTTTTCCTCTTCTCATATGTTTTCCTTTCCCTTTTTTCCCTTCCCCTACCCCTCCCAATTCCCCTGCTCTTTTAGACCTTTTCTTCCTGCTACACAATATCAGTTATACATTTTTTAAATTACAATATTAAGATCTAGGAGACATTACCACAGATTTTACAGAATTTAAAAGGATATAGAAAGCATATTACAAAAATCTTCATTGAAATAAATTTGACAACTTCTAAGAAGTACCTTGGAAGACAAATTAATGAAACTAACTCTGGAGGAAATATAAAATTTGAATAGCACCCATTAAAGAAAGTATACTCCTACCTTGAAAACCTACCTATATGACAACAGCTGGCTCATAAACATTTTAACTGATAAATTATATGAAACAATTAAAGCAGAAAAAAGAAGGAACACTTCTCCCCTCATTTTAGGAACTCAACATTGTGCTAATCCTAAAACTGGATAAAGATAATAGAAGAAAAAAGTATGAAGATAGATAGAAATTTGTTTAACAAAACAAACTATTGGAAGTCAGATATGGCAGGATGTAGAAAGTGGTTTTGTTATAGGGATGGCAGTGTTGGTTCAGCATTGGAAGATCCATCCCCAAAAGTCATCATTTTAACAGAGGAAAGGAAAAAGCCATATGATCCTGTCACTAGTTGGAGAAAAAGTATTGGACTAAATTCTACAGCTGTCCATGGTAAAAGCTATCAGGAGACTAGAAGTAGAACAGAAGCTTCTCAACAGATTAAAGACATGTACTCCATACTTCCAGTGAGAACGCCTTATATGAATGGAGAAGATACAATGCTTTCTCCTTAAGGTGGGGAACAAGGGCACATATGCTTACCCTTTATCTGTCCATTATACTTTGAAACCTAGTCCCCACCAAACTAGTCTGGCAATAAAATGACACAACTAGGATAGGATTGGCATGGCAGAAGCAAAATCTTTATATGTAGATTAAATAATCATCTACAGAGAAAATACTAAGAAATCTCTAGGAGCCCCTAGAACTTGTACTTGAATTTAGCAGGATTAGAAAACACAAGGTATATATAAAAATTCAGGTCTGTGTATACTTGCTATAAATGAAGAACTGGATATTGAAATTTAAAAGATGCAGGAGTACAAAGGACCTAGAAAAATTAAAAACAAAAACAGGGTTGGAAGACATTTAGTACCTAATTTTAAGACTTCTTCTAAAGCTACAGTAATCAAGGCAATGTTGGGGTAAGGAAAGACATATAGATCATTGGAATAAAACAGAGAATCTAGAAATAGAACAACACATATACAGTCCACTGAGTTTTGAAAGATTTTTTAAACATTAGCATTTTATAGAATATAAACTCAATTCAAGAGCCGAGGAAGAGATAGTGTTTTCAGCAAATGGCACTAGAACATTTGGTATCCGTATATAAAAAATTAACCTCAACCCTTTTTTTCCATACATGAAAATAACTTGAAGGGATCTATGAACCTAAATAAGAAAGTCTAAAAATATAAAACTTTAAGAAGAAACTATAAGGGAAAATATTTATGAATTCAGGGTAGGCAAGAACTACCTAGGATACAAAAACCATGATGTATAAAAGAAAAAAACTGATAAATGAGATTCCATCAAAATTTAGAACTTTAAATGACATCATTAAAATGAAAAGTAGTCCTTAAACAGACCATATTTACAATGCATATAATCTATGACCAGAATATATGAAGAATTCTTAAAGCTCATTAATAGACAACCTAATTAAAATGTAGATGTAAGAAGATGATAAATAGCCAGTACAGCACAACGATTGGTGTGCAACTCTAGAATCAGAAAAATACTAATCAGTACAATAATAAGATTGAATTATACACTCATTAGGAAGATGAAGTCAAAAGTTTTAAAAGCCTTGTCATGACTTTTTCTTTTTGTTGGATTCTCCCCTTTTGCATTTAATTTGTCACGCCCAATGGATTCATTCTGCTGGGCTTCCTGAGGTTGTGATCCTCATTGTCTTTTCCTAGGGTATTGTCTAAAATTTTTTGGAGTGCTGGTTTGGTATTCATGAAGTTCCTGAGGTGCTCTTTATCATGAAAGTATTTTATTTCTCCATCAATTTTGAAAGATAGTTTTGCAGGGTACATCAATCTGGGTTGGAGGCTGTTTTGCTTTAGGGCTTGAAATACATCACTCGAAGCTCTTCTTGCCTTGAGGGTTTGCATTGAGAAGTCTGCTGTGATTCTGATGGGCTTTCCTTTGTATGAGATTTGTTTCTTTTCTCACACTGCTTATAGAATTTTGTTCTTCTGTTGGATTTCTGGAATCCTAACTATTTTTTTTTTTTTTGGTACTGGGGATCAAACTTGGGACCTTGCTCTTGCAAGACAGGTGCCAGAACCACTGAGCTAAATCCCTGGCCCATTTGCTCTTTGTTTTTGTTTTTGTTTTTTTGGTACCGGTGATTGAACTCAAGTCCTTGTGCTTGCACAGCAGGCAGCGAAACCCCTGAGCTAAATCCTCAGCCCTTGGAATCCTAACTATTCTATGCCTATGTGTAGATTTTTTTTTTATTAAGGCTAGCTGGAGTCCTATATGCCTCACTTATCTGTATGTCAAGTTCTTTTCCCCTCCTTGGGGAGTTTTCTGCCATCACTTCTGTGAACAGTTTTTTTTTATGTCATCTGTACTTTCTCCTCTTTCTTCATTGACTCGAATCAGTCTTATGTTATTCTTCTTTCCATCATCTAGCAGCTGCTGGATTGATTTCTTGTGTTCCCTTACAATTTTAAAGCAATTTTTCTTTTCCTCCTCAGTAATTGCAATCTTATCTTCTATATGTGAAATTCTATCCTCACATTGGTTCATTCTGCTGTGCAGATGTTCGATGGTTTTTAATCTCTTGGAAATCTGTTTGTATCTGTTTTATGAATTCCATTTGTTTTCTATGTTGGGATTCCATCATGTTCCTCAGATCCTCTATTTTTTTAATCTATGTCCTCTCTAGATTAATCATGTCTTGCACCATGAGCAAAATCTTTGCTGTTATCTGAGTAATTATTTCTGATTTCATTTTTCCCAGATCCTCTTTTGTTGCCAGTTCAGAGAGTCCAGGGGGGTTGAGTATCAGATTGTTCCATCTCGTTTCCCTCTAGGGTTGCTGTAGGAGATCTGGAAGTCTGTTTCTGAGGCTTGTTTATGTGTTTTCTCATTTCCACAGCGTGGGGGTGCTTCTGGGGCCCACACAGCTCACCTTCTCTGCCCTAGGAGCCTGGGATGGAGGCAGGGATCTTCCTTCCGGGTTCTAGTGACTTAATTCTTTAAACCCTCTTTCAACAATATATTAGAAGACCGTTGTATTCAAAATGAGTGGCGTGTGTGTGTGTATGTGTGTGTGTGTGTGTAGGCATGTACACACTGAGGAAGAGAAGTAATTTTTAAGGATATGAGAAGACAAAATGAGTGAAATTCCATTCTCTACTGAGAAGAGTCCTCCAGATTTCTTAAGTAGATCTGGATTAATCAATTATTTGGCTGGTACTTCTTGTGCCATTTATCAGAGACTTTTAGTCAAATAAACTTTCTTTCTTCATTAATACTTTTTAGGCCTTATAATCATATCAAATATAAACACAAAACTATAAAAGGGTTTATAAGTATCATTTGAATTGTTATAATATGACATGAAAAGTGATGAAATAAACTGCTTAAAACAAGGAAATAACTCTACTTAACACAATCTTGAAAGTAATTTTGGGGGGCCAGGAATTTAGCTCAGTGGTGCTGCCCTGTGCCTCACAAGCACAAGTTCCTGAGTTTGATCCCTGGTACCAAAAAAAAAAAAAGTAAATTTGGTCATACTCACCTACAACTTACAATTTTTCAATTGTTCCTCACCATGAAGGTATATGTTGCTTATTTTTATCATATAAATTTTCGTCAATTTTGCAAATTACTGGTAACAAACAAGAGTAATATGATAATGAAACTGTGAAGAATAAAAAATGGTGCAGAAAAAAGCTTTTTAATGATTCAAATGTTTGCCTCCCATATATTTCGTGGTTTCTTCAAGTTTGAATCCATATACATTTCAAAGCAAATAATTTTGAACAATATTTCTTGACTTACAGACTTAACCATGGTTTTATTAAGCTGTTTTCTACAGATGATTAAAATATGTTCAGCGGAAATAAGCTGTATATATTTTACTGAATTTATATTATATTATATTTATTATATATATCGAGTATTTTTAGATGTGGGTGGCAAACTCTAAGAACCTCATACTAAAAATTGGATTGAACTATTGTTTATTATTTTATGCATTTTATCATTCCTTTCCTTAGTAAGCACAATATTATTTTCAAAATTAGTTTTAAAAGTTTTCTATAACCCAAATCTCATTATACTTCCATTAATTATTATTGTCATTCTGTCTAAAAATAAGTGACATATCACCTGATTGATTACTTGGCAAAAGTTAGTGTTTTAAAATGCAAAATACATTGTAAAACATATATTTTGAATTTAAAATCATAATTCTATTTTTAGAGTAAAACCATTGATTAAAAAGGCAACAATTTAAAGTTTATTTTTATATCTTCTTTCACATGTCAATATATAACAATCTTATAAATATATTAAGTTATAGATTTGATGTAAGTTTGGTGTTATATTAAGGGATAACTTGTTTTGGTATTCAGTAGTTTGAAGCCTGAATCAAGATATAAATATGACATGGGTACATAATTTTTTAGAAATTGCATTTTATCTGGCAAGTAATAAGAATAATTTTCTTTTCTTCCTAGAGATAAAAATTTCTAGTCAATTCTTAAATTGCCTAAATAGCTCTCTATGATTCTTGTAGCAAGATATCACAGTTTCAGAATCCAGACAAGTATGCTTTTATTAGCTGCTGAAACATAAAGAATTAAAATATAGAAGTTCTTAAATGTGTTGGAATTTTCACTATTTTAATTATTTAAAGATAAATTGAAAATAACATAAGTCAAATATTCAAGGATCAAGGGCTGGGGATTTAGCTCAGTGGTTTCACTGCCTGCAAGTGCAGGGACCTAAGTTTGATCCCTGGTACCAAAAACAAAAAAATATTCAAGGATCCACTTATCCTTCATGCCCACACTTGAAACATTTGAAATGTCTAGAGTATTCCTCCTTCCATTTCTAGCATGGATAATGTCTTTTATCTCCTTGCTCAGACAAAATACCTGACACCCAAAGTTACATGGGGAAAGGTTTATTTGGGTCACAGTTTGTAGAGGTTTCAGTCCATAATCGGCTGGTTCCACTGTGAGTGGAATGCAAACAGGCATCACAGAGAAGAAAACAGTCCATGACAGGCGGAAGGTAGCAAAAGCAACAAGGGACCTTAGCAGCATTTTTCTGCCCTTTTTATCTTATCCAGGCTACTTAGGTGGGCAGCACTCACTCCCTTAATCCTAGTGCCCTTGAGCCTAGCATTGCACCATGAATCGATTCCAGCATCACACACTCTAGATCCAGCCACCTCTGAAAAGCCCCACCTGTGGCCGCATGAGGCTTTAGGTGGACATTGAGACAGAAGCCATAATTTTGAAGTAAGTGTATCTTTCAGAAAGACAAGCAGTGTCTCCTAAGGAGCATGCTTCCAGTTCTTTGATGTGCTGATGCATGTCCTTATGGTCCTTTAGTTCTTCTTGGTAACAAAGTCTTTTTAGACTTCAGTTGTTACAGAGCCTAAAGTAAAATACTGGCAAAAGAAACTCTACTTTTTTTGAAAAAATGTTTTCCTGGTGCAGGATTAAAATAAGTCTGAAATGGCCCAGGATACTGCAGTTGTGACATCAATAAAAGCGTTAAGAGTAGCTCACTGATAGAGCTATGTAATTCCTAGAATTTGGTAAATGAGGTGCAGGTACAGTGAGGATGTGGAGCCCTTGAAGAGCCCAGGAGCATTTTGTTTCCTGGAAAATGAAATAAACCATATTTCTTATTGCTCTTGTCCAGTTCAGTGGAAATCACGGACATTCTGTTTAAAAGGAAGGAGAGGAAGAAGGGGAATTGGAGACTAAGAGGCAGACTCCTTGGGAACCTCAGAACTTAAGGACTGAGTGGTGATTTTTTTTTTTTTGCATAATTTGGAGTTGAAAAGAGAGTGGTACCTGGAAAATGAAATGGATGCTGCATAAAATCCCTGAGGATAGTCTGCTTTGTCTAGCAAGAGGGCAAAAAAGGGACTGCTCAATATTATAGAAAAATTTGGCTAATAGTGTCTCTAATTCACTCAAATATCATAGGGAAAAAAATTCTGGCCCCATTCACATGCACCACAAAGGTGGTGGAATAAGTGGAGCCTCCATCTTATGAGGCCCTCCTAAGGCACCTCAACCCCACTGAAGTGGTGTCATTGGTGTCGGAGAAGGCCAAGTGGGGAACTATGACTCCCATCTCTGAGACCAATAACCAGGCCTCACTTCCTGTTCAGTGTCCGTGGAGATCTCCTTGGGAGCATGGACTTCTGTCCCCCACCTGAAAGTTGCAAGCTACTCTTCCTCTTCTGCTTTGGAGGACACTGTAGGAGGAGGTGGAGAGTCAGGATCTCAATCTTCACCAAGGCAGTGCCCCTGCTGATTCAGGAGGATTTCTTGGACTACTGGGACCTCCCCCACCACTTTCAGGTATTGCAAGGAACCCACCCTCACTGAGCAGAGAACCTGGACTACTTCTTCACCTGGCAATTATGAGTCCACATCCTTCCTCCCCTGGAACAGAGTCAGAGAAAGTCAGCAAAAATAGAGGGTTTAAATTCTCCTAATATAATATAATATGAAAAAGTGTAAGATTCAAGAGAAAATCATTCATCCTGAAATAAGATCTCAAATTGAATTTAAAAATCAGTACATGTCCAATCTAAGATGTCAAACTGAGAAATGTTTGATATTAAAGGGTCCATGATAAAAATGCTTCAGTGAACTATGAGATATGTTGAAACAAATGAAAAAAATGGAATTTCTCAGAAAAAAGAAAAATGTCAGTTGTCATCAAAATCTGAATACATAAATACATGCTCTTTTGGCTTGTGTCTAGCTGTCCCTCCAAAGCCTCATGAACTCATATGTGGAACTTTTCTGAGGTGGCTGCATCTGTGATGCTGGAATTAAGGGTTTGTGATTACTAAATGTCCAAGTGATTAGTTTGGTATAGTTCTGGGTGTGGAAAATGGGAAGGGCTACCCTGGGTGTGAGTGCTACCTGCCCTAAGGGTGCATGGCCGGGAAAGAAGGGACAGAAAGTGGGCTGCTGCTGTCTCTTGCTTCTTTGCTACTTCACTGCTTGCTGCCTTGCTGGCTTCTGACTTCTCCCAGCCATGAACTATTTCTCCTGTACTAACTATGAACTGAAACCTCTACAAACTCCTTTAACTTTGAGTATCAGGTATTTTGTCACAGCAATGAGAAAAGTAAGACAGATACATGCATGCAGACATATATATGTACTTAAGTATATACATATCAAATAGGAATTTTAGAACTGAAAATATATAATAACGAAACCATAAGCTCATGGATCAAACTGGAGGTAAGAATCAATGAAATGAGAGTTATTATAATAGAAGATAATCAAGCAGAGAAAAGAGATCAGGAAAAGTAAAGGCCCAAGATATAGACGTGTAACAGTGGCTCTAGCATTTTTGTTATTGGAGTCCTTTAAATAATCAAGAATAGAGCAAGTTTGCAAAAGTACTCAAAGAAATAGCAACTGAAAACTAAATTTTGCAAGTGTCATCAACCTATATTTTCAATAAGCTGTGAAAATTAAAATAAAAGATTAATCCACAAAAAGACACATTATAACTACACTTCTAATCATTAAACACAAAAACATTTTTTAAAAAATCCAGAGACAATGGTTTATCCACAGGGAAAATACAATTAGAATGTTTCATTCTCAGGAGAAGGAATGGAAGTCATAAGAAAATGCACAGTATTTGTTACGTGTAACAGCACACAGACAGAACTGAACTGTGATTCCCACAATCCTGTACCTAGAACAACTGTCTTTCAGAAAGGAAGCAGAAATCAAGACATTTGCAGATGAAGGAAACCAGAGATTATACTGGTAAATCTCCCCAAATAATGGATAAAGTATTTCTCTGAACATAAAACAATAAAACATGACCTTGGACTATCATGGTGAAATAAAGAACACAGCAAACAAAAATATAAATAAGCTTTCGTTCTGCTCCTGAAGTTTAAAATTTTTATTTGGTAAGGAAACAAAAATCAAAACTGTAGACTATGGCTGTCAACATATGTAGGAGAAATATTTAACTATAATAGAAGCAGATAAAGGGTGAAAAGAGATGTAATGACTCTGAATATCACACAAATCAGTGTCATGACCAGTAGACTGTGATAAGTCATATATAATACAGTATCTGAACAAACACTAAAGTTACACAAAATGATACACTTAAAATTGATATAGAAGCTGGGTGTGGTGTTGTGTGTCTATAATCCGAGCAGTTGGGGAAGTGAAGGCAGAAGAATTACAAGTTCAAGCCAAGCCTGAGCCACTTAGCAGTGTTTTGGCAAAATCCCCACTCAGTGATGGCCATCAAATCAATGCTGTAGCCTTAAACTCCTAGATCTCAGTGGGAAGTCCTCAGGAAATATTGATATTGATATTGATATTGATTTTCTTCCTAAATAGTATTTGATCTATGTGTTTTGAATGTTTTCTAAAAAATGCATTTTCTGAAAAGTGCATTTTGCTCAGTTCCTTTTCATTAGTATGATCAGAAAGCAAAGGAGGCAAAGTGCCAAGTCTCCCAGACCTGCACCTCCCCTGACCCTGCAGCGAGAAGTGGGGTCCAGTCACCGGGTGTGCTCATCTTACCTGCAGAGTGCTGATGTGAACTGGAGTGCCCATGCCATTCACAGTATTCTTTTTAGCTGCATTTCCACTTTTGCCACCTGCTTGCTCAGCCTTAGCAATTCTGGCCTTTTCTGCTTCCACTCTCTTGGGGTTGTTCAGCATCACCTGGACGACCGCGTACTCCACCAGAGAGGCGAATCCAAAGAGAAGGCAAGCGATGAGCCAGACATCCAGTGCCTTCACGTAGGACACCTTGGGGAGCTCGGCGGCTAGCGTGGTGCACTCCGAGGCCAAGCTGAGCACTGAGAAGATGCCTGCAGACAGAGAGGGAAATTCACGGTGTCCCCAGGAAAGGCTCTGCAATTGCTGCTCTGTCACAAAATTCCTGAGTGGCAACTGTCAGAGTACTACAGGGGAGTCATCAGGTTCCCGTAGGCCTCAGGATGAGAAGACACAACAGGCATGTGCTCCTTGCTTTTGTTGGCTAACCCAGGACCTCAGACCCATTGGGTAAGTGCTACCCTGAGCCCTAGAGGCTTTTGTGTAAGGAGGATTGACTATGATTGGAATGGTGCTAAATACTCACCGAAAAAGTAAATAGAAAGTTAACCCAAGATATAAAAACGGAATTTTAATCTGGCTTAGATAGTAAAGATGTCTATAGTATCTCTGAGGAAGCCATAAAGCCCTCTGACAAGGGAGGATTATTTCATTTTTCAACTTTGTTTTAGAGAGATTTCAGTTATAGAGGGAATTTACACCCACGAACAATGATATCTGAAGAGGAAATAGAACACATAAAGCAACTCTTGGATAAGAATTATTTTCACAATAAATAATCTAATAGAAAAGTCAAAATAGAGAATGTTCCTATGTCAGAAAAAAAAAGGAAATGATCCCAGCTTTTCCAGGAAAGGCATAAAATTCTGCTCTAAGCAATATTAACTGCATATGGAAACTAACATATATCCATTCAAGAAAAGTAATTAAAGTGAATGCATAATTATATATAATTTATACAATATAATACACAATAATAAATAAATTTTGGTGAGTAATAGAAACACTTTATTATAGATCTCAGAGAGAAAGGAGGTTCCTATGACAGCTAGTTGGAAGTCCAGAAATCTAGTCAAAGTTTCACTTCTATTTTTTAATGGAAAGTTTTATTTTTAAAATAAATTTTATTTCATCTCATTCTCCCTTCCCCTCAAGCCCCCTCCCCTCCCTATGCACAAAAGCTTTGTTTCCACTTTTCCTTCTACTCTCACTTTTCTTCTATGTTTTGAAATAATGTACAATTTAAGTTAATTATGAAACTTCAAAGAATTGCAGCTCTGTCTCCTCTCCCCACTTGCTGCTCTCCTTCCCATTTTTCCTCTTTTTCTCCCTCCTGTCATATTTCAGAGCAGGAGATTGAGGAAGGGGCCCTGTTGGCACAGGGTGGGTACCACAGGGTAACAGGGGCCTGAATTTACGTCAAGGGGGGCCGCAGGTTCACCCTGGCTCTGTGAGTCCAGCTCACTTCCTGGGCTGACTCTACCTTCCTCCTCTTAGATTTCACCACCTCTAAGATAGAATAGTGAATAGATCATTGTGATATTTACCTATGTGCTTAACTCTTTCTCCTTCCCTTGACATGGTAAGAATTGCATCATTATTAATAATCAGTTAAAACTTAGAATATATAGCCTGTCAGTTGTGTAATTCCAATAGCTTCTGAAAGGTGTCCAGTCCATTTGAAAATGACTGTTCAAGCACTTCAGATACTGTCTACTGGAAAGACTTCTGAAGATGAAAATGACATTAGACATTTAATCATTTGACAAGCATGTGATTTTTATTCCTGTAATTAGTGCTGTTCCTGAGAAAAAAACTAAGACTAATGAATAGAACCATATTTTAAAAACTAGTGGATAAAGAAAATACTTACACACAATGGAGTACTACTCTGAATTAAAGGATAATCTTGAGTCATTTATAAGAAAATGGATGTACCTGGAGACCTTAATGTTAAGTGAATCAGAAACACAATCTTATATGATTCATGGTTTATCTTTTATGAGAAACCCAAACTATAAATAAAAAGCAAAATAAAGATAGATGATAGAGAGCAGGGAGATAATTTTGTTCAAATGGAAAGAGGATTAAGAGGGGGAGGCAGAGGGGCCGGGGATTTAGCTCAGTGATTCCGCCACCTGCCTTGCAAGCGCAAGGTCCTGAGTTCGATCCCCGGTACCAAAGAAACAACAAAAAAACAAAAAAAAAAAAGAGGGGGAGGCAGGCAGTAGGGAGGGGAGGGAAAGGGATGAAAAAATGAATTAAAATGTGCTATGTATATGAACCAACTTGCCACAAGGAATCTGGCTGCTACGCACCGCAAACACGCCCTAATGTCTGCCTGAGCCCGGAGCCCTGTGAGCCGCAGCGACACAGTGTCCAGTGGCTTCCGACACAGTGTCCGGTGGCTTCCGGGAAACGGCACCACACCACACCCGCTGTTCTCATTTTCCTGGTCCCTCTCAGAGGCAGACTTCTCCACCTACACCCATTCCCCTGTGACCCTGCTGGACCCATCCCTGTGAAGACCGTCTACATCCTGACAATCTGAAATTCTCCCTCCAGCTCTGAAGGCTCCGAGAAGCCTGAGACATGAATATTCAACTGCCTATGTGACCTCCACCTTAGGGACATCTCGAACTCTTTCCTCTAAGGAAACACCTCATCCACCCCTCTCAAATCCACTTGTTCTTGGTCCTTCCTCAACTCAGTTAATGTCAATTTTCTAGTTTCTCAGAAAAAGAAAAATAACTTCGATGTCAGCCTCCCTTCTTAGGTCCTGCACACAACGCCCCTACACTTACCTTCCCTCCTCCCTTCACTTTGGTCCCCGCTAAAGTTTCTGACCGCACGCTCTGGCCACCCAGACTATACACCGACTGCGTGGGCCTCCCAATTGCCTCCTTGCTCTTCCTTGCTCCCTCTTCGTCTTTTCCTGACCAGGTAAGCAACCGTCAAATTGAAAATTGGTTAGAACTGCAGCCTGATCGCGCTCTGGATTCTTCGGATGCCTCACGTTTCACGTTAGGCAAATCCAAGCCAACTGAGCGGAAGTGTGAGGGGCCATACGGGTCCAAGGCTCGCGACCGCTGCCTTTCTACTGGGAGCCACTGCTCTGCCTGCAGCTCACTGGTCCTCGGGACCCCACACAGGAGCCTCCGGATGCAGCCGGGTCATCGCGAGCCCACGCTCCACTGCTTGCTGGATGTCCGGTAAGCCTCGTTCATTTCCTCACCTCCTTCCTCCATTTTTGGAACATCACCCCTGCTCTCTCTCCTAGAGGCCTTCTCCACCAAGCAGACTGCTGCCCCTGTATCACCGTCCTACATGTATTTATTTGGTGTCTGTTTCTTCTCAAGAGACAATCTTAACCTATTAAGAGTAAGGCTTTTAAAAATCTATTTGCTTAACTATCAGCAATTCATTTTAACTACATCTCACATCTTCTTGATAGTACCCAGCCGATGGCACAAAGTAAGTATTTTCTGAATGAGTTAAAACACATAAATGTGTTGCAACTTGTAAAGGTATATATATGTGCAGCATAATATTAACTCCTCAGTTTATAATATCGGCTTTATACTCATAGTCTTACTCTTAGCAGTAGCACCTGCAGATTTTCCCACCTTAGCTATTATTTCTCTAGTTTTTTAGCCATAAAAAGAACTCTAAAGTCAGCCTTGATTCTTTCTTAATCCCATATACAACACATCTATGAATACTTTTTATCATTCCTGAATGGACATTTCAGGCAAGGTATGTGTAAAGAGGCTGGACCTACTGCCTCAGCTGTCTTGATTAGTAAGCACACAGAGGGAATTCAAATCCACTTAGGACTCCAGAGACTGACTTAGAACCATCAAACATTTTTGCCCCACCAGCCATGGATATAGCTCAGTGAAAAAGACTATGCTTTGCACACACAGGGCCCTGGGCTTAATCCTGAGCACCACATAAACCATTTTTGTAAAAAACTGACAGCTCAGGGACTCATATTAGAAGTCCTGTGATGAATGAGAACCTACAGAGAAAAATCTTTTAAGAAAATATCAGAGATTGGGAGGTCTCCAAAGAGCCCTTGGAAGTATGATATTTAAATTTATGTCACTACAGGACCACAAGATAATTCTAATAAACAAGGATTGATTACTTGGGGGAAATGTGTGGCATTTTTGACAAGTCTAAGCATTTAAATCCAGGAGTTGTTTCCAATGAAATATATTACAGTTCATTTTTATCCCCTAAATGATTTAATTAACCTATCCATTTTCATTGTCGTCATTACAGACACATAGCATTTAGGCTAAAATCTCCCTTGTTTTTGGTTGCTAAGATATGGATTTGGTCTTTGTGGTTGCTACTAAATGTAAACTACCAAAGTTCTTTTTCAGATAAACATGTCACTCACGTTGCTTCCTTCTCCGTTTCCTACTCTTTAAAACCTGCATCTCATTAAATTGCTCCACAAGTTAGGACTGGGACATGCACAAGGCCTTTGTGATGGAAGAAAAATTAAACCTAGCATTCACTCACTGAGAGTCAAATACATCTAGCTCATCTACATGAGCTCCAGGTGATATTTAGGAAACACAGGAATGGGAAATTGAAAACACTCTAAGACAATCAGAAAGCAATGTGACAATGTCCATGTTTTGAAATTTATTTGCTTTACTTTGCTTGTTTCCTCAAGCAAATACTTTCATTCCTTATACAGACATAATGTTCTGAAGACTGCTCCATGCTGTTTATATGTCACTGAGCCTTAGCAGCAATGCACTGGAGAGCATGTGGATTCAAGGGAGAGACAGTCAACCCTTAAATATGTTAAGTAAGTTTTAAAAACTGTATTACTATCATCATACATCCCTGAATGATGGGGTACTGTCCTGAGAAATGCATCACTAGGTGACACTGTCACTGTGTGAACATCAGAATGTGCTTACACATTTCTACATGCCACATACTCGCTACATTCCTCAGCTATATGGTATATATCTGCTCTGTACCTTGTCTACACCCGCTATAGACCTTGGCTTTATGGCACAAACTCGCAAAATGCCTTGGATATGTGGAATATGGGGTCCATCACCGACCCAAGGGTTATGAGGTGCACGACTGCGTCCCCTGAATGAATGCAGGACACACGTGCTATTGCATCAAAATAGTAATGTGATTTTTCATGCTGGCACTCGAAGAGTTTCAACTTTAGTGATCAATTAAAATCACTTCTCAATAACTACTTAATGACAGAAAAAGCAGACTAGATTAAGTCATTAAAATACCCCAAGAGCATGAAAAGAGAAACTCAGCCTGATCAGGGAGTGGGCGGACACTGATGAAATCAGTTCAACAGCAGATTTTGAAGGAAGCTGCCTGTCCAAGAAAGCAGGTTGCCACTGATTCCAAAAGCCACTGTGGCTGGTTAGAGCACCATGACTTGATGAGAGTCGTTACCCTTACCTGAGACTCGTGGGGCCCAAAGTGTCTCAGGGTTCAGAACTTTGGGGACTTTGGACTATTTCCATGAACATAATGAGATATTTTATGGGACCTAAGTCTAAAAACAAAACTCACTGATGTTTCATGTGTACTTTAAGGAAATTTTGTGCAATATTTTCAGCACTCTGTTTTGACTGTGCCCCAACCCAGGACCCCAGGCATGGAGTGACTTACTCTACATGAAAACTCAGAACATTTGGCTTCCAGAGCATTGTGAGTTTGAGGCTGGGCAGGATCAGGCTGCCTCTCACAGTCCCCGCGTGCAGCGCGAAGCCCTTACCCAGCGGCACCCTGGCGGCACTGGCATCGGGGTTGATCCAGAAGGACAGCCAGGAGAGGACCACGATGAGCAGAGTCGGGGCGTAGACCCCCATCATGTAGAAGCCGACCTGCCTCCTCAGCGTGAAGATGACCTCCACACACGTGTAGTAGCCTTCGGAGACAGACACAGCCCAGGTGAGCTGCAAGGTCACTAACGGGCCCCAGGGCCACTCGCTGCCCTCTGACGGTTCAGCCCACCTGCTGCTCCGTCACGTTGCTGTTAGGCTTCCACTTAAACAGTTGGGAACAGTACCGGAAGTACGCATTATTGAGGGGAAGACACCGAGCTTTTCCATTACATATGCAGAAGACACAAGGGCTGACATCTGCTCCCTCTCCATCTTCTTCCCTCCCCCACTCCCGCCCTCAAACGTCATCTAGTTGGGACATACGTTCATTTTCACACGCCGGGGCAGATGCAGAAATTATAGCATAATTCTAGAACTTCCATGACACCAACTAGACCCTGAATTAATAAGAAGATGGTAGCCTTTGCCAACTTCAGAAAGAGAACAAGTGACAAATACCTAACAGCACTTCTCAACTACACATGCTATTTGCAGATATTTTAGAAAATTTTAAAAATATTTTGGTCCTTTAAGTTAGCAGTTTCAATATAATAGGTAATGCCTGCAATGCCTAATTTAGATAAGAATTTCATTCAGTATTTAACAGAAGTACGGTTATGCATAATAGCAAAAAGTTAAAATATGTCTAAATTTTTCAGTTTAAACTGTGCACAATTATTTTTAAATGCTGAAACAAATAAATAAATGAACAGTGCAAAACCGAAACAATTATGAAGGTAAAGACAATGTTAATTTGAGCTACCTTATCAAGAAAAATAATATTTACACAATCTTCTTAATTGGGACAAATATACATGCTTGGACCCTAGAATAATCTTCATAATTATTCATCAAGTACCTGCTGCAGTATCTGCGCACAATACAATCTTCATAAAAACTGACTAAAAGAGTTACCTACATCTTCTTTACAAGTAATTTGGATGAGAAATCTTATCTTTTTCCAGAGTAGATTGTAACTACTGCTGCCTCTGAGAAGTTAGAAAGGTAGCAGAACATAGAACAGAAATTATTAGTTGCTTAGAACTGAACTGAAATGAAATTATGTCAAGTGCTTCCATATTACATCAAAAAATGCAGAGCTTCTTTTTCTCTTTTTAATTTCAATAAAACTAGGCAATATATTAAGTTGTCCACAGGCTTTTAATATAGAAAAAGCAAACAACGGACGCCCCCTTTCTGTTCTCCATCACTCATTTTAACTTTTCTTCCAGACAAAGGGGAACATATGTTTGAAATTAACAGTCATATGCAATGCTTAAAAATACAATCTTCCATAAGTACAACTGCTGAAACTAAGAAGGATCACAGTATTTCCAAAAAGCAGCTCCAAGGTAGCTTGGTTTTGGTAATAGTATTACTTTTTCAGGTTACTTTTATACTCATCTAGTGCACAGGAAATGAAGAATGATGCTTATGTGCCTCTTAACAAATTATATACTTTTAGATAGCCTCCATTGTCACACGGATTATAGCAATTTATTACAAAGTAGCACACTTTAAAATAGTCTTGTAATTCACCCCCCTCCATTTCAATGAGAACCTAAATAACCGAAGTCCTGTGTTTGAAGGCAAATTTCCATCGTGTACCTTTTAAAAGACTCTGCGACAGGAGATTCACAGGACCTGGATACACTTACCAGTAAAATCCATGTTTGATATTACTGTGATTTGCTCCATAAACTTTTATGAGAAACATTTCTGGGTCTTTTTTGATCTTCTCCTCGCACTGTTACCTTTATGAGGGGCAGGTGGGCAGCTAATTGCTATAAATGTTCATTGGAAAATTCAATTTACTTTCTATTTCCTGTGAGGTTTTCTTTCATTATCCACTCAGGTTTCCAATTTATATATTTTCATGTGCTTGTTTTTCCCATATATTTCTTCACCTTTATTATTTCTCTAATCATAGAAAAACACAACTGTAATAATGTTTAGAGTTGAGCCATCATTTGTGTAAAATTAAAGAATATATGGGCAATCATGTTCCATACATCACTCTACAGTACTACATTGCTCAGAAGCCCACATATTCCAAATATCCTATCTTTATAAATATTACCCAGACATAAGATCAAGTGTAAAACGTTTTACTTCTATCCATATGATGATTCATGTAAATACTGATAAAGTGCCTGATTTCAGCAACTTACTTATGATGATTCAAAAAGATGACAAAAAAACTCTACTCTCTTGTAATTCTTGAGTCATCGTCTAAATTCTTTCTACCACACCACACCTTTTTTACTTTCTTCCATATAACTAACATTTATTTTACTTATTGACAGCACTGAAGTATACCTCCTAAAGAGTCAGGATTTGTCTTTAATTCATTGTTGTGTCTTCCAAATAGAGATTTTTAACAATAAGTTATTAAAGTAAACAATGAACACCCCTAGGATTCACAAAGTTGTAAAAATAATTTTGTGCTACAACACAAAATTACAAAGAAATTGCTAGTTTAATTTTATACCTAAATGCAATTTAAAACTTCAACAGAAACTTTTTTCAAATTTTTCAAAGAACGTTGGGCATTTTAAATGTGTTTAATGTTTTAAATGTTAAACATTTTAAAACGTTAAGTATGTGAACTGAATGCGAGTGACTTTTTTCAAGTTATAATGGGACTTGACTCCACATGTAGTGGAACAATATCAAAATCAATAGTCTGGTGTTCCACATAGTCAGGGCAAACCTTAGCTGAGTGTCTTTACTTGATCAGGCCAGTCAAACAGAGGATGATAAAATTCTTAACTCAGAAGATGATTATTTAAGTCATACAAGGCATTTAATACCTAAATATACTAAGAAATTAAAAAAACCTATCTACTATATCTGTGTTACAACAATCCCCAAAACACTTTTCTTGGTTTTCAAGATTTTTTTTTAGTTACTAGATGAGCTTCAAGTGTCATAAGTAACTACACTCTCAATTGAAAGGGGTTCCCCAGGATAAAGGGTGACTATGTCTAATGGCAGGCCTGACGTTAATATGCCTGGTGACAGTCTACAAATCATTTGGTCATCCAGGACTGCCGCTACTCTATATGTCGATAAAATATCAGCCAGATCAGAATATCAATAAGATAACATTCATATCTAACAATCTGTGTATCTATGTCTTTTTCACTGAGTAGTTTGATGATCAAATTTCTAAGAACTCAGTTTTTAATTTTTAAAAACCTGATGTCAATATATTTGGTTATTATGTCTCTTGTCCTCATATATGATAAGCTCAATAAGAGGAAGAATTGCTTACATATAAATGTTATATAATCTGTCAGTGAGGTGAATGTCAACAACAGTCTTAAACTAACTCTCTCCAATATCCCTAGTATTCCATTTATTTTAATACTATAAAAATTCAAATATACATTGTATCTCTTATTTAAATATCAAGAGAAATATTTACAATCATATTTTCTGTTTGATAATGTCATGATGGTAGCTTTCTACCCAAAAGAACTGATCTCTCTAAAATTCTACATGATTAAAATATATACTTTCCTATGATTACAAGTCAGCATACATGTCACAATAAAGTTAAACTTTACATTTATTTGTTCCTGGGTGTCTTTTGTCATGATTTATTTATTGATAGAGAATTAGAATTGTGTGACAATTTACAAGTTGAACTGATTATTACTATCAACGTAATGATCAAAATTCCACAATACCTTTATTTGTATTTTTAAGTGATATAACACATATTCCTCTCCAGAGCCTTCAGTGACTTGGAGCTACCCAAGTGGATTCCAAGGCTGAACATTACTTATTTCATGACAATATCAAGGAGCTGAGTACTGTATTTCCTGCAGAAGTTCCACATCATTGAGTGAATGAGGTTACTCTCTTGTGCCTTTCATAATTGGCTGGTTGTTGACGTAGGCCAAAAAGACTGTAGTCCATTTACCTCACACCTCTCCTGGTTCCTACATGGCATGAAGACCAATGCTGTCTACCATCTAAACACTGCCCAAACCCAGTGGATGCAGACATATGGATTACATTGTTCATTTCCACAAGTTTTAGCCCCAAAATGACCCTTACCAGACATAAAATTTCTTGGCAACATCTCAGAAAACCACCACCTGGGAGAGTTTGCATTAATAAAATAAGAAAGTGCCAGGGCAGTGACTCACTCATGTAATCAGAGCACTCCCAGAGGCTGAGGCAGGAGGATTGCAAGTTCCAGCCTACCTCACTCAATAACAGTGATTTAGCCAGCGCTGCTATCAAAATCAGACATAAAAAGGGCTGGCGGTGGATTTGTTATGGTTTGTGCCTAGACGTTCTCCTGCGGCCTTGAGCGATCGGAGGTGGGATTGTAGGTGGCTGGACTATGGGTGGCATGGTCTGCTTGGTGCTGGGTGCAGGGTCTGGTGGGAGGAGTTGGGTCCCTGGGGTGCAGCTAGTAAAGGGTTCCTCTCTCTCTTTCTCCCCGATGCTCTCTGCTTCCTGGAAACAATGCCAGGAGCAGCTCACCTCTATGCGCCCTGTGCAGCACTGCCCTGCCTCGGAGCCAGCAGACGGAGACTGGAACCTCTACAAACTGAGAGCCAAAATAAACCTCTCCAGCCCTGAGCTGCAGGTGTCAGGCATTGTGCATCAGCCAGGAGAAAAGTGATTAAAACAGTTTCTCAGTGCAAAGGCCCGGGTTTAATCCCCAGCACCACAAAAAAGCCTAGAAAAATAATAAAGTAAAATTAAAAACTGAAAACCTCTTACCATCAGCATTGCATGAAGAAAACCATGTCTATCTTGTAGTTAAATAACAAAAAAATCTGCAGTGAATGAAATTCTGTGAAAGATTTAACATATGAATATGAAGATAAATATCTGTACTAAACTTATTTTTCATTAGTCTCCTTCTACTCTTCCTTTAGCACCCATTCATAATAAAATTAATCTTTGAAATAAGCAGAGAGCAGGGAGGGAGGAAGAGGGAATGAAAAAGAAGAATGAAGATGTGTTTTGTGCACACATCAACTAACTCCCCATGATAAATGTAAGTATTATGTACTGCAAACATGCACTAATAAAAATATTGCTGTAAACATTTAAAATAATAAAAAACTATCACTTACCAGTGCCTTTGTAATATTTGGTACAGTTCCCATACTCAATGTCTTCCTTTTTAATGTCAAATTGAGGCAGGGCGATTTTTTCTAACTGAACAGGATCCCCTGACTGCCAAATAAATCTCAAGTCATCGGTTGTGTAACCAACTAGAAGCAAAAATAAATAAATGAATGTGTCAGGTTGAAATATATTTAATTGTGAATGCTTACTTTATATTTAATACTTTTCTTAATGTTTAAAAATCCAAATATCATACATAGAGAAGCTAAGACAATAGGCTATTCCTACATGAAACTAATTAAAAATGCAAGCAAGCTGATGGCCACCTATAAAATGTAGCGCAAGGAACAATCATCTTGAAGAATGAAGAAGTTTAAAGAATAGCAAAGTGGTAATAGTTAAAATCCCAGGACATGGTGTGCAAAAATTCACCTGTATCTGAATTCTTAACCCTCATCAATAAAAAGGTAATAAAATGAAGATTTCTGAATGTGTACATTTACCATCGTGCAACATGTTACCTGAAGTTTCTTTTAAAGAAATGTAAGCATTTAGGCACTTAATTGTTTGAAGAAATTACTTCAAACTTTCCTAAAGGAGTTACATCCTGGCAAAGTCAGCAGCATAACCATCTCTTCAATGGACATTGTCATGGCAGCATGGTAGCCACCTGAAGCGCAGGTCCGCTCTGAGACAACGTGGCTCCAAGTCATGGAGCGCAGCATGCAGTAGTCCACGACTAAACCCTAAAGCACCTCTACATCTAAGAACAGTATTTTAATGCATCCAGTACACGGAATTAGATTGCAAAGACAGTTGGAATTTTTGATAAAAACAAGTATCAACAAACATATATACACACACACAGACATACATACACATATATAACACAAACTTTAAAAACCTGTCACACTTATACTTAGCCATGCAAAATCTCATTTTATAGTTAGAAGGCAAAAAATACTGTTGACATTTAGGATCTCTTTTCACAGATATTTTTAAAAAACAAGAACCATAAAATAACTTTGAGCGTATACTCTAACAAGCATATGCAATGCATTTTAAAAGGTTATTAGTCTTTTTTATTCTGCAGAAATGGATCACGGTATATATTTATTCAGGCTAGAGATTCCTTATGACATTAGTATGAATGTTTCAAGGTTTATGTCTTTTATTTCCAAAGGACAATCATCACAGTAAATTAATATTTTTATAGAAAATTTCCATAAATACACTTAGTACATATTTTATAACCTTAGAACTATTAAAATCAGGTTTCATTAAACAAATCTATATTTTATCTTTTATCTAAGTATCCATAGAAAATGAATACTTGTTTGTATTTGCAGAGTATTTACCAATGTTTTCCAAAGTTTTTGCTATGAAAATGTGGTTTTAGCATCAAGGAAGTTATTTTAATTAGGACTCTATTTCTTCACCTTTGCTGTAGTACTCATTGAAATTAAGATGGCAATCAGCACAAGTTAAAAGCATGTCTACTTACATCAACCAAACTAAAACCAGACTAGAACCAAAAAGATTTGTCCATCTTAATAAAAATTAATACAGTAAAAATTAACTATAATTCCTAAAATTACCCTAATGACTATGATCAAAAGCATTACTAGCATGTCTTGTCAAGACATAGCCTTTTACTCCCATCGTCCTTAGGGTCTCATTTACATACAGCTCTCCAGCTGCATCTTGCAACGCTGCGTATCCATGGGGAACAGAGTCAAGTCCAAGGGGCAGGAAAGAGTAATGGACAACCTGCAAGCAGAGACAGGGAAAAAGAACTGCTGTAGTCTACATCTGTGCAGTCCCCTAGTTTGAAAAGAAAGATATAAATGTGCACAAATATGAACGAGCACCTCATGCTGACAAGGACATCTCCATCCCGAAAAATAAAGAGAAGTATGTTTTCCTGGGTTACATCATGGAAATTGGCACTTTTTTCATTCGCAAAAAACAAATCTGGTTTCCACAGGCATTTGTACATTGTGGGGTCCACTGTGAGAGCATCCGAACCCCGGAAGTCGCTGGGGAGCTTCAGCCGCGGGTCGTTCCATTTTTGTCTCAGGAAGATGTTAACGCGATAGTCCTGGAGAATGAACGAATAAAGGAACGTGTGCAGTTATTGCCATATTCAGCTATTACAGTAATAAATGTGTGGGTGTATACTTGTTGCTGTTTGTAGCAACCTGTTCAGCACCACGATAAGAATTATAATGATCAGTGTAGCACCAATACTTTTGGTTTTCCAACATCAACCGGGGCCATAGCAGATCAGCTACTGAGAGCTCAACTTGTAGGACAAAGATAACCTTGTGTCTATCTAGTTACTGCTGAAATCCCATAGCACTTGCTAGCTCAAATGTCAGAATACATCTTTACTAATAACTGGTTTCCTTGTTTGCAAATACCAATAATTCCAGTTGGTTAGGTGGTATCTTCACAGAAGCAGAAAAAAGAGCAAGACAAAACTGACTTAAGAGTAGGGAAGAAACGGGGAAAATATTTCCAGTTGTCTTTCGCTAAGCAGCAAACTAAAAAATAATATTGCATGTATAATAATAATATACGTTAATAATAATATATAATAATATTGCAGAATGCTTACAACATTCAGTCACACAGTAATCTCTTGACATCTACCAGGAATTGCTTCCAGGATTCCCTGTGGACATTGAAATCTGCAGACCCTCAATTCCCTTACAAAAAATAACATAGTATTTACATAAAAACTGCATAACCCTCCTGTATACATTTTTTTGTGTTTGTGTTTGGAGGCAGGGTCTCCCTCTGGCGTTCAGGTTGGCCCTGAACTCACTACGTAACCCAGGCTGGCCTTGAACTCCTGGCTATCCTCTTCCCTCAGCCCCCTAAATGCTGGGATTACAGGTGCGCATCACCAAGGCTAGCTCCTCTTGAATACTTTAAATCATCTCTAGATAACAGAACTAGGTAACTATTACTAGTACTATGTAAATGTCATGTAAGCAGCTGTTATAATGTATTGTTTAGGGAATGGTGACAAGAAAAATATCTATACACATTGAGTACAGATGCAGGGTTTTTCAAATATCTCCCAGCTGCAGGTGGCTGAATTCATAGCTACGGAACCTGCAGATGCAGAGTGACTGTGTTCTTGAGAAGGTCAGAGGGAAGCCGTGACTGCTGACCTGTGAATGAGTGTAGAGCGTTTGGAGGAAGTGGTGAAGAAGAGATCTGGATGGTGCAAGACAGATCAGAACAGAGCAGAGCAGCTGCGAAATTCCTGTTATGGTGCGAGCATTCAACTACAGTCGAAAAACATTTAGAATTTACTAAATAGTTGGTTATCCAATCAGTTGTTGAGCTGTAATAATTTGAATTTTAAGGCTAAATTTTGTCAAGACATAGTGATTGTAAAAACACATGAACCTTCACACATTTGTGCAACCGTAATACCCTAGCACACGTGCCACTAAGCGTGGCGCTGCCAGGTACACAGTGTCAGTCAGCACTGCAGGCTCCTGCTCAGGTCTTGTGATTCTAACTTCACCTGCCAACTCAGAATATGCACAAAGGTGTTCAAGACACAAATTACACTGGGCTTCAGTGCCTTCCTTAGTTTCAATAATCTAACATTTATATAATACTACCATTCTAAAGCCTTTTGATATGACCAAAATGAGTTGGATCATAAACATTAAATCAACATTAAAATAAATAGGAGGAAACAGCAGGTCATATTTTATTAAATAATAAGATTGAATAGATTTCTATAAGAACTAAACACATGCACTGTATATATAAATTATGAAACAAACCATAAGCAATGAGCACTGACTCTACAAAGGCTTCATGAGCTCACACTCCCATTGGTATAACTTTGTTTTCATATCCAGATTCTGTATGGTGCTGGCAGATACACGTTTACGGAACCACAGGCAGTGAAGTAAGATTCGATCTGCCTACACCACATGGTAACTCAAACTTGGTGTTTATGAAAACCCCAACATAGTGAGGTAGTAGATATGGCAATTTAACTGATCTGATGCCCACACACTGTGTGCATGTGCTGAAGTGTCACACGTTGCCCCTAGGATGTACAGTTGGTGTAGCTTAATTAAAAGTATACAATTTAGAAGGCCACATATAATATGGATTGATTCTTAAAAATCTTATGCAGATAGTTTCAAAGTGCCAAAGTCACTTTCAACACTTTTCTTGTATTTTAAAATTATTACATAACTTCAAATTCTTTGAGAAATAGCGATGAATGAAAAATGAACAGAGTAACAGCTTAGAGATCATCTGTACTGGACAGGGACCTGTCTGTCAGCTTTATTTGGATATAGCTCCCCAAAAACTTGGCCACTACAGCCTAGAAGAAGGAGGCTTTATTGTATCCTGATATTAAATGTTCTTATTTTAATAGAATGTCACATATATGTAAACAGAATATTAAGGCTGCATTGGTATTTTGTAGAAAAAAAGATTACCTTTCAGAATATATACTGGGTTTGCTTATTAGTAATTAATTGTCAAGGACACCAACATTTTATAATAATATTCAAGGTATCTGGCAGGGATTAGGGCAATGCTAACCTTTGGCTTCAGCATATTTTGCATAATTACAAAATAAGCCATCTATAACATCTTAGGTCGAGGTTCAGAAACTAATTTTGCCCTGTACCACATTCTCCTTAAAATTTCCACATATGCACACATACTTTTGGGGCCACAATTCTATGTTCAACCTATTTCTAAAATTGTACGGTTAATTCATCCAAAATTATATGGCAGAATTAGTTTTCTTTTTAAAGAATCACTACCGCAATTTTAATAGTGTTTCTCCATGTGATTTATTTCCCTAAATCTCTCTTGAAGTTTAATCCATGTTTCCACATAGTGCAAGAATATTTCAACGGCTTTGATCAGAACCCTGAACCCAAAGCCTTGTGGTCACCAGAAGGCTGGCACAGAGAGAAGCCGGCTCAGCCCCAGGCACCCAACCAAAGTCACTCCCATTTGTGCAAAGCTTACAAGGATGGAGCATTTTCATTCATGGTCAGGGCCCCCTTTACTCCAGATACCATCATAAATGATTTTTCGAAAATTACATTAACCTAATTTAGAAAGCCGAGTGATACGAAGCCAGCGTAGGCTGGAACTTTAAGGGACCTGATTTCAATCTCCACTCTGGGCTTCAGAGGCTTTGACTTGGAGCCCAGCCCCTCTGAGCTCAGTTTCTTAGCACACACAGTGGTGACAGAAAGCCCCCCGGGGGCGGAGGAAGACACAACCCTGGCTGTCAGTGGGTCCTGGGGGCCTGATTTGGCCCCTCTGGCTTCTCCCCGGGCTCCGGATCGCCGGCTCCGGAGTCCCGCCACACCCTCTGCCCAGCTGTTCTACCTCCAGAGCCAGCAACCCTGGACTGCAACCTTTGAAACGCTGAGCTAAATAAACCTCTCCTTTAAATTGTGGGCCCCAGGTATTTTGCTCCAGGAAAACATTTTAAAAAATAATACTGATATATTAACGTGAAGATTAAATCAAATAGTGTAAAGTTAACGTAGAACCTACTATACACATTAATTTCCTTCTCCTTTTATATCTTTGGGGATGTGGCTACAGATCACATCAAATATAGTTAGAAAAATATGTATTTAGATTACTTCCAATCCCAAGGTGACTGGTTGATTCTGTCACTCATTCAGAAACTATTATTTATTAGTCATGGATTCCTTTTCATGCTCTGGGTACTAAGGATTCAGTATGAGCAGTTCCCGCCTTTACAGAAATGGCTACAAGAGATATTGGAAGTCAGTCAAATATAAAACAAAAAAGGGCTATGCAAAGAAAACCAGTTTGCAAAGAAACATCCAATCCACTCTAGGAATCAGTTAAAACTAACCAAAAAGATGGCATCTATGCTCAGTCCTGAAAGATCTTAGATGTTAAAAATATCTGGGCCTTAATGGGGAAAAAAATAAGAACCAAGATACATCATGTACAGGTACAAGCACCCAATGATAAATGGAAATATATTGTATACCTAAAATGTACCAATAAAAGAATAAAAAAAATTAAAATTAAAAAATACCTAACAACAACAAAAAAATCTGGGCCTGAAGTATGTGCCACATAATTTGCTATGTTACCTAAGGCAAGGTACTTAGTTTCTCTGAGCCTCAAAATCTTGTTGGTCAAGTGAGTCCCCAGTATTCATAAGAATTAAATGAGGTGCTTTCCCTAAAACAAGGCACAAGGTGAGCACTTAAAAAGTTAACCTTAGCATATTTATTATTAATATTATTGTTACCATTTCAAAAATGTTGACATTACTATTAAAGGCATTTCATTTCTACTGCTTCCTGGGTGTTCTCACTGGCTATGGAATACCGCCCCAGCCAACATTACTAGACATGAAACATTGTGTTAGGTACTTGCCACATAGAGATCAGTACCATAGAGTACTAGAAAACAAATCTGAGATGTCTAGACTATTTAGATTTCACTGATAAGCTACATTAACAACGCGAACTTCTACTGTGGACTGAGAATAAACCACCTGGCTGTTACTATGTTGGGAATGATTCCACCCATTAAGGAAGTTCTGAGGACTAGTTTAGCTACTCTGTGTTAAACAATCTGTGTGTGCATTTAACAGCAACCCAGGGTCAAAGGTCTAAGACCCAACCTGAGAGGAACCCAGTGGAGGACCGTGTGCTCAAGTTCTTTGCCTGGAGATCCAAGCTAGTCCAAACAAGATGGCACTTAGGGACAGAATAAATGATCACTTCAAACATCAGGGTCAGGAAAAACTGGGAGCCTAGCAGTTACTGAAGAGGAAGCAGAATTTTGTGAAGTGAGGGATGGAAGAGGGAGGAAAAGGTCCTTGGTTCCGAAGCAATTTCATCAGCAATACAAGGGAATGACTAAGTATTAAAAATGACACAGTCAAGATCATGAAGAAAGAGGCCGAACAAAAGTCAGAGGTTTGGGTGTAATCAGTGGACAGTCAGAATTTAAAATCAAGACAAGAAATACACAAAGAACCCTTAAAACACAAAATTAAGAAACAAAACAATAAACATATGAAATGATGTTCAGCACACGCCATCAGGGAGATACAATCACAGCAGCTGTGAGGTGCCACGGACACCCAGGAGAGTGGCCCAAATCGAGCACACAGACGCCACATAATCCCGCCAAGTGGCTGCGCCAACAGCCACTCCCATTTATCTATTTATCCCACTGATAAATAGAATGGTATGGCCACTCTCAATGAGCTAGAAGTCCTTTCTCGCAAAACTAAACACACTCTTACCATATGCCTCAGCAGTCAAGCTCCTTGGCATCTTCCTGAAGGAGATAAAAACACAAACAACAACTACAAAATCCTGTCCACTAAAGTTCATAGCCACCGTATTCATAATTGCCAAAAGTTGGAAGCAGCCACTACGTCCTCTAGTCAGTGAGCGGATAAATAAATCATGGTACCTTGGGACGAATGGAATATTATTCAGTGCTAAAAACATGAACCATAAAATCATGTAAAGATATGGAGAAAACTTAAATAAATATTATTTAGTGAGAGAAGCCAATTGGAAAAGGCCACGTACTGTATGACTCCTACTATGTGACACTCTGACAAAGGTGACATGGACACCATAAAAGATCAGTGAGTCCCAGGATTCAGAGGGAAAGAGGGGATGAACTAAGGAAAGACGGACAGTCTTTGGATCAGCAAAACCCTTGTGTATGGCACTACCATGGTGGACACATGTCACTGGTGGACATGTCACTATACTTTAGTGTACGGTGACAAGGATGTGAGTAGTTCATCATTCATGACAAATGTGTCTCTCTCGTGCCAGACATAAACTACTCTAACTGTGTTTATGTATTTCTCCTTTTACATTCACTTCTTAATATTAGACTTTATATTTTAGAGCAGCTCTAGGTTGATAGCACAATTGAACAGAAAATTCAAAGATTTCCCAGAATACTTTGTCCCCAGTTGCATACAGCCTACCCCACAACACAGTGGTTCATTTGTTACAATGGAGGAAACTCATTCTGAGTAGTAATCTACCTGTCAGTGATGAAAGTCAACACAACACTAACATACATTTCCGCATCTCTTGAATGCCTCTTGCTTTAAGGCACAATATTGAAAGTGTAATACACTATAAAAATAAATCAGATCTCTCTTTGTCTCTCTCTCTCTATCTCTATCTATCTATCTCTTTCTCTCTCTCACTACTCTACACATGAGCTAAATCCCTAGCCTTTTTTTCATTTTGAGATAGACCCTAATTTGGCCCGCCTGGCCTCAAGGTTACTATCCTCCTGCCTCTGCCTCCCAAGTATCTAGGATCACAGGCATGCACCACCACGACCAGTTCAGATCGCTTTTGTAATTCTTTCTACATTGATTTTTTTTTTTTTTTTTTTGTACTGGGGATCGAACTCGAGACCTTGAGCTTTTGAGGCAGGCGGCGGAACCACTGAGCTAAATCCCCAGCCCTCTATCTTGATTTTTAATAGCTCTCCATCCAGGTCATAGTCCAATGGACATCACCCTAACTAGGAATCCAGTTAATCTACTCCATTAGCTCCCTTAATGCATCATTCTTAGTTCTTAGATTTTGTTATTTCATTTTGAAAGCATGTCAAAGATGGTTTTTGTAAGTTATGAAGATAACATACTGTTATGTTTCAACACAAGTTGGGCAAGCTTAAATATCTTTTTGAAATGTTTTAAAATTTTACAATATAAAGTAATTGAGTTCATGATTGATTCAAAAGTAAAAACTCATTACTTAGTATGCTTTGATTAATGTTTAAGAAGAATTCCAAAATACTTGCTACTTATTGGCATTTCAAATTCTCTAGATTAAGATAATTGTCTTTGAAATCTATTTATTTTCATTTTCAATTATTCAATCACAATGATTATAGCTCTATCATTTATTTTGCCATGAACAAAGTCCCATCAGAAACATATTACTTTTGTCAGTGGGAAATTAGTTAATTGTTTTTAAAGCACTTGATGACAAACACTTCATTGTTTCTTCCCAACATCACATTATTAGTCATGATCTGGGAAATGGATATCCTCCAAATTTTTCAGTATCAATTAACACCCAAATTAAACTGCTTCTTCAAGGCAATAAAACATTTCCCAAGAAGACATTGCAACCAGCTCGGTTTCACTAATGATACCTCACTAGTAAGAGCTGCTGATCTACATTCTGTGACACTGATCCACGAGCTGTCCTGGAAGTCGCTTTTACCTCACTCTCACATAAGCACCACAGTCACCGTCATTTGCCTGCGACATGATAAAAAAATAGCATTCATGGGAATAAAAGTGATCAGTTCTCATAGCCTATGGCAGCATTATAATTACAGTTATGTCAACACAGTTGTAATAAGCCTGATTTGAAAGGCTTTAAAATTTAGATTTTAGGAAGAAGTATCACATGAGAACTGTAAGCTTAAAGAATCCCAGTAAAAGTTCTTAAGTTATAATGATTTCTCTCAAAATTTCATTTTTGAAGGTTTTAAAATAATATTTAATGTCATATTATGAATACTTAATAGTCATATGAATACTTAATATTCATAATATGCCATATTATGAATACTTTGCACACATCTCCCAGGAGCCCACATTTTAGGAGAGCCTGGTCCATAGTGCCACTGTAGCACGCCAGAACACACTCCCATGACACACAGTCTTAGCCCAACATTTAGAACAAACTCTTCAGACGGGGCAATTGACAAGCACAAGGGATCTGCCCCTCACCGGCGTAGAGGCTGGGGGTCACTCCCCATCAGTGTCTGGGGGGGGGGGGCTATTCCTCCAACTTGTGTTTGCTATGAGCATCCTCAAACAGTGGAAAGCAGAGTGACAGTTAATGTGGTCCATCAGCTGGGGATGGGGTTCAATAGTGAGGGGTGGTCCGGTTGGAGAAGGTGGTCACATGAAGTGACCTTGGACCCTGACCTTTCTCTGGCTTTTCCCTAAGGCTCTGCTTCCTGGTTTCCGGGAGGAGAACAGCTTCACTCAGCCATGTTGCTCCGCCATGATGTTTCTACCTTGGAGCAGCCATCTGTGGGCTGGGATCTCCGAAACTTTAGCCAAAATAAATCTTTTCTCCTTTCACTTATTTATGTCAAGTATTTTGTCCCAGTCATGGAGAAGTGGCAAACACAAGAGGGAAGTAAGACCCTTCTAGTCTCCTTTTTAATGGCTTTAGTTCATTCATGAGGGCTTCACCTTCAGTCCTTACCACTTCCTAAGAGCCCATCCTTAATGTTATCACAATGCTGATTACATCTCAACAAGTGAGATCTGAGGGGAAACTGAGTCAGACCACAGTAAGGAGCAGCTGGCTAGACTGAGTATATAGAAAGTTCCTGACACACTTCCATTAAATGCAGAGATGAAGACACGACTTCTGTGACATTGTGACAGGTTAGGAAGTTTAGCATTCTTCACATGATCAATTTGATTTTTCCAATTTCCATTGATGATAATAACCAAGTTACTAGAAAGAGAACACAAATCTTGAACATTTCTCATCATACCTCGTGGCAAATGCAATCCTGTGACTTGTGAAGTTTAATCACTAATACTTCTGAATATTATAGCTTAGAAGAAAAAAGGTAAAGAAGAAAATATAAAAATAGATTATCTTAAAATTTCAGCTATATTTAAAAAATATCAGACAGAGATGGGAATACAGTATTTTTTTGACTACTAAAAACACAGATTCCCTGTCAGTGTCTTAGTAGGATTAACTTTTTTTTTTTTTTTTGGTACCAGGAATCAAACTCAGGGCCTCCTGCTTACCAGGCAGGTGCTCTGCTGCTGAGCTACGTCCCAGCCCAGGATTAACTTTTAAAGAGAGGTTTTAGGAATTATTCAATGAAAACCAACTGATTAATTTGGCATTTCCGTATATGGAAAAAGTGAAATGTAATTAGACTAGAGAGAAAACTATCCATAATCTGACACCTCCCCAAAAGGATTGGAGGAAGAAGAGGCCAACAAATGTTCACCAACATAAGTACCATTTCCTACAGCTGTCCCCTTGCTGCTTTTCCAGCATTTCTGCCTTCACCATGGTCCCTTCCTTGCGCAGTTCCAAAGCATGCTTCCTTAGTCACAGCCACAACGGTTGTCTCTGATCTCCTGACTCTTTCATTACAGCTTGGCCCACTTGAATGAATCACAGTAAACTGTCCCAGTTTAAGGTTCTTTCATTTCATCCCACTGGCAAAGCCCCTTGAAAACTCTACAACGTGGATATGAAAAATTGAATGTGAAATCATTTTATGGTTTATGATTATACATCTAAGATGAAACATAAAATTTACTAAGATGAAACATGAAAGAAAAACATTGGGGCAAACATGTCTGGTATAGTTTTATAATAAAATAATGCAAGAAAATTAACAGCAAAAAATAAAATGAACAGTAAAGTAATATGAATTTAAAGTTAGGATTATGTATACATAAATATATATAGCATATGGAGCATATTTGTGGAAATTTTATATATATAGAAACATAGAAAATAAAGTTGATTCAAAACAAAGATGAGCAATTGCAAAGAACTAGAAATAAGCTCTTGAATCCAATTTCAAATATAGTTTTTCTTGACAAGCACAGCTGTGTTTCGCAACATTACTTGAAGTCTATTATTAAAACAAACAAAAAGTCATGCGGCAGAAAGTCTGACAGAATCATGACTTGTAGTGCAATAATAATTCAATATAATTACAAAGCATGCCTAAACCAAAGAAAACCGATTGTATAAACAGCCTTTTATTTCCATGAAAGAGCCCTTATATATTTCTAATGAGATAAAGTGCCTGTGTATAGATTATTATAAGAAGTCCATTTTCCCCCCGTGACAGCAATAGTTCAAAATGTTCATTAATAAACAGCTCACTGGACCAACCCAAAGTAGGGACTGAATTGAAAACAATCAACAAATGTCATAAATATAATTGCAAAGGAGATGTCACCGAGATGCTAATGAATCAGTCTCACTGTTTGCAAGGCTCTTATCTCCTTTGCCACAAACAGTGCCATAAGGGCTGAGGAAGTTAGGCGTGACTGCTCAGGGACTTCAGCTTGCAATAGTGACATTTATTGGATGATCTAGATGATGCTGTCATGAATGTCTGTAAATATCACCTATGGTATTGGTAATTATACCTTACAAGAATGTAAGGCCTTCCTTGCAAGTGCAAGGTCCTGCGTTCAATCTCTGGTACCACAAAAAAAAAAAGAAAAGAAAAAGAAAGTAAGGTAATGGAATGCAAACAAACACAGAAATTTAAGAAACAGGAACTCCAAAGGTAAAAATAAGACCATAAAACAGGCAAAGGGAACAAACAACCATAGAGAAGTCAGAGAGTGTAAGGAAATATTCATACAGCTGTAATTTTTCCTCTAGCACACAACTACAATTTGTGAACAATGTGAGATTAATTTTAGTTTAGCAAGCAGTATTTATCATCCAAAATAAAAAACAAAAATAAGCAAGAAAGAATTTTCCCAGATATAACTGGTAAAGATTTCTTGACAACCATGTTAATGCTGATTACTCTGATCAATTTTTTTTTCAATAATCATTTTATACATTGGATAAATGAAGTACCCCTCTCCCTCCACAAGTTGCCTCCCATCTTTCTGTCCCTTGAGTCATAGCCATTGATGTTCTGTCCACCCAGGCTCTGAGTCTCTCATTGTGCTTTCTTGAATACACAAATGCTCACTGCGGCCAGAAGGTCTGAACGGGAGAGACAAATTGTGGGCAATACTGACACTTCCAAAATGTCAGGACCTCCTTTATTTTAGCAGATCCTTGTAGGGGAGATTTCTAGAAGGCTACTGATAAAATCACACATGTTCACTGAAGTTGCTGCTGTGGTCCATTTTCTTTAGCACTTTCTTTAGGATGAACTTCTATTGTGGAGTTGTTATGGCTTCTGCCTAGATATCCCATCAAAGCCTCATACTTTTTCAGAGGTGGCTAGATCTAGAGCCAGTGATTGATTCGTGGTGGGGCTGTGTCTGAGGGGACTAGGATTAAGTAAGGGCCCAAGTGCTACCCACCCTAAGCAGTCTGAATAAGATAAAAGGAGACAGGAGGCACTGTTAAGGTCTCTTGTTACATTCTGCTGCCATGAACTGTTGCCCCTCTGCCATCCTACCCTGGAGCCAGCTGATTATGGACTGAAAGGTCTTTGAACTATGAGCTAAATAAATCTTTCCCCCTTTAACCTGGGTGTTGAGTATTTTGTCTCAGCAACAAGAGAAACATCTTCTTTTAAATAATTCTCCTAATAAGTCTACATACTGAAGATATCAGTTACTCAGAAGCTTCAATATGTGCTTCTACAAAGAACAAAAAAAGTTATTATCACAACTAGACATAGATAAGTGTTGTAAAATTAAATACAACCAACATTTGCTTTTATAAAACTCTATGCTACTACTAGGAATACAGAATTATTATAACCAAATTTTGTATTAAATTTTGTACTTAGTTAAAAAAAAGTAAATATCAAAAGAAAATTGGGTCTTCTTTTTCCCACTTGAAGTATTAGTTCAAGCTGTGGTTTGTCAAAAAGGGGAAAATCTAATATTGTGATATCATGAGTGGTAAATGCATACCCTCTTACAGGTCTTTTAAGCAACTAAAGGGGATTATATTGCACACCATTCAGAAACTCAACTAGTGCCATTTTAGAGAGCTCTTTCTCCTTAAAATCTAAATCATATCTGGTAGCAGTTACTCCCCAAAAACTTTCTTCCACATTTCCTTTAAGATAGGAAGCTAATGGTCATCCTGCCAGTCTCTTGCCCTGCCCACTAGTGACACTATTTTTCCAGAGTTCAGTTTCCCTACTGTAGGATAATCAATTTTCTGTTTGCTTCTTAAAATTCTCTGTTCCACATGTCACAAATAGCACAGCAGAGAAAATCCCGGGGGATTGTGAAAAAAAAAATTACAAATACTTAAAATATTTTTGAAGGCTCAGACACATAAGCATATTAGGAAAACTGCTGCCCAGGAGTTTTTGTTATATAAATCCTTTTCTAAGGTGGTATTCAGTCATGGTCCCTTGGAAGAGTATATGAATTTTCCCAAGCTTGTAAGTGTCAATACATTAGGGCTAAATTTCAAATGGAAAATTATATAGGTATCAGAAACACTAGCTTAACAAAAGCATGGAGTTGGAAAATTAGAAGAGAACAAGTCTTCTGGGCCACCTTACCACAGCTCCCAGCACAGAGGAGATGAGCCACATGGGTGCCGGCAGCACTTCACCACCATACTGCCATAGAAATGAGAAGACACATAAACAAGCCTCAAAAACAGACTTCCAGATCACCTAAGGCAACCCCAAAGGGAAACGAGATGGAACACTAATGACCTGGACTCCCTGAACTGGCAACAAAAGAGAAACTGGAAAAAATGAAATCACAAATAATTTTTCAGGTATCAGCAGAGACTGTGCCCATAGTGCAAGATATCATTAATAAATGTATAGAGGACACAGATTAAAAAAATACAGGAGCTGAGGAACATGATGGAATCCCAACATAGGAAATAAATGGAATCCATAAAACAGATGCAAACAGATTTCCAGGAGATTAAAACTCCATTGAAAGTCTACCCAGCAGAATAAGCCAATATGAGGACAGAATTTCAGACATAGAAGATAAGATTGCAATTAGTGATCAGGAAAAGAAAAATTGCTTTAAAATTGTAAGGGACCACAAGACATCAATCCAGCAGCTGCTAAATGATGCAAAGAAGAATAACATAAGACTGATCAGAGCCAATGAACAGGAGAGCATGCAGATGACATTAAAAAAAAAACTGTTCAGAGAAGGGATGGCAGAAAACTGCCCAAGAAGGGGTAAAGAACTTGACATACAGATGAGTGAGGCATATAGGACTCCAACTAGCCTTGATCAAAATAAATCTACACACAGGCATATAATTGTTAAGACTCCAGAAACCCAACCGAAGAGCAAAATTCTACAAGCAGTTAGAGAAAAGAAACAAATCACATACAAAGGAAAGCCCATCAGAATCACAGCAGACTTCTCAATGCAAACCCTTAAGGCAAGAAGAAATTGGAATGATGAATTCCAAGTCCTAAAGGAAAACAGCCTCAACCCACGTTGATGTACCCTGCAAAACTATCTTTCAAAATTGATGGAGAAATAAGAAACTTTTGTGACAAAGACCATCTTAGGAACTTCATGAATACCAAACACGCACTCCAAAAAATTTTAGACAGTATCCTAGGAAAAGACAATGAGGATCACAACCCCAGGAAGCCCAGCAGAATGAATCCATTGGGCACAACAAGAAATTAAACACAAAAGGGGAGAATCTAACAAAAAGAAAAAGTCATGACAATGATAAGTCAATACATATCACTTATATCCATCAATGTTAATGGTCTCAATTCACCAATCAAAAGAAATAGACTGGCAGAATGGGTCAAGAAGCAAAATCCAACAATATGCTGCATACAAGAAACACACTTCATTCAAAAAGAAACTCATAGACTGAAAGTTAAAGGGTGGAAAACAATACTCCATGCGACGGGAACCCAAAAAAAAAAGCAGGATTAGCTATCCTCTTTGCAGATCATGTGGATTTCAAACCCACACTGATTAAGAGAGACAAAGAAGGACACTACATCCTTGTAAACGGAACAATCCAAGAGGAAGAGATGACAATCATAAATATCTATGCACCAAACACTAGTGCTCACAACTATATAAAACACATACTAATGAACATGAAAAATCATAAAAGCAATAATATAATAGTAGTGGGGGACCTCAATACCCCACTGTCACAAATAGATCAACTAGACAAAAAAAATAAGCAACGAAATACTAGAACTCAATCAAAGTCTCAAACAAATGAACTTAACAGATGTTTATAGAGTGTTCCACCCCACAAAATCAGACTACAAATTCTTTTCAGCTGCACATGGGTTGTTCTCAAAAATAAACCACATACTTGTTCACAGAACATATCTACATAAGTGCAAAGGAATTGAAGTTATCCCCTATACATTATCAGACCATAGTGCAATGGATAAAAGATCAATAGCAAAAGAAACTACAAAAATTTCATAAACACGTGGAAATTGAACAACACACTTCTGAATAACCAGTGGGCCACAGAGAAAGTTAAGAAGAAATCAGACAGTTCCTTCAATTAAGTGACAATGAGAATACAACACACCAGAATCTGTGGGACACAATGAAAGCAAACTTATGAGGGAAATTTATAGCAGTGAACACTTATACTAGAAAAACAGAGCGAGCCCAACTAAACAACCTGATGTTGAAGCTCTAGCTTCTAGAAAAAGAAGAGCAGGACAAATCCAAAGCTCATATAAGGGAGTAAATTATAAAGATCAGAACAGAAATCAGTGCAATGGAGACTAAGAGAATGATACAAAAAAAATCAATGAAGCCAAGAGTTGGTTCTTCTATAGAATAAACAAAATTGACAAACCCTAGTCAACCTTATCAGGAAAAGGAAAGGCCCAAATCCATGCAATTAGGAATGAAAAGGATGAAATTACAACAGACCCAGCAGAAATCTAGAGGATCATCAATATCTACTTCCAGAACCTATATGCCGATGAGAAAGAAAATGCAGAAGAAATGGACAGATTCCTAGACATGTATGAATTACCAAAGTTGAACGAAGAAGACCTAAAGATACTAAACAACCCAATATCAATCAATGAAATTGAAAACATAATTAAAAACTTACCAACTAAGAAAAGCTTGGGTACTGATGGCTTCACTGCTGAATTCTACAAGACATTTAGAGAGGAACTACTGCTATTACTATTTAAACTCTTCAATGAAATTGAAAGGGAAGAAATACTCTCAAATTCATTCCTGGAAGCAACCATCACCTTGATCCACAAAGCAGTGAAAAACCCAACCGAAAAAGAGAACTATAGGCCAATCTCAAAAATGAACTTAGATACAAAAATCCTTAATAAGATCCTAGTACATAGAATGCAGATCATCAAGAAGATCATGCACTCTGACCAAGTGGGATTCATCCCAGGGATGCAGGGCTGGTTCAACATATGCAAATCAATCAATGTAATACACTATATCAATAGAGTAAAGGACAAAAACCATATGATCATCTCAATAGTTGCAGAAAAAGGATTTGACAAAATCCAACACACATTTATGATAAAACTCCTACAAAAAATTGGAATAGATGGTCTCTACCTCAAACTGATAAAAGCCATCTATGAAAAACCAACAGCCAATATCATACTACATGGTCAAAAACTGAAATCCTTCACACTAAAATCAGGAACAAGACAAGGATGTCCACTATCAGCACTCCAGTTCAATATAATTTTGGAAACATTAGCCATGATAATTTGACAGGAGAAAGAAATACAAGGAATAAAGATACGAAATGAAGAAGTCAAATTGTCATTATTTGCGGATGACATGATACTCTACATAGATGACCCCAAGAACTCCATCAAAAGTCTTCTAGACTTAATAACCAAATTCAGTCAAGTAGCTGGTTACAAGGTCAACACACAAAAATAAATAGCTTTCCTCTACATGAATGACAGACTCACTGAGAGAGAAATAGGGCAAACAATTCCTTTCACAATAGCATCCAAAAAACTGAAATGCCTACGAATCAACCTAACAAAAGAAATCAAAGACCCCCTTTCTGAAAGCTATAGCACTCTGAAAAGAGAGATTGAAGATGTTATCAGAAAATGGGAAGACATCCTGTAGTCCTGGGTAGGAAGAACTAACACAGTGAAAATGGCCATACTTCCAAAACTGCTATATAGGTTCAATGCAATACTAATTGAAATCCCTGCAGCATACTTCATGGACCTTGAGAAAACAATCCAAAAATTCATTTGGAATAAGAAGAGACCCAGAATAGCAAAAGCAGTTCTAGGTAACAGAGACATGGCAGGGGGTGTTACAACCCCCAACTTGAAACTATATTAGAAAGCTACTGTGATAAAAACAGCATGGTACTGGCAAAGAGACAGACCTGAGGACCAGTGGAACAGATTAGAAGATACAGAAACAACTCCAGACATACTCATCCAACTCATCTTCAACAAAGATGCCAAATGCCCTCAATGGAAGAAAGATAGCCTCTTTAATAAATGGTGCTGGAAAAATTGGGTTTCAACTTGCTAAAGATTAAAACTAGACCCATATCTCTCACCATGCACTAAACTAAAATTGAAATGGATTAAAGATCTAAATATTAAAATAGAAATGCTGAACCGGCTGGAACAGAGGTTAGGTAGAACTCTTGAAGACACTGGTGTAGGAAAAGATCTTATGAACAAAACCTCAGTTGCCCGTGAACTAGCACAAACAATCAACAAGTGGAATCTCTTCTTATTAAAAAGCTTCTGCACAGCAAGAGAAACCACCAGCAGTGTGAAGAGACAACCCACAATGTGGGAAAAAATCTTCACCTGCTCTTCCTTAGACAAAGGTCTACTATCTCGAATCTATAAAGAACTTAAAAAAATCAGACCTCCCAAATTTAAAGACCCAATCCAAAAATGGGCATCTGAAATGAACAGACATTTCTCAGCCAAAGAAGAAGAAATACCAAATAAACATATGAAAAAATGTTCAACACTGAGATTCCACCTCACCCCAGAAAGAATGGCTGCTATCAAGAAATCAACCAGTAACAAATGCTGGCGGGGCTGCGGGGAAAGAGAATCTCTGCCCCACTGCTGGTGGGAGTGTAGACTGGTGCAACCACTGTGGAAATCAGTATGGAGATACCTCAAAGAACTAGGACTGGATGTCCCATTTGACCCAGCTATTCCCCTCCTGTAGATCTTCCCCAAAGAATTAAAAGAATCGTATCACAGTGATATATGTGCACCCATGTTCAGAGCAGCACAGTTTGTAATAGCTAAAGCTTGGAAACAGCCCAAATGCCCATCAACTGGAGACTAGATAAAGAAAATGTGTTTTTTTTCTAAAATGGAGTACTACTTAGCCAGAAAAATGAGAAATTAGAGACAAATATTATTAAATGGATGCACATTGAGGTGATACTCTTCAGTGAAATAAACAGGACACACATGTGTAAATACCAAATAGTTTCTCTAGTGTGAGAAACTGAAAGTGTAAATAACGACTAAAAGGTATAATAGATCATGTGAAATAGGAAGAAAAGGGGCAAAGGGGAAGTCGGAGGGGTAGGGGAAAGGAAAGAAGGGAATGGAATTAATATGAGAAAATGAAAAAATGGAAACAAATGCTGCTTACACTAGCTAAAATTTTGATCATTAAAAATATTATGTTAATTGTTATCTTACCATTGTTGTTTCTTGAATGGACCCAAAACTGTTAATAAAAATATTGACGACTACATCAACAGGAACGCCTATGAATAAAAATCAAGGATATATTTAGTAGCTGTACAAAGCTCGATCACAATCTTCATAATATAGTTTGTATGCTTTATTTATGTTTTTTAATTCATTCTGGGATGAAACAAGATCATAATTGTCATTAACTTATTTTTATAAATAGGAATCATAATACAAACTCAACCTGAGCTGTGTATTATAATGTTTGTCATTCATTCTGGAAAATACATTTACTTTTAAAACAGTTTGCTTTTTCTACGGCTTTTATTTTACAAAACTGTAAATCATTCCTTTTAAAAGTCTTTGAAAAATAATTTGATGTTTTTACATCTTTCACATCTTTTTGAATTCTGAAATGAATTAGTATAGCGGCGTTTAAATTTTAGTTGTAATAACTATATTTTAATGTTTAATTCATGAAAATGCAGAGTTCATCAGATGTGTAACAGAAGCCATTATATAGATTTCTACCTTACCTGTTCCAAAATAACTTGAAAGTTCACGGAGTGCGAGCTGAGGCATCATGTTGCAAATTTGTTTCTTTTTTTCTCAGCTCATTGCGCCGCTGTTTGGGCTATCAAGCGGGGAATGTGAACTTGGTCTTTTAGCCACTAACCGCAGCCTGATGAAAGCCAGGTGGCCAGTGGATACGGGGCAGGGGCAGATGTGTGGCAGCCCCACCGAGGCTGCTGTGAAAAGCCACTGAATAGGCTCTGGTAATGAACCGAAACCCTGCTTTTACAACAGAGCTGTGTAACTTCAGCTGAGTAGAAGCAGCTGCAGACCTTTCCTTGGCGAAGAAAAAAAGCCTTATAATGTTAATCTGATCTACATTAATACCTGTCCTTAACCAGCAATAAGAATTACTGTTTTCCACAGATTTTTTCCACAGAGCTTTTCGCAATTCATCAAAAAAAATTTTAAAAATCGATATAAATATGCAGTCTACTCATGACTTTTATTTACATATAGTGTTTGTTCTTGAAAGCTATAATAAAGGACAATATTTTATTGGAATAAATATAATCTCTGGGTAGTCCCTGTTGTTCTTAAAGTTAACATTTTAAAACCAAATGATCTTTTTGTGAGTACAAGATGGGGAAATTTTTTTTTATTGTGTAAAATATAAACAAAAGCAAAAGATAAATATAAATGTATTGTATACCTAAAATGTACCAATAAAAGAATTTAAGAAGAAAAGGACTTAAATATATATCAGAATGGTTCATTTTCCCTACATCAGTAAATGGCTGTTCTATAAAATTATAACATTTGTGTCTGTGAATGAAAATACCCTGCTTTTGAAAAAAAGAAATTATCCACAGCCTTAGTTTTAAATCACTAAGGTTTAGAAAACCCATTACAGACGTTAGCCTGTTAATTCAGTGTACCCTTTTCCTTGTTTTGTTTTAAACTAGTAACCTATATGTGAAGCTATTAGAATATTTTGCTTATCATTGAATATTTTAGGCATTAAAATTGCTCCAAGCCTAAGCACATTATAAGATAGTTACATGTCAACCTGAAGTCTGATTGTTGTGTACATCGCAAAGAATGAGTTTCTACACCTGAAATTCAGTTTTGAACTATATGAATGAAGATGTTTGGATGGGAGGGGAAGGAAGCCACAAACCTTTGAAGTTTGGTCTTATCCTGGGATCGTAACTGACCAACATCCTGTTCAGGATATCGCTGGTGGAATTGCGCGGCACCCGATCCAGGTCCTCTGGCGACTGCTGACTGCATGCCCAAGAACACGGAACAAGAACACTGGTGATCAGTACTGAGAAGCAGCAAGCGGGAGCAGTGGGGATCTCCCCTGGGAAAAGGACTGCTGTACTGAGACACATTCACCACCCTGACCCGGCTTTTCCAGATGTGACTGCAGAATACCAACTATTTTCAGACCCAAAGATACTTGTACAAAAAGTCCAGGAAAAGTATTTCAGCATCCATGTTTACTAAGTGCATAAAGCACTGGCACAGTCACCTCAGTCCCCGTCCCCTGGTGTTACACAAAGTTAAGCAGAGATTTCACTTGCCCTGAAGCAACCTGCAATTAAAATTCAGGCGGGCACAGAGAGAGCATTCAGTGAGGGAAAACAGCAGAGAAAGCCTCTGAGCCACGGGGCGATTAACTTTCGGCCTGACACAGGCAGCTGTGAATTCCGTAAGGCAAGGAGAACCAAAGAAACCACCAAACAGTCATACTGACACTCATACAGTGATATTCCCCAAGAAACAGTGTCTGTTCTCCTCGCTGAATTAAATATGGTAGCTAAGCGGGAAAATTGACAAAAGAGGGCTCTCTGTTATCAGATCAATGAAACAGGTAAAATACTCCAGTGCTGTAAGATGATTATTTATTTCCTCTATAAATAGGGTGCAAGTATTTGCCATCAGCTCTTTACTCAGAAGAAAATCTGCCATACATTGCTACTTTAATTAACTTTGAAAAATAAGTCATATTAAATTGGTAGTTAAAAGCACTTTTTAAAAAAGATAACTCCTTGGAAGTCCAAGGGAAATGCTTTGTTGTTTCAGTTTGCTGCTTTGGTTTGCTTTCCCCATAGCAAAACCAAGTCCCTGAAGAACACAAGGTAGATGAAAACTACACTTGGAGTATCTAGCAATGATAGTCTGTACTGCTATGGTAAAAACTTTTAATTTAATAAATTAATGTATGTGGAACAAACTTAGATGCAATGGGCTTGGCTTTGTAGTGATACAGAGACTCCTTCCTGTTAGGCAGCTTGCTTCTGATAAGAGGCAACTGCTACAGTGAAATGTGACAGACAGAACGAACTTCACGAAAAATCAGAGAGGACCATGAATTGATGAAGACAGCCCTTTCCAACAGGTATCATTCAGAGTGTGAAACATTAAAAAAATGAAAGTCAATTAGCCAAACTTCCCAAGGGCAGAGGAGATGATATGGATTTTTAAAAAATGCTTCCAAGGGCTTTATCAGCTCCAGTATCTCAGCCTCGGGATGAGATTGGTAATGAGATTTTCCATGTTGCTGCAAGTGAAATTGTAACCTCCTTAGAGCCAATTGCCATCCCTATGGACAGATGGGAAACTCTAGGAGAATGAGGGTATGTGAGAGCATTGCGTATTAGGATGCAAATTAGTGTTCAAAGCTATCTACAAGTTTTCTTGTGCAAGGGAGGAAAGCAGAATTGATTATGGAATAAACTTGCACTGGACCAATTAAGGACTGTGATTATTGTGTCTCTTGATGTTAAATTCTTTTCAAGTCCATTTCTTCCAGGCAATGTAAAGACATTAATTAACACTAATTTTTATCGTTTGGAACTTTATGGCCCAATTTTCTACCTGTGAGTTGTATCAAACCCAAAATCCAGCCCTAACTCAGTAGCGAAGTGTCCTTTCTCTATTCACTACTGCAGAATCAGTCCCCCTTCTGTGAATATTGTATTGTACTTCTCCTTTCTCACTCAACCAATCGAAAGTCAGTCTGTCCTTCAAGACTGCTTTAAAACACAACTTTTCTAAAATTTTGCTTCAATCACATCTCCTTATTCCAATGAACACAAACTATTAAATACACCATTTGCCAAAAGTTTTGCAGATTTCTTCATCTCTACAGAGTACGGTCGAGACAAAATGCAGGCAGGACCACCACTGAGGGGCTCGCAGCTTCTATATTTCTGTAGTTCCTTATCCCACTTGCATGGTATTCAGCACACATTTGTCGGAACAGTTTCTATCCTCCAACTCTTGTCAGCGCACTTCAGTGCAGTGGTTGTTTGTGTTGTGTTGTGTTGTAGGGCCCAGGTCATCATTTTCCAGGGGAAGGAGGTTCTTTCTTCATAAAGGTCTTTTCAGGAGTGGCATGTTCCCTCCTCAGAAGTTCCCAACCATTGGGCATTGCCAAGTCAAGCATTGGCATAGAGAAAGGAAAAATCAGAACCAGCTCCAGTCAATAGTCTAGATTGGAGTAGATACTGGGGAATCCACCATCACATCCATTATCTACTTTCATTTGGTTACCTTATTCACTTGGCTAACAGAAGAGAGATTAACCGCACAGGAAGCTGTTTTTCAGTGGAGATGATGAGAAAAAACTGACTGATAGAGTGAGCAGGAGGTAAGTAAATGAAGCAATAGAAAAAATGGGACATGAGGAAAAATCCAGAAAGGTTAGTGGATTCTTTTTTTTTTTGGTACCGGGGATCAAACTCAGGTCCTTGCGCTTGCTGGACAGGCAGTGGAACCACTGAGCTAAATCCCCGGCCCAAGGTTAGTGGATTCTTCTCGGATGCTAGAATCAGGAATGAAACCAGGACTGGGGATGGAGGGAGTGACGGAAGCTTGTCTGCTAAGGGTGAGATCCTCACATCACAAACACAGTGGAGCCTAGAACCCTGACTTCTAGTTACATTCTCCTTCCACCGTGAGCCAGCCAATGTGGAAATGAAACACTGTGTTTCATTTCTTACTATTGTCTGAGGACAAATTTGCAACAGTTGCCTTTAATTTCAATTATAGAATCAGGCCACACTGCATTCCACAAAACACAATAAATGTTCCAATGAATCCAGCAGAGAAGTTTGGTTTTATTTTTATTTTTTTTTATTATTATTATTTTTTTTGGTACCGGGGATCGAACTTGGGTCCTTGTGCTTGCGAAGCAGGAGGCAAGACCACTGAGCTAAATCCCCAGCCCCAGGAGAAGTTTGGTTTTAGAGACAGAAAGGGCTGAAGACAGCTAGATCAAAAAACAAAAAAAGCAAATTGCTCATTTCGAAGTTACTTTCCTTATAAATCGGTGACAGGGCCACAGGACAATACAAAAATAAATTACTTAAGGGCAACTTTTTTTTCTGTGAGGATTAAAGCAGAGGGCTTTCCTTATGTCAACTGAAGCTGATCTACTAGGGAAATTGGCAGTTATTGCTCTAAGCCTGATTTCTTAGAAGGTAAACATCTTAGTTTCAGTGTAGTAATGTGGAATTCTAGTGTGAATGACTCTATGTTTTTATTTTTACCCTTGTCTGGTGGGGCCCAATGAAGGAGCTTGGACCAAAACCATGGCTTCTTCTCATATTTATTTAATACCAATGTACACATATATTGCTTTCAGGGATATGTATGATATCTTGGATTCTATGAGCTTTTCAAGTCATTTTAAAAAATCATTAGTATTAACAATAAGAATTGGCCCTTCTCTACAATAGATCAGGGCTGTATCTAGCCATCTCCAAATGTTTCTATTTCTCTCCAAAATTAAAAACAAGTTGTTGTTTGTAAACACCAAAAACTCAATGTCAGTTGACAAAATTCATTCAAAATCAAACAGGAAACACATTAAACATTGTATGGTCCTTTTTCTCCTGTTAATTCTGTCAAGATATGTGTACATGACTCTGCTGTAGGGACCTGACATGAATGTTTAATCAATAGTTTGCCTTTCTTTTATATTAGAAGTTCAGAGACATTTTAAATTTGAAACTGAATTCCATGAAGTTTTTTTGCCTATGCATGAATCCAGGGTTCTTTCCAGATCACCAATACTAAAATCTCATTCAAAATCATCTCTACTGATGACAATATGTTTGAGAGGTTAGATGAAGATAGCACTTTCTCCCAAAGATCTAAAATAATTTGTATGTAGTATATTTTCGTATATCTATCTATATATCATGAAATATGTTAAACCTTGTCATCTGAAAAGTATTATTAATGCTAAATAGGCATGAAAGAAGTTAAATGGCTTTAATTAGATCATGTGCTTTATTATTAATGTGTCTGTAGCCTGAATCTCAGGCCAATGTTTTATCCATTTAACTCCACTGTTTTGTTTAATTTCAAGAACTCTATCAACAATCCCAATATATTACAGAGCAGGATTTATTTCCTGGAAATATGATATTAATTTAAAATAATAACTTATTCTGCTCAGGCAGAGTGATCAAATAACTAGAGAAAATAATGCTTTATATCAAAAGCCTTTTTACACTCATCCCTCTTTGTTCAACTGCCTAACCTTGAACCAATATCATTACTGATAGAGAAAGACATCCAAGGAATGTATCTGCGGAAGGGCTGTGTGATGTAATGTTTTCCAGCACCACCGAAGGAAAAATCCAGAATTTTTTTCTAAAGGAGGAATCTCAATTTTCTACTAACTGTAGAGTACTCTTATTTTACAGAACCCTTTTGTGATCATTTAAAAACAGGTGTGCATGCCGTATTGTCTTCATCTTCCCCCTCAAACAAAAATTCTGAGACCAAAGAAATTGTGTTGTTTTTCCACAGTTACAAAGGCAACAATGCCCAAGGACTTCTCGGAGCTGAACATTGGGTGGCATATGTCACCATGAGTACCGGAAGTGACTGGCCTCAAGTGCAAAGCCGCAAACTGGAGGGCAGAGGCACATGTTACTTTAAGGCATGCTTTGCCTCTTCGTTAGGTGACAGACACCTCCAAGAATCTGATGAGGGCAATGTACTTCAGGGAAATACTACATGGAGTTTGCATTTCTGGAGGGTTCTGGATGTCTGAGCAGAGGTTAAGAAACCCCCTTTCAGAGAAACAAAGATAATCTTCCATCTTCCCATCATAGGGGACACTGCCTCAGTAGGATGCTTTGATTTAATGCTGATTATCCTTCTCCTACTTGAGAAAATACAAAGAGGCACACAGGATCCTTGTGGCAGGAGGATCAGATGACAGAGCTTTTCTTCCTGAACCCCACACCAACAGGACTCAGGGAGGAATTACATCAGAGAAAACAATATAATCATGAATAGTGGCATCAGTGATTTACTAGTCGTGTGTGGTGTGTGTCTGTCTGTGTGTGTGTGTGTGTGTGTGTGTGTGTCACTGGGCATTAAATCTAAGGCCTAGGCATTAAGCTACATGCCTAGCCCCTTTTATTTTTTGAGACAGTTTCACTAAGTCACTAAATTGCATCACATGAACTTTTGATCCTCCTGCTTCAGCCTCCCAGAGTGCTGGGATTATAGGCATGTGCCAAGACACCCAGCTTCTTCGTCATTATTTTTAAGAAGCTAGCATTCTCCTATGAAATGAGAGGAGAAGAGAAGATTCTTTTTAAGGAAGCAATTATCTTACAGTGACAAAATAAAGAAGCATTCAAGAAAAAGAAAAGAAAAAACCCATGAGGTTGGGAGAATCTCAACTGAAAGACACAGGAGCAACGGAGAGAGGTCCCATGGCCAAAGCTGAAATGGTTTGAGCAATAAAATAAAGTAGTACTGGCTTATAATCAAACATAAAGTGAACACCCATGAGTCCATACTGTTGTAAATGAGTGAACAAATTCATGAAGGAAACAAATAAATCACCTATGTAAAAATTCCAATAGGCAGTGTAAATCCTCTGCTCCCAGCCTGACAGAACACAACTCCCAGTCTGTGTGTGCAGCTCTGCATGCTGACTTCCATCCAAAGAGTTCAGGATGGGAAAGGAGGCAAAGTGTAACTTCAGAGGAGACACCTGGCAGCTACCACCTCAGCAATGGCCACAACCTGCCTTGAGAGCAGCAGGTCGAGGGCACCAAACGCGCACTTGGTGCAGTGCGATGACCCTAGTCTTCCTTCCAGAAATGCTCACCAGTCTCTAGTCACAAGGAAAACCTCAGGAGGATCAACCACGGCCCTTCAAAAGCAGCATCTGAGGAGGAGTCAAAAGGAGCCTCAGCCACTGTGATGACTGAATGGGACACACAGGATAGCAGTGAGAATGAAGCGTATTTGAATGAACCATGACTTGACTTAGAAACAATGCACTGGTACTTGCTCTTTTCCTATTGCAAAAATAATGGACCATACTAGTGAAAAATAAGAATGAGGAAACTAGGTACAAGGTACATGGGAACTCTTTGGACTATTTGGAAATCTTTCTATACATAAAAAACTAGTTTTAAATAAAGTGTTTATTGGAAAAAAGTGGGCAAGAAAGAAGCTGAGAGACTCAGGAGAGCCAAGCACACTCTTGTTTTCCAAAATCCACAGCCTTAACAAGAAGCCAGTGATCACAGAAAAGTGACATCTTGATCATACACCAAGGCTGAGGCTTACAAAAAACAAACAGTCACAAGTCTGTACCTGTCATCTTATTAAACGTTCAGCACAGCATTTCTATCTAAGTAGAACAGCTTTCAGATAGGTAGGTAGGTAATGAGACAGAGATTCAAATATAGACAAATGCTTTATATTAGTATATTCAGATGACTAATTAAATCAGCAATATTTATGAGTACAGGCAATTGTGAGGTTATATTTTAATTTTGTATTTTTCTCTCTATGATGTGTCATTTGACAGTTTCTGTATTTATTTTACATTCTGTTTTCACAGACTACGTTGTGAACAGAAGGCTTATGAACACAGACAGTGAGAGATACCTTTTCTATGACTGGTTGAGTTCAGTCTAAGTTTACGTGAAGAGAATGTGTGTGTGGGTTTGTGCCTGTGTGGCAGATCTGCTGGCTTCTCGTGGGCCAAGAACCCTAATTAAGAGCCCTGTTCCACAACATTCAACTTATTTACCCCCTCACTGGGCTGAAAGGACTGCAGTCTGTGGAAACATTTTCAAATCTTTTACATCTCCAATTATGCCACGACCTCACCCATGGCCTGAAGAAAAGCATTTTTCATAAAGTAAAAATATCTATTTGGAGAGATGCTAGACTTCGAATACAGGCGATTTTCAGATCTCACTGAAGTCCATCCTTGGTCATTTCTGACTTCATGACTCCTAGATCACCTGTCCTAGGAGTGCCAGGAGACAAGAGCAACTGTGCATGTGCCCCACTTCTCAAATGGTGTGAAAGGCACATTCTCACTACTTCCAATTGTCACTCCTCACTAAAGTATCACATATTCACCATACTTCTAATGTTTCTCAAATAGTGTTAATATACATTCTCAGTACTTCATGATGCCAACCTCATGCCATAAGAAATCACATTTAAAACTCAATCCGAACAGAATGCTACTGTGCAATTACTTTCCATACCAGGCAGAAGGAGATGATATCCTCACACAACAAAAAGGCTCCAGAGCAACACTTCTGAATCTGCTGCCAACTACAAAGGTGTTTATCCCCCTGATATCCACACTTGACATGCATAGAAAATAGTTTCCTCTTGCCCAGAAAAAATGTGTATAAGCTAAACCACACACACACATGCTGACGTTAAGGACAAATGGACTTAAGATTACTTTAAAAGCCAAGAAACCGGCTGTCAAGCTGCAGATGGACTGCAAGCTGCCCACGGATGTGGCACTCCCTGTGAGCCTCAGCATCCTCCCCTTTCAGTCGAAGGCCCAACTCGGGTCTTTCTAACCTCGCACACAGCCGAGGACCTGACTCGAGGTGGAGTGTCAGGCGCAGTGCTCGCCCTCTCAGATGGCCCCTTAGAAGTGACTGTGGGCCAGGAAACTGAGTGCTTACGTTTGGAGCTAAGTCTCCTCAGGAAGGGCCCACAGCTGAAGCAAGTGGCTAGCTCTAGAGGCCACTCACACTCAACCCTTCTGAAATGGAGATGTAAAGGTACCAGGTCCCTTTCTACCGGCCGGAACAACTCTGAAGGGGCAGCTTAGCTTCAGCGCGACCAGTGGCATGGGTGACGGATGACTGCTACAAGAGCAAGTTCCTGTATTCAAAACTGCTTTGCTGCCCCGTCCAATTCATTGTTCCCCAAGGCGATCCCTTTCTTCACACAAATCTTCATCCGACGTTTTATAGTGTTACCCAAGGAGCTGGATTTTATTTCATCCATCCCAGAGCAGAGGCAGGGTCCGGCATGGGTCAAACCCTACAGGTCACAGAGAATCAGAAACGCTGTGAGAAAGCATGGAGAATCCTCTCTCAGCACAGTAAGTTAAAACATCCACTCTGCAATTCCTTGTGAAGAGGAAATGAGTTGATCCCATGTTGCAACTTCTCCAAGAACTGAGATACTAGCTTCTGAGGCACCTGTCTCAGAGAGCAGACAGGACCTGACATACTAAGAAAAGAATGAGTGTTTTCCACTAGGATGAAGGTTTGGGAAGCCCACAAATGTCTGCTGTTTGGTAAAAGTCTTCTCTTACATGAGTTCAGTCCCTAAGTACAGGGAGAGGTAGAAGTATTTTCTACACACAGATACAAACAGATTCTTGGAAAATGAAGAAACAGGCAAGCACAATCCATAAAAAGGAACAAAACTCAAAAACCAATCTTAATAAAATGGAAATATATGAATGATCTGACAAAGGATTTAAAGTGAACATCCCACAGAGGCCCAGTGAGCTCAGAAAAACAAGGCACAAAGTGCGAATTTCAACAGGGTTGGGAAATTTTTAAATGAAACAAGCAGAAATCTTGGAGCTGAATAATTCAATAATTGAACTGAAAATCTAACAGAGAGACTTCATAGCACATTAGAGTATCCAGAAGAAAGAACGAACTGACCCAAAGACACATCTCTTAAAATTTTTCAGTTCAATCAGTGGTCTAAAAATAAAATTAAAAAAAGAAGCAGTGAAGAATGCTAAAGGAACTTCAGGGGACATTTTGATATTGTGACCTGCAGCTGCAACCCACCCTGGATTCTGGGGAGGGGAGAAAGGCTCAAGGTTGACTGGATCCCCAGTCACCAATGACACAATCATACCTACACAGTGAACCCTCCATGAAACCCCAGGCACCAGTGAGCTGAACACACGGAAGGGAGTGGAAGTTTCCTGCTTCTTCCCCAGGTCTTATTCTTTGCATCACTTTCTTTGGGCTACTGCTCTGTATCATCTGTAATATTCCCATATGTCGAATGGGTAAATGTAATTACAGTGCTTCCCTGAGTTCTCTGACCTGCTTCAGGAAATTAATCAAACCCAAGAAGGAAATGATGGGAACCATAAGTTAGAGGAGGTCAGTCGGTAATACAGGGCACAACCCAGGACTAGCAAAAGTATCTGAAGCTGGGGGAGGAGGATCAGCCTTCAAGCTGTAGGATTTGACACTCTCTCCAGAAAGAGAGGGTCAGAATTAAAATATAGCATAGTTGATTGGTATCTGCTGGAGAACTAATTAGTTGGTGTTGTGGTTTATAGCTAGATAACCTCCCCGCCAAGCCTCAAGTGCTTTAGCTGGAGCTCTTGGAAGGTGATTGGATTATGAGTGCTTACCGCTGACTCCAGCTAGGAGGTGGGGTCTGGTGGGAAGAGGAGGTCACTGGGCGTGTGTCTGGGGTCGGTCCCTTCCTTCCTCTTCCTTTCATCTCTCTCTGCTGCCCACTCCCTGCCAGAAGCTGCTGCTCTGCTCTGCCGCTCTGCCCTGTGGCTCCACTTTGGAGCCAGCCAGCCACAGACTGAATCCACTACAAACTGTGAGCTGAACAAACCTGTCTTCCTTTAAGTTGTGGGTGTCAGGCATTGTGTCTCCGTGGCAAGTAAGTAGACAGTCGGTGTCTGAGGACACACACACACACACACACACACACACACACACACACGATGCCAGAAGTATGGTACTGAATGGAGAGTAGATAGTAGGTAAAACACTTATTTTTCTATCTTTCTCACTGACACCATTAAGTAGACACACGTATGCACTGCATGACTATCAGTAGGAGAAGAAAGGACTAGAAAGCTTACGCTAAGAAATACTGGCTAAAATAATGGGGGGAGGAATTGGATATCCAAATGCAGGAAGCCCAAATAATCACACACATAGAAGACGACCACAAGGAATTCTATACTGAGACATGTCGTGCTAGTCAAGATTCTGTAGAGACAGAATCAGTAGGGTATGTATTATTATATCTGTGTATCTGTATCATCTATGTCTATGTTCCCACATCCTCACCTACACCTACGGCTGTATCTACATCTATATATGAGGGGATTTGCCCGGAACATTGGCTCACACATTTATGGCAGCTAAGAAGTCCCACAACAGCTTTCTCTGAAACTTGAAGACCCTGAGCTGTCATTTACACTGCGTGCACCAGTACACAATACTGTGATACTGTAGCAGTGATGGTAAATCATTTTAATGTAATACTTAAGAGAAATGTATCAAAATAACTAAAACTAAAAGATGTTAATGGTATCAATTACAAAGTGAGAGGGTAAGAAGTAAATTGCAGAACGTTTTATGTGATTTATGTTAAGACCACAGTTTAAGACAGACTCTGATAATTATGCAATATTTTTCTTAGCTCATTGATAATGACAGAAAATAGCTACAGAAGTCACATAAGAGAATAAAAGGAATCAAAGCATATAAAAATCACACACATGCACACATTTAAGAAGATTACAAGTAAGGATAAAAGGGACAAAAAAACTAAGATGATACAATTTTTAAAATTGGCAATGGTAAATCTTTTCCTTTGATGATTCCTTTACATTTATGCCATCAATTACATTCCTCAATCAAAGATAAAGAGTGGCAGAATGAAATAACATTCTTTAAAAATAAAAATATGTGCTTTCTGTAAGAGACCAGTATTAGTTCTAAGGACACAGCTAGGCTGAAAGTGATGAGAAAAAAAGTTACTCAATACAAATGGTAAGCAAAATAGATCACAAGTATTTATGTTATATCAGACAAAACACCATTAACTCACAAGAAACAAAGGAAAGACACTACAGAATGATGAAAGGCTTGGTCCACCAGAAAGATGTGACGGTAATAAATATGTACACGCCCCATGTAGAAGTATGTAAATATATAAAGAACCACTGACAAAACTGAAGGAAGTAACAGCAATACAAAAATAGTAGAGAATTCAATACTCCACTTTCAAAAATGGTTAAAAAAAACACAAAACATCAACAAAAGAAGAGTGGACTTGAACTATACTACATGTATGCAACAGATACAGAGGAGTTACTAAATAGTAGCAGAATATATATTCTTCTCAAGCATAAGTGGAACATCCTACAAGACAGATCATGTCAGCTTCAAAACCAGGACAGAAGGAGGGAAAAGGGGGCAAAGGAGGGAGGGAGGGAACCCTAGCAAAGGTGGCATCATACCACATGTCTGTTCCAACCACAATGGAATGAAACTTGAAATCAATAGCTAAAGGAAAACTGCAAAATTCACAAATACATGCAAATTGAACATTTTTTGAACAGTACATCAAAGAAAACTTAAAATGAAAATTAGAAAATATCTTGAGGCAAACAGAAATCACAACACAGCAAGTCTACAATGATAAAAACCAATAAAAAACTTTAGAGAGGCAAATGCATATATTAAAAAAGTAAGAAAGATCTCAGATATACAGCTCCATTTTATACCTGAAATAACTAGAAAAGGAATTTTAAAAACTTAAAGTTAGCAGAAAGTAGAAAAATAACAACTTCAGCAGAAGAAAAGAACTAGAGACCAAAAAGTAAAAAATATTAACAGTTTTGAAAAATATAAATAAAATTGACAAACACTGACTAGAATCAAAAAGAAAAAAGTGAGATTTAAAAAATAATATCACAAATGAAAGAAGAGACATAACAACTAACGACAAAGACATACAAAGAATTATGAGACTACCATGACCCATTGTATACCAACAAACCAGGTCACCTAGAACAAAGAAGTAAATTCTAGACACACACAACATACCAAGACTGAATCGTGAAGAAACAGAATATCTAAACAGATCTGCAAATAGCAAGGAGACTGAATCAGTAATCAAAACCTTCCAACAAGGAAAAGTCCAAAAAGAGATCATTTCACTGGCAGATTCTATGAAACATTGTGTAAAATCAATTAAAACAAAACCTTCTCAAGATCTTCCAAAACACTGAAAAAGAGGGAACACTTCCAAAGTCTTTATGAGGGCAGCATGACCCTAACTGCAAGGCCAGACAAAGGCACTACAACAAAAGAAAACTACAGGCCAATATTCCTGATGGACATAGAAGAAAATTCCTTAACAAAACGCTGGCAAATCAAATTCAACGGCACATGAAGAGGATCGTACACCATGACCACATGGTATTTGTCTTTGGGATGCAAAGATAGTTTAATAAATGAAAATCAGCTAATGTTACACACCACACACATCAATAGAAAAATGGATAAAAACATCAGTAGTCACATAAAAAGCATTTGATAAACTTTAACATTCTTTTATGATAAAAATATTCAACAAACTAGAAATAGAGGGAAATTTTACTCCACATAATAAAATCCATAAATGAAAAGCCCATAGCTAACATCATACTCAGTAATGAAAAAGTGACAGCTTCTCTACTGAATTCAAGAGCAAGGAAGGGGCTGGCTCTCAGCATTTCTATTCAGTATAGTACTAGAAGTCCTAGCCAGAGTATTCAGAAAAGACACACACACACACATACACACACACACACACACACGCACACATGAGTTAGAACAGAATTTATCAGTTGCTGAATACAAAACTAATACAAAAATCAGTCGCTTTTCTATCCATTATCAATGAACTCTCTGAAATTCTGAAATGTAAGTTGGAAAAACAACCCATTTACAACAGCATTAAAAAGAATAAAATATTTAAGAGTAACTTTAAGGTAATAAAAGCACATTTTTTAAGATATAAGAATGAACACAGTTATTTCTTGATGATCTTGGAGTAACATAAACATAATGTGCTACGCATTTGTTATTTTTATGAAAACAATTTGCCTGTTTATTTTTAATTATTTTTTAATTTCATTTGTACATGTTTGCAGTTCATGTAGTTTACAGTCATCTTGGGGACTGGCTACATGTTCATATTAGGAATGTTTCTTTAATAAAATTCATACTGTAAAAACTATTAAAAATTGTTGAAAGAAACCAAAGAAACAAACAAATAGAAAAGTATACCATGTCCATGGTTTGAAAGACTTAATATCATTAAAATATCTATACTCCTCAAGGCTATCTACAGACTCAATCCCTAACAAAATCCCAATGCAGATACAGAAATTTTAAAAATTCTAGAATTTATATGGAAACATAAAGAATGCCAAAATAATTTTAAGAAAGATCAAAACTGGTGACATCACATTTTCTGATTTCAAAATATACAAAGCTCCAATAATGACAAGAGTGCAGTACTGACCTAGAAACATGGAGACCAGTGGAGCAGAAGAGAGCCCACTGAAAGTCTAGGTCAGCTGACCTTCCCCACGTGGGCCAAGAGTCACCACTGGGAAAGAACAGTCTCTGCAGTAAATGGGGCTGCAAAAGCAAGCTCCAAATTGACAAGGAAAGGAACGAAAAAGGCAGGGCCTTTGTCTTATACCACTCACAAAATTCAACTCAAAATGCAACCAAAGGCTTAAACATAAGACCTGAAACTGTAAAAGTTATAAAAGCAAACACAGAAGAAAGGCTGCGTAGCTTTTATCTTGGCAATGATTTCACAGAGAAACATTAAAGGCACAGGCAACAGAAGTTAAAATGGACAGGTAGGACCCTGTTAAACTAAACAGCTTTGGCACAAAGAAAACAATCGATGCAATGAGAAGGCAGCCTGAGGAACCTAAGACAATATCTGCAAACCACGCATCTGCTAGGATGTGAATTTCCAAGACACATAAGGAACTCCTATAATAGGAAAAATTAAAAACCTGATAACCTGTTTATAAAAAACAGGCTAAAGACTTAGACACTTCTCTAAAGACATGCAAATGACCAACACACCCATGAAAGGACACAGATGTCCTAACCAAGGGATGCCAGTCAAACCCACAGACCACAGTGAGGCCACCTCACAGCTCCTGGATGGCTGTTCTTATCACAAACCTTTTCAAGACACATGTCTGCAAGAAACATGAAAACATCAGAACCCTGGTTCACTGTTGGTGAACTTTTTTCCTCACAAATTTTAAAATAGAGCTATCATATATATTATCAACAATCCCACCTCAGGGCTTATGCCGGTGAACTAAAACTATCCTGAAGTGATATTAACACTCTCAGATTCATCGCAGAGCTACCCACAGAAGGAAGAGAGGAACACACCTGCCTGTCCATCGACTGGTGAGTGAGGAAAGAAAATGCGATACATGCATACGACAGAATATTATTCAACCTTGAAAACGAAGAAAATCTTGCCAGCTGAGACGAGATGGGTGACTCTTGAGGTCATTATGCTCAGTGAACTCAGCCAGCCAGAGAAAGACAAGCACAGTATGACTCCAATTCCGTGAAGTAACTAAGTACTCAGCCTCACAGAAGCCTGGAGAGGGAAATGAGGAATGGTTGAGAGGCATGAAATTTCATCTATGCAAGATGAGTAATCCTACATAGCTAGCTGTAGTGGACAATTACCAAACCACACACAGTAAGGTGTGTTAAGAGGAGAGGTCTTGAGAAACAAAATTTAAATTCTTGGCATTCTTCTAGGGAGAATTTGGCACATGGAGAAATAAACAGTAAACTCCACCAAGATCACAAGAATTTCAACTTTTTGAAATTAGAAAATTAAAATGGGTCTACTTCTTCATCCACCCCTTCTCCCATGAAGTGGAAAGAAAAGTTTAATTCTTTGGGCTCCAGAAAACAAAAAAAAGCATAAAAGTAAAGGAACCACGAGAGACAGGTGCTGTGTTGAGAAATGTGTTGTCATTTTTCTTTCACTCATCCATAATAGAAAATCAGAGTGTCTTACAAAAGATCCAGTGGGAGGGAAAACTTGAAAAAGTTAAACCCAATTTCAGGTTCTCCCACACGATGTCCAAGTCCGTTAGGGTCAGTCTCGGGTGGGCGGAGGAGAAGCAGGAGCAGGAAGCCAGGCGGAGTGCCTGTCCCAGGAAGACTGTCAAGTAGACCTGCTCCCCTTCTCACAGGTTTCCAGATAACAACTGACAGCAACTTAGTCAAAACTGAATTATTTCAGGAAAACCTAAAATATAAAAATGAAGTATACTCCATTATATTTTAAAACAATTTACAAGGTTAGATGTCACGAAAAAACATGTAATCTACCTTTAAAAAATCAGGTAGTATTCGCACATGAACTAATAATCCTCCTGAATATTTAGGCTCCAGATTAGCTTTAATACATCACACAATACGCTATGCAAATAGCTGTTATGTTGTATTGTGTAGTGGCTAATGAAAAATCTGTACATGTTCAGAACAGACACAATTTTCTCCAAATGTTTCAATTTGTGGTTGGTTGAGTCCTTGTAGGTGGAATCCATGAATCTGCAGGGCCAAGCCCATCCAAACATTGTTAAGTAGGTAAAAATGTGTGTCAGAGAATGGAGATTTGTAGTACAGTCACGCGCCACCTCTTGGCCTATCAGCCGATGACAGACCATGTACAAAGGTGGCCCTGAAGATTATCGGGCGGCTGAACATTTCTGTCACCTAAAACACTGTCACGTTGTGAGGTGTGGGTAACACTTTACTCAGTGTCTATAATGTGCCTGTGCCAGGCTAAACAAAGTAGCACAAACACTCCGTTACCATAAGGAAAAGCTATGCTGCTGGTTTACATATTCACTACCTTATGCTTGTTATTGTTATTTTAAAGCACACTCCTCCTATTTACTAGAAAGAACTAACTATAAAATTAGCCCAAGGCGAGCCCTCAGGAGGATGGCCCTGTGGGCACAGGCACAGGTGGTGATAGCTAGGCTGGTCAGCAGACCTCCTGCAGGGCCAGATGGGAGGTGAACCATGCTGATGCTGGGGACCCCGGCCCCGCTAGGCCAGGGCTACTCTGTGTGCTTGTCTTAGTTCTTAATAAAGAAATAAGGTAAACATAGATCTTAAAAATATTTTTAAAAGCTTATAGAATAAAGAAAATCAGTTTCTAAAGCTGTGGGATGTTTTTAAGTGAAGTCCAATCACAAAAACAGTCAGAAAGTTAAAAAATGTAAAAATGTGTAAGGCAAAAATGCTACAGTAAACTTAAGCTAATGTGTTACTGATGAAAGAAGGCATCTTCTCTGTAGGTGTAGCGCCGCCTGAGAACACGGCATTTATAAAGCCATGGGCCCCACAGGGCACCCGGAAACGCACTGCCTCAGCCTCAGCACAACCCTGTCCTGCAGGCTCCACATGAAGGGGCCGGGCAGCTCCTCGGTGTCTTAAATCTTCTGCTCCTTACCCTTCTGTACCTCTTCCACTGTTAGGTTCAGACACACGAGTAATCAACCCTCTGCTACAACTGTCTGCCACTTTCTAATGCAGCGAGCTGTGCAGGTTTGGAGTCTAGGACCAGCGGTGCACAGCAGGGTGTGTGGTAGGCGACCCACCCACGTTTGTGTTGAGTGCACTCTACGATTTTCACACAATGACACGATTAGCTGAGAACACATCCTCATCATTAACCAAGCGTGGCTGTGTATACATGGGACAGAAGGTCGGATCTAGCACATGCTGTACAAAGAACTCCTGTCAATAAGAAAACAACAATTTTTTAAAGTGTACAAATGCTTGAAAGATCACTTTGCAAAAGGGGACAGCTAAAAGTCTGATGTACACATAGCAAGACGTCAGCAACAGAAATCACTGAGGATATTAAAATTACAACCACGATGTGACCTCATGACACTCACACGGGCTGGCTGAAATTAACATGTGCGCGAAACTATCACATTTTGGCGAGGTTGTGCAGTGACAGACACTCACTACTGAGGGCAGCACAACTGGAAAAGCATCCGTAACTTCTGAAGTTATATACCTTATGATACAAGTTTTACTCTGGAGTATGTGTCCAACAGATATAAATGCTTATGTCCACCAAAGTATACGTATAAAGTGTTTATAATACCTCTAATCACAAAAGCCGAAACTGGAGACATTATGAATATTTAGCAGTAGTCCTACGGTGAAAGCGAACCTCCCCTAGGGTTAAGAAACACCCACCTTTCTTTTGTGTCACATGGAGGACTTTACTAACAAAGAACCAAGCATCACTAAATGCCCTGGGAAGACCCTTCGATGCCCCATTTACCAATAACAATCCGAGGTACAGAGTCCAATGCTCCTTCAACCATAAATGAGTGGCTGAACTGGGCCCCACTGAACTACATGGTTACCAATGACCCTGACCACTGCCCTTGCATTTCCTCTTACTCCCAAGGGTAAACAATCACTAGAAGTGGAGTAAATTCTCACTCATGGAGAATCCGCACCTGAGAGCAAAGAAAATCCATCCAGCACACCACATTTTCATCCACTCCCCAACCCTCAGTTCCTTCCAGCCTCAGGTGTTCTAACCTCACAGCTGGAGCATTTATCCTACTGCAGTCTCTGCATGGACCGCCCTTCCCTAGAGTAGTACAACACTATGGAGATCAGTATGGAGATTCCTCAGAAAAATAAAACTAGACATTCTATTTGACTCAGCTCTTCCCCTTATAGGCATTTTCCCACAGGAATTAAAGATATCATATTACAGTGACACACGCATATCCATGTTTATAAGCAGTACAATTCATAGTTGCTAAATCTTGAAAGCAGTCTATATGTCCATGAACGGATGAGTGGATAAAGAAAATATGTATTTATACACAATGGAGTATATTCATATATTCTGAGTATAAAGATATAAAAAAGGATGAACTCCAGTCATTTGTAGGAAAATGGATGCATCTTCAGACCAAAATGTTAATGGAAATAAATCAGACATACAAGCTGCAATATCACATGGTTTTTCATATATGAGAAACTCAAACTATAAATAAAGGGCAAAATAACAGATAGATGATAGGAAACAGATCTTTTGCAAATGGGAAAGGGGGTCAAGAGATAGAGGGAGAGGGGAAGAGAGGAAGGAAGGAGATGAAAAAGTATTTGAGGTGTGTTGTGTGCATGTACCAGCTCTACACGAGGAATGTAATCATTATATGCTACAAACAGGGACTCACAAAAATGTGGAAAAGTCCATCTGTTGCTATCATTCCGTATGAAGGTCAAGAACAGGCAAGACTATCTATCTAACATAATAAAAATGAGAAGTGATGAACCTTTCGAAAGGGATACTGGGATATGGAATGTGGGATATTTCTAGACTGCTGAAACTTGCCTATGTCTCTGAGTAGCCGTTGCCTTACACCACTAAGATCTCTGCATTGCACCTTGGTAGATATTACACCTCAGGTGTAGCGTGAAACACCAGGTAGACACAAATTGGCACCATCTTCCTTGCCAAAGTATACTAACAAAAAAGCAACAGACACCAACTGCATAATTTACAAGGTGACATGTGTTATGATGCACACATGGTGTGTTCACAGTTAAAATCACAATAGCAACATTCTGATTCTCAGGCTAGGTAACAAGTACATAGGTCTTTACCTTATTATCATTCTCTGCACTAAACATCACTGTCATATATCTTTTTCTGTATGGGTTTATAATAATTTTAAATTATCAGCATATCTTTTTGAGACTTCCTAAACCGTACACCAAAGACAAGATTTCCTTTTCATCTAGTAAAAGAAACAAACAAACGTGTAGCTCCTTTTACTTGGGCATTAAACTCCCCAATTCTGGAGGAGAGACTAACTGAATTTCAATCCTAATTTACCACTCACTGGCAGGGTAGATTCAGACACAAACTGTGCTTCAGCTCATTTGTAAACAGGGACACTAATCCTAGAATATCAGCCCTTCACAAAAGCCTGCTTGCAGAAGTCAATAAGGTAATATAAGTGAAGAGCTTGGAATAATACCTAACCTTTGTGTGAAAAATAATTCATAGAGGCCTATTTTGTGTCATATGAAGAGGAAGAGAAATTTATGTTCCAAAAGTCAGAAAAACAGCTGAGTCTCAACTAGTTGAAAGTTATCAGTATGTGGTTTAGTTAAGCAAATATACAGACTATCCTAATTTCTGACCTAAACACCTGAATAAGATGCATGAATTCTTGTATCCTATTTCCCACATCCCTACTCTACTTCTACTGCTCTCTAGAAATGGACGCAATGAATTCTAAAGGATGTATTTTCCTTGCAACTACAAACCAAAACCTTAAAAGAGGGAACTAAGCAAGAGCCAGAGCAGAAGTTGAGGAGTGAAATGAGGAACTTCAGCTCCACAACCCTTAGGAAATCTCTCCAACAGACACCACAGAGCCTTCGGGAGAAAAGGAAACCAATGAGCCAACTGAACCCCTAAAGGCCACCTCTAATTCTCACCAGGTTCCTCACATTTTGCAGCCTCACTTTACACAAATTCTTGGTGTGACATTATTTGCAGTGGAGAGATAAGAAAACTACCCACTTTGAGAATACTTTCATTTGCATATCTTCAGCCCACAGGTTCGAACAATGACATGAAGGCTGAACTTGAACCTCGCTGCAAGACACAGAGGCAGCAAATGGGAGAGTTCCTGTGAGTGGTGAACCCCCTGCTCCTTTGCAATATGGAGAAAAACAAGCCCTTTTTTGTCCATGTCAACCGCTGTTTAGAAGCAAATGTCACTCTTGATTGAGTGAGCTGGACTCGTGGTACTTGGTCATGAGTTCTCCCTTCTCACACACAGCCCGGAAGCTGCTCTGTGAGGAAGCTCCTCCCAGGGCATTTGGGTGAGATCCCCAGTAAATCTCATGCTCTCCATTACCTTTAGATAACAATGTCCCTCCGGACCCCTCAGCACCACCATGAATTGTTCCTCCATAGGTAGGATATGTGGTCCTGGCAGGGATCAAAGCTCAGTTTGATTCACAAATGAAATCCCTTTCTCCCTAGCCTTCCCAAGTCAGGGAAGCGGCTGCGGGTCTGGGACACAACTGCACCCTGCTCTGCTCCCTGCCTTCTAGTTCACAATGTCTCCGGGCATTCTCCAAATCTCCACTTTTGATCACCTGGGAAGGATCATGGCTGTTCTCCAGCTGTCAACTCTCCACTCCAACTGCAGCCACCTCTTCAGGGGTGGCGGTGAACCTAGGCATGTGTGCCACAGAGTGCTGTTTGTACCACTGAGAGCTCCGAAAAGTTCACCATCACTGCTAGACCCTTAAAGACAAAGCTCCTTTGTTATTCTCCAAGCTGACACTCCTTCCTGCCCCTTGTCCTCCTCTCTCCAGATCTAGTCCTCTCCTCTGCAGTCCACACCTGAGCAGCCGCAGTACATACTCAAGAGCTGGCTTCCCTGATGTGAGCGTTCTCCCATACCACCTCTCTCTCGGGTCCACTGCTTCTGGACTGCAGTCCCAGCCTGGCTTGACCTCCCCAGAGTGAATCAGGCACCAATCTGCTATGCGCCCCCAAAATACGGGGAGCAGATGCGATTCTCCCCGGGCCTGAGGAAAGGGGAAGCACTTCCCTCCCACGTCCGCGGCCATTGGTGTGGGAAACACCACAGTGTCCGCAGAGCTTCCTCTGAACCACAGCTCCACTGTGGTCTGTGTGGAGCCAAAGGTCACAAAGCCAGTTTTCAGCCTTCTGCGCTGCATGACTTGTGTGAGAAGCCTGACTCCCGACTGATGCTTGAGGATTCTTGTATCTATTGTTTTGTTCTCAGCCTTGGAAACTCAGCAGTAACTGGGAGAAAGAAAGAGTTCCTTTCTGATACATTACGCTGACCTTTAACTGCTCTGAGTGTTAATTTCTTATAAAACTGTCAGTATTGCATATATATTAAATGTATGTAGCTTATACATTAAGTGCATATACTGACTACATAAAAATAATATATAAATATTAATATTCACTTAAAATTAAGCAATTGTATTAGTCCATTTTGTGTTGGTGTAACAAAATACTTGAGGCTTTATAAAACAAAGAGGTTCACATAGCTTGCAGCTATGGCAGTCTGAGGGCAGAGCACCAGCATGGAGGCCCTGAGGCTATATAACAGGGCAGAAAAGGAGTGAGCCACACAGGGCAGCAGCCAAGCCTGGGAGCAGCCTCCCTTCATTACCTTGATGTCACAAGAGCTACCTCACTCTGCATGACTAGCACTTGTCCCTTAAAGATTCTAAAGTGAGGGCAAAACACTTTCAAATGCAGGTTATGATATAAAGCTAGGAAGATGTTTTAAAGGAGGAATTTAAGATTCTTCACATAAGCTGATATTTAAGAGTCATGTGCATTATCAATTACTATTTTCAGAACTTGTTTGTAAATTAAAGTTCTTTGTCCTAATTCACAGCTCTATCACCATTTGGTCATTTCTTCAGAGAGTTGTAGAAAACCTTTATGTCAAAACCTATTCACAATAGCTAAGATATGGTATCAACCTAAATGCCCATAACAGATAAACTGATGAAGAAAATGTGGTATGCATACATAATGGAATATTATTGAGCCACTAAAAATGATATCCTATAACAGATGGAGCTGGAAGGAATGATGTTAACTGAAAAAAGACCAATTCTGCATGTTCTCTCTGACATGTGGATGTCCAAAAAATAAGTAGTAAGTTTTGGTGTTCGACAGGACAGAGGGAGGAGCCCTATAGTACACAATAACCTATTATATAGTTTAGGAATAACTACAAGAAAGGATCATGGAGGCTTCATAGTGATAAAGAGATGGAAACATTAGCACCTACATGATCCTCACACCTTGTATAGACACACTGAAGTGTCACCGTCCTCCCCATGAATACTTACAGCCAACATACAAGACCTAACACTCTGTCCATTAATGTATTATTCAATTTTTTAAAAAACTGTTTTAGGAAATGGAAATTTAACTACCCAGATTTTGTCACTGTCAAATTATCAGATGGTATCCCATAAAACTTGGAAGATTATTTTTAAAGACTACTTTGATATGACGCGTCAATAGTATCATGTAAAAGATGATAGTTCATATCCTAGGAATTCTATTTCTTTCCCTGAAATGTCGTTATAAGAATTTTATCTGCTATTCATAGGAAATCTTAAGATGATTGATAAACCTTTTCAAGTAAGATTTCTCTCCTGAAATTTCGATCATGAATAAAAGATAATTTGTGTAATACTGCTTAGAAATCACTGACAAAGGCAGACAAGTGTAAGGAAAGAAAATCTGGCATTCTATTCACTACTCTCCTAGAACTTGGAGAACAATGAGCCACAATTAAGGCTTTGCAGATACTTTGTGTTTACAAATTAAGACTTCTTCGATGACTTACTTGATGTTCTATTTGTCAGAGGATTTTGACTCTTCAACTATCTGAGTAATATATTTGGTTCTGAATCTGTGGAAAGATCAAGGTTAGGATACCATAATAAACTCTTCATTATATTTCCCAACTTAATATAGCTTTTGGAAAATTAACTGCTAAGCTAATTTTTTTCCAGCATTGTGAACCTCATAGATACACTCAAGAAAGAGATAAAATGCTACTTGAGGTTGCACCTTCTTCTAGTCCAAGAGTTGCTGCCACGGTGGAATCACTCCAGCAACTGCCCTTCTCTCCTGCATGATGAATGTTCTTGCTCTCCTAGAACCTCTTCATCATCTCAGAAACGTGCTTTATGAACTGTTAGAAACTGTTCTGATGACCTTACAACTTCTTTAACTGTGGCCAACTTTTCTGCTTCCTTTTCCATCAAGATTCTTCAAACGAATTTTAATATTTGTCTTTCTCATTTCTTCTCTTTGCAATAACCTTTGAATCCAATAGATTAAGACTTTTGTAAGAAACAAATCTTGGCCAAGGAAACCACGTCATCAAACTCAAAGGCCAATTCCCAGCTCTGACAGCCTCTGACCTTGCCGACCTCGCTGATCCCTACAGTCTTCTTAAAAGATTTTCTGAACCTCAGTGAGATCCAAGTAGAAGACATTAATCACACTTTAGCCCTGGCTGTTCTTCCTGGTTCTCTTTTGTCCGTTCTTCATTTCTTCCAACTTATTCCCAATCATTTCTCAGTGACCTCACCCATCATCATAATTTACCACTCTCAGATTTATACCTGCAGCCAAGATTATTTCCCAGAATTTCTGACTCTCCCTTTGACAATTAACATTTCCTCTTTGATGTCTAACGGACGCTTCAAACTCAACATGTGAGAGCTGAACTCCTGGCTTTGCCTCGTGTCCTCACTGTAGCACTGTTCAAATCCACTTCCCTTTCAGGCAGTGTAGGAACAGTTTAAGTGGCTGCAGTACAAAGAGGGAATAAATCATATACTCTTTCCTAGTGCTGGGAGCTTAGAATGAGCTCTTATTGACCAGACTTCCATTGGCAGGTAATGTACAGATTGAACACCACTAACTAATCTAACGAGGTGCTTTGATGTGATGGAACACACATCTATGGCCAGGAAGGCTGGGAGATTGTGATCTCCGACATTCTGTTATTTTAAAAGAATGTCAGTGAACTTTAAATTTTAGTAAAACTACAAGCAAGCCCCAAATGTTGTTCCAAAATGATAAAAATAAAACCACTAAATGACAGCGATGATGAAAAAATGTGTGTATTGGTGAAGGTAATACCAAACAAACAGGAACAGTAGCAAGAACATTAATGAAGAACGTGCAGGGGGAGTTTGAATGCGAGATCTGCCACCAGCTGGGCAATGTCATAGAAAAGCAAGACACCCTGCCCTTCCCGATCTCCAGTTTTCTAACTTCCAAACAGTCGGGACCAATTCTGATGCCTACACGTGAGCAAAAAGGGAGCATAAAGTATCTGTGACGACGAACACTGCAACCTTCAAAAATACGCGTATGTATACCTCCGTTTGGTCAGGTTTTCTTACACACAACAGAACAGACTCACAGGGAGATTGGCTGTCCAGGAACAAGAGAGCAACCCTCCGGGGAGAGAGACAGGACACGCAGAGCAGACCGGAAAGACACGAGGCTGGCCACAAGCAGAGGTGTGAACAATCGGATGTATAATAAGTATCACATATATGCTGAAACTGAAGGGTAACAGTTCTCAAAGCGTGGTTCACTGACCCCAGAGGTGCCCAAGACCCTTCCAGGCAGGCCACAGAGCCAAAAACATTCATAATAGTGACTCTAATTTACTTTTTATGTTAAATGTGTGCTAACGGTGCAAAAGCAATGGTGGGTAAAACTGCTGGTGCATTAGGACAAATCAAGAAAATAATATCATCCATACTAAGTGCCAAGATATCCTTCACCACCATATACTGGCAGGAAAACCCCTAAAGAAGAGGTAAGACAATGTTAATTTTATTGAATTTTGAAATGTATATCAGTATCTCTTTAGTATTTTTGTGACAAGATGGGACAGACCCATATGGCAGCCATGGTGCACACCAAACTGTGATGACTGTTTTGGAAAAATGTGCTGGGTGATGAACTGGCCGGCTGAACAGGTCGACACTTTTCACACCAACCACAGAAAACTATAGCAACTCAGATGTAACTGCTTCGGATTTTTATTTTTGCTGTTGTTATTGTTTACAAAAGTGAAGGAAACCAGTCTGTAGTTTTGCGAAAAACTCCTCCAAGTATTTGTGGCCAATGATAAAAATGTAACTTTCAAACAAAAACCAGAATCTTAGAAAAAATATTGGCTGCCATGAGTTTGACAGATTCTCAATATTGGCACACTTTCTCCAAAGAGCTAGGAAATGAAATTAGAGGTGGATTTTTTGATGTTATATAATGAAATGTGTCAATGCTTGGGAGACTTGCAAAACCCAACAAACCAATATTTTCCAAATGTCCAATGCATGATGCTATAACATAAGAGGCCCTTCGATGTGTGAGACAGAACAGTGAACTTTAATGAAACAGAACAAAATGTTCACTGATCTGACTTCAGATTTCACATTGCAGCTATCTTTTAAGGAACTAGTACTTATTAACTTTGGCATGACATTAAAGGAGAACAGTCACAGTTGTGAAAAAGCTATTAAAATACCCTTCCTTTCTCTGATTATGTCTACATGAGATCATATTTTCTTCTCATACTTCAATCAAAACAATGTATCACAATGACACAAATGCTGAAGCAGATAGAAGAATCCTGCTATCTCCCTTGGAGCAAGCCACTAAACTGATATGCAGTAATGTGAAACAACCCTCATCTAATTAATTTGATTGTTGAAAATACAATTGATTTTAATAATAAAAGGAATTTATGTCAATATTTAAAAGCCACAGTTATTTTAAGCATTTCTGTCTTGGCTTTGTGGTGTTTGGGATCAAATCCAAGGTCTGCCTCATGCTAGACAAGTTATCTATCACTGAGCTACACCCTTAGCTCTTAAATGTTTTAATAAATAAATGCACTTAAAATTTGTTTCAGTTCACAATAAGGTAATATCAATAGATATAACCCACCTAAAGTAAAGCTCTTTGCATCCTCCAAAATGGTTCTGATTATAAATGGGTCCTGAGATCAACAATTGGATCTTCACCAAAGTGGAGAGTGCGGGATAGAACTCCAGTTTCCAGGTAAGTAACGACAGTGACAGATGTGAGGTGAAGTGGTGAATGCCTGGCAAAGCCACAGCAGCAGCGATGGGAGAAGCAGCCAAATGCAAAACGCACTGTGAGCAAGGATCACCAAGATACGTAAGCAGGATGAGCAAGACAAAGAAGTGAAGATGCTTCACACATTTCCTGTGAAGGGCTGGATGCGGAGTTGTGGAATACAGACGGTACAGCAAGCGCAGTGTGCTTTGTATCTTAACTTTAGAGTTCAATGGGAAGTTAAAATAATTGCCTGGAAATCATAAGAGTAAGAGGTGAAGATATACACATAACATCGACACCAGCGGAAAATACTAAGAGGAAAATTGATGAGTCAAAGACTACAAGAACGAAGAATAACTACCTAGTAAGGCAAGCAGTGGAACCACTGAGCTAAATCCCCAGCCCTAAGAATGATATCTAGTAAAATTGAATATATCAGGAGAGAAGAAAGGAACAGCCCCAGAAGTGGCTCATTAGGTATAATCAGAGAGGTTGAAAAAGAGACCCAGAAGTCAGTACAGTTCTGGCAGCCAAAGGTGGGATAATGAAACAGAACTGCTTCAGGATGTAGAAGATAGTGACCAGCCTTTATCAAGCAAAAACAAGAACTTAAAAAACAGTATTAGGGCCACGGATTTAGCTCAGTGATTCCACTGCCTGCCTCACAAGCGCAAGGTCCTAAGTTCAATCCCAGTACCCCCCCAAAAGAGGCAGTCACTAGATTTAAAGAGAATAAAATAAATATCTTTACCAAAAAGTGCAGTAATGACAGGAATCTAAAGGTATTAATAAGGGAATAATAAAGTGATTATTTCAGTTGTAACAACAATAATACTTCACTTTTGTAATTAAAGGAAATTCAAGTAAAGGAATGAAATAGCCAAACACAGTTCAGGAAGCATAAGGTGTAGCATAAGAAATAGCACTCACAGAAGGAAGAAGCAAAGTTAATAAAAGGGGAATATAAAATCTAAACATGTTTCTCAAGTGAGATACCCCTCAGTTTGTAAGCAGTTGGCAAAAAGACGCAAAGCAAAGAAGAAAATTTAAAGCATGAGCGAGGATCAGTAAGCAGGTAAGAAAAATGTTTCAGAAGGCAGTGGAGGCAACAGAGTCTGGGGTTCAAATAAAAGCTATCCCTGTTCTTCCAAAACCAGAGCAGAGGAGAGAAGCAAGAACACTGTAACAGGTCACTAGAATGCAAAAAGAAAGGCATGGGGAAAGCTCTTGCTCAATGAACTTTATTACTTTCGTTAAAGTAAAGGTTAAAATTTTATGCCCAGGCTAAAGTGAGTAGAATAAAATTCCAAAACCATATGGAAAGAGAGTTGTCAAGGTGAAAGGAAGAAGCTTGTGAACCACAATGTAGACTCAGCCAAGACAAGATCGATACACAAAGCAAAAATTCTTACTGAGAACATCTCCATTTGAAGAACTGAATCATGAATATTATATATATTCAAGCTAATGAGAACAAAAATTTCAGATGCTATTGAAGAGTGCTACCTAAGACCTTCAGATGATCATGTTACCCTTGCCCAGGGTGCCACTGAGATAAATATTAGCGCAAAGAATTCCACACATCCACTTGTTATCCATTGGGTTGTTCTCAGGAACCAGAAGAGTCAACTCCCTGAATAATCATGAATCCTAGTGTTGTTTCCTTTCATGAGGACTAATAAAGGTCATGGTTAAGTTATCCAACATATTCTATTAGTGATTTAGTAAGTGTTTTATTTTTATTCCAATCAGAGCTCTAGGAATATCTCACATCTACATCACTTTTCAGAGGAGCTATTTGAATGTACATAAATTTAAGTAATTTTCTTCATGCATTCTAAATATATTTCCACAAAAAGCCTAAGGTAAGAGATTCATTTACTATAAAGGGTCCTCAGATCTCGGTAATCCAGCAGTAACAGCCAATGGCAGGATCATCACAAGGAGGACATGTGAGGCTTTCGTAAATAGGTCTACTCTGCTACATTTCAGAAATTACTCACCTCCAGAAATGGGTACATTTCTGTTTCTCAAATTCAGTAATTTTTGAAAGTGTTGTAGGCTGAGAATGTAGACAGTCTTCTCCATCATGATTGAGAAGGAAAGTTATAAAGAACACATTTAAAGGCATTACTTCCAAGCCACTAGCATATCAATGATCAATTTATGATTTTTCTGTGTGATCATTTACCCACGTGATTCCATGTGACTTAGCAAACCTAAAAGGAACAATTATAGAAAGAATTCTGAGGAAGGCAGGAGATATATATATATATATATATATATATATATATATATATATATCCCTCATGTGAAGTACTTACATATTAGTTAACTCTATGTATGGTTTGACTAGGAAATAAAAGACAGCATGATGTAAAGAATTAAATCTAATCAAGTTTCAACTGCACAGTATAGACTTGGGTCCTGGGAGATCAAGGCATTCAACATTAATCGTAGGCTCGTGAGACCTTGGGAAAGAAAAAGACTTTTAAATATTCCTAATTTCCCAGTAAGGCTTGAATTTGACTGTGCTCCTACCCAAGCTAGGTTCAAGCACTCTGGTGACAGAGACCTTCCCAGAGAAATCCATTTTCTCTTTGGACAGTTCTCTAGTGTCCTTTAGTTTGAACTCATCTGCCTTTCTCTGATCCTGGTTTTATAACTTGGGGTTATACCAAAGAAGTCTCTTCACTCTCTATGACACCTTAAATCAAAGCTGATTACTCTTCTTTCTTCAAAGAAAAAAACCTGCAGTACAATTAATCAAACAACAGCTGACGACGTTCACGGTTAATTCAACACTGATGGTGACTCTCCAAATAAACTTCTACATAATTGTCACTGTCATAAATGATGACAACTAGAATTTAGCAATAATACTCCAGGTGAAATACCCAACACAAGATAAACACTTTTTCCCCATTTAAATGTTGTATTTCTATTCATGTCCCAGGCATCAAAAGTTTAAACTGCCATGGCATGCCACTAATTCATATCACTCATATATCCAATTAAAACTTCTAATTATTTAAAGTCTGCTTAGCTAAGTAACAGCTGAGCTAATCCCCAAAGAACTAGTAAAATTGGAAAAAGTAAGGAAGGAGTTGTCATTTCCAGCATAAATAAATAATAGCAAGAGAAGGTTAGGTACCAGGCAGATCAGCCTTTCTAAAATTAGAGAGTAGTTTCAGATAAGTTTGGAAAATGAAGTAGGGAGGCCCCAGAAAATCAGGGTAGCACTCATATACTAGATTATCAACAGCATGGAGATTTTGTGGGTTGCTTCTCAGAAGACTGAGAGAATGAAAACAATGTTAAAATGGATAATAAGGAGCAAGGAAAACAGCAAGGTGGATAACTAGAAAAATGTGTAACAGAGACATTGATAAAGACGGTAAGAAACATCAATATGATGACACTGGAGATCATTTTAAGAGGAAGAAAGGCAGATTTCACTTTAAGTTTTATGCCTGAGTAACTGGAATAATAAGGATGCCAACTTCAAAAACTGGAAAGATATTTGGAGATGGAAGATCATTAATTTGATTGATCGCAAAATAATAGCATGCCATTATGGTGGAATTCTTTAATAGGTAGTAAGAAAATACATGAGCAAATATTTGCAAAATATTTGATCTAGACATATATTAATAATACTATAGGCAATCCTGAAGGGTATGCATTTTATAGATTATCCATATCTTTTTCCAATCAGCCTTTCATCTTCTGTCCAATGCATTTTTCTTGAACATTTCCACAGGGAAGTAGGAAACTGGAACAAAACTGAAACTAAAACTAATGAATACTACATGAAAGAAAGAATCAGAATAAGAAGATGGCTAATATTTCAACACTATATTATGGCTTGGATTATTCACAGTTTCATCTTTCTTACCATATACAGAACTGAATTACACAAATGCTCTTATTAAATGGTTCAATGTCTCTGTGAAGTAGATAAAGAAAATTGCATAGAAGATATCAAACACATTTACATCTAAAATTTTTTAGCTTGTGATTACCCAGAAACAAGTCACATTTTTCCTAATATCACAAAGAACCAGAATAGAAATGAAAAGTTATTCATGTAATGATTTTAAAGCTATAATGTCAAGAGTATGGATGAAAACTAGTATAGAAGATAGGAGATATATATATATATACACATATATAATATATATATATTATATCCATATATATAGCCATACACTAAGTAACAGCAAAATTCATCCCTTAAGAGCTTGTTCACAACCTCTTCAATCTAAAATACAGTAATGAGCCAAAAGTAGGAGCAATGAGGAGAGATTTCAAATGCAACTTGGAAGTATATTAGATCCACGTATTGTAAGCTACCGGATGTCTGAAGTTTAGTCTCCCACAAAAGGCAAAAGTTCCCCCAGCATGGAGAGGGCCAACATGGCAGTGTGTGCTGATACACTGTACTGCCTGGGAAGTTCAATGTTACACGTGTGATTACCTCTGTTATGAGCAAAAATACAAATAGAAAACTTTTGTTTTGGCTTTCTTGAGGTTGTGGCTTGCTGAGATAGTTCTGATTTTTTTATTACTATTATTCAATCAAAAATTTTGCAAATATATTGTAGTATGTTCTAGTTTCATATATAACATACATACAAGTATAAGTCTGTATACTTATGCCTTTTTCTTAATTATGATAGGCATTGATTAGATCACTTGCATTCATCATCCTGAAATTATTTTTTCTTCAGAAGTATAGGAGCCTGACATATTTATTTTTAGTGGACTGGGTAAGAAATGAAAAGATATTTCTGGATTTGAAAGCAATAGTTTTGAAAATCTGATTATTCATAAAAATTCAAGGAAGAATTCCATCACTGAAGGTTTTTAAAGACCAAGATATGGTTTATTCTATATATAGAACCTTCCAGGTCAATGCATAAAAATAAAGGCAAATCAATTTAAATAAATGGGTTAAGGTAAAATTTGTAAAATGATGATTCTTTCCATGTCGTTTTGCTACAGAATAATCATAACACCAAAATCAAACGATTAGAATTACAGAATCTTAAAAGTCTCACGAATTGAAATGAACTTCAATATCAACATCTGATCTATCTCCTCTCCAATGCTCAAATCTTCTATAAATATCACTACTGAGTAATTACCTCACCTGCCTAAGTGCCTCTGGCAATAAGAAACTTTATTACCTCTCTCTCTGGTCAATTATGTCTTGGCAAGTCCCTATTAGAAAGTTCTTCTGAATTTGAAGGCAAAACCATTGCTTCCTATAGTTTCAATTAATTACTCCTGGGTCTTAACCATTGGGGCCAAGTCAAAAATCCACCTCTGATCTCTATCACAGTTTTCTAACAATTTAAAAACAACTTTCAATCTTCAGGTTCTTCAGCTTTTTCTAATGCGATTTTCATTATTTCCGCTGTTATTATTTCTGCCTTAAAAATATTGACTCATACAGTGTACAGATCTCTATATTCTTTGCTGATATTAAGTAAAGCAATACAATTGACATGGAATTATTAAAACAAAACATTTCTTTCTTAAATTCTATACATACTCCCACATATATTCATTTTTATGTTACAATGTCTAATATTTCTCCAAATCAACACTGCCATGCTCTGTTTTTATCCACCCTATACTGTACTTATACAGGTAATATCTGGGTCAAAATGCAATTTATACTTCACTCTTATTATACCTAGTTTATCACTCTACCCTACGTGAGCACACAATGTTCTAAATTTCGTCTGACATATTTGCTGCATACCCTAATATTACATATCCTCAGTTCAGATGTGTTTTCTCTGTACAGTGTTAGTCTTTAATAATACAGAACAGAGCAAGGCCAAAATTCTACCAGGAACCTTACTCCAGGATAGAGATGTTCCCTAATTCCCTACTTGCTAACTCCTCTACTTTCCCTTCTATTGTGCCCGTATTTCTAAATATCATCCATAGGGAATATATAAGTTATTCTTGAGTCAATTAATCAAATCCTGATATAATGACTTGATAAAGCCTGTAGGTTTTGATTCACTCTTTAGGCCAATTTTCATTAGATGTATATGTTACGGTCAGCACTGATGTTCTCTGGAGATTGGATGAAAGGAAAACCTGTGGTCAAGGAGTTTACCATATAGGGTGAAAAACACCCTGGAGCTGATGACTGCCGTCACCTATTAGAAACATGAGAGGCAGTTATGGAACTGTGAACGGACAGAGTGTGATCATCTAATCAGATCCACATAATTGCCTGGCAGTGTGCGTCAGTCACAGTGCACTTGCCTCGAATGCACAAGGCCCTGGGTTCCAACCACAGACCCTCCAAAAAATTAGGAAAGGTTTCCCAAAGGAGCTATTAGGATGTAGGCTGGAATTGAGTCTGAGCCTGAACGTCGTGAGTCAGGTTAAAGTGCTGAGAGTGTGGGCCTGGTAGTCCTCAGAGAGGTCTGGGATGGACACCCAGGCTTAGAAATCAGCTGTGAATGTGATGATTTCATGGCTGTTGACACGATTGTTTCAGGACCACTGAGACAGGAGCTAAGCAGACAGGCAGCGGACGCTGACCTTTTAGGTGAGGGAAGAACACCTGCCAAGGTGCGTGTGGAGATGGGGCCAGGTGTGCACGATGAAGCGGCAGGGGCATGGATGGAGCAGACATGGGAGGTGCTGAGACTCACATGTGTGGATCCAGGAATCTGAGCCTTTCATGGAAGGCTAAGGAGCCCCTCGAAGGGCTCAGTGCTGGACTGACCTGATTGGATCTGAGAGCTGGAAAGGACGCTGTTGGCTCAGTGGGGAATAGGGGCCCATGGAGGAAGACAAGAAGCAGGGACATCAACAAAGAGATGAGAAGAGCAATAAAGCAAGGTCCTCGAGGAATAAAAGCCAAAGAGAGATTCCAGAGGTGGTAAAGGCTAAACTGACAAGTCTAGGTAACTATAGAATTTGAGAAGCTCAAGTAGAAAGACAAGGTCTAGCCCAGCGACAGCGAACCTGTTAGAGACCGCGTGCCCAAGCTACAACCCAAGCCCACCTATTAATCACAAAGCGCCAACACTGCAATTGAACCTGAACACTGAGGTTTTACTTTAGAAAACACAGCTGTTATCTGACGCTCAGCTGCGGGGGCACCTGGCTCTGGTGCTGACACAGAGGTTCCGTGTGCCTGAGGTGACGTGCACACCATAGGCTCGCTACCACCGGCGAAGCTGGTCCCCAGGCTTTTAGTATGCATGGCGAAGGAGCTGGGGATGCTATTCCACACTGTGTTATGAGTGGTGGGGAGGGCTTCTGGATTCAGGTTTTATCATGTTTGGATGAGCATGAGCTCATGGTAGGACAGCAGGATGGATGGAGGTGGCACTCCTCAGAGAGGACTGAGCTGGACACAGAGACCTAGGAGCTGTTAGTGCTGGTGATGATTCCAGCCATGGATCTGGACAAAATCAGAGTCAGAACAGAAAGCCAAAGGGAAGACCAACATATTCAGGTTAAAGACAATTGCAACCTACACATTTTGTAAAAAGTAACTGTGTGCAAGGACTTGCCTAAAATACTTCTAGTAATTTAAGATGTATTTATTTGTTAATCCATACTAATTTTCTACAAATTTTGGAAGCCACCTCATTAGGTATTTCATTAGCCTTATAATGCTACTTCACTCACACATCAAAAAAATAAGGACTAACATCATCACTTTATGATTTTCTAGCATTTCGAAACAATGCAGGTTTAAAGAAATGAAATGAAGAGGCTAGGAAAATTTCTGATCTAATTTGAACTTAACATCAAAATTAAACCAGAAAGCAGACTCTTAGAGACGGGGAAGGGGGCAGGGGAGAGAGGGCAGAAAGAGAGAGGGATGAAAATCACCAAGTCATGTCATCAGCATGTACCAATACACCAAAACAAGCCCTATTGTTCTGTATTACTAATATGCACAAATACTGTAACATTTAAAAAATAATACTGTAGAATAATAAGGAACCCAAGTCCTTTATTTCTATTTCTTATGTATTTTAAAACATATCTCCTCTATTTATAGCCTTTGGGAGAAACTTCTGCTATAACCAAAAAACTGGAAGACTTCAGTCTTGTTTTTCATAAATTAACTACTATATCTGTATAGTGCCACTGCTTCACCAAAACCACTCAAAAAAGCTGTGTAGTATATTTAACTATATTGAGAAGTATTACTCTAGTCTACCCCTAACTTGTGGACTTTGTAATCTCAAACACTCCTCTTAGTCAAGATGATTTATATATAATCAATTTACAGAAGTTGAACGGACTAGATCATTTTATAACCCTAAGCCATTTACATATTCATTCACAGCCCACTGTTGTAGCTGAGATGCTTAATTTGGTGTCTGAAGAACCAATTACAACCAAAGATCACCCTAATGTTCTGAAGTTCATAAGTCAGTGGTAAGTAAGTCAGGTTCTTAATAAGATCCTCAAAAATACACAACTCTTAATTCTCCAAGATTCATCTGCTTTTTAAAAATCCAGATTTTTGGCACTGTCACCATTCCAACTATTGATAAAGCATTATCTAGTCTCACAATTGCAAAAAATAAACTCAATTTAAAATTATGGTAGAAATTTCAAAGACAACATTTCAATTAATTGTAAAACACGTCTAAAACACTATGATGCGGGCTTATCAGGAATACATGGTTCCTTGCACTTGAAGATTAAAGATTCCCATGTGTACCAAAGAGAAAGTTTATCACTTCACTCTTTGTCTTCTGAATTGGGCTTTAAAAGTCTGTCCTAATAACTATCCACAGCACAAATGCAAATAGTCTGGTTTTATTTGTAAGGTAATTTAATAGTGGATTTGTGAGAAGAGAAAGAATGTGCTCCACACCACTCTTGGAGAATGCATGGTAGTTTAAGACCTGCTGACCAGGGTTGAGGAGGTAGCTCACTGGCACCGCGCCTGCCTGGCAAGCACAAGGTCTGGAGTTCGATCCCTGGTACAAAAACAAAAAAATTTTTAAAAAAGTTTTCAAAAACTTGCTGCCCAGATCTTCCTGACAACTGGCAGGAGACTCTGATAAGGGTGTGTGGGGAGACAGAAGGCCCCCACTCCCCGCTGAAGGGAGCCTCATCACCAAGCCCACTGCTCCACACAGGGTCACCATGCCTGAGAACTAACACACAAGCTCTCTGAAACTTGTAATCACATCCCCTCCCTTGGGAAAAGTGAGACACGCAATGCCCAGCTAAGTAACACTGCTAAGTTATAGCTCCGACCGTGAGGCCGGTGACCTTTGCCCACTGGGGCTCTTACAACCCTGAACACTACCGCCGGCTGATGCCCACCTGGGAGCATGACCGAGGAGGGACACACACAGCATTCAAGGCCACTGTGTTTGACACCCAGAAATCTGGCCTGACCCCAGAGTGCTGAGTAAATAGGACTAACAAAGGTAAACTCGGGTGCTATTCCTTAATATGGAACTTTATATCACGTTAGGCTTTTTATCTCCATGACGCTGTGTCCAAACCTCTAGCCTTACACACTCATGCGAATGGCAGCTCAATGTCCTTCCCTATACAACATCTCCCAAAATGTTTCCTACAGACCTTTAGTAACGGAATTTTATGATGATGCTGACATACAGTGTGGGCTATGAGCAATGTGACATGTAGGCACTTTTAGTTGAAAAATGACCTGTAATAGCAAATTAATTTTTATTACAGATCACTGAATATGTTGTGCTATTACATAAAACACATTAAATTTTCTGAGAGTTATGTGTATTCTGTTCAACTGCTCTATTAGCTATTATCTGCTTTTATTCACCAGTAACATTAGCCCTGCCTATAAAAAAAAAAATCCAAGCTGTAAAACTTTATCTTGGGCAGGTATATTTAAATTAATATTTTGTTTTTACAAGGAACTTCACATTTAGAGATATTTCTTTTGATACCCTAATCTCCTAATGTAAATCTCTTACAAACACTGAGATAGAGATCTTATCTACCATGTGAATTTCCTGCTGTCATATGTCAATGTAAACTAGATGGACTGTGAGGTCATAGTTTAGCTATCAAATTTTAAAGAATATCCATTTTGTATTATTTTTTTAAATCAACTTTCTGAGCTAATATTTGCTCCAAACATGCAATTTCAGTATCCAATTAAAGTAGCAGATTTCGCACAAGAAAGCGATACTACCTTTTTTTCTCATTTTGCAAATGATGAGTGAAAATTATATAAACCCGCAACAAAAGTGAAATTTTATAAAACTACATCATAAACACAAGGAAGTGCAGCATTCTAAAACCCCTTTACCCTGTCATTTTCTACCCGCGAAACAAATGAGTAGGGAATCTGACAGGAGCAGCTGTGTGGGTTTGGGTTCTCACAACCACCGTGGCTTTGCAACCAAACCGCTTCTCCGTATAAGAAGGTAAGACCTGGAGGACGTACGATGGGCACAGATACTGCTTCTTTTTCCCCTTCCCTTTCTTGGAAGACTTTTCTTTAGAATAGGCTTCTTCAACCCACAAAGCAATTAAAATAAAAAAGGCGATTGCCAGTAAAATCTTCATCTTGACAAATTAAATTTCAGGAGCTCGATCTACAAGAGAGAACAAGAAAGTGTTTACATTTACGAAGCAAATGATACACACGACTGTCCTTCTACAGCACCTAATGACTATCAGGCAAAGGACAAGCACGTCTGTATTTCCTATCCTCTTCGCTCAGTTCTGTGTGGCTACGCATCACTATATATTAGATTCCCTTTTATATAGTAGCAGTAGAGTCTCTTTTTATATAGTAGTAAAAGTCAGTTTAAATAATGGCACATAGGAAACAAGATTCCAATGAGGTATACTAGGTTACTGTTATAAAATTTGACTCTAGGGTTATAAAAATTATAAATTGATACCAAATTGGACACGATGTCCAAACTCGCTGAGAAAGATTCCAGGAGAGATGGTTAACACAGTATTAAAATGGTTATCGCCAATGAAATATTGAAATTATTTTTGTCTTCTTTTAAAATGTCTATACTATTTTAATTTGGTATGTATCTTTTTTCAAAAGCAATGAAGCTATTTTATTATGAAATGACTGGCAGAGGTAAAGAACAATTGGTATCAAAGAGCCTCGCCCTCTGAGTTGGTGGCACGGACCACATCTGCGAGCTGCTCTTCACCCCAGAGGCGCCTGCCCTTCACCCGGTCCATGCGCAGCACCGCAGTCCGGCCCTACGGCGCAGCAGACCCCAGCCTTTCCGCGAACACCGCTGCTGCGGACATTCGAGGTCGGGACAGAAGGCGCTGCAGTGTTCTCTGAGCTGCACTCTAACCGCGTTATTCACGCTCAGCTGAGAATCGTGTCTAATGAACTAGCCAGCGCCTGAGCCTGCCCGGCAGCCTGGGCCTCGCAGCCCTCGGTCCGCGGACGCAGGCGGCCCGCTCGCTCCGCCGCCTCTGCAGAGGCCGGGCCCGGCGCGCTGGGGGCCCCGCTCCCCGCTTCTGCTCCCGCCCCCGGCCCCCTCCCGGCCCCTCCCGGCCCCCTCCCGGCCCCCTCCCGCCCTTACCGCAGCCCGGCCCGGCCCCGCTCCCCTCGCCGCCCGCCGGGAGCGGTGACCGCGGCGCGGACCGAGAGGACGACAGGTGATCCCGCGCCGCGCCGAGGCGGGCGGACGCTCGCGATCCCCCGCCCCTCCCAGCCTGACGTCTCACCCTAGCCCGGTGACGGCGCCGGACCCAGATTGGTCGGCGGAGCGCGCGGCTCCTCCCGCCGGCGGCCTGCAGTGCCGGCTGCGCTCCAGGCTGCGGGTGCTGAGCGCTGGGGCGCAGTCCGCCTCGGCCTCCCTCGTGCGGGGCTCCTTCTTGGCCGTCGAGACGCGCGTCTCCAAGGGCGCCTGAGGACTCCTAGCATGTGTGCTCCTGATTTCTCTTAAGCAAACAGCCTTGGACGCTGCACTGGGAATCTGAGATGCACCCACTGATAGCCTCCCCCGCTGAGCACTGTGCCCAGATTGGAGGGCATTAGGGAGCCATCGCTGTTTCCCTCGCCAAGTGGCCCTTACTTTACCTGAACAGTGGCTCTCCTCGAATGCTTCCCGGTGGGGTCAGATCACGGCTTTGGAGTGCAAAGATTTATACACCACAAGGGTACCCATAACACACATTTACGAATTAATTTTTGCAGAATATGCCACGTAAGGTGGGACAAGATCATTGGTTTCCGTGTAACCACACCAGTTCAGAAACTGAAGACCACCTTATACCTAACTTCCAAGTAATAGAAGAATGAATAAGTTAGGAAGGATGGGATGTTTAGATTCCTGTGCTTCCTGCTAGGGTCTCTGGCTTTGGCCCCTGCCCATAGTCGGATGGAGAAAGAGGCTATTTGTAAGAAAAGCACCTCTGATTGTTGGAATGGACCTGTGGGTTGCTTTGCCCAAAGATGAGGAAAGACAGTCGAGGACCTAAGAGAGTCTCTTCCAGGCCTGCGGAGGAATCGTGTCTATAGTGCAATTTTTTTCTATGAAATAATCTGCTTATCTGAATTTATGCAGCCGTTTTACATTATAATATGAGAGAGGGCGGTTCTAAAATGGTAGCATGAGACCATCTATTTCCCCCCATTCTCTCAAGTGTTGGCCCACTTCATTTATCTACATCCACTCTGTTTGTGACTTCATCCACCAGCATGGTTTTAGGCACCGTGCGGACGACTCTCAAATTCTTCCCCAGATGGGCCTCTGCAAAGCTCTGCAGTCTCTCTCCAGAGGGCTTCTCAACATTTCGCCTTTCACATTCAATACAGTGCCAACGCCAGCAAGTCTGGAACTGAACAGTGCTTCTCCCGCGCTTGCTCCACCCTCTCCCTCCTTCTCGGTCAACAGCTTCACGGAAGCTCGCATTGCTCGGGCCCAAACCTACAAAGCTGTCCAAATTTTCTCTCCCAGTCCTTGGAGAAGTCCGGTTTGCTCTGAAATTATACCAGAATCCATTTACATTTATTTTTGGTTCAGCCTACCTGGACGGAGCCGCCATCATGTCTAAATGCCCTCCTGCTTATCCATGCCCTCCCTCATCTCCCAGTCTTCCCAGCAACGCTGGCAGAGTGGTCCCCTCCAAATGTGTCCTGTCGTGTTAGGTCATTCCTCACCTCAAAACCCAGAGGGGAATCCCCCAGTGAGATGAGAAACCAACCTGTGTGCCGTGGCCTTTCACCCAGGTGTCCTTACCTCCCGAAGCAATGCTGACTTCTCCCCTCCGCCCTTGCCTGCTCCGCCCCAGGCACTCTGAGATACGGACTTCCCATATTGGCTCCAGCTGTTCCCTCTGCCCCAAAAGCTCCTCCCCGGACCGCAGATAGACACTGATCTCCACCCTAACATCTTCAATTTGCTCAGCCAACACCTTGTCGTGGAGGGACACTGAGAAGTACAAACTCTCCCCATCCAAGGATTTCTGACCCCTTTTAACCTGCTTTTCTTCTTCCTTTCCATAGTACTTACTGCTTTGTATCATACAGTATACTTATAATATGACATTGCAATGCTTTCCTAGCTAAAATTTTAGCTCAGTGTCCATTGATGTTTCCCAAGTTTCCCAAAGGTGGTGTTGAATGAATAAAAAATAAATCTTGGCCTAGTTACTGAAGACCTTTAAATCCCATGTTTCCTTATCAGCACAATGAAAATAACAATGCATGATTTGAAGGATTGTTCCAGGAATGGAGCAGGTTAGTAATTGGCATCTGGTGCAGAGAAGAGAGGCTGCAAAGAAACTTCTGCTTCTGTTTCACTTTGCTTAATGGAATGACAGACTTTTGATGATGGACGTTTTCTGCAGAAGTTTATGCAGAGGTCTCGGGAAGTGATTGGATTAGGTCATGAGTGTCTAGCCCTGGACTGATTCTTAATGGCTTTATAAGGAGCAGCACAAGCATCACACAGACAGAAGGATGGGGTTGGATCCCCCTGCCATGGTACGATGGGTGGGAGGGTTAGCGGTTTAGCGTGAACTTGTGCTGTTCCCTTCGGATCTCTACCCCACAAAACTGTGAGCTGAATAAACCTCTTTCCTGTTTAACTAGCTTGCACAGGTGTTTAGTTATAGAAATAAAAAGCCGACTAGTAAGAGTGCCCTATTATCTATTTCTACCTTTGGTTCTTTTCTTTACATTTATGTTTGAAAAGTTTTGTAGCCCCATCTCAAAACACTGAATAGGAATCCTACTTTCCAAGTACCCAGACATAGCCCGTTATACATTAATTTTATTTCACTTGGCCATAAATCCTAAAAGCAGATCTAAATATTGTGTGTTGGTTCAGGAAGTCAAACACTGGAAGAAGAGAGATGTTTTCCTATAAATCATTTTTTATATGATGTAACTACTTTCTGCCCTCGTCACTGCCCAAATAGCCTTAAAGAATAGTGTTATCTTTCTTTTATATGAATCTTATTTATCTCTAATGATAGCCTGAATTGTAATATTCATGAGATTTTTATGAAAACTTCAGTCCATTTGCCAGTATAAGCAGATATTTGCAATGAAGACATGTTTTCTTAGTTACATTTCACATTGCTGAGACAAACTACCTGACACCCAAAGATAAAAGAGGAAAGGTTTACTTGGCTCACAGTTTGTAGAGGTTTCAGCACATAATCGGCTGAGTCCATGGCAAGATGGCACATGGCAGAGGGGAAACAGTTCATGGCAAGCAGAAGGCAGCAAAAGCAGCAATCAGCAAGTGGCAAGCAACAAGTGACCCCAGTAACCCTCTTTCTTTGCCTTATATTTTATCCAGGCTGCATCCCTCACACCCAGGGTGGGACACCCTTAATCTTACTCAGAAGTATGCCAAACCAATCCGTGGACTGATTTAGTAATCACAGTCTTGATCCCAGCACCACACACTCTAGATCCAGCCACCTCTGAAAAGCCCCACCTATGACTGTATGAGGCTTTGGGGGACATCTAGACGCAAGCCATAACACATATCCACCTGTTTCTGATGGTTTCTCCAATTCATCACCTTTAACTTTTTTCAAAATAGATAATGAAAGTATAAATATAGATAAAGAGAGGATTACACAAAGATGATGAAAAAATGGGTTGGTTATTCAGCATCTTCTGAGCACTATTCATAAATTTAAAAAACAGCAAGAATTGACATTAAAGATGTTGATGAGTCAGAACTTGCTAGACTCTGGATCTAGAATGTCCTCATGGGAGAAAGCTCAGTCCCCAGCCTGGGACCACAGGGAGGTGGAGGAACCCCAAGGAGGTGAGACATACTAAAGTTTGGTTGTAGGACTGTGCCGTTGAAGGAAATTGAGATGTGGACTAGTCCCTCTGTCTCTCTTGGTCATGACTTATGTCTAGATGAGCCCCCAAAGCCTCGTGTGGTCATAGGTGGCTTTTTCAGAGGTGGCTGGATCTAGGGTGTGTGGTGCTGAGATCAATTCATGGTTCAGTGCTAGGATCAAGGGCACTAGGATTACCGGGAGTGAGTACTACCTGCCTTAAGTAGTCTGGATAAAATAAGAGACAGAAGGATACTATTAAGGTCCCTTGTTGCTTTTGCTGCCTGTAGTGGATTAAATAATGGTCAACTTGTAACACCCAGCTGAACTGAATCAGCACGGTCTGGACATGGAGGATCCACCTGAGCATTGTTGCCAATAGCTATAAAAACATAACTGGCAGGGAAGAGCATGGGCTGTTGATTCTCTAAGAGAATCATGCTGCGCATGGTTTTCCTGATGCAGACTAGGCTGTTCTTGTCGGAGGAGGAGCTCAGGCCTCATTGTCCCTGGGAATGGCTGCTGTTCTCATCAGGGGAGCTCTGATCTTCACCGTGCGCATCACTTCCTGGCTCCAGTGTGGATCCCTCAGCTCAGTGGTACAAATCCTTCACCCCACTGGCGTAGATTTTCTGGCTCCCACCACTGGCCTTCAGGCCTTCCGGGTGCAGACTCTCCATACAAACAAGCATGAGACATTGCCGTGGGCTCTGGGGCTTCAGCTGGACTTGTGTGGGACATTGCTGGGATCCAGGCCCTCACCTGGATCCTTTGGGCCTCTAGTGTGTGGTTAATCTCTTGCACTCCTTTGCACTTGACTTTTTGGGTAATTATCATAAAATACTCCTATAAATTTTGTGTCCTTTATTTAATGTATTCCCTTGCCAAAACCCTGACTACAACACTTCCTTCTGCCCACTATGAACTGTTTCTCCTCTGCAGCGCCCCTCTGCTATGCCACCCTGCCTTAGCTGATTACGGACAGAAACCTCTACAAACTGTGAGCTAAATAAACCTTTCCCCTTTAACTTTTGGGGGTGGGGCATTTTGTCTCAGCAGAGAGAAGGAAGGGTCTCTTCGTCTCCTGAGACCTCCTCTGCCAGCTGCTCCTTGCCATGGTCCACTTAGAGGCCGGGGCAAGCAGCCATGGGCTGAGACCTTTCAAACCATTGCCTAAAATAAATCTCTCCTCTTTACAAGTTCATTACCTTAGGGACACTTTCATAGTGACAGAAATCTAACACGCACTCTTATTAAAATAATAAAAAGAATTCGCTAACTCATGATCACTTTCATATGTTTTCTTGGCTCAGAAGTGTTCTCTAATAAAGTCATTATTTTTTTAACTTTTTAAAAAAACCGCACATTTTATTAATTCCTGACAAATTACAAGAAACATATTTCATGCTATGCTTTTAGAACTTCAAGATTTATTTGCAAATTATTCACATATATAACTGTGTTTCAGAAAGGGAAATTAACTTATCCTGGGTAATAGAATTGAAAGAGAAGGGGCATAGGATTCCTTCACGTTTGATGTCCTGTCACAATATTAAGGCCCTGGGCTCCTGGGGCTGGGATGTTACTCAGTGCTTAGAATGTGTGAGGCCTGAAATTGAATCCTGACACCTCAAACAAACAAAAACCTCCGGTTCCAGTTGCACATAGGAGAGAGGAAGTAGATTTTGTTAGACATTGACATGCTTATAGGGAATTCTGGCTGTGATGAGAAAAGCGATCCAAATGGGCTGTTTTTGTTCTAGACCAGAGTCTTCCAACTCCAGGTTGGCCTTAAAGATTAGCTAAGAGGTGAATTTTTTTACTTAAATGTTTTTCTGTTCGAAAAAAGAATAATTAAAAAACAAAACTACGAATGATTATCATTATTAATTGAGGGTGTATATAGTGCATCATTTTCAATACTATGCAAGATACTTTGAAGTTATTATTTCCTTGACAAATTTGTGGGGTCAATTCTACTCTTGTTACAATATAACTTTCCAAAGTCACTTTACTAGCTTATTAGTCAGAGATATCTGTATCCAAGAATGCCTTATTCTGGAAACTGGGTCATCAAAATATTTTGTTTGTGGGGCTGAGGATTTAGCTCAGTGGTTCTGCCACCTGCCTCATAAGCTCAAGGACCCAAATTTGATCCCCAGTACCAAAGAAATAACAATAAAAAAATAAAAATTTGTTTGTGACTGCAAAAAGTATGTGCAGTAACATCTTATGAAATCTAGGTGTTAGGACTTGTGTTTAGATCTCCCCCCAAAGCCACATACTTTTTCAGAGGTGGCTGGATCTAGAGCATGTGACTGATTCATGGTGCAGTGCCAGACCCAAGGGCACTGGGATTAATGGCATGAATCCTCCTCATCCTAAGAAGTCTGTATAAGAAAAAGGGACAGAAAGATATTGTTAAGGTCCCTTGTTGCTTTGCTGCCTTCAGGCTGCCATAAACTGTTTCTCTTCTGTGAAGCCACCCTGCCTTGGAGCTAGTCAATTATGGTCTGAAAACTCTACGAACTATGAGCCAAACAAACCTTTGCTCCTTTAACTTTGGGTGCCGGGTATTTTATCTTAGCAACAAGAGAAAAGTAACTAAGACATGAGAGTGACACAAATATTGGACCTGAACACTGTATTCATTGTGATGGTCTGGTAAAATCAAGGAATATGAAATGTGACTGAGATCTTACGTGTGAATGTGCACACTGCACTCTGTCTCGCTGAATTGAGGGCACAGTTCAGAGCTGTTGAGCCCTCGCCTTAACATCTGCCCATCCGCGTGGAACTCATCTGTGGCCAGATGTTATGGACTTCGGGTACATTCCAGGGCTCAGGGCTGGGTGCACCTTGAGGGTACACTCTTGTCTAGCATGAGTAAGGCCCTGGGTTTCACCCCAATTACAAACAAAAATTGCAACACTTTGTCAAATTTTCACTGCAGTAGTGCCCACATGATATGATACAGCATTTAGAAAATTAGATACATGTCGGAAGTCCTTAGAAAAAAGAGAGGAAAACACACCTGTGAAAACACATTATACTGTTTCAAGAATGTCCCTTAGAAACAAATAAACATATAAATTATTCAGGGTTGTGAAGGTTAATACAATGATAATTATATCAAAATCCTAGATTATAGCCAAAACTTTTTGCATCCAGATAGATATCACTAAGTGATTATCATTCTCAGATAAGTTGCTTTTTTAAAAAATTAATTTTATTGGTACATATTAAGTGTACAATATAATGCCATTCATCCTTGCAGATTTGCACCTTTACATAATCTGTCTTGGTTCTTGTTTTTTCCCCTTTCCCTGCCCTCCCTTCAACACCTCCATCCCTCCCTATTTACAAAGAATTTGTTACTATTTTTTCATTTTCTCATACTGATTCCATTCCCTTCTTTCCTTTCCCCTACCCCTCCCACTTCCCCTCCCCCTTTGCACCTTTTCTTCCTATTTCACATTATCTATCATACCTCTTAGTCCTTATTTACACTTTCAGTTTCTCACACTAGAGAATCTATTCGGTATTTACACATGTGTGTTCAATTTATTACACTTAAGAGTATCACCTCAATGTGCATCCATTTAGCTATAAATGTCTCTAATTTCTCATTTTTTATGGCTGAGTAGTACTCCATTTTAGAAAAAAACACATTTTCTTTGTCCAGTCTCCAGTTGATGGGCATTTGGGCTGTTTCCAAGCTTTAGCTATTACAAACTGTGCTGCTATGAACATTGGTGCACATATATCACTGTGGTATGATTCTTTTAATTCTTTGGGGAAGATCCACAGCAGGGGAATCGCTGGGTCAAATGGGACTTCCAGTCCTAGTTCTTTGAGGTATCTCCATACTGATTTCTACAGTGGTTGCACCAGTCTACACTCCCACCAGCAGTGGAGCAGGGTTCCTCCTTCCCCACAGCCCCGCCAGCATTTGTTATTGGTTGATTTCATGATAGCAGCCATTCTTTCTGGGGTGAGGTGGAATCTCAGCTTTGTTTTCATTTGCATCTCTCAAATGATGAGTTATTTTGAACATTTCTTCATATATTTATTTGTTATTTCTACTTCTTCATCTGAGAAATGTCTGTTCATTTCAGATGCCCATTTTTGGATTGAGTCTTTAAATTTGGGAGGTCTGATGTTTTTAAGTTCTTTATAGATCCAAGATAGTAGACCTTTGTCTGAGGAAGAGCAGGTGAAGATTTTTTCCCACATTGTGGGTTGTCTCTTCACACTGCTGGTGGTTTCTCTTGCTGTGCAGAAGCTTTTTAATAAGAAGAGATCCCACTTGTTGATTGTTTGTGCTAGTTCACGGCCAACTGAGGTTTTGTTCATACAATCTTTTCCTACACCAATATCTTCAAGAGTCTCATGTAACCTCTGTTCCAGCTGGTTCAGCATTTGTTTTAATATTTAGATCTTTAATCCATTTTGATTTTAGATTAGTGCATGGTGAGAGATATAGGCCTAGTTTTAATCTTTGACAAGTTGAAACCCAATTTTTCCAGCACCATTTATTAAAGAGGCTATCTTTCCTCCAGGGTGTTTGGCTCCTTTGTCAAAGATGAGGTGGCTGAATTTGTCTGGAGTTGTTTCGGCATCTTCTAATCTGTTCCACTGGTCATCAGGTCTGTTTCTTTGCCAGTACCTTGCTGTTTTTATCACAGTAGCTTTGTAGTATAGTTTCAAGTTGAGAGTTGTAACATCCCCTACCATGACTCTCTTACCTAGAATTGGTCTTGTTATTCTGGGTCTCTTCTTATTCCAAATGAATTTTTGGATTGTTTTCTGAAGGTCCATGAAGTATGCTGCTGGGATTTCAATTGGGATTGCATTGACTCTATATACCAGTTTTGGAAGAACGGCCATTTTCACTATTTTGATCCTTCCTACCCAGGACCACGGGATGTCTTTCCATTTTCTGATAACATCTTCAATCTCTCTTTTCAGAGTGCTATAGGTTTCAGAAAAGGGGTCTTTGATTTCTTTTGTTAGGTTGATTCCTAGGTATTTCAGTTTCTTGGATGCTATTGTGAAAGGAATTATTTGCCCTATTTCTATCTCAGTGAGTCTGTCATTTGTGTACAGGAAAGCTATTGATTTTTGTGTGCTGAACTTGTATCCAGCTTCTTTACTCTATATGGTTATTAAATCTAGAAGACTTTTGGTGGAGTTCTTGGGATCTTCTATGTAGAGTATCATGTCACCTGCAAATAATGACAATTTGACTTCTTCATTTCCTATTTTTATTCCTTTTATTTCTTTTTCTTATCTAATTGCTGTGGCTAATGTTTCCAAAACTATGTTGAACAGGAATGATGACCCTGGAAATCCTTGTCTTGTTCCTGATTTTAGTGTGAAGGATTTCAGTTTTTGACTATTTAGTATCATTTTGGCTGTTGGTTTTTCATAGATGGCTTTTGTCAGATTGAAGTAGAGACCGTCTATGCCAATTTTTGTAAGGTTTCTATCACAAATGCATGTTGCATTTTGTCAAATGCTTTTTCTGCATCTATTGAGATAATCATATGGTTTTTGTCCTTGGCTCTATTGATATAGTGTATTACATTGATTAATTTGCGTATGTTGAGCCATCCCTGCATTCCTGGGATGAATCCCAATTGGTCAGGGTGTATGATCTCCCTGATGATCTTCTGCATTCTATTTGCCAATATCTTGTTAAGGATTTTTGCATCTATGTTCATTTTTGAGATTGGCCTATAAGTTTCTTTTTTGATTGGGTCCTTCTCTGCTTTGGGGATCAAGGTGATGCTTGCATCCAGGAATGAATTTGGGAGTATTGCTTCCCTTTCAATTTCATTGAAGAGTTTAAGCAGTAGTGGCAGTAGCTCCTCTCTAAATGTCTTGTATAATTCAGCAGTGAAGCCATCAGGGCCTGGGCTTTTCTTAGTTGATAAGTTTTTAATTACATTTTCAATTTCATTGATTGATATTGGGTTGTTTAGTATCTTTAGGTCTTCTTCGTTCAACTTTGGTAATTCATACATATCTAGGAATCTGTCCATATCTTCTGTGTTTTCCATCTCATTGGCATATAGGTTCTAGAAGTAAGTATTGATGATCCTCTGGATTTCTGCTGGGTCTGTTTTGATTTCATCCTTTTCATTCCTAATTGCATGGATTTGAGCCTTTTCTCTCCTTTTTCTGATAAGGTTGGCTACAGGTTTGTCAATTTTGTTTATTCCTTAGAAGAAGCAACTCTTGTCTTCATTGATTGTATCATTCTTTTAGTCTCTATTCCATTGATTTCTGCTCTAATCTTTATAATTTCCTCCCTTGTATGAGCTTTGGATTTGTCCTGCTCTTCTTTTTCTAGAAGCTTGAGGTTCAGCATCAGGTTGTTTAATTGGGCTTGCTCTGCATTCCTAATATGAGTATTCACTGCTCTGAATTTCCCTTATAAGTCAGCTTTCATTGTGTCCCATAGATTCCAATATATTGTATTGTCCTTGTCATTTAATTGTAGGAAGTGTCTGATTTCTTCTTTAATTTCCTCTGTGACCCATTGGTTATTCAGAAGTGTGTTGTAGAATTCCCATGTTTTTATGAAATTTTTGCAGTTTCTTTTGCTATTGATCTCCAATTTCATTGCACTATGGTCTGATAATGTACAAGGGATAACTTCAATTCCTTTCCACTTACTTAAATATGTTCTCTGAGTGAGTATGTGGTCTATTTTGGAGAATGACCCATGTGCAGCTGAAAAGAATGTGTATTCTGATTTTGCAGGGTGGAACACTCTATAAACATCTGTTAAGTTCATTTGTTTGAGAGTTTGATTGAGTTCTAGTACTTCATTGCTTATTTTTTGTCTAGTTGATCTATTTGTGTCAGTGGGGTATTGAGGTCCCTCACTACTATTATATTAGTGCTTATTTGAAGTTTCATGTCCGTTAGTATTTGTTTTCTATAGTTGGGTGAACTAGTGTTTGCTACATATATATTTATGATTGTTATCACTTTCTCTTGGATTGTTCCCTTTAAGAGTATGTGGTGTTCTTCTTTTTCTCTCTTAATCAGTGTTGGTTTGAAATCCACTTGATCTGCAAAGAGGATAGCTACTCCTGCTTTTTGGGGGGTTCCTGTCTCATGGGAGTATTGTTTCTCACCCTTCAACTTTCAGTCTATGAGTTTCTTTCAGAATCAAGTGTGTTTTTTGTATGCAGCATATTGTTGGATCTTGCTTCTTGATCCATTCTGCCAGTCTATTTCTTTTGATTGGTGAATTGAGACCATTAACATTGATGGTTACAACTGATACATGTTGACTTATCATTGTCATGACTTTTTCTTTTTGTTCGATTCTCTCCCTTTGCATTTAATTTGTTGTTGTGCCCAATGGATTCATTTTGCTGGGCTTCCTGAGATTGTAACTCTCATTGTGTTTTCCTAGGATATTGTCTAAAATTTTTGGATTGCTGGTTTGGTATTCATGAAACTCCTGCAGTGCTCTTTGTCATAAAAGTATCTTATTTCTCCATCAATTTTGAAAGATAGTTTTGCAGGGTACATCAATCTGGGTTGGAGGCTCTTTTCCTTTAGGGCTTGGAATTCATCACTCCAAGCTCTTCTTGCCTTGAGGGTTTGCATTGGAAAGTCTGCTGTGATTCTGATGGGCTTTCCTTTGTATGTGATTTGTTTCTTTTCTCTAAGTGCTTGTAGAATTTTGAGGTTTTCTGGAATCTTAACTATTATATGCCTATGTGTAGATTTTTTTTTATCAAGCCTAGTTGGAGTCCTATATGCCTCCCTTATCTGTATGCCAAGTTCTTTTCCCCTGCTTGGGAAGTTTTCTGCCATTCCTTCTCTGAACAGTTTTTTTATGTCATCTGCACTCTCTCTTGTTTCTTCATTGACTCCGATCAGTCTTATGTCATTCTTCTTTGCATCGTCTCGCAGCTGCTGGATTGATTTCTCATGTTCCCTTACAATTTTAAAGCAATTTTTATTTTCCTGGTCACTAATTCCAATCTTGTCTTCTATATCTGAAATTCTGTCCTCACTCTGGCTCATTGTGCTGTGCAGACTTTCAATGGAGTTTTTAATCTCCTGGAAATCTGTTTGCATCTCTTTTATGTATTCCATTTGTTTCCTATGTTGGGATTCCATCATGTTCCTCAGCCTGTCTATTTTTCATCTGTGTCCTCTCTAGCTTTATTAATCATGTCTGGCACAATCTCTGCTGGTACCTGAGAAAATAGTTCTGATTTCATTTTTTCCAGATCCTCTTTTGTTGCCAGTTCAGGGAATCTACATGTTTGAATATTGTATTGTTCCATCTCGTTTTCCTTTGAGGTTTCTTTAGGTGATCTGGACGTCTGGTTTTGAGACTTGTTTATGTGTCTTCTCATTTCACTGGGGGTGTGGGAGGGAATGTGTGCTGCTGGTGCCCTTGCAGCTCACCTCTTCATAGCTGGAGGTTACAATATGTCAACCCAGAAGGTTCACCTCCTCTTCAGATCAGTTTCAGGGAGTGATGTGTGTGTTCTTTTCTAGTGAGTAATGACAGCTTATGAAGTGCATTTTTGAAGCAATGCTGAAGGTTATTGTGGCAGGAGCAGATGGCTGGTAACTCAAGTCAGACAGAATCTCTTCTAAAAGCACCTCTTAGCACATGGAGCAAAGTGATAGTTACCTCTTCCAGCAAGCTGAGAGATCCCTTCAGCACAGGAAGGGGTCATGGTGTCTCCCACCAGCCAGGATCTCAGATGTTCCTGAGAGCACAGCTTCTTGTTCTGTGCTCCACAGTGGTCATGCGACTTCAGTGGGATAAGCACTCCTGAAATCTAACTTTTAAAATGTGCCACCGATGTCAATCTTGATTTTATTGTTACTACCTCCTGCTTTCAAGACCCAAATACACAATTAATATTAAAGAAATATTATCATATTATAATTTATTCCTCAAGGTTTCCTAACATCAAGAAAGATCAACTGAAAGCTCTAACCAAATCTGCCATTGTTGCAGTTGCTCCCTATTAGTCCATCAGCAAACTGGCATGTGTAATTTATATATGTGGCATGAGAAGGAATCAGTAAGAACTAGCACAATAGTGATTTTTTTAGAAATAAGCAAGTGAATGCACAACAATCCTACCAATATGTTAAAAGTCAGCTGAAGGTATTCATGATATTTAAGAAAGTGTAAGTGTTTTAAAATAAGACTTTAAGATTAGGCTTACCAAGCGTGCTCTTGTAATATCCTCATGAGCAACTACTTAAGCTTGCTGGGGATTTTTAAGATGATTATATTTCACTAAAATTATTTATTTGTTTCTTTTTTTCAATACTGGGGATTGAGCCCTAGATCTTCACACTGAGCAACATCCCTAGCCCATTTTTTATACTGAGACAAGGTCTTGCTAAATTTCCCAGGCTGGGCTTGACCTTGTGATCTTTCTGACTTCTTCCTGTTAAATTTCATTTTGAGAGAGGGTCTTTCTAAATTGCCCAGGCTGGTTTCAAACCTATGATCTTCCTGCTTCAGCCTTCCGAGTAGCTGGAATCACAGGCATGTGCTCACTTGCCTTGTTCTCTAACCTGATTTCATAAGCTTTGTGGACAGAACTTACATGCTGTACTGGTGCAGAAGGAGAACACTGGCCAAAAGGTAACAACGTCATCAGACAGAGCAAGGGCAGAGTTAAGCTTCAGTTCTCAGGCTGGTTTTGGCAAAGGTGCCAGAAGAAGAGTCAAGAAAACATTATTTTGGGTTAGAAAAAATGGGATTAGAGTAAAATATTAAGATTAAATTCAATGAGCACTTCCTAAAATATGTTCCATCCACTATTAGTTGTCAGGATGCTTCAGAGGGGAAAACAAAAAGTAAAATGCCTATTATATTTTCTTTGTAAGATTTAGAAAATGTTTTGGCTTATTGATTTTTATGTCATAAACCAGAAACTTTTCAACATTGTTTCACCCAGTGCAATGGGTTGAATATTTTTGTCTCTAAACTTGCTATTTTGAAACCCTAATCCCCAGGAAGATGGTAGCAGAAAATAGAGGCTTTGGGCAACAGTTAGACCTGATAAGTGGATCCTAATGCACAGGGGCCCGTGCCCGTGTGAAGGGATCCCTGGAGAGTTCTCTGCCCTCCACAAGAGAACACAGCAACACAACTGCAGCTGTGAACTAGCAAGGGCCCCAGATCTGCTGACAGCTTGATCATGGGGCTTCTAGCCTCCACAACTGTGAGAAATAAAAGTTTATTGTTTAAGTCACTCAGTATATGGTATTTTTACAGAAGCTCAGGCAGACTGTGATACCCAGGGTTTTGAAAATGTGTTTGACCAAGAAACTATTTTTAGGTTGCATATATAAATAATCCATAAACTTAGGAGTCCAAACAATATAATTTAGAAAAGGCTCCTTTGTGGAAAAAAGTGTAAGAGGTTCCTGGTATGTTAAAGGGGTAGTGAAAACAATATTTTTCACTTATATTTGAGTAGAATATGAGGTAAAATAAGAGACTGATGGTAGAAAGCCTAGCCATCCTTCTAACAGATATCACAGTAAAGGTGAAGGACTAGGTTAAATGCTGGATATGGAAGGAAATAGAAATGCCCCAACCCTGTAGATATTCTGGAGAAAAAAATAAACCGCTATTTAATGAGCAATAAGTTATATGGATACTATGAGAAAGTACAAAACGATATACTTTACCTAAGTCACTTTTTGGTTCTGATGAAAAGATAGATATAAAACAATTGCAAATAATATGAATGGGGTCCATATTTAGCCTTAAATGAGTACAAATGGTAAAATAAGTGGATAATCAACTAGAAAGAAGCAAACAAAACTAACTTCCATCAAGTGGTAGATCTGATGCCTGAAACAATTTGCCAACTTGCTGGCAACATGCACTCTTAGCAGTGAGTAAAGGAGAACTTGGTACAAGAAAAAGAGGAGAAATTTCACAACTTGACCCTTAATAACGGAAAAGAGTGATTTCACTACCAATGAACTAGAGGAGATGGTAGTACTTGGGGCCATACCACCAAATGTCATGACCATCTATGTATGCTAAGATGAATCAAGCACAATACTGTCCCCTTTCTTAAATACTTCACTCTCTAGTAGGGTAGTACTAAGAGATACAACTAACTTTAATAATAATAGTTACAATGTAAGACTCACATATGAAGTATTCACGGCTTCCTGAGCCCAAGGAATGTGTCATTAATTAGCTTAGGGGAGGGAGAGGAGGATTTGCCATTTCTCATTGAGATAATTTTTGAGTTGGGTATTATAAAATTAATGTGCCAGATTTACCAAGCGAGAAAAGGAAGCTCTAATAAGTAGTAAAACATGTGTGAAGATTTGAATATAATCAAATCCATATTTCTCTAAAAAGTATTTTGCTCGAATATAAAGAATTAGCAATTGGAATAAAGAAAGAGTGAATAAAGTAAAAGAAGGTGATGGAATTGCCAGGGACTGTATCATGAAGGTTCTCATTTACAGTGACATCCATTTCATAGGTTATAATAAAGCAGTGAAGGATCTTCAAAAGAGATAACTAGATCTGTTTTTGTAGGATAGTCACATGAAGAGCCACTTGGAGATGGTGACTGGAGCCACAGGACAAGGAGCGAGAGGAACGTGGAAGAGGTTGCAATAGTCTTCAGAGAATAATGCCAGCCGGAGGTTGGCAGAGTCTTGGGGTGCAGAGGAAGGGCAAAGAATGTCTAAGAGAGGTGTGGGGCAACATCCCCAGGACAGTGATGATTAGCCGTGCCAGGGTGCATGAGGGGAAGTCGCAGGACAGGGATGGCAGGATCAAGCACTGTGGTGTGGACAGCTGAAAAGAGAAACAACTGGGGAGCTGGCTTTAGCTTGTGAGTTTTGTTTTGTTTCAGTTCAGTTCAATGACATGAAGAGAATATCAACTGTGTTGAGGCAATTCAAAGAATCCTCTCTAACCCATCATTCTTCTATTATATTGCTTTGGCAAAACTCCAACCCTGAGTGAAACCGAATTCCTCTTTTCTCCAAAATGGAGTCAATGAATTAATTACTTTACATAATAATTCAAATGGCATTTGTATAGATGAGCCTTTCATAGGTCCAGGAGTCTTATCATGTTCACTCGTGTTTTCCATAGTCAATTTATACACATTCTACAATCTCCGCAGATCTCCAAAGTCCCTCTTCCTACTCAGTCTCAACAGATGAGAAAGTAGAAGCCATAAGAATATAAATCCTCTGATGTCAATTCAATAAACCTTCTGATATGGACTCTTCTTGTCTATTCCTACTCAATCAAGATATTTATTCTCTGTTTCTTTTCCTGTCCAAGATCAAATTCTAGCCCTGTATTTTCAATCTTACCACTTTCTGATTTAGGCGTCAGTGCTCTCACTCCCTGTACCTTCATTTCACACTTGCTCTTGAAGGAGTATCATTCAATATAACAAGGTATCTTAATTACATTTCTCTCGTTGCTGAGACAAAATACCTGACACTCGAAGTTAAAGGGGGAAAGGCTTATTTAGCTCACAGTTTGTAGAGGTTTCAGTCCATAATCGGCTGGCTCCAAGGCAGGGTGGCACATGGCAGAGGGGCAACAGCTCATGGCTGCCAAGAAAGCAAAAGCAACAAGAGAAGTCTTTGTTTTTATCTCATTCAAACTACTCAGGGAAGGTAGCACTCATACCCTTAATCCAGTACCCTTCTGCCTGGGCCTAGCACTGCACCAAGAATCAATCACACACTCTAGGTCCAGCCAGCTCTGAAAACGCCCCACCTAAGACCACATGAGGCTTTGTGGAGGACTTGTAGACATAGCCATAACACAAGGCTTTCCAAAATCTAAAAATAAAAACCTTGTTCTGCCCCAGCCTATACTTGCCTACTGGCAGATCTTGCAAGGGTCCCAAAATAGGAGTATATAATCCTTCTAGATCTTTCCAACCTTCTCTATTCCAAACCCCTCTACTTTATTATTTCTATAAAAAGCACCATTATCTTCCCAGTCTCCCATCATGTAACACCAACCAGTTTCAGCCCATTGCCCGCTCTCTTCTTCCTGCCTTTTCCTGTCAATTTTTCCAGTTGTGAATTTTATGAGGAATCTCTGTTTATCATTTTTCTGTTTGTTTGTTTGTTTGTTTGTTTTTGGTACCTGGGATTGAACTCAGGACCTTGTGCGTGTGAGGCAGGTAGCAGCACCCCTGAGCTAAATTCCTGGCCCTTTTATCAGTTTTTCTGACAGCTAGAATCTCACTTTTTGCCTTTACCTAGAAGATTTTCTGAGCATTTCCTGCTTCCTGGTCTAAATCAGTACCCTATGTCATTTTCCATTTCACTGAGCTGTTTGGTCTCTTCTCACCATCTGCAGCCGTCTTGCTTGCTTGTTTACTTGTTTACCTCTTTCTACGGAGATGTGGTGTTTCTGAGAGAGGTTATAATTTAGAGTTCACTAGAGCCTCTGCATTTAGCACTGCTCCTGCCACACAATGGCGCTGCAGGCGGGGACGGGTGGAGATTCCCTGCAGTCCGGGGCCTGACTCTCAGAGGGTGCAGAAGTTTGTGGAAGAATCAAATAGAGAAAGCGTCGAAGCAAAGTTGTAGTTTTATTCAGCAAGCACGCAAGAGTACAGATGTCTGCTCTCAGTGAGACAGCAAGGGTTGCCCGAAACGGAACCACTGTTGAAGAGGGGCTTAAGGGGTTGGTTTTATAATGGTCGGGGAACTACCCTGTCTCTGGGCTGAGGGCGCCCCTACTTGATTGGCTAATTGGTTGATATAGCTCCTTACTAGGGAAGGTCATGGGGGCTTTCACACCTTAGGGTCAAGTTTCTGGTTTTTTTCCTTGATCTTAGCAAACCAAGCTTTGCAGGGTACAGCATAAAGAGGAAGTGTGACCACAGGCTGTCAGCTCCTCACGGGTGGTTAAGTCTGTTCTGCCACCCACCTAACACTCCTTCAAGTAGGGGGATCTCTCATCTCCCCCTGGCCACGGTCTCTATCCCTACAATGGCAGCTCAATGCTATCTTTTTAAATAAACTTCCTGGGTATTTTTTTAGACTGAGCTATGATATGCCAAGATGATAGGGATAAATTGACAAAATAAGTGACCTGCCATTAATTTTAAATTTTAAAAAATAAAGGAGGGTTTATAAACATTCTGACCTTGCAGCTCTGGGTCCATCTACATGTGTGCCGCTCACTTTTTATTAGGACTTCCTTTCCCCCTTTTGACGTGGATAGCTTCCTTAGGTATCTGAAGAAGAATGTTAGGGTATCTATCTATGGATTGAAAAGCACCTACCCGAGGCCCACGCTGTGTTATTAGGGTGCTACAGCTGCTGTGACAAAATTCATAGTACAGATGATTTACACAAGAGAAATTCACTTTCTCAGAGTTTTAGAGACTGGAGGTCAAGGAGCAAGATGCTGACAAGATTGGGCCCCCTGAGGCCCTATCTTTGGCCAGCAGTTGGCTGTCCTCCTACTCCCCCTTCACATGCTTTTCACTGTGTGCACCCCCCCCCAATCTCACTTTCTTCTTATCTGCACACCAGTTGCCCTGGATGAGGACCCCGGCCCAGTGCTCCCATTTTAACTTAACCCATTCTAAATGCAGCACTTCTCAACCATTTGTGGCACTGGTGCTGCTTTCCTGGAAAACAATTTTTGCATGGGCTGGGTGGGGTGTGGTGATTCACACATATAACATTCATTAGGCACTTTATTAGTATTAGTAGTGTGATCTGTGAGATAATTACACAACTCTCCACAATGCAGAACCGATGGGGTCCCTGAGCTTGTTTTCCCGCAATAGACAATGCCACCTAGGGACCACTGCAGACAGTAGCACCTGAAGCGTGGCACCTGTGTCCAGGCTATTCCACGACCTTGTTTTGGTTGCTGTCACTGACAAAAATGAGCCTCAAAGAAAGAGTGTGTTGGAAAGAAAAGCCAGTTTTTCAGTGCTTTTGTGGCAATCTCAGGATATTCCACCTTGACTTGAATTCAGAAGATCTAAAGATTTGGAATTGAATCATGCAAACTTTTCAGGCCACCATTATTTGTGATCTCAAACAGTTGATACTCTGGTAGCAAAGTTGATTCACCTGACTTATTAAAAAATGAGTACTGGATCCAATTCTTCCCACTCTGAGGGACCTTTGCAGTTGGGAAGTAATGCTCAAGCTCTGCTGACACCTCAGATAGGTGGTCATTATCTTGACTATACATGACCACTGGTTCACAGGAAGTGTTTGGGAATTCTGGATAGAGAAGCCCAAGAGTGCTGTTTGCTGAGCTTGTTGAAAAAATTTTACCAGAGCTCAGAAGACCAGAATCCTGATAGATATTCAGAAAGAGAAAGCCAAGAGGCCCAGGAGACTTCAGTAGGGTACAAGGACTCCATTGTCAGTTGAACTAAGAACCATGTGTGTTATGTTCTGCTAGGACATTTGCCTTCATTTTGCTCATATTCTGAGACTTTGTGGGCAGATCAATGTTCAGGCTGTAACACGGATACTGTTGGGAGCTTTCAGCCAGCTCTACATTGAGAATCAAGGCCAAAAGGCCCTGCTGAGTATTGCATTTATCTTATTTATTAGTTCCAATAAATTCAACTCAGTTTCTCAGCCTTTTTTTAATAAATTGATAAAGCCTAAGGTCTAGTTATTGAAAAGGTATAAAGGTAGAAATAATAGAAGGTTAAAATAATACATCAAGAACAGCATTTTTAATGTGAGAAAATTACTAATTAAGATTAAAGAAATACCGTATAGCTGGTTTAAATTTAAATTTCTTTTAATGAAAATGGTTTTTGGATATCTAATATGGCTCTAACATTATATAGGTGATGGTAATATAAACACTAGTAAGAAATGGATTGTACAGTTAAGTGTTACAAAGTAGGAGAGGGAAACATCAGGTATTGTTAAAGCAGCATAGTTCAAGGGGTCCAAATGCTGTGGGGCTGCTCAGCCCCATATACAGCACCCAAGAAAGGTTTCTCAGGGGAAATTGCTGGCATAAACTTTGCAACACAATTAGGAATGAGCACAATCAAAGGCCTCTGGGTACAGAGATTTTCATTCTGAATATATAGACCATGATGCTCATGAACACTTGAATCAAACACAAGTCAAATAGGTATTCCAGACATCATCCGTTTGAATGTATTGTGGGACAGAAAGTATGAAAAGATAAGCCCAGATAGTTAAGTAGTGAAGAATACATGCTAATGAGTTTATTTTCACTGTACCCCTGTACTCTGAAGACTATGAGAGTCTTTAAAGAATTTTAAGAAGATGAAGCATAAGTAGATTTACCATTAAAAAGTATGATTAACAAGGGCCAGGGAGTTAGCTCAGTGGTTTCACTGCCTGCTGAGCAAATGCAAGGACCCAAGTTCAATCCCCAATACCAAAAAAAAAGTATGATTAACAAAAGGACATGTTAATTTTGAATTATTTCCAAATATTAAAGAATTTCATTAAAGAAGATTAAGCAAATCATATAATTAATTTTCACTGAGAATAAATCTAAAAATGACATTGTTATTCTTAAATAACATGCCATGGTTATTTCAATAATGTACTGTATCAGTTCCTTTTTGCTATTTTAAAAAAATAACTGCACAGCTGATTTAAGAGATTTTTTATGGAATACTTTAAAAACTGAAATATCTCCATCAGTAAATCTTATACAAAACTTAAGTACCACACAATTTGTTTCCCCTCAACTGACAACTGAATCTATATTGATGTTATTTGTTAAATAAGCTTGTACTTAACATAAATAACAAAATAATAAGGTGATGACAGGAATAGTTGCTCTAACAGAAATTATTTCAGGAAACTTCTACCTCTACTGATGTGACTGCATGTATTATTCAGCTTTCCATTACTGTGACAAAGTACCTGAGATAAACAACATAGAAAGAGAAAAGGTTCATTTTGGTTCACAGTTTCAGAGGTTCAGTCGGTGGTCACTGGCCTGTTACTTTGGTTGTGTCAGCACAGGACATCATGGCAGAAACATGTGGCCCAAGAACCTCAGCATGTCTGGGAAACAAAGGCCCCCAATTATTTTCTTCAAATAGACCCCACCATCTTCCAATAAGGTCATGGGATGTTGACCTTAACATAGGACCTTCAGGGAACACTTCAGATCCAAATCATAGCAGTGTAACTGAGAATCTTTGAGTCCCCAGAAACTTGATTGCAGAGCAAAAGGAAGGTGTTTTTAAACACAGACATCTGTATTGGGATCAAGAGAAGAAATTGCAGCATCTGTAGGAAATCTTTTCCAAATGATTAAGGAATCAGAGATTATTTCCTTTAGGTGCAGTGACGCATGCCTGTAATCCCAGCTAGATGGGGGGCTGAGGCAGGAGGGTTGCATGTTCATAGCCAGCCTGGGCAACTGACTGAGACACTTCTGGGATTACAATTTTTATTTTATTTTATTTATTTTTTAATTTATTTTTCAATACAGGGGATGGAACTCAGGACCTTGTGCTTACAAGGCAGCTCAGAGCTACCTGGATGCAATCCTCAGTAATAAAACAGATAAATTAGATTTCATCTACCTAATTTGAGAAGAAATCTACAACGAAGTCAGAGACACTAGCTATTTGATCTAAATGTCTGACCATGGATTTTAGGAAATATCCAGGTAAATTATATATTTAAATGTCAAAAGGACAACGTATTTACTATCTCTTTTCAGATATAGAATGTATACTTAGGAAAATATATATAGACTATATATTTGGGAAAACAAGCATGTCAAAAAAATCTTACTCCATGCCCCTCAGAAAGTTATAGTTTCTTTTTAATTTTCATGTTTGTTTTGGCCAATTAGCAAAAGAAATACAAGAACTCCCAGAAAGAATTTTTCATTTATTTCCATTCCATTTTGGTTAGTATAATTCCTAGAGAAAATATCTGCCACTGATTGAATTAATTGTTTCCATTTGAAAACCAAGACAGGATGTCTCAACCAGATGCCAAACCATCCACAGTGTAACTGATGAAACAGTTAAAAGAAATAATGGCTTTATTAGGCTAGCAAAAGAGTATGTTTTAAAATTTGCAGTGGATGACATTTACTGCAATTCCATTGCTTTCATGCTGCACACTTAATGTTGCTTTAAAAAAAAAGTGTAACTCCAAATGAGAATTGATGTCGAAAATAAAGAAAGCATAAAAGGGGGAAGCAGGCCAACCAAAATGTAATAAGGTCAAAAGAAACTAGACTGCTCACATAAGAACAAAACTCAGTAAACAATATCATTTCTATTGTTTTTGAAGCAACATATTTCATTTTATTGACATTGACAAGTAGACAGAAACATACTTCAAGAAATAATCCTCTTTATTCTCTGGTTCCTCTTCAAAAAAAAGAAAGAGGCCTCTTCATTTTCACAGTTTAGCAGGCTATTTAATATTGTGTTGTCAGTAAATAGAGCATTATTTATTAGACTGCTTTAGCTTGACCAGATACAAAATAATAACTATAGAGCTCTTCTAGTACACAAGTATAGATAAATTTCTTTATTTTTGCTAATTCAAAAGTGAAGGTGTCAATTACTTGTAACAAAACAAACTATAAAAATGGCTAAACATTGCAAAATCTTTGGTTTGTGAGCAAAATTCATTCCAGAACCATGCTTCTAATTGAAAGCACTTGTATATCAAATTAAATTTCCCCATAAGAAATAATGGAAACTCAGATGATTTGTTTCACAACCAAAAAATACTCATATAAAAATGATTATATACTGTAATATAAAACAAAATAATAAAGAAAATACAAAATATAAAGAAAAGTAAATTAATCTACACTTGCCTTTGAAAACCTTTGTGGCTGGTGAGAAGGACACGAGAGAGGAGCGTTATTGTGTGGGATGACTTGCACTCTCACTGCAGAATCACTGCTGTCTATTGGCTCAATGGAATCTTTTTCTTTTCATGCTGCTTTAACAAGGAACCTATCCAGTGACACTTGCTTTGTCTCCTTTTGAGGATTTCATGGAACTATAACACTGCATTGCAGTTAAATTATATTGCACTGCTACAGTCTCATTCAGGTTATGCTTTTCTACAAAATTTTGTGTTGTTTCTCACATTGTACACATCTCCCTAATCTCATTTGAAGTAAAGGATTCCTTCACGCTTTTCTCCTCCTCCTCTGGAGACATGATGTCCTCCACAACCTCCTTTTGTTGGGAGATGATCACCCATAATCCTGCAGGGGGGAGGACCATTAGCTCAGTCGTGATCATGTGACATTCAGTGTCAGGTACCACTCGTATTGCAAGACATTGCTCGTTTTTCAAGTTAAAATGTATTAGAAATGTTTGTGCACCTTGCAGAACACTCACAGAGCATGTTACTTGCCACCCAAAGTTCTGCTGTATTTCTAATTCAAAGCCATTTCTCTTTTTAGATAAAGTTGAAGACCAGGTACTTGGCCAAACTTCTGCTCATCAGGAAGATTTTCTCTCATGTCACACTGACCAAACCTGGAATAGAGCTTGGAGTCTTTTCCCCTTGTCTATTACAATGGATCTCCTGTTCCCTGGGGGAGAGCAGGTGACCTGAGCGATATCAGCCTGAGCCTTCATGTTGCTCAGGCTTGGTCACCAAGGTGTGCCAATGCTTTCAAGGGAGCATTGCTGTCATCTGACCTCTTTACATGACAGCAGTGGATTATTGCTAAATTGTGACCCATTACATAGTAGATGTAATGGAGCTCCAGTATAATGAGCAATTCTGGCCATATAGTCACTTCTTAGATTCAGTCATTCCCTAGACCATAGTAACAGACCAGAAACCCTTCCAAAAGACAAGTAATTATCTGCTGAATTTGACACAACCTTGAGCCTTTACTTTGAGGCTCTGTGCTAGGATTCTCCCTTCCAGATATTCCATAGAAACTCCTCACAGTATCTTCCACTACTGATACATCAGCACGCATGGGGATAAGTAACAGAGTTGGCCTGAACACCACAGGGCCCCTGCAGAGCCCCTTTCTCCTGTGGGTCCTACTCAAAGGCAAAACACACCTGTGTGTTATGTGATGTAAGTCAGAGAAGTATTTCCACATATGACACTTGGTGCCTCCTCAGCACAAACTGATCTGCCTCAGATTTTTCCTCTTTCTGTGTGGTAGGAGATATAGAATATAACCTTTCAGTTTGAAGAGTAAAGGACAACTGGAGCCCTAAAATGTTAGTGATGATGTGATGCATGCCCTGATTTTGGTGGCTCTTCTTTCCCACACTTTGCAACACTTGGGTCTTGTCAAGGTCTCCAGTGCACTTGTCATTCTTGCTGATCCAGTCCAGTGAGGGCAGTGAGATCAAGGCGGTGAAGAAGTGTCATGTTCTGTGGGATATCTAGACATTCAAGTCACTTCAAACTGTATCATGACACAACGCAATAGAGTTAACAGTTGCAGGACAAAACCACAAATGTTTATTAATGTCCTTCCTATTCCAAGTAAATACAAATTCTTTATGATCCTCTTTTGAAAGCAGGAAAGAAGGTATCAATTAAATCAATGGTCATATGCACGCACCTGTTACTTTAGTCTAGCAAAAGCCCTCATCTGGCCCAGCAGCTGCCACTGTGACTACTACATGGTTGACTTGAAGTCCTCTCGGCTGTCATCCTCCAGCCAGAGAGCCAGACAAGCCAGCTCTGAAATCACACCTTAGCTGCCGCTTCTGGAACACTTCTGGCACTAACTGCTGCCACTGAGCTCTCCAATAAACCTGATGGTGAGATGGAGACTGGCTGGCTGACTTTGACTGAAGAGTGATCTTCAGGTTCCACAACTGTGGAAGGGCTAGAAAGGAAACAGGATGCAGCAGAGGAAGAAACTGAGCTGAAATGCAACCCCAACAATGCTTCTTTGGATTCCATGGAGAGGCCTGGACTTCAGAGTTGTCCTGCATTGAGGAGGGCCCTGGATCTTGTCACTCCTGTGCTGGAAGCAGACAAAGCCCAAAAGTAAGTGTGATCTGGAAAGAGTCAATGTTCTTCAGCCAAGACAACTGCTAGGGAGGATAGTTGAAAACTATCCTCAACCAGCATTTCTAGCAGCTGAGAGAATAGTTCTTCTGTGAGAGATAATCAGATGATGATATTCTGGGGACATTTTAAGCCTTCTATTCTGTTCAACTGCTCAGCTGTGCTGTCCTGGTACAAATATTCCATTGGTTTAATCACGGTAGATTTATAATATTTCATAAGGGGCAAGCAGTGTTTTTCTTCTTTAATGGTGCCTTTGTTATTGTTGGTCTTTTCTGTATGCATTTTAGACCAGGTTTATCAATGTTTTATTGAAAAAGTTAGAGATTCTACAATTTGGACTATGATTGCAATAAATTTATGCATTCTTTGTAGAAAATTGTTATACTTTCTAATAGTCATAATAAGGATTCTAATTTCTAGTATATAAGCTTTTGGTAGATTTAGTCCTATGTATTTGTTGCTTGTTGATTCTAATATAATATCATTTTCTCCATTTTACCTTTGTTATTTTTGTTTTGTTGCTAAGCAATGTTTGTCCATTGAGCATACATCCAATAAACCTGATAAATTTGTCTATTGATTCTAACTATAAGTTCTCTATATTTTCAAATTATTAGATCCATAAATAAAGTATTATTTATTTTTCTTTAGAATTATTAGTCCTTTTTTCCTTCTTTTTTTTTGTGTGTGTAGTACCAGGGATCGAACTTGGGACCCTGAAATTGTGAGGCAGTCAGCAGCACCACTGAGCTAAATCCCCGGCCCTCCTTGTCTAATTTTATTGACTGGATGCTCAGTAAAATGTTGAATAAAATACTGACAGTGAGCATCATTGCTTATTTATAAATTTCAAGAGAACGTTTTCATTATTTCAAGATTGTATAAATTTTTTTTCTAGCTTTTTTGTTGTATTAAAGATATCTAAAAATCTCATTAGTGATAGATAACTATCTTTCCCTTCTATCCCTAGTATTCTTGGCATTTTTATGATGGGCGAATGTTGGACTTTGTCAAATCATTTTTATAAATTATTAGAGTAAGTGTGCCATTTTCCTCTTACATTTCCTTTTTTCCTTAATGTGATCAATTACTTTCACTCATTTTTCAACATTAAACTAACTTTGCATATAACAGAATTTCAGCTGATGTTGGTGAACCTGTCCATATAAACACATACTGAATCCAAGATTATAATATTTTATTAAGAGTGCCTGCATCTATTTCTATGGGTGTTCTTAAATTTTCCTTTCTTTTATGTCTTTGGTTGGAATCTACATTCAATCTAGGGTTGGGAGTCTATATTCAAATGTTTATGTATGAAAACAACTCAGAACTTTTCTTATTGTTTTATATTTCCTGGAAGAATTCAGGTCTGATTGTTGTAATTTCTTATTTAGAGCTATTCTTTAAATCTTTGGAAAGATACCTCGGTGATGCTATCTGGGCCTATCATTTTCATTGTGAGAAGGTTTCCAAATGACTATGATATTTTTTTTGGCTTAAATTCTTTTATTGGTACATTTTAGTATACAATACATTTACATTTATCATTGGGAGCTTGTACCTGTACATGACGTATCTTGGTTCTTATTTTTTCCCCATTCCTAGCCCTCCCTTCACCCCCTCCACCCTTCCCTATTTACAAAGACTTTATTTCCATTTTTTCCATTTCTCAGCATTTTTCCTTTCCCTTCTTTCCTTTCCTCTTCTCCTCTCACTTCCCCTACCTCTTTGGATCTTTTCTTCCTATTTCAAATTATCAATTATTCATTTTAATTGTTTTAATCCTTATTTACACTTTCGGTTTCTCACACTAGAGAAACTTCAATATTTACATGGGGGTCCTATTTATTTCACTTAAGAGGATGGCCTCAATAAGACTTTAACTATTTTTTTCTTTTTTTATGTTAAATTCTTTTATTGGTACATTGTAGGTATACAACACAATTACATTTCTCATTGGGAATTGTACCTTCACATAATGCATCTTGGTTCTTATTTTTTCCCCATTCCTAGCCCTCCCTTCACCCCCTCCACCCTTCCCTTTTTACAAAGACTTTGTTCCCAGTTTTTCCATTTCTCATCATTTTTCCTTTCCTTTCTTTCCTTTCCCTTGCCCCTCCCACTACCCCTACCCCATTGGACCTTTTCTTCCTATTTTGCATTATCGATTATTCATTCTAATCATTGGTACATTTTAGGTATACAATATAATGACATTCATCATTGGAAATTTGCACCTTTACATATTCTCTCTTAGTTCTTATTTTTCACCCTTGCCCAGCCCTCCCTTCAATGCCTCCATTCCTCCCTATGTACAAAGATTTTGTTTCGATTTTTCCATTTTCTCATATTAATCCCATTCCCTTCTATCCTTTCCCCTACCCCTCACACTTCCTTCCCCTTTGCCCTTTTTCTTCCTATTTCACATTACCTATTATACATTTTAGTCCTTATTTACCCTTTCAGTTTCTCACACCAGAGAAACTATTCAGTATTTATACATGTGTGTCCTATTTATTTCAGTTAAGAGTATTGCCTCAATGTGCATCCACTTAGCTATAAATGTGTCTAATTTCTCATTTTTTATGGCTCAGTAGTACTCCATTTTATAAAAAAAACACATTTTCTTTATCCAGTCACCAGTTGATGGGCATTTGGGCTGTTCCAAGTTTTAGCCATCACAAACTTTGCTGCTATGAACATGGGTGCACATATATCACTGTGGTATGATTCTTTTAGTTCTTTGGGGAAGATCCCCAGCAGTGGAATAGCTGGGTCAAATGGGACTTCCAGACCTAGTTCTTTGAGGTATCTCCATATTGATTTCCACAGTGGTTGCACCAGTCTACACTCCCACCAGCAGTGCAGCAGGGTTCCTCTTTCCCCACAGCCCCACCAGCATTTGTTATTGGTTGATTTCATGATAGCAGCCATTCTTTCTGGAGTGAGGTGGAAACTCAAGCATTGTTTTTATTTGCATCTCTCGAATGGCCAGTGACATTGAACATTTTTTCATGTATTTATTTGCTATTTCTACTTCTTTGTCTGAGAAATGTCTGTTCATTTCAGATGCCCATTTTTGGATTGGGTCTTTAAATTTGGGAGGTCTGATCTTTTGAAGTTCTTTATAGATTCGAGATAGTAGACCTTTGTCTGAGGAAAAGCAGGTGGAGATATTTTCCCACATTGTGGGTTGTCTCTTCACACTGCTGGTGGTTTCTCTTGTTGTGCAGAAGCTTTTTAATAAGAAGAGATCCCACTTGTTGATTGTTTGAGCTACTCACGGCCAACTGAGGTTTTGTTCATAAAATCTTTTCCTACACCAATGTCTTCAAGAGTTCTACCTAACCTCTGTTCCAACTGGTTCAGCGTTTCTATTTTAATATTTAGATCTTTAATCCATTTTGATTTTAGTTTAGTGCATGGCAAGAGATATAGGTCTAGTTTTAATCTTTTGCAAATTGAAACCCAATTTTTATGGCACCATTTATTAAAGAGGCTATCTTTCCTCCAGTGAGGGTGTTTGGCTCCTTTATCAAAGATGAGATGGCTGAATGTGTCTGGTGTTGTATCTGCATCTTCTATTCTGTTCCACTGGTCCTGAGGTCTGTTTCTTTGCCAGTACCATGCTGTTTTTATAACAGTAGCTTTGTAGTATAGTTTCAAGTTCGGGATTGTGATACCCTCTGCCATGTCTCTGTTACCAAGAATTGTTTTTGCTATTCTGGGTCTCTTCTTGTTCCAAATGAATTTTTGGATTATTTTCACAAGGTCCATGAAGTATGCTGCTGGGATCTCTATTGGAGTGGCATTAAATCTATATAGCAGTTTTGGAAGTATGACCATTTTCACTATATTAATCCTTCCTACCCAGAAGCAGGAGATGTCTGTCCATTTTCTGATATCATCTTCAATCTCTCTTTTCAGAGTGCTATAGTTTTCAGAGAAGAGGTCTTTGATTTCTTTTGTTAGGTTGATTCCTATGTATTTCAGTTTTTTGGATGCTATTGTGAAAGGAATTATTTGCCCTATTTCTCTCTCAGTGAGTCTGTCATTCATGTAGAGGAAAGCTACTGATTTTTCTGTGTTGACCTTGTAATCAGCTACTTGACTGAATTTGGTTATTAAGTCTAGAAGATTTTTGGTGGAGTTCTTGGGGCCTTCTATATAGAGTATCATGTCATCTGCAAATAATGACAATTTGACTTCTTCATTTCCTATCTTTATTCTTTTATTTCTTTCTCTTGTCTTATTGCCGTGGCTAATGTTTCCAGAACTATATTAAACAAGAGTGGTGATAGTGGACATCCTTGTCTTGTTCCTGATTTTAATGTGAAGGATTTCAGTTTTTCACCATTTAGTATGATATTGGCCGTTGGTTTTTCATAGATGGCTTTTGTCAGTTTGAGGTAGAGACCATCTATTCCAATTTTTTGTAGGGCTTTTATCATAAATGCATGTTGGATTTTGTCAAATGCTTTTTCTGCATCTATGGAGATAATCATATGATTTTTGTCCTTAGCTCTATGGATATAGTGTATTACATTGATTGATTTACATATGTTGAAACAGCCCTGCATCTCTGGGATGAATCCCACTTGATCAGGGTGTATGAACTCCTGGATAATCTTCTGCATTCTGTTTGCCAGTATCTTATTAAGGATTTTTGTGTCTATGTTCATTAGTGAGATTGACCTATAGTTCTCATTTTCAGTTGGGTCTTTCTCTGCTTTGGGGATCAAGGTGATACTTGCTTCCAGGAATGAATTTGGGAGTATTGCTTCCTTTTGAATTTCATTGAAGAGTTTAAACAGTAGTGGCAGCAGTTCCTCTCTAAATGTCTTGTAGAATTCAGCAGTGAAGCCATCAGGGCCTGGGCTTTTCTTAGTTGATAAGTTTTTAATTACATTTTCAATTTCATTGGTTGATATTGGGTTGTTTAGAATTTTTAGGTCCTCTTTGTTCAACTTTGGTAATTCATATGTATCTAGGAATCTGTCCATTTCTTCTGTGTTTTCCATCTTATTGGCATATAGGTTCTGGAAGTAGGTATTGATGATCCTCTGGATTTCTGCTGGGTCTGTTGAAATTTCACCCTTTTCATTCCTAAGTGCATGGATTTGGGCCTTTTCTTTCCTTTTTCTGATAAGGTTGGCTACAGGTTTGTCAATTTTGTTGATTTTTTTGAAGAACCAACTCTTGGCTTCATTGATTTTTTGTATCTTTCTCTTAGTCTCCATTGCAATGATTTCTCCTTTGATCTTTATAATTTCCTCCCTTGTATGAGCTCAGGCGTTGTCCTGTTCTTCTTTTTGTACAAGCTTGAGGTTCAGCATCAATTTGTGTAATTGGGCTCATTCTATTTTCCTAATATGTGTATTCACTGCTATGAATTTCCCTCATAAGACTGCTTTCATTGTGTCCCATAGATTTCAATATGTTGTATTGTCATTGTCATTTTAATTGAAGGAACTGTCTGATTTCTTCTTTCATTTCCTCTGTGACCCTTTGGTTATTCAGAAGTGTATTGTTCAATTTCCACATGTTTATGAAATTTTTTGAGTTTCTTTTGCTATGGATCTCCAATTTCATCCCACTATGGTCTGATAATATACAGGGGATAACTTCAATTCCTTTGCACTTACTTAAACATGTTCTATGTGTGAGTATGTGGTCTATTTTGGAGAATGACCCATGTGCAGCTGAGAAGAATATGTATTCTGATTTTGTGGGGTGGAAGACTCTGAAAACCTCTGTTAAGTTCATTTGTTCAAGAGTTCGATTGAGTTCTAGTATTTCATTACTTATTTTTAGTCTAGTTGATCTATCTATTTGTGACAGTGGAGTGTTGAGGTCCCCCACTACAATTGTATTAGTGCATATATGACTTTTCATGTCCATTGGTATTTGTTTTATATAGTTGGGCACACTAGTATTTGGTGCATAGATATTTATGATTGTCATCTCTTCCTCTTGGATTGTTCCCTTTACAAGGGTGTAATGTCCTTCTTTGTCTCTCTTAATCAGTGCTGATTTGAAATCTACTTGGTCTGCAAAGAGGATAGCTATTCCTGGTTTTTTGGGGGTTCCTGTTACATAGACTATTGTTTTCCACCCTTTAACTTTCAGTCTATGAGTTTCCTTTTGAATTAAGTGTGTTTCTTGTATGCAGCGTATTGTTGGATTTTGCTTCTTGACCCATTCTGCCAGTCTATTTACTTTGATTGGTGAATTGAGACCATTAACTTTGATGGTTATAACTGAAACATATTGACTTGTCATTGCCATGACTTTTTGTTTTTGTTGGGTTCTCTCCCTTTACAATTAATTTCTTGTCATGCCAGACGGGTTCATTCTGCTTTGCTTCCTGGGGTTATGATCCTCAATGTCTGTTCCTAGGATATTGTGTAAAATTGTTTGGAGTGCTGGTTTGGTATTCACGAAGGTCCTAAGGTGCTCTTTGTCATGAAAGTATCTTATTTCTCCATCCATTTTGAAAGATAGTTTTGCAGGGTCCATCAATCTGGGTTGGAGGCTGTTTCCTTTTGTTTCTTTTGTTTGTTTCTTTGTTTTGGGGGGTTTTTTTGGTACTGGGGATTGAATTTGGGACCTTGCACTTGTGAGGCAGGCACCGGAACCACTGAGCTAAACCCCCGGCCCTAGAGGCTGTTTTCTTTTAGGGCTTGAAATATGTCACTTCAAGCTCTTCTTGCCTTGATGGTTTGTATTGAGAAGTCTTGTGATTCTGATGGGCTTTCCTTTGTATGTGATTTGTTTCTTTTCTCTAACTGCTTGTAGATCTTTGTTCTTCTGTTGAATTTCTGGAATCTTAACAATTATATGCCTATGTGTAGATTTTTTTTGATCAAGGTTATTTGGAGTCCTATATGCCTCACTTATCTGTATGTCAAGCTCTTTTCCCCTGCTTGGGAAGTTTTCTGCCATTACTTCTGTGAACAGTTTTTTTATGTCATCTGTACTCTCTCCTGTTTCTTCATTGACTCCAATGAGTCTTATGTTATTCTTCTTTGCAACATCTAGCAGCTGCTGGATTGATTTCTCATGTTCTCTTATAATTTTGAAGCAATTTTTCTTTTCCTTGTCATTAATTACAATCTTATCTTTTATATCTGAAATTCTGTCCTCATGTTGGCTCATTCTGCTGTGTAGACTTTCAATGCAGTTTTTCATCTCCTGGAAATCTATTTGCATCTGTTTTATGGATTCCATTTGTTTCCTATGTTGGGATTCCATCATGTTCCTCAGCTCCTCTCTAGATTTATTAATCATGTCTTGCACTAGGATCACAATTCCTCCTGTTATATGAGAAATTATTTCTGATTTCATTTTTTCCTGATCCCCTTTTTTGCCTGTTCAGTGGGTCCAGGTGGTTGAGTGTCAGTGTTCCATCTCATTTCCCTTTGGGGTTGCTGTAAGTGATCTGGAAGTCTGGTTTTGAGACTTATTTAAATGTTTTCTCATTTCAACTGGGGGGGCAGGGGTGTGCTGTTGGTGCCCATGCGGATTACTTCCTCTGAGATGGGAGAGGTGGGACAGGGGCTAGGAGCAGCGGTAGGGATGGTGGCCCAAAAGCCCTTTTCTCTTGGCTGGGAGCAGTAGGAGGGATGGTGGCTGGGAAGCCCCTTCCTCTGGACCAGGAGCAGTGGGATGGTGGCTCAGAAGCCCCTACCTCTGGTCCAGAAGTGGTGGGAGGGATTGTGGCCCAGAAGCCCCTTCCTCTGGGCCAGGAGCAATGGGACAGTAGGTGGCCCAAAAGCCCTTTGCTCTGGGCTAGGAGCAGAGGGAGTGATGGTGGCTGGGAAGCCCCTTCCTCTGGACCCAGAACAGTAGGACAGCAGCTCAGAAGCCCCTACCTCTGGGCCGGGAGCAGTGGGACCCAGTATATTGGTCTGGTGGTCCGGTGTCCTCTGCGTCTTTGTAGTTTGGAACCAGGTGGCTGTACAGAGGAGCGGGGGGTGGGGGCGTGGTAGTGGTGTCCATGACTTTAACTTTTAAGCTATTAAGGAATGATGTTCAGACCTGGGTAATTGAGTGATGGACTAAGTGCATGTTGTGTCCCCCTGTGAGCAAGGCAGCCTGGCGCACAATGACTCTCACAGGAGGTGTTGTGCTGTCTGGACTTTTGGAATTAATACTCCCCATGGGGAGGCACGCTGATAGACAAAATTTGAACATTGATGTGTTCTATGCAGAGGTCCCTGGTGATTCAGAGTTGAGCACAGGACAATGTGATCTCATCTGGGCATACTGTGAATGGCTCTATGAGTACTTTGTAAATAATTATGTTCTTTTGATACATGTGCTCCTATGCGTAAATCCTTTTCCAACTTAGGTTGTGACTGCAGTCACATCTCCAGTTCAGCCCCAAATGTCCGTATTAGAAGGAAAGTCCAGTTCTCCGGCAGCTTCCACCTCCTGCTGCCCTTGCCTCTCCTGACCACGTGGTGTCTCTGCTGGCAGCCAGACTTCCGGTCGGGAGGTGCTGGTCCCCGAGAGATCAGGAGTAGGGAGCAGCAGCTTCTGCACCGCCCGCATCCCAATGCCCAGCTCTGCTATGTTCTTGTTTTGCTTGGCCATTTTCACCATCCCTTAGGATCTGCGACACTATTTCAGAGTATTCCCAGCAATAGCGTTACAGCTCTAAGGGCTGTGTCTGCAAGCTTAGAGGTTTAGTTGTCTTCCTTTTATAACTTTTATAACAACTCAGAAGACTCTATGTATGACCTCTTCTTCCAGTTCACCTACTTACCTGGAGAAGATGCTTGGACTCAATATCCTGGGTCAAAGGCCACCCAAAACATGGAAGATGCTTGCCTGCCCCTTTCCAAGACCAGGAAGATGCTTGGTTTGCCTGGAAAGGCACAGCAATCTGTATCCAGATCTCAAGGAAGATGTATCTCCCTTAAGATTACCTAAGTAACTTCCAGCATTTCTATCACCAAGTCAAAGAACAGAAAAAACAAATACAAGCTTAATTTGGGGGGTATATATGCAATAAGATGTTCTTTTGTTAAACTTCTTTATATTCTAAGTAACACTAGCATGCAGAAAAAATGTTAGTTATGGTCTTTGGAAAGCACTTCATGTATTTAGTTTCAACAGTCAGAGTTTCATAGCCTATTCTTCTATATTGTAAACGGCATCATTCTCTAAAGCTGTCCTCGGGTATAGACATTTATTCACTTTCCTCCCTTTTCCCTGATATTTTCATTTGTCTACATCTTTTTAAAAGTCTAGTGACCAAAAGTAGCCACAATATCCCCGCAAAATAGCTCATGAATGCATAATATAGCAGAAAGATTACTTCCAAATGCTCCATGAATAATTTCTTGTAATAAATTCCAGAATCACAGTGTCTTGGGGTGAGCATCGAGACTTCAGCTTTTGCATTTCTGTGTTTGTATAGTGGTTCCTTCCAATTTTATTTCCTCACAAGGGCTCTGATGGTTTTGCTAAGGCGCATGGAGGCCTGTGAACACTGCTGGGCTCCCCTGGGGCTGGGGGTGGGGCCCAGAGAGCCTCCAGCCCTGGGTACAGCTGATTTTTTTTGAAGCAAAACATTTATGGCACATTTTATATATACATCACATTCCTCATAGGGAATTTGTCCCTGTATATAATATATCTTGCTGCTTTTTTTCCCATTACACCCCTTCAACCCCTCTCCCTTTCCTTATTTACAAAAGCTTTGTTTCCATTTTTCCCCTCTATTCTCTTTTTTTCCTTGTGCCTTCTTTCCTTTCCCCTTTCTCTCCCTAGTTCCCTTTCTTATGTGAACATTTTCTTCCCATTTCTCAATATCTATTACACATTTTGGTCTTTATTTCCACTTTTGGTTTCTTACAACAGAGAAATAATGTGACATTTAAACATATGTGTCTGATTTATCCCACTTAAGAGTATGGTCTCAAGGTCCATTCATTTAGCTATAACTGTCTGAACCTCATCCTTCTTTATGGCAGAGTAGTAATCTATTGTATAAAAAAATCCACATCTTCTTTATACATTCTTTGGTTGATGGGCATTTGGGTCATCTTCAAGATTTAGCTATTAAAAACTGTGCTGCTAGAAACATGGGAATGCATATATCACTGTGGTATGATGCTTTTAGTTCTTTCAGGAAGATACCAAGAAGGGGAATAACTGGGTCAAATGGAACCTCTAGTTTTAGTTTTGTGAGGAATCTCCACACTGATTTCCAAAGTCTTTGCACCAGTCTACACTCCCACCAACAGTGAAGGGTTCCTTTTTCTTACAGCCTCTCCAGAGTTTGTTATTGGTTAATTTCTTGAAAACAGCCATTCTTTCTAGAGTTAGATGAAATCTCAGAGTTGTTTTAATTTGCATCACTCAAATGACCAGTAATGATGAACATTTCTCCATATATTTATTTATTTATATTTATTTTCAGAGTGCTGTTTCTACTTCTTCATCTGAGAAGTGTCTGTTCATTTCAGATGCCCATTTTTAGATTGGGTAAATTTGAGGAGGTCTGTTTTTTTTGAGTTCTTTATATATTTAAGATAGGATTTGCCTAAACCTGAGGAACAACGAGCAAAATTTTTTACCCACATTATGAGTTGTCTCTTTGCTCTGTTAGTGATTTCTTTTGCTATGCAAAAGCTATTTAATAAGATGACATCCCAGTTGTTGATTCTTTACAGTAGTTCCTGTGTGATCAGGGGATTTTTTTTTTCGTAAAGTCTGCCTACACCAATATCTTCAAGACTTTTACTTATTCTATCTTCCAGCAGATTTAATGTTTCTGTTTTAATATTTAGAACTTTGATCCATTAGATTTTAGTTTAGTGCATGGTGAAAGATATGGGTCTAATTTTAATCTTCAGCATATAGAAACCCAATTTTTCCACCACTATTCATTAAAGAGGCTATCTTTCTCCCAGTGAAGGTGTTTGGCTCCTTTTTCAAAGATAAGGTGGCTAAGTATGTTTGGAGTCATTTCTGAATCTTCCAATCATTCCAATGATCCCTGGGCTTTTTTTTTTTTAACTGGTACCATGCTGTTTTTATCACAGTAGCTTTGCAGTATAATTTCAAGCTGAGGATTGATTATGATGCCTTCTGCCTTGCCTTTGTTTTCCAGAATTGTTTTTGCTATTATATGTCTCTTCTGGTTCCAAATGAATTTTAGGATTGTTTTCTCAATTCTGTGAGATATGCTATTGGTGTTTTGATTAGGATTGCATTATATCTGCATAACAATTTTGGAAATATGACCATTTTCACTATATTAGTTCTTTCTATCCAAGAATATAGGATATTTTCCCATTTTCTGATATCCTCTTCGATCTCCTTCAGAGGTGGTAGTTTTCCATGTAAAGGTCTCTTACTTCCTTCATTAGATTAATTTCTAGGTTTTATTTTTTTTGATGCTGTGGTAAAAGGTGTGGTTTCCCTAATTTCTCTCTCAGTGAGTTTGTTATGTGGGTATAGGACAGCTACTGAATTTTGAGTGTTAACTTTGTATCCAACTATGCTACTGAATTTGTTTATTAAATCTAGACATCTTTGGTGGAGTTTTGGGGTCTTCTGTGTAGAGTATCATGTCATCCACAAATAATGATAATTTAACTTCTTTTTTCTATCCTTATTCCTTTTATTTCTTTCCTTCCAAATTTTTATTCCTCTAATAAGTATTTCTTTGATTCAACCACCAATAATTTTGCTAAAATCACTTTGATTCTTATTTTAACATTCAACAACAATGGCAAGATTTCCAAATGTCAAATCATTCCACATCTCAACCCCTTTTTATATTGTATGTTACATGGATTATTCAGTAGTTTCAATTTAAAATAACTACTCCATGTTTTCCCAACCATATCATAACATTTATGAAGAAAATAACTACTGAGATAATTCACAATGTCCTTCGATTCTAGGAAAAAATTAATCATATATTCTGCTTTAGCAATAATGCAACAATTTTGTACAAAACAAAAACCCAGTTTTATAAAAATGTCTTTCAACACTGTGCTATTACTAAAGAGTTTTCTTTTAGATTTTTATACTAAAGCAGCTTACATATCTGGAAATAAATGGTTGATCAAATATTCATTCATATCCTTCAGTGCATCATTATTTTACCTTGAAGCCATGTAATTTTTATAGCATTTTACACCATTGAGAAAATAAAATTCATATGACTGTTCTCCTACAATGATTGTAGTCATTAATTTACTGAATCAAATACTCTCCAATTCATGATCCTTAAAATGAAATTTAAAATGATCAAATAAAACCTACAATAAATAAAGTGAGATTCAGGCAATTATCAATAGATATATCCCAAATTAATCAGTGATCAAAACTAGATTAAAAATTAGTTGTGTGCAAAAATCTAAGGGTTTTTTTCTTTTATACAGAATAACCTCAGAATGTTCCAATTCAAGGACTTTAATTAAACAATTAACTTTAAATAACAAAGAGGAGTTATAAGACTATGAATTTAAAAATCAAAAATTTGTAGCTTTAGAGCAAAGAAAGGTTTTATTAGTATTGAATAATTTGTCACAAATATTTGCAATGAGACTTAAATGAACTGATAGTTGCATTCAAATAATACATTCAGTGAACACTGTCGATCACTGCTTTCTGAGAATGCCAGTTTCTACCCTTTCTCACCGAGCTCCAAATCTCTCTTTCAGCTCTGTGCTCCTTAAAGACCAGCAACTCTGCAATTTGGCTGCTTTCCCATCACCTTCCCCTGGTTTCTGCCTGGGGGCAGACCTCCAGGGAGACTTAGCATTGGTTCTACTTCGTTGTTCCGAAAGATTTGCTCTTAAATTCAAATTTTTCTACCATTTCAGAAAGAAAGAAAATTAAAAGACTTAATATCTACCTTCTGTGGAATAAAATTCCCTAAAAATAACCACTCATGAGAAATAGCATATCTCTCACCAGAGGCAGGCTCTGAAGCCAGTGTGTGACCAAGTTAATGGTTAAGGAGGGAAAGCAGAGATGGCGGAAAGGAGTTGCGCTCATTATACAAAAAAAGGAAAACATTTAGCAAAATATACATGAAATTAGCATGCAAAACAGAAGTAGATCTGATTAAATTATCCTTGAAAACTTCTAAATGGTTCATTACCATAATGCATGTACCTTTGCATAAAGTACTATATTTAAAAATATTTATACAGAGAGGAAGAGATAGAGAAATGCAGCTCAATGGGTACTAAGTTATAGCTAAAAGGACATAAGAAGTTTTAGTGTGTCATTGCACATAGACTAACTATTGATAAAAATAATTCACTGCATATTTCAAAACAGCTGGAAGGATTTTGAATGTTTTCACCAGAAAGAAATAATTGTTTTTTTCTGTTTTTATGTATCAGTTAAAATTTTAAAAGAAAAATGTTTTTATACAAAATATGTATACAATGAGGTGTATTTAAATAATACTTATTCAAAATATAATTTAAATAATTATATTGAAATTATTCCTCCTGTTTTTGAGTATTTGTCCTTAAAATGTCATAGTTTACATGTAAAATGGAATTTATGCAATTCACTGTATCACTAAATTGTGCAACCAAATCAGGTATCTAGAGTTGTGAGAGAATATAGAAATTAAAATTTTATTGTATTTCCTAGGATGTAGTTTTTAAATCCAAGAAATATAATGTTGGCTAGCCAAGTATTAGTTGTCTAGAATTATAAGACCTTTAAAAATCTTGACATAAGCCATTAGTATTGTGGTCATTTAATTAGAAATGATTTAAAGTACTTCCTACATCACATCTACTTTATAATGATTCCTGGAGGGTTTAGTAACTACAATGTATTGGACTATAGAATAAATGCACATAATTATCTATTCAGTTGCAAATAATATATATGATTCTGAAAACACAAAATATTCCTGTTTTTACAGTGTTGTTATTAATCTTTTATGGAAGGGTATTCTCATCATATTAACACATTATAATTTAAAGGTATAGAAAAGGCTGTGATTTCTTTAAAGCAAGATTTTATAGGCAGGAATTTTTCTACATACTCCTAAGTTAATCTTTTGACTGTTAATTTTTATGCAAGTGAATTCTTATAATTCCTACAAATGTTCCCTTATGAATAACTTATTTTATAGGCAACTTTATTTTCTATTAGAATTTATATCACAATCAGTTCTGTTTTCCGTGTTTGTTGAGTTATGTTATTCTCTATGCCTTTGTCCTCTCTGTAATTTTAGAAAAACTAAGAAACTTGTATATTAAAATTATATAAAATATGTAAATTGTAATCCAACTATTACCCCAGCTATGAACTATGTGACAGCAAATGGCTTCTTAAAAAAAAATCCAGCACATAATTCAGACTGAAAAGTATTTCCTCATGAATATCCACAATAGAAAAAACTTGAGTGGCTATTTGAATATTTTGATTGTATATGGGAAATCTTTGTTGCTTTCTATACTTCACTTGGTGTAGCATTTGAATTAATTAAGTTTGTTCTTGAATTCTCTAAACTTCAGTCTTTAATACTGGTTCTTGATCAGCTTAGAAAGTTCTGGGGGGGATAGCTCATTGGTAGAGCAGTTACTTATGTGTGAGAACAAGGGTTCAATGCCCAGTACCAGAAAGGGAAAAAGAGAAAAGGAAAGAGAGAGTGAGAGAGAGAGAGAGAGAGAGAGAGAGAGAGAGAGAGAGAGAGAGAGAGAGAACTCCAGCACAGCCAGAAGCCAGGACAAATGGGTCATAGGTAAAATTAGATTCTGATCCCTGACCTTCTCTGTCTATTGTCAGGCTCAAGATGAGGTCATTTTGGGGGACTTCAGGGTCGTCAAGCCTGCTGTCCTTAGATGGTGCTCCAGGTTTAACACTGTCCCATCCCTTTCATTCCCATGACAGACCTCAGAATTCCTCCCACCTGCCTCAGCTGGAGGGAAGCAATCTGATAAGAGAATGCCTATATAGATTGTGTATGAAAATTACTTCTGAACCCTGCAACTTAACTGATGTTTGGAGACAGCATGAATTTCAATAAATTAATAAGTCTCAAGTGGTAAAAGGTTAGTGGACCCGGATATTTGAGAGTCAGTTGAGGAGTTTGTGTTTCTTCCACATTTATTCATTAACAATCTACCTACCTTTGAAATTTGAAAAACGGTATGGAATATAGCAAGAAGAAAAAGGCCTCTGCTGGGGTGAGTGAGGGGAAAGATCTTTATGAGAGCACAGAAATTTAAAAGCTTGAAAATTTTATTTCACTTTGAAAAATTTCTTCAATAACTAGATTTATAAATTGTTATCCTTGAGTGGAAGAAGCTGAGCCAGGAGAAAAATAAAATTAATTTCATTTGAGAGAAAGACATGCACCATAGTCTTCATCAGAAAGTAATGTGATTATTTTCTCTTTGGCCACCACAAAGTATATTGTTATTTTAAAACAGTTGAAGATGAAATTTTGGCACAGTCTTGTAAAAGTTGAGCCAGATTATCTTATTTTATTTGGATCCCTGGTTTATCTCAAGGGTTGGAATTCAGGACCAGCCCATTTATGGACCTTTCTAATTATCTTCCAAGCCTGAACTAAACCCTTACTTCTTTACAAGATATAGTCATCCTAGAATCTTGGCTTTTTTGAAGAAATGAGCACTTCCCCCAAGAAGAGACATGCAGAACAGCATAACATAACCGTAGTTAAATGATCTTGCTCAGAGAACTCACAACAATAACTTTGATACTTGACATGTTTTTAATGATTTGCATTGCCCTAGAAGCAATTAACTATTAATGGAATGCCATAAGTTATCATATGTATGCATATATACTATACACACACATATTTGAAGCAAGATTTTCTTAGTTTCAAAAGTTTCTACAGTGAGTACCTTTGTAACTTTGGAAGCTGTTGTGGATTGTATCTGGATGTCCCCCAAAGCCTCATGCACTCATAGGTGGGGCTTTTCAGAGATGGCTGGATCTAGGGTGTTGTAATACTGTGATTAAGGATGTGTGGTACTGAATTAGTCCATTGATTGGAATTAGCCTGGTTCTGGGTGTGGATAATGGACCACACATCCTAGGTATAGGTGGCACCCATCAATAAGTTTATAACCTGGAAAGGGAAGGTGGGCTTGCTGCTGTTGCTTGCTACTTCACTGCCTCCTGCCTGTCTACCATGAACTGTTTCTCCTCTGCCTTGCTTCCCTGCCTTGGAGCCAACTCACTATAGACTAAAACCTCTACAAACTGTGAGCCAAAGTAAACCTTTCTTCCTTTAACATGTGAATGTTGGGTATTTTGTCTCAGCAATGAGAAAAGTAACTATGACAGAAGCTAATTTGTTTTTTAGGATTTTATAAATAATATTAAATATCTTTGGGTTCGTATGTGTGATGGTAGATAATGATTATTATTTTTTTCTTTTAAAATTGGGTTACCTAATTATACTTTGTTGCAAATGTGGATATCTAGTTGTATCCATCCAGAAAGCTGCCTTTGTGAGAGTATTTTCATGATGCAAAAAGTAGTACCATATGGTGATCAGCACTTTGCTTGATTTTCTTTACGCACATCTTCGTTTTGTTGAGAGTCCCAACAAGATAAGTGAGCTTGCAGAGTTTGAAAAATGTTTATGTTAAAACAATTATAGAAAATGATTAACTTGTTTAATTATACAAGACAACTTCAAAAATTGCAAATATATCATTACTATTAAAATAAATTTATAAAGACTTAATTTTTCTGGCATTGAATAAAAACAAAAGTTCAGACGTGGTATTGGTCTCTAGTAGTTTATATCTCAAAGCATAGGCGCATACTTATGCTACACATTGACAGGGGATTTAGTGAAAAAGCTACCTCTCAGTGGCCCGGCAGCCTCTGCGCGTGAGGTGCTGGTAGGTGGCATCCTCCCGTGAAGCCCTGGGTGCCTGTGAACAGCGGGGATTAGGATTCAGGAGGAGAGGGCAGAGCCTGTCAAGCTTCTTCTCTAGAGAACTCCACGCCATGCTGGCATTGAGGGAAAATGGACCACACCGCGAGCAGTGAGGCTCCAGAATAATGGTGCGCAGGGGCACCTTCCACAGCAGCAGAAGTCTTCAGGGGCCCTGCCTGCCATCACGGGGCGCAAGGCTCAGCTGGCCATTGAGCTTCCACCTGTGACTGCTGAGACTCAGTTTTTATTTTGGTTAAATTAATTGGAATGTAAGTTGCCATCTGTGCCCAGGGACTCTGATTGAAACTGCCCCTCAAGACTAAGAGGAAATACAATACTGCTACACATCTCATTTAGAGTCTGAGACTTGAAAAGAGCTACTTCAATATGTGTGTGATGCCTGTGCACGATGGAGCTTTTCTCTAATAATAGACCTATCTTCTAATCTGAGGAAAGGGAGACTTGAGGTAAGCATGAAGCATGAAACATAAGTTTTGATTAAATCAAAGTCCTGCTAGTGTAAGATCTACACTCTCGAAAGGGAAGAAGACTCTGCCCCCCAAGAAGATGAAAATTGGTTCCTGAGGAGCAAAAATAAGGGTGAGATATTACAGTGATTTCTGACTCTCCATAGCTCAACCTTACTTGACAAAATGTGAATCGTTAATATTTAGCCCTCTCAGGAAGATTGTATTTAATTTTTTTCTCTTTGGAGGACTAATAATGTAAAAAAGAAAATTGAAACACTGGTTGAAGTGAAGCGTCATGGCAAACTGTACCTGACCCTGAGTCGGCTGATTTGACAAATCCTCAAATCACCAACAAAATATATAGCCTCAGTCTCTCAGAAAGTGTCATAAATACACCCGTCTTAGGGGACAACTCTCTCCATACAGTTTGATTTCTTTACAAAAGCAGGGGTTCCTCACTTTGCCTCTGAAGAAACAAAAAGAGGAGAGGGCAGAAGGTGTTCAAATAGTGTGAACTTCCAACATAGCCACACCATACGTCAATGGTAGAGCTAAGTCTGGCATTTTTTTGGTAACTCGGTGTACTTAGCAAACAGTAAGATCTCCCTCAACCCATCAAGATGCTCAGCTGCTGGCTTGAGACTGGGACTTCCAGCAGGAGGGGAGGAAACACACTTCCCCTGCCTGAGCCGTGGACCCATCCATCCCCCTGTGTGGGGTAAACCTGAGCCAGAGGTGAGGAGCAAGGGCATAGCTGTCCTTCAGATGCCAGGGTCTCTGCCCTTTCAGCGCTCAGGGCTGGCCTCTCATGAGAGGGCATCTTCCTATCTGTGACCTTAGGGAACATAATATTTCAATATTGTTTCTTTATAACCAAAGAGCATAAAAACACAATGACTTTGGGAATGGGGGAGTGGGATTTATTCCACCTAGATCACTGCTGTTGTGTTCTCTGCAGCAGCTATGGAGACGTGACTTGGAGCTGGAGACAGGCTCATAAATGTTTAGTAACTGGCTCTCTGGGAGAAAAGCATCCGTGATTCAGTGTGTGTGCCAATTTCCATAAAATACTCCCCCTATTCATGACATACACACATCCATGACTTGAATCTGGAATTGGGGAAAGATGTATTCAGGGATTACCAAATTCTAGTCTTTCTAATGTGCAAATGCAACACACCGAAATTACCTCAAAAATGGATCATAATGAAATGTGGTGAAGTGATTAAAAGTGGAGAGTTTCCTACCTTTTATTTTAATATAGTCAATTTTATTATAATTCTACATAAGCTAACGTTTGCCTCTGGCTGTGAATCAGCTCGTACGCTTTGGTAGTCACTGTGGTGAGCAGGCAGTGGTGGGCACACACTGTGGGCTTAGGCTCCTCTCCTAGACCACACCGGACAATGATCCAGGACAGACTGTCCATCTGCAAGATCTGTGTGCCTTTTGTAATGGAAAGGGTCACTTGTGAGATGTGTAAATTAGTGGCCTTGCTGACAAAAAATTAACAGTTTCAGGTTGGCTTTAGAAATATCACCCCATCCTCTTAATGCTTGTTTATTCCACCAGAAAGAGTGCTGTCCTGTTCTATCTGTTTATCATAAACTTTAGCTTATTTACATTCTATATTTGTTTCTTTTGACCTCAAGATTATTTTATAGAAAAGGGGCTCCAATTTGTATTTGTAGTATCAGTTCTTTTAATAGTAAAGGTTATGGTAAAGTTAAAGATTTGGCTAGCATTGCACATAGGAGGATGTGAAATCAAAATAACACACGGGGGACTGGGGATTTAGCTCAGTGGTTCTGCCGCTTGCCTCGCAAGCGGAAGGATCTGAGTTCAATCCCTGGAATGAAAAAAACCAAAACAAAACACGAAGCTTCTATCATACTTCACAATTTGTAATGTGCATAACTTATTAGTATCCTTAGCCATTTCATTCGGATAACTTTCACTTTATAAACGATTTTTTAACCAGTCTTCATGTTTTGTGTACTAGGGATTGGATGTAAGACCCTCACACTGAACTATGGCCCCAGCCCTTTTTTATATTTTTCATTTTGAAACAGGGTATGGCTAAGTCACTAACTAGCCCAAGCTGGGTTCCTACTTGGGATCCTCCTGTTCCAGCCTCCTATCATGCTGGGATTTATAAACAGGCATCCCTACACCTGGCTTTTAGGCTTATTATTTTTACCTCATAGTGTGAAATTGGTTTCAGTCCACATTTATCCATTTAGAAGGAATTTACCATATAGAAGGAAACATGTCATAGTGAATTAAAAACAAAGACCATAAATTATTTTGCCATTTTAGTCAGACAGAAAAATAAGAAACTTATTCTAATTTGATCTATTGTAGAAGCCTGAAGTAACAAATTTTAGTCTAGAAAGTTGACATATTGAGACTATAGCCTGTCTTTCTGGTCCCTCCACACCTGTCACCATGAATATCAATCATCAATAATGGCTGTTTTATTTGTACATTTGATTGCTAAAAGCAATGACGGTGATGCAAAGCAAAGCAAAACGTCTAAGATGAATTGTCTGGGTTCACATAACAAATGGAATGCTAAGGAGTGAAAAGAAGAAGCAGAGAAGCAGGAGAAAGGTTTAGATGTGGAAGAGTGAAAGCATGTGTCAGGAGGCTGTCCTCACCCTCGGGACTCCAGAGAGAAAGACAGAATGGGACACTTGGGGACTTTCCCTAGGTCTTGGGCAGTTTTCAGCAAAATTCTTGTAACTCTGAATCCACTCCCCTTTTTTTGGTTTAGATCTGGATTAGGTTTTCTTTTGGGTGTGTTGCCTCCCTCTCAAGTTTTGATGGAGAAGCCGGAAAGGGAAGGAAGGAGGATTACCTGTGTCCTCTCCACTTCTCTATCAAATCCATCAAACTCTAGAAGTGAGTTTCCCTCTGGATACTTTCACTCTGTAAAATTTTTGATTTAAATAGTTATCATTAATTGAGAGAAGAATTTCTTACCACTGATAGATGCCTCAAGTAGAAACAGATTCGAAGTCAGCTGGAGGGCCCTGGCCAAGCTGCTGAGTGAATCATACCGCATTTTAAAGCACACTTCAGCAGTTTCATTTTGTCCTTTGACCTAGACATCTCTTTATAACTCTCTGCTCTGACAATTATTCCAAATTTCCTGCCTACCTTCAAGAGAGGTCTGCAACATATTTTGCAGGCCTTTCCATTCATTTGTGGACCTCGCTAAATTCCTGCTCACAAAATGACATCGGTGAAAGCTATGAAGAAAACAGCTATTGTTCGGACTGGAAGTGTCTGTGGCCAAGAATAGCAATGGCTTCTCTGGCGCTGTTTCTATCATCAGGGTTCTTATTCCTGGCAACTCAGCATTGGTATTTGGGGATTTTATTGAACAAAGGAAAATTCAATTAATGAGCCAACAAAAATGATCAGCACCAGAGGCTGGCTGTAGTTGAGAAAAATAAGCGAAAGAATGAATGCATTCCACGATGTTAGTGTTTTGCCTGATAATTCTAAAGGATGTCATTTATCAACTTTTTGAATAAACAAGGACTGATACTACAATCTCCTCTTCTGATTTGCTGATTTGCACATGGTCACAGTGAGTACATCCTCAGAATATAATGTAAGATTTTCCCTAATCTGTAACACTTTAAACCCAAACATTAAATTGAATATTCAGAGCTTTCTAATACCCATTTAATTCATTGATAGTTATGATTGTGCATAGCACATGATTATGCATGTGTGCTTTGGTACACATTGTAATTAGCACCAGCTAAAAGGGAAAAAAAGGTTGAAAAATGTATACTTCTAAATCAACATTCGTATTTATGCTTCTACTGTAAGTTCAATATTAATTACGATCTGTGGTAAGGTATGCAGCTGAAAACATTGGTAATTTTCAGCTAATTTCCAAGATTCTAGAATAAATTAAGTAAGATTCAATATCAGCAAACTAGGCTTACAAACCGGGGCATATGACATAGCAAAAAATCTGTTGCACATTTATCAATTACATGCATGATCTACTAAAGGCAAGTGTAAGAAATTCTACTCTTGTGTCTTTGGTTCAGCTTGTGGTTGAGTTATTTCAAAATGTGGCTCTTGGTGGCTATTCATATCCTCTTGAGATTTTATGCCTGGGTTAGTTGTCGTAGTCAAATTAAATAGAGCTTTGAGACACTTTGGGGTTATGCCCTGAATTGCTCTGACAAATACCTGCTCCTATTCTGTATTTCACCTTAGAACCTTGACATAATAGTGCTGTGGAGAGCAGAAGCTTGAGGAATCTAAACAGCACAGAATCTAGTGCTGCATGCAACAAGAACTGTAGTAACACTGAATATTATTCTTTTTTTAAATTTTTTTTTATTTTTCTTTTTCCCATTCCCTTGCCCTCCCCCCACCCCCTCCACCCCTCCCCACCTGCAAAGACCCTGCTTCCATTTCCTTCCTCCTCCCACATTCCCTCCCTTCCCCCTCCCCTCCCCTACTCCTCCCAATTCCCCTGCTCCTCCAGACTTCCTCTTCCTGCTACACAACATCAGTTATACATTTTTAAAATTACAATATTAAGATCTAGGAGACATTACTACAGATTTTACAGAATTTAAAAGCATATAGAAAGCACATTACAAAAATCTTCTCTGAAATAAATTTGACAACTTCTAAGAAGTAACTTAGAAGACAAATTAATAAAACCAACTCTGGAGGAAACATAAAACTTGAATAGCACCCATCAAAGAAAGCATATTCCTAGCTTGAAAACCCACCCATATGACAACAGCAGGCTCATAAACATTTTAACTGACAAATTATATCAAATATCTAAAGCAGAAAAAAGAAGGAACACTTCTCCCCCCATTTTAGGAAATCAACATTGTGCTAATCCTAAAACTGGACAAAGAAAATAGAAGAAAAAAGTATGAACATAGATAGAAATTTGTTTAACAAAAGAAACTATTAGAAGTCAGATCTGGCAGTATGTAGAAAGTGGCTTTATCATAGAGATGGCAGTGTTGGTTCAGCATTGGAAGATCCACCCCCAAAAGTCATCATTTTAACAGAGGAAAGGAGAAAGCCATATGATCCTGTCACTAGTTGGAGAAAGAGCACTGGACCAAATTCTACAGCCGTTCATGGCAAAAGCCATCAGGAGACTAGAAGTAGAACAGAACCCTCCCAACAGATCAAAGACATGTACTCCATACTTCCAACAAAAACTCCTTCTATGAATGGAGACAATATAATGCTTTATCCCCAAAGCAGGGAACAAGGGCATATATGCCCACTCTTCATCCGTCCATCAGACTTTGAAACATAGGTCTAAACCAAAATAGTCTGGCAATAAAATGACACAACTAGGATAGGACTGGCACAGCAGAACCAAAATCCCTATATGTAGATGAAATGATCATCTACAGAGAAAATACCAAGAAATCTCTAGGAGCCCCTAGAACCTGCACTTGAATTTAGCAGGATTAGAAAGCACAAGGTATATATAAAAATTCAGGTCTGTGTATACTTGCTATAAATGAAGAACTGGATATTGAAATTTAAAAGTTATGTAGGAGTACAAAGGACCCAGAAAAGCCAAACACAAAAACAAAAACAGTGTTGGAAGACGTTTACCACCCAATTTTAAGACTTCTTCTAAAGCTACAGTAATCAAGGCAGTGTTGGGGTAAGGAAAGACATATAGATCATTGGAATAAAACAGAGAATCTAGAAATAGAACCACACATATACGGTCCACTGAGTTTTGAAAGATTATTTAACATTAGCATTTTATAGAATATAAACTCAATTCAAGAGCCAAGGAAGAGACAGTGTCTTCAGCAAACGGCACTAGAACACCTGGTATCCGTATATAAACAATTAACCTCAACCCTTTTTTTCCATACATGAAAATAACTTGAAGGGATCTATGAACCTAAATAAGAAAGCCTAAAAGTATAAAACTTTAAGAAGAAATTATAAGGGAAAATATTTATGAATTCAGGGTATGCAAGAACTACCTAGGATACAAAAAGCATGATGTATAAAAGAAAAAAACTGATAAATGAGATTCCATCAAAATTTAGAATTTTAAATGACAGCATTAAAATGAAAAGTAGTCCTTAAACAGACCATATTTACAATGCATACAACCTATGACCAGAATATATAAAGAATTCTGAGAGCTCATTCATAGACAACCCAATGAAAATGTAGACATAAGAAGATGATAAATAGCCAGTATGGCACAAGGAATGGTGTGCAATTCTAGAATCAGAAAAATACTAATCAGTACAATAATAAGATTGAATTATACACTCATTAGGGAGATGAAGTCAAAAGTTTTAAAAGCCTTGTCATGACTTTTTCTTTTTGTTGGATTCTCCCCCTTTGTATTTAATTTGTCACGCCCAATGGATTCATTCTGCTGGGTTTCCTGGGGTTGTGATTCTCATTGTCTTTTCCTAGGGTATTGTCTAAAATTTTTTGGAGTGATGGTTTGGTATTCATGAAGTTCCTGAGGTGCTCTTTATCATGAAAGTATCTTATTTCTCCATCAATTTTGAAAGATAGTTTTGCAGGTTACATCAATCTGGGTTGGAGGCTGTTTTCCTTTAGGGCTTGAAATACATCACTCCAAGCTCTTCTTGCCTTGAGGGATTGCATTGAGAAGTCTGCTGTGATTCTGATGGGCTTTCCATTGTATGTGATTTGTTTCTTTTCTCTCACTGCTTGTAGAATTTTATTCTTCTGTTGGATTTCTGCAATCCCAACTATTATATGCCTATGTGTATATTTTTTTTTATTAAGGCTAGCTGGAGTCCTATATGCCTCACTTATCTGTATGTCAAGTTCTTTTCCCCTCCTTGGGAAGTTTTCTGCCATAACTTCTGTGAACAGTTTTTTTATGTCATCTGCACTCTCTCCTCTTTCTTCATTGACTCCAATCAGTCTTATGTTACTCTTCTTTGCATCATCTAGCAGCTGCTGGATTGATTTCTCATGTTCCCTTACAATTTTAAAGCAATATTTCTTTTCCTCCTCACTAATTGCAATCTTATCTTCTATATGTGAAATTCTATCCTCACATTGGTTCATTCTACTGCGCAGATTTTCTGTTTTTTTTTAATTTTTTAATTTTTTATTTTTAGTTTCTCATTATTTTTTTTTTTTAATTTTTTTTTTTTTGTACCAGGGATCGAACTCAGGTCCTTGTGCTCCAACTTGATGACTTTGCTTTTGGTGACTTTTGGTTTTTGCTTTTTGCTTTGCTTTTGTCTGTGTCTTCTGTAGATTCATTAACCCTGTCTTATACTATGGGCACAATCTCTGCTCTTATCTGAGAAATTATTTCTGATTTCATCTTTTCCAGATCTTCTTTTGTTGCCAGTTCAGGGAGTACAGGTGGTTGAGTATCAGAGTGTTCCATCTCCTTTCCCTTTGGGGTTGCTGTAGGTGATCTGGAAGTGTGGTTTTGAGACGTGTTTACAATCTTACGGTTTTGATGGAGGGGGGTTGTTGTTGGCACCTGCATGGCTCACTTCCTCTGTGCTGGGAGTAGTGGAACCGTAGCCCAGAAGCCCCTACCTCTGGTCTGGGAGCGTGCAATCAGATCGTTTAAGACACTTTGAAATATGACTCACACAGAACAGTTTTAGAAGTAGATTAGTATTTTAGGTTAATACAATTTTATAATCAATGCCTTCCAGAGTCAAATATTTAAATTCATTGTTTAAACTACTGTCAGAAGTGTTTTACTTTGTACTAGAATCACTTGTGTTCCCCTCATTCTGTAAACTTTACATTATCCTTGTGCTTAACTTTTGAAAGTCTATTTTTACTGAATAGTAAAAAAAGAAGTGGTATGCTTCCTTTAATTCTAATACATTGAACTATTTTAAATATTGAGTAATGAGCAGTAAATTTTCTTTTGGCCTGGTGTGGTAACACATATCTGCAATCTCAGCACTCAGAAGGATGCGGCAGGAGGATTGCTGTGAGTTCAAGGCCAGCCTGAGCTACATAATAATTTCAAGCCCAGTCTAAACTATATGAGAGGTCCTATTTCAAAAAACCAAAAAAAAAAAAGTGGAAAAATTCATAGCTGTAATTTACACTTAAATTCTAAGGAATTATACATGTAAATACACAAGAGGGAAAAACATGATAGTAAAGAACAATTTGTAAAATACTAAAGATAGATACCTGATTTTTTCCTACAGATCCAGGAAAAACTTTAAACTACTACACTTGAAGCCAGGGAATTTCACAATAAAATTCATGAATAGCAGTAGAACAGTGTTGAAGTATGTATTGAATAGACAACTTTTAACATCTCACCTTACAAACTCAATTTTTGTTTTTTAAATTATTTTAAATTTAAAACATTTTTTGCCTGTGCTTTGTTATATATGCTCATTTCAAACAGATTTTTTCTCTACTGAACAGAATTTTAAAGAATGCTTTAGATATTAATGTCTTCAGGATTTTGAATGAGAGATTTACAACAAACCATTGAATTAAATATGTGATTAATTCAAGGGGAAGGAATGTTGCTTTTTCTTTTCTTTTTTTCAGTGATTTATAGAAGACCCAGACTTAAGTTCATTGGAGAAGGCTTAAGTTCCTTCTGCTCATTATATAGTGGCCTCTGTCATGGAAGGAGACAAGGAAGGGGAAATAATTTTAATGCTATAAATGACAAGTCTGGATCTTCGTTTCATTTGCATTTAAGGTAGCAACATAAACCTAGCAATTCTATTTCACATCCTGTGAGTTTTAAACTGGTGCAAAGGCAGAAGAACAAACCAACTTATTTACCAAAAAAAGTAAACTGGGAAAAATTCCCCACATTCTCAATAATATTTATTATAGCCCTCCTTTGCTTTTCCTCTTCTTTAGGTTGCACTGGAAAAACAACTTTTAGCAGACCGTCTTTGCCGGTGTGCATGTTGCTTCAGTCCTGATGCATTTGTGTCAGCACCATAAGGTCAAGCCCATATAGATTTTGGGCAAAAGAATGTATTTATCATTCTTTTTATTTATATCAGTAAGTACAAGTAAAAGGTATTCTGGAATTTCCACTGATTTTCTGCCTCCAATGAAAATCTTTTTTACTTACATGGAAAAAAACCATATATTTACATTTTACAAGTAATTTGGAAAGCTTAGTCTAAAAGTTTAAACTCATATAAGGTGTGTGTATATATATGTTTATATATGTGTGAGAGTACCTCCGACTTTTATTCAAAATAGATTAATCGAGCATCTAAAATCTTGACACCATGGAAGACACTGGAAATTATTCAGATGTAGGCACATCATTCATGAATTCATCCAAGCATGATCGTGGACATGCACAGTGGGCTCACTCTGGGAAGGAAGTGCTAGCATAGACTTGCAGTACAACACAGCAGAGCTGCTGCTCTGGAGAACATTAACACGAGTGCCACGTGAGAGGAAGTGTGTGTTATGGGGTGTGATGAGATAAAGACCACCGGTGACAGATGTAAAACATCTTGTAACCTTCCCTTTGAAGAGCGAGTTCCCATTTAATCTTTGTTTCATTTAGCCTTTTTGTTGTACATAACTCAGTCTAAGAAAGTTGTCACATACATTCTTCATGTGGCTTTGCATCTTAAGACATTTTCTGAATTGAAAAGGATTAAATTTGTGAATCCTCTGGCTTCTTCTACAGATACTTGGATGACTCTGTTGATGACAGGGGCCTGGAGATTGAAGAGGCTCCTGATTTCCATTCAATCTTGACTTGGTGATTGGTGATTTTTTTTGTTTTTGAACAGCAGAATGCATTAGAATGTTGTGGGACTTTCAAGGCGAGGCTACAGCTTGGTTCTTGGCTCTCAACATTGTTTACTTTTAGACGCTTACTCCTGAGGAGTCACGTGTAGACATCCAGGTTAAAAGCCCAAGTGACTGCCAATGTTAACTACAGACTTGTGAAGAGGCCACCAGATGTCAGGCCAGCAGAATTCACAAGTGACCAGAGCCCAGATCAATGTTGGTCTCCAACAGGACTAGACAGTCTTAGTCAGAACGAGTATGTGCTTTGCTTTAAGTTTTTTTAGCTAGTAGTCATAAATATACTTCTAAATGTAACTCACATTCTAAATGTTAACTTGTCATCCAGCAGTAGGTGCACGGAAGCCGTTTACACGAACTCTATTGGTAGAAGCTAGAATGTACGATCAACAGAGATGCAGAAATTGTAGGGACTTAACACTCAATGTTTATTTCTTGGGCACGGTGTATATCCCAGAAAAGTCGGTGAGTGGTTTTACCTCTTCAAGTTATAAAGAGAGCCACGGGGATATTGGCACTGCTGTGTGACAGCTGCATGTTCTGGAGCACTAGTTTTCCTGGTCTGCAGGGGTGAGAAGGAGACAGGAATCCCATTGGGGATTTTCCAAATATTTCCCTTTCCATCTCTCTTGCATTTGATAGGCCACAGCTCAGTCCTTGATCTTAGGGTTTAGATGTGTCAGACATGTTCTAAGAACTTAAATGAATTATTTCATTCAATTCTCCCAGCTACCCTCTAGTTGTTGTGACCACCATTTGCTAGATTTAGAAATCTGAAGTAAAGAGAAATAGTTAGTACAAGGTCAGACACCAAGTCCATGGCGGGGCACTGCTTTGATGTGCAGTCTTGCTCAAGATTTTACTAAAATGGAAAGAAGTGAGAAGGGTAGTCTCTGAAGCAGGCCAGCCTCACAGAGTAGCATCATAGTACACCACTAAAATGCTATGGGCCGGAATTTGACTGTCTGCTTTCCAGACTCAGAACTCCTGTCATCTCACCACCTGTGGGCTCTCAGGAGGGACTTGAGGCTGATGTATAATCAGATGTCGCTGTGTTAATTTATGAGGCTCTTGTATCCTTCGAGAGGCCCATTCTCCTGTGTATGAAAAGTTCTGAGAGAAATATAACTGTAACAAAAGTACTTGTTTATTGATTTATAACTAATAGTACAGCTGCTAAATGTCCCAAGCAGCCATATTTTCAGACTAGAGCAAACATGTTCCAAAGGAAGGTGACATAGACAAAGCAAGATGCTTGGTGAGGAGGAAGTAGTAACTGGAAGACGTTACTTACATAAATCCATCATTTATTGACATTAGAAAGAATAGAGCAGTCGCATATTCACAACAAGAATTACTTCTGCCACTAGGATAATTCAGGTACACGTGGAACATCTTCAGTCTCTGTTCTGTCCACACCAGAGGCTCCAAATTTTCTCAGCACACAGCCTTTGCTATTTTACAGGTTTTTTTCATGATGCTCAATGGAGAAAAAAAACTAATAGTTTTTTTTTTAGTTCTTTTATTGGTACACTTTAGGTATACAATTCATTTGCATTTATCATTGGGTGTTTCTACCTGCACATGATGTATCTTGGTTCTTACTTTTTTCCCCATTACCTGTGCGCCCTTCACCCACTCTGTCCTTCCCTATTTACATTGATTTCATTTCCATTGTTTTTTCTTTTCTCATAGTTTTTCCTTTTCTCATAGTTTTTCCTTTCCCTCTTTTCCTTTCCCCTTCCCCTCTCTTCACTCCTTCATCTTTAGACCTTTTTCCTATTTCAAATTATCAATTATTCATTTTAATCGCTTTAACCCTTGTTTACACTATCAGCTTCTCACACTAGAGAAACTATTTGGTATTTACACGTGTGTCCTATTTATTTCACTTAAGAGTGTGGCCTCAATATGCATCCATTTAGCTATAAGTGATTCTAGTTTTTCGCTCTTTATGGCTGAGTAGTACTACATTTTATATTAAAAAACCACATTTTATTTATCCAGTTTCCAGTTGATGGGCACTTGGGCTGCTTCCAAGCTTTAGCTTTTACAAACTTTGCCGCTATGAACATGGGTGCACATATATCGCTGTGGTATGATTCTTTTAATTCTTTTGGGAAGATACCCAGCAGGGGAATAGCTGGGTCAAATGGGACCTCTAGTACTAGCTCTTTGAGGTATCTCCATACCTATTTCCACAGTGGTTGCACCAGTCTACACTTCCACCAACAATGGAGAAGGGTTCCTTTCTCCCCACACCCCCACCAGCATTTGTTATTGGTTGATTTCTTGATAGCAGCCATTCTTTCTGGGGTGAGGTGGGATCTCAGTGTTGTTTTCATCTGCCTCTCTCAAATAACGAGTGATGTTGAACAATTTTTCATATATTTGTTTGCTGCTTTTACTTCTTTGTCTGAGAAATGTCTGTTCATTTCAGATGCCCATTTTTGAATTGGGATTTTGAATTTGGGGGGTCTGATTTTTTTCAATTCTTTATATAGTCTCGATAGCAGTCCTTTGTCTGAGGTACAGCTGCTAAAAATTTTTTCCCATATTGTAGGTTGTCTGTTAGCTCTGATGGTGGTTTCTTTTGCAGTGCAGAAGATTTTTAATAAGATGAGATCCCAATTGTTGATCTTTCTGCTAGTTCCCATGCTGCTGAGGTTTGTTGATGAAGTCTTTTCCTATGCCAATGTCTTCAAGAGTTCTACCTAACTTATCTTCCAGCAAGTTTAGTGTTTCTGTCTTAATATTTAGATCTTTAATCCACTTCAGTCTTAGTTTAGGGCATGGTGATAGGTATGGGTCTAGTTTTAATCTTTGGCAGGTTGAAATCCAGTTTTTCCAACACCATTTATTAAATAAGCTATCTTTCCTCCAATGATGGTGGTTGGCTCCTTTGTCAAAGATGAGGTGGCTGAGCTTGTCTGGAGTTGTTTCTGCATCTTCTAATCTATTCTACTGATCCTCAGGTCTGTTCCTTTGCCAGTATCATGCTGATTTTTATCACAGTAGCTTTGTAGTATAGTTTCAAGTTGGAGATTGTGATACCCCCAGCTATGTCTCTGTTGCCTAGAATTGCTTTAGCTATTCTAGGTCTCCTCTGGTTCCAAATGAATTTTTGGATTGTTTTCTCTAGTTCTGTGAAGTATATTGTATATTGTTGGAATTTCAATTGGCATTGCATTGAATCTATATAGTAGTTTTGAAAGTATGGCCATTTTCAATATATTGGTTCTGCCTACCCAGGAGCAAGGAATGTCTTTCCATTTTCTTGTATCCTCTTCGATCTCTTTTTGCATAGAGCTGTAGTTTTCAGTGTAGAGATATTTTGCTTCCTTTGTTAGACTGATTCCTAGATATTTCATTTTTTGGATGCTATAGTAAAAGGAATTGTTTCCCTAATTGCTCTCTCAGTGAGTCTGTTATTTGTGTACAAGAAGGCTATTGTTTTTTGAGTATTGACCTTGTATCTAGCTACTTTACTGAATCTGTCAATTAAGTCCAGAAGTCTTCTGGTGGAGTTTTTGGGTCTTCTATGTAAAGTATCATATTGTCAGCAAATAATGACAGTTTAACTTCTTCTTTTCCTATGGTTATTCCTTTTATTTCTTTCTCTTTTCTAATTGCTGTGGCTAATGGTTCCAGAACTATATTGAACAGAAGTGGTGATAGTGGTCACCCTTGTCTTGTTTCTAATGTTAGCATGAAAGTTTTCAGTTTTTGACCATTTAGTATGATGTCGGCTGTTGGTTTTTCATAGATAGCCTTAATCAGGTTGAGATAAAGACCTTCTATTCCAATTTTCTGTGGGGTTTTTATCATGAATTGGTGCTGTATTTTGTCAATTGCTTTTTCTGCATCTATTGAGATGATCATATGGTTTTTGTCCTTGGCTCTGTTAATATAGTGTATTACATTTATTGATTGACGAATGTTGAACCATCCTTGCATCCCTGGGATAAATCTGACTTGGTCAGGGTGTATGATCTTCTTGATGACCCTCTGTATTCTGTTTGCCAGTATCGCGTTGAGGATTTTTGTATCTATGTTCATTAGGGAGATTGGCCTGTAGTTCTCTTTTGGGGTTGGGTCTTTCCTGGTTTTGGAATCAAAGTAACACTTGCTTCCAGCAATGAATTTGGAAGTATTGCTTCCCTTTCAATTTCCTTGATGAGTTTAAAGAGTAATGGTGTTAGTTCTTCTTTAAATATCTTGCAAAATTCAGCAGTGAAGCCATCCAGACCTGGGCTTTTCTTTGTTGGTAAATATTTTATTACATTTTCAATTTCACTCATTGTAATTGGGATGTTTAGAATTTCTATATCTTCTTCATTTAACTTTGAGAATTCATATGTTATCTAGGAATCTGCCCATTTCTTCTGTGTTTTCCATTTTATTGGAGTAGAGGTTCTTGAAGTAGGTATTGATGATCCTCTGGATTTCTGATGGATCTGTTGTGACTTCACTATTTTCATTCTTAATTGCATGTATTTGTGCCTTTTCTTTCCTTTTGGCTAAAGTTTATCGATTTTATTTATTCTTTCAAAAAACCAACTCTTTGATTCATTGATTTTTTTGTGTTATTCTCGTAGTCTCCATTGCATTGATTTCTGTCCTGATCTTTATAATTTCCTCTCTTGTACGAGCTTTGGATTCGTTAAGCTCTTCTTTTTCTAGGAGCTTGAGGTTCTGCATTAGGTTATTTATCTGAGTTTTCTCTGTTTTCCTAATATGGGCATTCACTGCTATGAATTTCCCAGGTAGAACTGCTTTCATTGTGTCCCATAGATTCCTCTATGTTGTACTGGCATTTTCATTTACTTGTAGAAACTGTTTAATTTCTTCTTTAATTACTTCTGTGACCCATTGGTTGTTCAAGAGGTTGTTATTCATTTCCATGTGTTTGTTGGGGTTTTGTGGTTTCTTATGTTATTGATCTCCAATTTTGTTGCACTATGGTCTGATAATATACGGGGTATAACTTCAGTTCTTTTACATTTACTTACACATGTCCTATGAGCTAGCATGTGGTCTGTTCTGGAGAATGACCTGTGTGCAGCTGAAAAAAATGTGTATTCTGATTTTGTGGGGTGGAACACTCTGTAAACATCTATTAAGTCCATTTGTTCAATCACTTGGTTCAGTTCTAGAATTTCCTTGTTAACTTTTTGTCCAGATGATCTGTCTACTTGTGATAGTGGGGTATTGAGGTCCCCCACTACAATTGTGTTAGTATTTATTTGGTTTTCCATGTCTATTAATATTTGTTTTGTATAGTTGGGGGCATTCGTATTTGGTGCATATATATTTAGGATTGTCATCTCTTCCTCTTGGATTGTTCCCTTCACAAGGATGTAGTGACCATCTTTGTCTCTCTTAATTAGTTTTGGTTTGAAATCTTTGTCTACAAATTAGATTGCTACCCCTGCTTTCTTCTGGGTTCCTGTGGCGTGGAGAACTGTTTCTCATCCTTTTACTTTCAGTCTATGAGTTTCTTTTTGAGTTAGGTGTGTTTCTTTTATACAGCATATTATTGCATTTTCCTTTTTAATCCATTCCATCAGTCTATTTCTTTTGATTGGTGACTTGAGGCCATTAACATTGACGGTTACAATTGATAGATATTGATTTATCTTTGTCATGATGTTTTACTTTTGTTGGCTCTTTTATTTCTTATTTTTTCCCCCTTTCCTATTAGTGTCTTACCTTGCCTGGTGGCTTCCCTCTATTGGGCCTCATGGAGTTGTGACCTTCATTGCTTTTTTCTAGGATATTGTTTAGAATTGCTTATAGTGCTGGTTTGGTGCTCATGAAATTTCTCAAGTGTTCTTTGTTATAGAAGTATCTAATTTCCCCATCAATTTTGAAAGATAATTGTGCAAGATACAACAGTCTAGGTTGGAAGTTATTTTCTTTTAGGGCTTGAAATACTACACTCCAGGCTCTCCTTGATTTGAGGGTTTGTGTGGAGAAGTCTGCTGTGATTCTGATGGGCTTTCCTTTGTAGGTGATTTGTTTCTTTTCTCTAATTGCTTGTAGGATTTTGTTTTACTGTGGGTTTCTGGGATCTTGACTATTATATCTCTAGATGTAGATTTTTTTTTTGATCATGGCTAGTTGGAGTTCTATATGCCTCACTTATCTGTCTGTCCAATTCTCTACCTCTGTCTGGAAAGTTTTTCACTATTAATTCTGTGAACAGTTTTTTTATGTCAATTGTGCTTTCTCCTGTTTTTTCATGGACACCTATCAGTCTTATGTTATTCTTCTTTGCATTGTCTAGCAGTTGTTGTATTGTTTTTTCATGGTCCCTTACTATTTTTAAGAAATCTCTATTTTCATGGTCTCTAACCATGATCCTGTCTTCTATATCTGATATTCTATCTTCACATTCCCTTAATCTGCTGTGGATACTTTCAATGGAGTTTTTGATCTCCTGAATATCTGTTTGAATCTGTTTCATGGATTCCATTTCTTTCTTATGTTGAGCAGTCATGGTTGCCATTTCTTTCTTATGCTGGGTATTCATGGCTTCCAGCATGTTTCTGAGCTAATGTATTTTTTTATCTGTTTCTGTTCTAGATCCTCTAATCATGTCTTTCACTCTGCTCACCATCTCTGTTGATCTCTGGGAGATTATTTCTGCTTTGAATTTTTCTAGAGCCTCATTCATCTGTTTTGTTACTTCCTGTGCTATCAGTTCAGGGTATCCAGGTGGTTGTTTATGGGACTTTTCCATCTCATTTCCCCCAGGATTTACCATTTGTTGTGTTGGAAGTCTGAGTTTGTGCCTTGCTTAAATGTCTTCTCATTTTTGTGTTTGGTACTATCCTTGGTCTAACTCCTGGGTTGATAGTTAGAAATTGCTTATTGTAGGTATCTTTGTTGCTTGTAGTTAGAACCCTTATGGAATGATTGCTTCTCAGAGGTGTCTTCCAGATATAGCTGGTCTTAAGTTTTGAGTCTCTAATGACTCTAAGGCTATCTCACTTTCCTTATGCTAGGAAGGTTCATTGACTAGATCAATGAAAACACCTTAGCCCAAGTGATACAATAAGCAACACCATTGCATCAAGTACATCTTTGAAAATGTCATTTTGTGGTAGTTATTAATCTGTCACCTTTAGCTGTGTGAATTAAATCAAGATCGAGGACCAACCCAACATATAGTGAATAAACTCTTCAATATAACAACTTTACCCTTCGGGATGGGGAGTTAGAAGGGGTTTGGGAGGGAGGGACAGATGGGAAGAAGGATATGGGGAAGGTTAGCAGTGTGGTCAGAGGACACAGGTGAGAAGGAAAAAGAGAATACTAGGAAAATAAAGAAGAACTCCGAATGAGGACCAAAACAGGGACAAAAAGGGAAAATGAACAATGTGGGAGAGCAAGAGAGTGAGTGTAAGACAGAAAGGAAAGAGAAAAGAAAGAAGAAAAGAAAAGAAAAAAAAGAAAAACAAATATTTGTAAAGAGTAGGAAACAAAATTAAAGATAAGAGGAGCAAAAGAAAAGAAAAGAGAAAAAAATAAACTAATAATACTAATTTTGGGAATAAAAAATAACAATGAATATGAAGGGCCTCTTTCAGGGTATGTCTCTGCCGTCACAGTAGACAACGTGGGTAGCAGTGTGGAGATATAAGTCAATGAGTCTCAGCAAGCCAGTCACAGACCCGTGAGATTCAGGCAGATTTCTGGCTGCAAGTCCCAAGTTGAGCTCCCTGTCCTCCTGTAGGGTTGAACTCTGCAGAGTTGTATTGCAGATTCCAGCTGCCCTTCCCCTGAAGATAGTCCTGGTCCTGATGGGAGGTGAAGATGACTCCAACTTACCCAGTACAGTGGTCTGGTGGTCTGGTGTCCTCTGAATCTTTGTAGTGTGGAACCAGGTGGCTGTACAGAGAAGAGGACAGAAGAGCGGGAGTGGGGGTGTCCAGTGGATTGCTGCTGGGGCACAGGCTGATTTGGCCTGTTCTGCGAGACCTTGGTATGGCGTCCCTCTAATGGTTTTTTTATTAAGTTGTAAGGCCACTTTAATAATACTCCTGTCCTAATAACTCACAACCATATAAAAATAACCCAATTTTAAACATAACATTTGTATTTTATTCCTTAATAAGTACAATGACAGAGTCATGGTATGTGTGTACCAGTTGAAACTGCAACTTCTCATGCCTTGGTGTGAACTTAGACAACCTCATCTCATTTCCATTCCACACTTGCTTTCATGTGCTATTTGCTTTGAATTGGGAAACTGCTGAAAACCCAGATTCCCAGGGATGTGGCATCATGGAAAGGAATTAAGTACAATGTTTGAACTGTGAGTTATCTAATAGCCTGTGAAATGTTTGACAAATGCTGGGGATTTCTGGTCTTCCCTGGAAAATCTGAAATATAGTACCACACTTCAGTGTGGCCTGGGGACCCGAGACAATATTTCAGTAGGCATAATCAACATTTGCTTCATATTCATCAGACCTGCCTTAATTTCAGTTATGTTATATATTTCACAGGATACTTTGCCCTGGAGTAAAGTCCTTTAGACCACCACTGACTTTAGACTGATTGTATTGTTTAATTCTCCGATGGAAACTTCATTTGGCTTGTTCCTAACTTCTGAGAAAGAACTTCAATTCACCTCCCATGGACAAATGGCAGAAACTATTCAGAACTATGCAAGGAGTTGGTATGAGACCTATAACTATCAAATTAAGCAGATCATTGGATTTTCCACTATGCTATTTTTAATATAAGCCGCCAGGTCCCCGGTGAGGTATAGATGCCAGGCTGTGGCATACCTCAGCACCTTACTGCCACTACTTGGACTTATTTTCCAAGCTCAAAGTCATAAATGAGTATGTCTTCACGTGAGCTCAGTTTTTCTGTCCTCCAATAAATCTACCCCTCCTCTTTCCTGAGTTTAACAAAATATGTTTCATTGCTTCTATAACGAAGAAAGAGTGAAAAATCACATTTATATAAACAAATTATTGTTAAATAGCATGTTGGCTACATATGCATCCATGTTTATTCATGCATCATTGTTTCAGAGACTGCAGTTTAGAGGCAGATACCCTTGGAATGCCAAGGAAGCATGAGTCATGAGAGAATACTCTCAAGATTGTTTCTGCTCAATCCTTTCTAATTAGTAGTAGTTGGAAGAAGAGTTTACATTTGCTTTTTTTCCCCTTTTCATATATTTTATCATTGCTCAAAAATAAAAAGCTACATAAAATCAGAGAAAAATACTATTTTAATTCCTTTTTCTCATAAAAATAGTTCCACAAATAATGAAATATTGTCCAGTCTAAAAGATGAAAATTTACCAAACACTTCTTTTTCCATTTTTCTATCTTTGGCTAATCACTGGAGGGAAGAGTGAAGATTTTTGAATAATAAATCTAATATCTTCTTTCACATATGTGAAGAGGAGTTGGAAGATTTTGTTTGTTGAGATTTTATCCTAATGCCTTTAGTTGAAAAAGTCAATACTTTTCCTTAGCAGTGTGTGTGTGTGTGTGATTTTCTCTTTAAAACAATTAAACATGGTATTTGCTGCTATTGTTGAGGATTGTCCCCTAGATGACAATATGTTAAAGGACTGATCTTCAGCTCCGTGCAACTGGGAATGGTGGAACTGTTGCAGGCCGGTGGGAGGATGTTAGGTCACGGGTGGGAGTGCAGAAGACAGTGAGGAGCCCAGGAATAGCCGGGCTCTCTGCTTCCCAGTTGCCATGCAACAGCCTGCTGCACTTCAGAAGCAACAGGGCCAATGGACCATGCGCTGAAACTTTGAAACCTTGAGCCAAAGGAAAACTTTCCTCCTTGTGAGCTGATTATGTCTGAGATTCGTGACAGTGACAGCAATGTGATGAGCCCATTTGCCTTAGGTATTGACACAGATGTCAGGCAATTAGGCTCAGTTCTGGCTCTAGACTAATTGTGGTAATATGTGGATAATAGTAGGATGTCACTAAGGTTATCTGAGTTAGTGCTTTTGCTGTTGCTTTTTCTTTTCTTTTCTTTTTTTTTGTTTGTTTGAGGTAGGGTCTCACTATGTAGCTCAGAAAGCCCTGAATTCACTAGCAGCTCAGGCTGGCCTCCAATTCATGGCAAACCTCCTGTCTCAGCTAATGGAGTGCTGGGATTACAGGTGTGCACCACCAGGGCCCAGCTTAGGTTTACCTGAATAATAAACACACTCACACTCCTGGGAGCTTTTATCCACATTCATTTCCTTCTCATTATATGTAGATAACTATATCCCAGGCTGGGGGCAGCTTCAGACACTTCCTGGACTTCCTCTCAGCCCGGGCCAGGTGTGGAGCACCCCTCGCTGGCATGGGATGTCCGTGTCATGAGAGACAAGAGTGCAGGATCCCTGAAAAGGAATCCAATGTCCATAAAGCCCCATCTCAGAAGTGGAACGAGTTACTCCCACGTCTATTCCAGTGTCAAAAGCAAGCTGTGGGTCCTGGGCTGACGTTAGTGGATGGGAGACGTCCTCCTCCTCAGCCGGGAAGGCGAAGGGGAGACGGAATATGTGTTGAACAGTAATCCAATCTACTGCCACCTGAGGTCTCGGCCACATCCACTAGCTGCCTTTGACATCCAGTAGTTCTTCACCTGTTCTGCAAAAAGAAATGCACAGTGAAGTTTCATTTAATTGTGGGACCTGGAGCTAAGTCCAAGATGCCATGAGGTTGTCGGCATAAATTTTAATGACGTTCATTTATTTGGAGACCTACGGAGTAAGAAGAAAAGTTTTCTACCCACATATCCCTCCCAGATATAACTGTTGGGAAAAGTGGTTTAACCACAATAAGCACCCCATCTAAAAATGGGGAGAACAAAAGGCACAGGAGTCACTGGCCTCAGCAGCTCTAAAATCCCACTGGAAAAGTGGAAGCATCTTGTTTTCCTGCAGCTTGGACTGTGTCTAAATTAGCTCCCAGCTTGGCTCCTGGGAGCGGCCCCGCTGTCCTGTCTATTTTTTCCCGGGTTTCTGGAGCCCCTTTCCGGTCAGTCTTCTCTGTATTCTGTTAGGTATGGAGGTTGATGCATTTGTAGTGGCCGAGCTGCTTCCCAAGGCTGTTTTTTGAACGTTTCTTAAACTGGCCGCCCAAGTGCAAGCATGAGCGAGGGGAATTCACAGTCCTTTTAACCCAGGCTGGCAATGCAGCTCTGTCTGAAACTTTGCTCACTTTTTTTAAAATTTCAAAGCTACAGTCAGAGCCAATTCTTTTTGAGCCACAGTCTCTCTCTTTCTAGACTTCATTACAATCGCTTGGGGGCATCAGACCTCCCAGGGCCACGCTCTTTACTTCTCAGCTATTTTACCCATCGGAAAGGAATGATTGGAGGCTTCAGTCATAAGTTTTAAGGAAATGTATAACTGTCATGCCTCGATTGTCTTGCTTAATGCACTGAAGTTTGGTTGTGCACATTAACCGACATCTACAGTTCCACCAATTTGCTAAGATTCTTTCTTTGACTCTAAGACATGAGAGCCCTCTGCATCTTCTTGTCCTCCATAAAGCTGTAGGCTGCCTATATTCTTATACTTCTTACAAACAGCATGTTTCCTTTCTGAGCTTCCCCTTTCTTTTATTATCTTCACAAATGTAGCGATTGGCAACAACCTAATGCACCAGGTACAGTAAGCACAGGCCCGGAAGCACAGGCACATACTTCAGTGGCAGGTGTGGCACAGTACACTGTGCTTACTCAGTGCCGCCCGTGGGCTGTCATTTCCCCAGACTCATTTCTTCATCATTGCTGTGAGAACTAGTCCAAGCAACAATATTTGTTAGCTTTCAGTAGATTTCTCTTCGTAACAGTTCTTAAGATTTCAAACTATCCATGGCTTACATTACAAATATTCCTACCCATGTACACTCGTTGCTGGTGGCTATGTGTTGTGTGCTGCCGGGGCACTCGGGGTATGAACTGGATCCAAGTGTTACTACAAGTTGGTGGATACGTGGTGTTGATGTGTTTTAAAGTCCGGAATTGCCAGTCTCACTTCTGCACATGTCCCACTGGCCAAGGTAGGTCATAGAAGTAAGCCCAGCATTTGCAAGACAAGAAAATACATTTCTTTCCATGGAAAAAGAAAAGGTGACTGAATGTCTGTTAAATAATAACAGTTTACCAACCAGGCACGGGGCGTACATCTGAAGCCCCAGCACTGTAATGGGCTGAAGCAGGAGGACTGCGAGTTCAAGTTCTACCTGGGCAATTTAGCAAGACCTTATCTCAAAACAAAAGAAAACAAATAACAAAAAGGACTTCCGATGTAGCTCAGTCCAGAGGCCCTGGGTTCAATCTTCAGTATCACAAATAATGACAGTAATAACAATAATAAATTAGAATTTAGTAATAGTAATAAATCTACCATGCTTGCTCCCTTTTTATTGGTTTTTCTGTGGTGGGAAGGGGAAGACGCCATGGAGTTTCCTGCTAGGGCATCTCAACTACATGCCAGAACATCCCCGGAGTTCCTGGTGTTTGCAGAGCAGTTTTAATAATGTTCTGTTTACTGTTGAAATAAAACTGGAACATACCTACTTACTGGCTTCCATAAACATGGTTATTAGGTCAGCAGACTAACTTTGTTCCCTTTACCACATATCCTGAAGTAATTTCAGCAACTTAACAAGATGAAGGCTGATTTTCAATCCACATCGCAGTCTATGGTGGACCGATGTGCAGGAGGAAGGAGGGACATGGCATGGAGTGGGGTGAATGTTCCATGCAGTGATTCAGAAATCCTGCCCCTTCCTACCTTGTGGCTCCAAATTCAACATGTAGTCTTAACTGTTTTCAAATTTAAAAGGGCAGAAGGGACATAGAATGTTCACCACTGTGTAGGGATTTTACTTTTGTCTGCATGGCCCCAACCTAACTATAAATAAAAGTGGGAAATAGAGACCATCTATCTGGCAAGAAGGGTTGGTAAAGAACACAATGATTTGTCTGTTACACAGAAAACTAAAATACATACATTCATAAATGTATGTCATGATACATGATGACAAATGACATGATGACACTGATGATTATAGTGATGTCATAGGTAAAGAATATAAAAATACCCCAAATTATGACACAAGTGTGTGATACAATATAGCCCGAAAACACCAAATCACACATAGACCGTCTAAGGTGACAAACTCACATAGTACTGATTATGAACCAGCAAAACTGATCCAATGAATGGTTAGTTTTCTATCACTGTGATAAAATACCAGAGATAAAAAACTTATACAGAGGGAAGGCTTGCTTTACCTTACAGTTTTGGGGGTTCAGTCCATTGCTGGTTAGTCTCTTGGGCCTGTAGGGAGTCAGAACATCGAGGTGCAGAGTGCACAGTGCAGCGAAGCTGCTCACATCACTGCAGCTGGGAGAAAGACAGAGGAGGAACTGGAGGCTAATATTGCCCTCAAAGATGCAGCTCCGGGACCTAACTTTACCCCCAGCTAACTAACAATCATGCAATTACACCCCTTCCTAGGCTCTGTCTCTCCTCTCAGCCCCACCCCCAAATTTCCTTGGGTTCAAAGCCAAGCTGCTCTTTTTGTCTGAGCATCTCAAAGCCTAAATACCATGGGAGCAGAGTCAGCTTTTCCCGAAGGACAGTGGTTTTATGCCGAATAGAACTGTCCATTCCTTTATCCAGAAAGCAGTTTTCATTGAGGATAAAGAGGATTCATCTTCAGTGTTCTCAGGAAGAGTATTAACTGCATAAGTCATAAGTCTTTGTAAACCACGCAAATGTTAGATGTTGTCACTGCAGTAGTCCATGATACTTTCTGCTTTAATTCTGGCCCCTTCTTCCACACAATTCCTTCCTACTGGGAAGGTGGGTAGAGGCTGATGTGACAGCAAAAGTCTGGTGTCCATCCACAGGATGCACACACATTTACTTTAGGTTGATTTTATTAAAATCTGTTATAAGATTCTTAATCACTGCTATATGTAAATAAACAAATTCTAGGAAAATCTCACTGGGTATTAATGGGCAGATTTGGAAATCAAACTAAAGTTTATCTAATCTTAATAATTCTTGAAACCCACTAACCAAAGTCTACCAATGTCATCGAAGGACAAAGAGCAGGGGTGATTTTCTGTAACTTGTTTGTGGTGGGTGTCTTGTCTTGTTCTGTTTGTTCCACTACTTGCACAGATTGCAAATCCCACTCAGAAGAAAAGAGGAATCAAGACTTGGTTCTTAAAGGGACAGAGTTTATGCTAATTAACTACACACTACTTCTAGGCTGTTGGGTGTGCAAAGTGGTGATGACTTAGTGAACAGATGTTGTAAGGAAACAGACAAGACGGGTCTTAAGAGGGTGGTTGGTTAAAGGGATTTTCCACCACGTGGTCTCCTGGAGAAACTTTGATACCGAGGGTCGGGTCACCCTCTCTCTCGAAGGCTGACCTCAGGGGGAACAGTAGCGGCATGGGCATTACTAAGTGGGGTCTGCTCGGGGGGCCACACTTGTCCTCTGTGTCTGTCATTCTGGACTCCAGGTCTGTGGCTCCATTTTGCCAATTCTTGGATAACTGATGACAAAGGTATTTTGTCAGAATAACCATTACATACTTTTCCATGGAGGATACTTTCTGTAGGTATAAAAATAAGATTTTAGCAGTGTCTTCAGCAAGGCATAGTGGTGCCTCAGGTTATAATTCCAGCTACTGGAGAGGCTGAGTCAGGAGAATAGCAAGTTCGAGGTCAGTCCTGGCAACTGAGACCCTGCGGTAAAAGGAAGGGAGCAGAAGAAAAGCAGCGAAAAGCAAAATATTCATACTTCGTCTTCACTCCTATATTACCCACATATAAGCCTCTATATCCCATTTCTCTGTTTCTGAATTTCTTCTCTCCAGGCCCCTCACCAGCTGGCCAGCGTGTCAGTAACTAGCTAAAATGTGTAAATGTGTACACTCCTCCCTGCCTACCTCCCAGTCCTTGCATGCAGTAGAGATCCCATGAGCTCCACCCATTGGAGGAGCCCCAGCATCCCTGCTCCTATCTGCATCGCTCCCCCCAGCCTTTCCCTTGCCAGAATCCTCACACTGACAAAGCTTCACCCTCACCAGGGCCTCTCTCGGGCACCTGCTGGTGGCATCTCAGAGTGTGAGCTGCCTCCCTATTTCAGGGGCCCTCTGTGAACCTCACATCCCTTGGGGTGGGGTTGACTTTGCCAGTCAGACCTTGAGTGATGTGTTCACATATCCCCTTCTTCCTGCTCCCTCTGTTCACTTCTGAGCCAACTGTGCCCAACTAGCAGATTGCAGCTCAGAGTTAGAATGCAAGGCATTTGTCAGAGGGCATACATGTGAAGAACAGGGAGAAGAGGATGGACAGGCCTGGTGCCTTCAGGCCGCCATGTTGGTCTGTGGAAAGAGAAAGGGAGGCTGGGTTTCCTCTGGCCTGTGCACTGCTATGAGAAAGTGGGCCCAGTGGCGAAACCCGGCTCGTCCTCTGGAAGAGCTCCTCCTCATCCTGCGGGAATGGCCCAGCCCCAGCATCCCAGCCACCTTTGGTCTCTCGATGGGAGGATGCTAGGAAGAGGGCAGCTCAGTGTGAATGCCACAGGATCAAAACGGGCCGCCAGAAGCTAGGGGCGTAGAAGCAGGGAGCTGGGTGGTGTGTGACCAGGGCTTTTCCAGGTATCCTGATGCTTTTACCTCAAAGACAGGAGGAATAAAGCAGAGCTGGAACTGGCTTTGTGAAGCAAGAGCACCTCTCACGTCAGAAGAGGGGAAAGTTTGGTCCTTTTTCTCACCATAGAGTGACCTTTTCTTATTTGTGCATCGTCCATGACAGGGAGGCAATAGAGTATCTGCTAGCAAACTGCTTCTCATTGTCTCATAACCCTGATGACAAAAGGCATAGCCTTCCACTGTCTTCGTGATCCACTAACAAGTTTTTAGTTATTACTTCACTGACAGGCAACGCAGGCAGCCACAGCTACTTTCCAGCCCTCCCCAGGCCACGCCTCAGCTCATGTTCCGCCCTCCTGTCACTGACACATGCCCATGCCACAGCTGCCTGGGGCTCCTCAATCTCTACTGATTTAACCTGAAGCATTAACTTCAATAGGAAATCACATACAAGTCACATGTATGTGCGCAGCTACAGTAAATGTGCTGACAGGGCAGTGAGTGACACCCACATCCTGCTGAAGATGAACTGTGGCCCCCAAATTTTGAAATGCCCTAAAACCACCCCATTTACATAAGATATAAGCTAGATGGAACTCTTCCTGTCTACAACCACAACCTTAAAAATTCACAGCATGTTTCCAAGAACAAGTTAGACATTTAAACAACCTCGTGTAAACCAGCAACAAAAAACAGAACTTACCCCACTACGTTCTAGAAAAGAATGAACTGTTCCTCTGGCCTGGAGGTGACATTAAAAACTTAAAATCACAGAAAAAGATAGATTAGAATATACATCAAAATAAGGTAGGCAAAACTTAATCCATGCATATAGCAGGCAGTAATTTATTGGAATAGTGTATTCATTTTTCCAATTATATGATATTTGTCCAATTTGTATTTTAAAAAAAATGCATTGTATTTTGTTTTATTTTGTCATTCTACATAAAAAGTAAGGTTAGTATCTAGTTTCACTTTCATAATCCTCTTTTATTTCTCTTGAAGAAGGTCCTACATTGTATAAGCCCTATGCCTGCACAAAATCCACATCCATTTCTGTTTATGCTATTCTTTATATATGTTATTATCATGTAGATATCATATACAGGAGTAAAAACATTTAAATATCAATATGAAGTATTATTTGTGCTTTAAAAAGTCAAAATAAATGTACATCATAAATGACAATATAAATGATAGCACGTTGAAATAAAATTCAAAATTTAAGATTACCTCATGTATTTTTATACAGAGAGATTCTTAGGCCTTTTTCCATGTACTAAACAGTATGTGTTGTTAATGAGGGCACTTATAGACGTTCAATTGCAATAAAGTACAAAACCAAAAGACTGAAAATCAGTGGAGCTAGTTTCTAGTCTCATTACTACTGCACATTAAGTTTCTCCTCCTCCTCCTGTTCACCCTCCTCCTCTTCCTTCTTCCTTTGACCAAGACCTTCTAGTCAGTCTTTTTATATGAAAAATTAGGTTGGACAAACCTTCTTGCTGTTCTAAAATTGTAGGAAAATCATCACCACTTTTACAAAATATTTAAAAGTAGCCATTACAAAATACATCCTGATTTGCACTGCGACACAAAATCCAATGAAAAAGTTGAGTAAATGCTTAATGTTATCAGTCAGTATCAATTTTAACTAGCTTCAATTGAGATATATCTCAAAAATTTTTCAATTGGTTCAAGATGACTACTTTTTTTAGAAAGATAGCAAGAATAGTTGGAATTACCTGAGTCAACTGAACTCTATATTAGCGGTAACATAGATTGAAATAATGGTGACTTTAATAAGATAGAAGTTTTTTCATAAAAAACAGATCCAGTGGCAAGCAGGTCAGGGTTAGTATGGAAGTTCTGTGATGTCCTTACACACCTAGCTTCCTTCTTGCTTCTTCTATTCCTTCTTAGTGATACCTATGACCCAGAATGGCTGCAGGAGCTCTAGCCAACATACTTGCATTTCACGTGACCCGAAGGAAGAAAATTCAGAAATCATATATAGATATAAACATAGTATATTTTTAACTATATTTTCTAGAAGTAGCATGCAACACTTTCACTAAAATTTAGTCATTTGACCATAAATAGCTACAAAAGAGAATGGGAAACATTCTCACTTTTCCCTGAACTGCAATATCAAGATTGCTAGTGTGAAGAAAGCACAGGAGAGTATGTTAGGATACTGCTAAGAATCTCTACCATAACACACCTATCTCCTGTTCTAAGAATTTATTGCAATTGTCATTCCTCATTTCCAATGATTTGTTTAGGTTCAGGTCTTTATGCTTTGCTCCTATCGTGTTTTTTGTGATTTCTGCTCCATGGCTTTAATCGGTTTTTGGTTTTGTTTTTTTCTGTTTCCAAAAAGAATACCTGGTGACTCATTTGGACATCTGCCTTACTGCTAACTTGGCTGCTTTCCAGTTCTACCTCCCAAATCATGGCCCCACTTCGGCTCAGTCACTTGAGCTATATTCATGTGACCCAGAGTCCAAATCTGAGCCCAGCTTAGGTGGTTACTATGTCAGCCTGCACCTAACCCTGGCCCCTTCTCTTCCAGGAGAGTTTATCCACTCAGGGTCCAAGCTTTTACAACGAAGACTTGAACCCTATGGAATAACCATTTGTAACAAGTTTCACTTGAGTATAGCTTTTTATTTTTCAGAGCAATTGCTTGTTGACTATATTAACTTGTGCATTCATTCAGTTGTCAGCCAAAATTTATAGTGACTCCCATGCACTGTGTTTTGCATAGCAGAGGATTCTTTCTTCTTTCATATTGTCATAGTTTTCCAAAATACACTCTCAAAACCTAGCAATAAAAGGGATTATTCGTGATAACTTCTTTCCCACCAGAACATTTTGCCATGTAAAACAAGGGATCACTGTGTGCTTTCACAATGCCCTCTCAGTCTAATATTTCAAGACAGTTACAGCACATTTCCTTATTTATCTCCCTGACTCTTTCAACTGCTGGGCTTCAGTTGTTGGCAGGTATACTTTGGCACTTTTCCGTGGATATTCTTATACACCTTCCAGCAGGAATAGCTTCAAAGAATTAGTCTATTTACTGTTACTGATTATGCAACACATCATTTCTGACAGCCATAACACAACTTCCTGGAATTAGGAGAACATGCTGTTCTTAACTGGCAGTTGGTAGAAGAATTGTAAAAACAACTTCCCAAGAAATGTTTATCATAAATTAAAAACTATTTAAGCTGTTCTTTTTATCAAATTCTATCTAAATATATTTCAACAATATAGAAGATGCAGTGATAGAATACTTTTTCAGGAAAGAAAATGACTCAGTGGTAGTCCTTAATTTCAGTGAGATCAATTTCCTAGCAATAAGGTCAAATTCTTGGCAAGTCAGTGAATGTGTGAATTTTGATATGAGTTCCTAACCAAATATAGGGGTCAAAAGGTAAAGAGTAACATTATCTTATGGAAGGGGCTTAATTTTATTGCCTGAAAACCCAAATAATTAATTTAGCATGTTTTATTCTTGCTCTATCAGCCTAAATTTAGAAAATTAGATTGAACATAAAAATTACTTCTTGAAAATTCCTCTCTTTTCCTGATTTTCCTTTATCCTCAAAGGTCATCAAACAATAGTCTATACATTTTTCATGCAGTTTCTTTATCCTTTGTTTGTTTCTGTCACTCTTGCAACTTGGCATATGGTATGACCACAGATCGCTAAGGTAGGACAACCTGTTCTGTAGGGGGAAATAAATTCCCAAATCATGGTGAATTCACAAGTGCTAGCACAGAAAGAGAGAGAGAGAGAGAGAGTCTTGTGTGCGGAATTCTAGAGCAAGTCAAAAAGTCAATGACTCTCCAGGGCAGCTCACTTCCAAGTGAGTCAGGGGTCCAGACTGGTGCTATCTTGTGGCCCAGCATTTACAGACTTAGCCACCACAGTCATCGTGGTTGGAAAAGAGCATGCAGGAAGATCATGCAGAGTATTTTCCTTCCCTCCATCCAAAACTGACAAGCAGAATTTATTTTTACTCACAGCTCATTTGTTCTAAGCAGTCACGTGATTCTCCCTGTTTGTAAGATGGCTGGTAGGTGTGGTGCTGCCCAATGGTCAAGGAAAAAAACTGGATGTCAAGCAGTGTTAGGAATGTTCACCAGACTCCATGTGGAAACAGTGCTGTTTATTTTTAAAATATAACTGTTCCTTAAAGCCTTACATTCACTGATTGTATGGTTCTTTCCTTGTATTTATTATTTTTCCAAAATTTGTATATTCCATCAGTTCCTTTGGAGCCTTTAGCCAGCATTGCACACAACTTTTTTAAAGTAACGATTTACCTTGGCCTTTATGGTCAGTACCTCAATGAATTCTTCTAGACCTCTCTCTGGCTCCTCATTTTCCACCAGCTGGCTGTGACTTAGTGTCTCTAGTTCCTGAAAAGAACTGAAGTTCTGGACCCTCACACTCAAGAAGGACCCTGTTTACATGAACAGAAATTAGTCTTGTGCTGTCATCATTAATGTCGCTTCACTTTCCCTGGGGACTGCAGCCCAAGCAACCATTTACTTGGTTCAGAACTGCCTAAAAGCATTAACAGTCGTAACCCCATGATTCTTTGAATCCCACTGTTCAAAGTCCTCTCAGTGCTGCTTTCTGCAGTCTTGGTCTGCTATGTGTGGTCATTATCCAGTCTTAATCCAGTTCCTGCACCAAAAGATCCAATTGACACCTAACTTCTCATTGCCAGTGGATTCCAACTTCACCTCCTCCCACTTCAAGACACTGCTGAACCTGTGTGGAAATAGGGTTCTTCCCTACACAGGGAGCACTAAACCCAGTTTTGCCACACAGTGTTAGTAATATTTGGGCGCCAGGTCTGCATTTATTTCTTACCTGGCTTCTGCTCCTTTGCTTAATTGATTTAGGTCAGACCATTGTTTAAAATATCCTCTCTTTTCCTAATTTTGATATTTTAATTTTACTGCTGACTCCCTCTTTTACTATTGCTATGATTATCATCTTTGATCTACACTCCCTAGCCAAGAGTCCATCCAGCCCACCCTCAGCTGTCTGATTGCCAGAACTGGAGCTAGAATCTGCCGTCTCAGACACCCGCTTTCCTAAGAGAGGAGCACAGAGTGTTTATTGGCGTCCTTGTCCTCACTTTTCTCCAGGCTGCTCAAGAGTAGGTGGGTCTCAGAAATTCATGAGAACCAGAATGAAATCCAGAAGCAGAGAATGGGACCTTCATTGGAAACAGGACTTCTGCAGGTAGACAAGGATCAAGAAGAAATTAATCTGGATTAGGATGGTGGAGTGCAGTGGCTGGTGTCTGTAGAAGGAGAAGAGGACACAGCAAGAAGGAGGTCACCACAGACAACAGAGACCGACAGAGAGCAGAAGACGCGGTGACACAACTGCAAGCCCAGGCCAGAGGAGGCCCAGGAGCCGCTGAAAGCTAGGGAAGGGCCAGGATGTGTGCTTCTCTGACACCTTCAGGTGGGCAATGTCTCTGCTGACACCTTGAATTAGGGCCTGGACTTCAGGACAGGGAACAAGTTTCTGTTGTGTTAGGCCACTTGTTCTAGTAACTTCTTACATCAGTTAGCTAAACTAGAAGAACTGAAATTATCCCCCATGTCCTGTCGCACCCCCACCCCTTGTTCCAGAGCCAGCTTTGCCTGCTGACCAAATGCCAGCTCCTGAAGTTGTGGGAAGTAGAGTGATTGCAAGGCTGCTAAATAATGTGAGGAGGCAGGCTCTTGGGTTCACACCTGCCTCCGTGAGGAGAGGACTTCGGGACATTTATGAGGACAGGGACCGTGTGCAGTGTGGGGAAGCTGACGGGAGGTACAGCCAGAGGAGGTCGCAGATGCAGAATCAGATTCCTGGTGCTCACGGAACTTGTGTTCCAAACATGGCAGCCTTGTCAGGCTCCGTGGGTGGAGTTCTTGGTCCCCTGGTGCCAAAAGGTCACACTGGACACCTCTGAAGCCCCAGCTCAAGCGCTTGGTGGTTTCAATATGTTTGAGCTGGACAAGGATATTGCCAACTCCTAAAAACAACGCAACAAAACAAAAACTCAAACAATCATTACCAAGGTAACTACACATCAGGAGTGTTGTCGTGGAAAAACTAGCAGGGTCTAACTCCTTATCGTTTAGTTAAAGGACTTCTAAAATCAGTGTTAAAAGCAAGCAACTAAATCCAAACCAAGCTATCTGGGCTTATTCAGATTTTCTCTTAGTTTCAAAAGAAAGCCTGGCTCTTTGGTTTTTAGACTTTGACAAAGGAGGGCAAATGGCCAAGTCTCTTACAGAAGAAAAACAATTCATTAATTTTGTTTCAGGAACTTTTTTGCCTGCACATGGTTAGATTTTGCCTTGTGATATATTTATGCAAGTCCTCTCCTTGTCCTGTACAACAGCACATAATTTCTCTGCAAGCAAATCCACGTTTTTTACTTTCTCTTATTCATTATGCATATAACAGGCTTATGAATTAAGCTGACATCATTAAAATTAACTGTGATTTGTTAATAGGTTTGTAATAGATATATCTGTAGACTATGAAAGGTTGAATAATCTAGTTGGCAAAATACAAACATCAGCCTCATTTCAGATCTGTACACCAAGGACAGTGCTTTTGCAGGGGCTTGTTTGTTTCTTCAAGAAATTCTAACTTTAGTGTTTATTGTGTATATAGTGTTTATATATATGTTTATATATATATATGGATGTATATATATAGTGTTTATTTCTAACTTTAGTGTTTATTGGGTTATCCTATGAATCCTAGATGTGAAGAAATTCTTTTTAAAGCCATTTGAAAATGTTATGATCATTAAGATGTTGGATTCAGGGCCAGGGATTTAGCTCAGTGGTTTAGCCGCCTGCTGCACAAGTGCAAGGACCCAAGTTCGATCCCCAGTACCAAAAAAGAAAAGACATTGGATTCAATACTTACTTTTATTTTGCTGAATTCAAAGAAAAACAGTGTCTAGAACAAGAGAATAATACGGGAAAATTTGTACTTCAGTGACAAACTCCACCTAGACTCAGGAGGACACTTTCTGATTACCCCATGAAAGCTATCTTATAACCCTGTAAATTCTAGGTAATGAATAGCACTGCAAATTTACTCTTATATGTAGGCAAATTCTATCCTGCCCAGTAAAAGTTCAACCAATGATCCCCAGCATCATGGAGAATGCTGTTGTCCTTCAGTTGGCATATCCACTTCGATAGCCCCCATTTACAGACATGTCTGTGCTTTGGGTTTCTTCTCAACCAGTCCCAGTATCTACCTGGAGTCTTTGCTGATTATAAGCATAATGAAATCTTAACACATATTCCCTTTCTTATCTGATATTGCCTCCCTTACAAATTAACTTTTTACAAAAGTGAACCTTCTGTTTCATTCTTCTTAGTTTTGTTAGAAATTCTGCCCACCCAAGGTGCAGATTCCGTGTAAATGTCCATCAAAAGATGAATGAGAGGAGAGAGAAAATATGGTATAAACACAATGGAGCACCATTCAGCCATAAAAAGAACAAATTCCTGTCATTTGTCACAATATGCTTAAGCCGAGAGTTTATTATGTTAAGTAAAACAAGTCACGCACAGCCAGACAAAACCTCATACTCTCACTGATATGTGAGACCATGAAAACTTGATCTCATGGAAGTCTAGAGTAGCATAGTGATTACCAGGCCTGGGGAGAGGCGAGAAACAGGGATAGGAGCTGATAGTTAACCGGAAGTTACAGCTGAAGGACAAAGGCTTCCGATGGTGTACGGTATGGCAGGTGACAACAGAGAAGAATAAAGCATTGCATGTTTCAAAATAGCTGCAAGAGTGGACTTTGAATGTTTTCACCACAGAGAAATGGTAAATGCTTAATGTAATAAACACATAAGTTACCCAAATTTGATCTTAACACAATGCATACATGTATCCAAATATCACATGGGCCAGGTGTGGTGGTGCACGCCTGTCATCCCAGCACTCTGGGGGACTAAGACTGAAAGATCACAAGTTTGAGCCCACCTCGGCTACTTACCAATTTAGGCAGAGCTTGTCTCAAAACAAAACAAGACAAAACCAGGCTGGGAATGTATCTCAGTGAGAAGGCCCTGGATTCTCTCCCCAGTACCGAAACAAATCACATTGGACTCCATAAATATTTATAATTATTGTGTCAATTAAAAATAAAATTAAGAGCAAAGATAGTCTGATAAAAAGACTGCAATTTGAAAGTTGGAAAACAGTCACAGAGGGTCCCAGAATAATAAAGAAACCTCAAAACCTGCAGTACAATTGAAAAATTGTGGGGAAACTTAATTTAGAGATGAAAATCTGAAAGGGAAATGATCATTGCTCTCAAAAAATATTTAAAAGGCTGCTGTATGGGAAAGTGAAATTTATGACTCAACCTTTGATCTGATTGTCAAATAACTCCAGTCCAAGACTTTGATTCCTCCAGGGAGTCAAATCAAGATTGGGTCAGTTTGTTAGTTTTTAGAGGATAAGTCTGAAAAATTGGAGGAATTTTATAAGCAGGAAAATTTTGACTCAGTGCAAATCCAAACTTCCCAGTGAATTGAACTGTAGAAATGGTTCAGTTCACTTTGACATGTAGAGATTTCTTTGTTGGTACGAGTATTCGAGTGGAATTTGTACAAAATCTTACAAGAATTATTTTACTGTTGATTAAATTATTGGTCCAGATACACTGGAAAGATAACCCAGAGTCACGGGTTTCGATGTTCAGTTGGACCTCAGAGCTTTGAGAGCATGAGCGCTGTCCCAGCATGCTTTTCCTGCAGTCAGGTGACTCGTGTGTCTCTTGGCAATGCTACACACGGTGAGATTTTCCTTTTGACTCGGTGTTCTGGCTCAGCCTCCAAAGTGGAAGACAGAGCATGATCAGAAGCCTTGGTGGGCGTGGGTTAAGAGAGCCGCTTGTAGAGAACCAGGTGCTTGCCAACTTGCCAGAATCACAGGAAGAGATCCCTGCACCTCGCTGGGTGTTTGGGAAGCTGCAGAAACCCAGGTTTTCTCTCTGAACATAATGACAAAGAGCTTAGGTGTTTGTGACCTTGGAGGTTTGGGTTGATTAAGACTCTGGTGATAGATTCTCCCCTGAAAGAGTCCAAGTCCGCAGCTGGCGTTGCTTGAAGATCAGATCAAAGATTGTGGCTGCAAGGGAGTGGCCCGTCCTTAAAGCAGGTGGTGGGCAGGAGAAATGGACTGGTTCCCAGCGCCGAGGCAAGAGGTGGACTGCGGCCAGGTGCGAGTAAGCGGGACAGAACCCGAGGCCAGGAGGCGCTCCTCTGTGAACACCGCTGGGGGAGAGCGGAGGGCCGGGGGCGAGGCTCTGTTAGCCAAAAACTTGCTGCTCGAGTTGGGAAACAGGACAGTATCAGAGAGGGGGATGGGGCGAGGGTGGAGAGCAGCATGCGGGATTCCCAGATTCAAGGCGAGACAAACAGCGACTGGGCAGAAGGCCCACGTCCCGTGCTGCAAGAGCTCCGCCTCCCCCTGGGCGCTGTCCTTTCCCGCTCATTCTTCCCCCTTTCCTCCTCCTGAGGGAACCAGCCACAGTGTGGGGACAGGGCCCGGTGCGGAGGAGCAGGGGTGCGGACAGTGAAGCAAACCGTGTGCATGCGAACCGCGGCAGGCCTGGAGAAGTGAGAGGTTTCCACTGCGACGACCGACCAGAGCTACTTTTCTAACAGGCTCCTCCGAGAGAGCCTATGCTCCGAGCCAGACACCCCCCAGTATGTCGAGCAGACACAGAGACAGAGCCAAGGAGGCCAGAGGGCAGCTTTGTGGAGCTGGTGGGGCTGTTTTCACCATGTACAGCCACTTCTTAACCTACCTCCGTCTTCAGAGCAAACTTTCCTGTACGAACACCAGCTCCGAGTTAGACTTGGGGCTGCGGATGAAAGGCTGCGTCTTGTGATTGGGCTTCCGTATTGTTCTGTACACCAAGCTCTTAGCTTTAAATTGCTGAAGAAGTTCTTCTCTTCATGGCCTGGTAGAATATTGATGTTTTCTCTCTCTACTGTTGTTGCCTTCTGAAATATAAAATGTGATCAGTTTCAGATGCGAGTTCCTTGGGGACATTAGTTTAACTCATACATTGATAGGTGGCTGAAGGAATCTTTTTATTTTGGGTTACTTTTTCCTATTCCTCAACCATATCTTTTAGTGATGACTCCTCACACTCAAGCTACTCCCAGCCTGGGTCAAATAAGAGAATGGAAAGAGTGCTCATATTATAATAAAGCTATCTTCAACAAATAGACGGAGATGCAGGAAGAGCTGGCACCTGTTTGCCTGAAGAAGGAAATCCTAGGTTGAAGGTGGTTCAACTTTGCATTTAAGCTCAGATCTTCTAAGCAAACCATCTGAAATTTAGGTGGTTTTGAAGTGCTTGGTCCTGATTCATCCTTCTCCAAGGACCAGGAGGCTGCACTGAAGGGATTCCAAGTCTGAGGGATGGGTAGGAAAGGACCTTGAAGGGGATGAGCCAGGCAGCACTTCCTACTGGAACATCTAGAATGGCGCCCGCGTGTCTGAAACCCGAGCAATTGGCAATGGGAAAGAGAGTCACTCAGAAATCTCTGGCATCTTTGGACTCTGTGGGGGCCAAAATACCTGCTCACTTCCTTTCTTTTAAAACATATTGTTAACTGATACATACAAACACAAATTGAACATATTAATGGGATGCCAGGTAGTTTCAATGTGTGCCTATGTGGCATAGTGTTTAAATCAGGTGAAAACACAGCTCCTCAAACATGTATCATCTCTATGGTGAAAACTTTGAAAATCCTTCTTGACCATTCCTAATGCAGCTCAATCCTGCAAGTGCAGTCACCCTTCCAACACACTGCGGTAACCAAATCATTCCTTCTCCTTCTGGGCCCCAGGACCAACCTGTCCCAGACTTGTCCCAGGTTTGCAAAGGCTGGACCTCTGCAGCTGTCCTGCTGAACTCTCCCCTTTCTTAGTTCCCAAGAGCCAAGAATATTTTCATACACTTCGCTGCTTCCTGTTCCAAATCCCTCAGTAAATCATTCTCCTTCCTGGACTTGGTTTTGACACATGATTTATCTTCCGATTTGAATCTCCTCCTGCTTCGTATTCACCTGGGTGTCTCCTGTACATCCGTGCTATCTCCGCTTAGAAGTCCACCCCCCTGGGGCGCTGTCGCCTCGCCTTGACAGTGTTTTATCTCATGTATGCTCAGCTCATGTCCTCTCTACATCCGCTGTGACCCTGACCACGGGCTGGCCCAGTGAGAGTAGGGAGCTTTTATCCCATGCCTGATCCTCAGTGTCCAGCGCATGCCTGGTGCTCATCGGCCACTTACAGAACCCTAAGAATGATTAGTGTTAAGGATATTAGAAGGCTCATTTCGCTTTGAAACCTATAAGACATTTGCCTTCTGGGAACCAAAAAGCAGTATTGATTTTCCAGTTCTTCTCGGAAAATTCTAGACTTTGATTTTAGTATTTGCTTGATGTGATACATAGAAGGACTTTCCTTACTTGTGTTTCTGTGGTTGCTTATCTTTCTCTTTTATGGAACGTGTACGTTTTATCATAAAAATTCGGGTGTAAAACCAGTCCCTCGAAACATGGCCAGCGCATAAGTAAGCACACCTCTTCGTCTCTGTTCCGGGTTCTCCACACAGTAGGCATTCAGTAAGTGCTTGTGTGCCGATTATGCCTACAGAAAACAATCCTTTCAGAAAAGTGATCCCTCTAGTGGCCAAACTACATCGGTACATTCTTTATTCTGATAAAACTCAAAATTTGAGTAGCCAGTTTGGCAAATACAAAAAGTAAGAATTAAATTTTGGTCTCTTAATCTTATGATATGATAACAACAGTAATGCTTATCTTTTGTATGCTTTTGTAGTAAAGAGAAAGAAAATGTGAAAAAGAATTTATTAGCAATGCTCTAAAAATATGAACTCACTCCATTCTAATGCTTATGATTTCCTAGTATATGTGTTATAGGCAATGGTGATTCTTTGATTAATACTTTAAAATGTCTTCATGTTTTAATGAATATATTAGTATACATTTTAAAGTGAAGTATGTTTATCTTCAAATAATCAACTAATATTCTTCCTTTGCTACATTGTTGTGCATTGGTAACAGGCAATATAGTGGCTTTAATGCTGTACATTTCCTATTTGGAAGCTAGTAGATTCCTGATACATTTATAGGACTGGCATTGTTTATGTTTGTCTTGATACCACATATTTTCACGAAAGCATATTTTCATTCCTTTCCTCTTCATGTTAGTAGAGCTTAACATTTGTTGAGAAATTATTGTTATTTGATCAAAACATTCTTAGCATTTTTGCATTACTTACATGATTTTGGAGGAGATAAAATAAATGACTCGAATTTTCACACTTCTTACATGTTACACCTTGAAGAATCGCCTTTCTAGTAGTTTCATGATGTAACAATAACTTATGCATCAGCTGTGTTCGTAAGCTGACATGACATTACAAGCTTTGGTTGTGGTAAGAACCTATGCAGAAAGGACTTAGTTAAACTGAAGGCCTGCGAGATATGAATGACATGCCAGGGCTGACATTCTTCAAACATATATGGGTGGGCGTTCTTTTACTTAAAGTGACTCTGGTGGTGCATTACGATCATGTGTATATTAATTTATTCATTCAGCAAGTATTTAGGGAACATTGCCACACCCTGGAGTTTGAGACACAATTGTCATCTCAAGAATGGCAGAGCGGAGTGGATGCCAAAGCCACTGTGATGCTGTGCTGTGCAGTAAGTAGGAGGCGGCTGCTGGAGTTTGACTCTGGAGTGCTCTTCAGAGGTTTGCCCTTAGCTGGCTGCTATTGGGAGATGGGGGAGGTTATGGGAGGCGACCTGAGAGAGGTCCTCTGGTCACTGGGGTGTGCTTGAGGGGAGCACCCCCCATGACCCCAACCGTTCCTCCCTCACGCTCTGCCGTAACTTCCTGCCTTGGCACAGCCCAAAGCCACAGGGCTAGGCAGTCGTGGTCTGAAAGCACCAAAACTGTGAGCTGAATAAGCCTTTTCTCTATGTAAGTTGATTGTCTCAGTTATATTCTTACAGGAACAGAAAGCTAGCTAAGGACATAGAGATGTTCACAAAATCTTGTGGTAGCAGGGGCATGAGCCATCCTACTCAAGAGGAGGATTTTTAGAAAGTTTCCAGAGAAGATAATGCTTGGTTGGGCTGCGAATTAATGCATAGATGGACATGAGCGAGGGAAGGGAAAAGTGCAAGTAAAAGATAACAGGAAAGTAGGCTAGAACGCGATGTATGGGAGGAAATGCAGGCATGTCTTATGTGAGACGTCCCAGCAACCTAGAGACAAAGCAGAAGTGTTGAGAAACGTAAGAACAGTGGCAGTCAATCCAATCTGGAGGTCCTGCCACATTATTTTGTTAGAGTGGAAAGAAGTCAAGGAATTTTAAGACAGGGGAAATGATGCAGTCGAATTTGGTTGGGAGAAGTGTGAATGTGAGAAACATAAAACTAGGAACAGCAGGAGCAATTCAGAGGCAGCTTGAATAACTCACATGAAGATAGTGAAGGCCTTAGATAGAACAGTGGTCAGGACTAGAAGGAAGAGAGTGATCTGGAGAACACTGAGGAGATATAATCATCAGTATGTGAGCTCAGGGAGAGGGAAGGAATTAGGATGTCTTCTCACACTCTAGCCTGGGTGATGAACTGAGCACAATGATTTCATTTACCAGTCCCAGAAAACCTATGTAAAGGTACAAATTCCCAATGATGGATGTCATCACACTGTATACCTAAAATGTACCAATAAACTTAATGAAAAAAATTTAAAGCAAGGTTAAGATTGCAGCTCAGTGGTAGATTACTTGCCGACGTGCAATCTCCAGCATCACCACTGAAAGAAAGGAGGCCTAGGTGGAACCTCCACGAAACCATCCCAGTACTCTGGCTAGTATTTAGGGGCAATACAAGTTGTTAGATATTCAGAACTGCTCCCCTTTGACATGAGGCACATGCTGCATGCTCCTAGGTAATAAAGCGTTTTGCTAGATGAGGTGATGGGGCTGATTAATCAGATTTGGTGAACAGGAATTAGCAAGTCTTGTGAATGTCCCAGTAAGAGGATGTGTGCCAGCACATAAACCCTAACATGATTCAGAGACCTGGCACATTGATGATATTTTAGGAACCCAGTGCTCTGAGACAGGCTGTATCGTTCTTTCTATCCAAGAGGGTATGCAGACACACACTGTGTAAGCTCTTGCTCAACATTTATGATACTTGTCCCAGGAGATCCTATCACTCAGTGATGTCCAAGCAGTCTTGGTTTGTGCAAATACACTCTGTGATTACACAATGACAACATCACATAACGTGCATTTCTTAGATCGTATCCATACAGTTAAGCCACAGGAGACACTATTAACATAGCTGACATTCCCCAGGAGCAAATCCTGAGATGAAGTTAAAGTTTAACAAGTTCATCAGAAAATAATCCCAAAGAACACCAGCAGGAGAATAGAAAAAGTAACAAAGAAGAATATTTTATAAACTAATTACTATTCTGTCTAAGTGGAGATTTATGCCCTGGGAAATCTAGAGAGCAGCAAGGCTTGAACTAGAAACTCACTGCTGGTCCACTTGAACACAAGGGAATTAGGATACATACACAAACACCTACGAGGTGAACTCCTCCTGAAGGAGATTAATTTTCCAGCCCCAAGAAAGTCCAAGAGTGGCTAATACTGGTAGTTAGTCCTAAGAAGGCTCATCGTGAGAAGGGCACCATTCAAATTCACTTGTGGCCTCACAAAGTGTACTCTGTCTCATCACTGCTGCCTCAAAGTGATGTCTGAACACAACTTGTGGTGAAAGAGTGGCAGCAGCAGCTTTTGGGGAACTGGATCAATCCGTGCTCTACCTATTGAGCCAGATGATCCCACTAACATTTACCAGCTACTTTCTCTCCTCTGCAGTCGAGATTCCCACCATCCACAGCCCTCAACTCTGCCCATCTTATTTGTTTTCTCCACACAGTAGTGCTTCCCTCACCCCAGAGGAGCTGGAGGATTCTGGTGCCTTTGCCCAATGGCAGCTGCTCCAATTGCTCATCCATGAATGTTATCAGGAGCCATGGGGGCAGTCACAGACACTGGAGTGCATCTTTAGAAGCTGAAGTGGAGATGTAAATCCTTCCTGCCCCAGTGTGGAGCATCAACTGTCACCTCATGCTAATTGATTTCAACCAAGTACATTTAGTATAGGAAACTTCTTTCTTCTGTTATGTGGGCATGATGTTCCCTAAATGACCAGGAGGTGGTTATACTTTGTCAGAGCTCTTACATTATCTCTGGTAGGTGATTTGCTGTAGCCCAAGATCTAGGGACCTGTACCTCTCATCCAGTGGAATTTTTCCACTCTGGATTTTGAAATTATCTAGCTTACTCTTACCTGTCAGGGACCAAGTCCATGCAGTGGCCACAGAGGTAAAGTATATATTGCATCTTGAAGGTCAACACTTGGGCTCTGTAGGTCCCATCTTCTGCCTGACATTTTAGCTCTCTTTTTATGATTGCAATATTGTATCAGATTGTGAGCTTCCAGGTCAATCTAGAGCTGTAAAGATCAGTGAATTCCATTAAAATAAGATCACTGGTGTTTTTTAAGATGTTAGTGAATGGGTTTAAAAAACAGTAAGGATATAGAAGGTCTTAGTAACACTATAACTGCAATACATACATTCTTTTCAAGTTTGGACAGTCACCCAAACAGACCATTTTATGAGGTCAGTGTAAATACACAGAAAAATACCACCCAAACAAAGAAAATTACAGGCTATAGACATGAAAATCAATAACAATTGCATTATTTCCAACTGAATAAAATATATTTTAAAAGATAATATGCTCTTTAAAGGTAGGATTTGTTCCTTTAATGCAAGACTGGTTCATTTGGAAAGATTTGGAAATCTGTGACCATCTTAAAGGAACAGAAACGAACTATATGATTATCTAAATTGATGCATTTTAACAAAAATCATAGATTCTTTGTAAATTAAGAAGCAAAGGGAACTTTCTCAACTTGATAAAAAAGTATCTACCTTTTGTGTATCACCCCAAACCCTTCTAGCTGCATAGTAATGGGGAAAGTGGTAGATTCTCAGTGAGACCAGGATGGAGGCAAAGGTGAAGGTTCTCACTTCCATGTCTCATCATGCAAGTGCTGGGTATTCTGGCCACTGTAATAAGACAAGAAAAGGAAATTAAAGGCATAGAGATTGAAGAGACAAAACTTTCTATATACAGACACCATTAGTTAGTCACACAAGGTTTCCAAAAAATAATAAAAACGCTATGGCTTAAAACAGCAGAAAGTGTTCTGGGGTCTGGGAGCCACAAGGCAGAGGACTCTGATTCTCTTGCAGCTTCTGGAGGAGGACCTGGCATCTTTCCCAAGCTTCTGGTGGAGCTGTCCATCTCCGACATGCATTGGTTTGTAGCTCTGCAGCCCCGAACTGGGTCTGTCTTGGCAGGATACACTTGCTCTGCACATTGCTGTCATCTTGGGGCCACATTCTTACGAAGTGCTCGTCATGTGGAGTTGGGACCCACCCTCCTAATCTCATCCTAACTTCATTAAATCTTTGAGACTCCTTTTCCAGGTAAGGTTAAATTCATAGGTCTGAATATGTGGTATGATTTCAGTATCTTATTGAAGGACACATTCAACTCATAACAAGATGTGGTGATTGTGTTCATAAAAAATCATAAGGAATCTACAAAAATCTATTAAAATTAGTAAGTGAATTAGCTAGGCCAAACTAGTCCATAAAAATCAATATATGTCAGTTTAGCAGGTATGCACAATTGGAGAAAGATATCATTCCATTTTTAATAGCAATAAAAGCTTTTTTTACAATTCAGGATAAACTTCACAAATGGATACAACAATCTGTACTGAAAACTATCCCTCACTGGATGAGTAACTAGCAACCAAAAATAATGGAGATAATTTGCTTGTCAAATGGAAGACTAGACACTATTACAGTGTTGATTCTCCGTGAATTTACCAAAAGATTTAAAGTAATGCCAGAAAGCTTTTAGGGTAGAATTTGACAAGGTGATTCAAATTACATGGGATAAATCAAAGCAATTTTAAAAAGAAGGAACAAGGCTGGGGAACTAGATTTCAAGTTCTACTTTAATGCTGCATGAGTTAAGACATGTGGTATTAGGAAAAGAAGAGAAATAGTGAATCTGGGCTACTGAGCAGAGAATTCAGAAATAGACTCACACAGTGAAATGCCAAGCAAATTCAAGAGGGAGAGTAAAAATTTTTATGGTTTCAGAACAACTAGATACTCATATTGGAAAAATATTATTTCCATATCTAAATGTTAACTTGAAATGGATCACAAGACTAAGTATAAAAGCTTAAACTATAAAACTTCCAGAAGAAAACACAGGCGAAAAATCTTGCAGTGTTGAGTAGGCAAAGAATTCTCAGAGAAGACACAGTGAAACCAAAATCCTCGAAATAAAACAATCAATCAGATATTATCATGACTATGACATTTTCTTTTTGAAGATACCACCAAAAAGCTAAAAAGGATAACCACAGAAAGGGATAAAATATTCTCAACTAATATTTCTGACCAAGGAATTTTATTTAGAATGTGTACGAACACTTATTATTTAATTCAAAGACAAATAGCTACATGGGGAGGGAAAGTAAAAGCATTGTATTGACTTTCTGGGGCTGCTGTAACAGCAGAGAAGCTGTGGAACAAAAGGGAGAAGCTGTGGAAGTCTAGGCACTGGAGTCTGAAATCTAAGTGTCAGCAGGTCCGGTGGTCTTTGAGTCCTCCCTCCCCTTTCACAAATGTCTTTCCTCTTGCTAGGTCATCTTCTGTCTGTACATTGCTCCTGCATCTCCCAGACTTTCTTTCTTGCAAGTATAGCAGGCAGATTGGTTAGGGCCTACCCAAAGCCCTCATTCTAAATTGAACATCTTTTAAAGACCTTATGTTCAAATATAGTTACATCCTCAGGCCCTGAGTTCATTGGAAGATGCACCTTAGATTATATGACTTGGATAGACCTTCATACAAGAAGACTTACAAGTGGCCATAAGAAAAAGATTACCAACATCATCAATCATTAGAGAAATGCAAATTAAAATCACAAAAAATTGGTATGGATTCATTAGAATGCCTTAAGTTAAAAATATTGACGATACCATTTATAGAGCTGGGACTCTGATAAACCACGAATATAATTATAAAATGACATAAAAATTAAAAACTGACAGCATCTTATAAAGTTAAGTACATACCTAGATATTCCCCTACGATACTCCCTGACAATTCGATTAACGGTGTTTACCCTTTAGAAAGGAACACAAAGGTTCTTACAAAGAGTTTTACTGAATGTTCATAGTAGCTTTATTTACAGTAGAATGAAAACTTGGAAACTACCAGAATGTCTATCACTAGGTGAGTGAACACACTTGACATGATGTAACAGAAGACTGGAATACCTGTCAAGGATAAAACGGAAAAGATCGCTACATATAGCAGCACAGATGAGAGTTGTCGCGCAGAATGAGGGAACTGATAAGCTCAAGTTATGTCTTACTTTCTCGTTGCCGGGACAAAATACCCCAAGCCCTGAACTCAAGAGGGGAGAGGTTCGCTTGGGCTGATGGTTTCAGTCCATGGTATGTCAGCTCCAAGGCCGAAACAGCATGGCAGAGGTCACAGCAGAGCAAGCTACTGACATCACGTGGCCCGGAGCAGTGAGCACAGGGCGGAGCTGGGAGAGAGGACACGCTAGGTCCTGCCCAGGACCCCACTTCCTCACAGTAGGTCAGGTACAGCGGCCCATAATCGGATTGGCTTCCAAACTCCCCGCCTCTGCTCAGATGAGGCTGTTGGAGGATATCCAGGCAAAGAATAGGCAGAGGTCACCTTGCGTTGGGGCAAAAGGAGACTGGGACGTGCATAAAGCAACCTGTGTAAAGCGGTGACAGGACCTCCGGAGCATCAGTGCATCTGTCCGAAATGACTTCAAATTACACACTGAAAATGCACGCATTTAATTGCTTATAGATTATAATTATGTGAATTTTAACATTTAAAATCCTATACAATTCCCTCTTCAACTCATTCCATTCAGTTCCTGGGACTGTATGTTATGGACAAGGGAGCAGAACTTGACAGCTAACACTGCTGTGGACAAGCTCACCAGTAACTTGCACCTTTCCAAATGTTCTGCTCTGCTATTTTTGCCGGACTCTGTCCTTTCTCCATGTTCCTTACCTGCCGCTACTGAGCCTATGCTGGCTGTGCCCTCACCTTTTGCCCTCCTGTTTCGTAATTCAAGGTTGTCTTCTCCTCCCAGTCCTCTATTCTGCTTCTCCTCTGCCCGACTCTGCAGAGGACTGAGACCTCCAGGATAACCTTGGCTCTTTCCCTTTCTCTGTCCCCGCTCACTCCTGGTCCCTGAGGTCTTAGCACAGTGCCTGGTGTTCATAGTTTACATTTGTTTAAAAAGGGTAAATGAAATAATGAAATACAAAATACTTTCGTATCCAGGCAGTAGTATGATTGACAGGCAAAAAACCCATCTTTTTAAGAAGTCAAGAAGGACAGTTTAAGTAGCTAAATTATTAAATTGATTTCTCTGTCCACTCATTCCAAAAAATATTTGGTTAACATACTAAAGTGTCCCACTTCTAATTCCTCTTTATGGCTCCTTTTATGTTATAGACGACAGTATACATCAAATAAGTGGCAGAGCTAGTGATGTTCACTAAATCTGGCTCTCTTTAGAGCCCAGGTACTTAATAATGATTGAGAATTTTTAGAAGAATACAAAAGCTGTGGTTTACTATTCTTAAAACCTGTTTGTCTGTATTGTGGAACTTGGATGTGTTTTCCTTGAGAAAAAAAATAGCACTTAAATAGCTTTTATGTGCTGTCTAACAATTCCTAAGCAGGCAGACAGTAGTATTTTGAATGTAGGCACACAAGATGGTTGCTCTCCTGTTAAAAGATGCCAACAGGTCACCATAGCAACAGATGCAGGCCCCCTGTATGTGCCTCCCATGTCGCCACTGTGAATAACAGCTCAGTGTTAGACTCAGGGAAAGGCAACCAGCAAACTCATAAGGGCACATCATGAGATTATTTTTCATCACTGTAGTGGTTTTAATTTATATTTAAATCTAGAGAATATTAACATTCATTATTATATTGTTATGTAATGATAAAGGAAATATTTCCATTTGTATAGAAAATATTCATATTAATGCAAACAAAATTTGCCTATGTACAGCAGCCTGGACAGAGCCATCAGCCAGTGCCCTTTCCAGCTGTTCTTTGAAGTTCAAACACAAACTCTTGCTAGTGCGGAGTCCTTAGCAGAGGACAACACAGAAACCCCAGCCACTACCACTTTGTAACTCTTATTTATGTAAAAAGATAACGACTGACAACAGCATAAAAATCCTACCTACCTGGTTAAGCCTTTGAAGAATAATTTGGTTGTTAAATTTTTTCTTTAAAAATATTTTTACTAGATCTTTATCTTCCTCCTTTCAGAATGTCCTTTCTTGGATTTCATTATCTGTTTTCTTCCTGTATAAGTTTTGGTTTATTTCTTTGTTTTAAACCATTGTTAATATTGTTAGAGTTGTGTATAAGCAGCCAGAAATATCTCTAAGGGCCAGGGAGGTGTGTCTTTAATAATTCTCTCCACAAAGAAGAATATGAGAACTATTTACATCTGTAGCTATCTGTCTTTTTCTATCTAACAGGAAAGAGATATAGAGAGATTCATTCTGGTAGAAAACAGAGTAATTGGGTATTGAATCAGAAAATATTGGAAATCTGAAGTATCTTGAAATGAATTCCATGTTTTGCAGTTGTGGGAGCTGAGAAACAGAAGCATTCACTTTTTTCTTTTTTCTGTGACCCACGGGAGACCACAGACTTTCTGATTGTGATTGTTACCTATCTTGCCATCATGCACAACAATAAATTAATATCCTGGGAAAATAATGGTTTTTAAAAGATTTTTAAAACTTTAAAAAAAATTAAATCACAAATGAAAATTCATTCCTAGATTCCAAAATATGAGCCTCCTTTTCCTGTGATGCTTTCTGTCTGATCCATTCATGAGATAGTGGTTAAAAACTCCACATGGGGTCAGCTGCTAGCAAAGCAACGCTGCATGTAAGATGTATCAGAGAGGACAACTGAGAGATAAGAAGGACTCCTCATAGATGGTATTTTTATGTGACACTGCGAAGAAAAGATATTGATGTTTGAAGACTGATTTAAGTAATTATAGTTTATCTGACCTCATGAAGGCAGTTTATGAGTACTGCACTATTATAAAATTTTGGCCAATAGACATTTTTGGGGTTTTGTGTTTGTTTTTGCTTTGTTTTGTTTTTTCTTTTGCAGTGCTAGGTATCAAATCTAAGGCTTCACACATGCTACCCAAGTGTGATGCCAGATGCAATTCTCTCTATTTTCAAGTTTGTATATTACAGTATAAAATGTCTACTTGTGTGTGAGTGCATGTGGCTATTAAATAATAATTAACAAAATATTAAATAGTAATTACAGCCCAATATACGTAGTTTCCAATGTAATGAATCGTCCCAGGTGGGGGAAGGCGTTTCATTTGTTCCACAGTGGTTTACTTTTTAAGATAGTCAATGGGAGCTGAAAATAATTTCCAAAATCACACAAAATGCAAAATGAATTATTACTTAATCCATTTCCTACAGGAACAAATTTACATAAAACCACAACATTTATAACCCACTCACTTGGGTGGTGCTAAAAATTGGTTCTATCCAGACAGAAATGGTAATTAGTATCTAATATCCACATGCGTTCACACGCAGATACACATTTTAAGCAGAAACATCCAAACTTCAAAATAAAAAAATAGAATTGCATTTGGCATCACATTATCAAAACATGAAGAAGTCACTTTCTTAGACGTTATTTTCCAAAATGATGACACTCGGGATGAAAAAGTTATTCCATAGACATGTGAACCACCTGTAATGCAAGTGTTTTCCTTTGGAAAGAATGAACTGTATTTGAGCCAGCCAGACAATACGAGTCTGGGCTCTTCACAGCTCTGGAAAGAATTCAAACACAGTGAAGACACATACATCTTTGGTTCCATTTTCGAAATGCCCATCTTGTCTTCTTTTCAGCTCACCAAACAAAATCATGTGCATAATTTTCACTTTAGTTTTGGTGTGAACTCAGATAGTTCTGAATGTTTCCATAATTTTGCACTTCCTTTCACAACAGCCCCAACTTGACAGTCAAGTAAGGAAATGAGCTCCACACGGCTCCAGTCACCCCAATCATGTCAGAAGTAACTGATGTTCCTGCTGTGTTTCTTCCATGAAATGTAGTATGGGTGCACCTGCATTTGGCAACTTTACATTTCTATTAATTTCACTCCACACACATCAAAGCAGATGGTAAATATAGAATGACACAATACAGTGCTAGAAAGCCAGTGGGCATGGCTAAGAGGTTAAAAAAAAAACCCAAAACATCTAGAAAGCAAACTCTCTGCCATCAGAAGTTTATAATCAATATCAGGGAGGATGTGTTAAAAAGGTGGAAGATACTGTATAACCATTACTGTTGGGCAGTGAGGTGAAGGATTTATCCTGCAAGATCTTAAAGCAAGATGAGAGAGGCTCACTGAAATTATAGTTAGTAATGGTGAAAAAGGGTCAGAAGATGGGAAAAGGTGTCTTTCTACAGTCAAAGTAATTATTCAGTATTCTCCTGATTCTGAAATGACTTTGATTGTAAAATTACTTTTTGAATTAATGACAGCCTTCTGAGGAGAGAACAAAAAAAAGAAATAGCTCCTGAGTGTCTTAGCAACTAGTTGAGATGTCTTACATTCAATTTCAAAAATATTAAAATAGAAAAAATACTGATCTCATAATTAAGAAAGCACAGTTACACAACTGAACTCAGGTGCTGCATATTTAAAACATGGAGGGCCTTGTACCAGAGCCTTTGCACACTTCATCTTAATCAATTCCCTCAGACTTTGAAAGTCTATTCTGTGGTTATCTATGTACAGAGGCAGTGAGTCTAATGCTAGGGACACTGGACAGCTATGGGACTGGAGTTGTCCTCTGTTGGCTACACCCAGGAAGTCATTTTGTGTCTATCTGCAGTGCTTGGTTCTGCACTGCACGTGGAAATCTGCACTGCCTACAGGTAGTTGAGCATAGTTTCTGTATGAGTGAGCTGAACACCCTGGAAATACCTGACATAACAACTTAAGGGAGCAAAGGTTTATTTTCACTGGCAGTTGCAGTGGGTCCAGTCCATGGTCAGATGGCTCCAAGGCAGAAACATCATGGCAGAAGGGCCTAATAGGGGAAAGCTGCCAGTTCACAGCTGCTGCAAAGCAAAGTACGAAGAAGGACGCCTGCAGAGGTACACCCTCCAGAGGCTTGCCTCCTTGACCTACTTCCTCCCAGAGCTATAGCTTGACTCGTGGGTGAGGTCCACATCCCACAATCCCATCCACTCCCAGAAGCCCACCCTGGACACATGAGCTCCCTGGGGGGACATTTTTGATCCAAACAGTAGCAAGTGAGAGACCATAAAAATAGAAGCAAAGCCCCCCAATGTAAGTACACAAATTGTAGTGTGTGCGAAACTCGGAGACACAAAAATGTGTGAGACTTGGGCACCTATGGACAGCAGATTGTTGCCAGGTTGGGTTTGATCTTGCAGGCAAAGGTGGACTGAGACCTTCTGAGGAGGAGACTTCCATCCTGCTAGACCAGGCTGGTTGGGTGAGGACAGACTGGAGGGACGTGGACATCGACCAGGCAGCAAGCAGTGGAGGGCTCCTGCAGGGGGTAGCGAATGGGAGACAGTGGGTTACAGAAGAGGTGGAGAGGAAAGCAGGTGGAGCTTGGCCCATGCTCAAAGTAGGGGAGCTTGGCTGAAAGCAGCAGTAATGCATTCTTACTTAGATTCTAACTTCTCGAACTCAATAGTTTGCATGTACCTTTCCGAGAAAAGACTGTTCTTGTAAGGTCTGTGATAATTTCAAAGTTACTTGGTGACAAAAATGAATGTCTCCCAGGCATAATTCTCACATTCACAAGAAAATAGCAATGGATTGCAATAACTCTTGCTTTTTCCTGCTATTGTCCTTCAGAAATGTATTTGAACATCTTTATGTGTATCCTTCATCCTAAGTGGTCCGGTCCATCCAGGCTTTAATGGTGATTTTATGGAAGGTTTTATTGCTAAGAAAAGAAGACCAGATTTTTTTTCCTTCATGCGAACACAGAAAATTCATTTCTCATCTCTTGACCAACTAAAAATTGTGTCCAATCAAGATAAGGCAACATTTTCATTGACTGGATGCTTCTTTCATGCATGCTTCTATCATTGTCCTTTCGATAGCACACAAAATCAGGCCAATTTATGTTTTGATAATGGCAACAGAATTTTAGGTTACATACCAATGACTAGAATTGTGTAGAATTGGAAAGTAAACAACAACTGCCTAGTATAAATAAGTATGTTCAATAAGTTTGACAGGTATTTTGGGGTCATGCATACTTGTCACTGCTAGATGATATGGGACGATGAAAACAGGATGCTTAAAAGACAGCCACCTTTGGAAACAATTGCTTGAGTTCGAATTCTGGCTTCAGCACTGGAAAACCAAAGTGATCAATACAGTGAAAGGATCATCCAATACGATCGAGTGGCTTCAATGCTTCCAAATGGAGTTTATTTTTGAGGCATCTCCACACTCATTTCCACAGTGGTTGCACCAGTCTACACTCCCACCAGCAATGGAGAAGGGTTTCTCTGTCCCCACAGCCCCGCCAGCATTTGTGATTGGTTGATTTCTTGATCACAGTCATTCTTTCTGGAGTGAGGTAGAATCTCAGTGTTGCTTTCATTTGCATTTCTCAAACAACCAATGATGTTGAGCATTTTTTCCATATATTTATTTGCTATTTGTATTTCATTTGAGAAATGTCTATTCATTTCAGATGTCCATTTTTAGATTGGGTGTTTAAATTTGGAGCTGTGTTTTTTAAACTTCTTTATATCTTCTACATGTTAGTCCTTTGTCTGAGGAGTAGCAGGTACATTTTTTTTTCCTCACTGTGTGGGTTGTCTCTTCACTCTGTTGGTGGATTCTTTTGTGGTGCCAAAGCTTTTTAATTTGATATGATCCCAGTTGTTGGATCTTTGTAATGTTTCCTGTGTGAGTGCAGTTTTGTTCATAAAGTCTTTGCCTATACCTATAACATCTCGAATTGTACGTAGTCTATCTTCCAGCAGTTTTAGTGTTTCTGTTTTTATATTTAGATCTTTGATCTATTTTGATTTTAGTTTAGTGCCTGGTGAGAGACATGGGTCTAGGTTCAGTCTCTGGTGTGTGGAAAGCCAGGTTTTCCAGCACCATTTATTAAAGAGGCTATCTTTCTTCCAGTGAAGGTGTATTGCCCCTTTGTCAAAGATAATGTAGTTGACTGTGTTTAGAGTTGTTTCTGCATCTTCTGTTCTGTTTCATTGATCCTTGAGTCTTTTTTTTTTTTCACCAGTGCTGTGCTGCTTTTGTCATGGTAGCTTTATAATAAAACTTCAAATGAGGGATTGTGATGCCTCCTAGAGCTAGAGATTCCATTTGACTCAGCTGTTCCTCTTCTGGGTATCTTCCCCAAAGAGTTAAAAGCATCATACCACAGTGACACATGCACACCCATATTTCCATCTGCACAATTTATAATAGTTAAATCTTGGAAACAGCCCATATGTCCATCAAAATATGAATGAATAAAGAAAATGTAATATTTAAATATAATGGAGTACTCCTCTGCTATAAAGAAGGACACATTTGAGTCATTTGTAGAAAAATGGATGCTCCTCAAGGCCAAAATCTTAAGTGAAATAAATTGGACACAGAAATTAAATATTGAATTGTTTCTCTCCTCTGAGAAACCAAAGGGTAAATAAGGAGCATAATGGAGGATAGATATTGGGAAGGGGGAAGAACTTGTTCAAATGGGAAGGGGGAGGGGCAGGGAAGAAAGAGAAGAGGAAGAAGCTAGAGAATGGAAGGAAAACTGGGAGCAAAGCTTTTGTAAATGGAGAGGGGAACAAGAGTTGAAGGGAGGGGAGGGGAATGGGAAAACTAAATGAAAATACATCATGTGCAGGTACAAATTCCCTATGATGAATGTGATCATTACATATGACAAATATGTACTAATAGAAAATAAAGTTAAAAAGAAATACCTCCAAACTGCAATCTTAGGGGATTACAAAACCTCTCCTTCACTCAGTTTCATTAGGGAAATGAAAACTAAAACCATGATGCAGAAACATCTCATGCTCTCAGAATGGTTTTTATCAAAAGGCAATGGCGGGCCAGGGATTTAGCTCAGTGGTTTTGACGCCTGCCTTGCAAGTGCAAGGTCCTGAGTTCGATCCCCAGTACCAAAAAAATAAAAAGGCAATGGCTAACAAGGAGTAGGGCAAGGATCTGGAGAAAAGGAGATCCATGGATGCTGTGGGGCATGTAGCCCTTGTGGCCACCTGACTGGAGTCTCCTTTAAAAAGCTAAACATAGGACTACCATTGGCCAGTGTCTTAGTCTCCTTTCTTTCACTGGAACAAAATACAAACACCTACAACTTACAGGAGCAGAGGTTTACTTTGGCTGATAGTTTCAGTCCGTAGCTGCCTGGCTCCAAGCCAGGAACAAGAGAGCAGAGAGGCCTTGCAGGGAAGCAGAGAGAGAAAGCAGGAGTGGGAAGGAGATGGATGCTTCCAGGAGGCGCCCCTGTGACCTGCCGATGGGAACAGCACCCCCCCCTCCAAACAGCACATTAGCTACAGATCAGTGGTGGATTAATTCACCAAGGAGTACAGCGCCTCATGATCCAATCACCTTCCAAACCCTACCTCTGACCACATGAGCCTTTGGAGCAGACATTCTAGATGTAAACCGTGATACCCAGTGACCCTACTTACTCAAAAGATTTGAAGTCAGTTTGTCAAAAAGATGTCTACACCCTCCATGATTATTGGAGAATTATAGCCAGCTTATGCCATCAACTTAAGCATCCATTTACTGATGAATGATAGAGAAAATACGGTATAAATACACAAGGGAATATTATTTGGCCTTTTAAAAGGTGCACATTCTGTCATTTGTGGCAACATGGATGGAACAGGAGAACATTCTTGTCACTGAAATAAACAGGTACAAAAAGGCAAATAGCACATACTCTCACACAGATGGAATCCAAAACAGTCATACTCACAGAAGCAGAGCATGGAATGGTAATTACTTGTGGGAATGAGGCATGTGAGGATGAGGACATGTTGTCAAAATGTTCACAGTGTCAAAAGGGAGAATATGTTTCTCTTTCTACCACACAGCATAGAAAATAGTTAATAATAGAGAATTATACATTTTGATATTGCTAACAGTACATTTCAATTTTTACCATGACAAATGTTAAGCACTTGAAATGAAAGATAGGTTTTCTAGATTGATCTAATTATTCCACAGTGTGTTTATAACTCCTAGCATTGTTTTGTACTCCACAAAATTTATACAACAATAAATTTTCCATTAACAATTTTAAAAAGTAATTTGGGCTCTGCAAGACATAAAAGCAAAGTAGGTAGGCTACTAGAGCTCCAAAGCAGGGGATAGATAATTCTCATAATGTACTAAGTAGATTTGGGGGGATTTTTTTCCCCATTGGCATAGTTGAGAGTGTGAATGTGTTTTATACAGTGATAATCACTTTCAAACAGACAATTTAGGGAGACAGAAAGATCTAGACAGGCAGAAAGAAATGTTATTAAGAAGTACTGTGAATTCTTGAAATACTGTGTTTGTCACAGATGGTGCAATTATTTGACTCAATAAATATGAATAATAGCAATTAAATTTTGCTATTTGATTTTGTCTGTGCCCTAAAAGCCATTTATAAAAGAAAATATATTTTTTCAGCTTGCTGTACAGTGCACAAAATGGTGCTATAGGGTGATTTCATTGGCATATATATACCCTCAGTTCCAAATGGAATTGATCTATAGAATTAAAATTTTAATTGAAGACTTGTGCTTGCTGGAGGGCTTAACGAGTCACTAGCCAGTTCTTGGGGCTGACTTTGTGCTTTGAGTAACTCCAACTAATCTAAAAATACCTTTGTGAAGTTATCAATACAAATGTAAATTTGTCTCACCACACAGCCGAAAAATGCCCTGGACCAAGAACTGTAAATGAGAAACACATGGAGGTCTGCTCAGAGGAATCGCATGAGTAAAAGAGGCTGAGACTCTGACATTCATAGTTAATCATAAATTGATTCTTCAAAGGGCGAGATGAGGAGAAGAGTGTATTTCTACCCAATCATGATACTTCAATTCAGTAGCAGTCATGGACAGGCAAGGGGGAATGACACTTCCTTCTCTTCATCCTCGAAGACAAGCAGATAGGTTCTTTGACATAGCCATCCACAGAAGGTTAGGCTGAGGCATGAGCTGGATGACTCACGAGGAACAGGAGACTTACGCCGGCCCATACCAGGACTTAGTCGCCCCTACAGAGGGGCCCTTAGTTGTCCTGTCTCACACACTTTCTTTAGGTTGTCCCACACATTGTCAGGTGCTTGGTAAGCGTTCTGGAGCTTGTGGTGAAGTTTCTCCAGTGGTATCCATGATCTGGAACTGAAACATCCCTCCAAAGTTCACATGTGGAAGGCTTGGTCCCCACAGCAATGGTGCTCAGAGGTGATGGATCACCAGGGCCTTCCCATCATAACTGGAATGATCCACTGAGGAGGTCATGGTCTGGAGGTGTGATAGGCAGATGACAGAAGCACGAAGTGGGGCTTGGTGGGAGGAAGTGGGGCTTGAAGGTGTAACCTTGGAGACTGTATCTCCCCTTTGACCCCTCCTCTGTGTTTCTCGTACCTTCTCTCCTGCTTCCTGGCTGCCGTGACGTGAGAACCTTTCCTCTACCACACCCTTCCAGCATGACGGCCTGCCTTGCCGTCATGGCATAGTTGACCATGGACTGAAATCTGCGAAACCCTAAGCCAAAATAAATCTTTCCTCCTCTCAACTGTTTTTCTCAGGTATTTGTTCTCTGTGATGAAAAGCTAACACAGTAGCCCACAGAGGACACCTCAAATTAAAACCAGGGGGAGTACATTCCATGTTGTGAAGAAAAGTTAGAAGGGAAACATAAGAAAGTTTCTGTCCAAAGTTCAGGGAGTAAAGGTGTCAAACTGAAAGCACAGGACCAGGACAGGAAGACCTGGAGTCAAACATTAACTTTACCTGTCCTCAGTCCTGTGCCTCTGAGAAGATTAATGCTCTTCCTTCAGCTTCAGTGTCTCGGCATTAAAAGGAGGAAACTATGACTTTCTCTGAAGGATTGGTGGGAAGATTAAGTGAGAAAATATATTTTAATGTGTCTACAGTTCCTGGGACATGACAGAGGCTTCAAAAATAAATGTGAACATGAATAATTCTCCCCTCATTTCTATTTTCCTGGGTTTGTTTTTGTTTAACTGTAAATCATGTTGGGCTATCAGTAAGAGGAAAACATGCTTCTCTCCCTCCTAATGTCACAGAGAACAACTGAAAGAGGATTCCGCTGATAAGAAAGGAGAACAAGGTGGTATAGGAGATAAGGGGGTAAGCATACATGCAAACCGTGCTGACAGAAATAAACTTGGGGGAAAACAATGCTTTAAAAATGTTTGCAAGACCGCTCTTAAAAGAGAACAAGCACTTTTCATATTTTACAGATGACAAAGGCAGCACATAGGACAAATCGTAATAAAAAGGGGGTTAAAAGTCTCCTTGATCTCCTTTGAGATCTATCTTGATCATCAAAATGAATCCAGGATACTTTTAATATTGTCATGCTGTATTTTCCTTTCTGCTAACCAATGACACATTTTCACTTCACTTCTTAATTTTCCTAATCCACACATAGCAAACGTACATATCTATGGGATACAGTGTGTCATTTCAGTCCACCACACTGTGACACTTTTTAATGTTTACATTCTTGAAGTAGTGGGCCAAGACCATCTCCTCTTTTACAAAGGCAAGAGGCCAGGGGAAGGATTGCACTTGAAACAATGGTCACAAAGTGAAAGGGTCCTTCTCCCATGACCTTAGAAATAAGAGGGTCACCATCTGAGAAAGGAAGAGCTATGCTCGTGTCTTGACCTCGGTGCTGTGATTTGTTTGAACATGAACAGCGGCCTTCATACCCGACAAATGAATGCCAGGCAAAGAAAGATGACATCGTATTGACTCTAGGATAAGGCCAACATAGTGATAGGTTGCTAAGCACGTGTTGATGGGATGCTCTAACCCTAAGATTCCCATTGCACCAGTGTGACTCTGTAGTAGAGCGTGAGACTGGCCATCTGCTCTGGGCTATGGACAATATTATTTCCTGGTTACTTACAATTCCACTACGGATGCTGGCTGTGTCTGTCCCTTAGCATCCCACTAGGGATAACACTTTACCTTGAGTTTGTTCTGAAAACTATGAGCCAATATTAAAAATTAAAACATGGATACTACACATAGTTTACTTAGTTTCCTTGCATCCGATAAAATTCTTGCCCCTTGCCCCTGCTCTTTTTGGTTATTGGTGGAACTTCTTTCCAAACCATAATGCAAAATGTATATTGTTGTGATAGATAAAATAGAAATACAGTGAGGAGGGCAAACATGGGAAGAGCATCTGTTCGTCATTTCTCTTGCCAGTCATGAAGATACTTTGAGTCGTATAGGAAATCCCTGCTAGCGCACAATCACAGAAGCACAGCACAATTGACACAAGGAGGAAGGAGCTTAGTGGAAGAGAAGATTTCTAGATCAAAGCTGTAGCATCTGGTGGAAGGAAAGCCTGGCACTGTTCCTGGTCCACCGTCTCCCAGCGAAATGGCCTGCTTCAGAATCTTTACTGAGTTCTGAGTCAGACAAGCACATCTGAGATGTTGGAAAAATCTGTGCATACCCAACCCCGATTTCAAAAGGGAAACCAGTGTCTTTGGGCTGTTCATCTCCAACTTCCTACCTCTCATTTCCTTAGTCAAAATCAAAATGTATCAGCTTCTTTCAGAGCAGGGCCTTAGGGAAATTGTTGTCCAAGTGCTAAGGCAGGTAAACCTTTGTCAGACTAGCAGTTATTATGCTGAGGTAAGGGCTATCTGAGCTGGAAGAATAAAATGTGAGAGAAGGCACATGCTATTATTTGTAGTGTGGAAAATCAGAGTGTCTGTCTACTCTTGGCACCAAGAGATAGCAGGTCATGCATTCCTCAAGACTGTGGAGCAGGATAGGTGGGGAAGGTGGGGTGAGAAGACAAGAATGGAATCCAATTTCCCGGAAGGTCAATACAGAACCTAACCATTGAATCAGATTCTGCTCTCGGCCAGTTCGGTTTGCGACCAGAATCCCGGAATGCACTCTGTTTGTGAACCGAGGTTCCGTGTGTTTCATTTGTTTATTTATTTGCTCCCCTGCCCCTATAGCAGTCAATATTCCTGCTGTGGTCTCTGCCATTTCTTTGCTTGTAAGTGGTTTCCTGGGCCCAGCCTTTTCTACACATACGTATAATTGTTTGATAGCCCTTCTGGAAACACAATGAGCATTCAGCCAGAACACCTTTCTGAACTTTAGGAACTCATGCTCCATTACCTGGCACTAAAATAATAAAATGTTCTGGAGAAAGTCTTAAAACGGCTTCGTATGTATGTGTGTGTGCGTGCGTGCGTGTGTGCGTGTGTGCGTGTGTGTGTGTGCGTGCGTGTGTGTGTGTGTGTTAGGACAGAAACATAACAGCAAGAAAGCATATATTATTGTCTGAGGCAAAAGTAAGTCCCCATTGTTTCTCTCTTTCTGGGTGTTTTAGTGACCAGTGAATGATGAGTCTGTTTAAAAGTTTATTCCACTTGGGCTGGGGATTTAGCTCAGTGGTTCAGCCGCCTGTCTAATAAGCGCAAGGACTCGAGTTTGATTCCCGGTACCCAAAAAACAAAACAAAACAAAAAAAAGTTTATTGCCCTTAAAAATAAATTAGCACTGACACTTCCCGGTGCCATGGGCACTGTTAAGAGCAGTGCACAGGGCGTGTACCGGGAGGAGTCCTAGGTAGCTGTCTTCACGCATTCAGTGAGAATGGCCGCTCCTTCCTAAGGGTTAAGAAAACACGAAAACCACAAACAACGTCTGAAATTATTTTCTCTTGGTTGGCAGGACAGAGGCCTGTCCTCGGGGAAATGCCCTAGGCCCAAACAAAGCCGCTCATCCAACATCTACTGCTGGTCATTGTGCCCACTCTGCATTGCATAATGGAAATGTGGGGATTCCACTTTTCTAGGAAAGGTTTCTAGGCGGAGAGGAACAGGAAGACAGGCAGCGGGAAAGTGTTAGGAAGAACCAGCTACTCCGAGGGTGAGCGTAGTTTGGTAAGCACAGGCAAGCACACCCAAAGGAAGGCAGCCGTGTGGGTGCAATTTTGTCAGGGGTCCTTTGGGAGCACGTGGCTGGCTTTATTTATAAGGCGACTGTCAAATCGGTCTGTTGAATATGGATGAGGTAAAGGCAGAGGTGGAATATTATTGCAGATCATCTATAAGTTTTCAAATGCAACCTTCCTGTGAAAATCCCAGGGCAAACGTGACTCCAATAAAGAAAGCTGTCACTCGGTCAAGTGTGTTTATTTTTAACCCCTATTCAGGCCCTTTCTAGCCAGTATGAAATGAAACGAAACAAAGAGCAGCCATCGACCTTACAGTGTCCCGAGAGCACATGGATTAAATCTGCACACACAGGACACAACCCACGTGGATGGTCAGAAGCCTCAACTACCTGGATGTGCGAGGGCCTCAGGCAGAGAAATTCTCTTTCAAGAACTGAACTTACAAAATTAGAAACATGAACGATGATCAGTTTTGAAGCACATTTATTGTACAGATATGGATTCTCACCGATGTTACAGAGCTGCTAACATGAATAAAATAACAAAGTCTGTGTTCACTAAACTGTAAGTTCCTGACAGTCAAAGTTGGGGCCTTATTGGCCTTTCTATCCAGCCGAAGACAGAAGGGAAGACAGAAGTGGTAACAAGAAAAGAACAAAGGGACAGGCCACACTGGCAAAGATTCTGAGAGGAGGGGGCTCCAGGAGGGTCTTACCTCCCACCTCCTTTTTAGGGTGCTGAGGATCGAAGCCAGGGCCTTGGGCATGCTGAGCACACTCTACTCAGGTGGACCTCCAGCCCCTAAGTGTTGAAGAGAAGCGGAAGGAGAGCCGGGTAGTCCCAGTACACAGGTCTGGCTGGGTGGCCCAGCCTGCTGGGAAAGAGGGCTTGGCCTTTCCCGCAGGGTGAAGGAAGGGCACCTGGTTTGGCCAGGGAAGCCTTGCCCAGGAGCCAGGCTGGGCTCAGGAACTCTGTGCTGTCGATTCTCTGCAGCAGGTTGAACATCTGTGTTGAGCACTGTTGGCACCGACTCCTTCCACAGGACGTTAGTGATACTTGTGATTTGTGTGCCATGGCCCTTGCTTAACATTTTTCATTTTGATTTTTCTATTACTCTAAAAGCTCCAACTTTTAAAGTTTATCTTTCCCACTCTGTGCTTGGGGCTTCAACTCTTTTACAAGGGTTTTCGCCTCCTTGACGGGGAAGGTACACTCAATCCTGTCACTCTTGTTGCACACGTGGAAGCACGCAGGCCCTGCCCACTGGGCCTTTTCACCCCAGACGCCCCCCCCCCGAACTCTGGGGCAGCATGAACCCCAGAAGCTGGTCTGGGCCCAGCCCACACGTGGATTTAGGTGCTTCCTCGACCTTACTGGTGAGAGGCGATTCTACTATCAGTTCTGGACAGCCAGGCTAGTTGTGCCCGGGTCTGTATTGTAGGAAAGGCAACAAAGGTCTGTCCAGCTCTCCCGAGTGACCCGACACACAGCCCAGAGCGGCTGATGCTAACTCAGGATCCCCAACTAGTTCTCTAAGGGTCGCGGGGCAGGGCGACTGTCTTTGTGTTAGTCTCCTGTCTTTGGTTTTGCTTCTCCATCCTCATTCGGAGAGCTGCAAACTGGAAGGAACACTTTGAATTCAACTTCCCTCCTTTCAGACCTAAACCTCTGGCTCCGGTGCCGCAGGGCTCTGGGAGAAGCGGTCCCCTCGGAGATTAACCCTCGGGTCCCCCTTCGGAGCCCAGCGCGGAGGAGGCCAGGGAGGAGGCCTTGTCTTCCGCGCCTCGCGCTGCTCTCCTGGGCCCCGGGGACGGCGCTGTCCGCGGAGCACCTGCTGGGCCCTGCGGGGCGCGGGAGGGAGGTCCCCTGGGTCGGTCCCGTCTTGTCCCCTCCGTCCCGGCCCCGCCCCGCCCCGCCCCGCCCCGCCCCGCCCTGCCCGGCCGCCCCGCCCCGCCCGCTGCCCCGCGAAGGTGGGGCCGGGGAGGGACCAGCGCCCGCCGCCCGGCCCCACCGCCCGGAGCCGCCCGCCCAGCTCGGGCCCCGCCGGCGTGGGAGGCGTCGGGCCCCGGCCGCAGAGCCACCCGGGCCCGCCGGGGAGAGGCCGCGCCCGCCGCCCGGCTCCGTCCCGCCGACAGGTGCCGCCCGGCCGCCCCTGGGAAGCCGCCTCAGGCCCGGCTTGCCCGGGAGCCTTTCGGCCGAGAGCGAGGGAGCCCGGAGGACGCGGGCCGGGGCGCCGCGGGCGGCGGGGAGCGAGGCCGGGAGGAGCATGCGGGCGCCCCCCCGCGCGGCCCGGCGGCCACAGCAGGCTCCGCGCTGCCCCCCGCGCGCCGCGCTCCCCGGGCCCTGAGCCGCGCCCGGCCCGGCCCGGCCCCGCCCGGCGGCCCAATGCTCCTCCTCGGCCTCCTCCTGCTCGCATCCGCGCTGGCCGGCCGCAGACCCGCGACCCGCGCGGAGCCCAGCCCGGGCGCCAAGCTGCAGCTCGGCGGCGGCGCCAAGGAGCACAACGGTGAGCGCGGGCGGCGGCGGGCGGCGGGGCAGGGCCGCGTCCCATGCAGGAGCCCGGCCCGGATGGCGCGCGGCCGCGTTCGCGGAAGCGCCCCGGGGAGGCGCCGGTTAACGAGTGGGTCGGGAACACGCGGGGCCCCGCGGGTGCGCGCCTCGGGCGGCGGGAAGCGCGTTTCCGTTGCAGGTATTTGCGCTTCTAAACGCGCTTTGTGCTCTGCGGCCTCGCCCCCGGCGCTGTGCGGTGCGCGTTGGGGAGCGACTGCTGCCTGGGTGCCGCGGCTGGACCCCGCCTGGGGAGGGAGGGTCCCTCGCGGCTCCCAAGTGTACCCGAAGTGTTTAGAGAACGCGGGTGCGAGTCCCCTGGGCCGGGATTACAGGGCCGGAGAAAGGCTCCTTTCATAGAGCCGGGGAGGCTTCAGGGGTGATTTGCTTGGCCTCTGAACCCCATATGATTCGCATCATTCAGTTTCCAGGCTCCTTTCCTCTCCGTCGGCCTTTACGAAGTCATTTTTCAGAATCCTTTGTAAAGAGAAACTTTGCAGTGCACACGGAGCCGCAGGGCTCACGTAGGCTGTCCGACATTGGAACATTAAACGCCCTGCTTATAAGTTCAGGCTCTCCTTGGAAAGAAGCGATTCCCAGCTTTGTGCTGCGTGTGTCCACGCGAGCTGCAGGTGAGACGCTCGCGCACAGCGCCCTTCGACCCTCGGCACGGGTGGACACTTTTTAAAGGCGCTTTTTATTCCCCTAGGGCGGAATAAAACTCTTTGAATTCCCCCCAGCTCTACGTGTAAACTCTGTAGTGCTCATCGTTGAGAAAACACGAAGTCCTGGCTACAGGAGCAGACAAGAATAAGGAGTTCTGGGGTGTCACTGGGCTTGTCGGGCTCCGTTTGCCAGCCGACGTTAAGGCCACTGCTCCTTCCAGCGCTGAGTGCTGAGCGTTGCGGGCACCTGAGGACTCGGGCTTCTGCGGAGGGCAGCTGGGGAGGTGACCTCAGGAGCCGCAGCACTAGCTGTACCTAGGCAGGAAGCGGGTCAGGCTGACCTTTGTTCTTTGCGTGTAGAATAAATGTCCAGTTCAGATTCCTGCGTCTGAGGGGCGCGCGCGTCTCTGTAATGACAGCAGTGCGCGACGCCGACCCTGGCCTCCCTTCCAGCATCCTATCCCTCTCCGCCCGCAGACCTGGCGTCTCCGGGATTGCATGGCTGCTGGGCCACTCCGTCCTTTCCTTCTTCTAACCCTCGTGACCCAGATGCCAGCATGCTTTGCAGAGGACCTGGAGCTTTCAGGAAGCCTGCAGGCCCTGGCTACTCAGAGGAGCAGGTTCACACCCTCCAAAGAGGTGCATTCACTGAGCCAGGCCACGCGCGCTCTTTTGCCATCGCTCTTCCTGAGATGTATGCTGGTAAAAATAGCGGATGTTCCCTCACCCGTGGGCAGAGGATGGGCTGTGTTTAGCTCTGGAGGGCTGGTCCCGGAGGTGGAGGAGAGAAACCGCTCACCTTGGGGCGTGTAGCCTAAGGAGAAGCGGGTCTGGCCAGCACTAGGGGGCAACATAGAGCTATTTTTCTGCACATGCTCAGGTTGATTTTTATGTGCCTTCAGGGCTCCAAGATTTGAGGATAACAGGTGGGTGCTGAAGATCCCCCTGGAATGTGACCAGATTTGCTGGAATGGCAGCTTCTTTCTCTTCCTCTTCCCCTTCAGTGTTACCATTTTCCATGTCCTTGTTTGGGTGTTTCTTGCCCTCATACTGAGTTAGGACTGTTTTTTAATTGTCTTGTTACTCCTTTGGTTCTGACAGTTCTCTCATTCTGTAAGTTTAAACCCTCTCCTGCAATACCACACACAAAGTGCTGTGGGCCCAGTTTGTGCCTTGCATTGTTTTATGCAAGGTCTTCCAAGTGCTACATATGAAATGTCCGAATTGATCTGTTGCGAACTGAAGAGCTGGTTCTCCTTTTGAGGAACCCTCCCCACCGTGCTGTCTTTTCCTGAGTACACAGGCTTTCAGTGGTGTTGACTCACTTGAACTTGCAGCCTGCTCTGTTTCAGCCCCATCTTGGTGTCATCATGGAAATTGCTGGCGGAGGCTTTGCCGTAGCCAGTGCTAGGTATGTGGGTTTAAAGTGGACACAATCCAAATTTAGGGATCAATTCCTGGTTTTTGATCTACTGCAGAACTTCGAAGCTTGACACGTGTCTGTAAACACAGCTTTAACCTGTGACAGTATCACTTTTTGGTCTTTTTCCTCTTCCTCCCCTTATTCCATTTTTTTTCCAGAGCTGGGGCTCAAACCCCAGACTTCATGCACGAGGGGCGTGTGCTGCAGCCACTCAGCCACTTCCTCACCACTCCTGCGTAGCCCTTGTCCTTGGCTTCACCTGGAATTAAAGCCTGCAGTCTAGAACATACAACAAGGGTCTCTGGATTTATCGGAAGAGATAGAAGTTAACACTGTATTGCTTGGAGGGTTCTTGCCTACAAATTTCCCGTATGACTGTGGGGAAAATACTAATATCAATAGGCCTTGATTGTAGATGAGAATATCTACCGTGAAATATTAAGTTCTGGGATAATGTTGCTTAGTTGCATGACAAAGAATCATATGTATTGAAGAGCAAAAGAAAACACAGCCTTTTCTCCACTGCATGTAGCCCACATGGATGGCAGTCATACACTGTTGGAGTAATTAATGCCCTTTTCCCTCGTGATCTGGGCGAGTGATTTCACTTCACCCACAGATCTGAGTTTTGATGCGGAATATGCCACAGTGAGGGTTATCTCGTGGGCATCAGGGGTGGTGTGTGCCTTTTCCTTCCAAGGTTTCTGTGGCAGGCGGGGCGATGTCCTTGGGGACCGTGGTCGGCTGGGGTGCCCCTGCCTAGGTCTTGTGTTTGGATTTTCAGTGCCAGCTTTCTCTTCCTGCTGTGCCAGTGTGCCAGTGCCTGCCAGACCAAGCCCAGCCCCACCCTGCCTAGGTCGCAGCTTCAAAGCCTCTTTATTACCACACAGATAATCACAGACCAGTGCTTAAGAAGCGCTGGCCAAAGACTGGAACCATTTCCCTGCAGGTCCGTCTGTCAGTTCTAGTGCATGACCTTTGTGACATTTATCTTGTCACCTAGAGACTTTTAAGCTTCCTTTTCTGTTCTCCTTGAGAGAGTTGAGGAGGTTGAATAAGTGAAGCACCATTATGGAATGGTGGATTTGGTTTTTCATCATAGCCCCGTTCCAGTGTACTGTACCTCTTTTCTCCTACCCCCTGATATTTTCTGTGTTTAATCAGATATGTTCAGACATGTACTCCAAGGTGTTCAGACAGTAGGACAGGCCTGTAGGAAGCTTCAGGAACTGAACATATATCGTTCTAGTACTTAGAGACTTGGGATGGGACCCCAGTAAACGTTCCCCGGGGGTTCCTCTTACAGAGTCTTGTCTCAGTCACCAGCATTCTAGCTTTGTCTGTTCTTATTTCATCCTTCCGCAAGTTTATATCTTACATATATTCTTTATGTTTACTTCTGCTTTATATTTTTCAAGCTTTGTATTTCTAAGATTGTTTTATCCATAAACCTTTACATCTTTTATAGAAAAAAATTCTAATGATACTATGATATATTAAATAAGTAATATTAACTCAAATACCAAATAAAACATTTCCAAGATTAGCCAAACTTTCCCATAGGTTTTGCTTTATGTAAGTCAAACTAGTGGAAATCAAAATGAAAATCCCGTCATTTACTCTAAATTTAATGTTTCTGACTGTTTAATTTGAAAGCATTATACATAGACTGTCTCTCTGTGACCTGTGTGGTCTCTATATATTTATTAAATGATATATTGTATAACTTTACCACTGATTCCAACTGTGAGTTCTTTTTTCAGAGCCCCTTTCCTTTTTCTCATGGACCCATCTGGCCGTTGATTTTCGGTTGGTTGCCCAAGAAGGTCCTGCCATATCTGGTTGTTAAAAATACTGAAACGTATCGGAGGGGTAGGAAGGCCTGAGTGCTGTGCCAGGAAAAACGAACCCTCCACTTGAGCACCTTGCAAGGTTGGGACGCTCTGCTCACCCTGCGGGTGTCTGTCCTGAGTGAACAGACTGACAGGGATGCTTGGTGACTCTCTTAGCTGTGGACAGTTTAGTTGGTGTCAGTGTTAAAACCCCATCTCCTCTCCTCCCTGCTGGGCAGCTCCTGTGGGCCCCATGCCTTGGGGAGCCTGGAGTAAGGACTGAGCCTGTGGCTTCCTTCCTGCCTTTTTTGTAGCTCCTTTGCTTTTGGCTCCTCCGGGTTGGGGGCTGGGAAGAGACAGGGTGCAGTCCCGCACCCTGGGTCGGGGCTGCAGTCCTTGGTTGGCTACTGCTGCCTCTCTGGCTGCCGCTGACTAGCTGATTTTCAGTGGGAGGCACCTTCTTATCTAGAGCAAAGGGCTCACTGCCCTGAGGAGTCTTTTTCTGACAATCCGGTCTAAATTAGTCATTTCGGTGTCTCCCATAGTGGATTAACTGCATAGCCGTTGCTGCACTTTGACAGTCTTCTTGTTTCTTAATTTATTATCTTGTTGTCTCCCTATCCTCTCCCACTTGCACTGTGGGATCTCAGTTCTTGGGGGGTGTGGCCTTATCTGACTTTCTCTCTGTGGCACCCACAGCCCAGAAGCAGGGTATGGAATGGCACGTGGACCCCAAAAGTCTGTGAGCTGGTTCTGGATGTGGGACGCTTTGCTGGACTCAGCCTGCAGTGCTCACTATAGCAGCGGGCCACTTTGGAAGGCGTCTCTCTGGTCTTAGAATTTGCGTACTGTTTGATTCTTTCTCATGAGAAGAGATGAGGTGTCTGCTATGCTAAACACAGCATGCTACCAAGTACACTTGCGTGCACCAAGCCCATGGGTAGGTTTGCTATAGCTGGTGCCCGTCAGCCTCTGAATGTGCCATTACAGTCCATACCCTCGGATTCCTGAAGACGGGTTTGATGTGAACCAAGGATTCAAGAGAATCACGGATGGATGACCAGTCTGCCCGGTGTGGGTGCTGTCAGTTTTTGCCTGTGGCTCATGGAGAGCTTGTGTGAATTGGAAGCCATCCGCACATATGGTGCTTTGGATGTTGTAGCAGGAGGGATCCGGGAGGTGTCTCTTCATTGCCATGGGCGTGGCCGAGGCTTGGGGAGCAGAGATGACTCTGCTCAGGTCACCAGAGGGCAGCAGCAGTAAACTGCCAAGTGGTTCGTGTATCCCCCTCATGCCAGAACCAACTAGGCAGGGGGCTGAGGGGGTCAGAATTCAGACACTTTGTACAGAAGCATTTCTTTATCATGCTAGAAGACTGCGTGCTTTGGAGGTTGTGAACTGAGGTGGGGACATTGCCCTTGAAGTGCGTAAGGCCACTGAAGCAAACACTCTCACAGGGGCCACACTGGTCACGTGGAATAGCTCACGTGGCTGATATTACCATTCTTACGGTGGTAAAGAAATCTGACAATTTGGCGAATGGCTGGACATAGCACCTTGAGAATTGTTATGGTGTTGGAACCTTATGTTAAGCAGGTGCTCCTGGTCCACAAAGAGATGATATTAACTTAATATTTTGGCTTGCTAATTGCTGCTGAAGAGGATGGTTGTTTAACATGGGCATGCTTGGTTCTACAAGAAATGTTAATGATTTTTAAAAGTAATTTCAACCTTTTCTGTGGTGGGATATTTCATGAAACGATAAACGTACCATAGACATTAACAAATAACCATGTTTAGTGCACTCTAGAAAGAATAGCTTGTTATTCTTTTGAAATGGATCTAACGAGTGACCCAAAATACTGTGCTATGTAGCGTATGCTACTTAGAAATCCACTCTTTCTTCAAGATCGAGAGGCTCAGGAAACAAATGCACAGCCGTGGACTTGAATGGGTTGCCTAAAACGGTTTTCAGTTTAGATTTTAGAATGTTTTGTTTGTGAACTTCCTGAATCTGAAAACAAAAGGAGTTAAAAGTTATAGGGAGAAGCTCTAATTATTGCACTAATCATTCAAGTTGCAAAAAGAGTGATATTTTTGCTAGTATCAGCTCATTTTTGTCCTTGCCTTCCTGAGAATGCATTTTAACTGGTTTCATCTGTCATCAGCCTCACATCCTATGTCCCGTGCCACCTTCAAGTGTTGCCAGCCCCCTGGGCCCTGGACAGCCTCTTCTGCAGACATTTGTCTCATCTCTAACCTAAACCTTCTTTGCCAGGCTGCCTTGGCTAATCTTGCTTTCTTGGTCCTCTGTGTAGTTCCGCTTTTGCTTCGAAGTCTGACGTTGCTGTACTTGGCTGTCTCTGTTTCCGGCAGTCGTCAAGTCATTTTTGTTAGAAGCATGAGGCGAAGAGCAAGTGAGGTTCCTTGAGGGCGACCGACACCCCCAAAGTCTGCAAGGCTCAGTAAAGTGCACGCAAGGGTGTGGATTTACTCTGCTGCTGTGCTCAGTGTGCGTTGGCGAATGAGTGAGAGCCACCAGACAGGACACTGGATGGCAATGTGCGGGACTGTTCTTGGTGTAGTTGGGGCTCCCGGGCTGTGGGAGCTGAGTCTGCAGTGTGTTCTGAGCCCCGGGAAGCACCTGTTTGCCACATCTCTGCCCAGTGTTTGCAGAGTACACAGCTTCTCTGATGTCCCCACGAGATCTCAGAGAAGCAGCGTAGCTACGGTGGCCCAGCGCTGTGTCTCGGCCTCAGCCTGACTGCAGCCAGGGCTTGGCCACATGTCTCTGTAAGGTAGCAGATGCGCTGATGTTTTATTCCAACCTTGTTTTCACCCAGCGCACATTTATGAGCATGTGCCCTGTGTTCAGCTCTGCCCTGATGCTAGGTCCTCAGGGAGGAAGGCCTGGGCCTGAGGATGAGGCAGGATCCACCCCATACCTCACAGAGTGCCCAGGGCACTTTGGAGGTCCTTTGCTGCCTTCCTGAAGGGTTGGGTCTGAGAAGAGGAGGTCATGGTGTCTCGGCTTTGTGGTGAAGGCAGTAATGCTGTATGCTGTCTGCTGTCTGCCGAGTGATCCTCCTGCAGGAGTGGCAGTTAACGGAGTGGAAGGACAGGTTGGCTTCCTATTTACGATTCCCTTATGGCCATCATTTCCTGTAATTGTCTAAGCGGGCACACACAGCTATGGTCTGCTTTGGTATAGCTGGCTTCCTGCTGGAATTTCCTCCCAGTGCCCAGAGTGACTGGGCGCTCTGTGAGGCACGGGGTGGGTGCAGCCTCATGCTCAGGTGTGGACACAGGCGTGAACATTGTGGCCCGGAGAAGAGCAGACTACCCAGCCTCAGTCCAGGCAGTGAGCTCGGCTTTCCCCATGGTCCACACGAGTCCCTGCATTTCCTTCCTCAGGCAAACAGAGCCACGTCACACTTCATTCCCCAAATGGGCGCATGGAGAAGAGGCCAGGCCGGGTGAGGGAGCGGGAGCGGGAGACTGAGGAAGGGGGGCAGCGTCAGCACCCACAGTTCCCGTGCGGAAGCTGTTCCACTGCAGACAAAGGCCCGGCCTTCCCGCTCTAGGGCAGGACTGCAGCTGCGTAGAGCCTTCGTCCCTCTGCGGTCCCTTTGCACGAGGAACCGCATCCTTCCTCTGGAGCTTCCTGGCCTTGCGCACACTCAGCGCTTGGCTCAAGGTACTGGGTGGTATTCATGGGCTGAAGATGACTGAATTCTGCAGGTGCATGTCCAGTGTTGGTGCCTTGGCGTTTTGGGAAGCTCTGCTGTTTGCATTCTAGGAAATCCTTGTTCATGGGCGGATACTGTTTTGAGCATCTCGGCGTTCGCAGGAGAGCGCCAGGTGGGCTTTGGGCTGGCGCACGCCCTGCTGGTCTTGGCACTGCCGGCGCAGCGCAGCGCAGCAGATGCGAGAAGCCGTCAGCTGCAGCACTCACTGTGGTGGCCCGCACCTCGGTGCTTTCCGGCAGCTATTTTTGCTAGCTATTTAGAAGGACATCTGTCTTGAAAACAGTCATATTATTTATCTCTTATCCATCTGAGCAATAAATCACAGCTTGTTCCCCATACTGCTGCACATATTCATAGTCCCACCAACTGGAAATGCAAATCAGGAATCATCAAATCATGATATTTTTTCCTGTGGCAGCAGGGCCCATTTAAAATAACCACATAAACAAGGAACACTTGCTTAAAATGTAAAGTACCAATAAATGAGGAAAAGTTCTCTTACTGGATATTTCTTACAGGTTTGGGAAATAGGGCAAATCCATATTGCTCGTTTCTAATTTGTCAGGCTTCAAACCAAGACATACGGAGAAGTAGAGTGTAGATTATTGAAAACATAGGGAAGGTCGAGGATTTAGCTCATTGACACCATGTCTGCCTTTCAAGTTCAAGGTCCTGAGTTCGATCCCCAGTACTGGGAAACAAACCCAGGGAAACATGGTAACCCCAGAATAAAACATTAGGGAAACACAGTAACCCCAGTGTGCTGTGTGGCCAGATTGTCCATTCAGAGAAGAAATAAGAACTCAGTAGAGGCATGGGGAAGGAAATCAGCCGGAGAACATGTGCTGAACGCGGTTCAGGGTCTGGCTTTGATCCACAGCACTGAAAAACAAAAAGTACAAAACAAAACTGGGCATGGTGCCTGTAACCCCAGCAGTGAGGAAAGTTGAGGCAGCAGGACCTTCAATTCAAGTCCTGTTAGGGCAACTTACAGAGAATTTGTCTCAAAAGTTGAATAAATAAATGGGCTGGGGATGTAGCTTGCTGATAAAGTGTGCTCCATGGGTTCGGTTCCCCGGGCAGCAAAAACATTTGCAAGACGATGCAATTCCACTGGGTTTCTTTGAATACTCTGTGATATGGGAACCCTGTGAGACAGGAAAGAAACACTGGACAATGCTGTCATGGAAAGCATGGGTCTGCAGATTCATACCAGAAGCGAGGTGTCCTGAAGCCATGTCATCCTGTGATAGAAATATGCTGTAGGTGATAAAAAGTATTAGGGGAAGCCTTAGTGTCTCCATAACAATATTACTGACATTAATTTTATTGACAAGCAAAAGTATACTTTTTTTTTTTTTGGTACTGGGGATGGAACTCAGGACCTTGCGCTTTCGAGGCAGATGTGGCACCCCTGAGCTAAATCCCTGGCCCAAAAGTACACTCTTTCTGGGGCTCCAAGTGACAGCACACTGACTCTGCCATACAAGCAGTGGCCCACGAAGCACTAGCATTTTCATAGTTATGAGCCTTCGCTGCCTGTCAACCACTGCAGTCATGCTGTCCCATCAGCTTCTCCAAGAAGCAGAAATCTAAAAATAGCAGAGTTTTCAGGTCAGGGTCTGGCCAATATGCTGAGAGATGTTAACTCTGGAAACCTCATTGATGAATGCTGACCCTTTAAAATGTGGTTTTCATTTTTTTTTCTTAAGAAAATTAGCAGGCTTGAGGTTAAAAACTATGCTTAGGAATGTAAAATTAGGAATTAAATCATCCCCCTGCCTCCTAAACAGAAATGTTTTTCTTCCTTGTGGAAAATTTATTTTTAATGTATACTGATAACTTCTAATACGCATCAGTTGGGCACCCCATTAAACTAACTGCTTTAAAATGGTTTCCTTTTAGAACTCACATTTATATCCTAGGAAATCATTGAGGGAGTCTGGATTTCACATTTCCTTGCAGTCTCCCTTCGCAGTCCTTTCTGAATGGTTAACCTACCATAGCAAAGCACTCAGAGGTGCAAATCTTCTGGAAGAAGTGCAAATGCCATACTTCTACTTGGAAGCATGGAAAAAGAGGACTTATTTACTATGTCTGCCGAACATTGAAAACTGCATAAAGCACGGGAAATAGTTTTGGTGTGTGGGAATGTGCAATGCTTCCAGGGTACAAACATTGTTCTGAAAATGTTGTTGGTAGAGGAGACCACGTCCATCTCGGAGAGGCTTGCTGAACTGGCATGCAGTTCTGGGGCTCATGCCCACACTCTTAAACAAAATAAAGGAAATGGATGTAAGAATTTCTTTATGGAAAGACCATAGAGAGCTATAGGCCCATGTAAACAAATTGGGCCATTTACTAGATATTTAGATGCTAGATTCACAGTCCAAGTTCAGGGGTGTGGATTCTGTTTTGAAGGATTGTGACTGTATTCTACCTTGAGAATGAGATTACAACTTATTTATTCTTCCTTTTTTTGTCTAATGTGTGGATATTACTGTTGTTATTTTGCTGTGCAACTTGGAAACATACCTAAAATTTAGATCATGTGCTTTATAAATCTGGTCAGCTTTGGAAAATGGTTAGAAACCCATGTGTGAGAAGTGGAAATGACCTGATTTTTGGTAGCACTGGGTTCCATATAAGGAAAATATGATGATTGAAATTGAAATTTTCCTTCTGGGCTCAGACATGTCTAAACTAATTGTAAAATAATTGTTCTGGCTTACAGAAGTAGACTCATAACTACAACTATGTAAAGCAGGAACCTAACAATGGTTTTGATTTACAGCCTCTGTAACTCTGCCTGTCTTGTAATAAAACTGCTGTTATAACCAACCTCTTGTTACATTCATTTGTTATTACTGGACAAGTAGACAATAAGTTTATCCTAAGTTATCTTGCTTTTATAGAGTTACTTTATTGCATCAGGATATTAACTGACCTTTTCTGGAATTGAGCAAGAAGGATGTATGTGTCAGAACTGTCCAAGAAAATGGAGCTGAGTGGGTGCAAATATAAAAATCTGTGGTGCTACACTTTATGGAGTGGTGATGAATTGTGAAAACAGAAGCCAGAAATAAACTTGGAAAGTGAAATGAGCAAAGGACGTTAAATAATTTCTGTGTTGATTCCACAGCGTTCCTCTATTCTGTACCTTCTCTCATCATTGTTGGCTCATTTAGCCTTAAAGGAAGCGATTCTGGAAGAAACACTTGGTACAAATGAATGGACCTTTTAAAAACCAATGGCATCTGACCATACTGGCAACTTTTAAGTGTTACTGCTGGAAGTTTGGCAGAGGAAATAACTACGCCAGCTCCACAGGTTTAAAAAACAACGGACAGTGGCGGACATTATAGCTTCTGTGTGATGTGTGACTTGCTGTTTTCTTTCTTTCTTTTTCTGATGAGTAACTTAGGGCTAGATGGTCTTAAGTCTATAAAGAGACCTAAGATCCTCCCTTAGGCTAGCGTCTACATGACCTCGAAAACCCCAGCTCACATCTTTCTGTGGTTGTATACTCTAAAGAACTCCAGGCTGGGGTCTGTGCCACATGGTGACGCTGTTTCTGTCAAACTGTGAGATGTTGTGCGAGATGCAGAGTTGAGTTAGCTTTTCTGCTACTCAGCTTTCTGTTTCCATGACAAGACACGGAGAATATCAGCTTCTCAGGAGGAAAGCTTTATGTGGGGCCACAGTTTCAGAAGAGTCAGTCATGGATGGCTCTTGGCCTGTGGCTTTTGGGCCTGTGAAGAGGCAGCTCCCACAGCTGCAAGCTCGTGGCAGAGGAAGATGGCCCTCATGGTGAGCAGAACTGGCTCCCGGTCTTGCCCCTGAAGGTGGACACACTCTCAGTGACCTAAGGACCTCCCCTTAAAGGCACCACCCTCAGGGCCCCAGCTCCTTCCAACACTGCTGCACCAGGCAGTCTTTGCAGTGAGGACCTGTGGGAGACACTTGGGATCCACGCTACAGCAGACTTACCTGCCACTGCCGAGTGCTAATGGTCAGAATGGGAGGGAAGATGCACAGCCCTCTGGACTGCAGAGTGGAAAGGAATACAGTGTTGGGCGGGTGGGAATTCAAAGAAAAGACCACATTATTTACAGCTAAGCTATCAGAAGAGGCTGAGGAAAGTTGTTAGGGGAGAGGTTTATTTGGAAGAAGGGGTCCTGCAACCATGATCGGCACTTGCACCTCCAGAATCGGGTGGGAAATTATTTCAGGAGTTGGGGAGGACCTTATGCAGTCTGAAGTGCAGGCGTTGCGACGGTGATCTCAGACGTGGATCCAGAGGGTGACTGGGATTGGAAGTTTGGAAGGAGGAAATCGACGTGGAGACTTGAGAAACTGGCAGCTTGGATGCTGTCATCGGCTCTGCTCAGCTGAGCAGGCAGCCAAGTTGTGGAGCAGACCTGCTTCCAAGGGGGCAGAGCAGGTGCAGACAGAAGGATGCTGCCGAGAAGTGAAGGTTAACATCGAAGGAAAAGGAAATCCTACTTGCAGACATTCCTGTGAAGAGGTAGCAGGAAAGGAAAAAAATAGCATCAGCCATCAGGTAGGTAGTAGAGGATGCCAAGGAGAGAGGGAGAAACGTAACAGAAATTGGCCACAGCAGAAAACATAACAGAGATTCAAGAATATGAGGACCAGTGAACAAGTGAGCATCCTATGATTTCTAATTTTTTTTTTTTTTTTGCACTACTGGAAGTTGAAGCCCAGGCCTTCACATTGAGCTAACTCTCCAGCACATTTTTTATTTTTTATTTTAAGTCAGGTTCTTGGTAGTTTACTAAGTTGCACAAGCTGGACTTGAACATGGGATCCTCCTGCCAGCCTTCCTGAGTGCTGGAAGTACAGGTGTGCGCCACCATGCCTGGCTCATTTTTTGATGTCGACAAACCAAATTTCCATGTTGAGGACTCTAGAAGAATGGCAGTGAGTAAAGTGAGGCAGTGAGACATACAGTTTGTCAGAGGGAGAAAAGATAATGCACTGGGTTCTGAATGGTGGGAAAGAAAGAGCGAAGTGTTTTGTTTCTGTGTTGGCTTGTTTTAGGGGTTTGGATGAGGCCCGGAGGAGACAAAAAGATTAGTCATGCAGGACAGATAAGCTCCTGGCCACAAAAGTTCCAGTGCAGCAGCTGCTGGGGTCCAGGTGAGGTGAGAGCTGAACATGGCAGAGCACCTCAGGTGAGACAGTAAGACCGCAGGACGCCCGGCAGAGGAGGAAGGGAAGTTTTCCAAGAAGAGACCTTGACAAAGTGGGAGAGTGAGGAGAGGTGTAGGAAGAATGGAGTAGTGGTTCCCCAGCAGGGGAGGTGGCTAAACCCCTCTGATGATGTTTGGGTCCAGTCTCCTGGCTACAGCAGGAGCATAACTAACAGGAGAGGAAACATAATAAAATTGGTGGTGTGGGTTGGCCAGCCAGTCAAGAGGACTGAGGAAGTGAATAGCTTGGAATACTTAGGTGAAGGAAAGGGTTATTTAGGATGGTCAGCAGACAGGGCTTGTGAACTCAGTGGCAGAAGTCACCTTCAAATGCAGCCTTAAACATTAGTTAGGTGAAGAGGAGTGATGTGTGGGCAAGTGTATGTTACAAAAATACATCTAAATTGACTTAGCAAGGATTGTTATAAAAGGCTTTGAAGATTAATAAAAACACTGTCTCAGTTACTTTCTCATTGCTGAGACAAAATACCCAACACCTACACGTTAAAGGAGGAGAGATTTATTTTGGCTCACAGTTTGTAGTACTTTCAGTCGATAGTTGGCTAGTTTCAAGGCAGGGTGCCATGGGAGAGGGACATCGCAGAGGAGAAACAGTCCATGACAAGGCAGACAGGAATGAGCACAGTGGATCGAGGGAGACCATGCCCACAGAGACCCACCTCTTCCTACCAGGCTTCACCTCCCAGCATCACACCCGAGTATAAACCCACCAGTGGGCTAATCCAGTATCACACACCCGTGGTCCACTCATCTCCATAAGCCCTATCTATCAGTGCATGAGGCTTCAGGGGGACATTGAGATAAAAGTCATAACAAACACCATAGAAATCTAAATTAAGTCAGCGCTGAAATGGCTTAGACTTCATTTTTCTGGCTCTGATGCCCTCATGAGAGTAACCTCTGAAACTACCATACAGGGACCTGACCATAAGTCTGCTTGGGTGCCTGCTATGGAAGCCCCCAGCTGCCATTTGCACTGTACTCATCTGGTTTAAGAGTTATGGGAACCACATGGAAATTTGTTGGGGGAGGTCCAGTTGCTCACTCAGGAGAACAGAAAATATCTGCTTTTGCTGTGTTCTTAGGGTGCATGTGCCATACTCCCCAAAGGATGGTTTGGGGTGCATTTGTAAAGTAGAACTTGTGCCTGCTTGGATCACAGGAAAGCCAAGAACTAGTCTTGGTGAAAATGCAAGTTCATTTTTGTTGCTCCTGAGAAACATCTTTCCTGCAGGTTCATGACGTTTTAGCTCAGGTTTTTTCTTCTTCAGGTGCTGGGCACCCAGAGTTGCTCTACTACTAAACTACATCCCCAGCCTTTTTCATTTCTTCAAGTTTTGGGACAATTTCTCACTGAGTTTCCCAGGCTGGCCTCCACCTGTGGACCCCCCTTCCTCAGCCTCCTGAGCAGCTGAGTTACAGGCCTGTGCCATCACACCTGGCTATCTCACTCTGCATTGATACGGAGTCGTAGAGACACTTGCTGTGTGGATACCCTCACAGTTCAGAAACAGGCATGCCCCATCCTTTGGAATAACTAAAAGTCAGACTGTGACTTTGGCACACGTGAACAAGGTCCGCTTGTGACTGGAGCCTGGGGCTGGGGTAGACACAGTGGCGGGGATTCTGGCTCTGTCTGAGGGATTCACCTTTCACAGAATGGCTTCTGGCCACTTCCCTTAAAAAATGTGCATGTGGAACACATCTGCCTGCCTTACCGTCCCCTGATTCCTGGTGCTATCTTGTTGGGATCTTGTTTCATTGTGTGACCCGGTCACACACATGTTTAGAAGATTTTCTTTCTGATTCTCAAAGTTGGGTTTGCTCTCCACATCTGCAAATGCAACTTTAAATTGACAGACTTGGCTTTGCATTCCTTCACAGAAGATATCTATCTATCTATCTATCTATCTATCTATCTATCTATCTATCTATATATGTATTCACAGTAAATTAAATGAGCATAGAATGACTGTCCAACTAATCAATGAATAGTAATATTTCTGTTTTTAACTAATGTGGGTACATTTGTAGTTTCTGCACAGCAGGGCCTGGCTGTGTATAACCTAAACTGTGGCAAGTGTGTCCCTGTTATTCCTTCTGGGACCTGGGTTTTTCCCACACCCTCTGGCCCCCACATAATTGCTTGCAGAAGGTGAACACCTGACAGCCCCACAGTAGAGTTCTCCCAACCACAGTGTTGACTGCAGTCATGCTGATGGATGCTTCTCCAACAGCCATGTGCATACACATCAACTGAGGCCCTTGCGAAGAAGAAATTCTGCCTTACTGTAGGAGGTCTGGGGGAGCCCAAGGGTTTGCAGGGGGAAATGCTCCTGGTATCCTCCTGCTACAAGATGGAGGACCAAACTGGGATTCCTAGGAGTCAGGCTTGCTTGTCCCTTGGTCTGGAGTTAGCTCACAGCAGTGGTTCTTAGGAAAAGAGGACTCCTGGCTGACCTCTCACACCCTGAGCCCCATGCTCTCCTGACTCCAGGCTCTCGGCAACTCTTTCACCCAAGAAACCATTTCAGTCCCCTGGATGCCAAGTGCCATTAGTCCTGAGGACTCCATCACACCCTGAAAACAGATAAAGGAAACGTGTTTCTTTGTGCAATGGATGCTCCCAGTCTGTGTGTTTGTGATACTTACAGGTATGCTTAGAATGCTGAAGGAGTCAAGGGGTATTCTATGTACAGGGCAGGAAAGCCTTCCCATCAGGCTGTCATTCGAGTTGGGTCTTGAAGGGTGAAAGCATTCACCAGAAAAGAAAGAGATTTTGAATCAGAAGCCATAGACTTGTGAGAGAGCACACATTGTGTTCAAAACCCAACTCTTTCTGGCTGGCATTAGGAGTCAAAACACCACTTGTAATTATGAAGGGCTTTGTCTGACACAGTAAGGAGAATGTGTATATGGTATCTGCTAAGGTCCTGGGGCTTGCTGAAGGATTTAGGCTGATCGGTTCCTAATGCCGAGGGCCTGTCGTCCCCAGTCTTGGTATTTTATGCAGCTATAAAGAATCAGTCAATCCTAATCCTGTAATCAATACATTTTAAGTTGCTTTATCTTTTCATATCATTATTTCATCATCGAATTTTCCCAGCTGTATTAAGTATAGTTGATAAATAAAAGTTAAATATATTTATCACGTACAATGTGATTTTTTTTATATGTATTCATTCTGGACTGGTTACTACAAAGCAGCTAATTAATTGTCCATGTCAAATAATTACAACATTTTGTGTGTGAAAAGACCTTTTTAGTTCTACTAACAGATTTCAAATAGACAGTTGCTCCTCAGGCCCCTAACAGAGAACATCGGGATGATTGTAAAGGAGAGAAGATGGAGCCGGGCAGGCGGCGCAGGGGTGACCCTGAGGTGTGGAGGGACCTGCTCGACGTCCCAAAGCCACCTGGTCAAAGCCCACACGTGTGGCTCAGCCTCCCTGGAACCCACACCTCAAACCCCCCTGCGTCACCCCCTCGACGGTGCAGAAGTTCCCACTTTCTCCTTAGGATGGCCGCAAATCGCAAGCACCAGAAAGGAAAACGCGGACTGATCTCTCCCAGAGTGCTTTGTGGGCTGGTGGACGTGCTTCAGCAAAGAGAAGACAGCCATGTGGACCCAGGACAGCCTGTTCTGCCGCCACACTGGCCCCCAGGGTCAGAAGTCCTCACTGATGCCTGCGAAGGCGTCACGTGCCTCATTTCACCACCCAGATGCAGCGGACGCCTGGCATCCTGGAGGAACTAACGGGCGACACACAGGAGGGCCTGGCTCTTTCTGCTTAGACCAAGTAAAATTAATGCACAGAGAACCTGGTAGGCAGAATTTTAACGATGACTCCATAAAATGCTATTTCCTCAACAAGAAAACAGGAGTGCATGATTTCCAGGAAAATTATTTTTAACTGGAAACTTTATGATAAAGTTTCATTGCAGTTAGTTCACTATAGAGAAGATCATGACGCTCAAAAAGTCCGGTTTTCATTACTAAGTTATTTTTGTTTTGAATTATTCCCTCTTCTTTTCTCTCTTCCTAACATAAGAGAGAACCCTATTGCTTGATTTTCAGTTTGTTTTTCTCTTTTATGCTTTGGGGTTTTGAGATTGACATCTCTGATTTATCCCCTGGAAGGCAAAGATTTTGAAAAACTTATGAAAAAAATCACTCAAAGGCTATATTTTTTTTCTCCTTGGAAATGAAGTTGATTTTCTCAGCCCTGATCATATGAGATTATGAGCGAGTAGTCCTTGGCTCTGGCATGGGGACAAAACAGAAGCAGGCCCTGGGGAGAGAGCTCAGAATTCATGGCAGCAAGCACATGCTCAGTATGCCAGTATTTACGGTGTCACAGCCAAATTAAAACCATACCCTCTGCTGTTTACATAAACTGCTCAAATGTATGCCCCTGCTTCCCCAAAAGTTAAGGCAGTGCAAAGGTTCAGGACACAGAGAGACCACACCATGTATTTTCATACTCATTTTATTTCTCTCTGTGAGACAGTTGTCTTATAATCACTTTTGAAGGCAGCTGGAATCAGAGTGAGTTTAGCAGGGATGAAGACTGAGGAGTCTGTGCCCTTACACACGCGGTATTCTGGCAGCTGTGTGCTGTGCTAGTCCCTGAGCTCAGGCTGGTTAATTGTATTGATTATTGACAGAGGAGGAGGGCTGCTTCTTAGATAGATGGGTAATTCTCTGTCTTTCCTATCTTCTGTCTACAGAGCTTGGGTTTTACTCCTTTTGAAAAACAGACACACATACTTCTTGGTAAGAAGACATACTTTATGCCTTTTTATGGCAGTGTCTAAAGTATTACCATATGGTAGACTTTTAAGAAGAATAAAATGTCTGAAGCATTGTTGAGCACAACTTTTTTCTTTGCTTTTATAGGAAAGACTTCTAGTCATTTAAATGATAATAACCTTATGATGCACTTGTATTGCAATGTGAGAAAAATAATATGAAAGTTGCTGTGGTATTAGTGGAAGTAGGTTCTGTAGGAAATAATGAGTGACCTTTACTAGTGGATGTGACTCTTGCGTGCAAATGCATTCTTTGCAAAGCCCTGGACAATCTTCTCTGATTCCTTCTGATGCTGTGCTCAGTGGATTCCAGGAAGCAACCTGGATATTAAGCAGATTGTTATGTGTCCTTAGTTTATTGGTTACTTGATGTGGCTCTTTGGTCTTGTAACTCAGTGAAAAGTAAAAGTTTTCAAAACAACAGTTGGTGACTAAAAATGATCTTTTGTGACAAGAGAGGAAATACAGAAAGTACATTTTTTAAAGAGTAATTTCAATAGGAGAAAATGAAGCTTGGTTACATAAATCCTTGGACTTAAGGGATAGAATCCGGCATACGTACAAAGACATTTTATTGACTTCATTACTTTATACATTGTGCCTCAACTTTTTATTTGTACTTCAAATATTTTATTATTAAGATTTCCTGTGGTGTTTCCAAAACAAGAAAAAATTCAGCCTGTATATACTTTGTAGACGTTTGCCTTCAACATAGATAAAAGAATCGACTGAACAGTGATGTGGTCAGACTAATATGGCAGTGTGATTTTATGCTGTAGAATTTGAAAATGGGTACATATTTTTCACTGACCTTTTACATCTAATTTGGTGCTGGAAGGAGAAATACTGTACAGATTACTCTGCATTTTAAAATCTAATGCAGATTAATAAACAATAATAAGGCATTTTACTTGACTTTTGGGACAATTGAGAAGATCACTGGGTTTTGCACACCACTGATAGATCAAGTTATTGAACGTTCCATGCTGGGAATTTCATGCACTAAAGAAGCATCTCAGGCATTGGGGAGAATTGAGCTCAGCTATTTATATGCGAATCCAGCTGCCAACAGCAATTTCACATTTTTCCTGTGACTTAGGTCTTTGTATTGGAACTGACAGCCAGATAAAGGACAGTTCATACCTTAAAACATTAATGGATTTAGTTTTAATGCTGTCAATAACTTCAGTGAGCAACAAAAATATACTTTCATTAAAATGTTCTTAAAGATACCTATTTGATTTTCTACCTTGTGCTGAATATTGACATTTTCTAAAGTGATTTAATGATAACAAATAGGCACTGTATCCCTAAGAAACTTGGCAGTGTCCTTGTGTGTCTGTGTGTAATAACCAAGCTATGATTTAGGCCAAGTCCACCATTTTTTTGCGACTTGAAATTCTTTGTTTCTGACTGTTTCATGACTAATCTGTTTAGGTGCACAGAAGACGTTGGTAGAATCAGACATTTTAGTAAAACTTATAGGAAAAAGTTTTGCTTATGTGAAACATGCAGAATTTGGAAGTTCAGCAGATTCATCCCTTTGCTAAGTACATTATCTTAGGCTGTGGAGCGCAATTTGTATCTCATTTTGGTGTCCATGTTAAAACAAGTTACCCCAGATAAGGTTGTGTGATTTGTATTTGCCATTTACTATTTTGGAGAAGGAAGTCTAAAGCAGAAGAATACTCCAGGCAGTAGCACCCTTTTCCCCTCTCTGTTTAGTCATTTCCCTGGCAGTTTCTTTGCTCTTGAAATTATGCTTGAAGTGGCCCAATTTCTGAATGGGGGGGCTAAGTGTATCTGTAGGCTTAGGAGAGACTGAATTTGGTTCCTTGTGCAGTGAGTCCTCAGTAGATGGCAAGGGTTTGAATCTTCCTACCTGGATGCAGTGTGGCCTCCAGGCTCAGGATTTGGCCACACTGAGAAGTGAAACCTCTTTCTGGTTAGAGACCTGTCACAGAAAGGTGGCTGGCTCTGCAGCAGGCATAGAGGGGCCTCTTGCTCCTTCTTGTCCTTTGTGATTGGTCCTGGGTTTGATTACATCCCCATTAGGGCCTGGAATCCCAGACTTCAGTGCCTGTGGTCATCTCAGAGGGTGGGACTGCTCTTCCAGCAGACTGCTCATCACAAGCAGAAATAGTGAGAACCCTGCCCTCTGTTAGTCACAACTTGCAAGATTAATAGTGGTTCAGAACTTTTAAAAATGCCGCCACATATAAATACAGAAACACCCGTGTTGGTCGTAGAGGATGTGAAACTTCACAGTAAAATGGATTTAATAAATCCAGTGATAAGCCATGTTGCTTTCTACTTTTCTGGAGGAAGGCTTTCAGTGTGAAGTCACTGGAATGTGAGATCTCTGAGGAATGAGGGCTTTGCTGTTGTTATTGAAGGTTTATTTTTCTCTTTCACTGTTTTATCATTAGTACCTAGAACGTTGCCTGATGAGGCCCTCAAACCTTGTGTCTAGAGAGAAATTCCAGTGATGCAAGAGGAGTATCTGCTCCATGCTTCCTGTTTGGAATGTAAACTGTTGAGTCCAGTGCAGTCCTGCCTGCCCCAGGGCATGGCAGGCCCTCCAGAGTGACAAGTAACCTCAAGTTAATTTCTAAAGCTATAAAAATGAGCTGTTGATCTTATTTTCTAGCAATTGGCATTTTATTTTGATAGTTTTGCCAATTATTATCCTTTTTTCGTTTTTTATTTGACTTAGCAATTCAATACTTAACAACATTTTAGGCTATAAGTAGATTTTTTCCCCAAATTCAAATATTGCTTTCAATTTGCATGCTAAATTGTAGGGGGAGGAATGAAAAGTTTTCCACAACTTCTTCGCTTTAGTAGCTGGGGCCTGTGAATTATATTGACAAAAGAGCATAACGGGAGGAAAATGCAGGTCTTATTAATATTGTTAATTTTCAGTGCCCTGGATCTTCAGAGAAGAGAAGGGAAAACCTGGAGAAGAGGTTAGAGATGGGGTTTTGTGAATCATTTTAGCAAAGGGCAGTGAACTCCGGAGAGGGGCGAGGGAAAGCAGAGGGGAGAGAGGCCGGCCGCCTCCACAGAGGGAGGTTTGGACCCTGTTTCAGGCAGGTGAGCAGCGAGCAGAGAGCTTTTCCTAGCCTGTTGATTCTGAGTTGCCTTCAGCTTACAGTAATCCTTGTGTCAAAGTATCCCCTTTGAGGATGGCATGTGCTCTCCCCTCATAATCACTGTTTAAAACGTTGGGCTTTTGCTAGTAGCCCATGTAGGCCTAGGAAAAGTGTCCTAGGGAAAGTGATGTTGGCTGGGGTTGTTGGTACTTGTACAACTCTTGAGTTAAACTGCTTCTCTTTCTCCTGTGCTGCTTCTTTCCTGAAGGTTAAGCCAAACTGACAAATGATATGTTATCTAGCTTGGAATAGCTTCCCCCAGGGCTGAGCTGTGTCATCTCAGGTGTGTCCTCAAGCAGCACACCAGGCGGCAGGGCCAGGGGAACAGCATTATTTCCGAGTGGGAGCTGTCATAGAACATCAAAGGTCAGTCTACTAACATGGGTTTACCAAACTGGAAGTGTGGTGACTCATTTTATTTTGGCTTTGCACAGTGTAAGAAAGGTCTTGGCTTGGGAGCTGTTCCTTTTCAAACTGCTGGTCCTCCCCAAACAACCCTCCTCTCCCTGAAGAGTTACTTTGCTTCCCATAGGCATTCTTCGGGGCTTAGCTGCTGAGCAACCTCCTAACCCTCTGTAATAATCTCCTGAGGCCAGTTTACTATAAAGAAATACTGTGACAGACTCTGAGGGAGTTTGTGCACGTGTGTGCAACCTTGTGTGTGCGTGAAAATGAGTGGACATTATATTCTTTCTCCATGATTTTGCATGTTAATCAAGGATATCAGACTCTTAAGCAGAAGGTCATAAATGCTTTTTCATTTCTCTCTGCAATTTCAATGACATGGCTTAATTTCTAAACTGTACACGTGTTTTGGTGACTTGCGTATTTTAAGGAATTATCATGAAGCTTTCAGCGAACAGCCTCTTAGTCTTGGGAGATGAGAGAGGAAGTTGATCTGCACCAGAGAGGGTCTCTGGCTGTTCTTAAGAACTGGAAGGGTTCGGAGAGGGGTGCAGAGGGTCCCACTCTTCGGCAGTGTTCACCCTTTCTCTCCTGTGTCCTCCTTCAGCCACACACGTGATCAGGTAGTGTAACAGTGGTCTTGGGGCTGGCCACGGGGCAGTGACCTCTGGTGAGAAATTCTGTGGATGCCCGGGGCTGTCCTGACTCCAGGATTCAGGGAACAGTGGAGATGCCATCTCCCCATGGGAACAAGTCACGTGCTAATGTTCAATGACAATTCAGGTGAAAAGAGGATTTTAATTGTTTTTACATATGCCTCCGTAAATACTTTTATGTGTGTAGCAATACTAGGGGAAATACACTAAGGTGTTGCTGAGTGTTACATCTACAAGATCTAAGGAGGCAACTGGGGAGGGGTGGGCGGGCCATACCTTCCTAAAATAGGTTCAATGTTTTCCACATGTCCTCTGCTGAGCATAAGTTGCTGCTGTGTTAGAAACAGAACTGGGCTAATTTTTAAACCCAGCTCAGGTGCAGGTTTGGGGAGAGAAAATTCCCGAGGCACTTTCTTCCACTCCAACTGAAAGCCTCTTCCCTGAAAGACTGGGTTTTGAAGCGTGGGCTGTGGGTCCCCGACTCAGGCCCTCAGGCCAAGAGTTTCCAGTTGGCCCTGATTCCTGTCCTGCAGGCTTGAGGCGGCTGCGGCTGCAGTCAGCACCGGAGGCCCATCACAATTATCTGTGTTGTTTTTGGCACTTTACAAGAAATGCTGTTTTCACAAGACCTGAGAGTTTTGTCTGGGAAGAAAGAAAATAGCCGCCAAGATTTGGCACCGTATGGAGTTTTCTTCTTCCTTTTTTTCTTATTTAAAGCTTAGCATGTAGTTTGCTTATTCTGCTCTGCTCTTAACTCTTTAGATCAAGAAAATGTTGTAGGTTTTTGTACACTTGTTGGAAACATCTGCAGCATGCCCTTAGGTTGAACATCAGGGGCTTTGCTTATGCACAGGTGTGAGATGTAAACTGGGAGAGACTGTCCCGGCTTTTGCTTGCCTGCCTGGATCAGAGACACTCCACCGAAGCTCTCTTGGACTGCAAGATGCCCACCAGCCCTGCCTGCTGAGACCAGCAGATTGGGAAACTGAGGATTAATTTGCCTAAGTGTGGCCTGTCCACTAAACACACCAGCACCTGTCCCTCACTGAAATCTGGTTGACTCCAGTGCTACTTTGAAGCGAGTGTTCAGCCTCTGCAGTGTAGGATACAGGATCCTGCGCTGAGCTAGTTTGTTGCTACCTCTGAGAAAATCAAGAATAAAATCCCTTTCAAACTGCAGGCATCAATCCTATAGAAAATTCTGTCCTTAGGAACATTATTTTGCTTTTGGAAGAAACACTATAGTATGTGTCTGTGATACTGAGAGGAACGGAGTGTTCTGTTCAAGGGAACAGAATAAAAAAGCAGTGATGCCTTCTGTTGTCTGCGATCCCATGTATACCTCATTGAAGGCAGTTATTGTGGGATGTCACGTCTCATCAGCGTGGCTGCCGTAAAGAAATAAGCAGCAGAATAAGACAAATTAATAAACAAGATAACGAAAACACCCCAAGTTTTTCCCCTGGTTCTTATTTTTATTTTTTAGCAGTGACAGGATTGAACGCAGGGCCTCACAGCTGAGAGGCAGGCGGGCGCCAGCCCTGAGCTGCAGCTCCGCTCCTCCAGTGCGCATTGCTGTCCTTCTTCGGGTCCGTCCACGCCCTCTGTCTGGGCTGTGGCCCGGAGAGCTGTCAAGGAAAAGTCTGAGGCAGGGACACGGGGAGCTTTAGCAGGGAAGCGGGTGCCCAGGCGTAACCCGGCACGAGCGGCAGAGGGTGGCGGTGGCCAGTGGCCGCAGACAGGAGCTCTGTGATTCCTTCCAGGTCGGTGACCTCCTGGAGGCCCGGTCCGGGGATGGGAAGCAGGCTCTGCCCTCCGCCGGGCCTGAGGCCGCTGTGGAAGCAGCGGGTCCTTCCGGTCCTTCTGGTCTTTGCGGTCCTTGAGGTCCTGAGCGCCGGACCCAGCTCCGCCGCAGCGGGTCTCCAAGGCCTCAGCAGACCAGGCCTGGCGGTTTGTGTGGTCTGGACGATAAATACAAAAAACCCCGGTTTTGTAAAAGGCAAATTGTTTTTGTACAAAAATCACAAATTCTTTCTCATGAAAATTCTTTTTACAGAAAATTTATGAGTTTCGCTCTCGGGATGAGTGAGAGCAGCGGTAGAAGCTCTGCCTTCGGCTTCCCGGGCACACCTGCACCCTGGTACCTCCGGAAAGGGAGTTAAGAGAAACGGAGCCGGGTCGTGCACACTAAATGAAGAGCTAGTACCAAGGCTTCTTCTGTTTTCCCATCACAGAGAGGAACATCCTCACCATAAAATACTTGGTTATAGTCTTCACTGATAGGTGCCGGGGTGAAATGTTGCAAACTCCCAGTCGCTTGTACACTTGGGCTCTTACACTGTTGTATTTCTCACTCCTTTGTTTACTGTATGCTGTTGAACCACACCTGTTGTTTTTGCCTCTGTAGATACCTAATTCCACATTCTACACGGGAGATGGGAAGTAGTTCAGCAGGAGAGCATGCGATACTTTTTTAGGTGAGAATTGAAAGTAAACTGTTGAATTTGTAGTCACTAAAATTCCCGAGGTGCTTCTTGTGGCTTCTGAGTTGTGAGCCGCCTCCTGACAGGTGAGTATCGCCCTGTCGGTTGCCCCTGCAGTTCCACCTCTGCAAGGCCGTGGTGTCCCCTCCCCAAGCTCAACCCTCATATTAAAGGACAGTGGCTCCCACCAGGAGAAGGGTTCCGCTGGTTAACAAACTCACCCGTTCCTCACCCCTGCCCTGCTTTAGAAAGAGAGACAGTAGTTGTTTAGCATCTATATATTGAAGGCTCACCTCGTGTTTCCTGTAAATCATTGGTTTTTATTTAGACTTTTGTCCAGGAGAATGTGTCACCCTCCTTAAATCTTCCCCGCTGATCTATTTCCCCCTGACCTATTTCAAGGTAGGCTGGTATCCGCACAACACATGTAAATGTTTCTACACTGCATTATGTACCCAGTGGAATCCAAGGCCCACATGAAACAGCAGGGCATAGAGTGCAGGCAACCTCGGGCTTGGACTCCACCTTCTGGTGAGTTTTGAGAGGGACAGAATGACCGCATCAATAAGGGACAGATTGGGTGCCAGGTGTGGGCATGGGGAATGCTTGCAGCTCAGCATAGGTCATAGAAGGGCCACTGAGATGTGGAGGTAGCCTTGCTACAGACAGGGCCAGTGGGTGTGCAGCACCCTGGAGTAGGAGCATGCCTGGCAGGGCTGAGGAACAGCAAGGAGGACAGTGTTCTGGAACGGGTGAGCAGATGTGTGCGGAATTTGTTTAGAGTCCTGGTTTCTGCTGGCGCGCATACACTGAGGGGCTCAAAGGAGGGAATGCCATAGTGGGCAGCTTAGAAATGCAGCAGGCCCATGATTAGGCCGTGGGTTTATTTGGACGGGCTGGACGGAATCAGACAGACTAGAAATCGGGAGCTGAGGATGGATGGAAAGGGACTCACCTGAAGCTTCCGCCCATAGGTCTCCATTGTCTTTGGCTGGCCACTTTTGTGCTAAAAGTCTTCAGGCTGCTTGTGATTGGCCTTGACTCATTTAGAGTGGACACATGAGTTGATTGTGGCCGAGAAATTGTGAAAAGGGTAAACATTGGTGATGGATCTCAATAAAAGTATGGGAGTAGAAGATCCGTAGATGAGAAGGAAGCAAATGGATTGATTGGGAAGAATGTTACACACTGCCAACCTCACCTGAACTCCAAATTTTGAAAAAAAATTTAACAGAGGTTGTAGCAGAATGACTTACATCGGACAATAAGTGCGGTTAACACTGGCGGGTTTGATGCGCTAGGCACACATCAGCGCTTTACTGGGACTCATTCTTGCAGCCCCACTGGCAGCCCACAGGGCATTAGCACTCTCGTTCCCAGTGGAAGGAGAAGGCAAGTCGTTTGACGAGAAAAGCCTGGGCAGTTGGGGTAAGAAGAATTCACAGTGGAAGAGAAGGCAGGGTGAGAAGGTGTGGCTGAGCGGAACCTGGAGCGGGGCTCAGATGCTGGTTTGCTCACTTAGTTCCATGACAGTGACTCTGGCACCTAATCTCTCAAAGCTCAATTTCCTAACTTTTAAAAATCTAAAAGTGAAGAACTGCTTCTCAGGACAGCGAGCAAAATGGCTGGGCTACTTCCTAAGTTTTATTTCAGTCCCTTCCCGTTGGTAGCCTGGAAGTAAGTATAGGAGTTTCTGCAAACACTTTGGATAGGATGCAGAGTGAAAAATGGAGGAGAGGTGAGAGCTAAGGAGACCAAGCCCACACTCCAGGCCTCCCGGGCCTCACTGGCTGCGCGGGCTTCCGGCCCACGGGCACGTGAAGGAGCGGGGACTGCAGTGAACGCCCTCAGGCCCGCGCTGTGATATGACGCCCTGGTGTGGAGCAGCCCAGAGGCTTTCTCTTCCTGCTCTGTGGGTGGCGTGGGCCTTAGGCAGCCATGAGCAGTGCACCGAGGGAGGCTCCCTGAGCCCTCGGGTCCCGGACTGTGAGAGCAAGCACATGCGTGTCGGAGGAAATCCGGCCCGAAGAGATAGATTAGGGCCCTCTTAAAGGTTCCTGGACCTTGTGGTGTGGCCGTGAGTGGAAGGCTAACGCCACTTGAGAGCCATGACCTGAGATCTGTGGTGTCCCTGAGACTCAGAATTAATGGAAACACTTTGTGGCATTTCGTACCACCGACACTCATGTGATCACTCTCTGACCACCATAAGCTAATATTGTAATTACACACGTGTCTGCATTTATGCTAATGTGCACCTCCCATGTGCAGGTCCTGTAATTTACTCTTAGCAGTATTATTATTATTATTATTACTGTTATTATTGTCTTTAGGTCATGGTGATTTATGTGCTTACTATTTCTCAGTTTTCTAAACGTAACCTTCTAAGTTACAAAAAGTGCAGATAGTGCATTGCCATTGACCACAAAAAATCTTTATTCCTTGATCTTCACCCAGGTACAACATTACTAGAAATTGTCTGTCTGTGGGAAATGTATTTTCTGTGCTTCCGTGGACTCTTAAAAAGGTTTATTTTCAAGTATTTCTAAAGCTGCCACCCATGCTTTGTAGGTAGATGTCCATTTTAATGATGGAGTTTGAGCTAGGAAAGTGAAGTGCATTATTTGTGGGGGAAAGCGTCGTTGAGGTTTTAAATCCTGGTGCCCTGAGTGTGGGACCCTGGGCGGCCTCCTCCGTGAGCACAGCCGAAGGGCGTGGATTTCACTTGCCCAGGTTGGACCCTGTGTGCCTCCTACCAAGTCTGCAGGAGGCCTTTCATGGTCACCGAGGGGTTTTTCTCATGGTGGCTTAGGCAGAACACTGTGCTACATGCTCAACAGTGTATTAGTACCAGTGTTTGTATTCGTATTCGTATTATTAATTAGGGACTTAGAATTGAACCCAGGGCATGCACACTGACCTACATCCCCAGTACTATTTTTTATTTTTTATTTTAAGACAGACTCTGCTTAGCTTGCTAAAAGTTGCCTGGGCTGGCCTCAAACTCGTGATCCTCCTGCGTCAGCCTCCCAGAGCACTGAGATTACAGGTGTGTATGGCGCACCTAGCTTCAAGAGTATATTTTTGGCACCACTCAAAGGAATGGCTCCCTTTTATAAAATCTTAGAAGTGGTTTGGGGATGACTGTCTTTATTCAGTTCTCTTTTTCTTAATGTCATGTTTGTTGCTTTTTAATTTTAAAATTTTTTGGTAGATTCTGCCTGAAAACCATGGTCTCATCATTTGGATCATAGGTCTCAGTATGTTCAGAACCATTAGGTGTTCCCTCAAGGTGTGTGTGGTATGTTTATCTCTTAAGTAACTTCAGATTTTGTCTTTGATGAAGAGACTTTCCCATTCATGTACCCAAGTACATCACTGACCTGCCTGAAAGTTAAAAGAAGGGTGATGGATAGGTACTTTAAGGAGCCCCATTGCTCAAAAACATTCTCTGGTATTTTGTTTGGTATTAATTTTTAACAACAAATAGCAGTAACATAGATCATCGTGGCACTATTTTTAAAAGGATGCATTCTGGGAAGCTGTAAGCCCTTTCTTTCCCTCAGTCCATTTCTGTAAAAAGTGGCTAGTGGACCAGCTCTGAAGCTGAGGTTCTCTCGGAGCAGTGTGGAGTCTCTGTGGTCATTAACTTTCTGTGACGGTCACCGCATTACTGTGTCCCATTTGTGAGGCAGAATTTTGTTTTTAGCCATTTGCTACAAGTCGATCAATTTGCTGGAAGAATTTGAAATGGCATTTTTTTACAAACTACAAGCCTAAAAAGAAAAGTAAGTACCACTGGGAGGCTGAAGCAGGAGGACTGCAAGTTTGAGCCTAGACTGGGTAGCTTAGGGACTTAGGAGACCCTATCTCAAAATGAAACAGAAAAGAAAAGGCTGGGTAGCATGTAGCTCAGTGCAGAGGCCCTGAGTTCAATCCCCAGGAGCAGGGAGAGGCCAGGAAGGGGAAGAAAAAGAGAAAGTCCCTTCACCTCCTTGCTGTCTTTTCCTTCATTGATGGCTGCCCCTCCCTCCATCCCTCAGCAGGGCCACCACCGCACCCTGGTGGAGACCCTGTGCAGTCACTTTAGTCCAGGGACACCCTGCAATCCCTGTGCCACACCTTTGGTCCTCGGGCTCTGTCTCCAGATCCCTTCCACTTGAAAGGATTTGAGAATGTCCTTGTGTCCTGGGCGCTTCCTGGTCTGCTGAGAATTCCCTGTTGGACAGCGGAGCTGGGCTGGGCTGGGCTTGAGCTGGGGAGAGCTCTGCAGAGTGCGAAGGCCACCTGGGGCTGAGGCCCAGCATTGTAAAAGAAGACCTTAAAACTGAGGAAATTCAAATATATTTTTATTAGAAATGGCAAACATTGGTACATTGGTATATTTTATGGAGAATACTGTTTTCTAAAGCAAAAACAAATTTATGAAAAAATGGTTTGAAAGCCTCCTTAGTATCTGGCTTGCAAGAAGACAGCTGCATTCTCCCATCCTGCCTGCTTCTGCCTTCGGTGATCCCACATGTTAGGTGACTTGGAGAGCTTGATTGTGCACTCCTAAGAAAATGGGAACTAAATGGCACTATTATGGGAAATACCTCTGTTCTCTCAGACTCCGCCAAGGGTTGCTGTATAGATGGACCTCCAGAGACAGCTGAGAGCTGGGAGTCGCGGGTGTGGATCCGGGCACAGGAAGACCCACAAGTCCTCCGGGAAGCTGAGTCCCTTTTTCCCAGTAAGAGGCAGCTTTCCTTAACGCTTCAACCCTTCCACTGAAGTGTGGTCTGAAAAAAGGCAGGGACTTCTTGTTTTTTAGTCTCACTCATTTCGATTTACATTATTAAACATGTATTGAATAAATGGATAAGACCACTTGCTTGGAATATTGAAAAAATATATACATATATTTGAAAATATCTTATATTCAGGCCATTCACTTTACTATTATTCACAGGACCCTAAAGTCTTAGCGAAGACTGGCTTAATTCTCTCAGAATTATGCATTATAATTTTTGAACTTTTTCATGATACTTGGAAATATATACTTAAAGAGGAAAGTCTGGCTTGAAGTTAGAAAATAATTGACTTTGATATAATAGCAACAAGATGGTTTTCATTACAGCTCCTTGACACAAATCAATAGATTTTTTTAAAAATCTGTGTTTTCATTATTCACATTGTTCAGCAGTGTAAAGACTTTTAATATGTGTGCAACCTATGTGAATTTTTGTTAATTGCTTCAGATATGGTGAAGAATTGAGACAATTAGATTCTCTTTTCCCTTGTGTGGAAGTAGGGAATGCTGTTTCTAGAAAGTAGTGTTGCATAGCAACCACCACTGTTTACTGTTTCCATGGTCTCCTTTTCCATAGCCCAAGTAATTAGATTTTTCACCTCTGTTCTGCTGTCAGCCTGCATGGAGCTGCATCAGGGCAGACACTTTTGTATCACATGGAGTAACGCTTAAGAACCAAGGCTTCTAGAGGAAGGAGCAGAGTTAGAATCACAACTATTATTTAATAAGATCTTACAATTAAGTCTTCTTGGAAGGATGTGCTTATTTCTCCTGAAGACAGATGCCTGTCTCAGCATGTTTCTAAAAGGCATTGTGCTTAAATAAGAAGTGATCTGAATATGCAGTGCTGAAACATTTTCTGCACACATTTTCTTTGGCTCAGAATACAAGTCTAATGTTGATTTCCCATTGTCATTTAAGTGAGTGTATAAGAACACACAAGGAGGATAGCTTCTTTATGAGCCATATTTTACTTTTTAGTTTTTTTCTTTAGGTTTATGACAGAAAATCCAGTCAGTGAGAGTAATACCTTGCTGATTATAAGATTTTCTTTCATGTACAGTTGAACCTGCTTGTTATTTCTTGTTCTTATATCTGACTCATTGTTATTGTTCTAGTAGATTCACATTGTTAGTGATGTTCATATTACAAGTTAACACATTTGTCTATATATAAGTTAATATTTGGGGCCAGAAAAAAACACGAGTTAAAAGTGGTGACATAATAATTTCAGTAGAGGTGGGGTTAATGAGAGTGTGGTTTGGCGTACCTTTAGCACAAAACATAGTAATATGTCAGTTAAAAATTAAAAGATCTTCAATTAATTAATGATATGGATCAACAGATTTCATCCATCTGAAGGCAGAGAAAGGCATTACATTGCTTCAGTAAATTCATGGCCAGTGTTAGATCATAAATGTCAGACTCCAAGGAAGGGTTGATTCTATATTGGTTTTGACATTTATTTCATAGGAATTCTAAATTTGATGGGGCTACAACTTAATTTAAAAATTTAACATTATTGGACCGGGAGTGGTGGCTCTGAGGGCTGAGGCAGGAGCATCGCAAATTTGATGATAGCCTGGTCAGCAGAGTGAGACCCTGTCTCAAACTGAAAAATGAAAAGGGCTGGGAATGTAGATCAGTGGTAGCAGCCATGACTGGCATCCACAAGGTCCTGGGTGCAGTCCTCTGCATGGCAAAACAAAAAAAACAACTACCGCCACAAATTAAAAAAAAAATCTTATTGCATTTATTCTAGTACCTAGATTATTTTTGTAAGTATTGAAAAGCACCAAATAAACCATATTTACAGTATGAATAGTTTACTAAGAAGTTTTATAATGTTATTATATAAATTCATTAAGATAGCATTAAAGAGATCATTGATAATTTTAAGATTTGTTTTTCTCCTGAATATGTGTCTAAATTTACTCGAACGTAATCATGTCTCATATTCTCTTACCTAACTTTTTATAATTTTTTAGACCTATGAAATTGATTTGTACTTTTTAATAAAAATAAGATTCCATGTTTTTATCTCAAAAATCCTTTCTTTACAATGTTTTGTGTCTTTGTCTCTAAGCACTTGGTTATTATTGTCAGGAATTTTTAAGGTCTTTTATATTATGTCGTGCTGTAAAGGAAGTCTGTGAACATTTGTTTCTCCCAAAAACTGTGTAGAGAGAAAATATTCTACAAGGCTTTGGGGGTCTCCAGACCATGAATCTCTCAGGTTAAGAACCCTTATCATCTTAACCTTAACTGTATGATTCCCACTTTAGTTCTTGTCTTAGTTACTTTCTCATTCCTGGGACAAAATACCCAACATTTGAGGTTTATTTTGGCTCACAGTTTGTAGAGGTTTCAGTCCATAGTTGTCTGGCTCCAAGGCAGGGGAGCATGGCAGAGGAGAAACAGCCAATGGCATGGCACCAGGAAGCAGAGAGAGATCAAGTAAGGAGGAGGGAGACAGACTCTTTCAGGCCACACCCCCAGTGATTACCTCCTCTAACCAGGCTTCTCCTCCCAATGTTACATTTAGCTATAAACCATCAGTGGGCTAACCCACTGATGAGTATCACACTCCATGATCTAGTCACCTCTCAAAATCCCCATCTATGAATATATGAGGCTTTGCAGGGGACATCATCATGTCATAAATCAAGTTGTTCAATTTTAAGTCTTTTAGTGTCTTATGGTTGCATTCTAATATTGTTTTAAATTTGGCTCTTAAAACCTGCTCTACAATGAGCAGGTCTTGGTTATTTTCTCATTACTGGGACAAAATAGCACATGCTCACAATGTAAAGGAGATTTATTTTGGTTCATGGATTTTTAGAAGATTCAGCCACTCATTGGCTGGTTTCAAGTCAGAGACAGCATGGTGGAAAGGCCTGCTTCTTGGCCACCAGGAAGCAGAGGAAGCAGGGAGGAAGAGCAGGAGACACAATCTTGTAGACCAAGACCCTAGGGACCTGTCTCCCACAGGCCCTATTTTGAACAGCACGTTAGCTGTAATGTCCCATAATCCATTCACCTGGAAAACCCCCACCTCAAAACACAGGAGACTTATGGGAGATATTCCAAATCTAAACCATAGCAGAGCACTTTGGTTATTTACATGCCTTTTCATCTGTGTTCCTATTAATTTCATTAGAATGACTGTCTAGAAGTTAAATTGTTAAATCTTTACATCAAAATTTTGTTTTTTCCTTGTTAGATATACAGGATTTACATTCTGCCTTAAATGTGTCCATTTCCAAAAAATATGAGTTCCATTTCACCTATTTGGTAGCATTTTTCCAGTCTTGTCAGGCGAATATGCAAGTTTAATATATTAATTAAATGGTGGGTAAATGTAGCAAATTAAGTTAAAATTAGTAAATTAATATTTAGTAATTTAACACATAGCTGAAAACAATACTTTCAGGCTCTGGTTGTCTGGGTACTTCATTTCATTCTTTTTTTAAAATGGGGTATTGAACTCAGGGTCTTCACACTGAATTACATCTTTTTTATTTTTTATTTTGAGACAGAATCTCACAGAGTTGCCAAGTGGCCCAGGCTAAGCTCTGTTGGTAATCTTCCTGCTTTAACTTCTGTGTACTGGGATATTAGGCCTGTGCTACCACTCCTGAGTCACCTTTTCATTTTTCTTTAAAGAACTTTACCTTAAGGTCATTCTTTTCTTCCCACCAAGAATGAAATTGTTACTGAAGGTAACTTGCCTTTCGGGAAATACTAGAAATTGTGGGTAGCACTAAACTTGGAGAATTATTCAGAGAGTCCGGACACTAAAAACCATTTTTCCCACCATATACAGATAGGCGCATATGACTTTCTTACTTTTAATTACTTACATAATTCCTTGGGTTCCTCGCTTTTGTTTTTGCTAGGGTGGTTGCAGAAGAAATACTTATAATAGGTTTTCAGTGGAAGACAGTGAGTAGTGTTGTGCCCAGCTCCACATGGGACTTTGGTGATGCTTCCTCTATGGCCTCTTGGAGTTTTCAATTTTTCTCAGTTGTCTTTTTGCAAAGTCTTCTCTCTAGTCTTTCTTTGACCTTCTACTCCTCGTTTACCTCCTGGTCTAAAATATGTAGACAAGGAAAAAAGTCAGCTGCTGTCCATGGGAGGTCAAAGAGAAAAGACAGAAGCTGTTTGCTGTTGTTTATTAAGAAAAAATAACTCGCTTACTGCACCAGGTCCATCTTAGTTCCTCCAGCCTTGAACTGGAGGGAGTTGTGGGTGGATGTGGTGAAGAAGAGAGACACCTGAAGTATGGTGGAAATTCTTGGACGTATGGTTCCACCAGGGTTTCCATGTCCCCAAATTCTTTTTTTCAAAGATAAATTCTCATTGCATAGTTCAGGCTGGCCTCAAATTTGCTATCCTTCTGCCTCAGCCCCCTGTGTCCTGGCATTATGGTCATGCATCACTTTGGCCAGCACCCAGATTCCAAATTCTGATCCGTTCTGGAGATGCAGTCAAGGCTTGTTGTTTCATTACTCTCTAGGGAAGTAATTGGTATCTGAGACAACTCCAGGAACTCAGCTGGTAGAGATGATGGTCATGTAGACTTAACGAAAAGACAAGTTGTACTACAATGGGAAATCGTGCAGCTGGCCAGTAGCAGGGTTTGTAGTATTATTGGACTTTAGCCGGTTAGTGGTAATTTATATGTTAATATTAATCTTTGGTGACTGGCTGTTATGTTTTGACACAGGAGGAAAAGGAGAGATATTCATTTGTAATGATGTCTTCTGGTAAATTTCCATTTTAGCAGTTGTCAGTTTGCATTTACAACGTGTGTACTTGACGCCCAATTTTCTTGAAACCAAGGACTCATGTTTTTAAATTTTGTCTTCCTGTTGCTTTACAGAAGATCTACAATATGTAGTCTGTTCTCACTTTCTCATGGTAGTAATAGTCTGTAACATCACTGCAAACATGGAATTAGTGAATACCGAGTTATTTCTCATACAGGACACCAGATTCAGTTTCTGTAAGTCTCTGGTTACAGTTTCAAGAGCTGATCCATGCATATCCTCATTTTATGTGTGCTTCTATTTACAGAACCTTACTTAGTATGTATTTTGATCCATTCATATTGAGCTTATGGCTGAAGCACTGTTACACCTGAATGAATCTTCTTTAGCACTTGGATTTGCTATGGGAGGCACATTACACAGCTTTGTTGGATGTGCAAACACTAGACAGAACTATGCTGGGGCCATCTTAAAGCAATATTACTGGGAAAAGGGACAAAACTACGAGAAGCAGATACTAAACATCCTGCAACTAGGCCACTTATTTGTAGGATGAGAGCTGAAAAGAGGGAACAGAGCACAGCCTGCGTGGATTTGCAAATTAGGGATAAATTTTAGCTAGGATACAAATTTACAAATACGGAATCCATGAATAATGAGGATCTAAAGTTGTAGGCTTGAAATTTTATTAAATATAGTCATATGCTTCACCTAAAAGTTCCAAGAAGTGTGTTGCTAGCCAGTTTCAGTGTTATGTGTATGTCATAGAGCAGCGGTCCTCAAGCTTCCTGTCATCAGGGATTGGTTTCCCGGAAGACAGTTTTTCCATGGGCTGGTGGGGGCATGGTTTTGGGGTGATTCAAAGGTGTGCACGATCTAGACCCCTTGAATTTTCTGTTCACAGCAGGGTTTGACTCCCACGAGAATCTGGCGCTGCTGCAGGTGTGACAGGAGCCACAGCTCCCCTGCAGACATGGGTGGAGCTTTGGCTGCTCCCGGGTCACTCACCTCCTGGCATGTGGCTCAGGTCCTAACAGGCCACCTGCTCCCGGCCCTGGGGAGGGGACCTGTCCTCCAGTGCACTTTCACAGGCGTAGCTGGGCCAGGTCCATCACACCCCCTGGCCTTATAGTGTTTGCGTTCTTTAAAATTCCAAACAATGGGGCCGGGGATTTAGCTCAGTGGTTTCACCACCTGCTGCGCAAGGCAAGGACCCGAGTTGGATCCCCGGTACCAAAATAAATAAATAAATAAATAAAATTCCAAACAATGGGGCCAGGGATTTAGCTCAGTGGTTTCACCACCTGCTGTGCAAGGCAAGGACCCGAGTTGGATCCCTGGTACCAAAATAAATAAATAAATAAATAAAATTCCAAACAGTGCACTTCTTGGAATTTATCTTCTCGTTCAGTAGTGCATGACTGCTTAAAAAAATCCATGTCTGTGACATGAGGTCCTTATTATTCATGGACTGCATATTTGTAAATTTGTATCCTAGCTAACATTTATTTCTAATTTCCAGATCCCTGCAGGCTATCCCTTTCTCCTCCTTTCAGCTCTTACACTTCAAACAAGGGTCCTATTTGGGGGGTATTTGGAGTCAGCTATTTTGTATTTTGTGCTTTTTGCCATTGATATAATTCAGCAATTCCACAGACACTAGCTGTATGAGGCTGGTGTGTGCTTTTAACTATAAACTTTAAAAAATAACTAGAACACAGTACAGCCTAGGTCCTCTTCATGAACTGAACCTGGGAGGTACAGTGAGTACCAAACAAACTGTTTTGTCTGGAAAGGATACTGAATTGCCAGCCAATTGACGCTGACAAATACCAAACAGATGACAATTACAGGGACAATTTTTTGTGCCAAAATCCATCAACTGTCAAGTTCGAGGAATTTCAAAGAGTCAAGTACCAAAGTATGGCTGAATACTCCAGAATAATGATAAAAAGTACAGTAAACACATACACCCATAACATAGCTATTATTGTTATGTTGCATTCTGTACTTTATCACCCATGCACGATCAGCATTGCATTTCATGATGTATAGCTGGTATCAAGTGATATCTATGGAGGGCCAGTTTTTCACTCGCTTTCTTTACTAAAGCAGTTGGAGCCCCACAAACTGGCTGGTTCCCTTGCACAGGTGAGAGGTGCAGGCCACAGAGGTGTGGGACTTGCCCCAGGCCATGTGGGCAGGTGGGTTGGCAGAGTGAGGACTCTCCCCTAGTGCCACTGGACAACACTTGGGACTATAACCACCCCTTCCACACTTCCACCACACTCGCAGAGCACAGGCTCGCTGTGCTGTCCCTGGCATTACGCCCTTGAATAACGTGAGCATTGTGTCTGCCTTGATACCTGAAAGCTAATCTCAACTGCATTCACCTTTAACATTTGAGAAATCCCTTAAAAATGTAAACTGTAGGAAATGTAAAGATGAATTTAATACAGTTTAGCCCCTGATCAAAACAGAGCTTATTAAATGTTCCTAATACTAGATTAAGTCATCTGTTTAATTTCTACATTTTCTAAAACTTTGGGCAGTGTTTTAAACCAAAATTACGTGTGGTAAATGTCATGGGCACTTACGATGGGTACCTTTTTCCCCTAGAGCTAGGATTGAATGCAGGGCCTCTGTACTGAACTACTCCCCAGATTTTTTTAAATTCTTAAATTTTGAGACAGGATCTCACTAAGACTAAGTTTCCCAGGCTGGGCTTGAACTTGGGAATCTCCTGTGTCAGCCCTTCAGAGCACTGAGATTCCAGTATGCACCACTGTGCTTGGCTTAGAGAGGATTTCAACTGTTGCTCAAATTGTCTTTTTATGTGGAAGATATAGAATTATTTTCAAGGGAAAGAAAATTCTGAAATTTAAAAAATGTTGAAATGTGCTCTACTACTCATGAGTTTTCAGTTTAACACATGAAGTTAAAAAAAAATCCACCTCCTAAAAATGCAGTGTTTAAAATCCTTACAAAGATGCATTGCACTGTAAGTATAAACAATAATTCTGAATAAATATCTGCACTTCAGTTTAGGAGGATAGTTAGCATAGCTAAAGTCCGGGTGGCCCGAGCTTCCAGGGAACTGGAGTGTGCTGGGGGTGAGGGCCAGTTCGCTTCCTCTGGCTTTATCGATCCCACTCTCATAAGCAGGAAAGATGTGATGAGCTTCAAGATCTCCATGGCTCATTTTTCCTGGATCCTTAGGGAGAATCACTCCTGCCTCCGCGCCCACAGCTGGTGCCCGGTGCCTTTCAAGGCTGGAGGGAATGCAGTAACCAGAGAGCTGAGTGCAGTCCTGGGAACCTAAGCCTCCGTCGACCTTTGCCTGTAATTTACATTTCCTCCTCGGTGGAAATAGAATACTCTTTGTCCTGTAGCAGAGAGGCACTCTTAACAATCTTATTATTGTCATTGTGCAGTTTTCAGAAGCTTTGCATTGGTCTCTGAAAGTTAAGCCAAGAAACATTTTAGTAGCAAGAAATGTTTGCTGTTTTACCCATTATAAAAAAGAATTTATGTTTATTGGTTTCAGGTTCTACAGGTCAGAACTCGGAAGTTGTCACATCTTTTCTTACATGGATTTTGTCAGTTTTGTCTGTTCAGGACAATTGTGCTGCATTGTGCACTAGGCTGGCCGCCCCCATGCTCTGTATCCAGCAAATGGCAGCAGGAAAAGGAAGTTAAAACAGAGTGGTGAGATTGAACTGTAAAACAGTTAATCCCCAAATAAGGTGGTAATGGAAACTGAGGCTGAATTCTATGCATATGATAACTCTCTTATCAGTAATAAGTGTTCAAAGGAGCCTCAGGTTTACATTTCAGTTTCATTTTGTTTATAGTTCCATCACTGTTGTGGCAGTTCCTTGTGTAAGTGAAATGCCCTATAAGATAGTGTGATTCATTCTCTGAATTGTCCCCCAAACATATTCACTGTAGGGTTTGTCACCATACACATCTTTGATTGATCAAGCCCCAAAGTTATGTTGCTTCACCTGTCCACTTCAGATTTTTAAAACCAATAATCTTCAGCAACCTTTTCAGTTTCTCACATTTGACAACTTTCAAATGATCTTGTGCATGTTCTTCCCATACCTGAATTCCTTTTCCACCTGTTTAACTGGGAAAAGGAATATAGCAGCAAAGGCAAACTTTATAGAATTTGGGGGATTAAATATACTTTGGAATAAGATTATCATTTAGAATTTCAGTTTTTTTTAAATCACTTAAAATTTGCAATTTTCACATGTTATTTCCACTTAGCCAATATTCATGCAACAGCATCTAGGTGAGGTGAACATTGAAGTGTGCTTTCGGGAGGTTGGAGCCATGTGACTCTGATGACAAATTCATGCAGTGAGTAACCTAGTTCATTTGGTTTAGATCCAGAATTCAATGGCAGCCCATGGGGTGTTCTAACATCTGGCATATCACCATGTGTGACCCGGAGAGTTTTTTTCAACGTCTCTACTTGTGTGGGCATTTGTCAAGGCTTTGTGCTTCTAAGGACACTAGGAGTGCTGGCCAGTCAGCACGGCTGTCTTCAAAGAAACATGTGAAAGTAGGAGAGGTCACTAGTGAAATCAAGAATGTAAAAATGTTATCAACTATTGCTGATGTCCACAAGTCATGAAAGGATAAATAACCAGGGACCGTTTTCATTCTGCACTGCTTAAGGTGGAAGGCTGGCCATCTTTGACGGCAGCTGGCCAGAGCTAACCCTTACTGAACTGTGAAGCATTTCCTGAAGGAGGAAGAGGGAGAGAGGAAAGATTCTACTTTTTCTGAATATTTCTGTTTTGTTCTGACACTTTCTGGAAGGCTGGAAGAATAGAGACTTCATGGGCAGATGATACAGAGCAGATCCCAGTTTGTTTTTGTTTTATTTTTTAAAATAGAAGTTCTGTTGTTTAATTGACTTTTTATTTTGCTATGAAACACTGACTTTATGAACTGTAGAGATGATATCTTTACAGGACATGGTATTTGCTTTTTCTCCCCTTTGTTTTCTTTTTCTTTTCTTTTTCCTGCAAGTGTGGTCACATAGGCCATAGAATGTTTGTTTATAATGTGTCAATTTTGAATGCATAATGGTAAATTTTCTTTAAAACCACACAGATACTTGAATATTCATTAATATAGTGTGTAGTTAGTATTTTTATTCTTACCCATTTGCCAAAGATTCAACTGATTTGTATCTTCTTACTGTCTGCCATTTTGCACAATTTTTTTAGCCAAGGGTTTCCAAATTGAGGGTCTATAATGCTTTGTCTGCTTTGTATCTAAATGGCCTGGGGGCCCTGCTGCCTTGTACCTTGTCCCCTGCTGGCCCTTCTAAATTTTCCCTCATAGACTCATTTACAGTGATTATTTTCTACTTGTTTCGTTCTTTGAGGAAGAATTTGTGCACATTCCTCAAGTTTTTAATTAGCCTGTTGACTACTTCTTAGCTGGCTCTTCTGAGACTGTACTTCATTTTTTCCCTCACCCAGCCTGTGTCTTTTCCTTTGTATTTATCCTGACCTGGTAATTAGTAGTCCCATACTACAGGTCCAAATTTCCATACATGAATTTTCGGTCTTGAAGGATAAAATCGGATGTATGGATGAAAGTGTGCTAGAAAATTTCCTATAGAGGGTCAAGATATACCCAAATGGAGAATGTCAGATGTCAGTTTCTGAGTGTGTAGTATATTAGTAATGTGGAAAGTGATATTCTACAAAACAGAAGTGAAATGAAATTTTAAAAAAAAATTTTGAGTCCAATCAAATCTATATTTGACACCATGCAAGGTGAATTATTTCATTGTACTGAATACTTTAGAAAGAGATTTACTTGTTAGAGTATCTAGAACTACTCTCCAGTAATCACGTTTATATGTTTTCTCATAAGACAGGTTGAACTGTTTCCTGAACTCAGAATTTCCCCGTGTCCTGCTTCTGTAGTTTTGTCTTCCAGGTCTCTCCCTTTGGATGTTCTCATCCCTGTGGGTTTACAGGTTCAATTCTACAAATTTTAAAAGGCTTTAAGCTTTAGAGTAAATGCTCTTTGCCCTGAAAACTTATACATGGTTTTACCAGGTGAAAAGAATCCTTTCCCCATGTTTTCAGGATCTTTTACCTGTATCTCTCTTAGGACAGCTGTCATTGGGAAATCTAGTCTTTAAGGGTTTTTAAAATTCTAAGCCCATAAAAATGATGATTAATATGTGCCACATTATTAAACTCCCACACTTCTTAACATAGTGCCGTAATTGATTTGATATTCAGTAAATATTTATTGAATGAGTGGAAGAATGAGTTGGCAGTTTAAGTGATTACTGTAATGAAAAGATTTTTGACAAATTTATTCTCTGTATACTCATCCTTACTTGTGTAGCACCCCATCCGACCGCTTGCGTTAACAAGTGGTATGTGTGTAGAATGACTGCTGTGTGTGTGTGTCTGTGAGTGTATACTTCTGATGTTTCTGATTCCAAATGTGTACAATTATCTCTCCAGAGAGAGCTAAAGCCATCACTCTTTTGACGTGACCAAATGTAATCTCATTTTCTTTCCACAGTGTACGTCTGCAGTAGCCATCTTCCGTCTTCCTTCTCAGCAGGGCACACGCCATGGCTGTGCTCAGGAGAAGGCCCACTCTGCCTGTCCCCACCCCTTACTGCATCCGGGCCACCAGCAAGTCACCTCTTTTCACATTTGCTCCCCTGCACTGCCACACTGCAGCAGCTTCTGGAGTTCCTTGCTTATTCTCATGATCTCCACTATTTGTTTGCACCACAGTAATCTTTTAAAAATGCAAGTAAGAACCCTCCAGGCCCTTGCCCTGGCTTCCAGAGCATTTTATAATCTGGCCTTATTTTATACCTGATTCCCTCTCTGGCTCATAAATTCTGGCCGACAGTCTTTTCCTTTCCATAGGACACTGGACTTGATCCTGTCCTGGTGATTCCTTCCATCTAGAATCCTTTACCTCCAATCCTTCTTTCCATTCAGATTCCGTCAGAAATGGTTCTGCTCCAGAAAGCCTCCTGAGGGCCACCCTGACCCTTCAGTGTGACAAGTCCAGCACCTCTGCTTCTTGGCGAGCCTACTGTGTCTTTCCCACTGGACCCTCCCTCGCTGCCCAGTGGACCGGGAGTCCAGTGAAGCCTCTCTTCCCTGCGCTCTCAGCCAGGGGCCAGGAGGCCATGCTGGGTAGGCACCTCAGAGCTCCCTTTTAGACACAGGCACCGGTTTCCCTAGAAGGGTTAGCTGAAGTTGCTCACAGTGGCTGTTATAGTCCTGAGGAACCCTTTACTAGGTACTTCATCTCCTACTAGGGTTCCCCACCCCAGTACTGATGTTTCTTCTGTGACTCTAATAAGCATTTTCAGCTTGAATCTTTGCCTCACTGTCTATTTGTGGAGGAATCAAAATTAAGACAACTTCTGTGACCACCAAAGAAACTACCTCTTCTCTTCCACATTATACCATGTTGTACTGTGCTTAGCATTGAGAACTATCTGATATTTATCTTATTAGCTCACATGCAGTTTATTCAAAAACTTCCCCCTCACCTCCACTGGATTCTAAGAGTGGGAAAGCAGAGTATTTTCCTCACTTCTGCATACCCAGCAATTAAAATATAGGAACTCCATAAATGATTAATGAATAACTAGTAAATGATGTCACACAGACACACAAAAAAAGGCCCACTTTCAGGAATGCGGACTGTGGGTTGAAATTGTTCGTGAGTAGATACTTGACTTGTCCTAATGAAGTTCTGAACTTTTATGTCGACTGGCTTTGCAGAGAGCAAAGAGTTTTATCTGTTCATGTGGCCCACATTTATTGAGTGTTCTTCTGTGATGTTTAGGCCAGACTGCTTGGCTGGGGTACTGTCGTAAGCAGGTCTCTGAAAGCATGCTGTTGCTGTTGATGTAACTAGGCATAAGGTTGGTGAGCGTTTCCTTTTAAAAACAGGCACCAGCAATTCCAACCTTCTCTACCTGACTGTGCAGCTGTCTGTCTGCCCACTGGTCCCGCTGAGACCCCATTCCCCTCACCCATATTGGCCGGGGTTTTGTCCTGTGCTTTTCTCCAGACTGTGAGCTGCATCCATGCATCCACTGATTGTTTCCATTCCCTTGTCCCCATTTCCTTGGACATGTTAGTAAGTGATGAACGAATGCGTGCTGACTAATTTGATGTTATGTCTTAGATCTGTGGGTTTACGTGTTATACCATCTAATTGCAGGAATGTTATATGTAATTTTTAATAAAGCTAATAGCAGATGTTTGTCATTCTAATGACATCAAATGGAATTTAGAAAAAGAATCTTGCCTTCTGTATTTCATTTTAAAAGGTGGCTTGAAGAAAATGGCTCTGAGTTTTCTTTGAAAGTACTTGTTTGTTTAATTTACAAATTAATTGCTTTTGGTAACATTTCCTTTTAGTGTTAGCAATTAGAAGCATTTAAAAATAATTAGCAGCCACATCCAGTCATGGTTTTCTGTGGCTATTCACGGGATACAGTTGAATAGTGTTTTTATTTTATTGTTTTTGAGACAATTTTCCTAGCTGGTTTTTTAAGGTTTAAAGAACATTAAGTTTGATTCATAGATTTAAAGTGTTTTCATTTGTGTCTAGCTGGTATATGCTTAGCTCTTTTTAGTAGTATATGACTGTGGGAGAATGTGAGTTTTGAATATAGGAATTAATAATTGCAATGCTTTATTTTATTTTATTTTACTTTATTTTTGGTACCGGGGATCAAACTTGGGACCTTGTACTTTCGAGGCAGGTGCCGGAACCACTGAGCTAAATCCCTGGCATTAATTGCAACGGTTTAAACTTCATTGTCAACTTGACTGTTTTGGGAGCCACCTGGGGGATTGGTGGTGCACACTTCTGGGTGTGTCTGGGAGGCTGTGGAGACACAGGGTTGGGGCTGTATCTGGCCCCTGACCCCATCCTCTAGTACTGTTCCTTTGCTCTGCTTTAGAGCCCTTCTGCCATGATGATTCTGTCTTGGCATCAGGTGACCATGGATTGAATCCTCTGAACATATGAGTGAAATTAAACCTTTCTTCCTTTATGTTCTGAGTGTCAGGTAATTTTTCCTGGGAACAGGAAAGCTAATACAGTAAATTGGTACCAGAGAAGTGCAGTATACCTGACCATGTGGTTTACATAGCTTTGGAACTTGTGGGAGGAGCTTAGAAAGGTTGGGAAATGCAGGCTGGAGAAGCTCAAGAATGTTGTAAGCTAAGCTTAACAGGTTATTCTGGCCAGAACAGTGATAGAAGTAAGACAGAGACAGTAAAGATCAGACTCAGAAGGTTTCATTAAAATGGAGCCAGGTACTTTGTACAGGGACGGGACCAAAGATGCCTTGAGGGGATCTCAGGAATCAGCAAGACCCCAACCATCACAGACTCAAGTGCAGAAGTGTAAACCCTTCATTTGAGAAGAGAGTCCTTGGGCTCCCTGCTTAAAATGGGCCATCTAGAGAATTGTTTCTCTGAGAGAAATTTCATGAGAATAGACCATGGCATTGTCCTCCTTATTCTGCTTTTGTAGTCATTTAGAGTATGAGAGTTGTGGGTACAGCAAGGCTTCCATTCCTATTTCAAAGGAATGCCTGGGAGGCCAGGCAGGAAGCCTATGAGAGGTAGTGGTGAAGCTGTGGGAATGAAGCCAAAGGTTCAGTGGAGACCCCAGGAAGTTGTAGATGCCAAGAATGTGGAGGATTCTGGAGGAAAGCTTCAGGCCACGAGCAGAACCAAGCCAAGAGAGAAGCCATGTATGCTGCAACCAGCAAGGCTGTAGGGTTGGAACCATCCCATCACTCTGAGAATCGTACCTTACCACAGTGTGCCATGGAAGCCAGTTGTGGTGCTACAGGACTTAATGTTTATCCTGCTGGGTATTGGTCTTGCTCTGCTTTGATGCTTTTCTATCCACTTATTCTTCTCTTTTGGAATGAAAATAATTACTCTACGTGCTTGTGTCTTGGGATTATGTAGCTTGCTTTTTTACTATATAGGAGCTCACAGCTAAGGGTTTGCCTTGAGTTCTAAGGAGTCTTTGGACATGGAGTTTTGAGCAATGTCAGAACTGTTGAACTAGGGAAATGGATTGTTTTGTTTTTGGCTGTGTGTCAGATAGTTGTGTCATGTTGATGGAATTATGAACTTGCTATTTTCCTTATATGGAGATCAAGTATGTTTTAAGGAGATGTGTTTGGGTGTTGAGTTGACGGAGGGTAGAATATGAGAGTTAAATTTAATTCTTAACATGGTTGGCTTGGAAGATGCCTATGGGATTTGTAAAACACATCTCAGGGTGTGGCTGAGTGGGTCACAGAGACATGAACTTTGGTATTACATCTAGTCCCTGGTCCTTCCTCACTGGCACTGTACTCTGCTCTGCTTCCCAGCACCCATGAACTGAGCAGCTTCTGCCATGATGTTCCTGCCTTGGAGCCAGCTGACCATGGGCTGAACTCTCTGAAACCATGAGCCAAGTCAACCTCCTTCTCCTTTAAATTGGGTTGTCAATAGTTTGTCCCAGCAATGGGAAATCTGGGTAATACAGTAATATGAATAATTATTGAATTGGCCTAGTGGTAGAGTACTTGCCTGGCATATGTGTGGAAATGAGGTTGATTCCCAGCACCGCAAAAAAGGGAAAATAACTGTTTATTAATCTGTGTGAATTTCACTCATGAATTAAAAATTCTGTATCTGGAAAAGTTAATTACTTTGCTACCCTCTTGGCCACACTATTTGTAATATATTCTGGGACTTTTTAAACAAAGGTTTCACAAAGTTGAAGTAGGCATCAATACAGCCTCTGAAATTTCATTCCTAAAGTACAATATTCCTATCATTTCTGTGCCACCTAGTTTCATTTATATGTGAAAACCTAAGAAAATTAAGGTTGAATTTGATATTTTATCACTATAAATACAGTTATTCAGATATGACTTCAACCTAAAGCCATTAATAAAAAAATTAAATGAATTGGCTTTGCTGTCAGAAATACTGATAGAGTTCTCTGCTAGGTAAAATGGCCCATCCTAAAATGGCTCCTGCCTACAGGAAATGAGTCACTTCAGGGAGAGCAAAGACCTGCTCTTTCCCACCACTAATTTCTCTGGCCTCTGGTCTTTCCCACCTAAAGGTTCAAATCTACCAATAAATTTAAACCTTGCCCCAAGTCATAGCCAATCATCTACCTCCATGACACTCTCCCAGCCCTCATAAACCTCACCCAGCCAGCCCCTGGCTGCTGTTCTGGCCATTGTTCGAGACAGCCTGGCAGCTCTGTCCTTTAATAAAAGCCCTGCTTTGGATGTTCATCTTTGGGCTCATTTTATTTCTCTCAAATACTATAATTAAATTATTGTGTTTATTATTTGTCACTTTTTCCCCAGTACTGCAGATTGACTCAGGGCCTTCACACTAAGCTACATCCATGGTTGTTTTTGTTTTTTATTTTGAGACAGTGTCTAACTAATTTGCTAAATCACCCAGGCTGTGCTTGAACTTGTCATTGTCCTGTCTCAGCCTCCCAGGGTGTTGAGATCACAGGCATGTGCCACCACACCTGGCTTATTTGTTACTTTTATAAGACACTGCTGGACACTGCTATTTCACCCATACCTCTGATGATCCAGACAGTGCTGGGCTGATTTCCCTGCCCTTTCATCCACAGTCTCAGGAGTTGACTTGTCATCATGATTCTTTGTTCATTTGCCCACAAGTCTTACTGCTGTACTTGCTTCCTCATAGGCTTTCACCTTAAGCAGATGCTCTCAAAATTTCCCTCCTTGTGTTGTAATGTTTGCCTTTGACCTTTTCCTGAAATGTTATCTCATACTTGCTAGCTAGGTTTTGTCTTATGTCATTGTTTTAGTCAGTTTTTGTGACTATAACACAATGCCTGATAAAATTAACTTATAAAGAGAAAAGGCTTCATTGGGCTCACAGCTTTGGAGGTTTCAGTCCATGGTGGGTTGGCTCTGTTGCTTTGGGCCTGTGAGGAGGCAGCTCATCATGGTGGAAGCACACGGGAGAGCAAAACTGCTCACTTTGTGGGCTGGAAACAAAGAGAAGGGGACGAGACTGGTCCCACAGGCCCCTTTGTGGACAGGCCCCAAGGATACACCTCTAAGATTCCCATTGCATAGCTCTTCTTTTGCCCACTCTTTAATCCTCTGACACATATCCATTACGCTTCTACTGTGTGCCAGGCATGCTAGGTCCTTGGATTAGAATGGTGCCTATCATGGGCCACATGCCTTCTATGGCTTGTGTTCCAGTGAAAGCCCATGAGTGTAAAGAAAAGGACTCCTCCCAAAGAGCAATGAATTTACAGATAACACTGCTTTCATATGGAGATTAGTCAGTGTCTGGGGAGCTGAGAAACTGCAGAGTGGAAAGGGCAGTCAGGAAATTTTTAGGAGAGAAGGTGCAGCTGGCCCCAGGGCTGGGACCCTGGGGTGGATGGACTCGATGGTGCTCTTCCAAGGTCTGAAGAATTCTTCCTCACTCATCACCCCCCTGCCATCTTCCCAGGGGGCTGTGAGCCTTTTCCAGCCTCCCCTCTGGGAGGGCTCCATGTGGAGCTACACTTCTGCTGCGCCCGTTCCCCTGCCTCTGCTGTCACAGGTCAGCCCGGGCTCTCTACCTCACTGGCCACCACTAGCTGTAGGCATCTATGCCCTTTTGTCACAGTGGGCTTCATTCTGCCCTTCCTCTGCCTGCATCTGGGGCACAACACGAGGACAGGAATCAGGAGAATTGCTGGGGAAGAGCCGAAAGACAACAGGCCTGCAGTCACCCTTCCAGGAATTCTCCTTCCTCTGCTGCACAGTGGAGAGAATTGAAGCACATGAACTCTGAAGTTGTACTAGGCCGCGACCTTTGATCAGAGTGGCAAAATTACTCAGCTAGAGTCTTCTTTGTAAGGATAAACAGTCAGTGTCCACACTGAGGACACTGTTCTTTCTCATGGCTGGATCCTCTGGGGTAAACCCCGTTCAGCATTTGTCTTTCCCTCTACTCCTGGCCCTTCCCTCCCTCTCCTCCTCCCTCCAACACTTTCTTCGTTCCTCATCCTATCTCCCCCTCCTTCTTTCAATAAATTCATTCTCACCAAATTCTCTATACTTCTGGGACCAGACCCTCTTAATTACAACCTCATCCCATCCTCTTTATCCTGTGAAATTCAGCACTATCTTAGTGGGATTTGGGAGGCGAGGTGTGAGGAATGTTTCTCGGATTACCTGTTGTTCTAAATGCCTAGTTATGTCTTCTTCAGACCACCGCTCTCTCTTTCACTTTGAATTCTATAGTGTGCTTCCATACACGGGGGTCTTTTCTTTTCAGCCAATAGAATGCTTCTGTATATCAGACCACTGCCGTCTTGGGCACAAAAATTAGAAAAGAGACTTAGTATGGCATGAGAAGAAAACAACTAATTGCTTAGAATCCTAAAATTTCTTGACTTCCCTTCTTTCTTTTCCCTCCTGGTGCTGGGGATCGAACTCAGGATCTTGCACTTGTGAGGTAGTCAAAGTGCCACTGAGCTATATCCCCGGGCCTTGACTATCCTTCTTATAGAAACCATTTCACTGGCTGTCATCTTAAAGTTCATCTTCTGCTCTGGTTTTTAGTGTTGGAGGGATCCATTCTCAATTGCTATGCATTTCCACCTCTTGCTTCTAGCTGTCGCCCTAAAATTATAATTTTGGGGATTTTATTATGCAGAGAAATTTAACTTTGAATCTGTAATAAGTAAGCTTCAGCTATATAGTTTTCAACATATACAAAATGGTATATTATGTTGTCCCAAACAATCTACCAAACTGAGGGGGCGGGGAGGAGATTGGGGATTACAATATTCATTTAAGTTAAGCCAGAGCAAATTCTTAGGCATGACTATTCCCCACCCACGGGAAAATCTGCAGACGTGTGTGTGTGTGTATGTGTGTGTGTGTGTGTGTGTATCAAGCAGGTTTGTATGTTTTCACAATACAAATACTTTCCCAGTCATTGAATTTTTTCCTTTTAACGGAAGGTACCTACCTACTGCTTAATTTTTAAAAAAATTATCTTGAACTGCAGACACTTCTGTTGCATCAGTGCAGAAGTTTGGTGAGCATGTAGGCTCCTCAAACCCTGATTCCCCATTCTTGGTTGTTCTGCAGCCTCCATGGCTTCCATCTGCAGCTGATGCACTGCAGAGAGTTGTTTAAAGGATGAGAGGAGACAGTGTTTTAGCAGCAGCCCGTGTTTTGTGTAATGCATTTCCTACACCTACTAACAACTCACGCACAGCAGTAGCTGATAGGCTGTGTGTGAATAGGGAGGGAGCTAACAGAGCTGTGAGGTTTTGAAATCCCGTTGATACCTCACAGGGCCACTCTCCAAGTTAGTATCTCTTGGTCACTGTGCAGGTGACAGCAAAGTCAGTGCTCTGTGCTCACTGTGGTCCCCACAGGGGCTGGGACACATCAGGACCTCCGTCCTGTCCTCAGCTTCTCTCCTGTTCGCTGTGCTGCCTCCTCCAGTCCAGGGTTGCTGCTTCCTCAAAGGGATACAGAGGCTGTGCCCTGCCTGAGAGTCCCCTCCAGCTGTGTGTGAAGAAATGGTTTCCAGCTGTGGTGCTGCTGGAGGCAGCGGAACCTTTGGGAGTTGGGAGCTGGGAGCGCATGGGAAGGGTTAGGTCCTGGTACCTGGGCCCTGGCAGGGACTGTGGGGAGCCTGGCCCTTTCTCTTCCTCTCTGCTCCTGGCTGCCACTAGGGGAGCAGTTTTCTCAACCCTGTGCTCCTGCCACCATGTTCTGCTTCACCTCAGGTCCAAAGACAATAAAGCCAATTAATTACCCATGGCCTGGAGCATCTGAAACCAGGAGCAGACACAAACCTGTCCTCTTCATAAGTTGGTTCCCTCAGGTGTTTCTTATAGCAGTGAAAAGCTGACCAATAGTCTGATAAGCAGAATCCTGAGGAAAGGTCAGAAGAGAAATAGAGAAATAGGGAACCTCACACGTGAGCAAATGGACCCAGCTTGTCTTTGGGCTCTCTGGTTTCCTCCTCTGGGATAAGTCTCCTTCAGTTGAGAGTTATAGGAAATGTTTAATGAAGTTTCCTGGACAGCTGGCTCCTGTTTCTATGCCAACAGATTTATTACTCAAATTAGGATGATGGAATGTGGGTCATTTAGGACAGCTGAGGGCCACCTGTATGTAAAAGTAAACTTTCTATAGGTCTGGTAGTGTTGGAAACACATTTCTGCTTGCTGAGTCATATTATAAAATCATTTTGCTTTTTGACTTTAGGTTTATTACTCTGTAACTTAAAGAATAAAATACCACAAATCAATATAAGCTGCAATCCAAATACATTCTTTAGGAAATTTGGTGATAACTTTTTGAAAAGTTCATGAATCTTAACTTTCAGTGCTGTTTAGTATAACAGATCAGTGTAAAATGACTGATAGCCACCAGATGAACATTTTCTCCAACTCCTGATTTCTAATCCCTCTTTTCACCTTTATGCCTCATAAGTGCATTATGTGGCTTCAACTCCTGATTTGCTGCATATCCTGAGTACTAAAATAGCCACGATTGTTTAAATACCCTCAAAAATGATCATTTCTAAAGAGATACATACCCTTAAGAACAACCATAATTAAAAGGTGCCCCAAGACAAAAACAAAACAAAACAAAACAAAACATGAAGTTGGTTATGACTTAAATGATGGAACTGTTGAAGTAATGTCAGCTTGTAAAGTTGGTTACAATCTAAAATGAAATGCCCTTATATATGCATGTAAAATTTAAAAAGCATTTTTCCCTCCAGTAATGTAATTGAATTTGATTAAATTAAAACTCTTCTGAGTGTTTCAGCAGAGAAGACTTTTGCAGTATGAATGTAATTGAACCACTAATGTAAACAAAGAAGTATTATTTACGGTTGGTGCAGAATTTTCTTTTAACCTTATATAATTTGAAGGTTAAAAAAAATCCAATATAAACCAATTATGTCATTGAATGTCACTCATATAATTTAGGTGTATTGAAGTTGGATTAGTTTATTAAAGATTTTGCAAAGTAAATGTTTTGTAGGTCCTTTTTATTTTTATTTATTTGGTTTTTTTGAGACAAGGTCTTGTTGTGTACTCCAGGGTAGCCTAGAACTCACTATGTATCCAGGCTGGCCTTGAACTCGTGGCAGTCCTCCTGCCTCAGCCTCCTAAGTGCTGGAGGTTTTCTTTTTTCTTCCCTTCTAAAATATGTAGGTGAAAGATCAGACTTAAGACCTAGCTAGAATTTTCTATTTTCTATTAAAATTTTAGCATAGTTAGCATACCAGTGTAATAGACTCAAATGACTTAAAAGTGGTGTTCAAATTATTTTGATTAGAATCATGGTTACAGTGTGTGTTCTATCCTCACTGGAGAGAGAATTGTTCCATTGTATAGCAAGTGTGACTTTTTCATATTAGACTTGGATACCTAGTTAGAAATAACTGCTAGGAATTCAGCCCTGGGTTTTGTGGAAGTGCAGAGGGGGTGCCATAGCTCAGCTGTCCATGACGTTGTGGATGAAGCTCATACGCTCAGATTAAATGAAGGGAGTTTCATTCATGGATGTGTGTAGGCATCAGCTACTTTTTAAGTACCCTGTTTTGGGAAGAACAGTATTCTGAGAACTTACTGAGTTTATGTGTCCTCTGAAATGATGGTTACAGTGAGTGGTAGTTTTTTAAAAGCAAAACTAAAAGGATGGTAATCCTCCATTAATCTCACATTAATGTATGAATTACTTAAAATATTTGAGTGGTTGACACATTGAAAATAGTAAAACCACTGAATTCTGCACACTAAATGTGGACTCCATGGTTGTGAGTGGGTTAAACCTCAATAAAATTGTGAAATAATCGAGTCAGGTGGTCTACAGATTTCTGTTGGAAAGAGCCTGCTACAGAGCTAAAGGACAGATGTGGGATGGGCACCCGGCAGGATGTCTTGAACGCCAGTGTAACCGATGCCCACGCTGTGTGTGAAACGTTTCCGCATCCCGCTTACTCTGTGGAGAAAACGGCACACAATCAGTGAGCACTCGGAGGCAGACATCTTTAACTTAAGCTTTACCTCTGGGCATCTCTGCTAGCAGGCTTAAACTTCCTGAGCATATAAGCATTTCAAGATTCTAAAAATGTTGAACAGTTACAGAATAGAACTGTGGTGTTTTCCTGGGAGCATGGTAACAACCTCCCATCTGTTAGGAGTCTTAAAAGAACAGCCCTCTATTCTCTTGGAGTTCTTCGGAGCCCCACCAGTGGGAAGTTTGAGATACAGGTGTGTGTGAGTTGGGTCCTTTGGGAGGCTCTGAGAAGAACCTGACCCTCTGGGACTCTCTCTGACTCCTGTGGCCCTGGCAGTGGGGCGTTTCTTGTGCTATAGATTCTTCGCTCTGGTCTGCATCTGGCTTTCCTGGTGTCACCTTTTACCCCTCTCCTTTCTCAGGGAGGGGCACTCGTTGTTGGATTTAGGGTTCACTGTAAGTTCAGGATGATCTTTAGCTTAAGAATCTAGTAAAATCAGAGTCATTGACATTTGCAGGGTTAGGACTTGGCCATGTTTTGGGGCACAGTGGTGGCAAACCTATGGCATGTGTGTTATTTGTTATTTTAAGACAAAGGATGTTAATAATGTAGGAGTTGTTTTTTCTAAACTGAAACCTCAGTATTTAGGATTAATTGCAGTGTTGGCACTTTGTGATAAATGAGTGAGTTTTGGGCTGCAGTTTGGGCACTCGGTCTCTAAAAGGTTCGCCATCACTGTTTGGGGGATACTATTCAATAACAAAAAGCAAAGCGAAAGAAAGTCACGTGTAATCCAAAGCTAGCCACTGCTTTCATATTGCAACAGTATGTGTGGCTATTTATGGGAAACAGTTATGTGGGGAAAAAGGAAATCATATTATAGCAAATGATTCGTCTCTCCTTATTTACATTTGTATCATCAACAATTTTCAGGAAAAGATAATAGTTTATCGAGTAACATGTAATTATGATTATAAATTATGTTTGTGTATCGTATGCCAAATACGGTTGTATATCTGGCCTACTTGTATAATTTTTTCCTCTGAATTTCCTTTTCTGGCAATAATATTTGCAATGCTTTGTCCTAACTTTGGATAAATATAGTAGATGAACTTGCAGAAATGCTGTTTGTATAAAAAAAGGAAACTTTACTCTGTTTTAGAAATTTCTTTATGAGAAGATATATTGAAATATAATTCATATCCATCTAGCTTGCACCAAGTGTACAATTAAATAATTTTGAGTACATTTGCGGAGTTGTGCGGCCATCAACTTTGGGATGTTTTTGTCACTTCAGGAAGTAACTTGTCTTCTTAGTCCCTGGTATTCTTTATACCTTAAGCAAATATTGATGCTCTGTTTCTAACATTTGCTTTTTCTGACCATTTCATTTAAAAGGAGTAATATATTGTAAATAATTGCTTTTAAATGTATAAAGTATATATGATATATATAAACTATATAGTATATAAGTACTGTTTTGTGAATGATTCCTTTCCCTTAGCATAATGTTTTCATGACTCACATATTTTTGGTAACAAATATCTGTATGTCATTCTTTTTAAGGCTGGATAATGACCCATTTTATAGATACATCTCCTTGTGTTTAATTTTTAACAGCTAATGGGCATGTGGATTGTTCCAAGTTTTATTACTATGCCTGTTGTCCTGTACTTGTCTGATTATTACCTAACATTGTGGGACTGTAATTTCTAGTACAGGTGCCTTTCAGCAGCACTGCCCACATGGATGGGGTTAACTGGATGCATGGCAGGTTTGGGGAACCAGAAATCAACACCGAGTTGGTTACTGGACGAGAAAAAGGTCTTCCAAAGGATCGAGATTTGAACAGACAGAGGTAGAATATCATCACAGTCCTATAGAACCTGTTATTTTGTTCAATGTTCTGGTGGTGACACTTTCCCAGTATTAATCGTTTTTTGTGCTTAGACTGAGAAGAAATATGAAACTTCTGGTGCTTAGAGCTTCAGGTTTTGATATTGGCAGCTGCTATCATCTATATAAATGTTATAACTCTAAATTGGCATTTCTAGGTTAGAATAAATAATTGTGTTTATATGACTGAAGATAATTATGGGATGGTTTATTAAATTACCGTTAAGGAAGTACTGTGTATTGTGAGCAATATGTTAAGTGATCAGAATGATGGGATGCTATGAACCATAAGTCTCTCAATATTTTATTGATCTGCTAGTATTTTTCTGGTGCCTTAAAACTGTGGATTCACATGCAAATTTGAAGTTTCCAGCCTATTTGCAGGTTCTTTATAACCATGAGAAGTAGCAAATGGGGGTCTTTAATGTCTCTAGGTGTAAGTAAGCATAAAAGGGATCGTTTTATCTGTCTTAGAAGACAAACTTTTGTGTTCCGTTTCTCTGTACAGAGATGGTTAACTGGAAGTGTGCTTGGATATTCTTTTGTCTGCATTTTTGATATGCATTTTATATTCTATAAATTCACTCACATATTAGCAAATGCTAATATGTGTTTATGATTAGTAGTTTATGATTAGAATTTGGTCCTAATTTAAGAAAATCACAAAAACGAAAACGTGTAAAAATAGTTTTATCTTTAACATTGCAAAAATATTAAAAATAATTACTTCGCAAGTCATACATTTAGAAAACCTCTTTTGAATTTATGGCTCTTCCATGTGTTTTTATTCTCTTTCATGCCTAAGTCTTACTAGCGGTGTATTTCATAGTACAAGAGACTGGTCTCCAAATGTGTACATGTTCGGAGCGAAGGGAACTGTCGATAAACAGTACCATTGCGCCGGGTTGTTTATCCGGCCTTGCCCGAGTGTCTCTAGGTGCAGACTTCCTGTGTGTGCGGCGTCCCGCCTTGTCCTCCTACGTAGGTCCCCGTCCAGATGCCTGGTGCCACGGAGTGCATGGCAGTGATGCCCGCATGAGGGAGGCCTGCTGGCCCAGCAGGTCCCTTTGGGAGTGAATGTAAAAGAAAGGACACACTCGTGTAAATACCGAATAGTTTCTCCAGTGTGAGAAACTGAAAGGGTAAATAAGGACTAAAAGGTATAATAGGTAATGTGAACTAGGAAGAAAAGGGGCAAAGGGGAAGGGGAAGTGGGAGGGGTAGGGGAAAGGAAAGAAGGGAATGGAATTAATATGAGAAAATGAAAACATGGAAACAAAGTTTTGTAAATAGGGAGGGATGGAGGGGTTGAAGGGAGGGCAGGGGAAGGGGAAAAATAAGAACCAAGATGGATTATGTAAAGGTCCAAATTTCCAATGATGAATGTCATTATATTGTATACCTAAAATGTACCAATGATTAGAATGAATAATCGATAATGCAAAATAGGAAGAAAAGGTCCAAAGGGGTAGGGGTAGTGGGAGGGGCAGGGGAAAGGAAAGAAGGGAAAGGAAAAATGATGAGAAATGGAAAAAATGGAAATAAAGTCTTTGTAAATAGGGAAGGGTGGAGGGGTGAAGGGAGGGCTAGGAATGGGGAAAAAATAAGAACCAAGGTGCATTATGTAAAGGTACAATTCCCAGTGAGAATTGTAATTGTGTTGTGTACCTACAATGCACCAATAAAAGAATAAGAAAAGAAAAAGAAAGCAAGTCAGGAATCGTTCCAGAAGTTGGGGGAGACGTGATTGCCGTTGAAAGCGCCATTTGCTTTCACGCCTTTAATGCTACACCTGATACCTAAAATGAATATTAAGTTCCATTGATACATAAACTCTAGAATATTCTTATAACTAGGAAAATAGTTTTTAGGCAGGGTCTTTTTTGACATGGAGACAATAATCAAGTGGCTAGTAGTAAATGAATAATTGTACAATTAGAAATTTTTGATAGTTTCATCATTAAAGCATTTTGTTTTCTCTCACTGGTTTGTTTACTAAACGTGCTACCATTTCAATAAAATTCAGCTCCTAATGTGGTATATTTTGGTCTTGCCAGTAATGTTACCAGAAGAAATGTCAGAAAGAAATAGGCAGATAGGAAACTTACCATATAACCTAATCCCACAGCTGCTTATGCTTAGGTGAAGAGAATATGCTTCTGAACGCATGAGCTCACAGATGTGACCCATTTATTATCAACGGCAGAGACACCAAGTGCTGTTAGCAGTCAGAGGAGGTCAGAGGCCGTGTGGAAGGATCCTGGCACCAGGAGGAAGCCATGGCAGGGGCTGAGGAAGTTTTATATACGGCATAGATCACATATAAATGACAGAAGTACAGCATTACCTCAGTTCATGAATGCTTTCGTTTGTGAGCAATTTGCGAAACCTTGTTTGTTTGCAAACTCTGCATTGGCTGATGAACAGGACCTCGGCCATCTCTTCTGGATGAACGCAGAGTTTGTAAAGAGAAACAAAATTTTGCCAAAGACTTCTCTTTGCCGACCAAATTGTTTGCAAACAAAAGCATTATGAACCAAGGCACCACTGCATAGCATATAATATACAGTAGATTTATTATTTAAGAATACTCATATACTCTTAGTATATTGATATATGTATATATCACATGAATACCTATATATATTTAATATATATATTTTAAAGTAATGCTTTACCAGTTATGTGGGTATCTCTTAGCTCCTGTCAAGATGACACATAAAAGTAGCTATCACAATGTATTCAATAAAGTGTGAAAATGTATGATCTTGAGGACTATAGCTCGGTGAATTTTAACAAGTCTGCATTCCGTCAGTAATTGCCTCCACTGTCATCACTGTTTTGCATTCCTTCATCATTTATTACTTTTGCTTTTTCTTAAAGTTATACAAATGGAAATGCCCAACCTTAAACCACATTTGTAGTGTCCATAAAGTACCCCTTCAATTGTTGAATCAGATTTAATCACTTATATCTTCAAAAAGCCACCTTAAATAATGTGGATATATACATGAAAAAGTAATCATGAAAGAGGTACATGATTAGGACTGCTAGTAAATTTTGCTTTGGGCTTGATATTTCAAGAGATAGGAAGAGTTTTATCACTCTCATGTTAGTGTATTATGTATTTTCCTATTGTTTTCTTTTTCTGTATTATATTTCATTAGAAGTTTAAATTCACAGGTTTCCAGTGTTCTCATGGTAAAATATTTGAATCTTTTAATATTTAATTTATTATTATTTTATTATTATTTGATACTGGGGATCAAACACATGCCTAGTGTCTGAGAGACAGGTGGTGGAACCACTGGGCTAAATCTCTGGCCCTGATATTTTATTTTTAACTGGGTAGATACAGTCATCAATGACTAGAGTAAAAGCCATTGATACTAGAATTTTAAATCAATTTGTAAATATTTATGTTATTATTACTATGTGGAACTTTGGAAAGGATTTATTTAAATCATATAAATTTAACCTTTGTTTTTAGAGAAATTTTCAATTCAAGTTGTTTTCCTTTTTCTGCCATTTTTTTCTTTATTCATTAAGTCTGTTGGTACACTTTAGGTATACAATATGATGACATTCATCATTGAGAATTTGTACCTTTACATGATGTATCTTGGTTCTTAATTTTTCCCACTCCCCTACCCTCCCTTCAACCCCTCCATCCCTCCATATTTACAAAGACTTTGTTTCCTTTTTTTTCTTTTCTCATATTTATTTCTTTCCCTTTCCCTACCCCTCCCACTTCCCCTTCCCCTTAGAGAATGTGAAATAGGAAGAAAAGTTCTGCCATTTTTTAGATACAGGTTAAGTAGTGGACAACATTGAAAACTTTTGGTATTCATCACCTTTTTGATTGGAAATTACCATCACCAATAGATTAAAGAAGCCAGAAGTGGAAATTACCTTAGGATGTATATCTCCAACCCAGCATTTTAGTTAATATCCTTACTGATATAAGTTAGTGACTTAATAAATGAGAAGAGGCAAACTTCTTGTGCAGAAACAATCCAGATAATTTATGTAGATACTCCACTGTCAAAGAAGTGAGTGTAACTCCCCACTGGTCAGCGTGGGCTGTGTGTGTACTTCCTGGAGAAGGGTGGAATGAAAGGTGGGCGATTGCACTGTGGAGAAAGCTGACAGATGCTGCCTCAGCATGGTGGTCAGGGGTCGCTTTGGCTGCGCTAAGTCACATTGATAGTTCAGGCTCTCGGGCGATGATGTGATGAGAATGGCTATTCTTCTGCAGCTGTGTTAGTCAGCTTTCTGTCCCTATGACAAAATGCCTGAACATGTCAGTGTGAAGGAGGAGAGGTTTGTTTTGGCTCCCAGTGGGGGAGGTTTCAGGCGAGCTCACCTGGCTCTGTTGCTTCCGACCCATGGTGAGGCAGGACTGGCCGAGATGCCATGGAGCAGGAAAGCTGCTCGCCTCATGGAAAGCAGGAAGCGGAGAGGGTGCAAGGGCCAGAGGGGGAGGGGCCAAGGATGTGTCCCTAAGGTCACATCTCAGTGCCCAGATCTTCTGCTTTCTCAGCGTCTCCCAGGGGCGCATCACTGAGTCCAAGGATAAAGTTAGGGATCCCGGGATCCAGTCCGTTTCCAAGTGCCCTGCTCTGATCCAGGAGCCTGGGGGACACTTTCCATCAAAACCGAAGGGCAGGCTTGCTGCTGAAACCCTTAACTCCAATTGGATTGTGAGGAAAATGTTGGGCAAATCTAACTTGAGGCACTTTCTATAAAATACCTGATCCATATGCCTCAAAATTACAAAAATCATTGAAAAAGGAGGTCACTGAGAAACCATCACAATCAAGAAAGTCAAAGGCAGCAGAGTGACTAAGTGTGGAGTGTGGAACAGAAATAGAGTGAAAGACAAAAACTAAGGAAGTTTGAATAAAATATTTGCCTTAGTTAATTGTAATCAATATCATTGTTTGGTTAATTAGACAAATGTATTATAGGGATGTTAAGATGTTAATGTGAGAAAGGCAAATGCTTGATATTATCTTCACATTTTTCACTGTAAATGTAAAATTTTTGGAAACTAAAATGTTTATTTTACAATTTCATGTGGTTACATGTAATTGAGGAAAAAATTCCAGGTACCATATTTAACTGAGCTCCTGGTCAAACTCACCATGCCCGCCCCTTTTCTCAGAACAATGCCAGAGGACGACCAGAAACCCAAGTCTACCATAATTCTCCTTGGAGAACTGTGAATCAGAAGTGTATTTACACTTCAATCACATCTCCACACTGCAAAGATAAACCTTTGCCCATGCTCAGGATTTTTTACAAAATAGATCATAACTTAAAGAAAAAACACTGTGCCCCTAAGCTACCATCCACAAATTCTTAATTACAGCAAAGTGAAAAACCATGACAGCAACTCCTGTTATTCATCTCTTCCTCCTCACCTTATAGGTTTACATGCCACAGTATCACGTTTTACAAGTAAAATGATAAAATACAGTAAATCAAAAGGAGAAAATGACTATTCCTACTTTGTATTACATAAAAGAGTAAACCAAACCAGCCCTCCCATGAGATAAAAACATTAGAGAATTATAAGCAATGAAATGGAAATTAACTTTACTATCCTTAACTATAATTTTGATGAAAAAAGAGCAAGAAACTATTTTTCAAAAATTAAGATGTTAAGAAATTGTAGCAGGGTGCTATTTGAAATGATTTGTGTTATGTACATACCCTGATCTTATGAAATGTTCATGCTCATTTTTAATATTTCCAACCTGACAATTCCAGAAGTGCAAGTGTGTAGAATGTACACTGCATCTATAATGTACCTGTACCTTGTAGACATAAACATACACACGTGCATTATATTCTCTACATACTTGCACACAAATACATGAAGGAAAATCTTTCTGTCCACAGTACTGGACTGCAAGTACTACTGGTGGTCACTGACATTTTCCATAATAAATAACTTGCAAACATGAGCCAAGGTGTGTGTTTGAGGTAGTTTGCCTGTAATGTCAATGTGATATTACGTACGGTGGTACTAGTCCTTATTCTGTCTCAGATATAGAGTGTAGGCCCCTTGGGCAGTGCAGAATTCATATATAAAATGAGGCTGAGCTCTTCAAATTCGAAACAAATTTATTTTGGCATCTGAGTAAATAGGATTTCTTGGGACTCAATCAGAAGTTGGATGAAGATATTTCTAAGTGTTCTCTAGAGAAAGGAAGAACTGGATACATGTTTTTTACTTCAAGTTGAACCACCTGTTAAATTAGAAAGTCTTCAAGTGAATGTGTATTGTAGAGGCAGTATGAGCTGCTAAGTTACAGGCTTGGCTCTATACTTGAATCTCCGTGTTACCTGGATAAATTTAACGAATCTGTTTGAGTCATAGATGCAGTTTACACATCTTCATATCTTATCACTGTGAAACAAAATAGACAGAGCTGATTTCACTGTTAATCCTGATGTCTCAACCTCACTGGGTGAGGAAACTCTGGTGGAGTAGCAAAGCTGCTCCTGCGTGGTTCTGGGCTCAGGTGTGGCCTCGGGTTTCTCTGGCACTGCTCCCCTGCTCTGCTTCTGACTGCCATACACTGAGCCCCTTTGCTTCACCTGGCCTTTCCACTGTGTCATTCGCTGGGGAGCAGCCAGCTGTGCACTCAGAGCACACATGAAACCTGGCCTTTAAGTTGTGGTCCTTGGTTTGTGTTCGGGGATGGGGAGATAACACGGTGGTTACACTAAACACCTTGCCAAGGCGTCTGGCACACACAATTGAATGACATGCAGCCACCCATCAGCTGTTATTGAAGATCCAATGAAGCCCCAAAGCAATGCCTGGCCTACAGTACATATTCTGAATCTGATGTCATGGCTCAGGGGCTGCTTTCAGGGTGCATTTGGAATCGGTGTTGATTTCTGTTTTGAGCCTATGGCAAGCCCTGGCCAGTTCCAAGGTCTGGATTCCTTTAGTGTATTTCACTTACCCATGAGGATCTCAGACTCTGCTCCTCTGATGCCACAGTGCCTGCCTAGCTTTGTACTGCTAATACTTGGGCATTTATGTGAGCATGATCTTCCCTGTCTAATTTCTATTTACTCTTAATTTAATTTTCTTTTTAAGAGAGTCTTCCTAGGTATTTTCTTTTAAACTCATGCCTTTCTTTAGCACATATCTATTGGACATGTGTTGCATGCCAGCAATGCAGCAGTAAACAGCACATGAATGCTCTGCTTCTGTTGGGTTTGCATTCCCAAGTGTGGGCAACCAGCAGTGCCCGAGTGTGGATGTGTCAGGTGGTGAAAATGCTAGGAAGAAAAAGCACGAGTCCAGCCTTGGAGACTCAGGGTGCACTGGAGTGCAGGTAGTATCTTAGATGTCAGGGATGACCTGGCCAGGCGGGAGCATTTGAGCTTCCAGTGAGAATAGCCAGTTAGAGTGAGCATAACACATGTGTACACACTGGGTTGTGTTTTCTCGAAGTTAGTTCATTTCCACCAAGAGTTCTGATCTTTTTTTTAAAATTAATTTTACTGGTACATTTTAGGTATACAATATAATGACATTCATCATTGGAAATTTGCACCTTTACACAATCTCTCTTGGTTCTTATTTTTTCCCCATTCCCCTGCCCTCCCTTCAACCCCTCCATTCCTCCCTATTTACAAAGACTTTGTTTCCTTTTTTTCATTTTCTCATATTAATTCCATTCCCTTCTTTCCTTTCCCCTACCCCTCCCACTTCCCCTTCCCCTTTGCCCCTTTTCTTCCTATTTCACATTATGTATTATACCTTTTAGTCCTTATTTACACTTTCAGTTTCTCACACTAGAGAAACTATTTGATATTTACACATATGTGTCCTATATATTTCACTTAAGAGTGTCACCTCAATGTGCATCCATTTAGCTATAAATTCTCTAATTTCTAATTTTTTATGGCTGAGTAGTACCCTGTTTTATAAAAACCACATTTCTTTATCCAGTCTCCAGTTGATGGGCAATTGGGCTGCTTCCAAGTTTTAGCTATTACAAACTGTGCTGCTATAAACATGGGTGTCATGATTTTTTAGATTCTTTGGGGGAAGATCCCCAGCAGGGCAATAGCTGGGTCAAATGGGACTTCCAGTCCTAGTTCTTTGAGGTATCTCCATACTGATTTCCACAATGGTTGCACCAGGCTACGTTCTCACCAGCAGTGGAGCAGGGATCTTCTTTCCCCACAGCCCTGCCAGCATTTGTTATTGGTTGATTTCATGATAGCAGCCATTCTTTCTGGGGTGAGGTGGAAAGGTCAAATTGTCATTATTTGCAGACAACATGTTACTCTACATAGAAGACCCCAAGAACTCCACCAAAAGTCTTCTAGACTTAATAACCAAATTTGGTAAAGTAGCTGGATACAAGGTCAACACACAATAATTGATAGTTTTCCTATACACGAACAACAGACTCACTGAGAAACAGGGCAAACAATTACTTTCTCAGTAGCATCCAAAAAACTGAAATACCTAGGAATCAATATAACAAAATAAATCAAAGACCTCTTCTCTGAAAACTATAGCACTCTGAAAAGAGAGATTGAAGATGATATCAGAAAATGGACAGACATCCCCTGCTCCTGGGTAGGAAGAATCAACATAGTGAAAATGGCCATTCTTCCAAAGCTGCTATATAGATTCAATGCAATCCCCAAAAGAGTTCTTATCGTAAATGATCATTATTTCCTATTTGCTTCTTACAAGGGAGCTAGTGTTTGAGGGATGGCCCCAATAGTCTAAGAAGTTATAATAAGCCATGGTTTAGAGGTATGAGAAGCCAATAAATTCAGTAACTTGCCTAAGTCATAATCAGTGGCTAATGGAGGAAAGATTTCAATCTTGCTCTCTTTCTTTCCTGTCTGTATCTTCCATGATACATGAGGTCAGGAAAAGGAGACTTGATGAGGAACTCACTTCTCCATCTAACTGAGGACACACCGATCCTCTCATAAGCGACCCTTCCCATTTTAGTCCCAACCAAACCCAGTTTCCTGTATATTTTGCTGTAATTTCACCACAACCGTGTGATCACTGTATTTAACTGTGTGCTTCAAATTTATAGGGAACCGGAGTTTGGATCATTAGCAGGACATCCTTTAGTCAGCATTCTCAAGGACGGGTGTCATTTTGAGCATGGACTCACACTGGTGACACTGGCTTGTAAACAGACTCTGCTCAGTTGGATGTGGTGGGGCACTCCTGCCATCCCAGCTCTCGGGGGAGAGGCTGAGGGAGGAGGAATAGCAAGTTCAGGCCCCGCGTGGGCAGGTGAGCCACTTAGCCAAATCCTCTCTCACAATAAAGGCAGAAACAGCTGGGAATGTAGCTCAGTAGGAAGACTCTGAGTACAAAACCCAGTGCCACAAAAAACAGAAAAACAAAAAAAATTTCTTGCCTGCCTTTCTCTCCTTGATGAACTGTATTTATTTTCTGTACCTGTATTTTGTTATTTTTAAAACTTGATCTTGAAATTATGCCAAGAGATTCTGCTGAATGATATGTTTTGCACAGATGGGTTGGGTAGTATGTTTGCTATTTGATATAGCATTTGCAGAAATGGATTCATTTCTATTTCTATAATTTCCCTGGCAGTTGATTGTCAGAAATTGTCATGTTTAGCTTACTGATTTCGTCTGTCAAAATTCATTCTTTAATTATTGGATCTGTCCCATCTTTAATATGTGTCCACATTTGCTGTTATTTCTTAGTTTTAAATTTTAGATATATTTTTCTACTGTTCATAGCAGAAAACATCTGTCATTTTTCTTGTGAGTGTGTATTATTTTTAATAAGCCTGGATGTAGAAAAAGTACTGAAATTTATTATCTAGGTGCTTACAGACCCTGGTGTTCAGCTCTTTTGTCACTTTTACTCAGTTTCATGAGGTCTTCAAATTGTTCTCATCGAGCAGCTGCTTCCTGATTAGCACTAAGATGTATTTGTGCTGTACAGTTATTGTGTGACTCATGAATACATCATTTTATTATAGACAGTTGAGGCTTAATTTTCTCTATAAATCATTCAATTTTAAGTCCCATTACTTGTATTAATAGTCAGGTTTAATAATCTGTATCTCTGCTTGCTTCGTCTCATGTGTGTGATACAGCGTACACACACACACACACACACACACACACCTATCTCTTCTTTGTCTTCTGATTTTGTTTTTGTTCTCTTTCTTTCTTATTGGTGCCATGAAGGTAGAAAACATTTGAAACAAGTTTAAGTGACCCCGACAATTGAAACATAGCCGGGCCCTATAAATTCATTGTCAGGAAGTAGATAATTTATTTATCAAAAAACAGTTACTGAATGCCTGCTTTTTCTCTGTATAGTTAAAGATTGAGAAGTTTGCTTGGACCCTAGGAAATGAAAGTAAGGGAAAATATGGGTGCTAATACCTGCGTGTGTGAGGAAGAGTATTTCAGGCAGAGCAAGGAAGCAAATCAAGGCCGGAAGTCTGCCACGTGACTGTGCTGTTGGTCTGTCTGGGATGCAGAATGCAGTCACTCAGAGGCCAGGCCACTGTTAGGAAACGGGACAGGTGAACTGGTAAATTTATATGCTGCACTAGACTACTGTTGATATGAATATCATAGAAACAATACTGAATTTAAAAATAAATTGCAGAGGATGCTTACAGTTTAATAGAATTTATGTAAAGCGAGGAGACATGCAAAGCGATACCATGTGTTATTTATGAATATGCACATGCTACAGTTAGTATAAAAGCATTCAAGAAATGATAAAACCGAATTCAGGATTTAGGAGGCGAGGATGCAGGATGCAGAGGTGTGAAAGGGAACACATTGTGTTCAGCGGTGTGATCACTGATGAATGTCTTTTAATAATTCTGAAGCAAATTTGATAGACTATTAGGATTTGTTAAGGCGAGTAGTAAGTACTAAGCACTTATTATAATCTTTTAACATTTCTTTTTGATTAAAATGTTTTGACAGGAAACAACAAATATGTTTTATAACAAGGTTGCAGTAGATTGCAGTTAAATGTGTTAGAGAAGTAGTCAGAATATCACACATCTGCAGCGCGGCGTCCTACATTTCTAGATGCCCCGTGGGAGCGCATCTACCCTTATGGGCTTTGTTCCTTATCTTTCTGTTGAAGATTCCAAAACCACTGAGTTCAAGCCCATGCATGCCGCTCCTTCAGTACCAGACTCAGTGTCTGACTGCTTTTATCCTGGATTTCCTGTGACGGAGCATGTCCTACCTGAGACACTTCTACTTTCATCTGGACACCTGGCCATTATCCGTGTCTCTCTGTCCCTCACCACCATCTCTGCTTGCTCACCAGTCCCTCCCTCCTTCATTTCCCCTTTCCAGCCTGGCCGTTACCGCCTGGGCCAGAGCCCTCAGAGCCTGTCTTCTGCTCGGCTGCAGGGTCCTGCTCTCTTCCCTCGATCTTCACATCATTTCTAGAGATGCATTAAAAGCACGTCACACCATTACAGGTGCTTGGTGCAGCCTGAGGTCCTTTCGTGGCTTCCCCCTTCTCTGCCAGCATTGTGTAGAATTCACCAGTAACCCCATGCTACTCGCAGTCCCTGTTACAAGCGGGCCTTCCCTGTTGTTGACCGGAGCTGTAGGAGTGGGTCCCAGATCAGTGTTCTTACAAAACACCACCGGTGACTCAGGTACCCACTGCATGGAGAACTTCGGTCTGTTGCAGAAAACACGAGCTCTGTCACCTGGCATGGGAAGCACATTTTCCACTGTTCAGTCTCCTCTGTTTGTATTCTCTGCTCTTCGGTTGACTTTTTCTGCTCATCCTGACTCCACTATGGCGCCACTTCCTGTCGTGTGGGTCTCCCTGCCACTCACTTCCGTGGTCATCCCCAGTGCTCTCCTCCTCCTGGCTCTGCCTCTTCCTTTGCCTGACTTGATGAAGTCCTGAGCCCAGGAGATGTTGTTCTTCATGTTACACACAGCCCACTTCTGGGACACTCTTTGAAAGAGCGTGGTAAATGAAGAACATTGCTTTTTCCACAACAGAGAGAGAACCAAGAATTTTGAGTCTGCGTTTCGGGTTTGGCACTCAGGAATTATGCAGGAAAGTAGATTGAAACTGGAGATGGCAAAGTCTAGTAAAAATTTATAAAATTGGATGTTCAGGTGATTAAGATTGGCATTCAGGTCGAAAGGAAGCAGAGAGATTGGCATCTCAGAGCTGGTCAGACAGATAAGGGGAATGAGGCTTTCAATTTCACGGATTTTTGATTCTAATTTTCTGTTTATTACTTTAGTATGTGCTACGATTTGGGTCTAGGTGCCCCCCCGCCCCCCTGCCCCGGCCTCATGCGGTCGTAGGTGGCTTTTTCAGAGGTGGCTGGATCTAGAGTGTGTGACGCTAGGATTCCGGACACGCGATTACTAAACCAGGACACAGATTGGCCTGGCACCGCCTGATCGCAGGAGTCTGGATGAGATAAAAGGGACAGAAAGATGCTGCCAAGGTTCCCTTGCTGCTCTTGCTACTGTGTGGGCGCCATGGACTGTTTCTCCTCTGCGACGCCCCTCTGCCAGGCCGCTCTGCCTTGGAGCCAGGACTGGCTTCTTTACTGTAGACATTAAATTATTCGCCTCCTGAAGTGAGTGAAATCATTTCTGTCCCAAATGATGCTGTCATTTAAAAAGTAGTTCATGCAGACCTTGCTACTTTCTTCTGAGAGATCATTTCAGATCTTGATGCTTTTTTGTAAAACAAGGAAAAAAATCCAGTTCCACACGCAGGATTTGATATTCAGCCACAGTTTGCTTATGAAGTGTCTCGCACTGACTCCCACCTTTACATGGTTTTCAGGGGCTTGTGTGGCCCAGTTCCCAACTTTTCTCTGCGTTAGTTGCTGTAGTAATTTGCCGCCCAGTATCTGAATAGTTTTTTTTCTGTATTTTCACTTCTTTTTATGTTTTGGGTGCTGGGGATCAAACCAGAGCCTCATGCAGGGTAGGCAAGAGCTCTCCCGCCAAGCTACATCCATAGCCAATACCTTCATCTGTAAAGTGCACGTTTAATGTGCTGTGTATGACTTTCTGAATAGATAAGTGAAACTTTGATTTGTTCTTACGAAATTGTATGTGATGCTAACTAAAATTTGCCAGGTTTGCATTTTTACAGAAATCCGTTCTGCTTACCCCAAAAGTGGTAGCTGTGATGTGTGGTGGGAGGAACCGCTGTCGGGTAGCATTTTGCTTTCAGTCCAACCTAGAGAGCCCTGTGGCTGGGGCTCTGCAGTACTGCACCTTGGTGCTCAGCTTTTACTACTGTGAAGTGAGGTACTGCCCTTCAGGGTTGTTTTGGAAAACTAAGGAGGATTCATGTTTGGAATCATCTGACACTCTTCCAGCCATGGGTTAGATACCCACTGACATGCATGCAGAGTGGTTGGCCTTCCAAAACTTCCTCAAAATGATTGATTTTTCTTTTTATATTTAAAATTTTGTTTGGGATTCTGTGGATAAACCCAGCCCCTCCCACATGACAGCTCAATCCACAGCCTCAACAATTATTTTTATATCTAGCAGGACACTATAGATTATTATTTTTTATTTTATTGGTACACAATATTTTTAGGTATACAATATAATGACATTCATCATTGGAAATTTGCACCTTTACATAATCTCTCTTGGCTCTTATTTTTCCCCCTTTCCCTGCCTTCCCTTCAACCCCTCCATCCCTCCGTATTTACAGAGACTTTGTTTCCATTGTTTCATTTTATCATATTAATTCCATTCTTTGAATTATTTTAGCAGAGCTTAAATTGTGCCCTATATATGTCTGAATTAGGCGTTTGGGAAAGAAGCAAATTATGTTTGGTGTGTTAATTGCTTTCATTAATATTTAATTGACCAGAATTCCTTAATCCTTTTATAGTATTACTTATTGAAGTTAAAATGTTATAACTACCCTAATATTAAATTTTACAGAGATTTGACTACATTAGCTTGTTTTGATTCACTCCAATGAAAGTGGATTAATTCTAAATTTAACAAAATTAGTGTTTAAGTCATCAGTCATGTTTGCTTTTCTGATAAGTTAACACTCAGCCTGTTTTTAAACTCCATTAACTTTTCTCTTTCAATATTTAATTCCCTGTTCACTCATCCCTTTGCCTTTCTGCAACTTATTTTAGTCCATGCCCTTTTTGAAGCTGTTTACTCATCTTGCATGTACAGTGTGATTAATACAAAGTTATGCACACGGGTGCATAGGTTATAATATCTGAGGGAGAAACCATCACTTTCAGCAACTCCAGATGACAACCAGTTTCTTTTTCCTATTGATTTACTGTTCGAGAGTATATCTGAAAGGATATATTAAATATTTGTATGTTTTGTAGTGTTAGAACATCATGATTTTATTTACAAGTAGGAGATTTTGAGAACTCAGTGAATAACACTTGCTGCTTTGGCCTGTCATCTTGTTTAAATAGTAGCAGAGTCCCCAGTTGCTACCCAAAGGATGTGTGGACAGTAACTTGCGTGATCCTCTAGCCTGGGGCGTCCTTCCGGGGTGATGCATGTGGTAGCAGTTCTGAGATATACAGGAAAAGTGTTGGGTTGTCTGACCTCAAGGAATTTGTCATTTATCTGCAGACACAATAGTAGCATGTATAAAGTGGACATCTCACATTGGATGTAACTGTGTCCTAATGTGCACGGAGCATTACTAGACTCTGTTGCAGAGGCTGTCGCAATCCTGAGGGTAGTCATAGTTAGGGAAAGTTTGCTGACAAATAACGATAATGGATCCAAATCTAGAAAAATAGATAGAAGCCAAGCCTGGATCAGAGTGTCTAAAATGACTGAAGAACCTATTGCCCATTTTGTATTCATTTTTTCTGTCAATTCTCCAAAGGAAAACTGTCTCCTGACTTACTGACCACGGAGTTCTTTTAATTTCCCATTTGGTGAAATCCCAGTTATTCTGCGACCTCATACTATCTCTGCACACCCTACCTCTCAACTAGAGGATTAATTTGTTTTAAAAAGATGATGTTGGATATTGAAATATCATTGTATATATTCCTCAGATCAATTCATTTGTTGCTGAATTCTAACAAATGTATTTTGAATACCTGATGTATCACTTAGTAGAACAGTGGGGCCGTACAAGGCTCGAATGGTGTGTGACATATTAATAGAGAGACAGATATGCCAGGGTTTCCTATGAATTTGGAGGTGGACTGGACAATTAACTTGCTCTGTTACGAAGTTAGGGTGGGAATCTAGATGAAATACCCTATATGACATAATGTAGACTATAAATTAGGCTACTTGTTTCTCAAAAGATTTTAAAACAGCTCAATTAACAAATGAAGAATATTAAAATAAAATGCAATTCATCAGCTCTTTAAAGGGGGAGCTGACAAAATGAAGTTGTGGCTAATATACTTGTAATGATGGAGTAGTAAATTTGGGCATGAATGTCCCTCTGCCGTGGAATACCATGTGTGAATAGGTGTGAATGGACCCAGCACTTGCTGGAGATCACTTGCTACATCAGACAGTTGGGGAGACATCAAGGCTAGAAGGTGAAAGTTGACTGTTTGTGAACCTCAGGGAACACACAGGGCTGAGGAGAAGCCACATCCTCTGGATGGTGAATGAAAAAAATGATCTAACCATCCTCATTGTTTCTATGGATGACCATAAAATATAACATGGAGATAAGTTGAAGTAGACATCGCTTCTATTCCCATCTCATAGGTCAGACATTTGGAGTTTCTAAATCGTAATTGTTTCGATTGTCCCTTGTATTTCTCAGTGTGCTTCATTACTGGTCAACTGAGCTAAAGAAACTGGCAGACCAGTGAGGGTAGCAAGTGTCCTCACTTGGCCTCAGTGAGGTTTTTAAATTTAATTTAATTTAATTTTTTATTAATTTTATTGGTACATTTTAGGCATACAGTACAGTTACATTCATCATTGGAAATTTGCACTTTTACATAATCTTTCTTGGTTCTTACTTTTTTCCCCATCAGCGAGGTTGTTTTAAATGAACGATTTCTTAAGTGGGTTTAGTGTTCTTCTTTTTGTATTCCTGGGGTCAATCTTGTGTAAATCATAGGACTGTCATTTTAAATATGTGTTGCCACTGTTTAAGAAATGAACGAAATAGTTATCCAAAATTAAGAAAACTAGACTTCATATCTGAACTATTTTTTCCTTCACTAAAACTCTCTTGGTTCCTCCTAAAATATTTGAAATGAATCAAAGCAAGTATCCTTTCTCTGTTTTCCAGTAGAGTGGGAGTCGGTTATTGAGAAGGGAGTTATGCTAACAGGTCCTGTTTAGGACTTGTCTGTTGTTACCTAGTGACTGTGTATGGTGGGGTGGGTAGAGAGACATATGGCGGATTATATGTCTATTATATTTGCGCCCCAGGACCTAGAAGGTGGGCCAAGTCCTCTGAAACATCAGCAGGTGCATAACTGTGAGAGCCCAGAGCCTTGCTTGGCAGATGACGATGATGCAGGAAGTAAATCCCTTGAGAGACAGCTTTTGAGGACTCAACTGCAGTGCTGCTGCAGTGCTGTGTGGGTCATGTGTGGTCGTCTGCTGGGAAGCACTGAAGTCAGCCAGAATCCTGGAGCTTGGCTAGTCGAACAGAATGATTGCAGTCAAAGCATGTCTATATTTTTCTGTATTGTATTTTATTTATTACATTTTATTTTAGCAATACTGGAGATTGAACCTAGGGTCTTTACCCTGAACTACATCCACAGCACTTTTCTATTTTTCTGACAAGGTCTCACTAAGCTGCCCAGGCCGGCTTCCAACTTGGGATCTTCCTACATCAGCCCCCCAAATCCTGAGATTACAGATGTGTCAGAGAAATAGTGTCAGGGAAAATGAAAAATTACATTAATAAAAATAAGGACTGTTAATAAACCTTAAGAACTGTTTCAGATTAACCCTGTTAGAAATGAATTGAATTTTAGTTGCTAGCAGGAGTTAAAAGCTGAGTTAAGAAGCATAATAGCTTTTGTCATTTATACCTCGATTGGAGAGTTACCTACTTGGAGTAACTATTGTACTCGTATCTGCCACCATCTGTCTCCAGCATTTATGACACACATACTTTTCATTTGTCATATGCGGTATCATCTTCAGGCTTTCTATAAAGGACTGTGAGGTCAGACACTGTAATGGCCCTTGGGGCTATGGTTGGTACAGGTGGCATCCGAGCCCTGTGGTGGCTGTCTTCAGAGCCTGCTCTGAGGGCTGAGTAGATGGTGTTAGAGCCACAACCAGGAAGTCCGTCACATCTGCGAAAACTGGCATGTTGTTCCACCACTGCAGGGACATCTAGAGTAAGAGTTCCAGTTCGTGTTCCTGTCCAAGCTTTTCAGTTATATACGTCTTTATTGTACATCCACACCACTACCAAGTCTGTTTTTACTGGGAAATGATGGCTTATAATCCAAACTTCCCCTGGGCATTAATGGACAGGGAATTATCATCTATCAGCTGGCTCAGGACATGTGAAGGAAGGATGGAGGCGTAGGTGGTCCCCCTGCATCTGCTCATGGCTGTCTGAACACTACAAGTTTGCGGAAAGGGTTATCTGAGGTCATGCAGGTTTATGTTCTGTTCCTGGCTATGGGGAAATCACTGCTCAAGAAAGCGCTGCATAAGACTCAATAACGTCCTCAGCTTTGCCAACCTCAGTGAATGGAATTTGAATGTGACCTTGGGTGCAAACTGATGCAGTCTGAGCAACTTTGCCAACTTCTTTTAACAACCTGAGACAGCTCACCAATTAAATTCAGCACATATGTTCACAGGACTTGTGCTTTTCAGGCTTGTGTGTATATATATATATATACACACACACACACACTACCAAACAAATATATATGGGGATATATATCTGCAGAAGAAATTAAGCATTGAAATAAGACATGTAGGAAATAAGGGGTTTACAAGAGGTCTTTACATTTTTACTTGGCATTGTGTTGCCTTTGTAATATTTACCGTGCAGCATTGTACAGTTTATTCATTTATTCAGTGATAGTTCACTCTCTCCTTTTCTCCTTCCCTTCCCTCCCCTCTCTCTGTGTCTCTCACCTGTTTCTCTTCTTGCAGTATTAGGAATGGAACCCAGGGCCTTTACACAGAACTATACCTTTAGCTCTTTTTATTTTGAGACAGGGCTTTACTAAATTGCACAGTTGCCCAGGTTGGGCTCAAACTTGTAACCCTCTTACCTCAGCCTCCCAGAGTGCTGGGATTACAGTTGTGTTCCACTCTCTCAGATTTAGGGAGTTTTTTTTTTTTTTTGTATTAGCATTTTAGACAACACATTTATTGAGAATTATGTACTGTGTGCTATGAGCTAGGCAAAGAGAGCCAAGAGATCTTGGTTTTACTTCAGGAAAGTCTCAGTTTGATGAGAAAGTGGGCTCACCAGAGGGGTGCCTGAGCTTGGACAGCTGGGGAGGAGGAAGCCTTAACCTTTAGTATGTTGACTGTTGGGTCACAGAGCCTTCGAGGAAGACCACTTAGAAAAACCTGGAAGGAGGCGAAGGAAGACAAGAGGGGAAGAGGATCCAGCAGAGCTGGTGGCCATGTGCTGGAGCAGCAGGACCTGGACCAAAGAGGGTGTAGTGCAGGGCTCAGCCGGACACATGGGTGCAGCAGGCGGATTGTCACTGTTGCATGGGCAGGACTCAAACTCCAAGACGGGTTGTATGGTTCTTTGCAGCAGACCCACCCTGCCATCCTGGTAAACTGGCAGGTGTCTCCTTCCCTAATAGTCAGATCCCCTGGCCGAGCACCTGTGTCACCTATAGGGCACCATTTGCCCTCGACACGCCCCTTCCTGTAGGCCTGTCACTTCACTTGTCATCTGAATGCTGTAGCCTAGAAACTATGGTCTCTGTAGCCCCACGAGCTAGAAAAGTGTTGGCAGTCAGCATGTATAACTCAGAAGACACACAGCATACATGAACTTAGGTGACCTACTTAGGTTAGAAAACAATAAAATAATCAGTGAAGCAAACAAATAACCAAGAAAACCCACAAACATTTTTTCTTCCATCTGTCATATGCCTTTTCCCCCATAAGCCAACACTTGGACCATCCCGCATTTGAAAAATACCAACATGTACACTGCTTTAGCTATGATTAAACATTTATAAATAAAAGTAATAGAAGTAACATTTAGATGAGTTAGATTCTTTCATAGAATAAGCCTAGCTGCTGCTGAAAACTGTGCAGACCCCAAGATAGAAGAAAAGTGGAACAATGTCTGAAAGTTGTTGATCTATTAATTTTGGAGGTTGCAGTGTTAAGCTGGTCTCCTTGGCTCTGTGGAGCTGGGTGGAGTGGAGCTGTGTTGGCCTCTAAAGCCAGTGGATGGAAGGCTCCAGTGTAGGAGGACATATGAGATTAAGAGCCTTGGGTTTAAAAGTAATCCTAGTTGGAATCCCAGTTTTAACATGTGGGCAAGTTCCTTGGTTCTTCTAAGTACAAATCTTCTTGCATGTATAATGGCTTCTATCCAGATGTCTCCCCAAAGCCCTATGCACTCATAGGTGGGGTTTTTGGGAGGTGGCTGGATTGTGGGTGTGTGATACTGGGATTGAGGGTATGTGGTACTGGATTAGTCCATGGATTGGTTTAGGATGTGGAAAATTCAAAGGCCCATCCTTGGTGTGGGTGGGATTAACCAATAGGCTTGTAGCCTGAATGGAATAAAAAGGGAAAGGGAGGATTGTTGCTTGCTGCCTCCTGCCTGCAGTGGCATTGAGTGTTTCTGCTCTGTGATGCCCCTTCCCCATGCTGCCCTGCATTAGAGCCAGCCAATGTGGACTGAAACCTCTACAAAATGTGAGGTAAAAGAAACCTTTTGTCCTTTAACTTCTAGATGTTGTGTACTTTGACCCAGCAATGAGAAAGTAACTAAGACACATGACAATACTATATGTTCTTTCTTAATAACTCTCGGACACTATGAAAAGAGGTGGCATCTTATACAGTGGACCATTGAGTTATAATTGGCTTGGCATACAAACAACTTCAGTTATGACACAAATTTGAGTTTTAACTTACCACCAAAGTCTTGAGTTACGTCCTGAATACGGGCTGCTTGTGCTTCCAGATGGTCTCAGATACAGATAAAACTCTTAAGAGTTCTAGAAAGAACATTATAACATCTTTTCCTGTGTGGGGTTAATTGAGAAATCCTGGGCCAATGCCTCTCTAAGGACACTGAGATCTGCCTGTGTACAGGAGAGAGACTTTGAAGGCTGTGTAGAGGGGCCTGAGTCTTCACTGGCCAACTTGAGTTACAACCAGCCCTCAAGAACAAATTGAGTTAATAAGTCAATGGTAAACAGTATATGCAGATATTTTACCATAAAATGTGATCCCAGTTAAGTTGGAATTAATGTGGAGGTATAATGTTGAGGGAACTACACCAGACTTGTATAGGAGGCTGTGTAGTTTCAACTGGGTATTTGGGTAGATGAAAAAATGAGAGGAAAGAAAATAACATGTATAGTATTAAGAAATCTTGGCTGAGGAGAGGCTAGACATCTGTCTGGGCATGAAAACCAGATTTCTGAAGATAACAGCCTTGCTTGAAAGATGAGAATTTGTAATCATGCAGAATAATGGTGTCTGGGTCCTTCACCACACAGTAGTAGGCACACAATGTGTTTTTTCTCTCAAAGTTCTGAGAATAGTTCCCAAAGGAATCATTAACACACCATGAAAATCAGCATTAGAACACTCCAAAAGAGTGAGTTAAAAAAGGCACTTAAAGACTTTGAAAAAACTTAGTCTCTTTTTGTCCCCAGTATGTACTCCTGGGGTGAACCACCCCCCTCTAATTATGTGAGACTTACATGTGTCCTCTTTCCCTTGCCGTATTGTGCATGCTCAGTATGAGTTATTACAGAAGGCTTCCACACCACCTGGTGAAGAATGTGGAAATGACCAGTGATAATCACACACACACGTGTGTGTGTGTGTGTGTGTGTGTGTGTGTGTGTGTGATGGCTGGGATGGAGGAGGAAAAAATAATGCAAGACTGAGAAAATGGTGTGAATTACAGAGAGCAAACGAAAACAAACAAAAATAAAATATCAGGGTAAAATAGTCGATAAAGACGTCTGGCATTTTTTAAATAAGAGACTTTTAAGAAAGATTTCTAGATGATGGGGCCAAAATAAGAAAACCATCATGTGGTGGAAGTGTTCTTTAGACAGTGTTTTGATCTCAAACCTAATTTTGTGACTAAATTTATAATCAGAATAGGTTTTATTTCCTTACAGGGACTGTCAAACTAAGTAAAATAATAACTTTGTGTGGTATAAACATGTGCACAAAATTTATATAGGGGGCAGTTGATTAATCTTAACCATACATGATGTCACATGATTGTCTCTGTATTATTGTCTGAATATCAAGATGAATGTGAGGATTCTGATAAATACGTCATGAAGACAAGAACATAGAGGATGGACGAGAGAGCAGTGCCACACTGTCATGTTACTCTATGGTTTACAACAGCTCTAGTGTGAACCCCTAGGAGGGATGTGTACTTGTGCTGCTGCACTGTTTCCCAGGAATCTATACTATTTTAACCTCTTAGACTTGTTTGATCTGTAGCACACATACCTTGTAAAAGCCGTATTTGAATTTCCTCTTGAAATTTATAAAGAAAAGACCTGTCAGTGAATTATTCCTAAGGAAGCTTTCTATTAGAAAGTTTTTGAATTACTTTGAGTTGTCAGTTTTCTGTTTTTCCTTTACCGATTTACTCTTAAACACAGATTCTTCCAACATTTTTCTCTTTGTACTGAAATGGATTCCTAAATTTTCTTTAAAATTTGACTGATATCTTTTTTGCAAAAAGTGTTAATACTTCCATAGCATTGTCAGTTTTCTCATTAGTAAGAATGAGTTAAAATTATGTAAGTGACTTCAGAAAGACCATATTAATATTCATATTTAATGATACACACAGGTTATTATAACATGTTCATATTTGTGAAAAAGAAGTAAGTAGGATTACCAGAGGAGATCGGAGTAGAGTTATGAACAACTATGACTGTTTTTTGCCTTGCTTGTTACTAAATAGCAAAAGAAGAGGAAGTCTTCTTTTATCAAATTATCAGCCTTTTAAAGAAATAATTGATGTATATAATCATTATACATAGTTTATAAATCTCAATCACCATTTCACAGCTACACTATGCTATGATGCTACTGAACATGCATGGTGATCTCTTTCTTAAATGTTAACGAATGTATGATCTAATGCATATCTGAGTACAGAAATGTTTCTTAAAAGTAAGCCACATGGCTTTGTCTTAGAATGCTTTTTATGTATACACAGACACAAAAATTCTTATATAGTGTGCTGTCATTATTAGGGAGTGTTTAAGCTGTTCATAATAAAAACCCAAATGTATAGTGCTTATTGTCATATGCAAAAAGAAGTCTAGACTTACAGCAATTTCAGGGTTAGTTAATTCAGGGTCTCAATGACGTCATTGCCAGGTTCTTTAAACCCTTAAAATTGTTATAGTTAAGCATCACCAACATGTAAGACGTTAAGCTTCAGGCTTGTTCCAGAATCCCTGCCTCAGAAAGAGGTGAGCAGACATAGAAACGGGAAACTATTCCATAAACACCTCTTGTAAAGCAGCTTCCTGTAATTTACTGCATCTGGGCCCCATGACCCAACCCAGAACAGTCATTGGGAGCAGGCCATGGGACTGATTGCGTTAGGCACAATCACATGGTATTATCTAATCCTAATGTACCTGTGCGGCTGAGAGGTGTTCTGCTGCCCATGAAAGATGATCAATTCAAGACGAAGAATAAAATTGAGATTCTGCTAACAGAGTAGTGACCCTAGGATTACGGTTTAGGTTGGTGGCAAATATCACAACATTTTATATAATCAGCTTACAATAAAAACTATATTTTCAACACAGAGTTGAAGATGAAGTCTCCACTAAAAGTCTTATGGGAATAATCTTTTAGGATGAAATAGAAGTTAGTCTTTTGGTCTTCTGTGGAAGCTCTGCTTATGACAGGATAGTTTGTAGGGCAATAGCATTTTACTGACAAGCAAAGTAAAAATTTGCCTCTCTGATATTGTCACATGAACAATTATATCATGCAAAAAAACCACTCTGCTACTAGTTCCTCCTGTTTTATCTTGTATCGCCCTCTTCCCTTATTATTCCCAACTGTCTATTCTCTCCCTACCCTCAAGTCCTATGTCCTGCTAAGATTGTTATATTTTGTTCTTTTCAGTGCAAGACTAATAATTTAAGAAGTATGCAGTGTGATCAAAGTCACGGTGAATGCTTAAATGTAAATCCATTATTAGGGTAAAAGACAGAGAACACTGCCCCTCATTTTGAACACAGGTATTCCATCATTTTTGTCACTTTCTGAAGCAGTTCTGGAAATTCTGTTTTGTGTCTTTAAGAAGGCATGATAAAGTAAATCTGGTGAATGCTACTGCCCAGTGGCCTACAATTAAAAGGCGGGCTTATAAAACTTGTACAGTGGACCCCAAAAATTCACAGAGATTATGTTCCTAGAGTACCTGCAAATTGCAAAAAAACCAAGAATTTCAGATAGCTTGAGAAAAATGCTTATAAATGCCTGTTTTATAGTTTAAACCCTAAATATGTGATGTCTCCCACAGTTATGTGATTTAATTTAATAAAATACTGTATTAATAAAGCCTGAGAAGGTTCAGGGTATTTGGCAGCATCATAGGGATCTTAGGGCTTAAGAATAGCAAAACCAAGAATACTGAGTTAGCTACACACAGTAAAGCAAACCTGTTATGATGCTGGAATGCTGATGCATTTGACAGAGATGGGTTACAGGGCAGCAGCCAAGCAGGCGGAACTGAATGACGCTCTCGGATTGGTTATTTGCAAACCTCCCACAATAAAGCAATTGTGGAGGATACAGTATTTGTGTTTCCGGGAAATTGCGAGGATTTCCTTGAACAATTATTAGTTAGGTTTTAAGGAAAGCTCCGCGAGTGACCGAGGCCGCGACCTCTCAACTGAGACTGCACGGGATTATACTGTAGTTGTCTTCATCCACCTGACTCGCTAGATCTGGCACCATGCGGCCTCTGGCTCTTCCCTAAGTAAAAATGAATATAAAATGTGAACATTCTGAATCAGTGGAGGACATAGAGGCAGCTGTGATAGCACAATTAAAGACACTCGCGACACTCGCGACACTCGCGAAAGAGAACTTCCAGAGCTGCTTGAGAAAGTGGCACAAACTTTGAGACATTCCTGTTGAAAGTGAGGGGAGTACTTTGAGGGAAATTAATTGCAGTATATCTTCTACTGTCATAAATTTTAAAAATTAAGCATTTTGTGTATTCTTCAATCACAGCTTATATATTAAGTGATAATAATTAACCCAAGAATTTCAACTGAAATGTACGGTTAACTATTAATTTAAAAACTTGGGGTTTAGCCCAGTGTAGAGCACATACTTAGCAGATAAAGCAGGTGCAAAGCCTTGGATTCCATCATCAGCACTAACCAAAAAAGCCTAAGTATGCTAAGAACAATTCCAAAATAATTTTGTTAGAGGAAGCATTGAGAGTAGGAAATTATAAAGTTCTAAATATTATTAAGCTGTGTAAATTGGCAGAAATTTATCAATAATGTAAGTATAGTTTATCAGTTGAAAGTTATATTTTCATGTGACCTTCAGATTTAAATTGTTAGAAATTTAAAATCAGAAAGCCACCTATGCTGCTTTTAAAGAGCATATACACATTCCCAGCCACATTTAAAATAATTTTTATTAGTTAAGTTTATTGGTACATTTTAGATATACATAATGGTCACATTCATCAAATGGAGTTTGAGTCTTCTTTTTTCCCATTCCCATCCTCTACCTTCAACCCCTCTTAACCTCCTTATTTACAAAATCTTTGTGTCCATTTTTCCCCTTATTTTCTTTCATTCTTTTTTTTTTTTTTTGGTACCAAGGATCGAACCTGGGACCTTGCACTTGTGAGGCAGGTGACAGAACCACTGAGCTAAATCCCCGACTCCTTTCCCCTTCTTTTCTTGTTTTTTTCCCTTTTCCTTTCCTTCCTTCCCCCCTCCCCACTCCCTAGTTTCCCTTCCCATTTGAAAATTTTCTTCCTATTTCACAATATCTATTAAACATTCTGGTCCTTATTTACACTTCTGATTTCTCACACCAGAGAAACAATGTGATATTTACATGTGTCCAATTTATTTCACTGAAGAGCATGGTGTCCAGGTCCATCCATTTAACTATAAATGCATTGTTTATCCTTCTTTATGGCTGAGTAGTACTCCATTGTATAAAAGAAAAACCACAGAGAATATTTGAGAATTTAACATTTTCATTGATCTGCAGCACCAGTCATTACCTTGAGGTCATATATGGCAGGATTTCACTGAATACTCATAAAATGAAAGAAACTAGATAAAATCAGAACACATTTATCTTCAACCCTAGAGCAGAGCTGATGTGAAATGCTGAATGTTTAGCTTTGTTTTCTTTCTCCTCCTCTCCCTCTCCTCTTCTTTCTTCCTTCCTGTCTTGGGGAGTTGAACCCATGGTCTTCACTCACAGCTCCCTCCCTAAACCATCCACACCTCTCTTTTATAAAATTTTGAGACAAGGTCTCACTGAATTGCCCAGGCTGGGCTTAAATTTGTAATCTTCCAGCCTCAGCCTCCCAGACTGCTGGGATTGCATATCAGGTTTAGCTATTCTTAAATGTTGTGAGATCATTGTGTGTGTGTGGACACACGGGTACACTTTCTCCTCACATCCTGTTTCTGCTTAGGTTGAGGGCATTCAGAAATGTCGAATACATGAAATGTCGTCATTGTGCTCTTTGCAAATGTACAACCCCTGCAGAAACAGTGCCAGTGTTAGGAAAATGTCTTTCATCTAACCGTTTATGATACACAATCAAGACTGGAAACCTTGTCAATCCCTTTCTTGAGCAGTTGGGCTGAGCAGCATCTTTTCTAAGGAAATCTCGACGCGTTCCCCCTTTAGTAAACTCCGTTAGGTGATTCAGCATGTTTTCTCACAGCAGAGTAGTATTTTGGACAAGCACATATGTCAGACCACTTCCTTGCACATATTTAGCTTCTGTGCCTGCTGAGTCTTGGTGTCCTAGCTTGGGGTTCGGAGCTGAGAGGCATCATTTAGCCTCTGAGTGGCCTGTGAAAGTGCCTGTTAAACTCTGCGTGACTTTCAGTTTGTATCTGTGGCTTGTTTTTCTCATTTTTTGAGTTGGAAGTGGTGACTTAATTGGCAGTGGATGTTGCTTAGCTTACAGAGCCATAGAAACAGAACACAGTCCTCTGCTGTGATTGTTTGACAAATACAAACCCAAACTTTCTGTAGATGAAAGACACCTGCCATTAGAAATTATATCCATTCCTTTTAAACCTTAAGAATGTAGCATATTGCATTTATATATCCCTAAATGTGTCTTTGGTTTCATAAGCAATTTCTGTTACAAGGAAAGTATAAAAATAAGGAAGAAGAATTCTTCAAATTTTATAAATGTTGCATATATACAGTTGTTAGCTGACTATCTAATTGATAAGCATTGCATTGTGGATCTAAATACAATTTAAATGTGAAAAAACCCTGAGAACTAGGGAGTGGTTGTCAAACTCCAAAATTAGCCTATCTTCAGCTCTTTCCATAGTTTTGATCTGTATTTCTTTATGCAAGCCAAGACTGAGTTTTGACCAGAGTCAAGAAGTTGAAAATATAGCATTAAAAATGGGAAAATCAGTAAACATCAAACAGCTTTTTATGCAACTAATAAATATTATATTGTTATGTAACTTATTTTATACAATAAGAAATTAAAGAGCACAAGTGGGGAATATGCTAGTGTGATAACTGAACTTATCCATTTGTTTACTTTGTGGAATTAGGAAGTTTGTTATATAGACAGTGTGACATCATGTCTGTATCATTGTTGAAACACATTTGCAAAGCGGGTTGAAGACATGATCTATCATAGGATGGAGTGACGTATTCGGTAACTTGTTGATATATTCAATAAAATGTTTTCCATTTAACTAGCTGCCTGACGTGTATGTGGCATGGGTGTATTGAGTTTTTCTCTTTTTTCATTAGTACATATTTGCATACTTAATGATCAGGAAGAGAGATGGAACATGTACATAACATGTCTTAATTCTCTTTTCATCTCCTTTCCTTCTCCCCTCCCCTCTCCCTCAGTCTCTTGGTCCACTTCCCTTTTGCAAAAAAAATCAATCTCCTTGTTTCCTGTTATCTATCACCACTCCTGCTCAACATACCACTCAGTACATTAGCCAGAGCAATCAGGCAAGAGAAATAAATAAAAGAGATATGAATAGGAAAGAAAGTCAGATTATCACTATTTGCAGATGACATGATTCTCTACATAGGAGACCCCCAAAATTCTGCCATAGTCTCCTAGCACATAAATTCAACAATGCAACAAAATACACAAAACAGCCCACAAAAATCAATACTTTTCCTGTATACCAATAATTAACTCACTGAGAAAGAATTTAGGAAAACAGTAGTACTCACAGTTGCTTTAAGAAAAATTAAATACTTAGGAATTAACTGAGTAAGTGAAAGACCTCTATAACAAAAACTAAACTGTTATGAAAAAGAAGATCGAAGAAGATTCAGAAAATGAAAAGCTAGCCTCTGTTCCTGCAGTGGCAGAACTAACATTATCAAAATAGTCATATTTCTAAAGCTAATATGTAGATTTAATGCAATCCCATTGAAAATATCAACAGCGTTCTTCACAGAACTAAAGAAAAGCATCCTAAAATACGCATGGAATCAGAAGTGACCCAGAATAACAGAAGCAGTCCTGGGCAACAGGAGCAGAGCAGGAGGCATCACTACCTTGAATTTCAGTGTATATCACAAAGTTACAGTGATAAAAACAGCACGACTCTGGCATAGAAGCAGCCATGGATCAGTGGAACAGAACAGGGAATGCAGAACCAACCACGGCACGTTCCACTAGCTAACCTTTGACAGGGTCCAAACACACAGCTGGAGAAATGTTAGAAAGAGAAATAGAATGATCTCTTATCTGTGAGTCAGACTTTCCCTTCCTCGTGGGAAAAGAAATTCTCGCAGCTTAGGTTCTGCGTGATGAGCTAAGGGCAGGATGGTCCAAGAAAAGGCGTATTATTTACTAGCTCACTGAACTTCAGCGCTCGATGCTCTGGGAAACCATAGCGAGGCTTCCCCACAGTCCTTGACTGGTGTCTGGACGTGGCATCCGTTTCTTGTCTTTTGTGTGTTGGAATCAGCTCTGGGCTTGGTCTCAGAAATTTTTATCATTGTAGCCAAGACAAAAAGAAGTCAAGAAGATAGAAATGCCCTTTCAGACCCATGGAGAAGGCCAAACCATCCTGCTGTGTTGGCTTTCCCGGAGCTCCCCTCCTGATTGGATCCGTCCCTCAAGCAGAACTAGAATTTAAAGAAGGGAAGGGATACTTGAGACCCACAGCAGAATAAGTGCTTTTAGTTCCTCCACTAAAAGTCAGAAGGCATTACTTCTAAGTGCCCTGTAGAGATGAGGGTCCCTTGATTCATTCCCAAGTTTGGTGCGAGCGGTTGCCCACAGAGACCGTGGCCTTGGAATGCACAGACTGAACGGGCTGCCCTTAGCAGAAGTGCAAGCCAGCTGGGGAGTGGTGCAGACCACTGAAGGTCACCCTTAGGGTTGAGGATACCATTAAGTATTCAGTCAGTTAAGGTAGCAGATTATATCCACCTTTATATTTAAAAGACGTACCCAGAGAGAAGGAAAAAAGTTCCAGATCCTTGCTTTTATCAAAAAGAAACGTAAGTAAGCACACAAAGACCGCTTTAATTCGGCAGCGTGTACTAATGCATGGGACCTGGCTGTGTTCTAATTAATTTCTTTTTCTGCATGTTACACATGGGAACTGTCATCAGTCAAGACAGTCCGTCAGTGCTAATGTAATTTGCGGAATTTGCTATCTCCAAAAAGAGTTCACATAACCCCAGGCTCACACTTGGCCCACATTGTTTTGGCGGTAGGCAAAGGTGAGTATAGAAGAAGAAAGTGATGCTGCAAGGTGCGATGGGACAGAGTAAGATCCAGCAGTCACCTGGGTGCATTTTCCATTTCAGTCCCCGTAAAACCCAAACGATTCTGACGCAGCCATTGCACCTCGTCAAATCTTCACCTGTACGTGGCCGGAACTGGACCTGATGATCGCCAAGGTCATTTGTCACGGTACAAAGTCATGAGTAGAAAACTGTGACAGTGTAGAAGAGTACAGAGTAAATCACTGACACAGAAAAAGGTACACTCAGCAAAGAGCTGAGGAATGACTGATGACTATGGCTAGACCGAATGATGATTTCAGCCATTGTTAATGAGTGACATTTTAAAGTTATACTGTGGAAGCTGAAAGGTAGAGGTATCTAACGATCCAGGAACAATTCGTTTGAACTTGTGCTTAAAATTGTGTTAGAAAAACCTGTTTCCAAATTTAGGTTCACTTACTCTCAGGAAAGACTGACATTGAATAAAATGTAACCATTTTTAAGAAGGGGGAGGAATGCTTATCAATATGCAGTTCGGGGCACTTCTTTATCATGTTTGTGGCATGCATTCACAAGCTGTACAGCAGTTTTAACTTTCACAGCATGATTAAGTCTTTGTTAGGCTTTCTTATATTTAGGGTAATCAATTGCATATTTAAGGATAATTACCTCGATAGTATTCTACTTTTCCTCCCATTAAATGGGTTGTGCAATCATTATATGTTTGTATTATTTTGACATTTTGGAAATAGGGAGAATGTTACTATCTTAAGGTTCTTGAGTCTTAATAGAAGTTATTTACCTTGGAATGTCATGGTCAGAAAATTCTTTGCTTAAAGTAAACTACAAAGACATTGAAAATAATGAATGCCAAACTGAGAAGACTCAACTTCCAAATTAAAGCATAGATTGTTTTGAAGAGTGTCCAGTTTCAAATACAAATGTCCAGTTTCAATGAAGAAATTGCTAAACAGAGGCTTATGTAAGATTCGGGATACTTACTACTTTTGAGATAAACGTTCAGTCTGGAATGTCTGCCTTTATAATGTATGATCACAGAAGTAATTGATAATTGTACTTTGCAGATTACTGGAGGCTTTGAAAGAACTGTTTATTTCAGAAAAGGGAAAATAGTGTGTAATTATTGAAAATCCCAAGAACTGAACTTCTGCATGGTAAAACCTGCTAGGAAATGTCCATAAATCACGCTACAGAACCCTAGAATTTGGAGTAAATGTCCTATTGTTTGTTTAGAGGTTTAAACAATGCCTCTGATCACGTTTTTCTTTATTGTTGATAAATAATATTTGCTACTGACAATAACTTGTCTGTGGGCTCTGTATGTGTGTGGGTGTGAACCCTTAGAGAACTCCCTGTGTTGTGTCTTTCACTGCATTACACTTCTTATCAAAAAGAGAGATTCAATTTAGTATTAAGTAAGCAACTTGAAGGCTGAGGAACTGGGATCTAAAATGCTTTGCTTTCTCAAGGTGGCTCTGCAATTACTGTTGTCTGGGGTTGGATGTTGGCTTCACATCTTGGTAGCTTATTTTTGTTACCAAGAAGGTGGAAATATGTCTTCCAGAACACCCCTCTTGAGGTAAAATATTTTAATTATTTTTCACCATCAACCAGCAGGGACAAACCTTTCCTTAGTGTGGTTTCTAAGAAGGATTGGTGGAAGGATTAAATTTTGATGTGTTTTTCAAAGAGTTGTAAAGAAACTTCCAGAAGGGTGAATAATGTGAAAAAATGAAACTCATATTGAGCATGTTATACATAAAACGCTCAATTGGACAACCTGTATTATCCACACTGATAGAAGACTGATCTGCCTTGCAAGCAGAGATATTATTCAAATCAGTCTTCATCACACAGTAAGCAAATCCCTGCAGAGGGTTAAAATCAGGCATGTTTAATTATTGAGGAGCTATAAGGTGTCAGGCGTCATATCAGTCTTTGGAAAAACAGAGGTCAGTTAGACACTGGGTGGGTTTGTAGGAGTTCTTTCTAGTGGAAAGTCATTGTTTTCTAATTTCAAATCCCTGGCTCTCTTAGGGAATTATAAAATGGAACTGAAAGAATAATCTGTAACAGAGGAAATACAGGCAAGAGAATGTTTGAATGTTAGGGCAATAACTTTGTATTCCTTCATTTCTCACTGGCAAGATACCTCTGTTTTTGAGCCAAGGAGTACTATTTAAAGTGATTGACTAATTATAACTTTTGTCATATTCTTTGGTGAATTCTATCTCAAGTCAAGTTCTGTCTGCCATACTTGGGTTACATCTTACTTTACCGAACCATTTTGTGGTAACTCTGTATGAAATTATTGACTCAGACTGGACTTCACTACTCCTTGCTCACATCCTCTTAGTAAATCTCAGTTTTATCTTTCATTTGCTCACAGTTCTAAAGGGGTAAGTCAGAGAGACCTCTGTCTGTCTGCCCACCCACGCGCCCACTTAGGAATTCACAAATACTTGGCAAGCACTTTCCATGCCCCAAACCTAAGGGAAGCACTGGGACAGAGAACTTGACCTTCAACTGAGAAAGCAAACACCAAATAACTGGTCTAATTGCATTAATTATGTGTGCCATGACAGACAAATACAGCCTGCTAGGAAGCAGCGTGTTATGGGTCTGGCCTTAGATGGCCAGATGAGGAAGGTGACATCTGTGCTGAGATTGAAAGGGTGAATAGATGTAGCCAAGCAAAAATATTTGAGATGCAGTATTTGGGCCTTTTCATAAGGAGAATGTTACTCAGGTGTCTTTACACGATTAAAAAGAACCGATTTCTTATTTGCATTAGTTTTCTTCAAGGAGAATCTTAGAGAAAGTCTTTTTCCCCATGTTTTTGTTGGTGAATTATTTAAAATTCTATGGGGAAGTGATTAGGCGTAGACAGAGCCTCTTTTATTAAACCTGTAAAGGAGACAGGGAGATATTTTACCTGCACACTCAGGCTACCATGTTGCGTTGTTTGTGGTTTTTGCATTTGATTTTGTGTCTGCTCCAACTCCTGTGTCTTTCCTCGGGAGCAGTTCTTGTTCTCTTATTCTGTGTGTTCCTTGTCTGTTGACTTCTCACCGGCCTCAGGGTAATTGGTTCCCCAGCATTTTATTAATCATATGAAAGTTTTTAAGTTATTTTTTTCAGTTTTGGGGCTAAATCCTTTTTGAGACAGGTTTTTTTCCCCCCCTCTGATATGTCAGGATCAAAAATCACCTTTTGCTTGTACTACAATGCTTTTTCCTTCATAGTCTTCCTATAGTTATTTTTCTATTTATCTGTTTGAATTAGGAGATCTCATGAGACCTGGTGGTACTAGCAGAGAGAGGATGGGATTTCTTTAAAGGGCTCCATATGCCCCCTAGAGATGGTGGCCTTCTCTTTACAGTGTCCTCTAGAGTCAAGCAGGGAGCAAGAGACTCAGGCAGCCTCTGTGGTGGGAAATCTGTGACATGAGGTTGGGACAGCTTTAATCCCTGTGCCTCCGATTCTCTGTTCTTGGACCCCAAAGCAGAGTCAGAGACACCTGCAGATGTAGCCCCATGGGTTCCCAGCGGTGTCTTGAACATGCCCTGTGCCTGACCGTTGGCTGGCGGTGTCCTGCTCTGCACCCCAGCACCTGTCATTTCCCCTTCTTTCATGGCACCCCTCAATTGCTTTGGCTTTGTTTGTCTGAGAATTGTAATTAATATCTCAATGGCCATGCACACATGAGGTTGTAAGCAGTACTAATGGCATTGTAATTATAATTAACAAACATTTATTTGGTCTCCTAGAAACAGAGTGTCTGATCAGGAGACATCTGAGTGAAGATATTAAGTAGCTTCCTTCCTTTATTTCAGGTAGATTGGCTTTCTTGTTTCTTGAGTGGAATCGTAGCTAGGCTGCTGGTTTATTATATTTTGTTTCTACTTGATTGAGTTTGTCATTTGTGGAAATTCTGGTCAGGATCTATCAACTGTCTCAGCAGTAATAGGTTTCAGTTCAAGTCTTCATCACTTCCAGAGCCTATCTTAGAAGCCACTGTAAGTGTCCCTTATGTTCAGGTCTTCAAAGCTGATTAAGGGATTCAAAAGAGCTTGGTCGACCCCATGATATATTTAGTTCTTTGAAAACATTTTATGGTGTATATTTCCCTTCCTTATTTATTGTGCTTAAATCTGTTACTTATATAACACACAGCTGTGTTTTATATCACCCATCATATTTTGAAAGCTTTTCATAATTTAATGTCACATATCAGAGGTAATGTTCAAAAAGCTACTAGGTTGGTATCCTTTGAGGTACTTTGCATAGAAGATGGTTTTTTGTTCAGGAATAATATTTGTGATCTTTTTGGCAAATGGTAGAGCTTTTCACTTGTATATCACTTACATGTGTTCTTTCGTTGAATGTTATTAACAGCATAATAAATCCAAAGTGTGTTTTAGGGATTAAAACAGTGAACACATTGGCCTTGGTTCCATATTCATAGAACTTAGAATCTTCATCATAAAACTTAAAATATAGCCCATTACAGACTCACAACTTTTACCAAAATCATATCAATTTGTGCTGTTATTCTCTAAATATTTTTCCTGACATTGAGAAAATTTTTTTCTTTAAAAAATTGTAAAAGAAAGGCATAGGAAACATCCACAGAAAAAATATTATTTGAATGTATTTATTATCTGTAAAATGAATGATCAGTTGTTAAAATAACACATCATTTTATGTACTACTGAAAAGCATATTAAGAACCACTCATGGTATAATTATCCACTTTCAAAAACAGTGGTCCAGAAAAACTGAGCAGAATAGCATAGAAAGCTTTGGCTGTCATGATCGCTTTGAGATTCTGTGGGTAGGAGACAGCAGCTCTGACAACCTATTCTTTTTCCCTTGTGTTGCTAGAGAGATGAATGCATAAAGTGTACTTGAAAAACACTAGTCTTAGAAGTGGAGTTCATAGTTAATAGTAAATGTCTCATGCATTATTAAATCTCTATTCATTTATAATTATATATGTGTGCATTCTTTCAATGTAAGGATTTCAACAGAAGACTACAAGCACAAATGAATTATAAAATTCGCAGCAGTTCTAAAATAGCTATGTACTTTCTAAAGTGCCTGTTTCATACAAAAGCATTTGTTATTAAAGATCGAGTGATGTGAGATTCTGTTGGACAGATTAATATGGAATGCTGAAAGGAGTGTATAAGAACATGTGTCTTGTGGCCTTAAGTAAATCCAGTGTAGTGAAGGAGATGAAAGCTAGACACATCTGTCTGTTGAAGAATAGGGAAGGCCCATAAGCGTAGGTGGCAAAGCGTGAGTTCGCAAGGTGTCGAAAGTTGTGTCTTGGGTGTTCACATGCAATGATGTCATCGTGCCCGGGGGTCCAGGGCCTTTGTAAGAACTCAGTTGCAGGCTGACCCTTTGAAGTCTTGAGTCAGCAAGGTGTTCCCATTGGACTGCCCCAAGACTGCTAATGTGTGTGCTAGAAACAACAAATCTTTAATCGGCTTTTTGGATTTAAAGATGAAGTTTTGTTTGCATTTCTTCCATGCTGTAGATTCACTGCTGTGGTTCCCCTGGAATTCTGTACCTGTGCCATAAATTGTCTAAGCTTTGGCTGTATTGACTTGGGTGTGTGCATGTGTGTCTGCATGTGTGTGCACATACATTTTGTTATATTATCTTATTAGCATATGCAAAACGGCAAGCTCAGTCCATGGCATAGGTGTGACTGATGTGGTTTAATCGGAGTGGACAACACTATGATTGTTAATCCACAGTGCCGAATTAGAGCTTTAATGATCTTATCTTGTGCCTGGACTTTTAATAAGAGATTTATTTTTGTAACGTAACGTTAGGTGTTTTTGTGGTTTTATAGATGAGTGTTAACTCATTAGTAGTTTTTCAAAATTTGCTCTTGAATTACTAGGAAGTTAAAAATGTAGATTAATTACAAAAACCATTTGAGAGGAGGCTTTCAGAATCAAGTAACAGTAGCACAGTATCATAAGCATGACATTAGTATGTCTTCAGATTACACTTTATCCTTCCATGTATGAAGCATGAGTGAAATTCTAATGTTTGTTTACAAGACCACTTCCATATAATGACCTAGTCTTCAACTCTTTTAAATTACTGGTAGACTGCAATGTTACTAAATCTACACTTTTACTTTTAAAATAGCTTCATTAAAGTTGAAGCCTTTTGGAGTATATTTTAAGTACATTTTTCTTAATAAATCATTTATATAGTATGTATAGAATTATATATATATAGAATATATAGAATATATATAGAGAATATATATAATTATATTATATATAACATATATATTATAGAATATATAGAATATATATAGAATTATATATATTATATATAATTATATTATATATAACATATATATTATAGAATATATAGAATTATATATTATATATAATTATATTATATATGTTATATATATTATATATTATATGTTATATAATATATATAATTATATTGTATATAGAGAGAATATATATAGAATTATATATATAGAATATATATATAGAATTATATATATTTAATTCTATATAGAGAGAGAATTCTAATAGTATATTCTGAAGTAATTTGCATTTGAATTAAAATAATTTAAATGCCCTTTATATTTAGTCCATATGTAAAAACATAATATTCACATATTGAGCACAAATGATTGAAGGCTTTAAAATAGCTGAGCATGGTAACACATGGCCCATTTACTACAGTAAAGTTCTTCATTCATTTCAACTTTTTATATCTGCAGTCAATCTGTGAATCACAAAATCAGAATAACACATTAACTTTTTGGCTAGACTCATCAGTTTCTTGCAATTATTAGTTTGTTTTCTTGATGTGCAGCCTTTGCCAGGAAAATATTTTAGTGCTAATACTTTCAAGGAATTTCCTGTACACTTCCCATGGTAAGCCAATTAAAACCCCCGTGTTGGCACCCACTTACGAGAAGTTGCAGCTGCAGCTTGGAATTGAGTAGTTAAGAGGAATGAAGGCTAAGCCCTGAGGATGGCCTCTTCCTTCCCACAGTGTTTTGCATCAGCTTGTGTATGCAAAATAGCTCCTGTGTGTGAACACACATTCTGTTTGACTCTAAGATTTTTCCATCAATTTTAACATTTGGCGCTGAGAAGCACTCAGCATTCGGTGTTTTCTATTATTTTTCTACCCTTAAGTTTCTTTAATGAAACTTTCAAACAGGTTTTACAAAGCACGGAACTGTAACAAGACTTAATAGACAAAACAATTCTATTAAAATTGGGTTAAATTCCAGGAAAATGTGTGGACATGTGTTGGTGGGAGTCCCTTAGCTGCCCTTAGGAAATGGCTCAGTGTTAAAAGACTTCTTAATCTTCATGGTGTTAATGGATCAACTGCTGAAGATTGAGCGTTCTTTGAAGTGCTCACCCTATATTTCATTAAAAATAAGTTTGGCTTAATAAGCCCCATGAAAGCAACTTTATAATATCAACTCATTTGTAAGTGAGGAGGATAAAACTCCTTGAAATACTTCAGTGATGATACCTTGTTGGAGAAGATGATAGAGAAGAGTTAATTTCACAGAAACCATATACCCAGAAGGAAACCTTCTTACAAGCAGAAGACAATAACATGACATGTGCTCACCTGTTCATTCAAGACTTAAAATATTTCCTTAAGCTCACCTCAGCCTTGTGGTTTTACAACACTAGGAAATACTATCTGTTCTGAAACACTTGAAGCCTTATTTCTAAGGAAATTGCTTCGGGTGAAATACATGGGTAAGAGAGCGGAAAAGCAGCAGAAGAAAATCCTATGAAGGTAAAATAAGAGTTAAACAAAGACATTAGAGGATAATGAATGTAGAAAGACATGAAGGGAAGAAGAAATCAGTAGAGATGTGAATAGGAAAGTCAGTTCTTTTTTTTCCTAATTTATTACCAGCTTCTGCTGTGATCTCATGTGTTTTTGGTATTTTCTTACTGGATGGGAAGATGATAAATTCATAAGCAATTAAGACAAAGTCTATTGGTATAGATACATTTAAGCTGTGTCATTAAGTATAAATTTATTCATTCAGCAGATGTGTGTTTTGTATCACCTATGGCAATGTACTCCACTAGTTGCTGGAGACGTCGGATTAAACAAGACAGAGGACATCCCTGCTTTTGGGGAACATACCCTCTGAAGGGAGAGGAAAACGATAATGCTGATTCTATGTCAAGTGAGACAATTTCAGAGTTCTAAGTACTAAGGAAAAACTTAATGTGATATGTGAAGACCTCCATGGTAAATATAAAAAAGAAAAGATCCTATTCATAACCACTTAATTACATAGCCATTAATTACTGCTCTTTAAATGAAGTTATATAAGGTCTTTGTGGAAATAATTAAAACTTAATAGTGACTAGAGAACCAATGAAGCCTATGCATGTGATTTAAAGTAGGATAAGGTCTTTCAAATTGGGGACGAGGCAACCAATACTTGAAGAATTTTCACATCTGTGGCTCATGAAGGAGAAAGCAGTGGTTGCCCTCTCCCATATCCATCTGTTTTTATTCTGTGCTCTTGGATAGGCTTCGGGCCGTTGCGCCAAAGCTAACATTGGCATTTCCTAGCTGACAGTGTATTGGCCTGGCTCGTTGGTTGTTATGGGCATGTTATGTTTGGCCTCCTTTATCTGCAGTAACTGTCTTTGGAGTTATTTAACTAGTATTGGAAGGAAAAGCACATATAAAATGTAAACAATTTGACAAGTGATCTTGGGATTACTGGTGGGTAAATTGAATGGTATAGTTATGTAAAATCTTCCTAATTTTATAAAGCAAACATAGTTACAATGAAATTCTTACAGTTTCGTGGCACTTGATTGGCAAATCTGTACTCAGGTAGAGAAGCAGGGCAGGGCTGTAGTAGAGGCCCTGTCTGGTCCCTGTGTGTGATCCTCAGTACCACAAAGAGACAGGAAAGAAGGAAAGAAGGGACTAGATCAGACAAGGCATCAGTCTTTATGATAATTAACAACATGTTTTTGTGTAAGAAACGATACCCAGGGCAGAGATGGATTCACGTGTGTAACATTGTGCTACCAGCCACAGGAAGAAAGTCTGAATTTCACAGTGAGTGATAATAATCACTGTGCACATGGGAAAGGAAACTAAATGCAATTCCAATCATAAATACCTATGTATTTTATTTTTAATAAATATATATTTTAAAACATAAAGTGACATATAAAAATGTCTTTCTGACATTATGCAAGGAATTTTTTTTTAAATTAGACAAAGAAGACTTCCAGTTGGGCTAATGCTAAAATGAAACCTTTGTGTATGGCAAAAGTATTAAGGAGACATAAAGAATAAAATTCAAACCAGAACTAGCTACACTGTAAACTTTATTCACGTAGAAACTTAGTTTAGTAAGAACGGGCATGAATAGGCAATAAGGTGAAATATTTTACTTCCTAACTTGACTCTTAAATATCAGGTTATCTATTCACTTAAAATAGCCTTAAGGCACACATATGTCCATCATATTGTTGCTTGAAGAAAACAAAACTCTTGGGGTGGAGAGCTGGAAAGGTGACCCTCTGCGAAGGAAGACGAAGAGCAGTGTATGAGCAAGTTGAGTGATTCCTGCTGAAGGGAACCACAAAAATAATAAGAAGGAATACATATCGAGCTTTCACCATACGTGCTTGACCATGTTTAACTTTATTCTAACCATATTAAATTGACAGTACTGTCATAAGCAAAAGTTAAAGTACAAAATGATGTGATTTTGGCCGGGGGGGCAACCGGTAGGCAACATAGTGATCCCATGAGTAGAAATTAGAAAGTAAAGAAGAGGAGGAAATTGGGCTCAGAAAGTGGTCATGAGGTCAGAGGAGGATGTGATTCTGTGACTTGAGAGATTGGAGCTATGGCTACATCTACAAGGAGCGTGGATTCGAAATGATACAAAAATAACTAAGGATAAAATCTTGAAGAAAAGACAACTCCAGCTCAAGGGGTCGCAGTTCTGTGGTCTTTGCAAAGTAGTGAGTGGTGGCAAGCCACAGAGTGGAAAGGGGTAAAAAAGGTGAACCAGGAGCTGTCCTTTTCTCTCATTGGTAGCTGGTAGTTCATCGATAGCAAACAATTTTAAAATCAGTCTTGAAAATGTTTGCATGGCTTGCCATTTTAATTATATTAAAAAACCTGGCATACTTCAAATTTTGGGAGAGCTAGTGAATAAATCTTTCCATTGAAATATAGGAGTACTATTGAATTAAGTCTTATATTCTTTTGCAGAAATATTTCTTGATAATAAATCCTTAAAAATTTGTCCTGAAAAATTGATTTCTGGAGGAGGTTCTTAGCTGAGGATTGAACTCAGGGCCTTGTGCATGTTAATGATGCATTGTATCCTGACCTACATTCCCAGCCAGATTATTTTTTTAAATAATAACTGTAAAGAATTCTGAGATTCTAAATTATTCATTGAAGGTACATTTTTCCTGACCGTAAGTTAAATACTTTTATACAGTTGCATTAGATGTATGAGAAATACTGTCATTATGTCTATGTAAAAAACATGCTATACTATGTGTGCGTGTGTGTGTGTGTGCACGCGTGTGTGTGCGTGCAAACATCACAAAGGACTGGAGATGCAGCTCAGTGGTAGAACACTTACATAGCCTGTGGGAGGCCAGGGGTTTGGTGCTAGGCACTGCAATATGAAACAGTAAATAAACAAAACCGAGATACCTCTTGGTTCTTCTGACTGTGGAATGAAAACTCCTACTTTGTTTTGCTTTATAATGGCAGAGCTATTCTTAGAGAAAGCGTGGTCCACCTTGATTGTCAGGTAGATAAAATGGTTAGTAGACAGCTTCTGGGTGTTGGGGAAGTGTTTGGAAGCTTCTTGCTGTTGTGTGGGAACTCTGCAAAGGTATATTTAGATGTATAATTTTCTGGTTTGGGCGTCCATACCTTTCATCACATTCTGAAAACTTTCCCAAGACACTGGCTTAAAAGGATCAAAATATAGCTTTTGTTTTTAAATACTTGGTTCCGCAGTTGAACATGCTGGAGGAATTTTGAAGGCTAGTTTTATAATTAGAGCAATTGTAAAGGAACAGAGGATTACAGACATTATTCAGTAGATCATGTTAAGGTTTGTTTTTGTCTCACCAGTTTCCTACACCGTGATATTCTTCTGTCTGGGTCATCTTGCTGGCATGCTCATTCCCATAATGGTGCTACTGTATTTTCCTGTCACACCACAGTAGTGAAAAGCAGTTCTCAGCATTACCTTTGTACCTCCCATCTGGGACAGAAAAATAAAAGCATCACGCTGTCTCAGACAGATTTTGAACTGGGAATTATGGGGGGCGGTGAACAGAAAATGTCAAATTGTTCATTTATCAGTATATATGTGACTCCCAGGTCTTGCTAAGACAGGGGGGATCTTACTTTTAAAACAAATAGTTGACTTTTGATTTTAGACAGTAACTAATAATTTCTTTCCTGAACATGAGGTTTTTTAGATGAAATACTTGTTAGAAGTTCTATTTTATAGATCATGAAGATGATAGTGAAGTAACTCCAAAGATGAACTTAATAATTTATGTCATCAAAATAGGTTGCTGCTGTCTTTTCATATATGATGTGACTTGTTTGTCAGTTCTTCTTCAAAGCACATTTAGAAAGCAATGATGAAAAAGCAATTTTTTCCTGTAATTCTCGCACTCTGAGGGAGGAAGATCAAAAGTTTGAGCCCAGCCTGGGCAATTTAGTGATTTAATGTGAAACCTTGTTTCAAACTAAAAAATGGGGGAAGCGATAGAGCCCCCCCACCCCGACTTTTTACAGTGTAGTGATATCAGCCTCCCTGTGTGCATGCGTGTTCTGATGTCACTCTGTAACGGAAGTCACACCCAACCAGACCATAGAATGTTAGTGCATGTCCATCTCAGGAGACAAAGACCCTATAAAAGGGTGCAACTACCCCCATGTTCACGTTCGGTACTCAGCCTTTGGTCAGTGCCAGCAGTAATAAAGCAGCTTCCTGGGAGTGACACCTCGACATTCCGACATTCTGCATGAAAATCTCCCCTCAGGGTTGGAGCTGTAGCTCAGTGTAAAGGCCTTGGATTCAAGCCCTAGTATTGAAATAGATACATAAGAAAATACTTTCAGAAAGCAGTGGAAGTCCAAGCTGCAGCCCATAAGCCGTCATTTTATCTGCAAAATTATGTTCCTATGATTGCCCGGAAGATCTTCCTAGGATGCTCAACCAATCAACATATGTTTATTAAGTGCATGTTATGTGTGTAGCACAGTGTTGCGCTTTGCTTGACACAATAGGAATAATTTCATCCCGTTCAATTCAGTTTTTAGGGTTCTTCAGTTCGCTTTATCATCTTCAAGAGGTGCTTACATGTTCCCGGATTAGCTTTGGGAAAATCATAGTTTTATTGTTTGGAAGTTCTTATCATCAGTCAAACATTTCAGTGCTTTCCTGCTTGAATTTGATCTCAAGTGTGTGGTCCTCAAACAAACATTTCCACACAGCTCTGTTCTGGAACCCTGACATTTCTGATATTCCATTCAATGTCTACCAAGTGACCGCACTTCAGCCTTTTGAATTCTTTCCTAGAAAACTGCTGGGGAACTTGTAGTCAATGGAAACAACAACAACTACAACAAAATCAAAATCAGATTTTACTACCAGCAAATGACTTTCCCACTCAAAGTCCCTTTCTGGATAGAAAGAAGAAAGTAGTGATCCCACCTAAATCTGCAAAGCCTGTAAGTGAGCAGCAGGAGGACCAGCCAACATGGCACATGAGAGTCAGCTTACCACAGGGAGCTTTAACAGTACTATTTCAGGGACAATCTGTTCAAGAATAATAATTAAGACTTTATAAGCCTATTAAACCATTAATTAGATAACCTGTGTGAGACCTGCCCAGTATCCAGCAGTTCTGAGCAGATAATGAATAGTATCAGTTGAGTGAATGCGAAGGCACTGGGAAAACTGAGAAGTCCAGGGATGGAGCCTACCAAATAATGCTCTTTCTTTTATTTTTTTCTATGCCAGCCAAGACCCTCTCCTGTAAAGATTAGTGCAAATGGCCATGCATAAAAAGCTCATTTGACTGAATCAGATTTTTGACAAGCTTTATGTGTCTTTTTGATCACTTGTTTTTTAACATCCAAAATACGAAACTGAAGATTCTGAACCACCTAGATTAGGACTTGAGGTCACGCAAGACTCAATTTTACTATCTCCATCTGCTGGCAGGGAGGAACTATACCCAAGCATCTGGACTGGCATAGAAAAGACAAGAAAGAACATTTCAAAGGTAAGCAAAACATATGTTTCCATTTACGCTGAATCTTTGAACTTTTATTATCATACACTCTATTGTACACTCCTGTAATAAGGTTGATATAACAAACCATCCTAAAGCGAGAGAATCTGCTCAGGTGTGACATTCTTACCTGGTTCTTCAGCTTGGACCAGTGGAGACAGGAACGTCTTCCTTTCTGTCTGACTGTCTTGTCTGTCTCAGCGCTTCTAAATTTCTCTCTAGTCATTCAGATGCTGCAGTGCTATTTTCGTATTCTAGTAATCTCCACACTGCAGTATGCTTATTGCAGTTCCTGTATTTTCATTTCTGTCCATCCTCAGATGTGTTGAAAATAACTTTACCTGACGAATTTTATGATTTAGAAAAAGCAGACATATGGTTCTTTGTCAGGGTGTAATTTAGTACCCTGGTGTTTTTTAGATTTCACTTAGTAGAAAGTACTGACTAAAACTTTGTTGTTAATTGATGAGTACGTCTTAATACATATTTATATTGGTGTTTCGTTTTGTGTAATTTGGTATTTATTTTCCCGTCCGAAATCTTTTGAAATTGTATTGGTTTACTTTTAACAAGATTATGGCATTGTGATAAAATTTTGCACTATGATGACTGCTACGAAATAGACACGTTGGCAGTTTTTATGATTGTATAACAATAGATCCTTAAGTGATTTGTGTATTTTAAAAGATAAGTGCAGTTGTTTTTTAAGCTGATGTTATGATTACCTTTCTTAAGAAGCCCTATCTTAACTTGCGAACAAGAGTAGCAGCCCATTTGTCTGGATAATTAGTACTGTTACAATCACTGCAGTTAGATAAAGTGTAATTTGTACATTTTATCTGGCAGTTTTTTCCTGTCTTCTCTTCACCCCCACATTTCCTTGTTATCTTTGTTCCATTTCTTCAGACGCTGTAACATTTCTTTCAGAAGAAAAATGAGTGGATTTATAGGCAGCGTGGGTGCAGAGTTCCCATCCCCAAAATGAGATTTCAGGGCAAGAATTTTTAAGGAAATCCTCTTAGGACAGGTCTGCTCGCTTCAGGGAGGTCGTACATGCAGCTGGGCCGTTCGCTGGCTGGTGGGGATTAGGGTCATTCATATAAGCAGCACAAGTGTGGTAAAGGCAGATTCGCGGATCGTGCGGCGTCCAGCAGTGTCCAGTCTGAGTGTCCTCCTCTGAGTGCTCCCTGAGCTCAGAGGGCCGGGAAGTAACACTTTCAATAGTGCTGAAAGAACTAATGATAATAGAGCACGGGAGAGAAAACTCAGAAGTGGAACTTCTGTTGGGCTTGGTAAAGTCAACTTTCACTCCTAGTCTGAGTGAAAGTATGTATCTTGTTGAGTGTTCCTTCCTCTATTTCAGCTCCTGCTTTTTAGTCTTTTTGTTCTTTGATCTTTGGCTCAATTTGAAAATTGTCATAAAGGTAGCTGTTGCTGAAGAATCTTGCTAATGGATATATTTGAGCCAATTCTCGAATGAAAGATACTGAAAATCTTCATGCTAATGCTTAGTCACCTTTTTATTATAGACCATTTTATCTAAGTGATAAAATAGTATAACCTGGGATGGGGTAGCCTTGGCACAATTGGGTATTCTCATCATTATTAAAATTTCATTTTTTGTAAACATTTTTTGTATAAATAAAATTTAAGCACTGTAATTCCACTGTAAATTTCCACCAAATTCTACAAATTTTAGTAGTTAAGGTTTTCATTTCTTTTAAAGGTCTCAGGCTTATTTATTTCATAGTTTTACATCACTTTAAGATGAGTAAGAATTGGTAAGGGTAGAATAGTAAGGTAGGGGTTTCTAGCAAAGTGGAAAGGTTAGAAAATTGATAAACAGATTTGATTTAAACTTAGCCTGTAGCAGTCATGTCCCCATTAATTGCTGTTTATTTATTCTTGATGTCATTATGTAGAATTACTGCTGAGACCAAAGCAGTAATCTCTGCAACTTGCTACAAACATAATTTATAAATCTCAAATATTACTTACGGAAATGTAAATGCCATATATCACTTATGGACAGCATTTAGCAACATACACACTATGAGATGGAAGGACATGCTTCATATGTGACTGAATCTGTTATTTTTCTTATCTTTTGCTAGAATTCATAAGCAAGTCATAGACTCATTACTTACACACTCTGCGCAATTACTCTTTTTTTTCTTTTTGCAGTACCAGGGATCAAACTCAGGACCTTGCACTTGCAAGGCAAGCACAGTGCCACTGAGCTAAATCCCTGGCCTTTATGCATTTAGTTTTGAACATCAAATGCTAAATGAAAACAGGAAGCAGTGAAGCCAATTTTCAGCATTAGTATTTTAAGCTGAATACATTGAGGCTATTTTATTGTTTCTTTGGACTCATTTGTCTTGCCTAATGCAGAGTTTAACCTTTTAAAAGAGACTTCTAAAGTTTTAAATTTTTGTTAAAGCTATAAACTAATGGGGCTGTTTGCATTTTTCTATGGAAGTGTTTGTATTGACATCATTTTATTGTATTGACATCATTTTATTTAGGGACATCATTTACTGTATGGTATCATTTTATTATTTTCATTGATACATGTTAAATATCTTCTTATCAAAATGGCATATATTATCTAGACATTTCAAGCCCTCAAAGAAATAGATAACCACTTCCAATTTTTGAAATTGCTCGGAAACTCAAACTGAATTTTGTCAATTGTAAGTCCAAGAGAAGTAGATAATTAGTAGACCTCCAAAGCAGGTATATAATTCTTGAAAATATTTTCTCTTAAGTAAATTTGTCTTTATAGGTGATGCAATATGAACTTGTGCTCATTTGTCAGCTAGTCTTCGACATAACAGTATTACTGGATATATATGTATTTTGTTGCTTGAAGTATTTCAGAACTCCTGATAATTTATTAAAACTTTCTACATTGACTAAATTTTTACATAAACTGAATCTCTTCATCTTTTAGGTAAATGTCTCTTTTATAATGTGAATTATTCCTTATTTATCTCTTTTACATGTTCTTTTTCCTGCCTCTTTGTGGTATCTGAGGTAATGGACAGCATGACATAGAGTAACACCACTGCTTAAATGCATCTCACTGCATCACCCTGTCTGCGTGTGTGTGTGTGTGTGTGTGTGTGTGTGTTATAACTGGTGATGTAAAGGCTTTAAGGAGAGTCTCTGTATATTTGAGTATTTACCCTAATAAGAAGATAAGAAGATGATTCATAGTTTTGTCGTCCACAGTTGAGCCGTCACTTTAAAGTCTTATTATATAAAACCAAAATAAGTTATTTTTATTATTACCCAAAAGCTAAAATACCATGTGGTCAAATCTTTACTGTTTCTAAATCACATACTTCAGTAAGAAAAAGGTGTGTAGGGCCTCCTTGCTGGATCTTTTTCTAATACTAATGACCCCCGCCCAAGGATAATAGGCTTGCACCATGCTATGGTGCCTCAGGAAATCACCAACAGGGGAACTTCGGTTGTGCAGCTTGAGCTCAGATGAGGGCCACTTCTCTGTGTTGTGACCTACGCCCCTTCCGTGCGCGGGATTTCTCACATCGAGTTCCATTATGGAGGCTAAGTGGCCACCGTGGTACTGGATTTCATGTCTTCACCCCAAATTGCTTCCCCTCGAATGTTGAGAAGAAAAAAACGCTGGGTTCCCTCGGGTTGGCCCGTTGCAGGGACCCCATGCGATGTTGGGGACTCGCTGCTGTTACTTTTCCAGGGTCTTCAGGGTAGAATCAGCCCTGACTTTACCAGGAAGTCGCTGCTGCCTAGGGATGGGGGTGCGGGGAAGGGGCAGAGCATTTCCCTCCCCCTTGGGCCTCTGGCAGCTGTGCTGTGCGCCTCCCAAACCTTCGCCCCATTTGCTGCAATTGCCGTGGTGTGAGAAGAGGTGACTGACTCAATCCCTGTACTTCTCCTTAGAAGCAAGAGAAGTCCAGACCCTATTTAAAGACAGCATCAGGAAATGGTACAGTTCTAGAAGGACGCTTCTTTCTCTCCCTCTTTAATGAACTTGTTGGAGGGAATTGGATAGTTCACATCACTGCCTGCACTTACTGCTTCTGCTTAATCCGTTGGACCCCGGTGAAGCTGGAGCCATCACACATCGGGCCAGTCCTGCTCTTTGTCTTTCATCCTATTCTTCTATCCCAGGACCTCAGGAAACTGGGTACTCATTAGCAAGTTTTCTTTTTCATTCCATTCGAGTTGTATTCATGAGATGTTTCTCCTTTACTTAGAGTTAGCTTTGTAATTTTTTGACTTTAAATAAATATCATATCATTTGCTTATCTCATTTGTAAGAAAACTCAGCTATCAAGTGACTCACCTAAAGTAACCGATTTTATTGTCAATTGATCCATGTTTTGCACTTTCATTCCTATAACTGTGGCATTCTCAGAGTGTGTCGAAGTTATAGAACATGATTTATGTTCACAAATACGGAGGCATATTGAGAAAATGGCAAATTTCAATAGTGAGTTCTCTAGGGCCTGTCACCTTCTTCATATATACAATCATATGCAAATTTAATTATAGCGAATCATATAGGTGTTTGTGTGTGTGTGTTTGTGTGTGTGTGTATGTGTGTGTAGATTATGACAGATGAACTTTGAGCAAAATACCCATTTAGTGTGAATTGAAGGACCGGAATGGAAGATATACATTGTAAAATGTTTGTATCTTTATCTTGTAAACTTCAGAATAGCAAAAGAAATTCGGAAATGACATGTAAAATTATTTTGTCCTGTTGGAGGATATCAAGTTTATTTATACTCTCAGCGTGCATTAGGCCGTTACATTACATGTGCCAGGCACTGATCTAGTATCAGTTTTGGACATCAGTAAAAATCATTTGCCTCTGGAAATCATAGTGTGCTAGGAAAAAAGGAAAAAAATGAACAGATGTATTATGATTAAAATATGCAGTCCTGAAGGAGTGTACAACCACCAATCATGTTTCTAAAAAGACAGCATTTGAACTGAATTTTGCTAGTAGAGTATTAACTTATTAGAATCCTTGCCCCAGAGGTGATATTAGTTCCAGACCTGGAAGCTGTCACATTAAGAGGATGGGGCTTTGGTTAGTGTCTGGTGTCCATAGCTCCTGGATGGCACCCACCTGACACATGACAGGTTCTCAGGGTATAACTTTCGGCCTTTCATTCCCTTGAGAAGAGCAATAATGAGCAGTCTCCTGAGATAAGTAGCCCAGGAGCCTCAATCGGACAGATCTTAGATAATTTTAGCAGTTTTGTAGTTTGCTTCATATAGCAATCCCTTCTAGTTTCCCCCTTAGTGGCTATTTATCCTTTAATTTGCAGATTTAATTTTAAGGTAGATAATGCTAGTTTTCTTGATTTTCTTTTGCTCTGATATTTTTCCAAAGTGTGAAGAAATGGTAGATTGAGCTTGCAGTGAAACAAAAACTAGTCTGATTTTCTCTCCAGTATAAGTATTATCATACTTTTGTATTTATAGTCAGAATTAAAATAATAAGCATAGCCATCGGGTGCTTCCATATAGATTCAGTTGATGGGGATACATTTATCAGTGCTGTGGAATTCAGTTATATCTTGTCTCTCTCTCTTTCTCAAATACAGTAAGGTTGGGATGAAATTACTCTGGATTTTCTAGGCAGAAGTTTACTAAATCATGGAGTCACTGGATATCTATGTATATCTATCTGCATACAGTTGTGTGTCTGTGTTTCATTGCCATAAGGTTTCAATTGCTGTTAAAATGAGATTTGCTAATTAGTTATATGAACAAGCCAGCAAGATAAGCACAAGGCAGGATTATCATAGGCAGAAAAAACCAGTTAACAAAAGGCAAATAGTACCAGCGATTTTATGGGTTTATCAAGTAAAGTTTGGAAGTAGATGTAGGGACTCTTAAACAGCTTTGTACATAATTCGAAAATAAGGCATCTGGAAGTACACTCCTTGGACGTCTCTTGGGGTGGTCTGTGGAGCCTAGGAGCTCTGTTGGACAGATTGCAACAGCCAGTCTTCGTGAGTCAAGGAAGTGGGACTCTCTAGACCTCCCGAACCAAACCGAGATTGGAGGTCTGTTTCTTTTTGCCTCATTTTCATTCCTTTTCTGGTAAAGTCAACTTAAAATATTAGCTTAGAGACAAGGTTGATTTATCTTTCTTTATGAGTTGCATATTGTCCAGAAACTTCTGTTTTAGTGTTACCTTTATTAGTGTAACATTTTGAGTGATCACATTTTTTATTGCTTTTTATGATTCTCTTACTACTATACTCTTTCATCCATAGTAAATAAATCTTTTAAAGTTCCAAGTGTAGGTAATAAGTGCCAAATATTATGGAATTGCTTGGGTTTTATTGCTAAATTTATTCAAACATAGATATATCTATATAACTGAGTTATATATGTATATATAGTTAATAATTTCACATTTGTATTATTAATCTTCATATTTTTCTCTTTTTTTCTATTTTTACTTGATTTTAGTTTCCAGTATTTTTACCTTAAGAAAGGCGGGTCAGGTAATTTGACATTGCATATAATTTTTTAAATTTAGTATTTATGTGTATTTCTTCTTTTATTATCTCAGATATGTAAGATGTATTCCTATCTCAGGATAAATCGTGAAAAAGATCATGTCAACAATTTAGTGATTTGACTATAGCCTGTATTTTATTTCATTGGTACTTTGAGTAAATCATTCCTTGGTATAAGAAAAACAAAGTTTCATTGAAATAGTCACAAAATCAATCCTATGTATTTATGTCATCCTTAAAATACTAGTGATGTTGTATGCTTGAAAATACGGATGTTTAAACAACTTAACTGCAAGCATAGAGTTGTGATCCAGTGGGAGTCAGTGTTTGTGGCCCCTTGGTTTTTCCCTGTCTCCCTTCCACCCTCCCCCTCTCCCTCCCTCTGTCTTTCTTTCCTTCCTTTGACTAGAGGCCAAGTTGCTTGAGATTCCCATGCAGCTTCCGGTCATCTGAAAATCACATGTGCTTGCGGCAAACCTCACTCCATGTTGGGGTGAATTTTGGGGGAGCAGCAATTTAACTTAAAAGAAAATTTACAATTCTTTTACCACAAATAGAACCTAGCTTGTTAATCTCTAAAGCATACTTAATTATAGTCCAACCGAGTTAGGAATTATAGAGAAAAAATATGTAAACACAAATTTAAGGATACGCATTTTAGCCAAGAACTTTGGTTTTGACTGAAGATTTAAAAATAGAATTCAGATCTTTTAATAGACATGCCCTTCTCCAGATTGTATGTGAAAAAGTCAACACCACTTCATTTGTGAGGAACACCTAAGATATAAGGTGTTTGCTGAGACCATTGGGCAGCTACTACATTCTAATAGCTATGGAGAAAGTTAATTAAAATATTAGATGCCAAAGTATAAGCTGCTATTTTAAACATAAACACCTCCAAAATATGTAGATTACTGGAAGAAAACTGAATATATGAGGATAGCTCATTTTAAAAAAATATTTGAAAACACAGTTTATAAATTTAATTTTAATAGTTAATATTCATCATTCTCTTGATACGAAGAGTATGTAGAACTACACCCAAATTTTTGGGTTGTTTCACTATGCCTTACATCATATGTTCAGGGTGCAGCTGCTTAAGGCTTTTAAAAATTTGTAGGAAATCATATTAAAAGTTGAATAAAAGACAGTTAAAAGTTTTTGTATTGCAATTTTAAAAGGGATAAATGGATTTTCATAGTCTGAAGACTGTAACTATCTTAGTTGTGGGGTTTTGGGTGTAAATGACCATTCATTTTACAAATACACATTATGCACTTCCTCTCATTGTTGACTCTCACCTGAGTGGGTATAAGAACACCTATATCCAAGTACCATTCTACCCTACTCCTCCATTCTTTCCCCACCAAAGTTCTAATCAAAAGGAGAGATTTATTAGTAACACATTTCAGCAGTTGTAAACTATCTCATCTCACAGATGCAAAAATATTCCCTAATGAACTTAGATGCTATTTTGTACTGTACAAAATAGAATATCAAATATATTCTTATTGTAATATGCTTATATTTGATAATTTCTTGGCAAATAGAATCTTCACTCAGCTTTATTGTAATTTTAGGAATCCAAAAGAGTTCGTGATTACAAAAAAATGGAGTTGGTGATTAACATTTTATTAGATTGATAAAGACTAATTCCCTATTCTTTCAAATGTAAATAGACTCAGGTATTTTTGCAATAAAATTAAAATACAGTCTTACTGGATAACTTCTGAAGAAAAAAGGTGGTACTGGACTTGCATATTTGACACTTGTTTGGCGCAAAATGTGAAGAATAAAGAATCGTTTTGGAATAACTTGAAATGTTTGATCTCAGGGCATGTGTCCCTCTGTGTTTCTGCCGCAGGAGTGCAAGACCCCCAGCACGAGAGGATCATTACGGTGTCTGCTAATGGCACTGTTCACAGCCCCAGATTCCCTCACGCTTACCCGAGGAATATGGTCTTGGTGTGGAGACTCGTAGCAGTAGAGGAAAATATGTGGATACAGCTTACATTTGATGAGCGGTTTGGGCTGGAGGACCCGGAAGACAACATCTGCAAGTAAGTTGTTGCACTGGAAATCCCCACAGACTGCAGCACTGATGTCTTTCCGGCTGCTTCATGGGTATTATTGTAAATGGCATCTTTCTTTGTTTTGATTTATCATTTCATTTAAGTTCCATTTCATTTAAATTCTTCATGGAAAACCTATATAGTCATTATTGTCTACCTTCTGTAATCATTTGAGACCATTTTACTGGAAGGTGTATATAAGCCAAAACCATTTAAAATGAAGTGCAGAGAACTTAAAGCTACGTATAGGAATGGTGTTGTGCCAGAAACCCTAGATTACCATTTGTGCTAAGAATTTTTATTTGACCTTCCCAACAGCCAAGTAAAAGCACTATAAGCTATTACAAGAAAAAAGCCGATAAGGATCTATGGGCATATATTATCCAGGCACACATACTGATACACGCACATGCACAAGTGCACACACAGAGGAGCCAGAGGTTTGAAGCCTTCACCACAAAGAAGAAACACAGTCTGAAAGCAGAATTAAAGATTTAGGCTACCACTATGTCTTGCCAGGTGGGAATTTCTGTAATGCTTCTAGCAGCGTTCATGAACCAAAATCAGCTGGAATATCTCACTGAAGCGAGAGACTACCTACCGTATGTTCCACAAATATTGCTCTGTAAATCCCCCAGGAATGCATTTCTCAAGGTTGGGTGGGCTTAAAGATTTCTCACTTCAGTGGCATTTGTATATCAAGAAAATATTTAGCTTCAGCTTCTTTGTAGAGTTCTTTATTTTGTCTCTGATGTACAAGTTAAAAGAGAGTCTTCATTTTATCATGTATTACAGATAAATATTTCAGTGCAGATGAAAGAAGCTTTGCACTTACTGTCATCACAGATTTGTCTTTCACATTTACTTTTCTCACATGTTTTCCTTCTACGGTTATGCATTCCATGGTGTTTTGTCCCCTGACATCTATGATTTTAGACCCTGCAGAGTAGGAACTAGCTTATTTATTTTTAGAGGTCTATTACTCGAGCCAAGCATGGTGGTGCATGACTGTAATCCCAGCACTGTGGGAGGCTAAGGCTGGGAGATTTCAAGTTCCAGCCCAGGCTGTGCAATTTAAAGTGTTAGGGAGACCGTCTCAAAATTAAAAATGTGAAAAAAGAGTTGGGGAGGAATTCAGCGAGCCTAACAATTTTATGTGTGTAACATCGGTTTATGTGCATGCCTCTATCTTAGGTCATTCATTTTCTTTGCTATGTAGTATTCCATGGTGTAACTTGGCAACCTGTTTAGTCTCTTCTTTTCAGGAATGCTTGGCTTCTTTCTAGCTCTCTTTGTGCACAAAAGCAAGAAAGCCAAGTAGAGATCCAAGAATGGTTAGCGGCCTAAAGATGTCTATATTTTCCATGCTACTAGGTAGAGTCAAATTATTTAAAGTGACCAATTTATACTTCTACCAAAACATGCCAAAAAGTCTGTTGCACATCACCATCTGTAACTTTGGATTTTGGTAACATGGAATGAATTGTAACTAAGCATGAATTTTGTTTTCCTGATTACTAAGTAAGGTTGAAAACTATTCCTATTTACAACAGCCCACTAATACTTTGTTTTTGGAGAAATACCTGGTCCTATGTTTCCTGGAGATTTCATTTATCTGTTGGGCTATTAGAACTTTGTCTCTCCTGTTTCAGTTCTTCACACATTGGGGTGTGCCCCCACTTGCTTGCCTTCTTTACTTGTTTTCCTGTGTGCATGCGTATTAGAATGTGTGCCTGGATGTATAATATCTTTATATTTTCTCTATGGAATTTGATTTTTATGAATACTTGGAGCCTATTCTACTCACTTTGTAAATTCCATTTGTATTCATTTTTCTGTTTATTCAGTCTTCATATTCCATCATTCGTTTCTACTCATTTAAAAAAGAAACTAGACATCAATTTCTCTGTCTAATGGACACTAATAAGAAATGCAGACTTAACAACTTCTAAAGCTAATCAATGTTTGCCCAAAATGCAAGGTAAGACTGATAAGAGAAAGAAGAGAGAAGAAGAAAGGTTATTGTAATCCATCACGGAGAATGTATCTAAAAGTGTTTTAGTATAATTTTGTATAAATTTAGTATAATCAACTGAGTATAACTGTCTTATATGTTTTATATGTTTTTTGGCCTATTAGCCTGGTCGTCAATCTGTATGCATGATAATTAACTTTAGGAAGACTTGTAAGATAGACAAATGAATGTGACACTGGGAGGGGAATTGAGATGCGTCACCAGTTCCCCACTGTGCATGTAACCCTTATGTACTGCAAGCACGTGGCAATAAACATTTCTTTAAATAAAATAAAAAATGAAATTACCGTTCTGGCACAACTCAGTCCAAGTGTATGAAAACCGGCCCAAGGCGCCATGAGACAGAGATAAGGAAGGAAACAGGTCCAAGACGGCACAGAGCGCAATGGGTTGTGGACATGGAGAAATGTGCTCCGCAGTGGCAGCGGAATCCATGGTCTCCTTGCCTTGGGTTGGAGAAGGCGGCCCTTACCGTGGTCAGGACAGAAGCGACTTCATCCAACCTGCAGTGTCTCTGGTTTATCCTAAGCTAGTATCAAAGACTTCCAGTCCATTCCGGCCCCCACAGTGGCAGGTCCAGTTGTAAAGCTCCATACACCACTCCAGTGGTTTTGTTTATTTATAGCACGCATGTGGTAAAAATCACCCTGGGTTATGCAGGGCCAGGCATGGTGGTTAGGACCCAAGATGGCTGTGGTTATATCAAAGTGAATCTCTGGCATTCCTTAGAACATTTTGTCTTGGATCATTTTGACGGTAATAAAATGCTAGCTCCTAGGTGGTGTTATATTGTGTTAATGAAGCAGGCTTGACTTTATCGTGTGCTGGGGGGATGCGGATCCCACCATGCTGGCTCTCATAGTGTACCGAGAGGGACGAGCAAAATCAGGTTTCGTGCATCCACAGTTCGGTTTAGGGCGATCCCTCTGAGGTGCCGACTGCGTGGGGACTGAGGTAGGGTCCAGGTGTATGGTGGAAGTAGCGGCAAGGCAAGGGCTGTGAAGCCCGGAGCTCGGCAGCTACTGGCAACTGCTGCTGCTTTCTGTTGATCGAGGGGAAGAAGAACCATGACGAGTCTATATTTGGCATTGTCTTCTCAGATTTTAGCCCTGAAAGATCCACATCCATACTTGAGTGCTAGAATAAAATCCGAGGACCTGGGTGGCCAACACACAATAGAATTTTAGGTCTCCCAGTTCTGGGGCAGGAAGGCCAGGGGTGGGGTGCTGTCCCTGTGGTGGCTGGCTCTGTGGGGCCCACTGTGTCCCCATGTGATGGAAGGGAGGAGGAAGCCTCTTCCACAAAGACCTAGTTCCTTTTCATGTCCTAATACCGCCACATTGGAGGTTTGAATCCAACCTGAATTTGGTGGGGATGGGTGTGGGAAACGCAAACATTCAGATCGTAGCAGTGAACTGAACAGCTCTCTGCTGTTTAGGAGGGAGGAAGGGAAAGGCTATGGGCCTGAAGGTGACACAAATGTGTGCCACAGTGCTGGGGCGGAAATTAGAAGGGACATGCGTGTTGAAGTGTAGGAAGATCAGTCACAGTCTGGTCAGGCATGGAATGTGGAATACATTGGGCTCTGAAAACTAGGTAAGACTTTAGCAGCTGACTAGCAACTAATAGGTGCTCAGTAAAAGTTAACTGATATAAAATAATAGGTGGGTGAGAGAGGAAGGAGAGTTCTGGACAGACTGGCCAGATCATGCAAGGAATCATCTGGAACACTGAGTTTCTCTGAAGCATGGTGTACACTACAGGAATAAACAGGGAAAGGTCAGACTGGGAGAAACCCAGACTGTCACCTGGATTGGGATGTCCTTCCTCCTGCTGTCCAAGCTGAGGATTTTGTTGCAAAACGGGATTGTATGCTGCCTGCTTTTCTGGAAGACACTTCTGATGAGACCACAGAATTGATCAGAGGAGAGAGTGGAGGCAGATGGAATAGTTGGAGGCATTTTCTTATTTCTCAAACAAAACTTCACAGGGAGATAATCCCTCAGGCTGGTACACTGTGTGGTTCTTTTCTGACTGATCACATTGCTCTTACCAGTACTCCCTTCTTCCTTAGGGTTCTGTGGGTGTGGGGAGGCAGGCATGCACTTGCATTTGTGTGAAGAATCCCCATGCTTTCTTTTGAAATCTAAATTCTTGGGGCTGGGGGTGTAGCTCAGTGGTAGAGAGCTTGCTTAGCATGTGCAAGGTCTAGGAGTTGATTCTCAAAGCTGGAAAAAAATGCTGTAAAAAATCTAAATTATCTTTTGCCTCAGAACACAAATGCTAGAGGAACAAAATGGCCAATTTTAGCATTTATATTAAAAATAGAACAGTAACTTTGTGTGCTAAATATTCATTCTGTTATCATATGGAGAAGATCGCCTTTCTCTTTTCTATCAGTGGCTGACAGGGAGATTTTACATGGACCCTAGGAAGAAGAGAGACCAACATTGTGTTGTGTTGGGGCTGAATCTTGCAGTTCTGCTGGAGGTGTGCTATATACCATGACACATTCCCCCAGTAGGTAGTGCAAGGATAGTGGAATTCATACAAGAAAGTAGTACTTTCAGACTGTAAGTTTTGAGGCACTACAAATAGTTAGCTAGTGATTCTAACCAGTCTGTAGAAGAAATGTTTGGGTAATGTCTTGGAAATTCTGAGGCACAGATTTTATCCAGGTTCTAAAATAGTGCCTTTGTGTCTCTTTAGCTCTGTCTCTGTCTCTATAGATGACCTCAGGCTCTAGGAATCTGTCCATGTAAGATGGCAAAGAAAGCCATGAAGACAAGGAAGTTTCCTGCAAGAATTATGGAGAGAAGCTTTGATTGGTTGGCATGGACCAGGTGTTCACAGCCCGGCCTTTTGCCATGGGAGGAACCAGCAGTGTTACATCGGCAAGATTAAGGTTGCAGGCCCCTTCTGGGAACAGAAGTGATCCACTGTAGTTGGTGGAGAAATGGTTCTTGGAAGTAGACCTATTTCTTTCCATCGCAGGGAAAAAGAGGTGCTCGTAGTGTCAAAGTGTTGATTGCTCCTGTTGATGTTAAGGTCAGATAAGAGATCACGAGAAGCTTTGAAATTCCCAGTAACTGTTTTTCCTACCTGCCTTTCTGCGCCACAATAAACTTCTATTGTGCAAATTTTGCCAGTGCCCTTTTCAGCAAGTCTTTTGATTATACTTAGCTCAATGGCATAATTTATAGTTTTGTTATTCCTTGAACTCTGTAGCATTTACTTTAAAAAATTTTTTAAAAACAGTCATTCCCAACAGGGCTTAAAATGAAGGGTGGGGATCTCACCATAGCTGAGATCAAGGGACTGTGCTCTTGTTAATGGGATGTTTTGGTTTTATGTTTTGAAATGTTCAAAATCAACATTCCAAATCGAGAAAGAATGTATCCTGTAACTCCTCAGACTCCTGCCTGGCTTTTCAGTGTTTGTTTCTCACCAGCCCTTTATCTTCTTTTCTATATCTTACCCTCTCCTCTTCTATTACCAATACCTCTTTCTTCTTTGCCCTGATTCTCCCTCCTTCCCTTCTGATTATTGCCTAGTGTGTTAGTTGCCACTCTGTTTCTCTGAAAAGTCCCTGAGAACAATCGAATGAAGTTGACTTAAGGAAAGGTTAACTTTGGCTCCATTTCAGAGGGTTCAGTCCATGGTGACGTGGCTCTGCCCTGTGTTGGCCTGAGGTGAGGTAGAACATTATGACAGGGCGCGTGGTAAAGCAGAGATCGGGTAGGGGGACGGAGAGGGGGAGAGAAAGAGGACACAGTATTCTTTTCAAGTATCGATCCCACCTATCCAGTGACCCTGTTCCTCCAGGGAGGCCTGCATCCTGAAGTTTCATCAAATAAATTACCATCAAATAAGCTGCCTTCTCTGTCTTTTTACCTACCACAGATGCTGACTTAGGATTTACTTCTAATTGATTGATGAATTTATTTCTAATTGGTATTTGACGTTCCCCCTACGATTTTTGACTGAATGACTTAAAATCTTAACCTATAGAGAAGGATTGTTCACAAAAGTTAAAAGAGCGCAGATAACAAAGCCCTTGCAAGTTAGGGTTAGAGAGATTTCCCGGCATCTGACTGGCTCCCGAAGGAACAGAATGTGAGTGGGATGCCTCCGACCTTCCCTGCAAGCGGGTCACACCCACACGCCCACTTCCGCCGGAAGTCATGGCAGAGGATTATCTCCTGGGCAGCGTTTCCTTCAGGGGAGCCCAGTAGACTGAATCTGGGGAGACAGAGGCAACTGTTATCACTGAAAACTGGTGAGAAAAAAAGAAAACAAAGCAAAATGAGGAGCACTTCGGGATGGCTGCATAAAGATGCCCCACACGTGCCTACTCCACAAAGAGAAACCAGAGGAGCAATGGCGAGCTGAGTTTTGGTGGGCGTGACTGAGGAAGGGAGAACAGGAGACGGAGCCGCAGTGCAGGGAGAGGGGCGCGGGCAGGGCCTCATCACCCGTCACCCGGGAGACTTCCTGTTATGGGAAGGGTGACTGGGAGGTAAGATCTCGCTAAAAGATTGCCGCACGGCCCCCAGCCTGGAGCCAGCCCAGCGCTGCCTGGAGTGTGCAGAAAGCTCTGCCTGGACGAGGAAGCTTGGGACTCGGGCTTCTGGGCACAGTGCCGCTCTCAGAACCCACCGTCTGCAGGGCCCTGTCCTGGGCCCATCAAACCACAAGTCAGGAAGGGCTGCAGCCTCACAAAAGCACCTGCACCCCTTTGTGCACCTGTGACCCCAGCCCCCAAGCCTGTGCATTGTCCTGTGCTGCAGGGGACCGAAGCCCGGCGCGGCAGGAGGGAGCCAGGTGCCCCAGCCCTGGAGCCTGCCCCGTTCCCCCCTGGCGGCGCTGACCCCTGCGGCACATCAGGGTGCACTTCCTGCGGCCCCTGCTCCCGGCCCTGCTGCCGTGAACATCATCGGGCCGTTTGAGGCACCTTCTCTGGATTCATCTGCAGGGACGGACATCAAGGCCGCCTGCATCCATCCCCACCCTGGGCCCAAGCCAGGCCGGACATGGCTCCCACCTCCACAACCCCACGACTGCTGCTGCGGATGCCGGAACCCCGGGGACCAGTGGTGCTACTAGGGACTCACTCCGTGACCTGGTTACCCAGAGGCCCCTACCAGCAGTGGAGCTTGCCCAAGCAGGGCCTGAAACAGGTGCATCACACCGCATTGGCCCAGCGCAGCCGCACACTCACTGCTGGGGCTTCCTGCAGAATCTGCTCTGCCTTTGGTCCCACCCTTCCGGGGAACTTCCTCCAGGATATTTTGTATGTTAGGACACAACGTAAGGCTGAACAGATTTTTTAAAAATGGAAATCAAATCATGCACCATCTCTAATCACAGCATAGATTAGAAATCAACAGGAAGAAATCTGGAAATTGTACACCTACGTGGAAACTGAAGAACACACTCTTGAATTCCTGTAAATCAGTAAAGATATTAAAAAGGAAAAATTTTTAATTTTCCAAAAGAAATGAAAATGGAAACAAAATTCCCAGATGTATAGATTACAGTAAAATCAGTAATAACGGGGAAGTTCATAGGCAAATAAGTGCCTATATCAAAAGAACAAAAAGCTTTTAAATAAACAACATAGTAGTACAACTTAAGGATCTAAAAAAGCAAGAACCAACCAAACCCAAAGTTAATAGAAGAAATGAAATACAGATCAAAGAAGAAGTGAAGAAAGTAGAGATTTTTTAAAATAGAAAAGAGTAAAGGAATTACTTTTTGAAAAGAGATCATGCAAAGTTTTGTTCAAGCCAACCAAGAAAAAATGAAGATCCAAACAAATAAAATAAGAGATGAGAAGGAAACACTATAGCTGATGACATAGCAGTTCAAAAAATTACTATACACTAACACATGGGAAAATCTAGAACAAATTTATAAATTTCAGGGCAGGTGCAGCCAACTAAAAGGACACAGAAAATGTCAACTTAAAAACATTAAGCACTTGATTTAATCCATATCAAAATGTTTCCCAACTAAAAAAACAACCTGATAGCTTCACTACGGAATTTGCATTTGAAGAACTAATGCCAATTTTCTAAAACTATCCCCAAAACAATTGAAAAGAGGAAACTCTGATGTGCTCATTTTACATGGCCAAAATTATGCCAATAGCAAAATCAGAATAAGATGAGGCAACAACAAAATATAAAATTATAAACTGATATGCTGATAAACTTAGTTGTAAAACTTCTCAACAAAATACCAGCAAACTGACAGCACATCAAAAAGATTATATCCTATATCCCTTGAGCAAGTGGGATTTGTCACCAGGATGGAAGGATGGTTCATCATACACAACATAATAAATATCACACAGCATATCAACAGATTGGAGAATGAAAGCCATATAATCATCTCAAGAGACACAGAAAAAGGATTTCGTGAAAAAAATCACCATCCCTTTATGATGAAAATCCTTCAAGTGTAGAAGGCACATAACCTTAAAAAAGAGACTATATGTAACAGACTCATAGCCAACATCATACTGATGTGAGGTAGGCTAGATCAGATAAAATGAAAGTGCATCCTCTAAGATCTAAAACAAGACAAGAATGTTTACTTTTACCACACTTGTTCAAGGGAGTACTGGAAGTCCCAGCTGGCGTAGTTGGGCAACAGAAAAAAGTAATAGCCATCCAGCTTGGAAAGGAGGAAGTCACATTGTCCTTGTTTGCAGATGACAAGATTGCATATGCGGAAAACCCTAAGGCCTCCACCAAAAACATAGAGCTGATCAATGAATTCAGTAAATTTTCAGGATACAAAATCAATATGCAAATTTCAGTAGCATTTTTAGACCTCAGTGATAAACTGCCTGAGAAATAAGTTTTAAAAGAGAGTCCCACTCACGATAGCTAGAAAATAATTACAAATAAATTTAACCCAAAAAAGTAAAAGATTTCTTCAGTGAAATTTATAAAACATTGATGGAAATATTGAAGACACACACACACAAATACACAAATGGAAAGACCTCCCATGTTCATGGATTATTAGAAGAGTTAATTAACATTGTTAATATATTCATAGTACCCAAATAAAAATACAGATTTGAGGCAGTCTCCTCAAATATCAAAGTCATTCTTTACAAAACCGGAAGAAGTATCCTAAAATTCATATGAAATTTTTTTTTAAAAAAGCCTAATAGCTAGTACAATCTTCAGCAAGAAGAACAAAGCTGAATACATTATAATACCTGACTTCAAAACTTCCTACAAAGCTATATTCATCCAAACAGTAATTGCTGGCATAAAATAGACACATTTACCTGTGGAATAGAGTAGAAAATCCAGTAATTAATCCACATATTTAAAGCCAACTAATTTCAACTGTAGTCTCCAAGAACATGCATTAAAGAAAGGGTAGCCTCTTCAATAAATGGTGCTAGCAGAATGATATCCATGTGTAGAAGAACGGAACTGTACCCGTCTGTCACCTTATATAAACATTAACTGAAACTGCTACACTAGAAGAAAACATAGGGACACACTTTGAGCAAAGACTTTTTGATAAAACCCTAAAAGCACAGGCAACAAAACTAAAAACAGAAATGGAATTGCACAGGTACAGGAACAGAGAGCTAAGGGACAACCTAGAGGGCCGGGGATTTAGCTCAGCGGTTCTGGCGCTGGCCTTGCAAGCACAAAGTCCTGAGTTCGATTTCAGGTACCAAAAAAAAAAAGACAACCTAGAGAATGAGACAACAATATCTGTGAACTATTCATCTGACAAGGGTTTAATATCCAGAATGTATTAGGAACTCAGTTCTATAGCCAAGGAAAAATTATCCAAAAAAGTAAGATGATTTTAAAGTGGAAATGTGATCTAATAGACATTTCTGGAAATAAAATGTATATGTGGTCAATGGGAATATGAAAGAGTTTCTCAAAGTCACTAATCATCAGAAAAGTGCAAATCAAAACCACTGTGAGATATTACCTCACCCCGGTTAGAATGGCAGTTATCAAAACTTCAGAAAATAACATGATGGTGCAGATGAAGAGGACGGGAAACATGCATTGCACAGTGCTAGGGGGAATGGAAATTAGTGTACCCACCATGTGAGACTGTGTGCAGAGTTCTCAAAAAGTTGAAATAGAACTATCATATGTAACCATAGTGATCCCACTACTGGATGTACAAGATGTGATCCAAACATTTGGCGAGTGCTGCTGTCCAGTACTCTCCAAGGGAGAGGCGATGATCTTCCATGCAAGAGGGTGCGTTGGACCTTAGGAACAACACTCAGCATGTTCACAGCAGTCAGGTTGTGTGTTAAGGTATGCTATGAATCCTGGACCATGAACAACACATTTTGTTGCATGCCTGTGCTACTTCAAATTCCTGCTAAATAAGGTCCTCATCCATCTTACTCACTGGATCTGGCACCCTGTGAATTCTAGCTCTTCTCCAGAGTCAAAAAAGCCCTGGAAGGTCAATGTTTGGAATGCATTCAGGACTTCCAAGAAGCCACTACCACACAACCAAAGACACTCATAAAAGAGGACTTCCGGAACTGCTTCAGAAAGTGGCAGGAACGATGTGGTACGTACTAAGCAAAGGGGGAGTATGTGGAGAAGGATTAATGGCACTGTGTCTTACTGTAATGATCCATTATGCTGCAGATTATTTATGAAATAGTAAAGGACTCACTGATTACCCACAACACATTGAAACTTATTTGCCCAAAGATACTTCCCCCTAGAAGTTATTCTTCATAGCTGTCTTAAGCACTTGGAAAATGCCTGAATAAATTTTCACATCTCAAGTAAGCTTTCCTCCCTGCCTGCTGAGAGATCCAGATTGTTTTCCCATATGGCAGCTGATTTAACCCCCTACACCTTTCTCACCAGAAACCTCCCACACTAAGTTCAAAACCATCAACTCTTTCTTGACCTTTCTCTCTGTAACTCTTCGTCGCAGTCGGTCAGTGTGAATAAGCAAGGGAGCGCGTGACATCAAAATATTTGCGTAAATGGAACCAGTCATAATTTATTGCTTCTAAAATTATTTCGTGGGATTGTGGTAGGCACTGTTTTTGCTGAGGCTTTGAAGTTAATCTCAGTGGAACAGAAGCCTGCACTCTATGTTATTATAGCATATTTCGAGGGAGGAAAATCTCTCTAATCACAGTTTACCTACGAGGTATTTAGGTTAAGTCTTCCAGAAAAGTGACTGCAGCAGTTGCCATCATGCTGCAAACTGTGATCCTTCCCTTCCAAGCTTAGCATGAGGCAGGCACTGGTTTAGACAGCTCAAAGTCCGTAACATGAGGAATTTCCCAGGTGGTAACAATGAAGGTCCAAAAAGCACTGAGCTTTTGGAGGAAGGAAGAGAGAAGAGGGGAGGGAAAGTGAGCAGAAGGTGGAAGGAAAAAAAGGAGGGATGGAAAAGATGTTGCCTGGATGTTGCAGTCCATGTGTGGATACTTCCTTTTCCAATGCTCTGAAGTACCCGAGGGGTGGCGCAGAGAAGCCAGGAATAAGTGCCGTGCTGCGAGTCCTGCACTTGGTTAGGCGCCTGTTGTTTACCACATCCTGAGCTAGGTTGCTTACCTGCGATAAATGAACATTCAGCAGCCTTTCCTAGTGGTTGGTATAATTATTGTTTTTAATTACATTAATTGTACACATTTCTATAGGATACAATCTGCAACTTTAAGACATGTGCATTATTCAGTGATCGAGTCAGGGTAATTAGTCTATACGTCACCTCCAACTTTCATCATTTCTTTGTGTAAGATCAGTAGAAATCCTGCTCAATTTTGAAATATACATTACACTACTGTTCACTGTGTTTATCCCACTGGGTAAGAAAAATTTGGAATTTATTCCCCCAGTTATAACTTTGTACCCATTGAGTAAGTTCTCCTCATCCTTTTTTCCCTTCTCCCCTCTCCAGTCTCTGGTAACCAATGTTCCTCTCTACTTCTTTGAGGTTTGTTTAGATTCTACCTAAGAGTTACTTTATATAGTGTTATTATTTTGCCCTGTTTCGCAAGACAGTAAGCAGGATGAAATGATAAATTAAAATTGTCCAAGTTGACCAACCTAGTAAGGGATAGAGATGGTATTCACACCTTTGCCCTATGGTGTAGTATTGTGTGGGAATAGATTTATCATTGTCGCTACTAGTGGTTATGTTACTTGCTAGACCAAAAATTTATTATTGTCTTACCTGTTCATGACAGAACAAAGTAAAAAGAATCCTTTGTTCGAAAGCATACATGTTTCATTAATGCAATAATAATCGCAGGAATAGTTTATTTCCTCTTGGATGATTTTAACACTAATGTGGGCATTGCTTTATAGCATTTGTAATTCCAACTTCAAACTATTTTTAACAGAAATGTGAGGTTCCCAAATCTTTGAAAATGTGTGCAAAGTTCAATTGTGCTTTGCTTTTGCCACAGTCAGATTATGTTACAGTTTACTCTTCTGTAAGCAGAGAATTAATATGTGCTTATTGGACGTTCCTTAAGTGGAAGGAAGTCTGAGAGCCAGAGTACAGAGGTTAATAGAATCCTTGCCCTCAGCAAACATCTAAACTTGCCAGAGATACCCACGCTGGTGAAACAGAAACAAGAAACAAAATTAAGTGAGCTGCAATGCTTGGTGCAAGGGTAGAATCCACCAGAAAAGTGTAGCTACAGTTTGGATGGAATGACCCTAAAAGGCCTATGGGTGGCACTACTGCGAGGTGGTGAAAACTTGAGTTGTCAGGGCCTGAAAGGAGGTGCGTAGGCTCCCTCGAGGACCATGGGACCTGCCTTTCTCCTCTGCCTCTCCTCTGTCAGGGCTTAGTGCTTCTGCTCCTCCTTGCACTCCCACCATGCTGCGCTGCACCACAGGACCAAAATTCTGGGGTCCGTCATGGACTGGACCCTCCACAACTGAGAGCCAAAATGCCTTTTCTAAGTTAATTGCCTCAGGCATCTTGCAATAGTGATGAAAATCTGATTAACACAATACAGAAGCCTGAAAAGAAACAAACGCATGGCCTACAGAGGAAGTTTTCTTCAGGCTGGCTGCCTGGAAACTTCAGATGTTGATCTTCACCTTCATCACATAGCCACTAGAAAGTGGCCTGTAGAGGAGAGGACTCAGAGTGTGATTTGCCCTGCATGTGGGACAGTGGTTTCAAAAGCAGGCTTCTCTGAACCAAGTTCTCCAAATACCAACTTCGAACCCAGAATTAAATGTCCTGCGTTAATGGAAAAGAACACTATGAAAGGTCTTAATTTCATAGAAAAGAAAGCAAATAACTAGTGAGGATTTTGTACACAGCTTACATAGCTTGTATTAGGTCTGTTTTAGGAAAGTGGCACTATAAACTGAGGCCTGTTTTTTAAAGATGAGTCCTCAGCTGTAGGGAGAGGTGTGTATTTAGGGAGGAAGAAAGGATGGGATTATAGAGGTCCCCTGGGAGCCCATTGGATAATTTGTTTTATGTTAATGAAGCCTGGAATAATGAGATTTCAACATAAAGAGAGGATATAGACAAAAACATTTTTAAATAGAAAAAAATGTTGGAAGCAGCAATTTGTAGGACGACTGTGATGAGGAACTAGAAACAGTCATGTAGCTGTTCAGAATTCTTTAATCAATTTAAGGAGTAGGTGAGAAGAGTTAGAAGAAAACTAACTTCATTGTTGTCATTTTCTTAACCACAAGGTTTAAGTTTACTTGTGAATATTTAATGAATATTGCTTTTCAGTGTCTATTCACAACCCCACCTGCCACTGGGATGGAATGTAGGAATATGGCCCCAATTCACTGAGTTTCCTTGCAATATGAGAACGTCCTTACTCAGAGGTGTGCTTGAAACAAAGATTTCTACACTGCAGAGCTAAAATACAGCAAGTTGCATAACCAGTATTATGCTTCTGTGCCCAGTGTGTACAGCTGGTCAAAGTGCTCACCATGGTAACTGTGACTGTGTGAGAAGCTGATGATGAACATCATTATGAATTCCTAAAAGACTAGGTGTAATTCATTACTCTGACGAAAGCCTAGTGTCCTTGTTTTTCAAAAGCCATTTGCAGCTTTTTTTGAGAAAATTTGTCATAATTACATTCAATATGAATAGCCTGAATTGGGGGGAAAAGTGAAAAAAATTCAAGAGTATAAATATTGGTTGTGTAAGGCCGGCTTCAGGGCTGTCTGGCCGCCGGCCCTGTGGCTGTGCATTTGCATATAAACCTGGTGCCCGTCCGTGTAGGAGGGCAGGTGTGCGTGTGCGCTCCCCACTCTGAGCTAGTGCCGTGCTAAGAACTGGGGGTACAAAGGATGTGAGAGGGGTCTCATGGCCGTGCCAAAATAAAATTCACAGTCGCCACGGGTGTGGCCCAGACCGCACTGCAGTGTTCCCACCTCTGCCCGTGGGACCCTCGAGGAGGTGGCCTCTAGCTGCAGTCTAGAGGGAAAGTGTACCAAGTGCAGGGGCTAAGCTGACACTGTCGCCCTCAGGAAAGCCTTTTGCTGCGGGCTTTGATTAGCTCCTGAAACACCACGCGCCCAGCCCTTCCCGGTTCCCACTGTGCAGCTTCTGAGCATGTCCAGCGAAGCGCCTGCCCAGCTGGGCCTGGAGCCCATTGGTCATAACCTGGTGATATAAAGTAGGAGCTTGACCTATGACCTATGACCTATGACCTATGACCTAGGGGGCTGTTACTGCTGAGTCCCTGCACAGAGAATGTGATCACAGCTGCCCTTGGTGACACACACCGTCGCAACAGGGTTGAGGTTCCTGGTGACTGAAGTCCTGAGGTGCTCACAGTGACTCAGTGGCCACAGGTGTCGTGGAAAGTTCTGTGCTTCATCAGCGCCAGGAGCTGCAGTTTGCCATGGGCAGGGAGGGGAGCAAGCGGGGCCCTCTTTGTCTTTTCCTTTTCCCCTCAGTGAGTTGTTCAGTTCTGCCCGCCGGCTGGCACGGTTCCATCCCTGCTGCCAGGCAGGGGTCGCATGCCAGGCAGGACGGGGACCTGAGAAGAAAACCCATTGCCTTTAAGAAAAGTGTTCAAGTTTACTTTTAGAATTATCTTTGTGCTATAATATTTTAAAGACAGATGTGCATTTCTCATGCCTTCCGCTGTAGTTTAAATGAAAACAGAAGCAGCCGACTCACTGAAATCAGAGTACAGCAGCTGCCACAAGTGGACCTGCCTGCTGTTGGCCTGCTTTTGCACATGTAATGAACACCAACTTTCAGATAAGTTTCAGATACGTACTAGGGTCCCTTTCTACTTGGTTCAATCAAAACCAAATGATAGTGTGTAATAATAATCCTGACCCAGTGAAATTACCGACATACAACTAATGAGAACTTTCTCATATCATGACATGATGTGAGGGTCTCGGATTTTACTAATATTGTCTTTTATATAAGATAATACAATTAGGAAATGATAAGTCATTGATTTTTGGTATTTACAGCAAGGGAAATTGAAGCTCAGTGGAATAAATGGGTAGATAAATATTTTTTTAAATTTATGAGAAGACATGGGCTGATAATAACTTTAATTTAAAAGCTATCTGCTTCTTTAGTCAAAGAGAAGGAAGTCTCAGAGAAAACATCTGGAGGAAAAGAGGAAATGAAATGGTTGATACATTTAAAGCACTAAAAAAAACCTGCTGAATTTTCTAGTAGCACAGGAAGCTATTAAAAAGATATGTTAGGGATTCTGGGTGTTCAGACACCTTGAAGGGGTAATTTTAACAGGATAAGAAAAGAAAGAGAAAGCAAATGGAAAAATTTTAAAATGAAAAGAGGAAAAGAAAACAACCCTAGGGCCAAATAGCCCCTGTCTAGGGATATTGCCCAGGAAGGTGTGTTTAGCCAAGTGGGCCCCAAGCCTGGACTTCTTATTTTCCTGTTGGTTCTGCAAAAGGTGAAGTCCTTGCCTTAGCAGGGCTCCTTACAATGTGATCACCTAATAATCTGTTTCCTTTGTTGTTTTGTTTTCTTGTGAAGACAGCCTATTTATTATTGTTCTTGAATCCTCATTCAGTTAACAATTCCTGTGAAAAATATGTAATCCCACAAATCCTTTGTCATTAGAAATAAAGGTAAATAATGATCCTAGAAAAACGCAAGACTCAGACTACTTTCATACTTTTAACATGTGCTATGAAAGGAAAGATTGTTTACCTGATTTCTGAGATTCCAAGTTTCACACTAAAGAGGTTAAATTATTTTCTTTGGTCAAGATTTGAAGTCACAGAAAATATTATGTATTCTTGACTAAATTTTTCTTACTTTATTTTAATCTCCATAGATCTCCATTATCAAGTGAAAGTAGAGTTTATTAAAATTGCTAAGTAAACCTTACTTTTAAAGTGTTTATACCATCTTTACCTAATTCCACTTCTGTAGTCTGCATGTTTCTCATGATGTTTAAAGAATTTCAGGAGATTAATTTGAAAATGAATAATGAATATCCTTGAAGTATATTCCTTAGGAGGTAATATAAAAATAAAATCTAAATTAAAAATATATTGAATGTATGTTGTATACAATATTTATAAAATATAAAAATGAAAGTGATGTTAAGTGGAGTTTTACCTATTCTGTTTGTACTTTAAATATCTGTACCTTCAGTAGATGCAAGCATATATATTTCTGTGTATATATTATATGCCCTTCTGCATATAAACCCACACTTCATATAGACACATATTTATATAATAATAACTGAAAAAAAGGCAGAAAAGGCAAATAAACAAGCCATCAAAATCCCTGGTAGTCTTTTGAGACATTCTTATAGCTTCAGCTACAGAAGTGAGTGAAAAACTAGGAAGTTTAGCGAAACTCTTGAGCTGAGGTAGTAACATCCTGCATTTACCCAGAGCCTCTTCTTTTTTTTTTTTTTTTTGGTACCGGGGATTGAACTTGGGACCTTGCACTTTGGAGGAAGCACTCACACTCTTTTTCCTGCTGCTTCCCATTGTGTGGTTGCTTCAGCTCCAGTTGGTATTTATGTCTGAGGAGGGGTAAGAGCGGTTTCTTATCAGAAGAGTGGGAGGGAGCATATGCCTAATGTATGCTACAGGGTGACCCATTGAACTGTAACTTTGTCTTACAAAATATGAGAAAGGAGATTTTTGTCTTACAGAAGGGTGTGCTGGTCTGTGGTTGCCATGGGTACCTTCTGTTTATGAGCCAGCACTTTGGAAGAGTCCTGTGACCGAGACTGTGACCTGTAGGGCAGGGGCTGATGTTTCCTGTGCACACGGCTTCCCGGCCTTCCTGTGATTAGGGTTCCCCAGTTGCCCAGGGCCCGCAGTGTTCGGGCGCAGGCCCTGCACACCTCAGCACCCCCTTCCAATACTGTGTTTGCTCAGTTGCCCACACTTCTAACAGTGATTTTATTCTCTCATATTGAGCAACAAATCTTTAAGGACCTCATAATGCATGTTTATAAATTTGTGTCTATGGATATTACCTCTAACAATTACTGTATTTTCTGATAAGAGCACTATATAGACCTTAAAAAATAATAATACTTTTCTGGAAAATTGAGTGGTAGGATATGTTCTAATAACACATTCTGGGGCTAAGACGAATCCATTTTGACATAATTCACACATCAGAGGAAGTGTTATTTGATTCTTGAATCTGAAAATAAAGATTTTTGAAAGCATCTTCTAGACTGTCTCAGTCCTTTACTTGCTCAGGAATCTGAGGCCTAGAGCTGTTTTATCTGGGACACGTGTGACCTTAGCCAGCCATGCTGAGGGTTCAGTTCATGGCACAGTGTATCCTTAGCATGTCCCAGGCCCTGGTTCCATACCAGCAGCATGGGGGTGGGGGACAAAGAGAGAACAAAGGGAGAAAAAGAAAAAAAGAGAGAAAGATAAATAGGGAAAGAAAAGAAAAATAGCAACTAACAATCAGTTTGAAATGCTCTGCTGATCTATTGCATTTGTTTAAATATAAATCTGTGGATTAGTTCTTATGAAGTTATAGTTTGAATGACCTGAAATTTCTTTTAAACTTCATACTGTACTTTTTTGGATGCATTTTAAAAAGCAAGCATTTCATTATGAAATTCAACAAATAGATCTGCTTAAAATAAATAGTTCTTTTTAACATTCATATTCAGGAACTGTCCCTAACATTTTCTAATACCTTAAAAGGAAGAATGTTTTCTTGTCACTTTGGTCTATTCCAAAAGAAATTGGTTTTTTTTTATCATTTTCATGGTCATTACCAATAAGTAAATTCATGTATCCAAGCAGATGAGCCTTTTAAAATGCTGAATGCTGTTACTAAAATGCTCTCTTTTAAAATCAGGCCTTAGTTCATGATAATGCTTTGAAAAGCAGCTCCTCAGTCCTGCCAAATTTGACCATCATGCTACTCATTTTTCTGGCTTTAGAACAGTCCATCTCTAAAATACCTTGTCATTTGCAAATGGAAGAAGGATGTTTAAAAAACACGAAAGAAACTCACCTGCAGTAAGTAAAGATGTCTTGGTCAGTGAGAAAAATAATAAAAATTTGACTCATCTTGCACTTAAACAAGAAATTATTTCCTCTGTAGTCATCAAAAATTTCTTCTTGAGCTAAAAGAATCCTACTGATGTGGTCAGACCATGTATAGATGGGTTTAGGCGAAGACGTCCAACTGCTCAGAGAATGGACCCAGATGGACTTGGCTGGGACCCAGGCAGTGTGCAGAGGCAGCGCCCTGCGGAGCCTTCCAGGACAGGGCGGCCTCCTCCTGGGACAGTTGCGGAGCGGAGACCGTCTGCCCCGAGCCCTTCCTTCACACCTTAAGCTTCCATCCCTCGATGTGACCCTTGAAATGCACCGTCCCCTCCGGTGTTCTGGGTGTCCCATCCTGAGGGGTTGACACGCTCAGTCGCGCTCCTAGCCTTTCCCTGGGCTCATCCACTCCTACTGGAACGCATCCCTCCCTCTAGTTGTCCCATTATATGTTGAAGGAAGAAGAGCAATGTCAAGATAATAATCCGCGAGAGAGAGACCTTGCCTAAGCTAATAATGTGAGCTTCATTTCTTAAATTCAGTTCCTCAGGATCCCTTCAGTAACGCACCGATTCGTTTGTTGGCACACGCACCCGAGTATCCTGTCATTATTGCGAGTTGTTGCTTCACCGTGTCTCACACGGCTTGCATTAATAAAGAAGCACAGGGCGCAAAGCATCACCTCGGGGAGGCCGCCTTGGTAATGAGACTGAAACTAGCCCCAGAGCCACTACGATGAAGAGCAGCAGAAGTGACGCCTTCCCGGAGGGAGAGAGGAGCACGGGTTCTAACTGCACTGACTTCCTGGCAGAGTGCACCCATGCACTTGTTCCTCGGGAAGCAATCGCTGAGTGTCAGAGCGACAGTCACGCTGAAGGCCGGCGCAGTTGCAGCCAGAGTAGGCTGACGCAGGGCAGGGTTCTCTCCACAGTAGCGCCCGGGGAGCCGCCGACGGTGGTGGGTACCATGCATTTCAGGAGCTAGTCCCCCTCCCCCGAGGAAAGGAAATCGGAACGGGTAGGCGAGCACTTTGTGTGCCTTCACGATTTACTTTCCACAGCGTTCATGAATTCAGGACTGTCTGTGCCTGTGAGATAAAGCAGACGCAGATCGCCACACTCAGGACCAGGCCTCTCCTGCGAGTCTACTTCCTACTGCAAGAAAAGCAGCCGTTGATGACTCAGGGCTCACACGCACCTGCTGAGCTCGTTCCCGAGGTCTGAGTCGGGACAGCTGCTCCACGGCCCACTGGCAGCGGGGCTGGTTCTAGGGTCTGCAGTGAGCCGCCCATCAGCCGTGGCGCTCTCCCCTCCCCGGGCAGGCGCTGTCCTGACGGTGCTGTCCTCCGGGCCAGGTGAAGTTCGGTAGGCTTTGGTCAGTAGTTGCGCCTAACCCCACCCTTCCCAACTCCAATAGCCGCCTTTCTGCTCTGTTTCTGTGAGACTGACTGCTTTTTAGGTTCCGCGCGTGAGATCATGCAGCACTTTCCTGGTCCTGGCTCATTCCACTTACGCCTTGTCCTCCGTGTTAAAAATGACGCTTTTTCTCTTTTTAACCCTTGTATATTATTCCACTGAGTATTCGCACCACATTTTCTCTGTTTCTGTAACCATTCGTCTGTGGATAGACATTTAGATTGTTCCCATATCCTCAATTCAAATAGTACAGAACTGAGCATGGTAGGCGGATATCACTTTGATATTCAGATTGCAAAATTTTGAAAATATACCCAGAAGGGGGTCTTCTCGATCTATATTTAGTGTGTTGAGGAATCTCCATACCTGTTTTCCAGATGGTTGCTGTAGTTTACATCTCCACCAAGGGTGTACAAAGCATCACACTGTACCCTATAAATATATACAAGTATTTGTCAAAAGAAATATAGCATTTTCATTTCAAGAAACTGATCTGTGTGAGTTGACATTTAATGAGGAGCTCTGGCGTCTCCTCTTCCAGGAGGGAAATCTTCTATGAGCCCCTAACATATATGGTTGAATTATCAACAATTATTTTTTAAAAAACAAAAACAAACCTAGTATTAAACAATTTCTTGTGAGGCACTATACTAAACAAGGTGCATTTTTTCTCTTTTTCATCCTCACAACCTTGAGACCTAGTGAATATTATCCCTGTTTTGTGGACAGTGGGTAAGGGATAGTAACGTTTGGGGCTAGAGACAGCCAGATCATGCTAAGAATGTGGGCCCAGAAGCCTCAAACTAAATTCCTGCCCCAGATTGGGTAATTTTAGGTTATGGCTTCTTCCTTGTCATATAACCCATCTGTTGCTCTAAAATGGGTATACTAGAAGGAGCTGGATGGGTTAGTTTGAAAATTGGATGAGTTTGTATTTAGGAAGTACCTGGATCCTCCTATGAACCACCTAATATTATTTGCTTTTGCTTTTTTAAGATGGTTCTTATTTTAGATAATATTTTAGAAGACTTGGCAACTTGTTACAAATATATATCCTTTTTGGCATTCAGTAATACTGTATTTCATTTTACAGTATGCATTCTTACTTGATGAATTTCAACTATGTGTTTTCTCGTTTCTGTGAAAAACATTCTTCCCTATGCACTTTCTGATTTTCCCATCATAAATTAATCACTGATCTGTATATATTGATCATTAGCTTATCCCAGAAATGTATCAAAGACCGAAGTTTGCAGTCAGCTTTGCCTCTTGCCCATCTCTCATGCCCACACCCACCCCGTCCCACCTTCCTGAGTGGGCTCAGTGTGGAACCGTCCCTGGGGAGCCCTGCTGTCCTTCTAGCCATCCCATCCAGTCACTGTCATGCCCTCTGGCCTCCCTGCCTGTCCCACAGTGGCCCAGACATGCTGTGTGCCCACCGATTCCTCAAACAAATCTCTTACATGTTGCAAACACACACTAATAATAAAACAATTTTTTAAAACTCTGATTAAATGCAAAGAATCCATTATCAACCAAGGATCATTATTCTTCTCCATTTCTATTGCAACTTTCTTTCTTTCCTTTGTTACTAAATCAACTATGGCTTCCCCTACAAATTTCAAAACTAGCGATGAGAATTACTGGTTCTGTCTTTGTTCTAACTTTAAGGATAATTACTTTACTTTTATTTCAATTGTTGCCTAGAGTTACTTTAAGTAATTTTCACTGTAATTTGAAAGTTTCTTGGTGTTCAGTTTATTTAGTTAGTATATAAGTAGTTGATTATACCTCAAATTAATTCAATATTTATTAATCTCATCACACAAGCTCTTTTTCCTTTTAATATTTTGCAGGGTAATTTTTATATTAATCTTTATTTATGAACAAAGTACACACTGGGTCAAAAAGTATTAAGCTTTTAATCCACTGATGGATAATGTTTCATTAATGTTTTTGGAATTTTTGCAGTTCCTTCTACTTAGGAGTGAAATAGGCCTCAGTTTTTAATATTAAGTACTGCTATGTCAGAGAACTTCGATGTGCGATTTAGGCTTTCTGGGTTTTGTTTTGTTTTGTTTTGCCATGAATTGGGAGAACTGACATTTTTAGTTGTTTATGTAAGTTTGAGAATATATGTTTTTTTATATTCAGTAGAACTCTCTTATAAAACCCCGTTCTGTTTAATCTTTTTAAACTAGGAAATGTTTGGCAATATTTTGAACTTCTTCTAGAGTTACTTTTCTGTTCATTTTCACCACTCTTTCAGTAAATATTTAAATTTCTTAATCATCCATTACATTCCGTTTTTGAGAATTAGTGTGAACCTTCTTAAAATGTAACTTTTGAATATATCCTTATTTTGTCTGATCAGAGTGATTACATCCTTTTCCTCATTGCTAAGTTTGTACTTTCTTGATTCTCTTTCTCTTTCAGAACCAGCTTTTAGTATTAATTTTGAATTATATTTTTGTGAAATTTATATTTATCTCTTACAGATTTTAACACCACCTTTTACTTTAATTTGTTTTGCTCAGTTTTTCTAGGTTTGTAAATTGAGCCCCTGGCTTATATATTTGCAGTGTTTTATTTAGTAATGAGATTATTTTAAACTATTAATTTCCCACATGTGCAATTTTTACTGTTTTGAACAGATTTCTCTTATGCTTGCAGGAGAATTGCCCTGTATTACTCGGTCATTTCCTACAAAGGTTCAAAATTCTTCAGCAAGAATTTAGTGACCAACAGTAAATATTACCAAATTAATTGCAACTAGATATACAGAACATATGCCCAAATTACCAAGTTGACTGCTTAGTTTTATTCGTAATGACCTCCAGTATGTCTCCAGTCGCTGAACATGGCCATTTGACCCACTGTATTCTCTGTGCTGAAGATTCAGAATAAAGAAGCTAAAAAATGTAGCTGTATTTTAAACATAGTAAACAGTGAGGCTTAAACAGCGAGGCTTAGCACCTGGGAGCCTGTGCTCCAGAGTTTGCCCCGGAAAATGCAAGGGGCTTTACATTTAGTGGCTGTGCTGTAATCCTTGCCACATTACTTTGCTTTTTGTATACTTTGTGACCCTGAAATGGGCACAATAACAGTATCAACTTTTTAGGATTGCAGGTTAATATATAAAATATGCCACCCAAGTGTGCCTGCCATAAAATCACTGAATAATGATAATTATTATTTTCATGAATTATTTTCAATATAGTTAAAGTGTAAATGTTTTGCTATCCTAACAGGAATTGACAACCTCTATTCTGTGGGTGAGTTGCCCTTTCCTAAGCTGAAGTAGAAGCCAATAAGTGATGTAGAAGAATTGTCATCTTATTAATTATATTACCTCTCTTGACAAGCTCAGGCTCCAGTTGACACTTGTTGAGCGGGGCCTTTTTATAATCCACCTTCGCTTGTTGGCAGGGCTTGCCAGTACTGTCACGTTTGATAATTCATGAGGTAGATTTAATTGACAGGGTTTTAGTTAGTATGGACTAGCAACAGCCTGTTTTGCAGGACTGGTTTATTTTTGTTGAAGGAAGCTGGGTGCTTGCCAATTATGTTTACCAGTGAATTTATTTCTTGGGAATATTCCTTATGGTTCTTTCGAGTAAGAGAACAACCTTCCCCTCCTTATAGTTTTTAGATTCCCGCATGAGAATGAAAATTTTGTCTGCAACACCAGACTTGTTTGCTAAACATAAAAGAACATAAATCCTCAGTGAGTCTCCAGGGGTAGGTTAGAGAAAGGGAGCGATCATTGTAAACCACTTAGCGCTGTGTGCTGTATCATGTTGCCATGAGAAAGTGCTGGGTGACTGGCTCATGAAGCAGGCTTAGTAAATCCTTTAAATACTGATGTGGGCATTTGGGCTCCTTGAAAACTAATACCCAGCAGTGAACTGGAGGGATTCGCGGTCTCCAGGAGAGTCACCTGAGCATGTGCAGGTTTCCCAGTTTAAGGGTGACTGCATTTTATGTGTCACATCTTGCTTGCTTTAATCATTTCCTTTCACAAACTACAGTTAGGGTTTTCACCATTATTTTCTCTCTTCATTTTCTACTTGATGATATGCTGCATTTATAGTACATCCACTAAGGAACATTTGCAGGAATCACACATTCTGCAAATGGCATTCTGTCAGGAAAAAACCTTCAAATTATTAGGGAAGATGCCTGGATTTAATGCATTATTCTTTTCCCAGCCTTGCTCTATGTCCTTTATAAGTTGAAAGGCAATATGAAATCAGATGGCAATCATATATATATATATATATTTTTTTTAATTGTAAGGTAATAAAATGAAGCATGGACATAGTTCCCAGGTAGGTCTTCAGTTGATCTGTTTTATTTTGTTCATTGTATTTTTACGGTGATGGAGATCAAACCCAAGGCCTGCTAGAGAGAAGTCCTCTAATGCTGAACTACATCCTGAGCTTTGGGCTGTTTTGCATTGTCCTTGATACAATTCAAGTTAAAAGGAAAGGAAAAAGTGGCTGTTTTTGCAATCATATCATTTTACATGGAGAGTTGCTGTTTTAAGGAAAAACAAAGCCTTAATAAATACATATTAATACTTTTAAATATGGCCAGAATGTTCATATAAGAATAATTCAGAGAATTTTAGACTTATATTATTGCATGGCAGTAGTTTTGAAAGAAGTTTAAAATGCCTCATTTACTGTGAAAGTTGGGAGCATGTGCTGTTTTACTGTTTTATAGACAAAGAGCATGGTAATTTTTTAGATGTTCATTTCATTTAACCTTCTTGGAATACAAAACTATATGGAGTTTTTTTTAAAGCACTCTGATAAATGTTTGTTTCAGACTTGCATGAGCATGTAAGAATTAATTGCCAGCTGTCTAGCTGTAAATCTAGATATTGTAACAAAGATTATTTCTAAATGGCATCAAAGTCAGTGCAAAATCTCCAGGAAATAAGTAATAATGCACTCAACCTTTTTCTTCTTTGCAGGACAGTGGTCTTTGTATTAGTATGGAGGTTTTAACAAGGTCAAATTTAAGACCTTACAGCAAGCACTCTAAAACTGAGCTATATTCCTAGAGACTTATTTGTTCCTTAATAGACTCTTAGCGCTTAAACCCAGATATTCTCTTGTGTGGTTACAAACCCCTTTTAAGTACATTTAAAGAAGTACAACTCAAATAAACACGTTTTTTAATATAAATAAAAATTATGTATAATAAAACAATTGTGTGCATTGTTAATTTTGGTTTGTGGAATATGATTTTTTTCTCTTAGGATATCTTCCCTATTTGAAAGATTGTAATAGTTATTTCAAAAATGGTCTTGAGAGAATTTTTGATACAGTGTGTCTGCCCAACTTGCTTTTTTAAAATGACTTCACAGCTGTCAAACCCAATGGATGCTTTATGTTGACCTGTTCTTGGATCTTTCCTTGGCCCTTGGTGTCTACTGAGCACTGCCACTTCGGTGGAAATCCCCTCTTCCTTCTTCTTTTCCCTCTGAGTCAGCGCTGAAGGTGGTGTCCCCACTGCTTCCCGGAGTTCCCCAAGTATGAGCTGACTCTGTGTCTCCTCCGCCTCCTCCCGAAGTCACCAAGCACTTTGCTTCAGGTCGCAGTGGCAGCAAACTGAGATGCTAAACAGGCCTGGCAGTGTAAATAAATTAAGAGCCTTGGCCTTATGAAGAAGCACAGAAAGTGGGTGAGGACTTACAGAACCAAAGAAGAGAACGTGGCTCATCTCCAGCTGTCTGGCGTAGCCACCGCCTCAGGGGACGCGAAGGCTAGGAGTGTCCCCTGCCTCGCGGCACACTGCAGTCTGTCTGTGCTGCCCCAGGAGCTGGGGAAAGGCAGCTAATTACACAGCAATGCCCTCTCCCGGAGCTGACATCCATTTTGGCAGTGAGCTGCCCTGGAGTTACACAAGCCCATGACATTTATTATTGCCAGATTTCCCAGTTTAAAACAAAAGACAAATCCAGATTTTTGTGAAATTCTATTTTTTAATATATTGACAGAATTTTAAAGAAACTTGGGGCCTTTCAAAACCGTGCGCACTTCTGTTGACAGTGTTGGCCTACGAAGTGTGGTTCTCACCTCTTGGACACCAGGCCTTCCCACCTGCACCCGTTTTTCCACCTCCGTCTCCGGCGGCTTCTTTGTTCCCGCTCCTCTGTTCCCACACCGCACCTTTGTGACTCCCTGCGAGGAGCCGTGTCCCCTGACCTCCCTGTCCACCGCTGGATGGTCAGTGTTCACGGACGGACGTCCAGCCCACAGGGACCGCACCCTGGCCTCCCGGGTGAAGCTGCTCCGCTGCCGCCACAGTGTCTGTCGCACAGTGAACTTTCAGTAGGGTTCTCGCTGACCTGTTTTATGGACCCTGAGGCCGGCGATGCTATTCATACAGCATTAGCACAGCAATTAATACCAAGTCAGCACTTCATGAACACCCACAGAACGAGTGGTGAAACCCAACAAGACAGGTGTACCTCCCAGGCACGGAACGGACATCATGTGAACAGAAGTTTTGACTCTCGTGTGGTTAATCATGCGATGACAATAACTATTGGATGACAGTGATAACTATAAATTGTTGTGCCAGCTGTGTCTGAAACATCTACTAGAGTCAGCTCCACTGAACTCCCTCCACCCATGCTCCACCCTTCCCCACCACTGTGCACGCACACGCGCGCACACGTCCGCACACACGCACATGCGCACACACACGCACTCTAGGAAAGGGGATACTGGCTGGTGTATGTTGTATGATGGAGCACAGACATTCGCTCTCCTTTTAGCTTAGATTTTCCTATTCATTGCTTCCAAGTTCCCCCGTTTATCTTAAAATGTAGATGTCTAAGGGGTAGGAGGGAAGCAGGCTGGAGATGGGAGACAACTTTGTTGCTTGCAACCCCATGCCCACAGTGTTTTCATGCATGTATGCTGTCTCATTTAAAATATCTCCATAAGTTAGAAGTCTCTGCCTTCAATGAGTGGATGTGGAAGGTGAGACAGATGCAGGTGAGCCAGTCACACAAAGAATTCTGAATAATATGTAAGGAGGGTGATTTGTAAGTATGATTGGTTCATGATATACTTTGCCCTTTTTCAGCACCATTTTTATCTTTGAATTCAATACTATACAAAATAGGTTTTTTTGGTTATCTGGTATACACTAGAATTTAACTTTGTAAAAAAAATCCAATAATTGTTTTCAAACACGGCAGACTTTTAACAAAAGTTTTGCAGCATGCCCTGTATAAAGTGTTCTCATCTCATAGAAGCCATCATCTTCTATTTATATGTGCAGTTGTTTAAAAAAAATAAATATAATGGCCTGAATGTTATTTGTATTGGAAATAATAGAAAGTAATTTATGTCAAAGTATTGTATTTCAAATTATGAGAAAATAAAAAAATGGAAAGGAAATCTATGTAAATAGGGAAGGGTGGAAGGGGTGAAGGGTGCACAGGGAATGGGGAAAAAATAAGAACTAAGATACATCATGTACAGGTACAAGCACCCAATGATAAATGTAAACATATTGTACACCTAAAATGTACCAACAAAAGAATTTTAAAAATGTATTTCAGGACATAAGTGCACATTAACAGTTATATTAGAAAAATTAAAAGAAGTGGCTAAATACAAACAAAATACAAAAATCTCTTAATTTATGTGACAGTTGCACAGCTATTTCTGGGAATTTTAGCTTACACTTAAACAGTTCAAAACATACGTGTCTAGCCGTGAGGTGTTAGGTTCCAGAGCCAGATAAACAATGGAAAAACTTTTACCTGAATGAAATGTCCAGTCAAATATTTGAGAGGCATGGGGGACACGGGGCCTACACTCACTTTCAGGACTGTGCTGTTTTGAGCATTCTGGACCCTGGCTCCTACTTTTCAGAAGTTTCACTCAGAGTCATGCAGCTACCCTGAAATGTTTCTGGAGATTTTTCAAACATCCTCTTTTGTGGCAATGCTACTCTGTGTAAGTACCCTGATCCTGATCTTCCAAACCAGAGTTAACATTTGTTTAAGATGAATATCTATTTCTAATGTTTGCAATACTAAGTGTAGTACAAAAGTGGTAAGTAGAAATATGTAAGAATTTATTCTTTAAGGATGTAACTACCTAAGAAGATGAGAGAGATTCATAGATAGATTGATTGATTAGCATTGAAGTCCTGTTTATAAAAAGAGAAGAAATGTGTCAGTGAGCTAAGAGCCCGAAGACCCCTGGCAGGGATGTGAAAAGGGCTGTGAAGGGCTTATGCGTGGTGGGAGACTCGGAAAGGCTTTCGTCACAGGCCAGAGGAGTGCAGGCAGCCACCTGAGGGTGTGCCCAGGATGGAAGAGATGCTGCCCGAGATATGGGCGGCAATGAAGAAATAAGATTGGAGTGAGGTCCTGTCCTGTAGAAACTAAGCTGAGCAACTCAGGAGCTGAATGTTGGTACGGTACTTAGGCTCAGAGCTGCCTGTTCAGTGCATTTGGAGCTGGTGAACAGTGACGCAGAGGACTCAGGGAAGACTCCTGTTTCTTCAACTGGCAGCTCGTTTTCCATTCTGCCTCTCTGTTGGGGACATAAATCATATTTGCTGGGTTAAACTTCAGATGCACTCATTGCTGTGGTGCAGATGCCTCTCTAGACTGGAAATTTGATTGCTAAAATAAATGATCCTGATGTGCTCTTTCCCTTTTCCTCTTGCAGGTATGATTTTGTAGAAGTCGAGGAGCCCAGTGATGGAAGCGTGTTAGGGCGCTGGTGTGGCTCTGCTGCTGCCCCAGGAAAGCAGATCTCAAAAGGAAACCAGATAAGGATCAGATTTGTATCTGACGAATACTTCCCTTCAGAGCCAGGGTTCTGCATCCACTACAACATCGTCCTGCCAGTAAGTCTCCCTTCCCCAAGCTCCCATTGTTTATTTAATCACTTCAGCTATTGGTTTGCTTGATTTCCCCCTTTTGAACATGGGAATCAGAAAACCAAAAACCTTTCCCTGACCTGGGGTTTTTTCCCCATAACTTTTACTCTATTCATATGAAAAAAAAAGCAAAGATTTTCACCATACAGAATTAGCAATGTCAAATACCTTGTCAATGTAATACAATAAAATATGTGCTTTTACATTTACAAGGTAATACTGCTTACCCCCAGCTCAGTGACTGGTATTTCAGGATTGATGGGAAATTATATTGGGGCTATCTCCTGAGAAAAATGGGAAATTTTGTGTTATGCATTAATATCTTATCATTTAGGAGTTAGCATAAAATCCAATCCCACAGTGTCTTTTTGAGTTAATTTCTAGTCTAGCTTATATTAAATAATAAAATATATTTTTAGTAGTCTAGCATTTTTTGGTGACCCTTTGTAATACACTTTTTGCATTTTACTAAATATTATCCTATATTTAAAGATGTAATTTTTGAAAGTTACACAGTATTCTGGGGTTTTCAAATTAATATGTAGTTTTGGAATTAACATACTGCAGAGCGAGTAAGCCAGCACTACTTTAGATTTTGACTAAATATATGTGTATTGCCTGACAATCCATACTTATATATCATATTTTATTTTTCCCTATTAAAGTGGTATCATTTGTCTCTGAACCTACCAAAAATGTATTTTAGGTATGACATCTGTAAAAATAAACGACACCTTTCATCTTTTGCTAGAGAAAAGCAAACTTATTATTCTTTTCCAGTGAATATATTATTAATATATCTAAATGCAGTTCTCTCAGTTTTTCTATTTATCTTAAGATTTAACTTGCTTGAATAATATTTATGGCCTTTGTGCCCCTCAAAAAAGAATTTGTAAGATTCTCAATGGAATTTTTAAAATATTTTTACTATTTAATTATAATTGCCTATTATATAATAATTGTATTCTTATGGTGTTTTAAGTATTATTTTGAACAGTTGCATGTCTTTATTGTACAACAAAAATACTGAAAACACTTGCTATTTTATTACATCCCACATATCTATAATCTAGAAGTTCCCCCAAAATTATGTTGATATCGTCTATTATACTTTTGAAAGTTAATCAATAATACTACTTTTTCAAAGGGTGAATGTAGGTATCTTTAACAGTTTGGACAGATGAAATGGTCAATTTTCTGTCCTTACTACCATGTATACTCTTACTGGGTATAAAAGCATTATTCACACCGCAGCAACAGCTGAAGCAAATTAGAAAATATGGAATCAGTAACTAACTTTGTTGTATTTGCTTTGTTAATCAACATTTTCCTTTTTGATTACCCCTAAGTCATTTGTAATTTTTTTTTTTTTGGTACCGAGGATTGAACTTGGGACCTTGCGCTTGCAAGGCAAGCGGCAGGTGGCAGAACCACTGAGCTAAATCCCAGGCCCCATTTGGAATATTTTAAGGCAACTAAGTAAAGAGGGATTTTAAGTATTAGAGAGTACAGCTTAAAAGAAACATTAAATTGCAAACATAAGTTTGAAAATGGTAATTTGTTCATTTAGTGATTGTAAAATCCTTCATTGATATGATTGATAATGAAGGTGATCTTTCAGCTTTTTTTTTTTTTTTTTCTGGTACCAGGGATTGAACTCAAGACCCTCTGCTTACATGGTAGACACAGCACCACTGAGCTAAATCCCTGGTGCCTGAAGGAGATCTTTCTGAAATGTTATGAATTCAGGATGTGAATCTTAATTAGTTTTCTTATATTGATTATTAAAGATATCGATATCTCTGTTCCATTCCGAAAGAATTTTTTTTATTTTTTTGGTACCAGGGATCGAACTCAGGTCTTTGCACTTGCACAGCAGGTGGCAAAACCACTGAACTAAGTCCCTGCCCCATTCTGAAAGAATTTTGTCATCATACATTCTCTATCATTTCTTTTGTTATGTTCCAAGAGTTTCCTTAATTTTATTTTACAATTTTAAATTGAGTAAAATTTAATTCTCGGTGCTAGAAATAAAAATTATTACAAGCAACTAAAGGCCTACATTCTCAAAAACATTATTGATAAGTAATACTTTGATACCATGATATGTGCTAGATTAAAGCTACTAAGAACCTAACCTGTTCTCTTGGTATCCTGATTCACAGAATTTACAATTTAATTTTTTTTAATTGAATGTGGCCTTTCAAGCCATGGCTACATTTCCAAAAAGTGATATGTTCTACACTTTCAGTGTGAGGTTTAGCTTACTAAGTTTGTTAATGTTTAAATAAGGAATCACTAAATTTTATTATAAAATATAATAGGTTTATGAGAACAAAGATTTTATTCATCCCAACCCTATGGTAAAACTAAACTTTAAGGAGATTATTTGTACTATAAATGAACTATTCCCTTCACATTCTATTAATTTAAGTGTGTAGAAATGATTGACTGTTCTGCTACAGGATAAAACATGAAAGCTAAAATGTGTATATTGCTACGACTCAGGGTTATCTTTTTATAACTTTATGACCACATGGGTTATCTGGTTGTATAACATGATAAGTTGTGTGCATTAAGTGAAATAAGTAAAGACAAAACCATGAAATATTTATGGCACCCAGCTCAGAGAGCAGATTACGGTCTGTCAATAAATACTTGAGTACTGAGTTTATCGTACACTCAGTCACCCCAACTTGGCTGACACCAGAGTCTGGCACTTGTGTACCCATAAATGCCTATCAGTTTCCTGGGCCTTGTGATTAGATAAAGAACCACAAAAGGGTCTTCTGAAAGTACCCCACACTCATTGCTAACAAATACTGCACCACCCAAATGAGAGATTATTTATTATTTTTATCATCTGTTATCAGAGATTCACAGTGCGGGGGACCAGACGTGGCAACAGAGACGCCTTAAGTCATGTTCGTGACCTCTGTTCCATCCTTAAAACTGAATCCAGCACCTTTTCGGTGATCGCTGAACTAGTCTGATAGGTTGAAATGTGGCTCTGGTGGACAACTGTCAGTGCTGGAGTCTGTTGGGCTTTGCCCTGCTGGCCGCTCAACTGACCTGGCTGGAGCTGGGGATTTGTGATGATGGCACAGGAGGCGTTGGGTAATTAACACGACCCCTTCAGGAACCTGACCCTTAGACATTGGGAAGAACAAACAAGACGGCATGCAAGTAGGGCCCCACACTGCATACCCACAGTGATTTGCTGATTTTGGTTCTGAAGAGTGCTTTTTGGAGAAGTGGTTCATACACTTATGGATTTTATGCTCTCACAAGCTTTGTTGCCTCTGTGTTAAGGTTTACTCTGACAGTGGACCCACAGCTGCGTTGCCCCTTGGTCTTGATTCACACCACTCTCCATTCTGGCCTAACGCATGCCTACAGAGGGGCAAGAGCTGATGAGTGAACATTTGACAAGTGGTTATGCTTTTAAGCCCTGCAGAATGTTTTGAATTATCATCGTATATTGCTAAATGACATCCTTCCCTCCACAGACTCCCTAACACTTAGGAGCAGGGCAGCGGTCCATCAATCTTATCGGAGCCTCAGATAAATGAAAGCCAAAAGGAAGAAAGCACGCCTCTCAAAGAACACACTAAAAGCTCCCGTGGTATTTGCTCCGGGCAAGTGCCCCTCCAAGCCCTGGTCACCTCCCATACTTCCCTTGTGCTTTTTTTTTCTTTCTGTCAAGGCTGAGCTTTCATATTAGCAGGCTTGGTTCCCTAGAGGCCGTGGTCTGGCTGATTGCAAGCCCACCACTGCAAAATAGGGCCATAGGTGCTGTTGGCCACACAGTTTTTAAACTTTGTAAAAATAAAAATAAAATAGAGTGAAAGTCCTTGGTAGACTTAACTTCCTGTCTAGAGGTTTCCTGTGGGTCCTTAGGCCGATGCCAGACAATGCTGCCTCTGCTCATTCAGATTTCATAGGAATCCAGTCATTCCATATAATTTCGTAGGAATCCATTTTCCTTTGGCTTTCTCTAAAACTCAAGTCGAGCTGAACTAACTTCTCATTGGTGGCCTGTTACCTTTGCTACTGCCACAGGCTACACAGTCGTGATTCATAAATGAGAAAACTAAACACCCAGTAGTGACACCGAGTATTCTCCTGACCCTGAAAAAGTAGGCTGCATAGTCAAGGACACATTCTTGCCTTGCTAAAGATCTGCCCTGATTTCTTCTTCCTCTTCCCTTTCCTTCCCTCCCTCCCTCTCTTCCTTCTTTTTTTTTCTTTCAAAGGAGGAGATTGAATTAGGCATTAGTGATACACCCACTATACTACTATAAAGAACTTAGTACAACTTTTTATAAGCATTAATGTGTATAAGCAGGTTTACCTGCTTTGATGATGAAACAATGAATATTTTGCATCTACTCTTTATAAAATACAGAGAGAATTTTAAGTCATGTTACGTTTTCTCCAGAACAAATCACACAGAAAGCTTGTTTTTGAACTTCTAATATTTCACAAGTAAAAAGATAGCTGCAGCCTCCTTTGGAAGTATAAATGGATATCTAATCCTGATCTACCTTTAATTTTCAGTGTTTCTGATAACTATGTGTCTCAGAGGTAAATCTTCAATATATTAGTTTAATAGTCTTCACAAACAGTTTTTGCTATTACTTTTTATTTTAGTAGGTTGTTACTAAAACAACCAACTAAGATGATTTCCTCCTCCTCCTTCTCTCTCAATTAACAAGCGACAGGACATACTGCATAGCAAGGCAGGGGGGATGTTATGTTGGATGAAGTGATGCTGATCCAATATGTATTGGAAGGTTTTATGTTTTATAAATACAAACACTTTTCTTTATAATGTTAAGAATTCAATATCATTCTTGGATTCCCAGGTATCTTAGAATAAATCACAAATAAAATTTATGTCTCCATTTTACTATATTAAGTTGGGTATTATAGGGTAAATCTAGTTTTAGGAATAGTAGCATAAGACAATGACCTAAAGTTATAGGTAGTTGCAATTAAAAAAAAAGAAAAATGCAAGGTTTATAAAATAAAATTTACTTTTTTAGCATTTAATGGTTTTTTGAGAATTAATTATGGAAATATTATTCTCCAATAATGCCCCATTAATAAGTAATAAAAATAAATCTGTACAAATTGATCCCAAATGATACATATTCAGCTTTTATGATTGTGAGTAAGGAGTCAATAATGTCTTTAATGTTTTTCTTTCCTGCTAAAAGAGAGAGGCAGAGAAAATGGCCAGTAGATTACTGGTGAGAGATTGTTTGAGAAGAAGTGAAGCAAAACTGAAATAAAACAGCACAAGGTTGTTTCTGCTTGGAGGCCACACGCAGTGAGCACTCAACGCATTTCACAGCCTTCAGAAAAGAACATTTCTTGTTTAATTTTGGAGTAATTTATAATAGATTAGATATGCTGTAGTCTTTGTAGTGCAGCACAAGCACTATTACTTAAAATGCTAAGAGACCTGCAAGGGCTGAAAATAACCTCTTTTTCATCCAATATCAAAGTACCTTATAAAAGTCTCATTTCCCAGCCAGCAATGTCTAAACCACATATTTTTGTCAGAAAATGGCTTTAGATAACTATACCTATTTTAAATGAAATATGCAAGTCCACATCTGTCCCTTTTTAGTGTTTTTTATTTAACATATACAACCAATTTTCTTTGGTATATTTCTATATATAATACATTTTTTAAAATGCTTATGAAATTTTAGGGTTTTGTTCTTCTCCCTACAATCCTGTGAACATTATAAAATTGATTAAATTATGACTAATTTTTCTTAAATAGTTTATTGAATGTTGTCTTTTAAGTGTTTTAATATTGTTTCTCAATAGAATAAGATAATATTTACAACAATTTATTACTCCTTTTTTCCATTTAGTGAACTTTTCTGTTTCAACAAGGAGAAATAATGTAGCCACCATGCCAAGTTAATGCCACATATTTTTACCTTTTTCTTTATGGCCTAAAAAAGTGGGTAAGAGGGAAATCAAGAATCAATTGATAGCATACAGTGAAACTCATTTCTTTAATTTCCTTTCAAGATTGATCTATTATTTTATGATAGTAAATATTTTAAAAATACCTATACTCAGTGACACTTATTTGGATATTGATTTTTTTTTAATTCTTGAGAGTAAAGTTATATCAAAAGATAAAATAATAATACAAAACAGTATAACCTTGTACATGATAGCACAGTTCTACCCTGGGTAGTCACGTCGTAACTCTAGGATGTTTGCTCCTCCAGAGTGGCTCTGTGAGTGTGTGGTCCCCAGTTAGGTCAGGGTGCAGGCCATTGTGCCTGGCTTCCAGGAGGCTGAGCAGGACACTCAGTGCCTGAGGAGCCATTTAGGAATGCAGGACTGATGGCCAGAGCAGTTATCTATTATGCGGAACAAAGAACAAAGGAACAAAAAGAACAAAGAACAAAGAACAAAAGAACAAAGCAGCTACCTGGATACTGGAGGTGGAGGGACAGAAGAGGAGAGAGGACTTTTCTTTTCCATCTCTTCTGGCATATGCCAGTAGATTACTCCACTGTTGTTTCCTGTAAAGAAAAGTCTTAACTGAAGGCCACATTTGCTTTTGAGTTCAGCTTAAGAAAGATTCCAACCAGCTCTCTAGGCTTCAGTTGCAGAGTTCACATTCTTACATGAGGCGGGAGCACGCCTAGAGGAAGGCTACTGGGAGGAACATTGAAAACCCAAATCTCATGAGGAAAACATCACTGACAGAATAGACTCAAGATTTTTAAAAAATTTAAATCTTCATAACAACCGCACTGCATTCCCATATTGTCATATTAAACTGGTTTCAGTGAGTGAACATTTATATGAAAATTTGTTTCAAAATAAATGTTTACTTACATGAAAAGAGGAGATTTTGGTCTTGGAATTTTTGTAGTATTTAGCAAATTAAAAAGGTATTTCAAGTATTTAACCTATACTGCGGTTTGAAGCACTTGTTGAATGATTAGATTTTACTAAAATATACAATGTACTTATATAGTTATGCAAAGGGCCTTGAGATGACAGTATTTTATTGCATCAGGGAAATTATACAGTTCCTATAGAGACTAAACTCTCTTGGCTAAGAGCTGTGAATTCATGGACAAATGAGATACATTTTTTGTGACTGTGCATAATTGAAACATGCCTCTGTTTAATCATCAGACATCCATCTCTTCCCTAAATCCAAAATTCAAGTTTGCCACTTAAAAGCTGATTGGACATCTCTGCCCCTGAACAGGCTTACTGACCATGGTATTTACTGCCTTGTGATCTGGTTGGGTCAGTACCTTAAAAAACAGAAAGCCAGGCATGGTAATTCCAGCATCCTGGGAGGCTGAAGCGAGAGAATTGCAAATTCAAACCCAGTCTGGGCAATGAGGTTAGTTAGGAGTGGAAGGAAAAGAGATTTTTTAAAAAGGAGGGGGGATTGTGAAGTGCTGTGTATATGCCCAGAGTTCCTATGAGGAATGTAATTGTTATGTATTACAATCTTGTATGAAATATGTATGAATATGAATGAAGTGGTCTAAGAGATGCAGGGAGGGGGAATGAGGAAATGGAAGGGGATAAAAAAAAAATTAAGAAATGTCATGTACACATACCAGCTCTCCACTATGAACCTGATCATTACATACTTCAAATGTGTACCAACAAAACAAAAAAAGCAAGAAAATATAAACAAAAATAGTTTTGGAAAGGTGTAGGGACGTAACCCAGTGTGAAGGCTCTGGATTCCATCCCCAGCACTCAGAAACAAAAACACAAAAGCTGTTACCCTCATCTCTTTTCTGGTTATATAAATCTTCACGGCCAATTCTGTAAATTGGGAGCTAAGTGGATTAAGACCCAAACTCTCCCCATAAAGTGTAAAAGTTTCTACTCGAGTTCCTCTCCCATAGCAAGAATAATATCACCACTTCCAACTCTACTGGGGTTTACCAGTGCAGATATTTTCAGTTTTATTCTGTTCAGGGAGCAAATCTTGACAGGGAATAAGCCAGTCTTCTGCCAAAAAGGGAAATATATTGGGGGTGTCTGATAGTTTCATAACAGATTTCAAACAAAAGCCGAAGGACTGGTACACTGGTGAAATCCTGCTTTGTGCTGCTTAGCCAAGGGCTGCATGTCAACCACCAAGGCCCCAGAAAGCGGAGGAGGAAGCCCTGGCAGCAGAGGCTGTTGTGGCTTGACCCCAGGACCCAGGTCCTTCTGTGCAAAGGTGCTACACACCCAGGTCAGGTTTTGCCTAAGGTGAATAAAAGTCCTCATGGGATACTTGGCTGTACCTTTCCTTATGCTTCTCCACTGCAGATAGTTTTTCAGGTGAGAGATGGCTGTCATCTCTTGCTTTAAAAAAACAATGTGATTGACATTAAGTACTTCCAAAGCAGGTGGCTGAAGAAAGCCAAGGCTTCTACTGAAAACTGTTTCTTCTTGTGGAAGAATAAGAAAGACATTGAAGTGACAGTTTTCTCTACAAGACCCTAAAATATAGTCTGAGATAAGAATTGAAAATAAATGTGCAAGGTTCCAAATCAGGTTGTGCAGTGTCTTCATACTTCCTCTGAAATTGAGCTGTGAAACTTTCATAGCATTGCTAAAGGAAATGCCTTTCTCCAGTGTAATAACCTTCAGATAGTGGAAGAACTAAAAAAGTAATTTATACCTATTGGGTATAAATTAATTTAATAGCGTTGTGGCAGTTGTTTTAGAGAAAGAAATATGCAAGACACTGAAGTGGTAGAGAGAGTTTTGCATGCCAAAACTTGACTTTCCATACCTGAAGGAGGAGGCATTAAAATATATGACACATCCTTTGGATGAGATGCTTTAGAAGTCATCGCAGACTTTCTGACACAAATATTTTTCTTTTCTTCTGGAATATGATGACTGACACTCTGAGTTACCTAATCCCATTACTGATCAGAGGAATACAACGAACTCCCAAGTCTACCCAGGTTTGGTTTTATTTTGGAATCAGAAAAATCTCTTTCTGACTTGGCCTTGTGCAGAAAACTGGCTTCTCTCTCAATCTGCTGCCTACGTGGCCCCTTTACAGTCACCTTTTATAACATAAAAAAATAGCTTACTGTTTTATGACTATATGTCATGCCACTAAAATGTGTAGCTTTAACAATACAAATTGAGAAAGTATGCACGCTTGCTCCACATTTAAGCTGCCTTCTCAGAATGTTAGGATCATGCTGTTCATTTATCTGCGGCTTATGTTTTCTTTCCAGCACAATTCCTAATTACATAAAAGAGCTTCACTTGCCCTACACCAGTTCTTCTATTTTGCCTTCTTTACTTGGCATTAAGAGCAGGGCATAATTTCATGTAACTGAGTAATTAATTTAAGAATCTTAACTCTTTAAAAATCTTAACTCTTAGTATGATCCTTAGACTTTTCTGTTGTGATGGTCTTTCATCTGAGTTTTGCTTACTTATTTGTATTTGAAAGGCTGTGGTAAGATGTGATTTTGATTAAAGATAGTATTTATTCATTTAACTTTGAGCTAGAATATGTACTTTTGTCTTTGAACTAGAAATGTGTATTAAGTTGATAAAAATCAGCCTACATATACAGATAATGATAGTACTGTATATATCATTTGTTAAAGATGTAACTGTTGTATTGGATTCTTAGTTGCAAGTTTTTTCATTTAGTCTTTATAGCAACTCCACAGGAAATTATCCTCATTTTACCTGGGAGGAAATATGCTCAGAAAGAGACCAAAGATTGGCTATGGTTCAGAGCAAATAAATGCAAAAGGCATACTAGACCCATAATTTCACCCATAGTACAGTATCTCCTAGTCCACTCTTGGCCTTTGATTTGGAGATAAATGTAAATTGACACACATTTGTTAGAAAACTAAAAAGAGAGATCCTGTATAGCTTCCACCTAATTTTCCTCTCTGGTGACATATTCTTGCATAAATTATTATATACAGATGTTCTTCAATTTATAGTAGTTCAGCTATCGATTTTTCAAGTTTCAGGTGGAAAAGTGATACACATTCAGTAGAAAGTAAGGATTTTAATTTTGGTCTATTTGTGGGCTAGGGGATAGCAAGCCTGCTGGGCAGGTGGAAACAGCACATCTACAAGCCATTCACAATACACTGAGAGTTTACAACCAAAACTACACTGGACTGTTTTGCCAAACTCTGATGTTTGGGCCTTAGGTGTATTAAATGCATTTTTGACTTAAGGATATTTTCAGTTTACAAAGGATTTGTTGGGGGTGTAAACCATTGAAAATTGAGGAGCATTTGTGTTGTATATCATAAACTTGCAAATTGATACAATCCATGTACCTCAGTAAGGAATTTCAAATAAGCAAAAAATACAAAACACCATCAAAAGTATTAAATGAAGATATTATGTAAAAGAATTTTGGTAAATACGTTTCAGAAAGATATTTGATTAGTCCATAGTTTTAATAGTAGTTCAATCTAAAATAACAAAAGAGGATTTTAGAATTGCAAAATGGCTTCAGAAATATTAATTTAGGTCTGGAGCAACACTTTTATTCTGAATTAGGGAATCATAGTCTCCCTCACATAAAACTATACAGTGTGCTGAAGAACCACTATTTCAGTTTAAGTAGAATATCTATCATAGATTAAAGACTACAAAATCAAAAATAGTACCACAAATCACTCCTCTTGATGCAGGATTCAAGGTGAACATGTGAAACATAAATAGCCACTATAAATAAGCCCATGAATAATGTTTTGCTACCTCTAAGACAGAGATTAATGAAGTTTTAGGATGCTAGGAGCTCAAGATATAATTTATAGCTTTAAACTCATGTCAAGATTGAGAACTGATTGCTTAAAAAGCCCTTGAGTTCTACAGAGTAGATTGATGACTTTTGTGCTACTCTCTTCTCATGCAAAGTGTATATAATTTGGTTCCAACAGGTATGGTATGTGGCAGTATTTACATATTAAATGTAACTGGAAATATGAACAAGTCAAACTATTTCCAAAGTGAAAGACACTGAACTGTGGTATTTTTGAAGCACTTACTAATTTTATATTTCAGTGAAAGCTGATTCAGGAACACATTTGGAGCTGTTAGCTAATCTGTTAGTTGATTTGAGTAGTTCAGGTGGAGAGTCCTAAAAGGAATACAAATATTGACAAACATTTAATATTAATTTCACTCCTCTTCATTTGGAGCCAAGAGCTTTCAATTTTTAAAGTAGGAATTTGTTGATTATACTTGTGTTGTGTTTCTTCCAAATATCACAGACATAATGCCTCAATTATGACTTTTAATTTGGCCTTCTTTAAGAAAAATGAGAACTCAAAGATACTTCTTGAAACAATCTAAATATAGAATTCTCCTAGGATTTTATGAGCTGTTTTAGATTTTACAGTTGTCTTTCATCCCTATATAACAGTAATTTTTATATGAACTCATTTTATATGGAGTCTTTTTAAAACATTCATCTGATTATCAAAGTGGAATAACTCGTATTTGCTTGGATTACATAATATTTAAATAGCTTAATAATTGCAATAACAAGTACTACTGGTATAAGTACTTTTGGGAACAAATGTCACTATCTCCTAGTAAATGTACTGCTCAACCGAGAAAGCAGAAAAGATGTCTGCCGGTGGAGTGCAGGAGTTATGCACATGCTCAGTCAGGGCCTTGCCTGCACATGCGCAGTAAGATGGTGAGGCAGGTTAGATAAGTGAAGGTCGAATGGAACCATAACTGTGCGCCTTTACCTTGCTGGCATTACGTATGGATACGGATGACCCTGTGTCCAGGAAAAATTGTAAATTAAATTGTGATCGATCGCAAGGCAACTAGTAACTGCGTGATGGAATGATGTTGCCAACAGTATGCCCAGCGTGGTGCAGACATGTAATGCATCTTTGTTCTCATCCATGATCTCTCCTGTGATTTAGCGTCCTTGTTCCAGGCTGCAGATACAGACAGGAAACGGAAGGCCGCCTGAGGGTGGGAGGGCGCTTCCTACTGTGCAGCGCTCCGCATATGGAACTCCAGATGAAGATGTGTATTTTTATCTTTATTCATAAAATAACTGTTTCCTTCTTTCTCTCCGTTCCTTCTTCCCTGTCTTCCTTCCTTCCTTCCTTTCTTCCTTCATTCTCTCCCTTTTATTTTTCTTGAAGTGCTCCCTTGTCCTAAACTACTACTCTCTTGGCTTGTATTATTTTGAAAGTTTCGAAATGTTCATTATGTTTCAAAATGTTGTCTATACTTTCCACACTGATTCTTTAGTTAAAAGCCAAGGTGGTGGTTGTTTTAAGTCTTCTCTAAGCTAAAACAACACCTTAGTTCAAATCATGTATTGTGCTTCCTAACACACAACGCGCTCCTCTGATGTAGAATGTGCTCCGATGAAGGAACAAGGAAGAGGGTGGTGGCCCTGTGTGAACCATGAGTGCCTTAGCTGCTTGGCTTCCTGAATGTGTCAGCAGCCCCAAGGCTATGAACAGATAAAGCTGAAGAAACACAGTTTAAAGTGAGCCCAGGTTTATTTTCCTTACAAGCTACCATAATTCACACTTAACCTGCACCCGTAGGTGCTTGGATGTAACAGTGTATCATGGAACAAATTACATCATCCAGGTTAATAATAGTGTTCACTCCTCTGAGACCCTGAATGCGCCCAGGTGTCAATTACTCCTCAGTTACTGACCTTAGCTGTGGTCCTTTTCTGAGCTCTCACTCCTCCAAGTGGGTCATATTGTGGCTGTTTCAGACCTGACTTGATTTCCCACACTGCCACTAATCTACTTGTATAACTCTGGGCAAGTTTTGCCTACCCACAAAAAGTGAATGAGAAAAGCTGTGCCCTTTTTCGTTGTGAGGATTCAATATCCAATGCTTAGGTCAGTGTTTGGAGAGCCGCAGTTACAGTCAGGTTTCCTGAACATGTTCAGATTCTAAACCATTATCCTTCTCAAGTTTTAAAGCCATTTAACAATGATTCAACCAAAAGAAAAAGTTCTACAGTGTAATCATGGTTATACATATGATCACATTTTAAAGTGTCATACACACACACATATATATGATTAAGAAATAATACTAAACCTTCATAAACAAAATCACTTTTGTTTTTCATTTCTTTTTTTAAAGATACTCGTCCTGATGCATTAAATTTATTTCACAAGCCTATTAAATGTATTACAACCTGAGTTTGAAAAAAAATTCTGACCTAGACCATATTATTTGAATTTCAGAGTATTCTCCAGGTTTGGGGTATAGCTCAGTGGTACAACAAATGCTTAGCATGCATGAAGCCAAAAACAATCTAAACACCACACACAGGCGCACATGTACACACACAGGGACCCCAGGTGTATTTTTGCCAATATATTTACCATTCTGGAAAAATATCATACTGTACTAATACAGTATATATAAAATTCACTCTTAACATTCAGAAAGTTAACATTAAAAATATTTTCCATTCTAACCTGCGAAACCTAAAATGGAGTTCAGCATTTTTCATCAATGAAAATTCAAAAGCTATTCAAAAGTTATTCTTTTCAAGAACTTGTCCTTGATGGCTGTTTTTCAGAATTTTACTCTTTAATGATGATAGACGCTATTTATGGAATGCCCATTATTATTGTTCTGTAATATTAAAATAGCTTTTGCAGTCATACACAATTGGTTTAGTTTTCTTCCTCACTTATCTTCGGGAGAACTCATAAGTCCTTTGGTGCAGAAATTCAGCCTTGAATTAGTGAACAACTCAGCAATTCAGAGTTTTCAGTGAAATTAGAGAAGCTACAGCCACAACTTAGGAATAGTTGCGTCTTGGTGGTGCATATATAATGGAGGAGGATGAGGTTGGTCTCCTGCCCCCCGTGATATAATTGGAAACACAGATGAAAGGTTTTTCACTGTTTGGACAGCCCTGTAGGCTTTCTGGCCTATCCACACTACATGGAGTAGGGCTTTTAGTGGCATTTTCTCTATGTGTTAATGGTATTTCTGCCTGAAGATAACGCATTTTTGGTAGAAATAACTTGTCATTCAATTGACACATTTTGCTCAGGAAATGCTGGAATTTCAAAACAATTTCTGCTCATGCATGCTCACCTGTTTCCCTGCTCTTTGGTTTTCTGATTCTTGACATGTGTGTTTCTCTTTTTAAAAATATACTTTCCGACTTTTCATGGAATGTGACTTTCAAGTTTTGATTCAATTCCAAATTGGTTTCACTGTTCCATTAACATATTTCTCATTTTCTTTATAAATAAATTCTATTAATACATTTGTATTTTCCTTCATGTATTTGGACCATAGTAGCAAAAATATCTGTATTTTTTGTATTTTATCTAAATTTCAGATTACTCAGATAATATTTAATTGCTTTCCTACCCACCCATCCCCCTACCATGCTCTGAGAACATTAAGATGTTGAGTTGGTTATCATATTTGTTTTAAGCATAGACGACAAGGATCCTGGGTCTTTTCCTTGGAACCTTGGGATTGAAAGAAAATATTTATACATAGTAAGCATGGAAAAACTTTTCCATATATTCTTTCTGGCCTCTATGAATAATAAATAGGAGGATTTCATTAGGTATATCAAAGTTGGCAAATTTCCCCAGAGTGTATTTGAAAGTTCCTGGCTAAGTGGAAATGAACCTTCTAAGCCAATCCTAGGCACCGGTATGGACTACTCAGGGAGCACATGGTGTTACTATTGTAAGCTTTGCCTTATTTAGCATTGCATCTAAAGTTGTCACTGCCAACATATATTATTACTCATAGAGCAGCTTCATTGCTTTATATAATTGAAGTGTAGAAAGCTAAATAAACATGCAATTTTAAGACATACTTCGTAGAAAATCTATGTTTTATGAATTTAGTAAATTTTCCCCCAGTTAATGTGCCGATCAATTCTGTGGAATTTAAATTTTATTTTTATAACCTGTTTTATTAGGTCATTTTGGAACATTCTTTATAATATTTCTTCTGTTTTGCTTCTTAATTTCCTAAAGCTGTTGTTTCTATATACTTGATTAAAAGAAAATTCATTTTTTGAGGACTCTTAGTTTAGACTTTTAGGGCATGTCAAACTCAACAGATTCATGTTTGCATTTCCAGGTTCCCAATAAATATATGATAATTTGACTATAAATAATAATAATTAGACTTCTTTGCAGGTCTGATTGCAGTTTATCTAAATGGCTTTAGATCAGATTCTGTTTTACTCACTATTCTATTTTCGCTTCAGAGCAGAGTACCAGTACATGGTGAGACTCTAGAGGTTAAAGCAAATTCATGAATGGGGACACACCTTCCACGGATGTTCTAGTGACAGAAACAAACCCTCCTGGGGAAGCCAACAGCACAAGGTCATTAAGTCTCACTGGCTGAAAGAATACCAGCCTTTGCGCTGTCTTGAGAAAATTTCTTTTTGTTTGTATTTTGAGTCAGGGTCTCACTATGTAGCCCAGGCTGCCCTTGAACTCCCAGTGCCCCTCCTCCCTCAGCTTCCCTCAGCTGGGCATTCAGGCGTGCACCACCATGCCTGGCTGTCTTGTAAGAATTCCTAAAGCTCAGAGCAAGAGAGTAGCACCCATGTACCCAGTGTGAGTATGGACCCGAGGAAGAAGTCTTGGTGGTGCACCTGAGAAATCACTGGCAACTTCAAGGTGTAAAATTAATGTGTACCTATGATGTGAAATTGAGAAATGAGACCGGAAAAGAAATTTAGGTCAGATAATGCCACATGTCCAGCTTCTGCAGGAAGTCAGTTCCCTGGGTAACCCAGCCTCGGGGCAGCATGAAAGTCACTGTGCCTGAGTTTGTTTTGTGCCTTTCAAATGACATGGGACTTTCTCAGGCACTGCCATTTAATGGGTCATGGTAAATCCCTGTGTTTACATCATCCAGGTAATATTTTATTTAGAAAATTTGGAATGGGTAGAATTTGCAATCAGTTTAGCAGCAGATTCTTGTGGCCAGCGTAGGAGAGAAGGTCCATTTTGTACTGCTAATACTGAAATATTTTTATTCCATCCAAATTCATAAAATTTTGAAATTGGAAGTGGCCTTTATTTGTTCATGTTTTTATTTGATTCACAGTCCCCCTTTCTCTGAAAGGAAAATGACTTCCTGATTTGGGCATAAGATTTGTGAATCCAACGACTCTTACCTCTTGAGGTCACCCCATTCTTAACAAATATTGCTTTTAAAATTTTCTTTCCTGTATTAAGCAAAACGTCTTTGTTCTCCAGTCCGTCTTGCTAACCCTAATCTTTTCCTCTAGCACTATATGTAGTAATTTTATGACTTTCCCTATTACTCATAATGCACGCTTGTGTATAAGGTATACTTATATACATCATTTTGTTCTAGTTTCAAAACAAACCAGTAAGTAGATTGTTATATATCATTACCTTTGACATCTAGGTAAATACTCAAACACAGAGAAAATAAGTGATTTGCCAGTGATTATACAAACACATACCACAGCAAAGATCCAGGGTCTATGCATAGGTCTTCTGACTGAAAAGTTCATGTTCCTTCTGTGATTCTGTGTTGGATCAAAAGTATCCTCTCCAGTTTTCAGTGATGCCCCTTGAATTCTTCACTTCTGCATTCGATACACTGTCAGCTGCTGTGTCGTGGTTTTGTCAGCCATGGCTCAAGTGACCCAGCTTTCAGCTAGAGCAGCTTTTGTGGCCATGGATGGTGTGTGTGCATGTGTGTGTACGTGTGTGTACACGTGTATGTGTCCATACATGTCGTGTGCATGCACTTGGGTACACAGTTGCATGCACATCGTAGCTTTCTGGCTGGTATTTCAAAAAATATGTTCTTAACCAGTCTTTAAACATGGTTTTCATAGATCATTGTGGTCCACCCGAGTCTTTTGTCCCTTGAAAGCTTTATATAAGCTTTTTGTTTTTTAAAGTAGAGTCTTCTGGTTTTGCAACAGAGTGATGCTGGCTTCCAGGAAGGAGTTTGGAAATACTCTTTCTCTTTCGGTTTCATTAAAGAGTTTGAATAGTATTGGCAAAAAAGGACAACATCTAGAATATATAAAGAACATAAAAAATGAGTCCCCTCCAAGTAAAACAACAATGAAATGAACAGACGTTTCTCAGAAGAAGTATAAATGGCCAATAATCACCTGAAAGAAATGTTTCCCATCAGTAGCCATCAGGAAATGCCAGTTAAAACAACACTGACATTCCACCTCATCTAGAAAGAATACCTATCATCAAGAAATCAAATAATGAATGCTGGTGTGGCTGCGGGGAAAAAGAAGCCATCTGCATTTTTCATGGGACTGCACACTAATACAACCACTGTAGAAACCAATACAACCAGTATGGAAATTCCTCAAAAAACCAGAAATTCCATTGAATCCAGCTATTTGCTTTCTAAGTGTCTTCCCCAAAGAGTTAAATACATCATATTGCAGTGATACATGCACACCCATGTTTATAGCAACACAATTCATAATAGTTAAATATTGAAAGTGCCATCTATATCCGTCAACAGATGAGTGAATAAGAAAATGTAGTATTTAGTCACAATGGAGAACTACTCTTCTACAAAGAAGGATAAATTTGAGTGCTTGTAAGAAAATGGACACATCTTGAAATTGTAATGTTAAGTGAAATAATCACACAAGCTTAAATATCAAATGGTTTCTCTTATATAAGAAACCCAAAGTATAAATAAAGAGCAAAATAAAAGGTAGATGAAAGAAAACGGGGAGATAGATGGTTTGCAAATGGACAGGGGACTGAGGGAGAAGAGGAAGGGGGCATAAAAAGAATTTAAGATGTGCCGTGTACGTGGACCACCTCCCCAGAATGGACATGATCATCATGTATATCACAAAGCTGTACTCATAACAAAAGTATGCATCACGTACAATGGTAGAGTGCAGCATTTACAAGTGAAGAATTATAGCCCTCACTTTATTTTGTACATCGCTGTTTAGTAAAATGAGAACAATTTCTTTTTGCTGGAAGCTGCTTAAAATTCTTAGTTTTTTTCTTCTTGTGTTTTCTATTTGATTAAAGAGAACAATATTACATTTTATGCCTTCAGTCAGTCTGGCTAATGCAGGAAATAAATGCTTTCAATTTGTAGCCTCAATAAAACTAAAGTATTTTGTTTTTCCCAATTGATTCAAGATTATACCATCCTCTGATTATCAAAGAAAGAGGTCAGCCCAGTGTCAACAGTGATATAATTCTGTAAATCCCAAGAACAGAACTAAGCACTTCCTAGGTGGTGAACAGCAAAAACAAAAGCTAGAACTGCATCTGGTTTGTGCATAAAAACCCACACTATTCCTGGTACTCATGCATATTAATTTCTATAATGATCTTCATAAAATCACCAGAAACCAGTCAGTCCAATGATCTGGTGAGGGTGATGTGTTAGAGCAATCATTTCTGAAAAGTCTTTAGAATGGAATGTTTCTTGCATGGACACTGGTAATTAACCAGACTTACACTGTCTTCTTTGAAACTGGGATTTCTTGGAAACCATGCTGTTTACAAGCTTCAAGCCCTTCATGAACTTAATTCTTCCAACTAACACTTTTTTTGGTGAGCTGATTAGGACATGATTAAAGTTAGAATTTTAATTTTGGCATTTTTTTCACATTAAATAGGAGGAAACTTTTTGAATTCACTGGAAAGAAAATTAGTCCAGTGTGCAACTCACATAGATTAGTGGCCCTTGTTTCTGATAGTGAAATTCAGCTCTTTAGTTATAACAAACTCTTTGTATCAATTTATCTTTTAAAAATCTCTGAAATAGAATGTTAGAGTCCCTTTTAATCTCTCACAACCAAGTCTTTACAGGCCCTGGCAAGAACATTCTGTACGTCACAGGTGGCCTGCGGCATCCTCTCAGACTTCCACTTCAGCGCCTCCTCCGCTCCACATTTCCCCTGGCTCTCTCTCTGCTCCTAGCACCCAAGCCCACACTCTGGATTTAGGAAACTCTGGAAACAACTGGCCATAACTCTGGAAATAGCCCACCCCACCCAACGCAGGGTCCGTGATTGAAACCCTCTCGTGACTCTAAAGGAACGGACATTCACTTTGCTGTCAAATGTTCTGGGAGCCGCCGGACAGTCATTCTATAGTTTCTTTGTCTCTCCTCTTTCTACTGTCTGGTACTATGGCTTTCCACATTCTTTGCTTTCTTTCAACCTCTACCTTCCTTTCCTTCTTCCTCTCTCTCATGCTAATCTTGCTTCTGGCTTCACTAAGAGAATGTGAAGGGTCAGAAAAGGGCTCCCACAAGGCCCCCATTCTCTCTGCCCGCCTCCCTCGGCTCCTTGCTCTCCTCTTGGGTCAACTCTGGTGCCTTCCTTGTTCTTCTCTTTCCGTTTTTCTTTTTTCTCCTCCCCTCTCTTCACCCTCTTCCTTCCCTTTGTCTTCTTCAGCCTGTTCTCCCTCTCCTTCTTACCTTTTGCTTGCTTCCGTCCTCTCAGCATACAAACTTACTATCATTTATGCAGTCTTAAAATAAAAATGCTTCTCTTGACCACTCATCTCCATGCAGCTGCCAGTGGTGTTCTTTGCTGTCCTTCCCAGCAACTCCTGAGAGAAGTTCTTTTGTTCTTGATCTCCCCAGTTGTCCTCCTCTCACTCTTTTCTAAACTTACACCTGTCATCCTGCCCAAATCCCACTTGTTCAGGGCTCCAGTGAACAGACATTGCTAAATCCTGTTGGGAATTCTTGGTCCTCCTCCTACCAGCCCCGTCACCATCGGCTGGCAGAGCTGATCCTCCACTTCCTCCCACTGGTCAGGGTCAGGATAAGGGAGACAAAGATGTTTCCTCAATACCGTGTTCCTATTCTAAGGCATTTCCTAATCCTCATGATGTTGGTGACTATTACATTCTGCTCTGCTCAGTCCTCTCTGTTCTGTGCCGTGGAGGCCTTTGCAGTTGTCCCTGTCGACATTCTACCATTTCTGTACTAAAAACGACCCAACCTGTACCCTTTCCTTCTTCCACTTTTGCCATTTCCACCTCTGTTGGATAGTACACTGTGGCCATCAACCCATCCTTTCCAGCTAGAAACCTTAGATATCACACATTTGTCTCCCTCACTCCCACCCCATCCTCTAACAATTCCCATTGGCTCTGTCACTGGGACACTTTCTCTTCGTTTCTTTTTTCTCAGTCATGGTGATCAGTCAGTTTATAAAACATACTTTTCTTCAGCATTTCACTAATATTTTTCTGCCAGATCCTAAAAACCACAGCAGATAAAAAATCATCCGGATGACATAAGATTGAGTCCCTGCCCAGTAAAAGGCTTGCAGGATGTGGGAGGGAGATGTGCAACAATTTCAATTCAGCTTGGTGCCACAGAGGAAGAGAATGAGGTGAGCTCAGAAGCAGCAACCAGCCTAGAGCAGAAAGAAAGAGTCCTCTAGGGGAAACCTCCTTCGGAGCTGAGTCCCTATTGCTGAGTGACGGTTCTCTCTGTGGCAGTGGGAGAAATGTAATCACTGGGCAAAGGCAACAGCACGAGCAAAGCTCGGATTCCAAAGCCCACTAGACGCCCAGCCTAGAGCTAAAGGACGGAAAGAGAAAGCCAAAGACACACACTTCAGTGACGGTCACCTTTCCAAACTCTCCTTTGACTCTTGTGCCACCTAGCAATCCGTGCACCCACAGTCAGCACACAGTGGCCTTGTACTGAGCCCCGCCCACTTTTTGCAGCGCCTGTGCCTCCCTCTGCCCCCCCCCCCGCCCAGCACCCTTCTCCCCAGCCCTGGTCCTTGCAGACATCCGAAGTGCATCTCCCCACCCCAATCCGCGTAACAAGCGCCCTCTGGTTCTCCGAGCTCTAGCTGAGAGTGCACACCTCTTTCTAGGTCCTTCTCCCCTTGATGACTCTTAGAAGCCGAGCCAGGGCTGTTGTGGACTTGGGCATCTTACTCTGCTGGGCCCTCACCTACTGAATGACCCCAGTTTGGCTGTCAGAGAGAAGAAACTCACGCTGGCTGTGTCGCTCACCTTCATTATCATAGAAGACATAACAGAGCAAAAGTAAGGTTGAGGGACTTAACTCTTTATCTGTCCCTGCCTTTAAAGCCACGTCTCACTTATGTCAGTCCCAAATAGCAAAGACTCAGGTGTGTTTGCGGCCATTCCACCAGTGTTTCACACAAGTACTCTGTGTGAGTTCTTTGTCGCTGTGGGTGATTTTCTTGACCTGCCCAAATTCTCACCACGTGGTACAAGTTTACTTTAATGCACTGAGTGACATGAAAGACTATGATGGAAGAACAAAAAATTATTTCTGTTTTTGTTTTTTGGAGGTGTTGAGATCTGTGGACAAACATTGAAGGCTGATAAGCATACTAGGAATATCACAGAGTGATTTAAAATATGGAAATGAGCTACAGTTTGACAAAAATAACTCACTTGCCACCATCCCTCCATTGTTGAAATGAGAACGCATGCTGCCTAGTTGCTTTATAGACATTTTAAAAATACAGTAGTGTGGGGCCAGGGATTTAGCTCAGTGGTTCCACCACCTGCCTTGCAGGCGCAAGGACCCGAGTTCGATCCCCAATACCAAAAAAAAAGTGATACAATAGTGTACACAGTAGTTAAGGTAACAGATGCAAAGTGAGCCTGACCAGTGAAATCCTACGTTTTTGTGAGGATTTTGTTTTATTTCATATAAGGACCATAAAGGAAAGGAATACAAATTCAGAAAACTAATGAAGAAGATGTTAACTAAAAATAGTACTGTTTGAAAGTTTCATAATGTAGAGCTCTTCATAGCGATAAGCGTAGGTAGATGTTAATTTCCGGAACTTACTATTGTCAAATGCTGACTCCTTCTCTCCAGAACAGACACTGGATATAAATCTCTCTGAACAGAGAAGGAAGTTTTCCTAGAGATTTTCCTTGTAAGCAGGACAACTCTGTTTGGCTGCGTCAGTGTGGCAGGAATGCTAGCCACAGATGTCACTGACACGGACCACAGACGATGCCACCTCATACAGCACAGACCAAAATAAAGAATGAATTGACTTTGAGTCATCATTTCTGCTGAAATGGTATGATTTAGATAACTAAGTAGACAATAATTGTGTCTAATAATAGGTGTGTAATAATGTGTCTAATAATTCCTAAGTATATACAGTAGTTAGTGTTTTATTAAGATTTTCACAAGCAGCTGAGATAGGAAGATCATAAATTGGAGCCCAGCCTGGGCGACTCAGCAGCGTAGCAAGATCCTGACCTAGAATTTAAAGAAAAAGATTAAAAGAGAAGGGGACACAGCCCAGTGTGAAGACACTGGGACCAATCCTCAGTACCTTAAAAAGTTTTCAACTGTACTGTTTTACTTGATCCTTATACTTCTGTCCCTGAGCAGGTGGTGCCGGCCACTTGTTCCTGCAGACACACGCACATCAGTGAAGTGTCCCCAGGTAACTTCCCTGGCTGCTGTGAACAGCTGCCCAACATGAGGAGGGCAGCACCAGCGCTGGGCTGTAGGCTGGTGAGCACTTCCACCCAGAGGTGTGACAAGGAGGATGAACCATAGCTTTCAGTAAAAGCCTGGGGAAGCAGAGGTTGATGGAACACACACACACACACACACACACACACACACACATTCATATTCATATTCCTCCCTCAGATTCCACTGTGAATATAGAATGATAAAATAAAGGGTTTTTTTTTATTAAATAACTTTATTATCAAACACACACACATACAAAAAACTAAAACCACGCAAAGAAGAACAATGCAAGAGGAAAAACAAACTACAGTAATATTCAAATACAGTAGAACTCAACCAAAACAAAACTGAAACACAGCACGTGGATCATGTGGAATGCTTTGAAACCACAGGGGACACCAAAGCCAAGAGTGTACACAGCACAGAGAAGAGGCGCAAGCCATGAGCTTGAGACAGCCCCGCACGGAGAGGCAGGTGGCCAGGAGGAGCCAGTGAATGGCGCTGAAGTGGAGCACCTGCCGGGGGAGGAAGAAAAGGTGCAGAGCACAGTGTGTGGGAAACTGCTTGCCACCGTGAGGCCAACAGGATGGAGACTGAGAAAATGGGCCTGGGCCTTTGGATTCAGCCAAGTGCAAGTGCTGGTAACATTCACTACTAGCTATTTCCATTGGTAATTCCCTGAGGGACTTTTTTTTTTATTCCTGTCTGATTTTCAGCTACCTACATTCTTCCTACTGTTGAGCCTTTCAAAAATGAAGAACCATATCATTTCCTACCCATAATAAATCCCATACAAAATCATGGGAGGTTTAGTGTTGTATCCGACTATGAAGCTTGCTGAAGGTCGGTCTGAGAATGTTTATCCCTGTGGCCACCACTTCTGCACCAAGCTCCCCAGAACATCCACAGATGTCCCCAAATGATGACTCCAGTGGCTCACTGAGTTCATCTTACACTTGAGAAATACCAGCAAGATGGTGTCTTTGGGGATTCTAGCTTCAGGTACATAACACTTCAAGTCTAGCAGTGAGCCTGTGCTTTTCTATTGAATGTTCGCAATCTCTTTCATTTAAATTTCCTTACAATTAATCATTTCTTGAATATGATCAGAAAGCAACTCCTTGAACTTTCAAGACAGTGATGTCAGGAAAGGCCGCGTGATACTTTATTGTCATGCACACGAAGCGCCTGGATGTTCTTTTAGCTTGTTATGGGCCGTCACATTTTTTTGATTGAGGGCAATAACTTTTCAAATCTTGGTGGAAAAAAATTTCAGATTTTGGCCCCTCACAAATGCCACTGGGGGAAATTCTCTTGAGATTATATCATTTAGTTGTCTCATGCAATCCTAGTTCACAATATGAATTGTGACTTATAACACAGTTTTCCCTACAAATGTGGAAACCACATGTTGTTGCTACCTCACCAGCCAGCAGCCTGCTCCACATGTGGCAAAGCATTGACTTCTGTTGAGATCTTCAACCCTACAGTGCAGACACTGGGGTGGAATTCTTTCTTTATCCCATGCTGATGCTTTAGGTGAGGAGGCTTTGGGAATAATAGTGTCTCACTTTATAACAACAGGCAGATCCTGGCAGTTCTCAGGTTGCATGCTGATGGGAAAATTGATCCCTGTGCAGTTGCTCTGTCCATCAAGTTAGTAAGAAGCTGTACTTGCAAACATGAGTATTATTTCTACACAAGACAACATTTTTTGGCACAACTTGTCATCTCTTTCCACATATATGGGTTCAAGCAGAATCCTGCTGCTCCTTAGGGTTGAAACCATGAAACGCATAGCCTTTGAAGGTCAGCTTCAGGTTCCTTGAATTTATTGCTCTTAGTTACTAGATGATTCTCCCGTTTGCTTTCTACCCTGGCCTGTCACTGTGAGTGATTATATAGCTTTGTCAGCTTTGCTTCGATTGCTGTGCTATGTTAATAAGATCCTCTCCTTAGGAAGACTTGATGTGAATACAACTGGCCACCTTCCCTAGGGTTTCTCACTTAAGTATATAATCTCCACTACCCACACGGTGTTAAAACAACTGTTCTTCAGTAGGAATGCAAGCATTTTCCTTTCTTTACTGGCTTAAAAATAATTATAAAACATACCCCAGATAACTTTTTGGATGAATTCAGATAAGAATGAGGGGAAGACAAAGAAGCAAGCTTGGGGGAATGAATCATTCCAGGGCATTTTTGTGTCTTTGCACACCCTCCTGTCAGTTGCTCCTGGCAGGCAGTTTTGTCTGCATGCCCTTCTGCTTTTTAATCTCTTGAAGTCAGACCTGTGTACAGTATGTCAGCTTGACATCACGCAAAGGAGCCTGCAGACACCTGGAAGGGGTGACCTTGATTACACAGGAGTGGGGAGGACTGAATTTGGTCTGTACACTAAACTACATCCCCAACTCACCAAACCTTTTATTTGGAGTCAGAGTCCTGCTGTGTGGCCAGGTGGGCCTGAACTCCTGGGCACAAGGACTCCTCCTGCCTCAGCCTCCAGGTACTACAGCTGGGACTACACTCCAGCACCACAGCACCTGGGTTTTGTGCATTTATTTTTTCTTCTCTTACAGCACCTGATTATTTTTAACTACAGCAATAAAACCTCATCTGCATTCCTGAAACCTTGTTAGGTATGAATGGAGTAAAAGCCTTATCAGTTTGAAGTATGCAGCATGCAATTCACTGAAAGAGCTGTAACATAAATCACTGCAGGCCCTTCAAGTTCTGCACTGGTTGCTATGCTACTTGAGGTAAACATTTGTGTATTCGTCAAAAGAAAGTCCATTGTAAATGTTGTATTTTTACAATTGCACACACCACAAAAATCCTAACAATATGGCAATCTCTTGTTTTTTGAAATCGGTAACTTTTAGCTTTGAAATTATAAGCAGTTCAGATTGTACTGTTCCAAACAGGAAGTCAGCTTTTCTCTTTCTGAACAAAGAAGGGAAAGATAATATGAAAGGCATAATATACTTGCGGTAGCCGTAATAAATATTAAGATGCTGACTGTCCAAAGGCACATGGAGGAGTCCAAAGGAATCTCACTCTGGCAGCCAAACTAGAGGTCCTCGCTCAGCTAGCTCGGCGCGCTGACTCGGTGCACATGAACATTGTTTTGTCTGGCCGCCCGGGCTGCCAGTTACTTTTCAGCCATAAAAGTGGAAATGTATTTGTTTTGTAGTATTCTTTCATAACAAGTTCACTTTTATGGTCTGAACTCACCAGGATTTGTATGATACGTGTTTGGTTACTTACATGACTCACAGTCGAAAATTTTCAGTTTGCTTTTATTTTGGCCAGAGAAGAATCTCTCCTAGGATCTAACTATCTGGTTTGGAAAGGATGAGCTGCAGAGGGCCAAGGCTTTTGGACTGCTTTCTTCACAGTCCTCACCTCATAGGTTTTTAAGTAAATGTTTGTTAAATGATCTGATGAACAGGTATATTAACCCTTATTTGCTTCTACGGGAGATCACAAGTCAAGGGCTGATGATGACACATACTGATGGTCCAGGGCTGCCTTACAGCCTCCACAGGCGGGCTGGCTCACACTGCAGCAGTTCATTTTCTCAGTGTTCGATGGTGCAGTGAGGTCTGTGTCGGCACCTTCGGCCTCTTCTGAAGCACCCCCTGGCTCATGTACCCTGCCTTCTCCTGTGTTTTCAGAGCCCTGGGGGCCAAGTCTGTGCTCAGATTTCCTCCTCTTATGAAGACACTTGAACAAACAGGTATCTCGATGCAGGGTGTTTGTTGCACCACGTACAACAGTGTCCCCAAATTCCCTGACAATCTAAAGCAACAGGGATGACTAGAAGAGAAACCCATGGAACACCAGAGCTTTGCCTCATCATAGACACAAGCAGCATACTGTACTTTTGAACCACTCCGGATCATTCTGCCGACCCTGGCATCTGACGTTACATACGATATTCAAGTGGAAGAGTCAAAGTCCAGAAGAAACTGCAAGGTCACTTAGCTTAGCTGCCATGTTTTGCAAGGACGAAACTGAGGCAGAGTATTGGACCTGAGTCTCTTCCCCAACCTGCAGAGCTCCTGGCTCCTGACTCCTGACGAGGCAGGGGCAGCAGGGCTTCCCTGTCCTCACCGGGGCAGGGCCGGGGCCTGATCGTCACACCACACCAAGAATTTCTGCTTTCTATCGCCATCTCCCATCTCCCACTGTGTCGTCTTGTGGCAGCTCAGAACTTCCAAGTGTCTGCCTTTACAAGCATAAAAGATAGGAAGTAGGGAATATGAAAATCCAATTCAAGTCAAGGCATCAAGTATAAATATTTTTTAACTAATTTAACAGCCAGATTCAAGGATTTTAAATATCAAAGATACTGTTAGCATTTCCCTCATGTTTAGTACAGGAGAAAAAGCCATGAGTCTGCCCCCAATATGGCATTTTGCAATGGGAAAATAACAATTTCGAAGACACTTTTTCCTGTAACATTTTGTTTCCATTGTCCCCTGCATGTCCCTCAAATGGATGCAACCAACCCAGAAAAGCAGAACCTGGACAGTGAACAAGTTGGAAGTTCTTTGAACCAGTGGGTGAGGTAATAGTCATGACAAGCATTTTAAGTAGCACAGCCTCCCCTTTTCTGTCCAGTCTGTCCAGAGATTTATTTTCTGAGTCTGGGATGATGTGTTGAACGGGAAGGGAATTTTCTCTGGTGAGGGCCCAGGATGAGGAACAGAGACAGATGTGTGGAGACCTGGGAATTTCCTTGAGATTAACTAAATTTAAGTATTTCGAGGCTTGGAGGTTTCCTGACCCCAACCAATCTATACATCCAATGACAGGCGACGAGAGGCTTTCCTCCCAGCTTTGTCCCAGGTGAAGAGAAGGGTACCTGGCTGACACCTCACTGAACGAAAAGTGGACATGCTTTGTATGCTCAGTATTACGGGATCATTTTGAGTCACTTTTTTTTATTAATCTCTTAGGTTTTATCTCAGTAACAGTTGGTTTCGGTTGTAGCTCTTTATTGTTTCATGAGGAATTGTTGATTCAGTGAGTTTCCAACAGACGTGGAAGCCGAGTGCAACAACTGATCGTTGGTTCCCAGTCTAATTGAAAAGAGCCTAAATAACCATTGTTGATCATGCCTACAATGTACACTTGCAGTGCAACACTTGAGTAATGTATACTTTGTGTGTGACTTTTCTAACAAGTGTTTACTTTCGGCATGCAGATTGGAAAGGTTTCGGTATGTTCTCTCTCATCATAATCATGAGTCATGCTCAGATACTCCTTTTTTTGTGGTATGCAGATCTTAGGACCTTTGTCCCAAGCTAGATCTCCAGCCTTTTTTTTTTTTAACTTTTGATTTTAACTAAGTTGCTAAATTGCCCAGGCTGAGCTCTGATTTGCAATAATCCTGCCTCAGTTTCCCAGAGTGCTAGGATTACAGGTGCAAAACACTGAGTCTGGCTTCAGTTATTTTTTGAGGATTCCTGACCTCCTGATTTTCAGTTTATAAAGTTATATACACTTCAGCTAATTTTTTTTTAAATTTGTGAAAAAATTTGTATCAACTTTCTCATATTATAAAACTGAATATAAGCCAGTTTGGGTAAATCGAAGATGTAAATATTTATTAAACATTGCTTATTTGCATCTGTTATACAGTTAGCAATCATCATGTACTCTGTGCTAAAGCAATTTTGTGTTTCACAAACAATTATAAAAATCACAGTACTTAGTTTCTGCTCTTCAAAAGTTTAGCAATCTAGTCAGTAGAATGAACATTATAACATAATTAGAAAATTTCTTGGTCTTAATATTTTAGCCAGGTCTTTAAGATTATGAAATTGAGCCTTCCAAATAAGAATGAAGTGAGTCGCTGCTGTCCCAAAGCTAGCGCACACGTTTCTCCTGACCACGCGCAGGAGGAACATCCCCAGTGCCCAGGAGGACTCTGTCCTGGGAAACCAGAGCCCCTGCCAGAGCCGTGCGTCCCATGGAAGGGCGCTCCTTGCTTCCTTCGCTTCAGACCAGAGGCCTTGAGCAGTGCAGAGAGTGGCTCTTTCGGGTGGACATGACCACCACGCATAGCCAGCAGTGGCCCTGCTTCCGTGGATAGCCTCCTGGATGGGTGAATGTTTTACAGGCCATGATAAATGATGACGATCTATTACGTGGATCGACCAGGTGGAGTCTTTTGTGCATGGGGAAGGCAGGACAGCGTGTGGCGTGGGTGAAGACACAGAGACTCAGATGCATCTGTGTGTGGTTAGAAACGAGGCCAGGCTGACTGGGAAGGGATCTGCCTGGCTTGGGCGAGTAGAGGATTGCATGAGAAGGTGAGTGGAGGTCGCATTTGGGGCCCTGGACGTTGGGTAAGGGATTGGGGTTTTATCCTCCAGGTGCAAATGCTCACATCCGTCACCTGATGGGCGATGTCTTCTTTCAGGTGGCTGAACCCCAGTTACGCAGAGCAGAAAGACAGGAGGGAAAGTTTCAAGGCAAGCAGACAAGGTTCGAACTAAGCCTGGGGCATGGTTTTAGGGTCTCGCCAAGTAAAGAGAAGGAAGAGCTGCTGTGATAGTGTTTTATTATAAGAAATGTTATTGTAATCTGACTTCTAAAAGGAACTCATAGTTACTATGGAAACATTGAAAATATGATAAAGAAAATCATGCATTGTGGTTTAAACCTTAGATAAGCAATCTTTGTAGAAACTTTGGGTCTTTTTATTTTGTTTTAGTTTATGCATATTAGGATCATGGTTTGTTAAAAATGTATGTTTGTGCATTTATCTTAAACTATTAAGTATTTGTAGATTTTCATCACCTTTTGTTAGTAAAACTTTCTGGTGATCTCATTTTTAATGGCTGTGCACTATTTAACTTTTTGGATAGCAAAATGAATTATTCCATTATTAGACATTTAATTTCCAGCTAGAATTTTATCATTATAAACACTGCTATAAATGAACATCAACAACCATAAATGCTTTATTTTATGCTTTTTTTTCTGTATTTCTTCTTGCCTGTTTCAGTTTTAAGTCTGTCACTCGTCTCTCTACACGTTGGAAACTGGGAAAGGGTAGTTCTTACTGAGTTTCAAAAGCCCTTGCTGTGACTGAAGTCTGTGACTTACTGGGGCCTGCCATTTAGTCTTGGGTGGTCTAATCCACCCCACCCTGGCCCGTGTAGTTGCTTCCACGGCATCTCTCTCTCACACAAGGCTGCGATTCCTGCCTTTGCACACTTCCAGTGCACACCTGAAAGGCTGTGCATCTCCAGGCTCATTCCAGGGGCACGAGAGGCCCGGAACCCCAGTGCCCAGTGCACACTGGCGCCCTCTGCCTGCCCAATGGCTGGTGTCTTGCTCACTCTTCTGCAGGCAGAGCTCAGGAGTGCCAGGCCACTGCGTCCCCCTGTCCACCGTAAATTCACTATGATCTCATCTCTGAAGTGGTGCCTCCTTTTTCGTATGTGAATCAATACCTCATTTTTGTTTTGCATGGGGTAATGAAAGTTAGCCTGTTTTCTTATTATTTAGATTTCTGCATATTCTATTTATTAAGCATATTCTTATATTTTTAGCATAGTTTCAAGCTTCTTGTCTCAAAGTCTGCTCATTATTCCCCCCTATGGAATTATCTTCTCCTGATTGGTGTGTTCTGCATGCTAATCTTGTGACAGTCATGTATGTAGTTTGGCAAAGTGTTTCCCCCTCGCTCTCCTCCAATCTCTTAATCTTAATAAGTCTTTTGTTAAAAAAAATGAAGACAAATTTATCAGGTTGATCATTTATGGTTTAGGCATTTTCTATCTTCACTAAAAAGTTATTCACCAGTGTCAAAGACTTATCACCCATAATTTATTCTAGTTCTCATGAGTTATTTTATCTTAATATTTTAATTCATGTGGCACTGAGTTTCAAGCCATTTTCCAGAATGGGGAATATTGAAAAATAGAGTAAAAGAAAAATTAGGACAATTGTATTACATTTTCCATTGTGTATCTGTAATTGAATCGTGAAAACGGCTTTCAATGTGCAGAAGATATCTAGATGCGTGGTACATAGTAATGGAAATTAAGATCTTTTTCATGTGATTTCACAGAAAACCTATCAGAGTTCATCTGTGTGAAAATCGTTGCACAATAATTCTGCCTAGTTGAGTTCAATGCAGCTTTGCTTCCCATGTGTTCTCACCCTTGCCCACGTTGGTGAGTAATTATGGCAGGAACACACTGTCAGTTTTATAGTAATTAACAGAGGATTCGCTCTGCTTTCAGCAAGTTGCAGAGGTGGGGAGTCCTTCGGTGTTGCCCCCTTCGGCTTTGCCCCTGGAGCTGCTCAATAATGCCATCTCGGCCTTCAGTACCTTGGAAGAACTCATTCGCTATCTCGAGCCGGACAGGTGGCAGCTGGACCTGGAAGATCTGTACAGGCCCTCTTGGCAGCTCCTGGGCAAGGCTTTCGTGTTTGGAAGAAAATCCAAAGGTAAGCTCCTCTTCAGATTAGACCCTTGTTTCATATTTTAGCAACTAACGTTTCAGATTCATCTGCCTCAACTTCTAAATAGGAGAGTTTAAAATTCTTCAGTGATGTATGTATTTAAATAATCCCCTTTCTTATCATTTGAGCTTATTTATATATTAAAGGAGAATAGAGACAAAAGGAGTCCCTTAACTGTGACCCAGTGGGCTTGGTAATTTAAGAGATACTTCTGAAAGTTCCAGTCATTTTTAATCTTCTGAAATAGCATGTTGATGAATTTTATTCCATTTTGTAAGAATCATTGCTTACTCTAGTCTACCTTTGGAGCACACTGATTTATAGATTCAAGGGGAATTATCATAGCTGTGAAGCAAGATTTGGGACTGGAAGGTGGGGAGGCTCTATAAAAATCATTAGCATTCTTTCTCCCATGGTGACAGATGCATTCATTTATATTTCCTAAGCCTAGAAAGTTCTCAATGTGTAAAATAGCAATGGATAGACAGAAAAATAAAGTGAGATGTTTCCAAGGTAGAGTTTATAGCAAGAAAATGATGACCTAAAGGAAATCACACCATGATAGCTTTTCTTCAGATAAATTTGCTTTTGAAATTATCACTTTTGGCCAAACAGGAAAAATCTCATTTTAAGAGTGAAAGTACTGATGACTAAATCTAAATCCATGCGATAAAGAAATTGCCATTAATGTTAGCTGAGCTTTCAAGAAGGTTAGCTGGGTTTCCTAGGAAACTTAGAAATGCCAAGCATTCCTATCAGACACAAATGGAAAGGCAATAGGAATAACAGGATGGCTCAAAAAATTTGTTTCAGTCTGTCACAGCCTTGAAATGAATGCAGAGTCATTCTATAGAAAGTAATGATGGCCTGGAGAAGGCGTGGAAGGAACAGTGTTTCGTTAATTGGAGCTGCTCAGGAGGGGAGATGGCCCCAGACTCGTTCTAAATCTTGTCAGAAAGAAACCCGACTCCTGCCTTTTCCAGCACAGATTTGCAGCCCTTTGGATGATGAGCTTTAATCTCAGCGGGTCAGGTTCAGACTTGCAGCACTCTGGTATTTTGCCATGCCTGCAGACTGGGTTTCCTTTTGGAAAAATTTGAAATGCCTGTTCAAGTGCATGGGCAGCTGAATCCTGTCCAGATGCTGAATGCTGTTACACATCTAAGAGATTTGATCTTGATGAATAACTTGATGAATAACCTACCAACAACACTTCCCCTCCCTCCCACTTAGGAACAGGAAGGTGAAGATCAGCAACACTGGCTGAAACACCCATGAATAGAGCTTTTGTTGGCAAATGTGAAATAGATTATCATGTGCATCTGTAAGAAGCAGGGGCAGTGAGCAAAACGTTTCTAAGCTCAGATCTACTTTTGTGACAGCTGATTTCTGGATTCTAGCCTAAAATCCTACCTTCCAGCCACATCTTTATCCCTAAATTTCTCTGCCTGTTTCTCAAAGATTTGGCCTGAGGCTGACACGCATTTAAAAGCATCCAGAGCTGCACCATATCTTTCAAATATTCATTTAACACTTTGCAAATTGAAGCCTTTTGGAGTTTGCCAAAACTATTAACTTTTTAAGCATAGAGTAAGTGTGAGCACAGCAGTGTATATTTTTGGAACTTTACATAAACTAAAATGCAGGTGTGGCATAACATCTATATAGACAAAACCAACTCCCCTCTTGAGAATCATTGTACAAGGGAACAGGAGTAAAACTTTTAAAAGCTTCTAATTAGACACTGAAACAGATTTTCCCCAGAATAAACATATCACAGTGTTACCACATTCATCTTAGAAAGACCACCCTTGGATTGTGTTACAATAACACAATATCCTTGGATTGAATAACTTAAAAGAATGAAAGACTAACAAAGTAAAATGTGACCATAATTCTTAATGTCAGTATTATCTTTCTTAGTGAAACTTAGAATATTAGTGAAATTTGCTCTAGAAATCATGATTTTGACTAGCTGTGTGGTCAAATTCTTTGTTCTTTAGAAAGACAAACTAATGTACACACCCTGTCTCAGGCAGTAATTATATAAAGGAAAAAAGAACCGAAAGGCTGAGTTCTATATTACCAATAATTTGTAGAGCAAAACTTCTTAATATTATAGTTAAGCTAATAAAAATATGCCTTGGAACATAATCATATGCTTGCTTCTCTTTCTTTCTTTCTTTCTTTCTTTCTTTCTTCCTTCCTCAATTCCTTCCTTCCTCTCTTTCTCTTTCTTTCTCCCTCTATCTCTCGCTCTTTCTTTCTCTCCTTCCTTCCTCTGTTTCCTTCCTTCCTCCTCTCTCTCCTCTAGCAGTTCTGTGTAGTGTTTGGAGAATTTGTGATATAATATTATTCTCCCAGTACTTGCTTTAACAAAGTTTATATGTATTTGAAGCCTTAGGATTAGGAAGCATAGATTACAAAGATGATAAGCCACTTTAACCCCCTAAATTGTCTCTTTAGCCCAGGGTGGCCTGGATGCATGTTTTTCTGCTACTTTACTTCCCAATTCTTCCTCTGGCCTGAGTTTTTAATTCATAAGCTTCTACTGCAGGAAAAAAGAAAAATGGTATTTTCTCAGTCAAGCTTAACTAGTGCTTTGAAAAAGGCTGTTGACTTGTGTGTCAAATGTGATAAATGAGTGGAAGCGAAGTTGAAAGTGTGTTTAAATTTTCATGTTGCAGCAGGTATTGTAACTTACTGCGCTTGGGAAATCTACCTAAGCTTTTATTGTGGCTAAGTGAACATTCAAAGAGAACATACATAGTCTTGTTTTCTAGCGTCATGAACTAGTGCGTCTAAAACTATTTGGGGAAGGTGAATGTCCTTTGAAAGCTAAGAGCTTCATTCACCTTCTGAAGAAGATAGATCTTAAACAGCATTGGAAACTGGGAGCCAGCTTCTATGTCTGTGTGTGTTTTCATACTTTCTCCCCTCTGGCCCACACTTTATCTTCTGGAGGTAAGTAAGATCTAGATTCAATAAGATCACCTGTATTTTGAGCAATAAAAGAGAAATCTGCTCATATACAGTGTGCAGCAGAATGAAACCAGGTAAAATATGTGACATCATTTAACCTAATGATCTTACTGATTTTATCACAGATATATTGGTTTTTTTCTGGGCCCTTGAAAAAAATGAACTTATTTTCTCTTAAATATTTAAAAGTTTTCACAGCATTGTTTTCAGATTAAAAATCTTCACTCAAATAAAAACTGATTTTCTATTGAACCAGAAAAATATTATTTTAGCTGATAGTGTTGAAATGGACCTGCTGAATTAGTCTGACTAGGTGCGTTCCTACTACTTGACCTAGGTTTTCCTCAGTCATATAGTTATCATGTTTGTAATTCATAATTACATATGCATAATTCTATAATATATTTCTTAGAAATAATAAAACTGTCACTTTGATGAGAAAATCTTGATCATATATATTACAATGCCAAGAAGACAAACGTTTAGATTATAAAATTATTTAAAATGCAACAATTAATTTTTTTAATTAGATTTCCCTGATGGTTATAATTATTTGAAAACATCTTTAATTAGAAAGTATTTCTTTCAATTCATGTTTTCAAAGTTTCTTATACTAGTGTAAAAGTATTTAACCATGTTTCTTATATTTTAGGCAATAGCTCTAATTGTTAAAAAAAACTTCCTGGAAAAACAAAGAGCCCTTTATGTGTATGTTAACATTTTCATGTAGGGGAGGTTTTATTATAAGAGCAGAAGTTGTTAGAAAGTACGACTTCAAAGGTATTGGGATTTATGGTCTTTGTTTAGACTAAGTAGATCTCTTCAGCTTTCTATCCTCCCTCAGCTAAATGATGGAACAGATGTTTCTTAGATTAAAGAGTTAGTATATAGGTAAATAAATATATAAAGTATGAAAAAAGAGGTAATAGGAAAAGAGAAAGAGAAAAATTTATATTTGAAGTATGTTCCTGCCGTCTGTTTCTAGTTTCACTCCAGGGTGGTGTTAGAGCTCACCTTGCAGAGTTTCGTCCTTTGGATACGTTAAGACCTTTATTGTTGCATGAGCATGGGCCATTTTGAATAAAAATAAGTATGTCAATTAATTAATTTGCAGAATAGGGAAATCCATGCAGGTGGAGAGTCTGCAGAGGCTGCCTAGATAGAGGGAGCGATGAGGAGGTGATGGGAGTGGTAGCCTTCTGCTTGGGGATGACCAGAATGATCACACCTGACTGATCAGGATGCGCAGCTCTGTCAGATGCTAAAATGAACTGAATCATACACCTTCATTTTGTAAATTGTACAGTATGCAAATTTTTGTTCAGTAAAATTGTTATTTTCATTAAAAAAGAACCCCAAAGAATATATATAATATGACTTTCTTAAAATTTTTAGAGTCATTGTGTTTCATGGCATTTCTAAAGAAAGACAGAGCTGTAAAGCAGAAATTAAAATGATATTAAAAGGATTTATTCTAATAATTAACTACTATTCAAGTGCTAGGTAATGTATAAATTCACAGTAAATACGGCATGTTATGTTCGTGTAAGCTTTCTGAGACAGAATCATTTTGTAGTTAAAAACAGTGGCTCTTTGAGGATTTACTGTAACCATCTAATGAAAGGGTATTTTGTGTAGTCGTCATAAGTAGGAACTTCAAAAAATGAAGCACAAAATAGTTAAACAGCTTGCTACAAGAATGGAGACAATGGCCTCCAATTAGACATCTCTTTCATCTTTTAGCTGGGGGAGAACAGAAATCAAAAGGAATCTACTCTAAGTTTTAAAAAGCGTATATACCTAATACTCCGGGAAGCTGTGCTTTCTAACAACTTCTGGTGTTACAATAAAACATTTTCTTTTTACTTATGGTTCATTCAGCTGTCTTGAGAAATACATATTCTTCATCCCCTTTCTGCATATTATGTTTCTTACTGCCAGTAAGATTATAGAAGGTTCTCTTGACTGGCTTCAGTAAGTTGTTCACTAATTGAATATGCCTATTACCCTTTTAAACATTATATTTGTTTTTTAATCAAAGCGTTCATCGTTTTACACAGTACTCTTCTCTCCAATGCCCTCTCTTTGTCTACTTTCTTACAAAGGTTAAAAGGTGTAGCCCCCTTTTTCTCTATGAAGTTTCCTATTTATAGCTCTCAACTGTTGGGTTGGCTCTGTTCATCATATTGCACAATGGTGTCTCTTTATTGGTCACCAAGTCATAATGAAGCGTTGTTTACCATGAAATGAAACATCAATTTGCAAGCTGTATAGCCTTACAACCTAGTTAAAATTCGAAGGGATGTTGTTCGAGTAACTATTCACGAAATAGCTGGATTTCTTTATGAAAGTGCTCTATGAAGTACATTTGGGCTCAAAGCATGAACGTTCATTTTTTTTTCTTTGCTCTTCTTCTGCCCCGTAGTGGTAGACCTGAACCTTATAAAAGAGGAGGTGAGATTGTACAGCTGCACCCCTCGGAACTTCTCGGTGTCCATACGGGAGGAACTGAAGAGAACCGATACCATTTTCTGGCCAGGTTGCCTCCTGGTTAAACGCTGCGGTGGGAACTGTGCCTGCTGTCTCCACAGCTGCAATGAGTGTCAGTGTGTTCCAAGCAAAGTCACGAAAAAATACCATGAGGTGGGTGTGTCGCGTGCTCTTTTCAGCTTCCCTCAGGTACTGTGCATCTTACAACCAACCCTGAGCCTGAAATGGATGTATATGTAGGAAGGAGATGTAGCATCCATGGGGTGGCAGGGTTTATAAATAGTTTGTTTCTACTTTTTAAAAATCAGGATCTTTAGTTTTAAAATCCAGAGATTACAGATTTAGAATGCTTATTCTCCCATAGTTTAGCATGGGTGGTCAGTGAAGTTTTTACTACTGATACAAAAAAGAGAATGTGTTTTTTTGGAGGGGAAAGAACTCAGTGAATCTTTCCAACTTTTAAACTTTTTAAACTGTGAAGGGAAAATATTTTAAAGACAAGCTTAGAGATAAGTCATATTCTATTTTGGAAAAGGAGATCTTTGAAATTTATTTTTATGTTTGGGTCCCTGTGGGCACATAAATCCCAAGAGAACCTATTCATATTTATACTACTCTTTGTGTTATTTATGTTGCCTCAAATAGCATGCTCAATGTTTTATGAATTTTTCACCCTTTTACTCCTTTATTCTCTGGAATTAAGGAAAATGTTATATGGAATATTAGTCATTCTTACTTTCAAAGGCTTGGGGACTGTGGGCCTTGTACCCTTAAAATAGTCACTAGTGCTGGGATAACCCTAATTAAACCCTGCTGTCTCCCCTCAGCACTTTGTAGCATACACACAGCACACAAAATGCCTTTTTGGTGAGCCAGTTTTTTCTCTATAAAATATTTACCTTATAGTTTTCAATTAGCAATAATCACGCCTCAGATAAACCTCATTGGCTACGATACTGCCACTGCACAAAGCTTATATTTACCTTATACTAAGCCAAGATCTACCCTTCTGACTTCATTTCAGTACATCTTTATTATTTTATTTTTGTCTTCAAATAAAACAATGCAGAATAAATACCTTCTTAAGAAAGACAGTGGTGAAACCCGCCTCTGTTAGGAAATTTAAACATGTTGTTTCATTAACTGTACCTCCTAGAACATGATTTTCCTACCCTTCATCAGCACTCTCTTAGTAGCTGAGAAAGTGGGAAATGAAAGCCCTAAGTTCCGGAAGACCAGGGATCTTGTTTCCATCCCAGATCTACCATTCCCTTGTTGTGACTGTCATCAGGATACTTAACCTTTGTGAAAAGGGTGTGAAAGTTGATGTTCTCAGATTTCCCCTGCCTTTGTTATTCCACAGCAGATATACTGTACTGGATGGCAGTCTTTTAGGAGGCAATATCCCAAACTAATAATCTGTAATTAAAAATAGGATTATTTACTGTCACTATTCATGCTTAACTTCCATTTCCATGCCACCAGCTTCTCAAGGTCCTGTTGTCTGGGCCCAGTTGCAGGAAGCAGCTGGCCAGGGCCGGGCAGCGGTCCCTAGGTGAGAGGTGCATGCAGGCCAGTCGTCTTGCCACTCTCTGAACTGGGAATTTGGTCAGCAGCAGCAGTGGCATCTCTAATATGGCAGCTCTCAAACAACGTTAAAATTGAAATGCTGCCAAGGCTGGGCGGATGTGAGGGTCGCCTGGCATAACATTAAAAGGTGCCGTGAGAATACAGATTCCTCCAGGAGGATCTTTTCCCACCTAAAATCACTCAGTTTTAAAGTTATGAAAGTAGATACTTCGTTCTCTTGGATTGAGGAAAACATAAGATGGAGAATTAGTAACTTTTACTTTTAAAGCCTTGGGAACTGTAGACATTGAACACTTAATATTTCCATTTCATAATTTTCAAACTGGTGAGATTTTACCTATTCTCATGGTACAGAAGGCAGAACTGCTGTTCCCTCCCTCTCGGGGTTTCGGGGCCACAGGGCTGAGTCGCCCCCCGAAGCTCTCTGCACACAGGCTCGCTGGGCGGTGCTTGCCTTCGGCTGGGGTGGAGCCCCCATGCCTGGTGGCAGATTGCCCAGAGGGACTATGTGGAGGAAGGCGAAGTGTGGGTGGGTGTCCTGGGGTTTCTCTCCCAGCTAACTTTAACAAAACAAAACATGCGCCTGCTGCACAAGTGCAAGGACCCGAGTTCGATACCCGGTACAAAAAAAAAAACCCATGAAAAACAGCTACCAAATCCATGAGCACTCCAGCCAGGACTGCTGCGGAGGTGTGTTTTACAATGATGGGGTCGGTCGACACCTGTTTCTCCTTCCTTTTTGCGCCTTTTCTGCTTTCTTCCTCCTCTCCATCCTCATCTTCCTCATCTTTATCAGTTTCTCCGTCAAGTCCAAATTCTTCTCACTGACCTCATCTTTGTCCTCTTGTTCAGCTAACTCTTCCTCTCTCCTTCCCCTCCTCCTCCTCCTCATCTGCACCGTCCACCTCGGGCCGTGAGTCCGGGGCTCCCGGTTCCCCTGTCGGGAAGCCCCAGCTGGCTTAGTTGGGGCAGGAGCCTGAGGACCCTCTCTCGGGAGTCTTTCAAGTGGGTCACCTCAGTTACACGGAGCCGCTTTTCAGGCAATCCAACTTTTGTAAAGGCTCCAAGGTGCTAATGTCTTTCAGTTTATTTCCACTCATGTTTGGATGTGTGAGATGTGGAAGTTTTTCGACTAACATGTCCAGGCCCTGAAGATTTGATTGTCACTGAGCTCAGTTGTTTTTACCTGAGGTAACGTGGGGAGAACTGAAATGGAAATCAAGCCTGCATTTCTTCAGCTGGAGAATTAAGTTCACAGATTCAGCTGTTGCACCCTCAGTTGAGCCACCACTTCATTGGCAGTTGTCCAGGACAAGTTCTGGAACAGCTGCAGGGCCAGTTCCCCAGCTTCTGGTGGATCCTCTTCTTCATCTCTGAGTCTCTGACCCCTGAGCTTTTATCAGCACCTCAACCAGCAACTCTCATATTTGGAGTCACTATTCCAAGAGCTGTAAAATCCGGAGCCGGCTTCCTGGTTGCAGAGACTGTATCTCCTACTAAACCAGTCCACAGGCCAAATGTCCCTCTCCATCTTACACCCATCGGCTACTTTTTAAATTCTCGTTAGATTTAGGGTCATCCAGAAGTGCCACTGAACTCGTAGTATCTGTTTCCAAGCCTTGGATAATGCAAACACTCTTGTTTGGGCCAAGGGTGCAGGCAGCCCCGGTAGACTCTGTGTGCTTCTTCCGGGATGCCATTAACTCATCACACACCGCAGATCTGTTTGCAGACACAGCATGGACCTGTGCACACCTATGTACTAGACAACTATGGGTATTTTTTCTAATTATATATTAATAACTATATGTCCATTCATTAGTGGCTCACAAATATCTCTAATAGAATTGTAAAGAAATATAATTATAAAATCATCTGGACTATGTGTAATACAGTTATTTTCACTAACAATAATGCCCTAATTTTTAAATATTTTGGAAATCATCAGTTGTTCTGTGATAGTATTTTAGTATATTTATCTTATGGAGAAAGGGCTATTTGTTGACACAATTCAGAATTTCTGAGGCCTAAATTTATTTTCATTCCTGTATTTTGCAGCTTAAGTCTAGTACCACCAATACATAAATGAAGTTCTTTTAAAGCATAACTTAAAGTTGTTCAAAGTTATTAAATAATTGGGCACTGTTAATCTAGACCTACAGACTTAGTTCATTTAAAGACATGCCCATATCTTGGACCTTAATTCTTTTTATTGGTTGTCCCAGTTTTCAACTGAAAGATTTCTCCACTTCACAGAAATAGGAGAAGCAAAACTAGAATGTAGAAGCTCTCATATATCTGCCTCATCCCTCTATCAGCTTTCATAGGTATTAGGGTTGAATAATTGTGAAAATTAAAAGGCTCATAAAATATGTCATCACGTTACAGCATGATAATATTATTGCATAATGTTATTTGTGAGATTCAGTTTGCTTTTGCATCAAAGACTCAGTCTCTTTGTTAGAGATATTTTAGTCATAGAAATACATTTCCTTAATAATTTCTCTATCTCCTAAATAGGAGTTGTCACAAAAGTAATTCAGGTACTTTACATGTGTGTAAACTTGTATGTCCTTCACCCTTGAAGCGATTTTTAGGGTCCTGCCCATCCTCACCTAATGACTGGCTCATTCTCAGTGATACCAGTGCTGTAAAGATAGCCCATGGTGGAGAACTTGTATGATTTCAAAATCATTGTCTGTTTTTCATTGTTTCTACCAAATTGAGAGCTAAAGAAAACAAAGATCACTTTACAGTGTAGTTCTTGAAAACACACGCTCCAGGAGGAGTCATCCCAGTTTGAATCTAGCATTTGTTAGCTATGTAATTTTTCAGCAAATCACTTGATCCCCGTGCCTCAGTTTTCTGATCTGTAACAGTGAGGGTCCAGTGAGTTGATGTGTACAGAACACTTAGAACAGGAGCTGACACATGCTAAGCCCTGAATGTACCAGCTGTTCTCTCACTCATCTTTGCTTTTCCCTCTTTCTGCAGTTAGATGAATGATCACTAAAGATTTAATGCATTTTTCCCAGGGGAAGAAGTATTCTTTTGGGCAAAAGATCTCTGACAATAATAATACACTTAAACTTTTTTCTCTGTTTTTAATAAGCCTGCTGCTTTTCATCTTAGTTAATCTTTGTATGTCTAATTCCCTGTTTCATAACCCTGAAGCGGTCTTTCTTAGCTGAACTTAGACCTGTGTGCATGTAAGAAATCACGCACCGTTCAGCTCAGTGGCCTTGCTCAGGCTGTGGGTCCTGGGAGCGTCCAGGCCGCCTCGTGCTGGGCTGAGCACGTGCTTCTTGGTGATTGTCTCTGTCTCCTCTGTTCTCGTCACAGTCTGGGGCTTGGAATTTCCTGGATGTTTTTTCAGGGACTTGTAGTTTTAGTTTGAACTTCTCACTCAACTTCTTGTTTTTATTTGTGCCACACCCGCAGCCCTTCCTCAAAGTTTGTCTGCCTGTTCCTTTTCTAGGCCACACCCTGACAACAACGTTTTCCTCTTTACTCTTACTCAGACCCCACTGGTCCTTTTCACCTTTCCAAACTCTGACCTTTCCAAAGCTACAAGGGAAGGCACTCATAACATTCTGCCCCATGGACTGGGCTTTCTTATCCAAGACTTTTACAATTGCTGGAGCGTTATGAGATTTGTCTGGGATTTGTAAGTCTCCACAAAGACCAGCGGACAGAGGGGCACATGTGTGGAGCGTCACGACCGTCCACGGGTGGCCTCTCTACCTTTCCTACTCGTTTTGTTCCTTGCTGAATGGAAAAACACGTGCAGGTGCTGATAGCAGTGGAAGAAGTTGGCTGTGTCAGTACTGCAGTTTATCTCACACGCCCACCTGCATCCCAGGGACAGTTCGAAGCAAGAGCGTGGACAGGTTAGCACCAGGGCCGGAGGGGGACTTGGTTTTCATGGCCCCTAATTGTCCGAGACACAGTCCATGCTGGGGTCACACAGCACTCAGCAGTCACCATGTTCGGTCTCACATTACAGCACGATGGTCTTCCTAGTTTTGTTCTCAAATCATGACAGCTTATATCTGGACAACCTACTCTGCAAGTTTCCTAGTTTTAAGAGTTATAACTTTGAAGTTTATCTGTCTAGGAGAAAATTACTTAAAAAAATAAGAGTGGGTAGTAACATTCTGAGTCTTTATGAAAACATTCTCTCTCACCCCTACCTTAATAATTTCTATTTGGCCTGGGTACAAATAACTGTGTCACTGTAAGTCTCGGTTCATTTGTGTGTAAAATCGGGATAATAATTGTAAATTACTTCATAGAATTCTTGTGAGTTAAAGTATGTAAAAAACATTATTATTGTGCCTGGCACTCGGTAAGTATTCAAAAAATGTTAGCTAATTAACTACTGATAGATCCACACACTGCCAATCCAGTATGCATTCACTGGTTTTCTTTTTGTAAGTCTTCAGACAGGACGGTCACAAGACTTGACTTGTGCTTTGGTGGATTAATGGAAATGTACAGAAATGGTAGGTAACTTGTCAGAGGCAGTTCACGAAACCTTCTGTTCCATGCCTGGAAAGCAGAGAAACTAGACAATTTCATATAACACGCCCTGAGTTTTGTTCCCAAGCCTAACAAGACAGTTCTGGAAGTATTATCAGCTCTATTCTAAGAAAGGCAATTTACTGCACTGGACAGGGAGTGGCTATCAAATACTTCAGATAATCTTTAATAGAATACACAGATAGATCTTCTGTCCCAGAATTAAAAGGAAATAAGTTTAGTTTGAGTGTCTGTTTTTCTGTTTTTATTAAAAAGCTCAAGCACCCACACTGTAGATACCTCCATTGGCCAGAGGCATGGTTTCTGCTGCCAAGCTCCTCAGCTCTGCACAATGGGTCCAGGGACATCTAGTCCAGCTTACTGGGCTTGTAGGAGACCTGACCGGTAGCCAGGAAAATTAGTGCGTGGCATAAATGAGCAGACAGCTGTGGAGGGTCGTGTTTCCGCCCACGGTATTTGTGGACCCGAGTGCACTGCCCCGAGGATACATATTTGGTAAATGTGTGAGTAAATGAAGGAGAGGGAGAAACAAACAGGAAAAGAAACTGCATGAGCGACCCCAAAATGCACGCGGTGCGTTCGTTCTCTGTAGCACATTGGGGCAGTAGCGTCCTGCGCACACGGCGAAGCCTCAGTGTAAGGCCTGTGTTACTCAGACAGAGGCTGTGTGCTTCCGGTTGTTAGCATTAAAGTGCCGTTTCTTTCATGAAATGGTGATGATAGTTTGTGGCCGCTGTCCGGCAGAAGGATGTCCGCGTGATGTCCCCCCCCCCCCCCCCGGGGAAGCACTAACGTTTGTTGGTGTTGCGCTCCGGATTCTTTTGTGGAAATGTTATTTGCACGTGAGATCAAGGGTGTCGGACGCTGACCTTTGGGGTGCTCTACTTCATCCCCTCAGGTCCTTCAGTTGAGACCGAAGAGCGGCGTCAGGGGGTTGCACAAATCGCTCACCGACGTGGCCTTGGAGCACCACGAGGAGTGTGGCTGCGTGTGCCGAGGCAGCGCCGGGGGATAACCGTGTCGGGCTGGCAGCTCCCGAGCGGCTCGGCGAGGCCCCAGCTCACGCCTGTCTGCATCCCCAGTCTCAGTTTGCTTCCGGGACCTCCCATCTGCAGGACGCACGGTGCCTTGGTGCCTTCCCCCCGGGAGGCCCCATGAGTGGGAAGCACAGCAGAGCCTGGAGCAAAAGGGACAGGGGAGGCCAGCGCCAATCGGATAGCCTGGGCTCGGCTCCTCCCGCCAGCACAGGCTGACTGCCGCTGCTAGGAAGGAGGAGCTGCAGGTCATCACCTCGCTCTGCTTAACCTGAAGCGCCATGTTCTGGGCCTGCAATCATGGGAGATCTGGAAAAGTTTTTTGCCTTATAGTCACATGTATAAATCAGAATGTTCTATGAACTTGGGTTTGCAAGAGGAGCTCTGTTAAACTGGTGTCATGCTGATAGGAAAGCCTGGATTGTCCATGTTTCTTATTAAAATGTCTGCCTTTTAGAAGAAGAGAACTACATTCACGGTTTGGAAGAGACAAACCTGAAGAGAAGAGTGGCCTTATCTTCATTTTATCTCTAAGTTGGTTATTTGTTTCATTGTGTACATTTTCATATTCTCCTTTTGACATTATAACTGTTGGCTTTTCTAATCTTGTTAAATATATCTATTTTTACCAAAGGTATTTAATATTCTTTTTTATGACAACCTAGATCGACTATTTTTAGCTTGGTAAATTTTTTTCTAAGCAGAATTGTTACAGCCAGAGAACAAAGATGATATAAAATATTGTTGCTCTGACAAAAATACGTGTATTTCCTTCTCATACGGTGCTAGAGCTTAGATGAATCTGCATTTTAAAATATGGAAGTGGGAAGTCCATAGAACTGGTTAGTCACAGATACTTTTTGGAAAATAGTTATCATAAGCCAGATGCAGCCTCTGACTCTATTCCACTCATTAACACCCAAACCCTCTTTGGGGGAAGCTGAACCAACTCAGAAGAACATATTACACCTTGATAAAACAGGACCACCTTCCAGACAAGTGTGCTGTGCTGAGCAGTAGAATCACATCCTCTTTATTTTGACGCTCTGGTTTTATTACCCATGTAAACTCTGTTCCATACACTTGTATAAATACATGGATTTTTTAATGTACAGAAGTATATCCTTTAACCAGTTCACTTATTATACTCTTTGGCTATTGGAAAGAAAATCAGTAAAATACCTTGCTTGTAAAACGCTTAATATTGTGCCTAGGTTATATGGTGACTATTTGAATTAAAAATGTACTGAATCATCAAATAAAAAATATGGCTATTTTGGGGAGACAACTAAGCATGGATGTGTGTGTGTGAGATTTGTCTTTTGGACTCCAGGAAAATGAACTCGTGGGTTCAGGGTCTCCTCAGATTTGGTCCTGGACATTTTTGGCACATAAATTTTGCCCTGGTACTCATTGGATTGGTCTTCCACTGAAAAGCTGGAACCTGTGGGTGTCACCTGCCTTGTGACTAGCTTCCCTTTCCAGCCAAAACAGTTTGTACTCATTGCTTTAGATACCCAGCCCCATACTGCCCCAGTCCAGTGAATGACAAGCACCCAGGGAGGGGCCACTCTGTGTGAATTCAAAAGAAAAGGAGCCACTTCTCTGAGGGGCCTTTGCCTGAGCCCAGCCATGCTGCCCGACACCCTGCCACTCCTCTTAGTGATGATTTCTGATGAACTGCGCTTCACTTTGAAGTTGTGACTTAGCAATGTGTGGTGCTGGGCTGTGTGACAGGCTAGACCCTGGCATCGGGGACCCCGCCCCTCTGCTCACATCTTCATTTCCAGTGGCATCTATGGGGCCCGGTGAGTGGAAGTGGATGGGCTGCAGGGATTATTTTACGTAGCACTTCAGGGTGTGGCTCATGCTCAGGGCACCACACACAGAAGGCTGGAGTCTTCAACTCGGTCCTCAGCCCTCAGCAGCCCAAGACCTCTGATGACAAAGCCACACCCTTCTCAGACTTCTCCTCAGGTCTGGCCCTTTTCTCTACTTTGATATCTGGCGGTCTGACCTGCCTGCCAAACAAGTAAACTAAATATATGTGTTCTGTCTTACTTCCTTCAACTTGTCATACTTCTGTCTCAGGCTTATAAAGTCCCAGATGGGGGTTAAGGATGCTTCACAGAAAATGCAAAGCAGTCAGCAATTTAAGACTCTTATTAGCATGGAAAAGACTATGGAGTCCTTAGAGTTAAGAGCTGCTTAACTGGGTGTGATACAGCACATCTGTCGTTCAATGACACACACTTCCCCTTTTATTATTTTAATATTTAGTTTTTGTTTCCTTATAAAATGTTGTCATTCAAAAGAAATGCTTCCATAGAGGTAGCAATTCCCTTCGTATTGCCAGTCAGTGGGACAAGTGTGAGCATTGTTTTATGATCAGTTACCCAGAGACCTCATTGTGTATTTTACTGAAAAAGAAAGAGTTATGCATTAATAACATGCATGACCCCGATTTCTCAAAGTCCGAGAGGTATTGACTACTGACCACACATTATTTTTTAAATTACGGTATCCATGAATCACGTGGAGGGCCTGTATCACATATTTATTAAAAGAAAAGAGCAGCACTTAATTTTCCCGAGGCAGGTGTTCGTGTCTACATTTTTCATTTCTACGTCTCACTTCTGTGGGCCCTCTCTCATCTAATACTCCTTATCTGCACTTTGCAAACATGCAGAGAACAAAGTGATGGAAACCTGCTCTGAGGACTCGCCATCCGGTCCGGGGTGCCTGCCTGGCCACATCCTCGGTGCCTCACTCCGAGGCAGCCACTCTGGCTGGGAGTTGGCTTAGGGAAAGGCAGAAAACGCAAGCTTTGCATCTCGTGTGATAACCTTATCTCCAAAAGGATAATGTACCATCCTTGTCTTTCCATGATTTAGTCTTTTCTGTGCAGTTAAAGTTACAAATAAGTCACCCTTCACATTCAGAAGGGGTAGGAAAATTAAAAATACAGTAGATTTCTGAGTTCCAGCTACTGTAACGAGGTACCGCAGACCCTACGGCTTCTAAGCACACATATTTGTCACTGTTCTGTGCAGAGGTCCGAGCCGGGTGAGGGCGTCCTTCCTGCCGGCAGGCTGACCTTTCACTGGGGGCTCACTGAGCAGGCTGCCCGGGGGCGCCTTAGAGTGGGGAGGTGCGGGACCTGACTGTCACTCCAAGCTCCCTCCTCTGAGGTGCATGAAGCCATCACGGTGGTGGCTGGAATCCCAACATGCGGCGGTTGGAGAGTCACGTTTATTCCCCTGCAGTAGGTGAACGGCTTTGCGTCCAGTGCCGCTTCATGGACCCTGCTGCGTGATGCTGCCTTTTGGTCCTCCCGTTCGTGCTCACTTCCCAGGCCCTGGCCAGGCTCCCTTCCTCCGCTGCCTGCAACACCCTCCACCTGACCCGCCCTGCTCACCATAAACCGAAGGGTTTTTCAAGCAAATCTCGCGGCGTAACATGCAGGGACATTCTCACCGGTGCGCCCTGAGATGCGGTTCTAACCTTTGCCTGGGCACAGGGTCCCTCCTAACCCCACTGTTTACCACTCTGCTCATTTTGCACCGTGGAGCCTCAGCCCCGGCGAGTTCCTGGGGTTTCCTGGAGATGCCGCCAGCTGCTCGCGTTTCCGGGCGGCGGTCGGTGTGGGAGCGCTGGCCTGTGCTGAACCCCCCCAGCCACTTCCAGTCGGTCAGATCGAAGAGAAGCTTCTGCTTACCCCGTGCCTCTACAAATTCCTCATTGTAAATATTTTCTTATTGTAGTAGGCCTGTTTAGGCACTGAATCGGGTTTTAATAACAATTTGCATCAATGAATAAAGTGACTGTACAGTGAACAAATGATTTTTAATGCAGCACTGATTACGGACTCAAAAACCCGAAAGAGCTAGACGTCAGAGTGGACACCTGTAATCCCAGCCCGTTGGGAGGCCAAGGCAGGAGGACTACAAGTTCAAGTCCAGCCTGGTGGCAACGGAAGAGACAGTGAGTCCCCACCCCCTGCTGCCATCACCATGAGAAAAACAGGCTTCGAGAGGTTTGCTGGTCCCGGAAAATACTGGGTACAGACTTGAACCCACCTCGCCCCACTGTGGAGATAGGAGAGGCAGCGGAACGCGGGGAACCCATGGATGCACGGACGAGAAGACACCGCGGTGAAATCAGGGAGGCGCTTGCTATGTAGCATTGCGTGGCGATGGTTGAGCAGTGCACAGATACCGCGCTGAGAATAAGGCCGAACCATACCTGCCATTTGTTAGCGAAGCTATTATTCGCATAGTTTCACTGGAAAAACTGAAATAAAATAGAGAAAAACACATACCTTGGCAAATGTTTCGTCAACATAACACATAACTTTAGAAACGATCTCAATAAAGTTGGGAAGGGAGGCTGTTACTGAAAACGTCAAACCATGAAATCACTTGCGGAGCATTTGCTTTTATGTCAGGCGTGATCTGTTCATTCTCTGTGAAAGAAGAGAGAAATCCTTTGACTAATTAACCCACTGCTTTACCAAACATCCTCATTTCTATTAATTATGGTGTTTATTTTATAATTTAATCAATATTTAATGGACATAACACTTTAAAACATTTGGTAAGGATCTCATTCAAATGTTTCATCTTTGTGATTTAATAAACGCTTTTATGATGTGAAATTCTTCTGGAAATTTTCCTCTGTTCTTTTCTTTTTTCTTCCCACGTTTGTTTATCACCACTCCATGTATGTGGGTCACTTAGGCTCTGTCTCTATCTCTTCCTCCTCCTTCCCTTTTTCTCTCTCCTTTCTTCTCTTTTATCATAAAATTTCCCTAATTTCCACCCCGTTAGCCTTTGTTCTGTTCATTTACATACCGCACAGTTTGGGTCCTGAGTATTATTTGCGCTAATGTAGCAAGAGTGAATTCTTGATTCCATTTTTATTTTCCAAAACATGTTTGCCAAGCTGAGCTGGAGTTTAAGGATTAGATATACTCTGTTTAATTTTTATTTCTGTTGGAAGAAGGAAGTAGAGAGCAATTTGAGGAATGTACACCCTTTGATGAAGGGATTCTGCTCAGCTCTCTCTGAAAATATCTTCTGCTGGGATTAACCCTGACAGGGGCCTGCATCCACTCCTCCTGAAGAGCGAGGGACAGATAACATAGCTTCAGACCTTGCTCGAGCCTCAGCGAAGGCCTGGAGGCGGTGCTCTCATCTCAGCCTCAGTCCCCACTCTGCAGTTCCCACATTTGAGCCGAATCTCTCCGGAAACATTTCCCACCCCTCTGTTCGGGTTGGAGAACAGACCGTCCCTCCAGAGACCGCTTCCCTGCAGAGCAGGACGCTCAGGGTCTCCTAGCAGTGCTGCTTGGGGGTCAGGATGCGGGTCGCCCTGAGGCCTCACTGCAGATCCTCTGTCCTCAGCCCTCATCCCTGATGCTCACAGTGTGAGCTGTGTCCTCTGCAGATGCTGTTAGCAAATCCACAGTGGCTGGAATTGTTTCTGACGTCCAGCTCCCCGTACCATTATTTTCCTGATGTTAGAACATTGTTGCATGTCATAATTTCTATAATTTAATAATTATTTTATTAAAATGTTTTTGCTACTTAAGTGAGCTATTTCCATGTTATATGTATAAAGTGAAGAGTACATTAATCGGTGAAAGTAAATGCATTCTGTAGTTCCGCCTTGTTGCAGAGTTAATTTAAAATGCCACCCATGCTACTCGGTACAGGGGGAATTCTGGTATTCTGCCCATTCCTGGAGAACACTGTGATCGCCCCCTCTTCTCAGGGATGAGAAGAGATTTAACACAGAACCTGAGTAGAATGTACAATAATGTGTAAAATGAAATTTTTTAAAGTCCTGTAAAAGTATTTTTCATCCATTTAGGAAAAAAATCAAATCAATATAAATCTATAAATTTATCAATCTATAGATTTATATTATAGGTTTATATTAGATCTTAAATCTAATTTATAAGTAAATATTTCAATAGGAAGCAAAAACTTTAACTCCGTTTAAAGAATTAATATAAATCTCTTATTTAAAAACACCTCTAGGTCATATTCATGACAGCTAATCAAGACATCCTTTATAAAAAATCAACTTTTTTTCCCAAGTCTCTTAACTCAAAGGTATTGTGTTCTTTTGTACTATACTACAATAATTTTATGAGAAAACAGTCAATTCTTAACTGAAATATTTAAGTGTTTTTAAAATGATTTTTGCATTTCACAGTAATTTGTTTTAGCAACACATTTTCCTAAGTAGTAACTTTTCTGATAAAAAACGTTTTTGCTGGGTATGGCGGCACACATCTGTAATTCCTGCACTTGCACTTGAGAAAGTGAGGACATAGGATCGCTGTGAATTCAAGGCCAGCTTGAACTACACAGCATGACTCTGTCTCAAAAAGACCAAAATCAAGCTCCCCTCCAAATTAGCCACCTTCCTAAATGCACAGAAGTAAAGGGTTGCATTATGGTCTTGGTGAGTTTTGTTTTAGTTTCTTTTTTCTTTTTTGCTAAGCTTAAATTATAGAACTTGTATCTCTGAGGAGGAAAGGTCACGTAGAAAAATGAACATGATGCTAAAACTGAGTTTAGATGGAACATCCGGGGGAACACCTCCAGGGCCAAGAGGCTGATAGGGAAGGCAAAGTAAAAGCAAGTTAAGGACACATATCACATGTATTATTCAAACCAGAAGAGAAACTTTGATCTGTGCCATTAATTACTTTCAAGTTCACTTCCAAGGATCAGTCTGCCCATTTTCAGTCAGCTCATTTTCAGGTATGGAAACACCTCTACCATGGCATTGCTTCTCACCATTAGCATGAAATCATAGTTCTCCTCTTCCCTAGAAGATTCACAATTACTCACTTTTTGAGAATTTCTTAGGAAAACAGAAACAAAGACCATCTTTTAAAAATTATTTTTCTTAGCTCCCTAGGTCCGACCTAAAAATTCTTTCATACCCAAAGCCTGAACACTCCTACTGGTGTGAATTCAGAGAATTTGGTAAATTCTTAAACTGCTACCCTATATTCCAAGCTTTTCTTACAGCTTTTCTATCTGTCCTCTATTTCTACTTTAGTTGATAACTTTAGTTCTCTAGTTGCATCAGAGGATTTCAGTGAGAATCCAAGAGTTCAAAAGACTTGTACTAGTTATCACAGGCTTCTAAAAAGCCAAGTGTAAATTTATTATAAAGCATGCATACATAAAGAAATTATTGTGTCACTAATTTTAAAATATAAAAATAAAGATATGCCACATCACCCTGATTTTTTGCTGGATAAGGTAATTAAATGCCTCTTTTTCTAATAAAAATATACCACCTTTTCGGATGGTAGAAACTCATGTTCTCAATTTAGATTGATGGACATTATATTTAATCCAAAGAATAAAAGTCAGAAAAAGTTATAAAGATAAATCAGATCATGGGTATTAAAAAAAAACTAGATTTGTAAAGAGAATAGGAATAGTATTCTGTCATTGAATTACTGTCTTGTACATATTAGGTAACTATGGATTCCTACTTGTAATTGTCACATAAAACCAACGTTAAAGACTTTCACAAAACTGTAGAAACAACGCAGGGAGACAGCACTAGATAGCACTAAGATCTTTCTGTACTCTGTTCATTTAATGTTGGTTCTTAAGTTTATCACTCTACTAAAAAAAAAGGTTCTAAGTCTACTAAATGAAAAAGTGGAATGGTATTGATATTTCAGATTTAACTCAATTTTGAATACTGGGCAACCCAGTATAATTTCCTAGCTTTAGCTTAAGATATCTATAGAATGAATAATGTTTCTAAAAGATGATGAGTTTATGGGCTTTGGTCAGTAAGAAAAAGAAGAAAAGATGTCATATTATTTGGAACTCTTAGTTGGTCACTAAGCATTGATTTAAAAACATACAACTTCATGTTTCATAGAGGCCAGAAACGTAATTTAAAATTTCACAAACATATATTAGATTAAAACCATTAAAAAAATCAACTTTTATACAGTTACTGAAAGAAGTATCCTGCTGGCCTTATGAATAGATAGCCAGATCCAGTGACATCCTAGAAAGATGCCTAAAAATATATCATGATATAGCCTAGCTTCTGACATAACTCACATATTTACATATTTACTGATTAATTAATTATCATAGTAGACAAATTTAGAGAAATAACCTGCTTCAAAACTCCGTAAATGAGCTGTGTCCCTATGGCCTTACGTTTACCTTGAACAATGCATGAAATAACATTCTCTAACCCAGATTCCTCACCCAGAACCTGACTGTTTTCTCTCCCTTCTTGCTGTACTGGCGAGTGAACCTGGGGCAGTTCTGCCCCAGATCTGAGCTGCACCCTAACCCTTTTAGTTTGGAGACAGTGTCTCCCTAAGCACCCCAGGCTGCCCTCGAACTCTCAGTCCTCCTGCCTCAGCCTCCCCAGGAACTGGGATTACAGGTGTGCACCACCATGCCTGGCCAGATGCCTTTGCTTTTTCCTCCCCCTCCCCTTCTCTCCCTCCTCCTCCTCCTCCTCATTCCTCTCCTCTTCCTTCTCCTCTCCCTCCTCCCTCTCCTTCTTTTTGTACCACTGAAGAGTGAACTCGGGACCTTCATGCTGAGTCATATCCCCAGCCCTTTTATTTTTCAATTTGAGATGGAGTTTCAGTAAATTGCCCAGGCTAGGTTTGAACTTTTGATCTTACTGCCTCATCCTCCCAGAGTGCTAGGATTAAAGACATGAGATACCTCACCTAGCTCCAAATGCTATCTTTTTAATGATAGTACCTACAGCCTATCTACTTTCCAGTTTTCTCAACTGGCAATCTTAATTTCTAATGTTCTGACGGATCAGCAGCTATAGTACATGTATACATTGAGGGAATCTTCTATGCAGAATATAGAAATTACATGAATAGCTCATTGGCTCAAGTTGGATTTGCTTTGTTTTCAGTCAACGCTGTGATCTTTTTTTTGTGGGCACTGAGCAGAAGCATGCACAAGGGAGGAGCTGCGTGGGTTTCTTCCAGCTCCTCCTCACCTTGGGGTCTCTGGACGCCTGCCCTTTGCCACAGTAAGAAGAAGCTAACCATAAGTGGAACATTTAACACGGAAAGGCTTGAGTTGGCCAACTTTATGTTGACTATCTCTGGAGATGTTCTGCAAGGCAAAAGAAATCAACCAGTGATTTCTGATCCTCGCCATCTACTTTGGTTAAGGTGAATGATTTCCTAAAGTGCAGTCTGACTCTGTTACATACAGGCTGTCTGCCCTGACATCTTGTGCCACCATCGTGGAATAGATGCATGCAAGTTGCTCAAACAAGACATAACTCTTGTTGCACTCTTGACTGGCATGGTAATAAATCATTGTGATTTGTTTTGAAAAAACTGCCCTTTAGCCAAAGGTACTTAAATACTTTGTAATGATTGCTTTTGTTGAAAGGTTTTCATTTTATTTTTGGGAATAGGTGGCAATGTGACCTGACTGCTTGTGATTGCTCAACATCACACAGAGACATGTAAAAAATTTGAAGACAATTCTGAAGTTCAAATTTGGTTTCCACTCATGGGAGAAGGCCAGCTCTTTTGCATACATATGCATTTGTTTTTCAGTATGGCTACCTGATTTCCTGAGAAAACCAAGCCCCTGGCCTCCTTTCTATAAAGCAAGCTTTGGTATATCAGAGGTGTCTCCTAATATCCATTTGGGAAAACCTCTAAGTGCCCCGCCAAATTCCAGGACCTAACCAGTCTTCAAACGCTCTGCCCTCTCTCTGCCCACTATTGCTATTTCTATCACATGAGGCATAAAGTCGCTAATGTGCCACTTGCAGGCCAGCACATCCACTCTTGACTCAGAGACCCTTAAACACTGCCAAGGCATGACTTGACTGGAACCTTCCAGCCCGGTCGGTTCCCCTCCTCCTTGCATTTCACTGGCAGCTTTCCTTCAGACTACCTCCCACACAGTCCTTCACACAGTTTCAAAAGCAAGCCTAGGACTTCACGGCTAGTAACTTTAATTAACTGGGAATAAATAAATGTATTAGTCAATATCCACATTGCTTTTTCAGACCTCTCACGGTTTCTATTTGGTGGTGAGATGGTTTATAGCTAGTTAACTGTGCATAATTCATGGCTAAATATCTATGACTGGATACTCCTATAGATACAACCTCCTGAGAGTTCTCAGAAGCCCACCTTCCCAAGGTCCCATGAAATTTCCTCTTTGTTTGCTTAACAAGTTGACCATCAGCTGGATGGTATTAAGAAATGGACGTAATTGCTCTGGATTATGAAGGTAAGAGATAGAGTTAAAAACGGCCCCTGGGGTCAAGTCTTCAATGCAATCTCTCGTTTTACAACATAACCTGAGTGCTACATGAGCTCTGCATCTCCCTATTTCCCTTGTCTGTAGGACTAATGAGTAGTTTGAACTAAATAGCCTCAGAGATTTCTCCCAGCCCTTGCATTTAAAGGGTTATTTGAGAACCATCACAGAGAGGGAGGCTAGAGTATGCTTTAGATCAGGATTCTGTCGCACAATTCAAGTAAGTCTTTCTCTTTAGAACTTCCACTCATCTGCTCGCCTTCTAATCTCTGTGATGTTAAGACTGATCTAACACTGGCCAGCCATGTGTCTTCAACTGTAGTCCAGAACTCCCCCTAGTATTACCGCTCAGAACCCTTAAAGCCTGAGCTCATGTTACTGGCCAACCAAAGAAACAGAAGGCTTTGTACCGGGAGGGTGTTGGTACACCAAGTGCTGCCACTCACTGCTCTGTTTCTTGAAACTTTGTGTTTCCAGCACAGCCATGTGCTTTGTTCTCTGTCATATTAGCAGTGCAATTCAGTTGCCCATGCTGATTCCTGGCTGTGTGCTCTTTTTTCTCCTCTGTCTTAAAACACCATCTATGTGCTGATCGTTTCATACTCTCTACCTCCCGCCCTGCTCACAGTTATGGTCCCAGCCCACTTCGACCACACCACCTCCCTGAATGCTGCCCAGGACCACTTAAATGCAACTCACTCATGCTCATTCACTCTCCTCCTGCCTGCGCTCCTCTGCTTTCTCTCTCAGCGGCACCCCCTGGCATCCCGGGTGTCCAGGCGTGAAGTGTCCTGCACATCTCCCTGGCCCTCGTGCGCACGGCTGTCCTGCCGACCACCTCCACTGTCGACTCCTCCCCAACGGCCCTTTCCCTTCCCACTGCCTCTCAGAGGCTGAAGCCACCGTCGTCATCCTCCTTCAATCTGCTTTTATCCTGTGGTACTGGGCTTTGAACCTAGAACCTCATACTGAGCCCTTCCCCAGATCTCCTTATTTTGAGACAGTCTTGCTGAGTGAGTTAGCTGCCCAGGCTGGATTTGACCTTGTGGCCTTTCTGCCTCTGCTTTGGCAGAGCGCTGGGATCACAAGAGTGCACCATTGTGCTCCGCTCTTTCACCTCGGCTGTCTGGATGGGTTCTGAGCTGCGTGCCACGGCTCACACCACTGCATGCTGGCCCTTTCTTGGCCCCAGTCTTCCCGTCATTTCTGCCACCATGAGTTATCTCAGCAGCTCCAGAGGTGCTGCTCATTCTGTCTTAAATGCCTTTCTTCCTGTATCGTAAAGGTCTATCAATTCTTCTACAGCGCCACACTTCTACTAAGCATATGCCTCCTCGATCACCACCTACAACAGCCAAGTTGTGTCCTTTTGCAGGTGCTTTAGAGCCCGTTCTGCCCTGGCACTAGCCACATGCCCTTTAGCCATTTATTAGTCTCTTTGGACTTCGCTTATTGCTAATATCTAAGCAGTGACAGGGGCTTGTGCTGAGAATTAGGTTAAGTGAAGTGTTAAACAGAATGGCTGCTACACAGCAAATGTGAGAAGTCATCTGCCCTCCAGGCACTTGTGACCAATCTGTCTGACATCTTCACGCACACATTGTGAGTGATGAGTCAGGGACACACAGGTCCTATTTAGCTTAGAACATCTGCAGCTGCTCATGGGATCAGCGCACAGGAAATGTGTGTCACCTCAGCATCCTCCTCACACGTGATGCTTTCTCTCTCAGTGCCTAATCTGAGTAAGAACAGCACCCAAGTGCTTTAGATGGTACAGGTACCTTCAGCCTAGTTCCACACTACACTGCCTTTGACTGCATTTATCCAAATACACTCATCTTTTGCTCTTCTCTCTCTCTCCTTCCCTTTCTCTCTCCCTCCTGAAATAAGATGAGTCTCCCTCTTCTCTAGTCTGCTTGAACTCCTGGGCTCAACTGGTCCTCCTGCTTCAGCCTCCCAAGTGTCCAAGACAACAAGCATGTGCCATTGCCTCTGTTTCTTTTAACAGAGGATATTCTTGCTCCTCTTGTCCATCCTATTGCATTTTATTTCCAGTGCTTGGCATAGAACCTGAGGCCTAACACATGCTAAGCAAGTTTGCTACCACTGAGCTACCTGCTGCTTCCTACTGCACTATGGTCATAAAAGTGTGTTTTTCAGTCCTTTGCTCTGTCTGTTCAGATTAGGGCCCCACTCTGTGTATTCTGCACAAATATCAGTCAGACAACACTGTCACCCATGTTTCCTGGACATATGTCCACTGTAGTCCGTTCCATGGATGTATCTGTGCTTCTCAGCATGTTCACTTTTCTTCCCTGCTGTTGCGGGTCACACACTAATACAACCACGTTGCCCACTCTCCTGCCATAGTGTATTTTGAGATAGATTCTAAAAGAAGTGTAACGGTGAGAAATAAACTCAGCTGGATTTGAAAACAATCCATAAAGAATTTTTGCATGAAGCTAAATTTGCCCACCTTTTAGCTTTATAGGCTTATTTAGCTTTTTACTAGATTTTAAAATTTGCTCTTTATTGATAGGGTGGTACCGAAAAAAATTGTTTTTCATAGATTCTTTTATCAAACTTTCATTTTATTATATCTTCCCTTAAAACCAAGTTATTTAGTATGAATCTCTGGGATAACAATGAAAATCAGTTGGAAAGCGGGATTCTGTTATCCAAGTTTCTCAGAAAAGCAGCACAGCTCTCTGATAGCGCTATGGGTGTCACTTAGTGGTAGAACACATTCTGAGCATGTGCAAGGCTCTGGGTTCACTCCCCAGAGCACAAAATACGACACAATGCTCCCACAAACATTTGTTCATGCATGGGCTCCTAGATGGAGCCCACAGATGCATGTGAAGTGACAGTGTCTGTCCTCTCCACGACATCACAAGCCAGTGGTGGCAAACTGCCAGCTGCAGCACATGTTACCACTGAGAGCTCCGAAAGTTCCGCCATTGCTGTATAAGCAAACACTTCATGGACACACAGGCAGGTACTGTCCTAACACTGCCCATGGGTCTCTCGAGCCAAGAAGAGCGTATGAGTCAGCCATGTAACAAAGGAGCTGGAAGATGATCTGGTAGTGGTTTGTTAAATTGGGAAAGTCTGAAGAATGTCTGAAGAATGGGTTAGGAATAACCCCAACTCTGAGAAGAAAGTATACGATCACCTTGAGCTTTTGAAAGAGGCCTCACGGGAAGGTGTTTCACGCCAGCCTGTGCCTTCCATCAGCCCTGCAGTTGGTAGCATGTCTGTCATCCCCGAAAGCAGACCCTGCAAGTAGGTGCAGGTGGGAACAGGCTCGCAAGCCAAGCCCACTGCAGCTGCAGGGGGAGGGTCAAGGCTGCCGTGCCGCTCCAGAGGACAGCGAGGTGAGTTTGGTTTCCTGGGGAGACTGCAGGAAGATTCTCTGGAGGAGGCGGCCAGATGTGTCAGTGATAATTACTCAGAAGGAAAGCAGAACCTGCTTTGCTGGAATTATGGGCGAGATGACCAAGAGCACAGCAAAACTTAAGCACTCTAAGCTCCGGTCAGTTTGGGGTTCACCCCACCGTGCCGGCCACCTGCCCTTCTCAGGGTCCGAGTTCTGGCCCGAGCCCCGGAGGGCCCAGGCCCCACCCACGCCCAGAGAAAGCCGTGGGGCTCAGGGAACCTCGGCCTGATTCAGATGTGACAGAATACGAGAAGGCTCATCGCTCGGAGCGTGACTCCAACAGGCTTCCAACTGCTCTCAGTGCGTTTTGTCTCTGACGTGATATTTCTCCCCCTTAAAATGTGGTGTCATATGCATTTCAAAAAGTATGCGTATATCCTTCAAACAACGAAGAAATAAAATTTTCACGTTATGACTCATTTTCCAACAGGTGAAGCATATGCGGCAACATCAAGAAATGCAAATTTCAGAAGTCTCTTGATTAGATTTCTATTGATAAAATATTTCCTAACGTTCACTCTAGGCACAATTCTTTCCCATTTCCTCTTATAAATTTAGAATCACACCATCAATACTTTCCCCATTTTTATCTAATTAATATTGTGCTACAAGCTTTTTCCCCCTTCTCGTTAAAGTTGAATCACTTAACCGAATGGATTAGTATTCCAAGCTTTGGCTGTTTAGCCATTCATGCACATCTGCCTCTCCTGTTAAAATTTTATTTATATTTTTATTAGGTAAACATCTGCTGATGAATTGAGTTCTATGATAAATATGATGGTGAATTGTTAATACTCGAGATTCATTATGAATAACTCATAGCAAAATATAAGTGTGTTATTTATCGCTAACAATAAAACAAGTAACAAATATTTGGAGGAGGAGACAAATATTTGTCTCTTGATTTTACCGAGTTTTTTCCATCCAGGTCCTGCCTTTCATGGCAAAACCCCCTTCTCCACATCTTGAATTACGTTCAATGTTAGGACTATATCTAGGGGCAGTAGAGTTTTGCAAAATTCTATCTTATTGGAAGTTAGTCTTTTATGTTAAATCTCCAATCAGAGCACAATCTACGTATTCTTGTTTTGTATATAGAATGCTGGACAAAATGTTTTGTTTTTCTTTCTGTCTGTTGGAAAATGCTTTAGTTCAAGTATGGAGCACACAGTTTTGAGTTCCCTTCACTGTCTGTTTAGCTTGGTAATTTACATTATTATTTTTTAAAGTTAAGAAAATTTAGCCTACTTGTAGGAGTGACTGGCAATATGACTCATCCTTGCCACATGTTGCAGTTAGATACTTGGGATTAACAATACTGCCAATTACCTGTATTTTCCCTAAAATTGACTGAAGGCATATTTGTCACGTAAGAAATTATGTCGGTATTTGGGCAGCTTTTATAGTGATGAGCACATCTAAACTGGCCAGAAATATTAAAAACTCACAGCAGAAACTTTAAAGGACTTTCTTAGTGTGCTGGAGAACAGCAGTAAAGCATCAGAGGAAATGGAGAAATGCTGATGTAATTCCCAGTAAGAAACTGGTGCCCAGGGTCCAGGATGTAGCTCAGTGACACTGCACCTGCCTGTAAAGCACAAAGTCCTGAGTTCGATCCCTGGCACACGAAAGAAAGAAAAGAGAAAGAAAGAAAGAAAGAAAGAAAGAAAGAAAGAAAGAAAGAGAGAGAGAGAGAAAGGGAAAGGAAGGAAGGAAAGAAAGAAAGAAAGAAAGGAAAGAAAGAAAGGGAGAGAGGTACTAGCTGTGAAAAAAAAAATCCTTCACAGATCTTAGTAATTTTATGAACAAAAGTGGTTTTTTGATTTATTTTTTATTTATATTTTGGGGCAAGAAACCCAGAACCTCAAGTACACTGCATAGTGGACAAGCACTGCTCACTGAGCTACACCCTGACCAGCAAGCTGGATTTTAATGCTGAGGAAATGTCAGTGTTTTTCGCGAGAAACAGTGAGAAATACAACCTGCTTTATGGCTTTGTGCATTTGCACTATTCCATCCACAGAGTCTGACCAGACAGACATAGTTATGCACACACAAACATGAACCTGCATGCACACATGCACACACATACACTGCACCAAAATGTACACAATGTGGAGGTCAGAAGAGAGGAATACAATATAGAATAATGTTTTCCAAAAGTGTTAAATATGTTGTGGAGCGATGTCTGGTACTTAATGGACAGTCAATGAATATTCGTTGTGGGCTAGCTGAATAAATATGTAAATGAATTAAGACATTAACAAGCTAAGAGCATTATGACACTGTAAAAATAGCCAAAGTAAATAAAATTAATCCTCTGAATCATTCCTGTTTAATGTTTCTTTGACATAGCCCTCTAGAATCTGTGTTTTATCTTACATAATTCAATTTTGCCCTGGATCAAACACAGAGATTAGATCAAGTGTTTAAAACGTGCTTTTCATCCAAGATTTATCTATTTGGCATTTTCCATGTTATTTTCTCCCACTCCACCTAACATTCTTTCCTGTGCTATGTTTATATCATACCTTAAATCCTACAGGCATGGACCTAATAAAGCTATTTTTAAAGTTTTGGACCCACTTAAATTCTATTTTTCCTTCAGTGCTGCAAGATGGAGAGAAATACTTTCTCATTAGGAAAAGCCAATATTTCCCCCCATTTAACAGTTCATTACTGTACATTACCACATGGAGTTAAATCACCAATATTCTATTTCTCAGAGAATTTCCTTTTCCCCTTTGTACCTAAATGAGAAGTGGTTCATTTCCCTTAAAACCAGAAATAATCTCTGCTAAATACTTTTCAGCTCTGAAATCTGCATTTCACTTGCAAAGCTGTACTTTCATAAATGGAGCCTACTGCTATTCACTTCTGCCTGGTGGCTGGTAGCATCCACAAAATTGGCTTCTAACACGTGTCCGCACCACAGTCTCCTTGTAGCAGGACTGAGAGTGTTTCTTGTACTCATTTCGGCACCCTAAGAAGATATTTATTGTGACAATATTTAGACGCATGAAAGGTAGTAATGAAAAGTAGTAAAACGTACAGTTTACAGTTAGGGCTTCAGAGTCAGAACAAGGACAGTTTAAATCTCAACTATATCAGAGCTCCACCATGATTTGTTGGGCTAACTGTGCTACCACAGAATCCTCAGCTAAGAACAAGAGAAATGATAACCATAGATACCAGATCAGAGTGTTAAAAGGAATAAACACGAAAATCCAAGAGAAATGTTTAGCACCTGGAACAAGTGGCAAAAAAGAGCTACTTGTTATTTTTATTATTAAATGGATTCAATTTTCTGTTCTTATCCTGATACCTAAGTTTATATTTCTTTGGTTTATTACCCTTAAAATATTGCGTTTTTGAGACTGATTGCTGAACTGCTTGCTTCCCTCACTGTTAACTGCAGAATATTCTCACTGGCTGCTTAGATCCCAGTGCATGTGATACTGATGCTTCTGCCCTATGCTTTTTCTTAGACGTGATTTTTGGGGGCCTCAAATGGTCACCTAAGAGCAGAATATTCCCGTATGCGCAGCTCCCAAAGACTATCAGAATAGGTGTACCATAAGTAAGGTCTGTTGATCAGCTTTCTGTTGCAGGGAAAGAATACATAACATACACAACTTGAAGGAGAAAAGGTTTATTTGGGCTCCTGCTTCCAGATGTTTCAGTCCACGGAAACTGGCTCCGGAGACTGGAACATCACAGTGAAAGGCTACCGCAGAGCAGAGCTGCTCGATGCGGAAATCCGGAAAGAGAGCAGAGGAAGAGCCCAAGAGGAAGTGGGCCAGAGACCGGATGTCGTCCGAGGTCAGCTCCGTCACCCACCAAGAAACACCTGAAGTGAGCTCTACTGATCTCCTAGGGGTCTCTCACAAACAATGCAAGCTGCCTGTCAAGAGTGGCCATCACGTGAGCCTTTCGGGACACTTTAGAGCCTCTACCCGATCCTGGTGTGTGGTCGACTGTACTGCAAATAGCCACGGAGCTGGCTGGTCATGCTGGAGGGAGGAAAGCCAGCAGTCAGTGTGAGGGGCAAATGAGGCCTGAAGGTAATAGGTAATTGAGGAAACAAGAAAGTTATAAAATGGACTATCATTACTGTGTCTCAAAGGTAGAGTCTGCCCAACACGGACATTTACCTATTGTCCACACATTTTTCACTACATAGGCCAATTTCATGAATCTCTGATCTTGTTGTTTTCTTTGTCTGAAATAATACTGTTGTACTTCCTGTCTCTTTCCAGAAAATACTGAATGCCTCATCATCTATTCCAGATATTATTTTGTGGTGGAGATGTTGGTTTGAAGTCATCGGTTACCAGGAGAACCAGACGTAATTGCAGTTTGGAGAGTCCAGGCTAGTCTTGTAGTTCTGATAGATTGTCTCTGATGATAAATGACCTAAAGTTCACCTGGCCACCTAAAAGAAAAGCAGGCACCCGAGGCATTGGGTGGTTGTGTTTGTTATCCATTCTTTATCACAAATTATACAAAAAAACATAGCGATGTAAAATATATTTCAGAAAGCTTCTGGGGGCTGGGAATCCAGGACTGGCTCCGTCAGGTGGCTCTGGGTCAAGGTCCCTTCCAAGCTTTCAGCCTCAGCTGAGATACAAGTATGGGCAGGAGCACACGATGCAGGATGATTCACGACCAGCTGGTCCTCTCTCCTATGGTGGCAGGAGCCCTGGGTCCCTGACTGAGTGCTGGCTACAGTTTCTGGGCACTGGGACCTCTCCTGTCCACGTCTGTGACCCAGGCTCTTGGCCACAAGCTTTCCCTTCCCCCCTTACCTTGGTTAGAATACAGTCACCAATTCCAGCACACTCTCAGAGGAGAGGAGTCCAGCTTCACCCCTTCACTGCAAGAATAACAATAATTGCGTACCCTAGTGCTTCTAAGAATATTTTTCTGATATTTTGTTTCAGTAGAAAAATGACTTGCACCCCACACATCATCACCAAGTGCTCCTTGATGCCTTTCACCGGATCTGTATGCCTGCTCTCCACTTTTGCTTTGCTGCCAGAGGTGGCACGGTTATATGCTTGCTCTTGGACCTTAGGGTTTCACACATACGAAAAGCCAGGGTACTGGATGAAGTCCCCACGCCCCACGCACCTGCCAGCAATCTGCAGCATGAGACTTGGTGGTATATAAGTTTATACAAAGCTCAGCCTCCGTCTCCTGGGGCAGAATGAACTCTATGGTTTAGTTTCCCTCTCAGATCTGTCTAAGTCTGGGATTTCCTCTAAAACTGCACTTTTGTTTGGCCACCTCCATCCCCATTCTGCTTTCTTCACTCCAGGATTGGTTTCTCCTGAGAGGCTGCACTTCATATATTTTTTTTGCATCTACATCCTTGATTCACAGTCTAGCTTTAACTTACAACACCCATGAGACCCTTTGTTCTCCCAGAGCTTTGAAACAAATTTCAACCCTATATTTATGTTACAATTGGTATTTTTATTTAAAGCTATTTTGATTGCAAAAAAAGACAACAAAAACCATATTCAAGGTAGCTCACATGAAAGAGAGCCGTTATATGCATGTAACATATAATCTTGTAGAAATTTCTTGATAGGACATTTAATATAGCTTGGAATCACAGGATCTTAAAGAAAACAGGTCTTGCATCTCTCAGAGACACACATCTTCCCCCATCGTTGTCTCTCTCTGTGGTCTGTACCATTATTCATGTTTCTCAAATGGCTTTGCCTATTTATTTTCAACTAAGTCCTACATGTCTCTCTCGACACCTCTGTTTTCATGGCTTCTCCTTTCCATTGCCCATTGGCAATTCCTGATTCCTTGCTTCGGTTGCTGTGTTAAATTCATAAGATGCAAAAGTGTGATAGGCCAGCGTTCTACAGAAACCCACAGCAGGAAATGGTGTCACTGGATGTTACAGAGCAGGTTTGGGAACATTTATATCCAGTGACTGACGGGCCTGAGTTCTCCAGTCAACACAGACACAGGAGAGGGGAGGGGAAGGGGAGGAGAGAGGAGAGAGCAGGGCTGGGCATCTGTGGCTGAGGTCACAGTTAACGCCTCAGGCAACCCCTCTGGGGTATTTAAAGTGGGGACCCCTGCCCACCTATCCTGAGCTGGGACCAGAGGGCTGAGCCTTGCTGCCCTGCACCACAGCCACTCTATAATAGAAAACGCAGTTCTGGAAAGGGCAGCTTCTCCACCTGAGGACGATGAGAGAGAAAGAATCCCCGGGAGCTGCCCGGTGCCTCAGGCCTGGGGGCATGGAACTGGGCACCAAGCAGCTACCAACATGGTGTGGGTCAGGCCACTTCCGCCGTCCGCCAGGGCCTGCTGTCATCTCTGAGGAGGGCCTGGGACAGGATTGATCTCAGAGTGGAGAGAAAAAGACACTGTGGCCCACAAAATCAGAGATCCTTCTGACAGGATGCAGCAAATGCTTTAGGAGATGCACATTATTTTCATGGTTTGTTTCAGAAGTCATTACATGTTTAAAACTGCGTTGGCCTCACCTGGCATTTTGTAAATTTAGGGCATGATAGTAGTCAGTCATGGTGTGCAAAATCAGCTTTATACACTAGTCATACGATAAATCACACTTGAGTTAAATCCACCTAAGTCAAAAAATGCCTTCTTGATCTAAGAGGAAGAATCTTTGAAATAACTCCTTTGGTTCTTTTCTCTTCAAAGCACACTAATGCATATATTTGCTCCTTTGAAATTGTGAAACTAAATGTTTACTTAAAGTACATTATCATTCCCTTTGCCATCATTGTAAGGTGGCACTTAAAGAAGTAAGGGCAGCATTCCCTTTGGTAGAAAGGCATGAATAAGGCTCCTCATAGAAACATTTTGCTCTGTGGAACCGGCATTAACATACCATGGCTATAAAAACGGCACTCAATCATAGTGCCAGCATCTGGGCCCTGACTGAAATCATGGTAGTGAGATTTAAACACAAGGGTTCTCTCCAGTGATATCCTGGGAGGTATAATTTAAATGTATTTCTCTTCCTTATTCTCCATACTCAGGAGGAAAGGAAGAATAACAAGTGTATACAACACCTCCACGTGCATATCTGATGTGGCCCATGTGTAATTCCCAGACCCTGCAAAGGCATTCTGTCAGGTGGGGGATTTTACCTGCACACAAAGAATACTTTCTGACCCCCTGAGCCAAAAAGAAATGAATGAAAGGAGATTAGTTTGCTCACCGACCTTCCTCAAGGGCCGAAGATTCACGTTCTGTTCTCTGCTTGCTCTCCTCATTGTCACTGTTTACCTCTGTGGTTAGTATTTAGTGAGTGTCACCATTTCTAAAGTGTATTTTTTGGTTATTTTAACTGAGATTGTGATATTAAAGAGACAATTGCATGCACAAGTCAGGGTTCAGGCACTATTTGAAGTGGTTCTCCTTTGTGCACACTATTTATTTATTTGTTTATTTATTTATTTTCAGATCAATAGTACCTAGGTCACTGCTACTGTAAACATACTGTGTAACTTCTGAGAATGCTGGAACACAGGGAGAAACAGGGCTCAGGCTGGGGATTTAGCTCAGTGGTCCCGGCGCCTGCCATGCAAGCACAAGGTCCCAAGTTCAATCCCCAGTACCAAAAAAAGGAGAAACAGGGCTCAGTGACAAAAGCTGCTGATATTGTCTAAGAACTGAATTGAGCCAGAGTGCAGCCAGAGCGCTAGTGAATTTCCTCCTACCTTTCCCTGTCAGAATGACAGACATTCCAGGCCATTCCTTCATCGCCAGGCTGCATCAGAAGGACGGAAGGAGCAAAAGAAGCACAGCAAGGATGAGGACCCATGGACTGCATCCCAGCCCCTCCCAAGGACTGTGGCTTACACAGACATCTTACATCAAGCCAAGGAGTGGGCTCTGGAACAGTATGTGCAGAGCATTCTAGCACCTGTTGTAGGGTGGGAGTCACTATTGCTGTCAAGTCAGATCTTTCCCAATTCCCTCAAGATTGACTTGTTCTCCCCTCCTGACCCCCACCACCTCCCTGCCACTATTGCAGTTCCAGGTGACAACCACATCTGTCCCAGTTGACATTTGGAGATCTCTGGTGTTTTCTGAATACATCTCTTTGGTAGCATTTCAATAGTTGTTCTGAGATTTTTGCTCTAGGTTACTGTACATGCATAACTTACCCAAATCTATTTATGTCAGTGTCTTACCGGTTCAAGTGAAGCATAGAGACTTTGTCTTTATGTCCTGTTAGCATTCCCATTTGTACTACAATTGTCCTACGTATTTCTTTTACTTATGACAGCTACAGTAGACAGTGTTACTACGTTTGTCGATTCATTCTTCAACATAATTTAGAAAACTCGAGAGAATAAAAATCCATGGCACGTACTCACTTTACATTTTTTTTGGTTCTTTCTTCCTTTGTATTGTTCTACGATTCTTTCTTTTATCATTTTCTGCTATTTAGAGAATTTTCTTCCAGGATTCTTTTGGGGTAGGCCTTCTGGTGAGAGTTTAAGTTTCAGTGTTTTGTTCTGCATCATCTGAACACCTTCATCTCTCTGTCATTTCTGGTTTTTTTTTTTGTACTGGGGATCGAACTTGGAACCTTACACTTGCAAAGCAGGCGGCAGAACCACTGAGCTAAATCCCTGGCCCTTTCTGTCATTTCTGAATGAGATACTCATAGGAGATATAATCACAGGGTATAAAATCCTACATGAACAATTTTTTCTTTCAGTACTTGACAAACGCTGTGCCACGCTTATCTGGTTTCTGTGATTTTATAGGAGAAATATGCTATCATTTGATTTTTTTTTGCTCTACAGGTAATGTATCTATCATTTCTCTTGCTGCTTTATGGTGTTTTGGGGGGTTTTTTCACTGTTAGTTTTCAGAAGTTCACTATGATATGTCACCACATGGATTTCTTTGTATTTATCTTCTTTGAAATTTTATTAGCTTCTTGAATATGTAAGCTTATGTCTTTGTCAAATTTGGGATTATTTAGTCAATATTCACTTGAATATGTTTTCAGCCCTATCCCCTTTCTTTCTGCCTTTGTAACTCAGGTGACTTAAATGTTAGACTTTCATTGCAGTAGATACTATGTGTCCCTGCTAAGTTTTCCTTTTTTATTTTTTGGGTTTTTAGCGTGATTTATCTCTGTTCCTCAGTGTAACAGTTAGTGCTTACTAGAGAAAGAGATTTAATGGAAGATAAATAAATAGATAAGGATTTATAAGATACGCCTCCAAGGGCTGCCCACAGAGTCAGGTGTGGAAGAGTGCACAGGGTCTGTGGGCATTGGGGATCCAAAAGGATCCAGCTGAAGGCCTGGAGCTCAGTGTAGTGTCCCATGTGAGTTCAGATCAGGAGGCTGAAGGGTCTGTGCTGGAAACCAAGAGAGGACATCCAAGGAGCAGGTGAAGACTGGAGCTCCTCCAGTAAGAGAAACGAGCCTTCTGTCCTCCTTTCTGTTTTACTCCTTTGGGGTACAAATCACTCACACCCAGGGTGGGCCGGACCTTTTGTCTTCCACAACTCACTTCAGCCACACCCACAACTGTGCTGTTTCAATTTAGCTGGGTGTTTCTTACTCAGGTTGATAAATCAGTTAACTATCACACTTAGATGGATTCATTTCTGTTATTCTGTTGAGAGTTTTTTATTTCCATTTTATATTTTTCAATTTTGAGTTTTCAATCTGTCCCTTGCTTACACCTCTTACTTCTTCACTAAAATGCTACATTTTTATTTGTTTCAATCATGTTTGATTGCTTGTAGAAGTGTTTTTCATGATGAGATGCTTGGCAGATAGCACTAACTTGTCACTGTGTTAGTATCTTTGGCTTGTTTTTTCTCATTCAAGTTGAGATCTTCCTGGTTCTTTGTACGATGAATGACTAGAATCCAGACATTGTTGACTAAATATTATTGCATGTTTCAGCAATATTCAGTATTCTCTTGATACTTCTTTGACAAGGGAAGAAAACTGCTTCATTGCTGCCAGGTGGCTTTGCACTTGCCCCCACTAACAGGTGTGGAAACAGAGGCTCCTCCTACTCAGCTGGGTGGGCAGGGAGCTTATGCTTCACGGTAGGCCCCCACTGACCAACCTTGGTGCTGCTTTACTTCTCCTTATGTGACCTCCTTTGACATCGAGGGAATGGTCCTATTACTGCTGACTTTTGGTAAAAGTTCTAATTCTTTACTAAGTGTAAGGAGATGTACTTCCTTACTTCTGGGTGAGTTTGGAGGTCCAACCCACTTCAGCCTTTTCTGGTACCACAAGGGTCCAGGTTGTGTTGTTACAGCCTTGGGAAGATGGGATTCTAAGGCCTCCACTTGGGCTTTGCTGACAGGCATGAGGGTGGACCATAGGTGTTTGCTGTGAAGCTGACTGGAGTAGATGGTTAAGTTCTGGAACTTGCCTGTCCTCTAAGATGCCCTTTGCCTGGCTTTTTCTCTAGAGAGAGGATTTTTATGGGACTATTTTGTCTGACTCTATTGGTGTTTCTAAGTCTTCTGCTTCTGCAGTACCTCATATGCTCATTCTGAGAGACAAAGGGAAAACAGAAAATCCAGTTCACTCATAACTGTGGCATGTTTCATATCACAGTCCCTATCTGATCTGCTTTTCCTCCACCTTTTACAGTATGTTTGTTGTACAGTATACATAATGTCCAGGGTTACTACTTGTACTTAGAGAACTAGGGAAAACAATCTTATCTCTATCTTTACAGAAGCAGAAGTCTTGAATGATTTTTAAAATAAAAATACTAGTAATTTTTTTTGATTTTTGATTCAGAGTACTCATAATTTTTTCTCATTTTATGCCAATTACTGTTAAAATTTGAAAAGCTGCCAAAAATATTTGTTATAATCTGTGGAATCAGTGAAAAACATTTAGTGTAAGGAAATAATGGTTCCAACTGTTGTGTAACAGTTAATTTTAATGGATTTGAGTGGGAAAATTAATAGTTCCTTTTGTCACATCACCAGTTAAAGTAATATTTGGCTTTATGTTAATAATTTACCAACATCTCCTCAGTAGTGACTGACAAAGAGCTGAGCTTCATTTTATCCCATAGAGAGCTGAAAGTCTAGAAAATAGCTCCTAATTTTCAATCTGGAGTCCTTTCCAGAACCCTGCCCTTTGGTACAGTTAGTTTCATCTCAAAAAGTAATTGTATGGCTCTATCAGAGTACTGTGAATTAGTGGACCGCTTCTTATTATTTTTCAATTACTACCCATTGTGCTTAGTTGGTATGCCAATTCTGTCTAAATTAGCCTCACAAATGGAGCATATAAAATTAAGCATTTCAAAAATTAAGCTCTAACCATGCCAAGAATAAGTTGGCACTGCTACAATTTGTGTGAAGTTACCATTTAGACAACCAGGGTCATGAAAGGGAGAATGATTTAAAGAAGAAATGAAAAGGCTTGCAGTGTCTTAACCTGTCTGGAGCAACTGGCTTCCTGCTTCATTTTCAGACCATTGTTACTGGTATTTGTGTTGGCATTCATGGAACAACTTTGTATTTCATATTACTTTTTACTACCAGAATAGAATACCCTTTGAGGTAAGCTGAGACTTTTAATTTTCCAGCTATTTGAATCTGTTTCCCTCTATTAATGTTACAATAAACTGTTTACCAGAGACTAAGCTCCCAGAAGATCTCCTGATAAAATGCACGCATGGAAAAGGAATGAAAGACACCATATTTGGTGGGAGTGGTGAAGATGGGAGCAAATCCAACAGTTTATATCTGAAAAACTATTTTAATAAGAAACTTAATTTACTTGTCAGAGTACTGCATTAAAACACAGTTTCCAACTCTCCAGTAAATTAGCATAAAGACCTAACTAAAGATTACTTATTCCAATATATACTGTTGGCCTCTGATAGAAGATACATTGAATTAGGCCCTGTGTGGGTTAAGGACAGAGAGCGCAAATCAAAAATACACAAGTTAAACACCCCCAAAAAACCCCACCAGTGCTTCCTGAACTGTCCTTAAGAGAAGCTAAATCTGAATCAAGAGGCAAAACAACCACTCTTGGATGGCAAGAATAGTAAAAGAACTCTAGATATGTGAAGGTAAATATAAGTCAGAAAGCTTGTGGTGAGCTAGTGGGGTGAGGCTTCTCACATGGGGCTGACTGAGGAGGAGGTGAGGGGCTCAGCGCAGGTAGAGGTGGAAGTGGAGTGAACAACATGGAGGAAAGGACCCAGTGCAAGCAAAGCACCCGTGGGCCCCGGATCTAGACCAGAGAATCGAGAAAGAGTCAAGGATACTTCTGTATAATGAAAATCAAGAAGAAGGAAGTACTTCACAGCATGGTTGGGGTAGATCTCGTACTTTTACAGCTTGCGAAATCAGGTGAAAGAACTTTTGTCTTACCTGGGGGCCACAAGAACTCTTGACACATTCAGATAAAAGCCAAATAATCACTTCTGAGCCTTTTGGCTAAGATCAAGTGTAGATAAAAGCCAAATATATTATCAAAGTGCTGTCTTAGGAGTCTACATTCTGTAGCAGGATTATTCTGTATATTAGAAAAATGAGAAACAAAAGACAGAAGCACTCATGAAAGTATTAGTCACTTTCCTGACCCAACACCCACAACTGAAAGAGAGCTTATTTTGACTTACTGTTTCAGAGGGTTGAGTCCAGGGACACTTTATATCTAAACAGTAACAAAGAGAAAAGACAGTTTTAAGTTTATCAAGTTTAGCAGTAACAGTGAAAAATAAATGGAAAAAATGATAATGACAGAAATGCCAAAGACCTTATTTCTTCAGGGAACTAAATAATGTGGGAGATAAGAGAGGAGAAGAGGAACAGGTGGGGGTTGGCAGTAATCCACAAGGACTCTCAGCCTCCTTTCTGGTGTTGTTGGAAGCAGATCTCTGCATGGTTTATACTGTTGGATGAGAAAGTAGAAGTAATGTTTTTAGAGTATGGATTCAGTAAGTTGTTAATGAGAAGAACAGGCAAGAGGAGGTGCTGGAGGGAGATAGTAGAGGCTCATGATCTTGTTTTCCTGTCACGTGGCGGGGCCCAAACGAAGAGGAGAGGAAGGAGGTAGCTTCATTGAAGACCCTGAATACACAGTGTACTGGTGTGTCCCACAGCGGTATGGTATCAGATGTCTCCCAAAATTCTCAAGTCTGGTGGTCGTGTGTAGTTCAAAGGGCAAGGCACTGGGCTGTGACCCAGAAGGGTGCATCTCTCTTCCCGATTGGCTCCTCTCTTCTCTGTCTCCTTCCTGGCTGCTGTGGGTCCAGCAACTTTTGCTCTGCCATCCATTCTGGGGCTAGATGACCATGCCTGAAATCGTGAGCCAAAATAAACCTCTTCCTTAAGCTGTGGGCGTTAGATATTTTGTTCCAGCAATAAGAAAGCAACTAAGGCGCATAGTGTGCAGTGAGGAGGAGAAAATGAAAAGGTGCGTGGTCACTCTCCTGGTGCAGACTGAGTGGATAGGATGAGAAGCAGCGATGGGCACTGAGATGCTGTGCTAACTTTGTACCTGGGAAATAGGAAACAATGAAGATGTGAGTGTGCAGGCATATTCGGAGAGACAGTTTCTGTCTTGGGAGTTGACTTCAATTTCTTTCTGGCTGGTTCTATGATTTTGGGCAAAGCATTTACCTTTCTAAATTCCAGAGGTTTCCAATTTTGAGAGATACTAGCAGAACCTATCTGATTGAGTATAATAAGGAATAAATAAGACATTATGTAAGCAGTAGTACACTATATAGCAGTAGTACATTATATAAAGCAGTAGTATTGGGCACATTGGAATCCAATAAATGATGTGATTATTGTCATTTTGGGTATTTTATTTTGATGTACTCATACAGTTCTCTCCTGGAAATATGAGGTGAGACTGAAAAAAATATGGTAAATATTTAAATTATTTTAATTTATAACGATAAAAGACACATTTCCGTTAATCTTCCTCCAAATCCTCCTCCTCCTTTGAACACATTTATTCTGTGATTCTATGGTCTTGAAGCAATCCTGGAAGTCCTCTCTTGTAATGTCTTCAGTTGAATTTTCATGGCTGTCTCCATGTCCTAACCCATTCAAAATGTTTGCCTTCCATGGTCATTTTTTTTATTCATTACGTTTATTGCTACATATTAGGTATATAGCGTGATGACATTCATCATTGGGAATCTGTACCTTTGTTCACCTTTGTGGTATCCAGATAACTGTGTCCTCTTGCTCTCATGGCTTTTCTGAGAAAGTTAATTAACCCAGAAGACATTTACATTTTAATAATGGACCTTCAAATCTGGGGAAGGTGGTAGGGGAGAAGATAGCATGGCTTTTCTGCCCCTCAGTTGACCTCACATAAATGAACATTTATTGTGTCTTCCTTTGTGCGTGCCAATTCCTCTGTGCTCTACACACTAGAGTTTGGATCTGAAATGTTCCCCACATGTCCGTATATTGAACACCTTGCCCTCAGTTTGTGGCATTGATGGAAGGTTGTGGAACACTTAAGAGGTGGGAATAGTGCATCATTGGGGTACACACCTTGTCGTGACACCAGAACCCTGGCTCTGACCCCCTTTTCTCTTTGCTTTCTATCTTCGATGAGGGGAGCAGGCCTCCTCCTCCATCACGCACTCCTGCCTTGTACTGTGGCGCCACAGGCAAAAAGCAACAGAGTAAGGCAACCATGGACTACAGCCTCAGAAACTGAGCCAAAATAGACTTTTCACCCTGTGAATTTTATTGTTTCAGTTATTTTGTCATGGTCAGAGACAGCAGACTAACCACATTTATAATACTGTTTATAAAATCTTTTCTAAGTAGCCTCACCTAGTTAGACACATTTAATAATAAATTTAACTTGAAATCACTTCTAGATCCTATACAGTCACCTAGGTAGTGTAATTTCATTGCAGTATGGGGGTAGATTGCAATGTTGGGGTACAGAGCAGAGCATGTCTTATCGTCCCTGGCTTGCATTTTTGGAGGTACATGCTCTCAGTACCCTACACCTGTGGGACTCTCCTGTGTTGTGCTGGGAGAATTCTCTGAAGATTATCCCTTTTCAAGTGGAAAGATTAAATCAGAAAATGATTGCTTAATCTGGTTGGTGCTTTCTTGGTTCTGAAATGTTATTAAATCAGCCTCAAAGGTTATTTATGAAGAAATATTTTCTAGAATTGGTGAATATGTTTTGAACTTCAGCCTTCTTTTTTTTTTTTCTGGTACCGGGGATCGAACTTAGGACCTTGCACTTTTGAGGCAGGTGCAGTGCCACAGCCCCGAACTTCAGCCTTCTTTCTGGTATTAATTCACTGATACAAATATAATTTTTAATTTATAATCTTGTATATATTTGTGTTAGGATGGTAATCACTGGTGCAAAGCTATTTTATATTTTCAGACTACATAATGTTTTTCTAACCTATAAAATAAAGATTTGGACAGTACTTTAAGAGAAAAGTGGGCTCTCTTATGTCCAAATAACTTACAGGATATTAGCTATTTATTAATTTTTATTATTTATTGCAGGGAATCTGAGAATTATTTCCAAATCTCAGTAGAAATATAAAGACCGACTGAATATCAACTCTGATACTGCATATCTTTATGGTTCATTTCTTTTGCAGGAGTTGGAATCAAGGACTAGAAAATTCTATAGATTATGATGGTGCTAATTTACCTCCCTGCCTCTTAGGACAGTGTTTTGCAATTAAGGCAAGTGAAAACAGAGAGGCTTTGGCACAACTGAGCATGGAGTAAGGACAACTGTTTGATGGATGGGCCCACACCTGCTCAATGCACGGCAGTAGGCCTGTCAGTCGTTGAGTCTCTGAGGATCTGCAAAACAGCAGTGTGTGCTAAAACATGCTGCCCACCATATTCCTCAGTGATAAAAGAGCAATGCCAGCAAAAGGCCAGAGGGCGTTTCACATAGGATAACTTCATGACCCGCTTCAGTGCTGGTGCACAGGAATCCACATGCACTGTTCTTACTGATTTCTTCAGTTAGTATCTCCCATCCTTTCGTGTTTCTTCTTTTTGGCATTAGGGGATTGAAATCAGGACCTTCACACTGAGTTACACTTCAAAACTTATTTTAACTTTTTATTTTGAGACAATGTCTCACTAAATTGCTTAGTTGTCCACATTGGGCTCAAACTTGTGGTTTCCCTGCCTCAGCCTCCCAGAGAGCTGGAATTACAGATGTGCACCACCATGCCTACCTTCTTGCTTAATAAAGTCAAAGCTTTAAAGACTTTTAATAGCATAGTTTTCTTCCTAAAAGTCTGCATAGCTTATTTTTTTATAATGACATGTTAACTAAAAATTGAAATATAAATACTGTGTATAAAATATAAATAATGCATTTTAAAATGCGGTCTGTGAAGTCTAAATTAGGATCTCTCTGATCAGTCATTTCTTAAACTCAATCAATGACTCCAATCAATGACTCTATAATTGAAATAAATATACCTGATTTTCTCTTTACTCTTTTTTATGGTAAATGTTTTTGACAGTGACAGTACCTTATTCCAGCAAGGGTAAGGTTACCAGGAAATTTCTTCACTGTCTAGATGCTTTGGATTAGAATGCTACTTTTAGGTGTAGTTCCCTGTGGTGTAGACGTGGTGGTAGCAATCAGCATGCAGAAAGCTCACTAGGGCGCGTCGGTTCAACACTGACAGAAGTCAGGAAGCACAAACAGGTGAAGGAGATGCTGAGCCACCAGACAGCCTGCATGTGAGAGACCTTGATAAGCCAGACGCTGTCCTACACCGAGAGTGAGATGTTCCCCGGAAGTAAGCATGGTCCACTTCCGCAGAGGGCCGTTTCCAGAGAGAGCTGACAGCTGAGGTCTGGATCCTAGATTCACTCCCAGAAGCTAGAAGAATGCGTCCTTCATGCGAAGGGGACAGGGAACTTCATAAAGTATCGTGGTGTCCAGTACAAAATTTTAATCCCACCCAAAAATCTATGGGGCCTAAATGATCTTGGATTCTGTAATCACTGTAAGAAAATGAATTTAGTATAGGGTTGTGTAAGAAAAGTAAAAATTGCTGAAAAAGTGAAAATCATTTAAATTATCATATTTATTGTGATTATTATAGATTCCCTCACTCGAGTTCTGGAATCTTAGTTGCACTCTCTACCCACCTACTTCTGGCCTTAAAAAAAGATTTTGGAATCAAACTTATAGAAATATATCACGGTCTTTGGTGTTGATCGAATGTGTTTGAGCTTAGTTTTTTACAGCGTGTTAGCTCTCCATCTTGGGCAATAACATCTTTGCTCCTCTGTTTCCTCATTTTCAGGAATGAGAACAATCATGAGTGGGACTAGGTGAGATGGAGGGGTTTTTTATGGCAGTGCTCGGGAATGGAGCACAGGGCCTTGTGTGCACCAAGTAGTCTACCACTGAGCTACTACAGCAGCCCATAAGAGCATTTTTAAGAGGATCCACCCAGATGCCTTTCATTTTGAGGTTTGTTTCTCTTCTTCAGCTCATGAATTTAAATGAATTAATAATGGTTAATATGAACAGTAGCAACTTTTCATTCTTTTGTGAACTAAGACATCATTCTATTCTTTCTGGTAATAAAATTTTTCTTCAGTAAGCATAAGTGTATCTCAGGAGAAGCTGGAATTCACAGGTGGGGAGTCCAACTAATGCAGCCAAACAGACTGTTGAATTCTAGCACACTGAAGGAGGAATTTTCTCCCGGTTGGTTATACAACATTTGTATCAAAAGAATATGGCTGGCTATTTTGTCAGTCTTTTTTTTTCAAATGGGCACTATCGTGTAACTTATCACAGTTAGTGATATGTGAATTCTCAAAGTCTTCTCAAAATTAAAATTTATTTCCAAATTATTTCCCCAAACAAAAAGTTGTTTCAAAAGGAAGATTGTTGACATTCTATTTTTAATTGCTCTCACACTCCATTAGAAGGGGTGGTACAGCTGAAAATAAGGTTGCCTCCAGGCAGAATGGTGGCAAGGGCTTTATCTTTAGCTGTGGGAGACCCCTGTCTCCTCCTTTTTTAGCTCTGACATTTAATTACCTCTTGTTATTCGATGGCTGCGCAATGTGACCTTTCTATCCCTTATCTTCTAAAATGTACTTTTCTTCTGAGCTTTAATATTTCAAATTCTTTCTTTTTGTCTCCATGTGGCTTTGAGCCTGAATCTAACCAGACCATCGAATGGAAATGTGAAGAGTCCACAGCCAGTTTAATAGTTTAATCTTCCAGTGTGGGGTATGTATATACTTATGCAGCAACCCTTTAAGGGAATTTGTGTGGAAAAAAAAACATTAGACTGGGATATAGGGGCTGGATCCAGAAATGTCTTGCATGAAATGTCAAGAAGGTCTGGGGTTTTTTTCTGTGTGTGATTAAGAAAACTAAAGAATGTTAAATAGGAAAATAGTTAAATTTATATCCAGGGTAATTAAAGTTATGATCAAAATAGTCTTATTTTGTTCAATATTCTGTTCAATATCTTTGATCATTAGGTACAAAGATTTTATTTAATTATTACTGTTACTGGACCCTACTTTATAATGAGCCTGAAATGGTCAGATTGAGATTTCCTCACTCCTGGGGCATACTTTGAAGTTTGATATAAATGCTTCATTTAAATACATATTGAAGATGAACTGGATAACCTTTGGGAGTTTGCTCAAGACACAAGTAAATTACATTCAGCTGAAGTTGACTATCGCAATAAAAAATTCAGTTTCCTGCCATGCAACTCAGTTTCTCTCTATTTTTTACTATACTTTCAATACAGTGCCATTCTTTTCCTTATAAATGCATCATGCACAGACCTCTCTTCATATGGTGAAGCCAGCTCACTTCTCTATCTTCCAGCTTCACCGCTTTGCAGCTTCTCTGACTGTTCCAGTTCTAAACAGCTCTACAGCCTGTGACTGTCCACCTCAAAATGAATCTCCAGTAGTTGAATTTTCCATATCCATTGTTATTGGAAAGGTTCAGGCCCCCATCGTTTAAATTCTGAACTGCTGAAATAGTCGCTAGCCTCTGACTCTAATTTCTCATCTCTCAGACATAGTTATCGCACTGCTGTCGTAATTATCTTCCTAAAATACAGCTCTGGTCCTGCCGCTGCCTGCAGAGCCGTCTGCTGTCCCAGAGGATCAAGTCCAAACTCGTTAGTGTTCAAAGCCAGGGCCAATCTGCCTGCATTCCTCCTTCAGTGAGATCTCAGAAAGGGAACTCTGAGCCACTCATTGCTGAAGAGTACAATGAAAAAAAATACAATGGACAAAGAAAGGTTAAAGTTAACCTGAGCTAACCTGTTTCTTGATTCTTGGGCAGCGGGGAGGGCGGTTTATTTGAATGTTGGTACTAAGCGAAGCTGCCCTGAGTTTTGAGTTCAGGGAGCTGCCACTTGTCAAACACCTGAAAAATTCAGAGGAGCGGGTAGAAAGGCAGCTGCTTGAAATGTCCGATGGCACAGCTCCGATGGGCATGCAGCTTTACTGGATACTTACATGAATTAGGAAAGCAAGACTGATGACTGCATAGTCACCAGGAACCCAGAAAACAATGACTCTTTCTCAAGCCATCTCTCTAATTCGCCATCTACCTAAAACTGCATGTTTTTACAAGTTGAAAGTAACTGAATTAGCTGTTTCGCTGCGATCCAGAATGAGGCCTGGCGTGGCATCCCACTGTCCCCCTCCTCCAGGGCTGCCTCTTCCTCTCCCTCAGAGGCTGTCAGACCTCACCTGCATCCAGCTTGTTTCCTTTGCTTACTCTCCCTCTGGGCTCTACTCCAGCTACCTTCCTCATCAGGATCTTTGCACTTTTTCCACTCCAGTTAAAAATGTTGACTTGTTTTAATATTCAGTTAACCCAGGGTCTGTGTCCCTCTTGTTCGATGGGAGCAGCCATGGGTAACATTGAGGTGGGAGAGGGCAGACATTTCCATCTCCATACAGACTTCGGTGCCTACATGTCTCAGACCGTATTACACCCCTCACATGCATTTTAAAAACACGTTTACTAGCAAGCAGTCCTAAAGCAGTATACATAGCCTCTGTGTGATTTCAGTGCTCCAGTGACTACCACCTTCAAAGTTTGCTCCAAATAAGTGCTCCAGTGGCACCTTTTTTTCTCATGAAGAGTAGCACTGGACCTTCAGAAATTCATCAAAGCACAGGTGTGTGAAGAAGCAAGCCCTGGGCACCTGAAGATTCTCATATTCAGCTCACTCAGTGGGGGAGAGACTCTGTGAATATACTTGTTCATCTGCATAACTTCCACTCTGAGATCACGTTCCTACATACACACACTGATAAACTACTAATTTCACCAATACAAACCTTTTTCTGACATTCACTACCTTACTTAGCAAAGTGTGTAATATCCATTGAGATGTGGACAACATGGCACTACTGGTTCCCATCCCTGAATCCTGCCCTTTGGAACACAGTGCTGCTAAGCTCCTGGAGTGCATGTTCTTGCTCGGAGGAGCCCATGGCCCCATAGATCCATCAATCTGTATGGTGTGATTTAAAGTAAAACCATAGAAAGTATGTGGGCCAAAGCAGGTGTAGGAAAAGGATACCCTGCGTTGACCCTCCAGAGGCTGGAAATGTGGGAAGACAATCCCTTGGGTTCTCAACCACCAAAACTCTTTGAAATCAGACAGACCTGGATTCCCTCTTTGCTCTTCCATCTAGTTCTTCAATGACCTTAGTAAACCAGGTCTACCTTAGATGACCTCTCTTTTCTCATCTGTCAACTAGCCTGAAGATTCAGATAGGTAGACATTCTATAGTAACAACACCAAGTGGTAAGCATGCTTCAGGTGACTCAAGGTAGCTAACAAAAGACTAGTGGTAAATTCTCAAGAATTTTATGAGATGGTTGTTAAAACAGCCACTGAAAAATGTTAAATTACATAAACTTGCAATTAAATGCATTGTATAAAAGAGGCAAGTAATACTCAAAATTCATCACTACTTAAGTACTTTACCACATCTTACTATTTTCTATATTACTATGTCTTTAATATAACATTGGACAATTTCACATCTTTTCTCATCTCTACTTTGACCAACATCAGGAAGCTTGGTAACTCAAAATCAGACATGGCACTGTATATGCCATGATCAATGAGTACTAAAACTTGGAACTTTATTTATCATCCTGTTGACTGGATCTAAAAACAGCAATGAGGAAAATGTCATCAGTGTGGCTTAAAATTCAAAGTATGTCATGTTTGTACTTTTTACTCAATGAATAGGTACAAAATATCCACTGTTCAAAATCACTGTGCATTGACAAACAATTGAAGGTTCAACATACAACATGGATGTTACTGACATCCTAATTGAAAATGAGGGTATAAGCCAACACTTGTATTGCAATACAGACTGTCTACAGTCATAACAATTCAGCAAAATTTAGGCTCAGAGATTAGCTCAGTGGTAAGGTATATGCATGAGAAGACCTGGGTCCAACCCCCAGGACATAAAAAAAAGAAAAAGAGTTCAGCAAAAATCAGTGAAAGCATTCTGCAAGAATTTGTCATCAAACTATAATACAAAATGTGTTCTTTAATTACTTTTCAATTATACAAGCTATATATTTTCATTATTAAACTTTAAAAGAAATTGTGTACACATGTGTACTTTAAAAAAATTAATTTTATTGGTACATATATACTTTTTTTTAGAGTGCTGTTGTAAAAAATTTACCAGCACACTTTTGCATAGGCTCTGCTCTCAAGTCCTTGCCCAAAAGCCACATCTTTGTGAGGTCTATTTGGCTCTTGCTGAATGCACTCTGTCTTTCCCACAGCAAATTGGAGCCTAAAGTGTTTTTCTACATTAAGTGGGAATTAGTTGTGTATATATCTACTCCTTTGCCTGTACTATAAACTACTAGACAAGAAAAAATCTGATGTATTTTTATTTTAACATGATCCATGGATCTATCTTCAAGACTGTCAAGAAATGTTTGTCAAAAATTAAATATTTTACTAGGCTTAATTTATATAACTGTACAAGGTGTTTCTCTACCTCTCTCTCCCCTCCCCCCATTTTTTTCCAATTGAATCTAGGAAATCTTTCCATTACTCATTAGTAGATTACTTGACAACAAGAGTGGATTTGAAGGCAAGGAATTAAATTAATATTTTTCACCAGATTTTGATAATGTATAATATCAGTACCACATCAGCAAATCTTTTAGACTTTATTTACTTAACTTGAGAAAAACCAAACAACTTTCTTCTCTTTTGCAAAGATAATCTAAGTACAGAAGATGAATTCGTGCCAGGATAAAGTTATTGTGTGCTGAGCTAGCTTTTTTTGTATGTTCCTGGCATATTTTTTGATCTGAGATTCTTCACACAGGCTCTTCCTAGTTAAAAATGTTATCATTAGCACTTTCATGCACTTACTGTATTTGAGTAAATCCATATCACATCTCTATGAGATAGGGAATATATTGTTATTGTTTTAAAATAAGAAAACAATACCAGAGCACTTACAGTACTCCTTTAAGATCTTACAACTAGGAAGTGACAGAGCTGGAATTTGAGCCTAAGCAATCTAGCTTGAGAATTAAATTTGCCAAAGCAGTTTTAATTTCCAAGAAACAGTCTTTTGAGAGAGAAACTTTTTTCTGTTCTAAAAGATAAAATGCCTGAAGATATTAGATCATATAGTCCAACCATAAACCATACAGGTGCAAAGAATTTGGGTTCTTTGGAGAAACAGAAGCAGTACAATGTACACGTAATTACAAGATGGGATCGAGGGGACTGGCTCATGCAGAGGCAGCGAAGATCCACAGTGACTGTCTGCAGGCTGCAGAGCCAGGAGAAGTGCAAGCTATTCATCCTGAAGCTGGAAGCTGGTGAACATACAGAGCCAAGGATGTAGCTGAGGCTGAAAGCCTGAAAGCCCCAGGAAGGCCCACTGGGGCAAGTCTGTGTTCAAGACCTGAAGAGTCTGAAGGCAGTTGTCTACCAGCAACAGCAGCATCAAAAACCACACCAGACCAAGAAGGATCAATGAACACAGTTGTGTTTGTGGCAAACCTTTATCCCAACATCCTGGAAGGCAGAGGCCATGAGGATCACCAATTGGAGCATAGCCTGGCATGAGGCTGTGGATCAGTGTGAAGGGCCTGGGTTCAATTCCCAGTACCAGGATGAATGAAATGAGAAAGAGAAAGACAAAGAACTAATGACAGGAAAGAGAGATAGGAAAGGAAGGAAGGAAGGGAAAGAAAGAAAGGGGAGGTAGAAGCAAGTAAGCAAGAGAGAAAGAAAGAGAGAGAGAGAAAGAAAGAAAGAAAGAAAGAAAGAAAGAAAGAAAGAAAGAAAGAAAGAAAGAAAGAAAGAAAGAAAGAAAATGGGAAAGAGAGGTCAGTCAAGCTCATCAGTGGTAGCTTTCCCCTGCTTGCAGATTGGCGGTGGTGGTGGTAGCAGTTGTTCTTGCTCCATTTGGGTCCTCCACCATGTGTGGCCATGTTCAGGGCAGGTCTTCCTCATGTACTTTGCTGACCAGTTTTCTTCTGTGACACAGTTTTCTTCTGTGAAAACGCCTCATAAAAACATCCAAAAGTGTGCCTCGTGTTTCTGGCCAGGTAAGGATAATATCCCCAGATAGATATGAGAGGGTTGAGGGAGTAAGTAGGTAGAGAATCCACAATGCACCCCTGGGCTGTGGCTGGCAAGGAATCCTGCCACCCACAGAAGCCCTGACAGAGTTCTCCTCACATCTGAGGGCAAAGATGGCTGCCCAGAATTTGCAAGAGCTCTGCACTTCCTGTCAGTGAGCATGGAGCAACAGCAGGCTGGTCCTGTCACTGAGAGGCACAGTCAAAGGCCAGAGAACAGGCATGATGGCGCCACAAAGACAAGGTGGTACCTAGCACTTAGCTTACTTAAATTAAGAGTTCACTGATTTTTAACTTAGAATTATGGAGTAGTTTCTAATTTCACTGAGTTTCTTTGGGGGATGATTATATAAATTTTGATGCATTAGAGAGAATAGTGATTTAGAGAAGAATTGAATTTTACAAACTGAATTTAGGACGCTTGCAGAGTAGAGTTAGAAACTATGACATTTGAACTAGTTGTAGAGTCTCCTGCAAGGGTATATATGTGAAAATACTTTATCCTATGAACATTAGAAAATTAGTATCTTACCAAAATGTATTCATTTAATGTGTATGTGAGGCAGAATCAGAAATACACTGAATGTTTAAATGTAAAGGTTTATTATGATAGACGATGCTTCGCTGTTAATCCCCCTCGGAATACACCTCACTTCACACACACCCCATTGCTGTTGCCACTTTCTGAAGCAGCTCTCAAAGTCCTCTTCTGTGAATGTCTTTAGTTGTGCTGTCCTGGCTGCCTCGATGTTCTAAATAGATTCAAAGAGTTTCCTTTCCATGGTCATTTTGACATTGGGGAAGAGCCAGAAAACACACAGTGCCAGCCCTGGTGACTAGGTGGGTGAGGACACAGGTTATGCTTTATGCACCCACCTTCCTGTTGGGTGGCACTGACAGCGGCATTCATTAAAATAAATATTTTATCACACTTGAGAAAAAAGACACTCATGAAATAGAACTTTCAAAACTGTTTCCAAAAGTAGCAAAGCTGATGGGATAAGTGTATTGAAATCCAGAGGGAGTATTTTTTTTTTTTGGTACCAGGGATCAAACTCGGATCCTTGTGCTTGTGCAGCAGGCAGCGAAACCACTGAGCTAAATCCCTGGCCCCAGAGGGAGTATTTTGAGGGAGATTAATGACAATGTGTCCTTTACATTTTTAAAAATTTAAGCATTGGTACCAATTAACTTAACTTTAAAAAACTTCAGCATTGGTTGTATTTTTTAATGTGCACCCTCATTTGTGTGAAATATATTGCTAATTTTCTGAAGATGCTATAGCCATTAAGTGCTCAGATTTGGGGCCAGAATCCCTGGGTGTAATTTCTGACTGTTTCATACAACACGCACCACCTTGAATGGGTTGCTTACATATTTATGGGTTTGTTGGATGCATAATTGCACCTATAAAACAGAAGACTCTACTTTGGAGTGATGAAAGCACAACAGTGGGCACGCGAATGCATACTGCACCACTGGTAACCTACTGACATGATGGAGAAACAGAAGTGACTGTTAAAAATGCACCTAAGTTATCAGTTCACTTCTATGATAATAAAACCTAGTAGTATCAATATAAGGTGTGCTCAAAAATTGTGACAAATGCTATAGTATTTTTAAAAATTTATTGCAGCCAAAGACACATGGACATTAATCTTCCTCAAAATGCTCCCTCTCACTTCAAACACTCTCATCCCATCACTCTTGCCACTTTCTGAAGCAGTTCCAGAGGTCCTCTTTCATGAGTGTCTTTAGCTGTGCTGTCATGGCTGCCTCTATGTGCCAAATCGATTCAAAATGTCTACCTTTTGCATCAGTGAGGGCTCACTGGAGGGACAGACGCTCTCTAATGATGGATGTGGTGTACATAGAGGACTCACAAGGTTTGCAGTGGCTTACAGTGGGGCCCGAGTGGGAGTGGGAGTCAGGTGTGGAAGACTGCAAAAGGCCTATCTGCACGCTGGAGGTCCGGAGGGTCCAGTCCAAGGCCCAGAGCGGAGTGTTGGTGTGCCGCCCTCTGTGGGAACCTGTGGTGAAGCTGATGGGGCTGCGCTGGAGGCCTGGAGACAGGAGGCCTGGAGACAGAAGCCCAAAGGCAGGTGGTGGAGGAGACCGGAGCTCCTCTGAAAAAGCAGAAGAGAGCATGCTTCTTTCCCTCTCTGTCCCATCCAGGCTGCAAACCTCCACCCAGTGTGAGTCTCCTACCTTCAGTGAGTTGGTCACCCAGGTGTACCCGAACTCCGCTAGGCCAGTCTGACAGGTGTTTCATATTCAAGTCCACACCACGATTACCTGCACACCTTTCATGGTCCTTGTGACTTTGGAGATGAACCAGAAGTCTCATGGTCACAGATGTGATGAATAAGCTGGATAATTACACCCCCTAAGGTTTTTATGATCCGGCCTTTTAAAAATGATACTAGGCAACAGCATTCACTGTAATTTTGATCACACCTTGTAAGTAAAGACTTTCGCAGAAGACTTCCAGAACTGCTTCAGAAAGTGGCAAGCATGATGGCATTAATATATTGAAATGAAGGAGACTATTTAGAGCAGAATCAGTGACAATGTAGCTTTTGCTGTAATAATTTTAAAAACGTAAACATTACTGTGCATTCTGATTGTACTTGACAGTACCATGATTCCTGATGATCTGTTTTGTGCTTTCTATCTTGCAACCTTAGGCTCTAAGGATGTACAGACATAAAGATGTACGTATCCTGATCATTTCAGCCTCTCATGCCAGGCGATTGGTCGGTGAGGACTTGAACGAGCTTACTGGTAGTAGTAACTGAACTTGGTTATGAGAGAACATTGGATTGCTGCAGTGCAATGGATGTCTGGTGCTAGGTGATCATCTAAGGCATCTATGCTATTCCGTGTCCATTTGGATGTTAAAGGGACAATAAGGCAGGTCTGGCCAGAGAAAAGGCTAAGATATTTTAGGAATTGGGCTATAAGTCATCTCTCCAGGCAAGACCACTAAAATTTCAAGCTAAACATCAAAAAACTTCAGAATCTGTGGTGGAACAGAGGGCTGGGGAATAACAGCTATGATCTTGAGATCAATGCGAGCCTCAGGCGATAGTTCATTCCATGGACCTTTCCAACTTCAGGAGACTCTGTCCAGTGTGGCAAACCTAATATAAAAGTACATGGATCTGAGAGTGACAAGGACCAGACTGTAGAAAACAAAAACACAGTGGTCCCGAATTATTTCTTAGGGCTAATTGCTCATAAATACAGTCACTGTTGGCTTTTCACAACTGAATTCTTTCCCAAACTGCGAAGAGCGTTCCCTCTCCAGAATGTCTGACTGGTTGAGGTCAGCAGAGCCTAACCTCTTAGTTCTTTGGGGTCAAGAAAAGGGATCCTTAAGCTCCAGTGCTTCTGGTGGAATTGTCAGAGGCCTCTGTTACCACTGCCGAGTCCGTCGGGCTTTCCCTCTGCTCACCCTGCTCTCCTGATTGTTTCACAGGTATTTCTCTGCGACCGTTTCTCAGGAAGCTCTCTGCATGTCCCTCTTCATCTCAGAAGCCAATTCCATGGAACCCGATCTAAAACAGATGGAGATGACATTCATGTCGTTTATAAACACTTAGCCAGAGTAATCTGGAGGATGTTTTCAGTAATAAATTCAGAGTCACACTTTGAACACGAAAACAAGTATCTTTTCTTTATTCCCTCGCCTATTCTAAACAGATTCTTCAGTAATTTGAACAAGATCTAGTCTGTATTATGTTAAAGAGAGTTTTAAAAATAAACTCCACATTAATAATTTGAAAGTCTATTTTCTCAGTTTTGTAATTTTTCCTTACTGATACTGATTGATGATACAACATAATTTCAAATATAAAAGAATATTCCATTACTGTTGCTTCTTTAATTATCCTCACCCACAACTCCCATCACCATGAGAGCAGAGCTATTGACTTACGATTATTTATCTTACAGAATAAGACTGAATATATACTTGATACATAATTGTTTGCTTTAACTGATGAATCACTGGCTCAATTTACATAAAAAATCAATTCCTTTGCACATTTTTTCTTAAACTCAAACTTTAAAACTTTTTGACACAAATTCACATTAATTCAACTTCTCCAAAATGCGTAGCTTTAATCCATACATTCTTGAAAAAACCCTTCACACAAAAACAAAAAATATCATTATCAAATGCATATCTGTGGCTTAAATTACAACTCATACTTGTAGTAAATTCTTTGTGGTAACATCATATATGCCATAAAGTAACACAGGGCTGTGATGATAATTATGTGCTATAAACGTGCTTTTGCATGGGAACTCTGACCTGATATGTGAGGCTCACACCCTCTCTGCTATTGGCATAGCATCTACAATTCCTGTTTGGTCGGGCTGAACCTCTTATAATGTCTTAATTCACTTTTTAAAGTTTTTGTGGTGAAAGGAAGTCTTACTTTTAAATTCTGAATATATCCTACTTAAATTGAAACAAAAGACATTCTTTTACAATTACTAACATCTTTTAGATATTAAAACAGCAAGATGTTTGACATTCTGTTTTCAAGAGACTATAAATGAAAGTGTTACTGAAAATATAGATAGCTTTACTTGTTTACAGAAACATTTTTATGCCTTTCTTTCTCTCTCACACATACACATACAAACACACTCACGGACTATACTATCTTATAGTATACAATAGTTTACAAATTTCTGGGGTTCAAAATTTGATATTTTCATAATTATTTGAAGTATTTATTAAACAAATTTTAATGTTGCAAAGATTCTGGTTCAGAAAGATGGTGTTAGGCTTGGGTTCAATGATTTTTCCCAAAACCTCTGATTTTTGTCAGAAGGTAATGGCCCTGTAAAGAATTTGATATGAGTATGTCTATATAATTATTTTTATAACAGTGAATATACCAGCAGTGCCTAATTTTATGGTCCAACACATTGCAGTATGGGCTTCTTTCATACTGAGATCATAGAGATCATATAATACATCCTGATATTCTTTCTATATTGGGGCTTAAAGAATGTTTTCCTTCTAGGAGTTTTTTAGAAAAAAATAAAGTTTAGTTGTCATTCTTCACTACTGAGCTGGATAATTTAAACAAATTCCTTTTTTACTTGGTAATTTCCTTATTGGATGAGTAACTGATGACCTGGGGCCCTTACTGAGGGTAGGCACTTAGGACAGGAAAGAGAGAGAACATCCTTTCAAAACAGCAGCAGAAATAAAACTATAGCAATGCTGTAAGAACAAACTCATAGGGAGGCGGAGCTGTAGAGTTGGCAAAATAAACCGTATTTTACCTGTGCTGCTCAGGTTTCCAGGTATCTTTCGTGCATCTTATTCCTGGAGACCTTTTGCTTTCTGGCAAGGGAGACGCTGAGACATACATGCGGTTTGCTTTGCTTCGCTTCTGTATGACTCGGCTCTAGAGAAACCCTTATCTCCCTCACTTGGGCTGTGAGGTGGGTGATTTCCAGACAGGATCCAGGTGATGAGTCACTGAGTAGGAGATGCAGGAGGTTTCATTTACAGGATGCAGATATGTAGGACAGATGGCTACAAAACAAGAAACCAGCAGAGCAGGGGCTCAAGCTTAGGGCGGAAGAGGAGAATTCAAGTGCTTCTCAGTGAGCACAGGAAGCACAGAGGGGCCTGGTTACAGAGGGGCTCCCGCCTGCTCAGTGTGGGCCTCGGCTTCTTCTTGACTAGGAAGCTCCAGGTAATGCTGGTGCTGTTGCTGGCTGTTCGTGAGCCATGCTTGGAGCAGTGGGGCTGACCAAGTGCCTCTGAGCCCTGACCAGATGAGAGGAAAGAAACGATCCATCATCTGCTCAAGGACTGCTGGACATGGATCCCAATCTGGGCCTTCATCTCCTCTCCTTGTGTCGCCCCCAGGCTACTTGTCTTAGTTACTTTTCTCTTGCTGCTGAGACAAAATACTCGACACCCAAAAGTTAAAGGGGGAAAGGTTTATTTAGCTCACAGTTTGAAGAGGTTTCAGTCCATAATCGGTTGGCTCCATGGCAGGGTGGCTTGGCAGAGGGGCAACAGCTCATGGTGGCAGAAGACAGCAAAGTAACGAGAGACCTTAACAGCATCTTTCTGCCCCTTTTGTCCCATCCAGACTACAGGGATTAGGGCGGTGCCAAACCAATCACTCATGTGTAGTGGTTTAGTAATCATACACCCTTACCCCAGCATCATACATTCCAGATTCAGCCACCTCTGACAAAGAAAGCCCCACCTCATCCACATGAGGCTTTAGAGGGACATCCAGACACAAGCCCTAGCGCTACTCATGAAGTCAAATTTAAAATATCTGAACTTCCTATGAGGGCTGTGGTACCCAGTAACTGAACAGTTTTGAGCAGTGCAACAGCACCAGAGTCCTTCTTCATAGTAGGACATGTGGACTGCAGGAAGGAAGGGTTAAGACAGAGGTCCTCTTAGACACCGCTCCTATCGTCTAGTTTTGAGGCCCTAGGGTCCCAGGCAAAAGGGTGGCAGGGGGAGCAAAAGGGATGAAGCTAATCAGGTCTGGCTTGCAAGCTGGAGGACTGTGGAGGGGAATAATGATAGGGTGTGGAAGGAGGTAGAACGGAAAGTACAAAGCCAGACCATAGGATGCTAGTCCAGGGACACTCCCTGTATCCATCTCTGCCTACTTTCATTCATTTTCTGTTTCACCGTCCTGCTTCTTACATCTTCATTTTCTCAAGTGGGGATAGAAATAGTGTGCTTGGGCCACATTCACCTCTTTCTCCACACTTTCATGCTTCATTAAACTTGAACAATATACAACTCTGAATTATAGCTGCTGGGGCATGGTCAAAGAGCCATATATGAAGACTGGGGTGTATCGGTGACAGGCAATTCCTTTTTTCAAAGTGAAACAGGCAAATTGTATGTCTTATTCTAGTGGAACCTGATGGTCATAGCTTTTAAGTAAGTCCCCTTAGCTGATTTCTTGGAAATGTCAGAAACATGGAAGTATAAGAAGTGAGAAATGTAGTTCAGATCAACCTCTTGATTTCAGCTGGAAAATAAAGGGAAATTCAACATGCTGGGTATATTAGCATTTTTCCAGCTGTTGCTGCTGCCATGTGAATAAGGGCTCCCCACAGACCCAGATCAAAGTAACAAATCGGGGGTACCAGGGCTTGGGACCGTACTATAATAATTTTACAGATTCAGCAGAGCATTTCAAATGAAAGTGCGTGTGGTGTAAGTGACAGGTGTTCAGAAACACAGCCCAGAGTTCATGCTGCTGCAGGCATGGAGCTGGGCTCTCAACTTAGCACTTGCTGCTGAAACCATGCCCACTTGGACTCCTTGTCACACAGGCCCTCTGGGCCTGACATTTCAGGTCCCCCAGTGTGTATGTGGCGATGTATGTGTCTCTTTGGAGCTTTCAATTCACTGTATTCTAATATTAAAATTGCATTTCTGCTGGAAATTATAGATCCCTTTAAGCATTCAAAATGTATCTTCCCTGGTACTTCCATTTGCATCTGTCTGAAATGCTGATTAATGAACCTTTGGGGAATATATATGTATACACCCACATATCCTTAGTTTCTGGGAAGCTTGAGGTCATAGATAGATAGACAGATAGATAGATAGATAGATAGATAGATAGATAGATAGATAGATAGATAGATTTTTTTGGGGGGGACCGGGGTTTGAACTCGGGTCCTTGCACTTTCAAGGCAGGAGGCGGAACCACTGAGCTAAATCCCCAGCCCAAAGTAAGTAGGTGTTTTTTTTTTCCTTTGGTATCAGAGATCGAACTCAAGAGCTGGAGCTTGCAAGGCAGGCAGCAGCACCACTGAGCTAAATCCCTGGCCCAAACATTTTGAGGGGGGGTTACTGGGGATCAAACTTGGGACCTTGCACTTGCGAGGCAGGTGCTGGAACCACTGAGCTAAATCCCCGGCCCTTCTACTTTATTATTAAGTTAATTTAACAAGACCTGAAAGGAGACTTGTGTTAATTCCTGGAGCAGTTCTTTGAACACCTCTGAAAATTAAGAGGGTTAGATGTCTCTACTTTTTTCTTCAACAACATTATCTTGAAAAGAAACCTACTTGATATAATTTAAAATAATCTGCTTGATTGATCATTAATATTCTTTGCAGGCTTTATTGATGTGGAAAACACAGAAAATCTAGGATCTTTCTCAGTTATGAACTGTTCTTTAAAAAAGAGAGAAAAACCTGACATTACATGAGACTTATTCTGGCTGCCCAGAATTTCTTTGATACTTATCCTAACAGAACGTTTATTGAAAAATTTTCCTTTTAAAATGCTGTATGCTTTAAAAGCAGATTTTCATTTACTTTCACAAAAATGTGTAAGATGAACATATTGTAATTTCTACTTTAACGAAATCAATTCAGAATTATACAAGAGTGAGATTTTTGAGGCAATGGTATTTTTAATCTTTACTTTGTGACATAACAGGCTCTAGATTTTTTAAGTTTTAATTGAATAAAGTATACTTTCCACTAAGTGTTGTCCTAGAATCAGTTTTAGTGAATTAGAAGCTCTGTTTCACAAATATTTTACCTTAGCATCTCCTCCTTGCTCACTCACTAGATGTGAGCTTTGTTTCTGATTTGGTCCTGAGGACTGAATTTAGGGCCCAGTGCAGAGTAAGGCTTGTCCTGCCAGCAGTGAGCAACACCCCAGCCCGAGCTTTTCACTGGGATTTTCGAGGTCCCACCGCTCACAGACCCCTCTACTCCCCACTTCTGTTGATGTTTTAGCTGGAGCCAGGATGCATTCTCATGATGTACATTAGAGCATCCTTTATCTACTTAAACATGCAACTGAATAATTAATGTAAATCTGTGACTATGATATGATAAAAGTACAGCTTTACTGCATATTTACAGAGATACCAAGAATTATATTTATGTAAATAATAAATGAATTCATTTGTTAGATTTATAAGATTTTTAAGTATTTGGAAGAATTTTCTTGATTGTGACAATTGCAATGTTCTTTAAAAAAGGATTTAATTAATTTTATTAATGCATATTGAAATAACTTAGGGCATTTAACTGATCAAAGGTTAAAAGTCCCTATAATATACAATAACATTTACTAGCTGGATTTAAAACTTCCAGAGGAGCTTGATTCTTGAATTCATTGTAATTTTAATACATTAACTCTTTATTTAAAATACAAAATAATTTTGCATATCTTTTACATATAAAAAATTACCTCACAAACAACATAAAAGCTCACACTGATAATTAAGGATAGTGTGACTGTTTCAGCTCAGAGTGTATGATAAATGCGATAGTGGTGGGGGTCGGGAAATAGTGCAGAATTACCAAAGTGAGAATTGTTAATATCCTGAAATGGGAATAACTTGATTTCTATTCAAACACGATACTGCATGTACTGAATATTTAGTGGAATTGGGAAGAAATTAGGGATTGTATGCAAGAACAGAGTCATGCAGTAATCTATTTCACTAGAGACAAAAGAACCTGTCGTATGCATGTGTCAAAATGTTTTAAATGTGTGTGTGTACTTCAGTGATGTTTGCTTATTGGTTGTTTGATAGTTTTGTATATGTGTATGCTATTTTTAGACAGCTTTTTGGGAAGCGTTTCAAAGGGCTTAAAATTTAAATTAAACATTTAAATCATTGGTTTCTTTCATGCCGGAAAGTATATTACTGGCGTCCAGATCTCCGGCGGATTGTCCTCTGCAGTTACATAGGCATGCTGCAGACATTCTGTAAAGGTTGGTTGGAATATGAATTTCCTCTCCAGGTTGCTGGCTGTTGGAGAGGTCAGGGCAGATGCATGTGGCTTTGAGGTGACCTGCGGAAACATTAACTTTCTTACTCTTTCAAGGTGCCCTGGAGAAACTGTATCACATTTTTAAACACAGAGGCTACAAGGAGGGAGTCAGAGATTTCCCATAATTTTCCAATCTGGGTGATGTGAGGAATGACAGTATCCTGTTAGAGACAGGAAATGCTGAGGGGTAGGAAGATAATCAGTCCGTTCGGAGTACACTGGGATTGAAATTGCGATTTGCTGGTGATAGGAAATATAGGAGTGAAGCCCAAGACAAAGGCTGGAGTAGATGAGAAGACTGAAGTCCACTCCTCTGGAGACGGCGCGGAAGCTGTGCTATCGCCTCCACGGAGTGTGCTGGGCACCCACCGACCCCTAGCGACATTGCTCACCTTGGGCTGCAGGGGGAGTGGAGTTGTGCAAGTGAGCTCCAGCCGTTCAGGGTCCCAGGCTGGACTCTGCGGGTTGGTGGAAGGGCCCACACAGTGTAGTTCGTGTGATGGGTAAAACCTTAATTTCCACACAGCCCTGGAGGGTTCCGCACCGGCGTCAGCGGGTTACACCTGAGGCCAGCGGCTGCTTAGAAGGACGCCTGTGTTGTCTCGCCGGACCTTGGTCGCGCTGGATATAGACGGACTCACGCGACCCAAGTCTGCCCCGCGACTCTAGGCCTGCTGCTTGCCACTTTTATGTTTTGAATTCGCAACCTCTGGAACACTGGGTCAAACAGAAGCGTTTTATGAGTAGGGTTGCTACATTTTAGCCCTTCCTCTTTACATCTGTGTTTGGCGAACATTTATTTTTCTTGGGATGTGTTACAGAGTGAAGTGCATCTCCCCAAATACGCATGCTTAAGTGGAACTCCTACTTCAGGATGTAAGGTTATTTGGAAACAGAGTTACTGCAGATATTGTTAGAGAAGATGGGGTCATGATAGAATAGGGGTCCCTGATGCAATACACCCACGCTCTTATAAGAAAGAGGAGGCTTGGCCACAGACATGTGCACGTTTTGTGAAGTGTTTTGTGAAGATAAAGGCAGCGATCTGCAAGCCAAGGAACACCAAAGATGCCCTACAGACAACCTGAAGCAAGGCAGAAGGTGTGGAATAGATTCTCCCCCACAGCCTTCAGAAGGAACCAATCCTGCCAATGCATTCATTTTCAATTTCCAGCCTCCAGAATGGCGAGACAATAGATTTGTTGATGGCAGTGTGCTTGTGGCGCCTCATTAGGGCAACCCTAGCAAAGACAATAGAAAGGCATAAAGTATATAGTACATTATGTAGATACCACACGGGTCTCTGCCCCCAGTAACTACTCATCCCAAAACTTGAAAAAGAAAAGATGCCTGAGATTAACATGTGACATGTTTAAGAGGTACTCACTTAAAAGACAAGCCCAGGCTTGAATCCTATGTCACATGGAAGTGGACTTGCGGCTGTATCAGTTAATTTGTTTTAATCCAGGTATCACTGCTAAATATGAATCACAGTTGCATCAATCTTATAGCGATGCCTGAAAGAATAGGCTAGGAAGAAATACACAGAAGGACTGGAGAGTGCCAACACAGAGCAAGCACCACCGGACACACCGTGGCTCCTGCTAATATCATCTATTGTCAACATCTCTTACTATTTCACTTTAAGACTTACACATCACAACATCAAATTCATGTGAAGGCTAACTACTGTAACTCCTGTAACTACTCGGATTTTCCTTATGGGGGATCGTTATGGGGTTCTTACGATATACTACTAAAAAGCTGTGGCTTGTTGTTATAAAAAAGTCTGAGTATACGGGGCCGGGGATTTAGTTCAGTGGTTCCAGCACCTGCCTCACAAGCCCAAGGTCCTGAGTTTGATCCCCAGTACAAAAAAAACCACCAAAAAACAAATCTGAGTATATGGATACAGGCTACTCCAACTTAATTGCAACTGGTTACTCTGAAAACATTCCGGTACCATTAGAAGGTGCCTGCTTTAAAGCTAGTGTAGATGTCAAGGTCACAGAATCCATTGTACATGGTGGTTTGCAAAGCACTTCATGGGTGTCTCATCACATTCGACACCATAACTGGTTTCTGCACTTATTTTTGCCTCTGAAATGTGAACTACTTGAAATAAGAGTCCTTATTTTGTTCTTATTTTCCTCTGTAGCCTCAATTCCCAGTAATGTAACTAGGCTTAGTGATTAAATAGAGAGCACCTCTCCATTAGCACAGAGAAGAGGCAGTATTATTGAAAGACGGTATTACTGTTGCAGTTCTCTAATCTAACAATGTTAATATTGTACTATATGAAGTATTGCTTAGAGTAAATAACGGAAATAGTTTCATTAAGTCTGATTTTCTCATTTTAATGAAACTCTGTTGTCAGGTTTCCTTTACTGTAAAAATCACCTGAGATTATCCAGCTTGTAAAGAGGAGGGGTTTATTTTGGCTCATGGTTTCAGGCAGTACAGTCCATGGTCTGTCGGCTTCATGGAGCTGGGGCTGTGGATCACAGGACAACATGGAGGGGGAACATGGTGGAGCAGAGTTTCTCACTTTATAGGCACATGGGAGGAAGAGATGAGAAGGAGGGGCAGGGGCCTTGATGTCTCCCTCAAGGGCACAGCCCAGTCACCTGACTTCCTCCCATGAGGCCCCGCCCCTTCAGAACACTCCATCCCCCATGGACAAGGAGCCAAGGCTTTAGTGCATGGGTCTGGGGAGGACATTTCAGATCCAAACTGCAGTGCTATCTATACTTTCTTAAGATTAAAAGAATACTTTTGGATAATGTATATTAAAGGAATACCTTTTTCTTGGTTATTTTCAAAGCCTTTTTGATATAATTGCTTTAGTTACAGTTTTTGAGAATGTTTGGCTACAATTATGCTTGTTAAATATATGATTCAGGCTCTAAAGCCTGCAGTAGACATTTATACATAGACATATTAAAGTTAAAGTTTAGTGTTTAGTGTATAATTTTATTCTTTCTGATCTGCTTTATATATCCCATTTTTATAGGCTAAAAATAAGTTATCCTCAAGCAGAATGATGTTTCTTGGTTAGGTTGAACTAAATTCACAGCTATTATCTTCCACATGTTAGCCTTTAAAATAGAAACCAGAAATGATAAAGCCACAGCTGGCACATAAGAGCAAGAGCCAAAACATATTTTAGGACCAATTTCACAGAAAAACATGTACCTTTTATAATATGATAAATATGAAAACATATATAGGAAATAGTCAAGACTTTATCATTTGTAAAAGTATTTTCAGAATGGTATAAGTAAAGAATAACTAATTTATCATTTTAATAAGGTTCATACTCATAACTCTGGAAATTGGTAGCTTAATGTTTTTCCGTAATCTTATAGGAAATGAAATGGGCTCAAACTACTTGGAAATGACAGCTGGCAATGTGGCAAAAATGTCTGACCCGTGGAGTGCCATTTCTCCTACAAATAATGAAATAGTCAAGTATGAAAAATTTATCTTTACTTTTATTATCACAGTTTTTCTGATTGACTTGGGAATAAGCTTTTGGGGAATTATTTACCTTCTCAGTATCAGTTTAAGACAGCACAGAAGGTAGGAGTGAGTGTGTGTTTGTGTGTGTGTGTGTGTGCAAAAAGGAAGAAGAGCAAAAGCAAATAAAGAGATTGTAGTGGATGAACTGAAATTGATTTCAGCCAGAAATCTTTTGAATGAATATCCCTTCAAGTACGCATTGGACAAGGTGATCTTCATGAGCCCTCAATGTCCCTGAACACATTTGCTGGGTTTGCCAAGAACACAAGGTCTCGCCTACTTTTAACTCAGATCTTCTCTTAAGGTTGTGTTAGTCCCTCAGGCTGGCTTCATGTTTTCTAAAAAACAGTGGATTTCTTGAGCTCAGTGTTGCCAGTAGGAATTTGAGCCGGTGGTGTGCATAGCATCTGTCTGGCCTCAGGCATCTGCATGGGCCTTGGTGATGTGTGGAATCAAGGCAGACTGGACGCTCGCTTGGGGTGCTTGCTTGCCTCTGACCCCTGAGTCTTGTGCCTTCTGGCTGCTTACCTGAAACACAGGCCAGCTTACTCAACAGCAAGAACAAAAGAGCAAAGTCTCAGAGCCAATAGTTTCTCACCAGAATTCAAATTAGTGGAAGTTATACACAGAAAAAAGGGCACGAGTAGGACAGGACGGGTATGTTCTATTCTATTTTATGTTTGCAACCATCTAAAATGCAGCCAACATAAAGCTAAAATTTCTTTCCAGCCACCATTCTCTTTGGTTTATAAACCTTCAGTGGAAGTAACATTAATTACAGACCACATTCAACTTAATTACATGTAACTCAAACAAATCTTCCTGTACCAAAGAAACCTGTCAAATGATACTCTTGGTTCATAGACAATATTTTAGAAATACTTGAGAGGAAAGAACACACCTGGAAAGTCTTTTAAATGAATGAAATAATGGCACATTGTGAGTTGTCTAGCAGAAAAATGATGAAAATGATATTTAAAGATTTGGTTGTTCTCAGCAGTATTGATTTGAAATTTGACCTGTCTTCTTTGTTAGATGTGGTATCGAATAATGGAATCCTGCAATAGCATTTTAATGATCGAGTTCATTTTTTATGAACTGTTTGGAAGAAAACAAGCTTAAGTTGTAAGCTTTGCCTTTCAGGTACACAGAATGGAACTTGAAGTATCTCCAAGAAATGCAATTAAAATACATATATACTTGGGGATAGAAAATTCTGGTGCTTTTAGGGCTGTTAATATTAAGTGCAAAATTATATGTTAATGTTTGGATGAAAAAGAAAAAGCACTCAGAGCTGCTGAACATCTGGTAAAGTGATTTTTTAGTTTAGATCCAAGATCACTGGAGATTGATTGCTGGCCCCAAGATTGTGCCACCACAATTGCATGCTACTCTATGAATAAAAGAAAAAAAAGGCTTTGGAGAAAAGGAAAATGTAGATATACTTTGAATAGTACGTCACAATGAAAAGTGAGAAGAATCCCTGCATCCCTTAATTCTTCATTGTGCATGTCTCAGTATTTTGATTTTTATGGCTCAGAACTCTGGCTTCCCAGTGAACAGAGGCTCCACGGGAATCATTGCCCCCAAAACCCATGAACAGGTGGTGTATTCTCCTTACATGTTTCCTGCTTCTTTCCCCCTCTTTTATCATGTGGTTCAATGGATAGTCACCTATTTTTCTTATTTTCAAGTAGCTTCTGCATGTGACTTTTATTGAATCCCATGAATTTAAAAAGATAGGTTTGGGGGTTGCGTTTTTCAGAAGGGGGCTGGATGCAGGAGCAGTGAGGAGAGCAAGTGCTTTGTCAAAGTGCTGATGTCCAGTGTCATGGGCGTGCTCCACCTGTCTGCTTCCAGGCTGCCCGGATTCCGAATGCTATCACAGGACAGTTCTCATCGTCATGCTCATCCAGCAGGTCTGAATGACCGACACTGTACCATAGCTTATTTATTCTTAGAAGTTAGAGTAAATTTTCTCTCAGCTACTGAGCTTTAATACATTTAATACTTTTTGAATATTTTTTCATTTAACTGGTTTGCAAAATTTGTAGAAATGGTCCTTTTACTTACAAACAAAAACAAAACAATGGGTTGGGCATGTGGCTAAGGGGTAGAGACCTGGGTTCAATCCTTACCACCAGACATCTCAACACAAACCAAAAGCCCCAAGCAACAAAACAAAGCAAGACGAAACTGCAAAACCACCACCATAATAAGAATGCTTCATTCTGCATGTTAAAAATGCTAGTCATCTTACCTGCCCCCCTTCATCTGAGAAAACTGTGAGGTACAAGAGAGGGGAATCTGAGCTACCTGCGCTCTACTTTTACAAGTGAAAAGACCTCTTTCAGCAACATGCCATTTTCTACCAGTAAAAAGTGTTGCCCCCTCGTCAATAGTTGCTTTAAAAGGAAGTCAATTTTTATCTACCCTTTACATAAAGACTTAGGGACTCTCAGGTGAAAGGGCCCACGTGTTTCACTCACCACTTGTTTCCACACTGGCCAATATGCTGGTCCTGGAACAAGCCAGGCAGCTCTCCTCCTCCACCCCAAGGGAGGAGCAAGGGTTGCTGCCTAGCTGCTTCGGCTCTGCTTCTCCCTCCCTGCCATCCATCCCATCCTGTACTGACTGAGTTTCTCCTGAGAGGAGGTAGTTGGAGGAGGGTTTGTTGCTTGCTCCCTGCCACCTCTTAAATGTCCTCTGAAGTGTAGGCACCCCACAGAGGGCTCCCTATTATTCTGTGGTTCTCTCCATCACTTCAGTCAAAATGGCAACTTTTGTAACTTTTTATAAGTAAAAATCTTGAGCACAGCAGGGAGTTCTTTTCTTTAAGTATAAGGATGTAGTGCCCCAGTGGCAGGCTTTTTCTTTGCATCCCAGGAGAGCTCGCGTGTGCCCTCATTTCCTGTAAGGAGGATGAGGTGGAGGTGCACCATACAGCTGCGCTGGCTGCCAGAGGACAGGTGCCTTGGATGGGAAGGTCCTCAGGAGACACGGCCTCTGCCCTTTTCTTCCCCATAGCTCCCTCTAGAATCAGTGTCACCCCAGCAATCAGTGGAATTGCTGTGACCTCTGCTTAAAGTGCACCTGTGTCTTTGGACATGAATGTTTTATTTTCTCTTACCAAAGTACTACCAAAAATAAACACATGGTTCTCTTCATTCTTCATTACATAAATCCCACCATGACGAAAATTCCATGAGGATAAACACAGATAATCTTTATCTGCTAAGTTGGAGAAGAATTATAAAAATGTAAAGTGGCAAAGTAATTATGCATTCATACCATAAAGTGATGCAAAGGTTGGTGACTTGGAATTCACGTGAAGATAACTCTTCCAGCGGGCCCTGCTCCGCCACGTCTATACAGCGGGATGGAATCACCACCATTCATTCTGGAGAGAACTAAATGGGCCAATGGTGAAGCACCTCAGCAGGATAAATGAGTGCTTTCCGAATTGTTTCTTTCAAACGTGTAAAGTTGACAACGCATATACTAAAGCTTATCACCGCACAAATTTTATAGGCCAGATAATGAAACTCCTGACAGGTAAGCAGTGCTAAAACACATTTTTCTCACAGCTGTCATAGATGTTTTTCTGATATTAGTGCAATGATCTTAAAGAGAAAGACTACAATTAAAACCAGGTCTTTCAAGTTCACAAGGTACATCTACAAAAGAACAGAACACACGTACCCTTTTTCTGCTAAAGTCAGGCATATAAGAATGCAGCAGATTCTCTGTCCTACATGGTGATGCACTGTTGTGGTAATTTTTTGTAAGCATTAAAATGCAGTTCATGGATGAGTAGAATTAAGTCAGTGCCCACTCTGGGTGTCCCAGAGCTTGCTGCATCTGACACTTTGACATGGCATCATCAGAGCCACATTTGCTCCACATACCTACATGGGCACTGCTGTCAGCATCCACAGTGGGGTCTACAGCACACATAATATCGCTTCCAGCCTGAGTGACAGTAGATGAATTTTAATGCTTTCTAGTGCCAAAATATGAAAACAGTGCAACCCAGTGTTTTCCATCCTTTGCTTTCTTAAAACCTTACAGCCAAATTTATTGCTTGAATATGGTAATCTACTCAGTTCAGTTGTTTCAGAGCAGTTATTGAATTTCCTTCAGGAAATTTCATTGTATTTATTTTTTACATGATTTATCTCATCCGTAATTTTTAATTTGCTTCATTTTTTTTTCAGAATGGAAATAATCAAAATTAAGTTTAGATATTCACTGGGAATATACATGTACTTACCTTTAATTCCAACAAGGAATTGATTAAAATAGTAGGTAGAATGTTCTGAATGCTTTCTTTGTTGGAATATATTTTCACTAAAGTTCTTTCCTTTGGTAACAAAATTCAAACTTTTTTCACGCCTCAGTTCCATTATAGTTAGTGATAGTTCAATTTTATAGTGTTTGAATGACATACGTTTTCATTAGACCCTTGGTTTTTTGGAGGGTGGGGCATAGAATCTACTTTTAAAATACAACATTGACATACAATGGGAATAATCTATTCAGTCGGTAGAGCCACATAAACCTCCACCTTCAAGAGTTTAAAGACATTCTTATTTTACCATGTCACCCTGTAACTCTGGTTTAACACATTATGAAGTCATCAACATGAGGCTTTCTAGCCAAAATAGATTTCTTTGTAAACTCTATGATTTCCCATGAATACAGGAATTTTGAAACTACTGAGCCTCATCAGCAGTTCAGCACTCTAAAGATTAATGATCAAATATTTGGGGCTTTCTATCCCTGACTGAAGGCTGGATAAAATCAATTATTTAAGCACTATAAAGTAAGGGGTTGGGTCTCAGACAACGATTACAAAGCAGACACACTTTAACACCCAGAACAGCCATCTGGACTGACTGCTTTACCATGGCAAAAGGGTGAATGAAATATAATTCCTGTCTGCTGATGCCATGGAGATTCCTTCAGTCTAGGAGCAGCTGGAGTGTCCATTTACACACACACACACACACACACACACACACAGGCATACATGCACATCTTGCTCTCTGGCTATATGATGTTAAATATAAAGAATTTCTACACCTTTTATTAAAGCAATAAGAAAAGCAGTAGATTTTTTTCTACCATATCTGTAGTAGTCTTCTGATCCCAAACACTCAATTTGTACAAAGTAATAAATGTCAGTGCTTTTCAAAGGAAAATATTATGTTTCTTACTGGGTTCTAGAAATAGTCAAAAGCTAGAGAAAATTTTACTGGAGATCTGATGTGACTTATAGAAAGCCTGATTTTTAAATACCTAGAATAGATGGGCTTGGTGTACCTGGCAGTCCTACTACCCAGCCGTGTGCCTTCTAGTTGTATGGATTGCTTCAGATAAATAGATGTCAGGTGGGTAAAATTTTCTATGGCAAAGAAAATCAGTGCATACTTTTTAAATGATATTTGAGAAATGGAGAGGTGAATAAGAGCAGAACCCTTAGAGGGAAAGGGAAACTTTCATAAAACAGTCATGTTTAGATCTCTCATGTGAAAGATCAGGGCAAGCTCAGTGGCTTTGAAATCTAATAATCACAGAGTTCCCATCAAAGCTGTTGCAGCTTTTGGGATGTGTGTGTGTGTGTGTGTGTGTGTGCATGTGTGTGCAGATCAACCCGAAGTCAGTAATATGTCAAGATCAAGGTACATTTCAAAGGGAAATTCTTTAAAAACAAATCATGGTAGCTGCTGATTAATCATTCAAAATCATAAATCTTGTGTGGTGAGTGAACAGTGACCAGATACAGTCAACGGACTGAAATGTTTTCTTTTGTGTGTGTGTGTGTGTGTGTGTGTGTGTGTGTGTTTTCTTGAGCCATGTGAAGTTTTAAAATCAGATCATACTCAACAGTGTCTTCTAGGGTCTATCCCTTAGATCCCTGGGGTTCTGTCCTTACTGTAAAACTACAGAGTGCTTTACATATTTAACTACTTTAAAGGTTCATCATTAGTGTAAATATTGCAACTTAAAATTTTCCACATTGTAAATGTTTATAGTTTCTTGTAGTTAAAACTGTTACTTCACCATTTAAAATGTATTATATGGAATTTAAATGCCATGGCAACCTGATAAATACTACAGTGTATTTAACACAGTGTAAACATGAATTGGTACATTAAATGTATGCAATTAATATGTACAATTTCTGTATTACCTAAAATTAAATTTAGTTTAAAAGGGGCCAGGGATTTAGCTCAGTGGTTCTGGCGCCTGCCTTGCAAGTGCAAGGTCCCAAGTTCAATCCTCGGTACCAAAAATATAAAAAATAACTAAAATTTAGTTAAAAAATATAAAATGTTTTTGTGTTTGAATATCCTCTATGAATCATCCTTCTATGCTTCTAAGTGATAAGAAAAGCAGGTACAGGTCGATGTTTCAACTTCCTGTGATTGCAAATATCTGACAGAACATCTTTTCTGAATTGAATTTTCATTTACATTAAAATTGTATACATTTACAATGAACTACTTAAATGTATAAAAATTCTGAAAAATCAGTAAATATAGAAATGAAAATTTTGGCAGTGTTTTTTGATGTGACAGATAAGATTTTTAAAAATTAATCCATATATTTAAATATTACTTGTGCTAGATTTAGATGGAGATCAAATATAATTCCATTCGGTTTTTTTGCCTTACACATACAAGCTCAGAAGCCTTGCCATAGATATAAGCAGGTAGGAATGGAATTATCACTATTAGAATATGACACAATTCTTTGATGTTTTATGTAGTTATTATGCAAAAATCATGTTATTAAAAATATTTGACTAATATATCAATAGCATTTCTTTTTTTTGCAGTTTGGTTCAAAGCAATGGATTGGAAAGGACCTTACTTACAATAGTGTTATTATGCGTCATTCATTTCTTTCTCAGCATGAGCCTTTATATTTTTCTACATCTGACTTCATCCTGGAAATTTTAACTCTGCATTAATGCGTTATAGTACATTTTCGATGGGCACAGAATAACCTTGAAAGGGAGATGGGAAAGAGTATCTCACACTTCAGCCAGAGGTGTGTTTTCAGGAGCATGGGTTTAAGATGCTGTCACAGGCGCTGTGAGGGAAGCAGCTCATCAGGAGCGCACTCGTGGCGCTCTGGGTTCGGTGCCCAGCACCATGGGGGGTCTGGAGAATGCGCAAGAGAGTTTAGGAATATGCAAGTTGAAAATACGAAAGTTGGCCATTATCTAGACTAAGTGTATACATATCAAAATTCCAAGAAAACCGACATAGTGCATATTAACTTGCCATGAAGGACTTTTCTTTAATTAAAGTTAGGTAATTAATTGTGTGGTCATAATCAGAGTTTAGGTGGTTTTTATTTCTACCAGCAATATGCAAAACTTTTTGAGAAGCTAAGAACTATGACAATATCAGCTATTTTTTGTCAAGATATTATGATCATAAAATTACACATTTTTGTGTAGTCTTGGTACATATCTAAATTCTTGACCCTCGGGGTAGCATTACGTAAACAATTTTTAATGACAGATTTTATTTATAAAGTAATAAATATTTCTTCAATGATTTATGTATTATTCCAAATGGAAATAATCCAGGAGGTCATAGGGAATATTTCATTTCAACAGTAGATTAGTATAGATTGTCTCTGTGAATAGTCCAAGAAACCCATTTCTCTTTATGTGCTCTTTATTTTGATCGTATCTCTTATCAGTGTTCTTATTTCTTGACAATATAACCTTATGAAATCTCTATTTGCATTCAAAGATGTATCTATGTCTGAATTTTGGTGGCTAAACATCTTCCATCTCTTTGAAGTTCATGCTGCATAGGGACAGAGACTCCCGAGCACAGTGGTAATGAGAAGTGTGTTATCTTTGTGCTGTGAGCGGCTGCTTCTCTGTCCACTTAAAATATACTTCCAGTTGGGCCGGGGATTTATCTCAGTGGTCCTGCCGCCTGCCTCGAAAGTTCAAGGTACCGAGTTCGATCCCTGGTACAAAACAACAACAACAACAGCAAAATATATATGTATACACTTCCAGTTGATATTTACTTATTTATTTGCTGCACTGACACATAGAAATTGTGATGACTTTTTTTTAAATGGTAGTAATCAAAATCAATGATCTTTTATTGGTGATTAACAACTAATATACCCTGTGTTCTCTCTTTAGGCATGTAAGATCATATCAAATAATCTCTTACTGTTCCTATTAAGAAAATATTATGTACTTAGAAATGAGAAAATTTACACTCCAGGTACTATCGGTTAGTTGTATTTTAAGGAGAGAGGCTGTCTCCAGTTAGAACACATACTCTGGTCTCCACTTCAATCAACATGTGTGGTTTCTCCAGTCATCGTACACATCAGATATGGTCTGCATTTTGAGTTAGGCATTTTTTATTTACAACAAAAAATGCGAAAAGGGGCTCTCACTGGTGAAATAAAAGATATTTAAAACTGGTGAATCAGTTTGTCTCTGAGACACACTCGGGTGTTTTGAAGATCGTATGTAAAACATCATCAAGGTTCATAGATTTTTCTCCTTAGAGAGCTGACCTAGCTCAGTGATAATAATCTTTCTGGCCTTGGAGCCCACATATGCTCTAAAATTTCTTTTTTAAAATGTATGAAAAAAATATATGAAAAAATTTATTTTAAAAAATAATGAAGTATGAATTTAATAACAGGGATGAGAAACACCACATTAAACACAAAATTATGGAAAATAATTTTATTCTTAAAAAAGAGAGGAATGGTATTATTTTATATTTTTGAAAATCTGTTTAGTGTCTGAATTATCAAAAAACAGCTGGATTCTCATGTTTCTGCTTATAACCTGTTGAGATAGGTTGTTTTGGTTAAAGTATAAGAAAATCCAACCCTGTATCTTAGCTGACTTATATAGCTCACTTCCTTTGCTATATCACAGCATATATAACAAGTGGCATTTTATGAAAGATTAATTACATTGCAAAATCAGAAACATTTCTATAGACATTTTAGTATTTATTAAAATCTATTGTCATTTACTGTACTTTGAATTGATCTTATATCTTATATTCTTAGATGATTTTATAATATCAAGCCTGGTCATTTGGGATATTCATATAGTAGCTCATGAGATCTTAACACACTTTGTTAACCACATAAATAAAATTGTAGTTATTATTGCACTCTCATCAACAATTTTAAAAATAGTGGGACACTGTCAATATGGTGAAGAAAGGAAGGTTTACGAAATTCTAAATATTGTTTTCAAGCTCAAATTTGATCACTGGGAACCAGCGCTGTTGGTCGTTATTTTTAGCATGACAGTCACTTCATTTATTTCAGGAAAGTGGCTCGCTAAACACAAGATTGAATAACTGTATTTGCCTTTCACTCCTTTCAAGTAAAAATCAATTTCCACGATAAAGACATTTAGTTCTGCTCTACATCAATCACACCGTGTTTTTTCTAAAACAATTCTGCACTTGAGAATGGGCACAAACGCTTTATACAAATGCTCCTCTGCCCTCAGAATAGGACAAGATGTGCTCAGGGGCTGGGTTTAAAACACTACAAATATTACTGCTTTCTCAAGAACATTCTTTTTTCTACTTCCTTTTTCTTCTTTCCTCTTCCTCCTCCTCCTTTTTGTGTTAGGGTTTGAACCCAGGGCCTTACACATGCTAAGTACACATTCTGCAGGAACATTCTTAAGTAAAATGTTTTCCCTGCTGAGCCAACAACAATGAGGATGACACAGCCATCAGTTTTACTCACTACTCGTGCTCCTGGGTGAAAATGCTGAAGCACTGAAAAAAAGCGGTTAACCTTTGTGTTTTATTTCAGAATATTTTGACCATGTAGATTCCTCGTAAGAGCCTCATGGATTGTATAGTAGAAACTCTTGTCCTAGCCACATTTTGAAAAAAGAAGAAGCCATCCATCCAACCAGTAACAGAAATTTCAAGTTGCCCTTTGCCGGCGTTCAGCTAAGCACAGTCCTGCTCCTGGAATTCTGCTCTGGTGAAGGGCAGCCTCCCTGCCTTGTGGCAACCGGACCTCTAAGAAGACATGAGACACACTGGGCTCACAGAGCAGACGTACAGACCCCTCTGTGCCTTAAACACGGCCGATGGCTATAGTTTCTATGAAGAGCAACCTAAGAGCTATCCTGGACAAATCTGGAAAAAGCAGTTCTGGATAAAGGCAAATCTGGAAAAGAGTTGAAAACTGAGAAAATCCTCATGCAAAAAAGTTGTTTGTCTTTTGAGCTCTTCCAATTATAAGTTATGGGACCTTGGACAAGTTACTTAGCATTAAAGGTCAGTTTCTTATTAACAACAGACCCTGTCACCCGAGGTTGTCACGAGAGCTGAAAGAACTGTTATGTGTAGAAAGTGAATAGCTTGATGCCTGGTCCATTATGAGCCCCAGCTAATGGTGGCTACTGTTATCATCATTATTTTGATGGAGTCTGGGTGAAGTTGGATGGACCAGTGGCATCTTTTTGGGGGGTGTGGTTGGCATGAGTCCCATAGGAAAAAGTGTAAGAAGTATTTGAAGAAGCAAAAAACAATTCAATTAAGTCAGGACACAAGGATGTCCAAAAGGTAATAATAGAAGGCAATGATAGGAAAGTACAGTGAAAAGACCCTGCAAATTAGGATAAGGCTTTAGAATCTAAATTTTCAGTGAAGATAATTGGCTTTTGAATGATAAGATTTGGACTCCGCTTTGTAGATTAATCCAGTAGCAGAACACATGTTGGATTTCATAGGGGTAACTGGCAATAAAACTTGGAACCATGGAGCATACTTTGTTGTTTTGATGGAATTGTTCATCAGGTTTCAATTTTATAAGTATAGAATGAATCAAGATTTGAAGGAGGAAACTTCAAATTAAGGAATGTAGCCATTGAGAAGTGAATAATAGGGTTGTAACTTCTCTGGATAGAGTTATTGCTGAGCCAAAAATAATGGAAGGCAAATGTTGCCAAATTATTTATTATATTCGGTGCCTATGTAAACTTATTGGAGTTTTATTTTATTAGCTAGAGAAGTGTAATATGTAGGCATTACATGACATTACTTTTATGCTTGAGAGATATAATAGAATGAAATTTCTTTTATATCATGATGTCCATATAAATTCTGATCTCTGACACAAATGGTTGGATTGCATAAATGTAGAGTAATGAATTTGGTTTCTTTTTCTTCTACTTACTTATCAAATTAAGGACTAGGTCCTAGATCCTTATTCTCTGGACTTTGAGAACCAAGTGATAGTAAAATTTCCATTCTGCTGCTGTAAAATGTAGTAAAATTATGATTTAAAAATAGCCTTGTGGCCTTAGTCACTCTTATTGGGGGAAAAAGAAAGAAAAACCAAAGAATAACCCTCATCCCACTTAATTCTCCATGACTGTTCTTGGGATACTCCCTTCCTAGGTAACGTCTGTCAATCAGAAAGAACAGCAGAGACGATACCGCTTTTGTTTACTTTCTAGACGCAGGAGAAAGAATTGACCACCTAAGTATTTCTGTTCATCTTTCTCTAACGTTTGATTTAAGTACAAATCTGTGTTCAGCACATGTGACTATTTTCCAGTTCAAGTATAGCTCCCATCATTACAATAGCCGTGAAGTAGGACAAGTTCCCTACGTGTAACCAAGTTAATCAAATGTGGTTTCTAGTGTGGAATGAGAATGTGCTTCCAGGGAGCTCCGCACTGGCACTACCCGGCTGTTTGAAGAATGTGTCTGATGAAAGCAAAACCAGAGGGAGAAAAGGAGAAACAGGTGGGGTGTCCACAGCATCGTTGCAGCATGACAACTGCAGGTGTCTCTGTGGATCCAGGATCAGACTGACTCACTCCAAAGAACCTCGTGGGGTTCGCTAAAGCATGTGAGAGCTGAAAGAATTGAAAGAACCTTTTGCCTAGGAAAAGAGGAAGAAAAGACATGCCGAGGGACCCCAAAGTTTTAGGAAAGATCCGATTTTTTCAAATGCATGTGTGTTATCGCTATCTAATATATATATAACTATGCTCTTCTTGTAATATTAGCATGTGAACACCCTGTGTTTCATAAATCCATAATCCAAAACAAAGACAAAACCCCAGTCTTGGAGACCTCCTATCGTCTTTTATTGTCATCTCATTCCAAACCAGTAGGGTGTGCTCATGACTCAACTTTCTGTCTGTGACAGCCCACCCTGACCCGGGGTTACTAAAGGTAAGCAAAAATAGGCACAAACTTTAAGAGTCAAAATGCCCAGTTTGCATGTTGCTCTTGCAGTTGGTGTCACGGGTCATTAAGATGACACATCAAAAGGTTCTTCCCTTGCCTTGGCTGTTCCGCTGAAATGTCGGTCCATCTCTTCTGCATTTTCTTCTTCACCTCTCCAGGGGAGTAATCCTCGGTGTGAAATCACCAACTTGGCCTTGCTTGCTGAGTCTCTCAGACAGCTGGCATTCTTCAGAACTCTATGCAGGGATCTTTGTGATAAACAAATACATACAACGAAGAGAAGCTAAATCATTCTGCTAAACTGTGTCTACAATTTCACCCAAAGTACCTCAAACAGTAATGTCAAAGCCATCCAGCAACCTATCTTATTGCTTTCAACTTGTCAAGAAGCATGCTTCAGTTCTTTGGGTGCAAAGTGAAAAAACAGAGTTTGGCATAATGGACTCAAGAGTAGAATGGAGAGACAAAAACGAAATCTGAGTACAAATTGTTCTCTCCAGGATGAGAGTAGACCAGTTCCAGGACAAATGCAGGACATTGCATTGGCTTTCCCTTTCCACTTTCTTTCTAATTTGTGGAGGTGAACCTCGAGTAGGGGCCTTTACTGGCTTTATGTGGAAAGTCTGGGTGGAAGGATGCCGACAGTGACAGTATGAGATCACCCGCCTCCCAACACGGTTATGACTGTGTAGTCTGAGATTGTGCAATTGTACCTGGCACAGTGGAAAATATCTGAACTCACACATTTCAAAGCACAACCAAATTTTGATTGGCCAATAGTATATTTATCCATATTGCTATTTGAGGTCCAAGTAAAGTCTTACATTTGAGAGGCGACCTGCTTGGACAATCTAAGACATCCTAGGGGTCTCACTTGTGTGCATCTTCATTTGGAATAGTGATATGCTTTTTAAAAACAAGGTAAAACTCGAAGGACACAAAGCAGGTTATGTCGTGTTTGAGAAAATATAATCAAGACTTTTAGTTAAAATGTAGTTGATTGTGGTATGAAAGATGCAGGAGTGGTATTGCATGTGTGTTCTTCCTGTCACTACCACCTTTGCAGGCCAGTGGGGGCCTAATAGGTGGCTCTGGCCAGTGGGCTGTGGGCAGCAGTGGCTCAGTAGACGCTGGGACATGGCAGCTTGGACAGTGGGCTCCTCCATGGCGGGCAGGTCTGCAGTCCATGCTGCAGACTGAGGAGTGCTCGATGCCTTAAGTGTCACCCACTACACATCCCACCTTCCTGAGTGGGAAATAAGCCTCATATAGATTCAGCATTGAGATTTGGGGGTTTGTCTGTGGATAGCAAGCAAGAAGAATTAAAATATGAGAGTACCAGATTTAAAAAAATAAATTTAAAAATTCTACTTTGATTTTTACTTTTAGTATAGAACAGGTACTCTACTCATAGAGTTCATAAGGAGAAAGCACAATGGAATATTGTGCTTTCCCATTTCTGAACTCCAACTGCCCATTTTCTTGCGCTTGGGACAGAGAATATTAATAATTTCTAGTATATATTTCCAGAGAAATTTCACTTACATAAAAACAAATTCATGCATTCTATTCACTTTCTGTTGACACAAAGGGAAGCATCCTATAAGATGTGATAAAAATACAGTGAATGACTACATTGAAAAATTTACTACAGTGGAAGACACATTACCACTTACCCTCCTGGAAGTGTTCCCGTCACACTGAACGTAATCCTCCTGTCATTCTTGTCACTTTCTGAGGCAGTTCTGGAAGCCATTTTTCCTGAGTGTCATTAGTTGTGCATTCCTGGCTCCCTGGGTGGCCCGAGTAGATTCAAAACCCTTACCTCTCATGGTCATTTTGACTTTGGGGCTGAAGCTGATCCAGAAGTCTCCTGGCACGCTGACTAGGGTGGAGGAGTCCCAACGTCATGTTCTTCCACCCTGCCTTTCTGTTGGATGGCACTGGGCATCAGCACTCACGATATTCTTGACCACATATTGTACATAAAGACACTCACGAAAGAGGACTTCTAGGGCTGGTTCAGAAAGTACCAAGAATGATGGGACAAGTGTGTTTGAAATGCGGAAGAGTATTTTGCAGGAGATTAATGGCCAGGTCTCTTTTATTGTAATAAAATTTTAACAATAACTGTATATTTTGATCATCCTTTATTCTTCTTTTTGCTTTATAAAATTTTTATTAGTACATGTTTGTGATAGACAGTGACTACATGCTCCATGGCGAGTTGATACATGTACATCACACATCTCTTTGCTTTGGACCTAGAAGCTCATTATCAATTACCAAACTTTACTTTTTCTTGTGTGTGTTCCTAATCATTCTTTGACACTATCATTTATATTTGGCAAAGAATTTTCTAATGAAATTTTATTGTGGTTGAATCTATGTATCAAACTTGGCAGATGCCTCAGATAACATCTTACGCTTCTCAGCTGCTTCCTTCTCTAACTTATTTTTCTCAATTTCTTATATTTAATATACAAGCATATGTGTGTGAAGGGGGTTTTGCTGTTGTTTTGTTCCCTCTGTCTTTTTTATTAATACCCACTGGCAGCACGTGCAGTTTACATCAGCTTGGGGAGTGGTTAAATGTACATAATACAACTGGTTTTCTTTTTGTTTTTCAAGCCCTCTCCCTTTCCTTCCACTTCTCTGGTCCTCCTCTAGATTCACTAAGCTATCTGACGCTGGTTTTGAAGTATGGGTCCATCTGTAGTCTTTTCCTGTCAGGCTTCTCAGTTATCTCAATTCTGTTAAATACTTTCCTCATTGATTTGTAAGGCAGCCTTTATCTTATGTTCTTAGATCGGTTTCTAAATTCACAATTCGATTACATCGATCTTTCTCCTGCTGTGTGTCTGCATATTTAGTCTTCAGTTTACACCGATGTAGCTCTGTGGTCACACTGCAGTGAATGTCCTCTTGTCCAACGATGCTCTTTGTAATTGATGCTTAGCACGTTGTGGAGATCTGGCCAGATCTGGAAGACGGGAAAAGTAGGGTGCAGAAAGTGGCGTGGACATAGGCAGCCTCTTGGAATCACTGCATTGTTTAATAACAACCTATGGATGATGAGCTTAGTAATCTCTTTCTTCTAGTTTATGCCTTGGACTATAAAAGTGAGTGCTGTCGGTCCTGATTCATCTGGGACAAGGTAGGCACCTCTCTTTCCACCTTCCTCTTCCTTATATTTATCAGGAATAACTCTCGACTACTCCAACCCTTTGGAGTTAGGAGTGGAAAGTGGATGCTGACCTGCTTGTTTTGCATAGAATAACTCATACTTTTAGAAAAAAGTTGTAGTCCAGGAAGATTTTAGAGAGATCGTAGTGATGTAGATTTTATTTATTCAGTCTTATTGTTGGCAACTGAGGAGAGTACTGTTGTAGACCCATAGTTTTGTAAAATGATTTACCTATTATTTTATTATTTATTTATACTTATATAATACATCTACATATATTTATTATATTTATATGTATTTTATATAAATATATTTGCATATTATTATCTATTTAGATGTATTGTGTATTTATATATTTTGTTGTATATTTATATTTGTTTATTCATTTTAAATTATTTATTTATTTATCATTTTTGATACTTGAAGTATAAGAGATTCTTCGAGAAGAATAGTTAAACCTGGATAAAATCATAAATAAGCTAGGCAATATTTTCAAAATAAACCTAAATTCTAAAAAGGAAGCTCTGTTTTTACTATTTCTTCATAATTTTGCAGGACTTTAACATTTTTTAGGAAGCTGCCTTGAAGATGTTGACTATAGTACTTTAGAAGTTTAAAGGAGAAATCCTTCTGAATCAGCTGTCAGTACAGATAATAATCTTACTTTCTTTGTAGACAGACCATTAATCATCCATTTCTTTCCTTGGATTTCATCTTGGTTTTTGTACGTTTGCTTTAACCTAACCAAAATACGATGGGGGTTTTACTGGCAGATAAGTGGTCACAGACTTTTCTTCCCTTCCCTATGGTCCCTGGTCCAGCTTTGCTATTGTCAGTGCCGGCTGCCTTTTGCTGTGATAGTGCTGTGTGACCCATGCCTCAGATTTAGGAACGTCACATAGCAGCAGTTTATTTATCTTCCCAATTTACGGTCTGATACTTGGGCTTGGCTCAGGTGGATAGTCTTCTGATATCCAGAGTGGGCATTTGCACAGATCTGCTAGATCGGCTGCCAGTCAGGACACAGCGGTGCCCAGCATCCCCCTGGCTAGCAGCTGCGCTGGGAGAGCTCTCAGCGTGCTGGCAAAGAGCCAGCGGGAAGCAGGTGTTGTGGCAAAGGGTTGTAAACCCAGAACTCTGGGAAGCTGAGGCAGGATGATTGGAAGTTCTAGCCCCGCCTGGGTAACTGAGTGACTTAGCGAGACTCCGTCTCAAAATAAAAACTAAAACAAAAAACAAAAAAGCACTCAGGGTATTTAGTTCAGTGCAAAAGCCTTGGGTTCAGTCACTAGTACTGAAGAAAAATAAGAAAGAACCGGAACAAACTTAACTTGGTAAGCACAGCTGGGCTAGACTTCCTCAGGAATTCTTTTATGTCTCTTGTTTTACAAAATGTCTGTGGCTGAAGCAAATTACACAGGTGAACTCTGTGTGAAGGTAAGTAGGAGATACAAACTTTTAAGCCTAAGATCGTGGACAGAAAGGAAGAGCAGGGATTTTACAGGAGGCCAGTTGGTCACAGTGAGAAAGAGCAATGCACTGCGGGATGACTTGCTAATTAATAATTAATGATGGGCCAGGGATTTAGCTCAGTGCTTCCACCACCTGCCCTGCAAGCGGAAAGTCCCGAGTTCGATCCCCAGTACTAAAAAAAAAAAAAAAAAAAAAAAAAAAAATTAATGAGAAGTGAGGATTAATACTAAAGTGAAACCATTTAAGAATGACAAAGAAATCCTCTCAGGCTGCAAGTAGAGGATTTTTTTTTTCTTTTTGGGTATTGAGGGGGACAGATGAGAAAGAAACCTGTGCAGAAAATAGCATGGAAACAAAGGGCATTTCAATGGCTGCTTCTAAAGCCCCTTCTTTGCACTCATTTAGTGTCATCTAAGAGGTCGTGGGATGAAATTCCTCTTTAATCACTTGACTCTTCTTGGGCTGTGGTTGTTTGTGTCGCAGCTCCATGACTAAATGCACTGATTTCTATGTCCTTGTTTATTGCAGACAGTTTTGCTTGCGTGCCCCTGGTCATATTCCACTTCTACTTTCATACCACAGGTACTATTCAGGTCTTTAATTGCCAGGTTGTCCTGGAGGCTGAGTACCTGTCTGTCTGAGGGTGCTGGCTGTCCAGGTCCCAGCCAGTCCTCTCCACTCTGATGTTGGGGCTGCTCTTCTGCAAATGCAGTCTGCTTTTGCCAGTGGACTCCACAGGTTCTGCAAAAGAGGACACTGCAGGGAGCCTGGAAGGAGAAGGGACGCACTCCCCATATTGCCCCTCTATGCGGCTCTTCCCCAGCGTCTGCTTTGAGCAGCGGTACTGGTTTCGCGCTTTCTGTGCTACTCCGTGGACAAGTTGCATCATGCTGGCTGGTAGAGAGCAGCAACTGCTGGCTGGGGTCCCTCCAGAGGACCTTCTTCCTTTATGCTCTGAGGTACTGGCACCCGCAGTGAGCTTTTGTCTTAGGCTCCAACCAATATGTGGCCTAAAGCAAATTAATGAACCTCAAGGGCCCTTGGCTAAAGAGATTCCAAGGTTCCTATCATTTCTAGTATTTTCCCAATACTTCTTCTGTGCAATGCAAACCCCTACATGGAAAAAGCTTACTGAAAAGTGAAGCACCTTGAAGTGCTTAACCCCGGAGTATATATATATTATATGCAATATATAAACCCTTCTGGAAAATTGATCTGCTAGACTTATTCGACTCACTAAAATTATCAAGTTCCCAATGAGAGGAATTCTTTAATAGATGGTAAATATAAACGTAAGATGATCAATCAAAGTGGAACACAAAGAATTTATGTGGAGTGTGAGTTTGCCTACCTAAAAGTATATTGGAAAATTAAACCAAAAACTCAAAGGAGAACGCAAATTTTAATGAGCAACAAATCATCCCTTAAAGCTGTAAACAAGTCTTTTCTGTTTCTCATTCAGAAGTTTCCAAGAGCTTAACTTAAACTTTGCAACATTTTAGGTTCAGACTTCCCGAGTTCAAAGTAAAACTTTGATTATCTTTTCTAAGTATAACCCACTGAGAACAACGCACTTAACATTGTATTTATGGTAATATATCTTGGTGGAATATGAATCTGATTAAAGTGACTACTGCTAAGTTTGATATTTAAATTGAACCATTAATTGTTTTCCTAGAGCCTATAGGTTGTCCCTTTCTGTAGCAACATGAATTTCTAGCGAACAAAAGAGCTTATGGAAATGCAATAAAAATGCGTATGTGTTGGCCTTTCTCTAATGAGACAGAGATACAAAAGGAAAGGAATGTCACTCGGCCTTTCCTCTGGCTTAGTAAAGAGTCTGTGATGTTTGTGTGCCTGGAGAATTTAATAGCAGACACACTATTTTTAATCATTAATTTTATTGGTACATTTTAGGTGTACAGTACGATGACATTCATCACTGGGATCTTGTACCTTTACATGATGCATCTTGGTTCTTATTTTTTCCCCTTCCCTTGCCCTCCCTTCACTCCCCCCACCGTTCCCTATTTACAAAGACTTTGTTTCCATTCTTTTCTCGTATCTTTTTCTTTCCCTTCTTTCCTTTTCCCCTACCCCTCCCACTTCCCCTTCCCCTTTGCTCCTTTTCTTCCTATTTCACATTACCTATTACACATTTTGGTTCTCATTTACACTTTCAGTTTCTTACACCAGAGAAACTAGTTAGTATTTACACAAGCAGACACAGTTGCATAAGCAAAATAGCATCCTTTATATTGGTGATGCTGTCCTGCCTCTCCTGGGCTCTCCACTGTATTTTCATTTGAGAGTTACCATGGAGATTTCATTTTAAATTCAAGGACATATTGCCAAACAATTTTGTGAACATAAGAAAACACTTAAAAATATGATTATGACATAACAAATTTAGGAGTAGAAAAATCCTGCTTATTTGTGTCCTAGTTTTTTTCTTTGTGTTTTATAAAAGTAATATTTGAAAGAGTATATTGAATTTCAAGAAAAGATAAAACTAAGATTCTGGAATTTGCTTGTGGTTTGCTAGGTGTAATGAGGTCTATGAAATTTATTTAAAATATCCCAAATGTGAAAAAAATATTTGAATGATGAACAATCCTATATGGCTTATAACCCTTACCTTTATGAAGTATAATGACGAAGTCATTGAAGAGCTTAAATTCAGCAACTGCAAAGGACTCTTATGAAAATAATACATACATTCTTATAGTCTTGAGTTGTTTTTCCTTTCTCAGAAAATCTATTACTCATTCACTGTCTCCACACCAGTTGATGGTTCCTTGGATTGCCTGGTCTCTTTGCCTTGATCTTGGGGTTGTCTTTCTTGCCTATCCTTATCTAATTGATGTGTTTGTCTTATATATCTAGTACTGAATGTGTTAACTTTGACCATTTGATTAAAATAGCTTCCTCTCAATAAATTTATTGAGCATTGTAATTGGTACATATACTGTGGAGAGGTACATTGAGACTGGGTAAATCTTAACTTCTCTGTTAAATTTTCACTAACTGCATTTAGCATCTAGCAGTGTTTATTGGCAGAATAAACTATAACTGTGATTACTGCGAAATCATGACTATCGATAGTTTTATCATAGCTTCTATATTTGCTAGTTGCCATTCTAATCTGAGAATTCCAAGCTTTCTTGTCTCATCCACTTAAAAATTGACAGATTAATAAAGGATGAGCACATGAACCCTTATTTTATTCAGTGAGTCTTGTTCTGAAACTGTCATTTATTTTGATGCTGAGGTGGCATGAGGATGTGGTGGAAAGGATGTGACATTGTCTTTCTTCTGGTTTATCAATGAATTAAGTGGTCTCTGCTCTTAGCAAACTACACAGGAGACATTTTGTAAGCTAAAAGATGCATTCACAATGGATTAGGGGATAAAGAATCATACAAGTTGACTGGAATACATCAAGTTTTGGATAGAAATTCTGGAGGTGAAAATTATGGTAATTGTTTTTTGCTTATGTCTTCAATCTAATCAGTCATTGCTTTTAAGATTATGATGCACAGTGTATTAACTATTGTTACTCTCTGATTATTTTGTGAAATTTTATTTTATTTTTCATAAGTAAAAATACAAAAAAGATTTCAATGAATTATTTAAAAAGAAGATAAGCCTAAACATGAATGAAAAGAAGAGAACTAGTTAGAAGATAGTTCTATGGGAAATATTCAGAATGAAGAATATGATCAATAAAACAACTACAGATTTTTATGAAAAATATATACAGACCTGAAGAGTAAACTAATGACTTGGAAGAAACTTTAAAAGAGAAGTAGACTACAGACTAAAAAGGATAAAAGGCAATTGAGAGAATTGTAAGAGAGAAGATGTGTGATGTGGTGAGAAAATTATTATTATACACCTTTATATGTCGATCATTAGTCATGTTTATATCTTTATGTAACCAGAGTATGGAAAAGATACAAGGGGAAGAAGCTGCATTCAAAAAAATATTGGCCAAGAAATTTCCAACTTTGAGAAAAATGTCAAGCTGTGAATTCAAGAGACATTTCCAAACTCAAATAAGATGAGGAAGACAAGAGAATCCAGGCCAGGCCTATCCAAACTGATGAGTACCAAAACCAGATAAAACCTTTTCAAAGCACACAGATAAAAAGGCATTAGCTTCAAAGGAGCAACAACAAAACTGGCAGCTTACTTTGTAAAGTCTAGAGAAGGCTATAAAGGAAGAAAAAGCTACCTTCGAATTCTATTCTCAGCAGAAATACTTTTTTTAAAAAAAGATAAAGGTGGATTCTAAATTATATGATTAAAGAAATTAAGAAATGTGCTGGAATTTTAAATAATCCCAAGAGCACCTCCTCTGTTTTTTCCTGCCGGTGTTACTGACCCAACCCAGATATTTTATTGCTGACAGCTAGTCATTAAAAGAAATACTACAGCAACACTTCAGGCAGAAGGAAGGTAATTGCAGATGGAATCTTGAGTTAATTGCAAGAAAAAGTAAGGGTAAAAGTGAGGGAATGATGAATGATAAACATCAGTTTCAAAGGGCGGTTAGTATGCAGAGGGCGTGTGCAGCATACATTAGACGGCCACAACAGGTGGAGTGTGAGGGAATCTTCTAAGGATTCAGAGGCGCCTGGATCCTTCGTACCCATTCGTAAGCTGAAGGCTGGAGGATGATGCACCTGTCTTTGAGGTAAAGAAGTGGACTAAATGAAACCCTGCGGTGAGGCCTGCCACCCACAGGAATGGGGGTCATGAGGACAATCCAGAGCTCGCCGGCTCCTCGGGACACACACAGGAGAGGACACCTACAGCCAGCAGAAAGGGACCGGAGTGCCCTTGGCCTTGGGCAAGAGAGGAAACACACTCTTACTGTTTATGCCAGGTGGCTGTTGGTGTTTTCTGATGGCATCCTGAGCTGACTAACAGGGAGCTCTTAAGTTACACGAGAATGGCTAAAAGTACTGACAAGAACTGACACCGACAGGTTAAAAATGAGTATATATTATCCCAGATGAGGAATAAATGAACGGAGTGTAGTAATAAATTAGAGCTAGGATAAAAAATACTAAAACTTTCTTACTCTCAAAGAACTCAAGTGTGAAAATGGACCAAAGAACAGATGAAACATTTCAAAGATACTGAAATAATAATATATTTAAACTCAAACACATCCATGTTTACATTAGAAATAAGCTATCTGATCTCAACTAAAGACAAATATGCCCCTAGGTTTTTAAAGCTTGCCCGTCTGCTCTGTAAGTACGCTGAAGACTTGAAACCACTGTTGCGGGCAGGTTGTATCACGGAAGCACCACCCAACAGCAGCGGAAAACTTTGCAATGGCCCGGGTATGAATATTTCAGCTCTGCGTGTACGGAGGTCTCTGTCGCACATTCTTCTTCCGCTGTTACATCCTTTTAGAAATACAACACTGTTCTTGGCTCCCAGGCCGTGCAGAGTCAGGCTGTGAAGCGGTCAGCGTGTCGTGGATGGGACGTCCGAGGGCCCCGGAACCCACAGGTGGAAATGGCACCTGGATCTGAAGGTATTTGGAGGGGACCCTTGGGGAGCAGACTGAGTAGGGGCGGAGTCCTGAGGGCTCAGCGTTGCTACAGGAAAGAGTCCAGAGCGTTCCTCCCTGTCTTCCACCAAGTTCGGGCGCAGTGTGAGGCCCGCAGTACTGACCCAGAAAGATGTTGGTACTCTCCGTCCTCATTGTCGTCCTGCCAGGCTGGTGCTTTGACCTCAGACTTCCAGCCTGGAGGAAACACTTCTGTCCTCTTAACAAGTGCTGCAGTTTATTTCACTTTGTTAAAGCAGCCCGGCCAAGACCTCATGCCTTGCTGACCACTGACCCATATGAAAAGTAGCATAGTTATGCCGATAGAGACTTAGACAAAGTATCTCTAAATATACAGTAGGGCACTGTTTCCTAACAATAAGAGGTTAATTTAACAGAAAAGATACAGCAATTTTAAGTCTATATGTAGCTATCAACAAGGCCCCAAAATATAGAAAGCAAATATTGAGCTAAAGGGAACAAAAGCAAAGCCTACATAAATAGAAAAATCATATTAGTAACTGTTAGAACAAAACATTAATAGCAATATGAGAGTCATAATATCTAACATGCTTAATCTAAAAATCGTGGTGCTCTGGATGTAGCTCAGTGGCGCCCTTAGTCTGATTCCCAGTACCAAAAAAAAAAAACCAACTTTCAAAGGTCACTTATAAAAGAACGAACCCAACAATTGTATAATATGTATTTCTATGGAACATTCTTAAAAACTGTGAAGGATATGAGATCTTATCCTATTTTCATTTTCGCTAGTTTAAATATTTTGTCGGTATAATTGGAGATTCACATGTAATTGTAGGAAATGAGAAGTTCTTTTTAGATTTTGCTCAGTTTCTCCCAGTGGCCACATTTTACAGAATTATAGTATGATATTATAATTAGAATATTCAAATGTATACAGTTTAATCTTCTTTAGCTTTCCCTGGTTTTTTTCTAACCCAGCCGTGTGTGCATGCATGTGTGTGTGTGTGTGTGTGTGTGTGTGTGTGTTTTCTAGGCTGTCTGCTCCCAAGGGTGTTTTGTGTACTTAGCTTGGGTCACAGTACTGTTGAGTCCTGGCAGCCCAGGGGTGCTTGTGTTGTCCTTTATATCACACATACTGCTGCTTTGCTAGTTCCAGGAGGTGCACTGTTGGTGAGTGTGCAGTCTTTCTGCTTTTCTGAGCTCGCTGTTTATTGCTTTAGACCTCCCTCTTAGCCCTGCTTAAGCTGGACCCTGTAGTTTATTGCATGCTGTGTTCCCAGTTTCATTTATTTAAAGAATTTTTGTTTTCACTTAAGAGTATAGCAAAGGGGAAGCAAGCAGGAGGGGTGGGGAAAGGAAAGCAGGGAATGGAATTAATGTGAGAAAATGGAAAAATGGAAACAAAGTCTTTGTAGATGGGGGGATGGAGGGGTTGAAGGGAGGGCAGGGGAAGGGGAAAAATAAGAACCAAGAGAGATTATGTAAAGGTGCAGATTTCCAATGATGAATGTCATTGTACCGTACACCTAAAATGCACCAATAAAATAATTTTTTTTTAAAAAGAGTACGGTCTCAATGTCATTCACTTAGCTGTAACTATGTGGAGCTCCTCATTCTTCATGGCTGAGTAGTACTCCATTTTATAGAAACCCCACATTTCTTTATCCAGTCTTCAGTTGCTGGGCAGGTCATTTCAGGTGGATGTGGCGCTGGCTCTGATCCCAGGAGGACGCAGTGGCATTTCTTTGGGTGTCACCTGCGGTGGCCTTGTCTATGCTACGTTCCGAGGTGGCCCAGGCGGTGCAGCTTTTCAGGGCGAGGCCTCCGTGCGGAGGGCTTGGTGTGGGCTCCAAGGACGGAGCGCTGCTGCCCCCTGCAGGGCACTGGGGTCCCGCTGGCCCCGGCTCAGCTCCCCTCTGCTCACGTCTGCTTCCTCCCCAGGAGAGGCCAACTGAGCTTGGAAACCAGACCTGCACTTTCCCCAGGGTCCAGTCTGAGCCCCGCCCCGCAGTTCTGGTGCAGACATTGAGAGGACGAATGACGGTACCGAGCCTGGGGTTCTCTGCGGTTTGAGGCCGCCCTGGGGCCCAGGATCCGGGCGCACCTGCTCAGCTCCGGCCCAGGTAGCCTCCGGGGTGGGGCGGGCTGCCAGGTGCCAGCCCTTGCATCACGAGCCCAATCGGGAGGTAGGCAGTTCCGGAGACGCCCAGGACGCTGAGCTCTGGGGGGCGTCAGTGCTCCTCGCCCCTCGGGCGCCCTGCTCCCAGCAACCCCTCTGTGTTCCTGGAAGGCGGGCATCGCCCCAGGCCAGCCTGGTGTCAGCCTGGAAGCCACAGTTTCTTTTCAGGAGCAGGGAGGAAGGTGCGAGACTCCTAATGGGGGCTGTGGGCTATACGGACGCATCCTGAGACCGTAACCTTAAGTGAAGTAAATCCTAGGCACGAATTTAAACATTGCACGGTTTCTCTTGCATGAGAAACCTGAAGTGTAAATAAGGAGCAAAGTTCAGGACCGATACTGGGAAGGAGGAAGAACTTGCTTAAATGGGAAGGGGAACGGGAGAGGGAGAAGGAAAGAAACAGAAAAGGAACAACAAAAAAGGAGAGAATTGAAGGACATAATGGAAACAGAGCTTTTGAAAAGTGGGAGGGAAAAAAGGGTTGGATAGAGGGGAAGAGAATAGGAAAAAATAATTAAGACTATGTACGTGTGCACATATCCCATGAGGAATGTGATCATTGTGTATGGCAAACATGCACTAATGAAAAAAATCCAGCACCCCGAAAAGAAACTTGATTAAAAAAATAACTCACTCAAGCATCAGTTCCCCACCTGGCAGTTAGCAGGAGAGCTTGAGGAGCCCAGGCAATGCCAGCAAGGAAGTGGCTCTCGAGGTGGAAGAGGGCTGGCAACTTGGAAGACTACAATCTCACAGTGGACAGAAAGCACCCTGACGGATGTTTCAGAAAGAAGCAGTCTTATGCATCTGTAAGAAAAGCTGAATGTGTTCGGCTGATACTGTCTCCTTCTTCAAAAGCTCTTTGCCCTACAAGATTCTGGAAGAGAATCATGTTGAGGTCAGTGAGACGTGAACCACCATCTCTCCATTCAAAATGTGAAGGAATGGGAGAGGCCCGTGGGAAATCATCATGTGATGGCATTACCAAAGGGAACGCATGCCATTGTGCTATGAGACAAACCACAGAACAGCACAAGGGGTGGAAATAGTATGAAGATATTTTCTAGCCACAGAAGTCACTTAGAAATCTGTGACAAAGGTACAAAGAGATAATCTTCAAAACTGAAAATGACAGTACACTTTTCTAAGTTATTCATATGTGAAAGAAGAAATTACAGCTACAGTTAGACAAAATTTTCATTTTTTATTTAGTTAAAACTATCAAAATTTATGGAAGGTAACTATAAAAGTACTTAGAGGGAGATTACAGTATAAATTGCATATGTTTCTAAAGCATAAATGTGAAAAACAGCTACTTACGTTTCATTGTTCAGATCCAGCAGAAACCATGATAAGTTACAGCCAAAATCCTAGGAGAAAAGAAATGACAAAGAACATAATCCAGTAAAAAACAAAAGCAAATAAATACCCAAGCCCAACAAACCAAACTTTTGTTATTTGAAAAGATTAATGACATTGATAAATCCCCTAGTGATACAAATCATGAAAATGGGGCAGAAAACAAGTTACCAACGTAAGGAGTGCATTGAATAGCATGCATTTATGCATTTATTTATTTACTTACTTACTTATTTATTGGTACCAGGGATCAATCTCGGGTCCTTGCACTTGCGCAGCAGGTGGCAAAACCACTGAGCTAAATCCCCAGCCCTTGAATAGCATTTTAAATCACACTTTAAAAAATAGCAAGCAATCCTTTTAAGTTTAAATGAACACAACCTTGAAAAATAGATAAAAAAGAGAAAATCTCGGTATTTTGCTATCTATTTTAAAAGATAATTGAACCAAAATTATGACTACTCGTGTAATGCGACACCATACAGCAGTGAAAGAGAACTATAGTTGCATACAATAAAACGGATAAACCTCACAGACACGATGAGGGAAAAAAGCTGAATACTATCAGTACAAAATGCATATCAGTCAAATTAAATGCACACTGCATTCTAACTTAAAGAGCAGCCTGTCATGAATGACTGCGTCTCGGCCTGCCACAGTAGCTGTGCTTCAGCCAGTGGGAGGCTGCTGTGCATCAGCTCACGTCTATGAAAGGCGCGGTGGGCCTGTGACCATTCCAGCTGTTTCTGTGTCATTTTCCTTCTCCATCTCTAAGTACCACCTCCCCACATCCTGGCCAGGTCGATCTCTCAGAATCACTATTGGTTGAAGCTGCTGCCTGATTCATGAATCTTTTTTTGCTCAAACATAATAAAATTTAACTCGTACAGAGTTTTTCTTTTACTACAACAGTTCCAAAACAGGCAAGACTAAGATGTGTCTGTTACAGTAAATGCATTATTTGCTCTGTGAATGCAGCCAGGATGGGATAAGGCATGAGCAAGATCCAGGGATCTGGTGAGGTCTCTGTCTAGAGCCCTAGCCCCAGAATGTGTGTGACAATCTCATAAAAATTAGTGCAATTATACCCTTAAGTTTGCATTCTTTCTTGCATGCATGCTACATTTCTATAAACATTGCAGTCAGCAACAAGAGAAAAAAATGGTCCTGTTTCTTATCCTAAATGCCTAAGATATCCAAAGCATTGTTGTCTTTCTCTTTCTGTACTTTTTTGCAAGATTGGATTATGTCCATAAAGAATTAAAAACTAAGTTTATGTTTAATTTTTAGGCCATATAAATTCACTAACTAATTTCAAGGGCAAAAAATCGGCTTATGAAGAATCTCAGCAGCGTGTCTCTATTGGACACTTAGCTGTTTGGGACAATGGGAAGATCCATATTAGGGTTTGGACAACTTCCTGTATAAATGTGAAAACATACTCATACATTGTATCAGGTTTATTTCATGTAACTTTTTTTCTATAGACTAAAGATTTGTGATAAAAATACAGCTATGTTGGCTCCTCATTACTGAAATCCTCTAATAAAATCCTTGAGGATCACCATTTAATGGAATCCTAGCAGTTTATTCCTATCTGATGTTGAAGGGCAGCAGCAGCACATCTCCCTTTGTGGGGTTAGAGAACAACATGTTCTGTCACGACTACTATATTTCCTAGTGATTTGGATGCACACACAGTCTTCAGACTCTAAATGTGTGTCCGATTAGAGAGACTGCTGCCAAGATGCTACAAAGAAGGTGCACATGGCGGCCAGCCACCTTGGGAGGACTCTGCAGCCTCCCATGCGACTTTTCTAAACAATCCATTGCGTTTGAAAAGACCCATTCATAACAGCAGCCTATAGATTACCTCAGAAGTGGGCATTTTCAAAAGGAAAGGTAATCTACTTACAAACCTAAAAGCTACAATTTAACCGCTGTTCTCTTGAGGGAATTGTGGAATTTGGATTGGAAACCTTATTTCTAGAAAGATATTCTGATACTTCTGACTTCATTCTTTATATGGAATGTTTAGGAACAATACTTCTCACATTGGTATTTGTAGGTCTCCAGAGAGCCAGAGCAAATTCCAAAGAGATGGAGCTATGGAAAATTTAAGAACTGTATGGTGGCCCTGGGATCGATGACTAAAACCTCCTCCCATTGCAGTTGCTGTTTATTCCTTTGATTAACATGTATCCAATCACGTTCGCCAAAACACATTTTTGGGACTGAAACATAGCACTCTGGCATTTTTTGTTTTATATATCACTACTTTTCCAAAGGTTGTCAGTTAAGAAATCAAGGTAAGTAGAGGTGTAGGTGTGTGTGTGTGTGTGTGTGTGTGTGTGCGCGCGCGCGCATGTTTATATTTCTTCTACACGTTGGTTTATATATGGGTTAAGGCTAAAATGAAGCTGGATGCAGGACAAAGATTAAGGAATAACTGGAATAGCTGCTGCAGAGTGTGGTGTACAACACTGAAGAATCATTTTTCCAGACTAGTCATCCTTAGTAAATCTAACTTTAGAGAATATCCAAATGAATAAAGCCTTTAATTAGTATTTTGGTATAAAACATCACATTCAGAGGAAAGCATTTTCAATGGCAGTTTTCAGTGTGTTGAGAAAGTCACACATTTTCACTCATATAATTCTGGAGAAAATATTTATATTTAATTTGCAAATAAAAATAAAGCAAAAAATTTGGATGGGCACAACTAAAAAGTGAAATAATTGCTACAGGGTAGTTTCTCAAGTTGAATTTAAGGATCAAGTTTCTAAAACTTTTGCTTTGATGAGAAACATTAATGTTTCCAATGAGAAGTTGTTTAAATTTTACTCCTGAGAACCACAGTGCTTTTTGTAGGAGTCATAATAGAGGTGAGAGTTTAAACACAAGAAGAAAAATACAGTGGACATATGAAATTTTCCTTTGCTTCTAAAGAGGTAATTGTGTAACTTCCAGGATTTCTCTCTATTCAACTGAAACAAATAACTAGTCTCAAAATAATATCCTCTTAGAATCCTTTCTGATTTGTTTGATTTCAGAATCCAAAGGAGTAAGTTTTATTACGTAAGGAATCCTTGCCTCCTCCAAAAAAGTTATTTTAAAAACTGTTAGTCAAGTGTCTCTCAAGCTTGTTATTTAATGCAGAATAGAGCTGTGAACCAATTTAAAGTTTAAAGAGCTATCAAATTTGCAGTATCCAAAACACCTAAGACTCAACATGCAGAAAATAATTTCATAGAGGCAAAATAATTGGAAAAATATTTCATTTGCTCCGCATGATGCTCATTGGTTCAACATGTAGATTTCCACAGACTCTTTGGAAAACAGACATGTTTTTTTGACGTGAGAGCAGAAGGGCTTTGTTTGCCAGGTGAATATTTCAGAATTCTCACAGCTCTGATGGAAAGCAGGTTTCGATTTGGTTATGAGCAGTGCAGTGAAAAGTTATGGTGAAATCAAAGAGGGCCTTTCTGGGAGAACAATGATTTATACCTAATCTTAGAGGTGATTATATAATCTGTTGCCAACAATTGATTTTTCAACTGGGAGCTGCACACATTTTCAGGAGGAGGGATGATGACTGATGTTGAGCTTTCTGACTTTGAAAAATAAACCCTGCTGAATAACACTAGCAAAGGTATTTTTTATTTTTATGAATACTGTTTACAAAGGGAAAATAATGGAGTTTTAACAACACTTAAGTTCTCCAGTAGTTTCAACAAACCAAATCTAAGTTTATTGGCTCTCTGTGACAGCCCTGCTGAAAACTACAGACTCCCATCCCTCTTACTATAATTTTTCTTTTTCTTTGTGCTTTTCACCTTCTAAAACTCTCCGTCATATAATTAATTTACTGTATTCATTGTTAGCTTGAAGTCTTCACACACTGTTGGATTTCCTAATGTATTTCATGCATAGGATGTTGTTCAAACATAGGTGATTCTCAGTATTTGTTGAAATCGAAGGGACAGCTTGTGTTAGGGTAGAAAAAAAATAAGATATCATTATTCTTATGTGCCAGGTACCAAGTGTGCTTACCAGTGTGTTAATGTCCTTTCACTGTGAGCAAACACCTGAGCTAACCTGCATTAATAGGAAAGAAAGGCTTATTGTGCCTCATGGTTCTGGCAGTTTCAGTCCATGGTTGCTGAGTCCTGTTGCATTGGGTGTTTAGTCACTAGTATGTCATGGTGGGATTATGTGGTACAAGAGCTGTTCACTTCCTGATGGCCAGGAAGCAAAAAAGAGAGCAGGAGGGGCCAGCATCCCAATCTCCTCCTAAGACACAACCCAGGGACCTAAACACCTCCCGATAGGCCCCGCCTAGTAAAGGGGCCACCATATTTCAGTCACACCAAAGGCTGGGGATCAAGCCTTCAACATAGGAGACTTTGGGCGACTTCTTAGATCAAAATTATAACAACCATTTGTGAAGTCCTTTCTTCAGTTCCACTTTCTCATTTAAAATTTACAAATAATCTTGCGAATTAAAGATGAGGAGCCTGAAGCTTAGGTAGGTTAAGAGCACATAGGCAGTGGGAAGCAGAGTCAGAAACTGAATTCCAGTTTGTTCAACTCCAGAGATTTTTCATTTTACCACAAAGTTCTGATTTAGGTAATATTTTATTCTTTCCAGTGCTTGCATTTGAACAAATATGTGTCAAATCTAATTGGACCTTATGGACTTCCAAATAAAAAATGAACAATTCTTGTAGCGATTGACAAATTTGTCTACGGAAAACTGGCCTTGCCTAGTAATTGAATTGTACCATTGGTTTTTGTTTGCTAGTTTTCAGAGAATGGAATTTTGGCCATTCTGCTTGGTGATCAGACACAGCCAGAATGTTGTCACCAGCTGCTTTGGATTGGCCAGAGCTGATTCTTCCAAAAATACTGCTCTTGAGAAGGGCAGGCCTATGATGTGAGAGCCACAATACTTCCATCAGGACATAGTATTAGGTCCTGATGTTTGTGTGGATGATATGGAAACCTCTCCCCTAAAGGCTGGACTTTTAAAAGTTTAACAGAAATGTTAACTCAACAAAGAAAGCCAAAGATTAAAGAATAAGTTTTACTTGGGATCTAAGGAAAGCTCATTTATGTCACAGGAAAGATAGCTCTTAGGACAAGCAAAAAATTGGAAAAAGAGCAATAGTGTTAGTTTCAATCTTTATTTACCAATTAAATAAAGTTGGCTCTAGGTTTTATCATTCTTTGTATTAAAAATTGAGGGGCAGATTTTTAAATGACTTATTAATTTAGTCAACGTCAAGATCATAAATGAATGGAGACATAACAAATATAAAACAAATTTTAGGATTCAAAATCACTGGGTTTTAGAGCCTGATCCTAAATAAAGATGTTTACTTTCACTTCTGAGGTCCATTCAACTTTTATTTTACTATCTTGTTTAATGAACAATAATATGTCAGTTGCACTGACATGTTTTAAAAATGCCTACTGCATAATTGTAAAATAATACATCTATGCTAATAAGGCATGATTTGGGATAATAAGCTGTAGAATGATACATAGATGAGAATGAATTGATCATTGGAAAGAAAAGCTATGTTTATTATAGCAATAATAATATGATAAATTAAAAAGCAATTGACTATTAGTCGGAGGCTATCTGTATTTTGAGTTCGTATTCACAAATTTAGGAACTAGAGTACCGTAAGTGAAAAGTGCACAAAACAAACATAACAACTATTCCTCAGAAAAGTATTTTTGGATAGACCATGGAGTAATTGAGTGTGAACAGGGATTTTTTGAATCCCTTAATAGCATGACTAATAAGACAAAGCTATTCTTGGTTATGGAAAGAAGGCATAATATTTAGTTCTAAGAAAAGCAATAATTGGTAATATATATTTTAAGTATTTCAGTAGCTAACATTTTTGACTGGGGTTTAACAATGGGAGTGTATTTTTCATAGATCGTATTTTCTGTCATCTCTTCCACCAGTTGAATCATGTTTCACTTTCTCTTCTGGCTTTTTCCTTTCTATGTATGCATTTGTGTGCTTTGCAAAAAAACCCCCAGAAAAATATGATAGATTTTTAAATAATGTTTAAAGATTTTTACACATGGTTGACTTTTTCAGTGATAATTATTGGTATAAAAATACCAAATGTTTTCAATAAGAATATCAATTTCATCCTTGTTTAGATGATTTTGGGGGGAAGGGGTAGGAAAGATGACTGTTTCTTAGAAGGGCATGGGAAATAGACTAAAATCCTTAGACTAGCCAGGTAAGGTGCCATTAGTTTAGAATGTCAAATAATGATCAGAACACATGGTTTAAAATTGCAAAATTTGGTAATTGTTTTTTGTGACCTTTTCTGGAATTTCTCATAACCACATAGCCCTCAAACATACCCAAGTTTACTCAGGAAATTTTTGGATGTGTACTAAATGCAGAATAAGATGCCTATAAAGTATTATAAATGGGTTGGGGACCAGACTTTGGTTTTCATTCTGACTTAGTTGCTCACTAGCAATGTGCCTGTGCACAAATAGCCTGGGAAGAATAGAGACTTCAGTGCTTATTGTTGGGCACTGTAAAGCCGAATGAAGGGATGTCTTCATTTAACTCATTCAGTACTATTTAGTGAGGGTTTACTTGTACCTAGTGAGGTTCTAGTCCTTAGGATAGATGTAGCAGTGCATCTCTCTTACGGAGGTTCAGGTTTAGTTTACTGAAGTATCCGTTAGAGAAAATAGTATCACCTGGGGGCCTAGTAAATGTTAGGCACGCTCAATATATTAGGTTTCAGTGGGAGAACTTTTGCACACATCTTAAAGTTCGATGTTGTTAGGAGATATAACTTTCTTCCGAGTTCAACCAAACTTTGTAAAAGTTTAGGAAAAGTGGGCCTTAGCAACCACTCGTCTGTTCCCCAGGGTTAAAAAAATAACTAGGCTTCAATGTAATTTTCTGCATATGTGTATAAATTAAATTCTACAAGATGTAGTTAGTTGTTAAGAAACTGAGAAAACTAGGAGAGTGAAAACAAGTAGTTAGACGTAGGCTTTTGATACATTTAGATCCGTCCTCCTCTTCCCTGTGCAATCTCCCTGTCCCCACTGGCTTCACTGAATTCTTCTCTGTTCTGGCTCAGTTCATCAGTATTACGGTATCCTGTAGTTAGTTAAAATAATAATTTGAAATAAATATAATGACTATACCTATCAATAAGGCTTATAATAAATCATAAGCAGACGGTATTTAAAAATCTGACCAACTTGAAACATGGACCACAAGCGTAGAGGAAAATATATCTGAATCCTGGAGCCATCACAAAAGATTTGGAATGTCCTTCTCGCTAAAAAAGAGAGATACCAAGCGATATGAAACTGAAACGAGAAATTTCAGGGAAGCGTGAGACATGGAGGTTCTGAAGAACAAGAACACAGATGCCCACTTTGGAAGTTCTCCATAAAACGATATAAAAAGCAGCCACAAAACTGAAGTATGAATTTGAAGGAGACTTGGGGTTGGCCACCACCCCCAGGAACTTCATAAGAAAAGACCATGGGTGATTTCTGATTACTTGAGACAAGAAACATACTCCTAAGAAACAGGAAGGAAAGAAAATTCTGAGAGAAGTCAAGAAATTAATTAATACGGAGCTGCATCCTTTGGCTTGCATTTCTTTCTTTAGCTATGGGGCTTAAACTAATTGACAAATATTAACTTGAGGTGGATATTAACCTCAGGAGGGTAGATCTAAATATAACTATTGCTCTTTGAGGCCTTGCTTACTGTTGTTGTATAATACTATTTTTCTAGATACTGTACTGTTCCTGAATGCAAGTCATTATGTAGGAGAATCAAAGAATTTAATATTAAAAGAGACCTCAATGATGACCACACTGGAAGTTCTTGCTTTGTGGTGGAGAAGGGCTAGTCAGTGATAGGTCACTCAGCAGAAGTTGGCCAAGACAGCCTGATATGCACTCTTCGGTTCTCTTGGCAAAATTAGTTTAATTCGCATTGCTTATCTGAGGTTCAATGTCTGGAAAACTCAACCATCTGGTAATTTATGCTTTCTTGGAAAAACATACATTTCATTAGGAATCGAAAGGAGTTACACAGAACTTTGTTTCTCTTACATTTGTAGCACAACTATTGTCCATGATCTCATCCTTAATTGTATGTGTGGTTCTATTATTTCTTTTGATTTGGTTGGTCCTTACACTTTGTGTTTTGGCTTTTCATTTGCCTTTTAAAGTCTGCTCTTACATCCTCAACTGCACTTTTCCCTCCTTCACCATGATTACTTTATTATGTCTCCATGACTTTTGTTTCTTACTTGAATATTTATTTTTATTTTTTAAGATTAACAAAGCAGTTAAGGTCATACACTGACTACAGATTTGATTCTGTCCCTTATGTTTTTTTTTTTTTTTTTGAGACAGGGTCTTACTATGTACTTCAGACTGGCCTTGAACTCTGTGTAGCTAAGGCTGGCCTTGAACTCACAGCAATCCTCCTGCCTCAGCCTCCCGAGTGCTGGGATGACAGTCATCACCACGCCAGCCTCTCTCCCTTCTGTTTAGAAAGCATCATTTCACTGTTGCTCCCCGAGTAACCTGTATTTGAAATACTGGTTCCTGCTGAGTCAGTCATTACACAAGATTGAGCTGAAGAGAAAATAAAGCAATGAGTAGTCAGAAATATGGATTTGTACAGGTTATACTTTTAAAGCTCATTAAATTGTATTTCACAGTCAATTTAACCTGCTCTGACTTAGTGCAATTTTCTAGTCTTTAGAGTGAGCTTTTCCCCTTGCTGTACAGTATCTCCTAAGACCTCTGTGGTTTGTGTGTATGTGGGGGAAAGATCCACCCAAGGCGTGGTGAATGTTCTGCATGTGCTCAAACATGGAGCCACACCTTCAGCCCACAGTGTCTCCTCTTACTTGAAAGAGTTTAAGAGTATTGTGCATAGCTCCTAGCCTAATTCTCAGAGTATTGAATCCTCATTTGTTATATATTATTAGATTCTAAAGCAATGAAATAGATAAATTTTTTAATTAACCAAACTATTTAAGACTTTTTCTGCCATTTACAGACTTCATTTTAGATGAGTGCAACATCTAATCTGCCACAAAACATGATCTCTATTTCTCCAACCCATTTTACTCTCTTCCTGCTTATTTCCTTAAGCTTAATATCTAAAAGAAGAAGGGGTGTGTGTGTGTGTGTGTGTGTGTGTGGTGTTGGGGAGAGTGTAGGATGAGACTGAGGTTAAGCAGATATGGCACACTGGATTAATAGAATGTGCCCTCTATTCAATAGCAGAGCCATTGCTTTGTTTTCTTCTTGGCGTGTATCTTGTCCACTGTGGGCAGAGCTTTACATGAGCTAACAGGTCTTCTTCTATTTCTAGTGAATAGGTGTCCACTTGTGCACTCTTCGGTTTATCTAATCTGCTTTGTGGTGGATGGAATCTCTTTGGGATTGTTCACCCTAGTTTTTCACTTTTGTTTTTGTGTATCTGTGGTTTTCATGACCAATAAGTTAGAATGCTGGAAGAAGTTGTTTTAGGAATGAGAAGCCTTGTGTTTGTTTTTAAATTTGGGATTCTCTCTTAAATGATACTCTGAGTTAGCGTGTCAATTCTGTTAATTATTCCGCAACAATTTCAATGGCTACATGGAAGGAGATAGGGAGTTTGGGCACAGTGGAAACAATGAAAATTTGACATCGTAACAAGATAGTTAACTGTGAGTAGCAGTAGGACGCACACGAGCCCATGGAAAATTATTTCTAGATATGTAAATAGATTTAAAACTCCACTTGTCATTAAGATTATTTTAAATTATACTATTTTTTCAAACTGTACTATGAAAAGTAGTTTAGTTTTAAAAAGTAAATTTATTTAAATTGTTATTAGGTAGAGTTGAATATTATCTAAAATACTCACAAAAATACAGGCTCCAGCTCCTCAGTACTATTCACTCTATTAGATATCACTTAGACGTTTGTGTGTATATGCTATGCATTGCCCATGCACATGTAGACACATATTTGTGCCTCACTATTTGCTATTGCAGTTTTGCAGGAAATATGACTGGTGGGTGTGCATCATAAATATAGTGAAAACACGACACCACTATGCCATAACAAAAGAGAGAACACATACATGTTCTTTATTTGGCATCTTCCCTAACCAGCTGAAAAGTATACTTAAATTGTCTTTTAAGAATTTTCAGACACCTGACATATTTGTTCAAAAAGTTTAACCAGTTTCCTTAAAGCCATGTGAAAATGTCCTGTGGTTGCTATGGTTTCCTAGCCCTTGATTTGATGCTGTATTGTTTGAGGCCATGACCTAGTGACACTCCACAAGTCATCATCTGCCTCCTCCCAACCAGCTGCACAGTTGCTGCCAGGCTGATCTGCCTTCATCTGCACCAGGCACACAGTCAGATATTTCTGTGGACAGCCCAGGCGGCACATGGCCTGGCATTCTTTGGCCCAGGCACGCTGACATCGTAGGACCTTTACAGAGAATTACAGAAGGACAGAATCACTTTATGAAGCTTCATACGGAGTGTGGAAATGATGCGCTATCAAAATCTGGGTTTGATTCCAAGTCACTCAAGGAATGTTGTCTTAAGTCTCACGTAGTCCAAAGAGATTTTCCACAAAAAGCCATTATGGGAGAAGAGAATCATTATGGGAGAAGAATCATTATGGAAGAATCATTATGGGAGGAGTCATTATGGGAGAAGTCATTATGGAAAAGATACACTGTGTGTGTGTGTGTGTGTGTGTGTGTGTTAGGTGTTTGCTGGGCGAGAAACACAGACAGAAATGTTGAAAGAGAGTTATGTGCTTGGATGTTTTAGCACTGCTCTAATATTCAAACCAGATTGGTTTTTGGAGTAAAAAATGGACAATTTACCAATACATAGAGTTAACTGAGTATTAGCGTTCTACATTAAGTCAGTTTACACGTGCAATCAGGTGACCTGTGGGAAATCATAGCCGTGCCATCTTAGAGTGAACTGCTTGATTTCAGTTTAATGTAATGGTAGCATGTAATTCCAGCCTCATTCTAGGCTGCTCCAGCTTTGAACCACTTGAGCTCTGTACCCATCCTCTACCCCAAGTTCAACTTCTGCACCATCTGCAGAGTTAGTGATGAGCAGCATTTATATAAAAAGCAGGATTCAAAATTCTAAACAGTTTCATGTCAGTCTATAGTCATTTAGAAAAAGGAAATGAACATGTTTTTTACTTGATGCCAAACATCTGAATGCTACCATTCCTTGTCAGAAAAGAAATAGATTTCCAAATAAATAAATACAATAAAATCTATGTCAAGTTCAAAGAGGCCTTGAGAGTAATGTTGTGAGAAGCAATTCCAGCATTGTCTCTAGTTTACAACAAAGTAACTGAAAATAATCTTTTATATGGATGTGGAAGTGGAGGTTGAATAATTACTTTTGGGGAAAAGGTATTTTTAAATTTCTTCCATATTTTAAAATAATGAGATACTGCATTTATTGAGATTTTATTTATAGCAATGCTTCAGAAAGGAAGTGAAGACCAACTTCTAAATTTTTCTGTTGGATTGAAGTCTTGATTGGAAATATATACACATTTTGGTTCTTTAATTTAGGATCCACTTCTCAAGTGTGGAAATGGACGAATACACACATATTTTCAGAAAGTAGTAAACCTTAGGAATTAGATTATCTTAGAGATAAAATATACAGCAAAAGATGAGTTATCTTCAAGAGGATTCTGGAAGATATTTTAGTAAACTAAAATATTTTTTTCAATATCTCAAGCATACTGTCAGGGCTAGTACCCTTAGAAAATAATTTGAGTATCAAACACTCTTAAGGAGTGAACCCAGCTCCAACATGGTGACTGTATCACTGAGTAAAAGTAGTCCTTATTTCCTGGTGTGAACTTCCCCTTACTCAAATGGTGGGTCATTAATCACGACGACTACTTCTCGTCTACAGGCACGGGGACCCATCCTTGCAGACTTGGAGATTGTCCAGCTTGGTTACGTAACCCAAGCAGATCCGGAGAAGGCATGGGGGTGGGGGAGCATCATGTGTATATTATGTGAGAAACAGTCTGTTGCCCTCTGAGATTACACCCACTGAATACCAGATAAAGCTACAGGTTCCCAGGCCATTTTTGTTGCTCGTGGACAGAACCTGGCTAAAAAGTCAATGATACAAATGAAAAACAAAGGAGTGAAAGACAGATTCCTAATGATGTCATTCAAAATTCTGGATTCCGCTGTGCATAGAGGTTTATACCTACTTGGGTTTTCTCATTAAAGAGGTCAACACATTATCATTTTCTTAAACCTAGGTGATCAGGGGATTTTCCACTTCAAAAGAAAAGAGATCTTAATCCTATAGATATCTTATCCCAAATAGTTAGCTAAATGCTGCTCAGATTAAAGACTATTGATGCTGGAAAAGTGGGGACATCAAAAGCAGAGCTTATTTTGGAGCACACCTTATTGTCAGAGAGCATGTTCCTGGAGGTCATGGGGCTGGGGTCTCCAAGAAATGTGGGCAGAATCTGCAGACACATGGGTTTTGAAGGACCAGAAGGTAGAAGAAAAGTGTAGAAAGAATGAAAAGTGTGCAAATCAAACTTTGCCACTGCTTAATGTTGCTAGAAAGAGCCTCAGAGAAATCCTATGTTTTTCTTTGACTACATTTTAGATACTTATTAAATTTTTTTTCTCTTAATATTAACCTGTTTTATTATCTTTTTTTGGTACTGGAGATCGAACTCAGGATCTTCCGCTTGCGAGGCAGGCTGTTTTATTATCTTTTAAGTTAGATTTAACCTGGATCATTTATTTTATTTTATTTTTATTTATTTTTTTTAAGTTCTTTTATTGGTACATTTAGGTATACAATTCATTTACATTTATCACTGGGTGGTGTACCTGCACATGATGCATCTTGGTTCATACTTTTTCCCCATTACCTGTGCACCCTTCGCCCGCTCCACCCTTCCCTATTTACATAGATTTCGTTTCCATTTTTTTTCTTTTCTCATAGCTTTTCCTTTCCCTCTTTTCCTTTCCCCTTCCCCTCCCTTCACCCCTTCGTCTTTGGACCTTTTTTCCTATTTCAAATAATCAATTATTCATTTTAATCATTTTAACCCTTGTTTACATTATCAGTCGCTCACACCAGAGGAACTATTTGGTATTTACACATGTGTGTCCTATTTATTTCACTTAAGAGTATGGCCTCAATATGCATCCATTTAGCTATACATGTCTCTAGTTTCTCATTTTTTATGGCTGAGTACTCCATTTTATATAAAAAGCACATTTTCTTTATCCAGTCTCCAGTTGATGGGCACTTGGGCTGTTTCCACGCTTTAGCTAATACAAACTGTGCCGCTATGAACATGAGTGCACATATATCACTATGGTATGATTCTTTTAATTCTTTGGGGAAGATCCCCAGCAGGGAAATAGCTGAATCAAATGGGACCTCTAGTCCTAGTTCTTTGAGGTATCTCCATACTGATTTCCACAGTGGTTGCACCAGTCTACACTCCCACCAGCAATAGAGAAGGGTTCCTTTCTCCCCACAGCCCCACCAGCATTTGTTATTTGTTGATTTCTTGACAGCAGCCATTCTTTCTGGGGTGAAGTAGAATCTCAGTGTTGTTTTCATCTGCATTTCTCGAATGACCAGTGATGTTGAACATTTTTTCATATATTTGTTTGCTGCTTTTACTTCTTTGTCTGAGAAATGTCTGTTCATTTCAGATGCCCATTTTTGAATTTGGGTCTTTGAATTTGGGGGGTCTGATTTTTTCAATTCTTTATATATTCTAGATAGTAGTCCTTTGTCTGAGGTAGAGCTGCTAAAATTTTTTTACCATATTGTAGGGTGTCTGTTAGCTCTGTTAGTGGTTTCTTTTGCAATGTAGAAACTTTTTAATAAGATGTGATCCCAGTTGTTGATTCTTTCTGCTAGTTCCTGTGCTGCTGAGGTTTTGTTCGTGAAGTCTTTTCCTGTGCCAATGTCTTCAAGAGTTCTACCTAACTTATCTTCCAGCAAGTTTAGTGTTTCTGTCTTAATATTTAGATCTTTAATCCACTTTGATCTTAGTTTAGTGCATGGTGATAGGTATGGGTCTAGTTTTAATCTTTGGCAGGTTGAAATACAGTTTTTCCAACACCGTTTATTAAAAAGGCTATCTTTCCTCCAACGATGGTGGTTGGCTCCTTTGTCAAAAATGAGGTGGCTGAGCATGTCTGGAGTTGTTTCTGGATCTTCTAATCTATTCCACTGATCCTCAGGTCTGTTCCTTTGCCAGTAGTAGTTTTGGAAGTATGGCCATTTTCACTATATTGGTTCTTCCTACCCAGGAGCAAAGGAAGTCTTTCCATTTTCTTGTATTCTCTTTGATCTCCTTTTTCAAAGTGCTGTAGTTTTCAGTGTAGAGGTCTGTTGCTTCCTTTGTTAGATTGATTCTTAGATATTTCATTTTTTTGGATACTTTTGTAAGAGGAATTATTTCACTCATTTCTCTCTCAGTGAGTCTGTTATTTGTGTACAAGAAGGCTATTGTTTTTGAGTGTTGACCTTGTATCCAGCTACTCTAGTGAATCTGTCAATTAAGTCTAGAAGTCTTTTGGTGGAGTTTTTTGGGTCTTCTACGTAAAGTATCATATCGTCAGCAAATAATGACAGTTTAAATTCTTCCTTTCCTATCTTTATTCCTTTTATTTCTTTCTCTTTTCTAATTGCTGTGGCTAATGTTTCCAGAACTATATTGAACAGGAGCAGTGATAGTGGGCATCCTTGTCGTGTTCCTGATTTTAGCATGAAAGTTTTCAGTTTTTGACCATTTAGTATGATGTTAACTGTTGCTTTTTCATAGATAGCCTTAATCAGGTTGAGATATAGACCTTCTATTCCAATTTTCTGTAGGGTTTTTATCATGAATTGGCATTGGATTTTGTCAAATGCCTTTTCTGCATCTATTGAGATGATCATATGTTTTTTGTCCTTGACTCTGTTAATATAGTGTATTACATTTATTGATTTATGAATGTTGAACTATCCTTGCATTTCTGGGATAAATCTGACTTGGTCAGGGTGTATGATCTTCTTGACGACCCTCCGTATTCTGTTTGCCAGTATCTTATTGAGGATTTTTGCATCTATGTTCATTTGGGAGATTGGCCTGTAGTTCTCTTTTTGGGTTGGGTCTTTCCTGGTTTTGGAATCAAAGTAACACTTGCTTCCAGCAATGAATTTGGAAGTATTGCTTCCCTTTCAATTTCCTTGATGAGTTTAAAGAGTAATGGCATTAGTTCTTCTTTAAATGTCTTGTAGAATTCAGCAGTGAAGCCATCCAGACCTGGGCTTTTCTTTGTTGGTAAATATTTTATTACATTTTCAATTTCACTCATTCTAATTGAGATGTTTAGAATTTCTATATCTTATTCATTTAACTTTGGCAATTTGTATGTATCTAGGAATCTGTCCATTTCTTCTATGTTTTCCATTTTATTAGAGTACAGATTCTCAAAGTAGATAATGATGATCCTCTTGATTTCTGTTGGATCTGTTGTGGCTTCACCTTTTTCATTCTTAATTGCATGCATTTGTGCTTTTCTTTCCTTTTCTTGATAAGGTTGGCTAAAGTTTTATCAATTTTATTTATTCTTTCAAAACACCAACTCTTTGATTCATTGATTTTTTTGTATCATTCTCTTAGTCTCCATTGCATTGATTTCTGCTCTGATCTTCATAATTTCCTCTCTTGTATGAGCTTTGGATTTCTTATGCTCTTCTTTTTCTAGCAGCTTGAGGTTCTGCATTAGGTTATTTATCTGAGTTTTCTCTTTTTTCCTAATATGGGCATTCACTGCTATGAATTTCCCATGTAGAATTGCATTCATTGTGTCCCATAGATTCCTGTATGTTGTACTTGCATTTTCATTTACTTGTAGAAATTGTTTAATTTCTTCTTTAATTTCTTCTGTGACCCATTGGTTGTGCAAGAGGGTGTTATTCAGTTTCCATGTGTTTGTGGGGGTTTTGCAGTTTCTTATGTTATTGATCTCCAATTTTATTGCACTATGGTCTGATAATGTACAGGGGGTAACTTTAATGCTTTTACATTTACTTAGACATCCTATGAGCTAGCATACTTACAATAAGCAATTTCAAACTATCAACCCAGGAGTTAAACCAAGGATAGTACCAAAAACAAAAATGAGAAGACATTTAAGCAAGGCACAAACTCAAACTTCCACCCCACCAAGGGTAAATCCTGGGGGAAATGAGATGGAAAAGTCCAATAACCAACCACCTGGACACCCTGAACTGATAGCCCAGGAAGTAGCAAAACAGATGAATGAGGGTCTAGAAAAATTCAAAGCAGAAATAATCTCCCAGATATTTACAGAGATCGTGATCAGAGTGAAAGACATGATTAGAGGATCTAGAACAGTAACAGATTAAAAAAAAATAGATGAGCGCAGAAATGTGCTGGAAGCCATAAATACCCAGCATAAGAAAGAAATGGAAACCATGATTGCCAACATAAGAAAGAAATGGAATCCATGAAACAGGTTCAAACAGATATTCAGGAGATCAAAAACTCCACTGAAAGTTTACACAGCAGATTAAGGGAATCTGAAGATAAAATATCAGATATAGAAGACAGGATCGCGGTTAGAGACCATGAAAACAGAGATTTCTTAAAAATAGTTAGGGACCACGATAAATCAATCCAACAGCTGCTAGATGATGCAAGGAAGAATAACATAAGTCTGATAGGAGTCCATGAGAAAACAGGAGAAAGCACAAATGACATAAAAAATCTGTTCACAGAGTAATAGTGAAAAACTTCCCAGATAGAGGTAGAGAATTGGACATACAGGTAAGTGAGGCATGTAGAACTCCAACTAGCCATGATAAAAAAAAAATCTACATCTAGACATATAATAGTCAAGATCCCAGAAACCCAACAGAAGAACAAAATCCTACAAGCAGTTAGAGAAAAGAAACAAATCACCTACAAAGGAAAGCCCATCAGAATCACAGCAGACTTCTCAACACAAACCCTCAAGTCAAGGAGAGCCTGGAGTGAAGTATTTCAAGCCCTAAAAGAAAATAACTTCCAACCTAGACTGTTGTATCCTGCAAAATTATCTTTCAAAATTGATGGGGAAATTAGATGCTTCCATGACAAAGAACACCTGAGAAATTTCATGAACGCCAAACCAGCACTATAAGCAATTCTAAACAATATCCTAGAAAAAAACAATGAAAGTTACAACTCCATGAGGCCCAACAGAGGAAACCAGGCAAGGTAAGACACTAAAGGGAAAGGGGGAAAAATAAGAAATAAAAGAGCCAACAAAAGTAAAACATCATGACAAGGATAAATCAATATCTATCAATTATAACCCTCAATGTTAATGGCCTCAATTCACCAATCAAAAGAAATAGACTGGCAGAATGGATTAAGAAGCAAAATCCAACAATATGCTGTATACAAGAGACACACCTAACTCAAAAGGAAATTCGTAGACTGAAAATAAAAGGATGGAAAACAGTTCTCCATGCCATAGGAACTCAGAAGAAAGCAGGGTAGCAATCTTATTTGCAGACAAAGATTTCAAACCAAAACTAATTAAGAGAAACAAAGGTGGTCACTACATCCTTTTGAAGGGAACAATCCAAGAGGAAGAGATGACAATCCTAAATATATATGCACCAAATATGAATGCCCCCAACTATACAAAACAAATATTAATGGACATGGAAAACCAAATAAACACTGACACAATAGTAGTGGGGGAACTTAATACCCCACTATCACAAACAGACAGATCATCTAGAAAAAAAGTTAATAAGGAAATTCTAGAACTGAACCAAGTTATTGAACAAATGGATTTAATAGATGTTTACAGAGTTTTCTACCCCACAACATCAGAATACACATTCTTTTTGACTGTACACGGATACTCATTAAATTTTAAAACATAAACCTTGACGGCTTTGCCTTTAGGCTTCTGTACTTCGGATTTCAGTGATTAAAAAGTAATCAGGAATAAAAAGAACACAGACTGTGACATTGTGGTCCAGATTTTTTTGTTGTTTTAATGTCCTAAAAAATTAAACAGTTTTGACAAAGTAAATAAGTTCTAGTGGCTTTCCTGTTTAATAAAATGTAATCTCTAATGTTGCAGTGAAGCCCTACTGATATTCTTCCATCTGAAGACATATTTGAATGATAAAATCTCAGCAGCAGATATTGTGTATATTTTCTGCATAGTTCAGATATAACTTAATGTCAGCAAAGATTTAATACTATGCTCATATAAATTGTCACTGTTATCATAAGAAAATATTCTGAATCCAATTTTAAATTGGTAACATCTGCTCAGCAAAAATCCTCAGAGTTTATTTCTCTCAAACTAATTTGGTGAAAATCATAAAGGTTAATTTTTTCTGTCATTAAAGTAAATTCCCACAAAATGTATATATGTTTGTCCCTCCAGTGGACTAAGTAGAATACATGGCTGAAAGTTCTGGTAAATGGTCCGGCTGAAGCAAGGGCTGAGATTTCTTGGAGGGTGTTAATGTCTGTGGGAATGCTAACTGAGAGGGAGTGGAAGGTAATGAAATCAGAGTCCATAGCGACAGGCTTGAATTTCCGAGGGGCCACCTGGATATCTTGTTCTCAGTCACTTTCTCTCATATTTTATTTTCCTCATTTGAACAGGTCAACAGTCATTCAAAGCTTTCATAACATCTGAGGGAAATCATGCCATTACTTTATTTGTAAGTTTTAAAGTATGCACATAGTTTATTTTTAGGATTCAAAACATTCAGCCTCTACCATCCTTTCTTTACTTGATTTTTTCAAAGTTTGAAATAGTCTGGGAATCATTAAGTGCCAAATGCTTTCATTGGGCTCATAAACAATGGAAGATTCCATGGTAAATGTATCTACTTCTCAGGAAGTTTCAACAAAACACATTTTCACTCATTTAAAGCAATAAGAAATAAATCTTGAGGTCTTTTAAGAAAGGTACACGTTAGACCCTAGGAAGCTGACACAGTACTAGATTTCACAGAAAAAGATCACAAAAGCTACCCTGCATGCCCCATAAATTCTGGAGGTTCTTGGAAGTTTTGACATGCATCTCGGTATTGGAGCAATTCTTCTTTGTCTCACTATTTATCTCTTGACCTATCGACTTGGCTAAAATACGAGACCAGAGAATAAGTTCTCAAGAAGCTACATGGATTTAATCAAAGAGAAAAAAAATGGAAGTCAGGTTATTATCTAAAGGAGAGACCAAACTATTTCATTGTTTCCCAGTGTCGTATGGCTTTAGACTTAATTTTCTCCCTGACAAATGTATTGTGGCTTATTATAATAATTCCTTGAACTTTCATATGCAAGCTAATGCCCTTTAAAAAATTTACCTGATAGGCATGACAATTACTCACATGGTTAGACAGTAACTGTAAAATTAGTCAGTAAATATCAGTATATATGCTGACAAGAGTAATGGGATTCAGATGCTCTGCAGTGCAATTCTGCTCAGCACTCGTTTCTTCCTGTTTGGAAGAGAAAGCGATACTGGGTCTCTACTGATAAGATCTCTGTTGATCTCCACTGATTTGCTGTGAGAATAATATGAAACTAACAAAAACATGATTGCATGCACATAATTTCAAACAGTTGATAATACATTATTATAACACAGATTTCACAGACTCATACTCCAAAGACCCCTCTCTCACAACATCATGGGATACTTGTCAAAAGTTTAGGTCTCTTGCCATCTTTCGGCCTCCTGACTTTGTGAATTAGGTAGCCGGTGCGGGCAGCCTCCCTAACAGGTCTCCCTGTGTTGCTCCAGTTGTCCTCACTGCTTAAAAGCTGCCCCTTTGTTTTGGGACAAACTGATGAAGGTTGGTTGGAACTTGCCAGGATTTGAGCTGAGGAGGAAGAAGGTGGGGGGAAGGCTGGCTTCACACAGGCATGGGCAGGGACTGGGTCAGGTGAGTCCTCTGTGACAGCAAGGGGGACCTGTGTGGAACCAGCCCAGAGAGGGACGCTGGTAACTGCACTCTCTGTCCCTTCTCGGGCACAGCAAAGTCTGATCTACGTTCTGAACGTTAGAGAAATTAAGACCCTTGGGAAGTCATTGTTCAAGATTGTTTCTCAAATATTCCGGCTGGAAGACACAAACATAGTGATTGAGATGAATCATCCAAGCTCGAAGGCCAAAAAAAAAGTGTCAGAGGTTAGCTGAAGGTAAAAGGAGATTAATGGTCCCATGCAACATCAATGGACCAGACACAATGAGAGCCTTCATTGAAAGGACAGCATATTTTTTTTTAAGAGTAGGAAAATTTACTGGGGAGTAGGAATGCGGAATAGGAATGGGGAATAAGAATAGCTCCTGGGAGACAGGAGGGATCCCAAGTGGGTTGCCCTGAAGGGATCGAATAGTGAGCTAATGTGTAAGTGTAATTCGGCCTGTAACTCTTTCTGGAAAATGTCTAGCTTGTTTCAAAGAATTAGGTTGAGAGTAATGCAACTGAAAAATAAATTCACTAGAAAACATAACTGAAAACCTTTCACCGATATGTCTGAGACTGTCTTGGAAGAGAGTGGGAGGCAGTAATAGGGACTGAGGGGCAGAGGGGTTGGGGAATTTGTGCTTGTGGAGTGAGTGGATATTGGGAAAAAAGGGATCCTATTTTGTGAGGTGTATTCCTTTCGAGAATTTGCTGGAACTTGCGTCTGGGTTGGAAAAAACTTCACACTTGAGAACCCATTACAATTAATCTAGTTACTGTTTGAATTTATAATATATTTTATGATATATATATCTGCTTTGCTAATTGCTGATTTCTTTCTTGACTATTGATGTTTTGGGGGCTGCTTTTCTAATACATCAACCTCAGGCAGTGTGCTCTGCCAAATATTTAATAATGGGTTATGAAGTAATTTCTATTGAACATTATTACCCTTACAGTGCAGGAAATGGAAACCCAGTGGACTACAAATGACTGTATTGTCCAAACGCAATGCTAGAGTTGAAGGAGAAGATTTATGGACAGGAAAAGGCCACGTTAAAAAGCACTGTTAGAAGTAGCATCACACAGTAGCTGACCCATGCTTTGCAGTACAATGATGAGCCTCTCTCACAAATAGGATGTTCAGCCAGCTGAACACACCTCTGAGTGTGTTACACAAGAAAAGATAACAAAGTGTCCATCCACCCACCTTCCTTCCCTCCTCCATATCCAGGTTTTCTTGTATATGACTCTGCTTTATGATTTAAAGTACACCAGGTGATAGAATGAATTACTCTAGGAGAAAGAGGACCTGGGATTTATCTGCTAAAACCTTACCATCTAGTGATACAGTCTTTTCAGGTTTGAGGTGACTTACCTATAAGTGAGGAAGATTTGCATGACTCCATTCCATTCCGTGAAATGTTTTTCATTATGTTGCAAGAACCTCCTGAGTTGCCAAATTTAAAAGACAGGGAGTTTTCATTAGGAAAGCTGAAATCCATTAGAAGCGAACATGGAAATAAAGGTAGGTCATATGTGTTTTGGGAATCCTATCTTTAGGAAAGCATATTAAATATATTAAATGGAATCAGGCATCTTCTCTCATATCCCATGGGAAATCTATTGTCTCATTTTTCCAAAAATTTCTAGGTCATACATATTAACATTGTCAGTTTTTTCTTTGACTTTGGCGGGTCCGAGTTCCTGTCCCTACCAAGCAATGGATTTAACATAAATCTAATCTCCTATGTCCTCCTTTGTTCTAGGAAAGATATCTCATCTGTGAGGGGTAACCCAGGGCAGAGCATTTGGTGACAGTCTTGATGTTTTCATGGAATTCTGGCTCCGGCATCAATTGGGCGGGTAGCTTTGATATAGGGGGAAGAGCTGCAACTCCCAAACCTAACATATCTGAAACGCGAGTTCGTATTCTCTAAAATCGAAGAATGAATTCTAGGAACAACGGAGGTTAAGAGTAGGAAAAATTTATTGGGAGAAAGAAAGCTTCTGCCTAGGAGAGACAGAAGGGGGACCTGAAAGTGGGTTGCCCGCTCACCCCACTTTTCAAAGATGTTTTATACAGCAAAGCCACGTGGTGAGGCGGGTGCAAAGTGGGACAAAACTATAAGACCCAATGGAAATTTACAAGGTGGGCATGAGGTGGGACAAGACCTTGACCGACCAGTAAGATTCTAAGTACAGTCACCCAGGTCATATTGATTAAATGGGGATCAAATGGGAAAACAAGACACATACAAGGAATTTTCCATGTAGAATATCAATCACTGCCATCTATCCCAGGGGAAGTAGCGCCTCCTTTTGATAATGCTAACCAGTGAATGTGCCTCAATTGTTCTCCATGTTGGCTCCTGGAGGGCTGATGCCTTAAAGGAGGCCCTGTCTAACTGCCTGCAAGGTATCTAATTGGCTTACCTATCTGCAATAGCTTAACTTTAGTGTTCTTACTTTGTCCCAGCCGTAGAAAACAAAGGTAACAGGTCAGTGAGTTACAGAGGGTGTGGCATTATAAGTGGAAATAAAGAAATGGAATGCTCTGATGTTTCCTTTACCTAATCGTTTCATAGAGATTTATTGGTCATCTGTGGTAGCACATGAAAAGCACTGCATTAGAAGCTGGGGTTACCAGGAAGACAAACTAGTAGGGTGACAGTCCTGCAGGGTGTAGTTGCCCGGAAGATGGGTTCGGCCCTTTGTCCGTGAGCACCCGGAGGGTCTGACCTGTCAGTGCCATGCGGCTGCTTGCAGAGAATCCAGTATGGCCTCAAAGCTGCAGCCACCCCTTCGGGATCGGCACCTTCACGCAGGCCACCGCAGGGCCTTCTGAGCCCGGCCCTTCGCGCCCAGCCTGCTTCCTTGTGGTCTCTTCACACAGCGGCAGGAGAGACTATGAGAAGCTGAGAGACGGTTTATGACTCCGTTTAGCTCAAGACCTTCTAAGACCCCACTTTCTGGGAGCGAATCTGAGTCGACGGCGGTCCTGTTAGGCTCTGCGCAGCCTCTGGGGCGCCTGTCCTGCCCATTCTCTGGCATCTTTCTACCACACAGACATGCCAAGCGCGCCTCCTCGCTGTGACTGCTTTTCTCCTGGCCTAAAGTGCACGTTCCAGATGCAGGGGCCCAGCCCCTCTTGCCTTCCTGTGTTTTACCAGAGGTTTGCTCAGAACCTGTACTTTGACCACTTTCATCAAAGAGCACTTCTACCACCCAGCCCTCCATTCCTCTTCATCCTGAATCACTGCTGCTAAGAGTGCTTGCCTCATCTGACATGCTTCATGTTATTGGCTTCATGTCTGTTTCTGTGTTTCCTAGAATATGAGCCCCCGATCTGTGTCTAGAACAGTGCCTGGTACCTGGTACCTGAGATGCCCTTGATAAGGAAGCTTTGGAACAGTGAGACAGGGCTGGCTGTGCGAGTTTTGAGGCACTAAGAACGGTGAATTACGAACTTTCTACGGAAAAGACAGTGAGCCACAGAGCAAAAAGAAGGAAGTGGAAGGAGATCTTTCCAAACTCCTTCTGCAGTTTTACTGACAATTAAAATGAAATTCGTGTGTCCTAGTTTAGGCTTGTCATGGGGAGTGGAAGGCTCGTAAAATGACTAGCTTATAGCTATATGGAAAACTATTTTCCCTGCAAAGAATTCCTGGTTTATTGTGTTGGAGTTGTAGACTTGATGAACTTTCCTGAAGTAACTTCACGGTCTTACCTGCAGCAGAAAAGTGCTTCGGGTCAAATCATTTAGGTAGCTAAAATGCAAAATGAGATTTTCTTGATCTACTTTTTCTCCTGTCCTCTTTTAAAGACCGCACTTCTTTTGCATTTTGCATTACAGGTCAGCAAGACATTTTCAAAATGTCTGAAATTATTGTTTTCTCTTTCCTTGGCTGTGAGTTTCTTCCCCTGGCTGCTTCTATTAAGCAACTCGAGTGTTTTCCTCCTGGCTCCGGGCCGCTCAGCTGAGTGATGACTGCATCTCCTTGGTGGGGACACCAGAATGCCAGGCCCTGCCTGGAAACCGTGGAGCTTGGGCAGGCCACTGTCATCCCAAATGTGAGATGGAAAGTTTGCTTTTGAAAAATGCACATGGTGAAAGAAAACATGTTATTTAAGCATGGGAATAAAAGCAGAAAAGAAAAATATAATGCCCCAAATGAGAACTGTACTGAAATAGTTGAATTAGGGGGAAAATAAATGTGTCGATTTCTTATGAAGATAAGAAGTGTTGCTAAAAGAAAGCAGACTGACAAGTTTTGAACTCTGTTGTAGTATTACCTCTAGATGTGTTTTTATTCCCTGATTGCGGATTAAATCACTTCTATATGAAGTAACAAATTCACTTTGACTTTGAGTTCCTTACAACCTAGCCACGAGGAGGAGGAGGGAACCTAAGTACGGAGCATTAAGTCCTAGTTTGTGTAAGTTTTGCCCTAAGGTTGGCTCCAATTTTACCAAGATGGCTGCTGCTGCTCCTGCTCCTGGAGAGAAGTTGTCAGCGGAGCAAATGTGGCTGGAGAGGCAGCCGGGAAGGGGGAGCGAAATCTATCGCCATGGAGGGGTTGAACTCTTGTTCAAGTACCTTCACTCAGAGCTGGGGCAGCCTGATTTTCCCTCTGACAGATGAATGATGATAAGAGACCAGAGCTGCATCCGGCAATGCCAGTCACTCTTGTGGACTGTGAGGTAGAGTTTGCACCTGGGACAGCATGTCCCTCCTGAGTGAAGCCTGTCCAGTTCTGAGGTCACAGCTGGATAAGTTGGCCAGGGCTTGGGATGACTTCTAAGACTCTCAGAGAGCAACCATGTTATGGAGAAAAGTAAATCAGGTGCTGAGCATGGCGGTAGAGGAAATGGATATGAATTTCAGCATTGGGAATACAAGGAGGCTAATCTTTTTGATAAAATGGGCAGTCTGATTTGAATGTCATGATCAAATCTTTATTTTTATTTCACAAGCAATGCATTATAGAAGTATAGAACACAATACAAATATCTCATAATTTTGTTCCACTTTTTAGATGTAATTTCATATTCCTCTTCTTATAGAACAAGAACTTTAAAAATATCCTAAAACCTGCTTATAATAGAGATTTAAGTGTTGCATATAAAGTTTAAAAATAACAGAAAAAAATCATAAAATAATGATATTATTATCAAAAAAGAGCAAGTTTGAGTGGATTCCTGAAGACATGAATAAAACTATATTTCCTCTCTATATCTATATCACCTATAGATATATGTGTGTGTTTCTTATACGTAAATACCTATGACAAGGTGTAATTATAAATTAGGCACAATAAGAGGTCAGCAACAGTGACTCAGAAGAAATTGGGGCAATACTAACAGGCTGTAGTAAAATTTAGGTGGATGTGACCTTTCTCTGTCTGCCTCTCAAAATATCTTACCATATTTTGCTCACCCTTCTTTTGACTGTCTATGGGTAATGAAAACCACAGGAAATAAAGTAGGGAATGGAAAACTTGATATGCAGCCATGCTAACGTTCCTTCGTGGAAATTTATACAGAATACTGTTTGTGGATTATGCACTTATTAATTTCCTTATTTTAAGTTCTTGATATGAGGAGTAGGGAGAAAGGGGAGTGGGGAGAGGGAATGAAGGGAAAAGGAAAGAGAAGAGGAGAGGGAGGATGTGTGCTGTAAGTACCTAAGACAGAAGCGCTGTGAGGGTTTTGGAAAGATATGTAGTCCTGGGGGTGCATAAGCCGCTTTTATTCAAATTCTGTAAGTTCATGAACAAAAATTACTTAGAAGATTTTCATTGAGTTTGGGCATATTTTCTTTCTTCAGCAGGATTCTAACCTTTCCATGTCTAAGGTTTATAGCTTCAGCCGTACTTGATTTATATAAGCAAAAAGAAAAACCTTAGCAGTATTTTTTATAACTGCAGAAGCATATTTATTCCATTTTCACATAACTCACACATAGCTAGACAGATTCTGCTTAAGCCTTCAAAAGAAATTCCATTTTAGACTAGACACTAATGTGGAAAACTGGAGACCACATGACTTCACGTATCTAGAAGAGACACTGGAGGCAATCGGGAAGGAATTCGGTGGTGTGGTCCTTCCACAGTGAGAGGTAAAGCCATTGATGAGGTAACTGGGGTGTTTTTCTGGATTATTCCATATATATTTGTATGTTTATTTTCTAATTCTATAGATTGCTTACAATTGATTTGGAAAATGTAAATTTAATTTTAGTTGAGTAACTGTTTTCATTTTTGGAAAACATACAAGTTACTGTTTGGGTTGTACAATTTAATGCATCTTTCTCACAAAAGCATGGAGAAAAGCAGAAGTTACAAAACGTGGTGGAGAGCTCAAGCGTCTGACATACCAGACGCCAGCTCTTCTGTGTGGAGAACCCCGCGGACTTCAAAGGGCCCACTGCCTGGAATCCAGACCCATGGAGCAGGAGAGGGTGAAAGTCTGCTGACAATTGCCAGTTGCAGAGTCTCAGCCAGTTTTTATAAACTTGGAAGCTGTCCTTTTTGATTTTTATCAGTGAAAAATGTCGGGAGTTGCTTCTAAAGTTTTTCATTTCTTTACATTTGTACAGACTAAAATAAGTTGGAAAATCTTTGGTTTTCATTAAGTGAGTCCCAATTATAACCCTTAAAGTGTTAATACTAATATTTCCTTCAGGGAGAAGTAAAACACTTTTTATTTCTACACATTGATTAGAATCATATTGTTTTAAGCTTGGAAAATCTTTGACGATTACAGTGGAGAGTGAATTTATTTTACAGGGAAACTATTTTAAAATATAATTTTACTTAATAAGTTTTCACATTCAGTGGCTTCTTCTGCTCAGAGTATGATGCTTTCCAAGGTGAAATAAGAAAACCTCCAAATATGCTTCCCTCCCAACTGCTTTCCCTGAGTTATCAGCCAGCCACCTGACCACATCAGAAGCAGAAAGGAGGCTTTGGGCGTCCAGCCAGGGACAACAACATTAGCTGTGGTGGAAAACATCACCAAAGAAGTACAGCTCATGCAAACGTAGGTTCTGTTTTGTTTTTTTGAACACATACATCCATAAAAGCACCAACTGGATCTTACACGGCAAACTCAGGCAGTCCTGAATAGACAGCAATAGCAAACACCCCCACTGCCAGGGGGTTGTCTTACTCATCGTGGAAGTCGCTGAAGAATTTGACTTGAGATAAATTTTATTTTCAGAAAAATTTATCACTAACATTTAAATGTAAATGTCATATGCCCTTTATGGTAAAGTGTGAGACATTTGCCTTGCAGGTGTGTTTGTGTGTTCAGCCTAGAATAACTTAGCGGTGTTCTCGTGGTGAGGTCTCTTACAGAAGCAATTGGTTTCTCCTCCTCATTAGCCTAGGACCCAGTGTCAGGCAAAGCCAATGAGCAGACGTGGGAAGGGGAAATGTGTCTCTGTATTTTATAATGGGAAAACAGTTCTTCTAGGTATCGAGACAGTGAACTATTCATTAGCTTGATCCACACATTGCAATGCAAGCAGCTTGCTTCTTTTTTGTTCCTTGAATTTGGGATTTTTTTCTCTGCCTTGTGTACAGTAGAAGATATTAGGGTTTTTTTCCTGAACAGAGCTTCGGTGAGGTTTGCCGCCCCTGGTCATACAGCCTGGCAGCCACAGTGAGCGCACACATCTGCCATGTTGGTGTCCAGGAGCACACTCATCCATCACAGCTGTTATTGACAGTTCACGTCGAATGTCCAGGCGGATAGAAGGAATAGAAATGAGCATTGCCTAAGCTACACAAAGCTGAATTGATTAGTTTTCACCCTGGATTTTTATCAATACCTTCTGTTCTTTTTATCCTAATCTTTCTGTGTTGCTCAACATTTGCTTACAAAATTTAAAATATCACTTCTAATGATTCCAGTATTCAAGAATGCTAAAATTTTGCTGGGGTGAGAGATCCATGCCAAACACAGTTCACTGGAAGGTCTGTTTTGTGTTTGGTTCCAGTACAAGAGGAAATAGTGAAATCTGCCACAGTTTAAATATATACATATATATAGCAAATACTTTAAGTTATGTATTTCTGTAATACATGATAGGACATATGTAAAATAATATATTAAGTTGAGTGTATTTTTTAAATTTTAGTGTCATATGTAAGAGTAGAAACTGCCTATTTGTCATCTCTCCTTCTCTCTCTATCTCTGTAAAACCAGCAACCATTTCTCCTGAAAATCTGTCCTGGAATATTATGTCTCTTATATGCTGTGCACTATTTTATTTCTACAAAACTATGCTTTTGAACCAAGTAAAAAGAAAGTTTGAGGGTTTGATATGAAAATCAGATGTCTCAGCACATTCACATACATATACCTGTAGGGTATATGAATAGATTCATTCAATCTGATTAGAAATAAAAAGGTATCGTAAGTGAAAGGAAATTACTGGTTATGTGCAAGATTACAAAGATAAAGAGACATTTTGTGGCAGTTATCTATAAGGGAAGGATGATTGGAGGTAATTCCGTGGTTTGGCACAGCATGATTCTTCTTCCGTTCACCATTTGTTCTTATTCTGACATCATCACAATCAACCATTAATTTCTGGAAAAACCTTTCATGAATATAAATCCCCAGCATTCAGAATTTTTTGTGGCCTGTATTTCAGTGACACAGAAGGAGGAGAGGGCCTGTGTAGCAGGATGATGCCAGGCTTCCTTTGTTTCGTTTAGATTCCAAAAATAGAGCATTTGAGTCCATCTGAAAGTCGTATTTGTGGAATTCTTATTTCAGACCTTGCACAGTAATAAATGCCACTCTATTCAAAGTTACCTTTTATTTCTTCTGTCTATTCTGTCTTCCTTTAGTGATCTTATCCAATCCCAAAGCTTAAATTGCGGTGCCTATGCTGATTACTTGAATATATATCTCCAGCCCAGACACAGACTTCTCATCCGGCTACCTATGGGACCCTTTCCCTTGACCTTCTAAATGTAGATAATCAAACTGCTGATCTCTTCACCTGTCTCACCATTCCCTTTGTCTTTGTCTCAAAGAAATAACTGGCTGCTCGGGTAACATAATTTGAGGGTTTTTTCCTTTTTATTTCACATGTGCTTTCCAATCTGCCAGTAAAATTTATTGGCATTAGTATAAAAGGGCATCCTGCATCAACTCACTCCTCTGCTCTTGCATTGCTCCATTATCCACCTGGACTATCTCAGTGGCCTTGTAACTGGTATCCTTCTTTCACCCTGCAATAGCAGAGTCTCAGTACAGCAGATGGAATTTTTTCAGTTTGACTCTTCAAACTTGAGTCAGATCATGGTGTTGCTCTTTTTTAACAGCTTAAGAACCTATTTAAAATGTCTCATTGTATCCCGCAAAGATCTTCCCAAGAACTCCGTGGTTCTACGTGGTCTCATTCTCCAGTCTTCTTAAACACCTTCTAAAATTTCCATTGCTACACGGACAAGCTGAGCCTATTTCTGCCTCAGAGTTTTTCACTTTTTCTCCTTCTGTCTAGAATGCTCCCCACACACACACACACAGACACACACATACAAAATTACATTACTCGTGCTTTGGGGTCTTCACTCAGCACAATTTTCTTTGGTAGTTCTATCTATATTATACCCACCTCCACTATCACACTTGAGCCCCTTACATAATTTAATTTTTAAACATTTACCACTATTTGGTATGATGTACTACATGTCCTTACTAAAATAAACATTCCCTGAAAACCCAGATTTACTTTATTTTCTGCTGTAACTTTGGAGTCTAGAAGAGCATATGGCATATAATTGGCATTCAAAAAATATTGCTATCTTGATTACACTGGCTAAGTGATAGGATGATATAATAGATTTCACATTGGTTTAATGTTTCAGTGAGGACTAAATTTATTCAGGAGATTTTATTAGAACATAAAGAAATAAATAGCTTTTCTATCTTCTTTTTATAATAGAACAGATGTGGACTTTCCTTCTGCTGACAATAATGGTCTTAATTCAATCAACACGGTTCTTATTGGCAAAGAAAAGCTTTTTGTGTCAAGTGAATACAGAACATGACCTCTAGAAATTTATCCTTCTCTCCTCCATGAGCAAAAACATATGAATTTCAAAAGCTAGTTTTGAATGCACATAATTGAATTAAAATCTCCAGTGAGTAATTCAAATATAGTGTTCTACATTACTGAGGAGTTAATACATTCCTGTATGTTCTTGAGTTAGTTTCCTATTAATATAAAATAACATGATTATTTTATCACATGGCTCACTTAAAATTAGGATCATAAAGAAACACCTTTAATGAATAAGAGAAGAGGAATATAATGTCACAATATTATAAGGGCTAAAATAAGTGTTTTATATTTAATAGTCTCAAATATGTGGCTTTTGGGGGGTCATCTTTCTGCCATAGGAAATTTCTGAGAAAAATCCAGGAAAGAAAGACCCGGAGGTGTGAGATCACAGTGACTTGATTCAGGGCAGAAGGTGAGTAGTCCAACAGAGGATATTTGTCTGAAGATTCCAATTCAGATCTCATCCAAATACAGAAAAAATATGTTCATCTGCAGACATCTTTATGTGCATGCTGAGGGATGTTGTGGATCTTGTAGACTGCGTAACCATCTTTGGGCAAGTTACCCATGACTTCATCTGGATTGAAAATGACAGGTGAGAGATTCATTGTGCATACGTAATGATTTGCCACATACGCACATGGTTGAATGTCCTAGGCTTCTCTGATGTTCCATGTAGGATCTGTTCTGCCCAGTATGGTATTTGATTATAGAGAGTGGCTGAGTTCAGAGATTTTAAGAACATCTAAAAGCAATCTTAATGACTTCCGGTAGGTGAAGAGACAGTTTCAAGAGTGAATGATGGATGTGTGGGCGAGCACTAGTGTAGGAATCAGGAGAATGAATCCTGGGCTCAGCTCCATCAATTGTGAATGATGTGTGTGGCTAAGTCCACTTCTACCCTGAGAGCCTAAAATATGTCCTTTCCAAATTGAGGAGAATAATCATTGTCTTGCTGCAGTGATAGTTGTTGTGGATATTAAAAGACAGGATAAAACAGTTGGAATCTCAGAAGTGTCCAGATATTTTTATATGGCTAAAGTGAGGGTTTATCCTAGATATGATAGGAGGAGGATCAAGGAAATTCCAAAACTCCAGCTTCATTTATAAAGTCAACATACATCTGATAGTTAGACCCTGGGCTGGTGCAAAATGCAACATAAACTTGAAGTATTTCTAATGCTGGAAACAAAAATAGACTAGATGAGTCTGCCAAATTTAGATTGTTAAAGCTGGTCAAGAGCAGTTAGTTGTGCGGTATTTAGAGACAGAGTGCAACTGGCAGAAGAGGGGTGGTCTCTCAGGGTGGATCACCCCAAACAAGTCTTGGAATGAGGCCTCCTGTGTAAGTTACCTGTTAGGAAAAATTCTCTGAAAAATGGTCAGGGAGGGGAAAATGGGATGAAAAGAGGAAAGTGATGGTGTGTTATCAAATCAAGATCCATAAATAGTACATTTCACACAGTCTCACGGGAGAGATGGGAAAAGCGTATGAATCACAGCTAAATCTTAGGGGGAAATGGTAATAGAGAGTGAGCTCTTCACTGAGGAGCAAATGTCAATTCCAAATGGACAGTGATACACAACTCTGATAGATTGAATTCAGGCTATATGTGCAGAATGGCTGTTGAGATAAATGGATGTTTATGAACTTTCACTAGTATAGTCATTTATATGTTCTATAGAATATGAATAAATGTCTACTCTATGCCATGTTCTAAGTGAAATACTAATGAGTGCCCTCAAAAGGGTGCCCCTGGGTGAGGAAGAGGGAATCAGATGAGAATTTATCTTGAACAAGGAAAACTGTTATGGTGCCCAGAGTTTCTGTCACAGTAAAAAAGGAGGAAAGCACAATATTATCTTTAAGTTCTCTTCTAGTTTCAAATTCTGGTTCCATTTTTACCACTGTGATGCTGGGCAAATTACCTGACATTATACCTCACTATTCCCATCTGTGCCATAGTGATTATTGCTCTTCTTGAGAGCTTGTTTTCATGAAAATCAAACGTGGTAATGAATTTAAAAATCTTCAGAAAACTGTTATGAAGGAAGTTTGTGTCTTTTCTGTTGACTATTTAATTCATAGGAGTAATCTTCATTTGTCTGATTCTTCAACTACCCCCCAAACAAACCTGAAGATAACTTGGTTTTCATTTATATCTATGCAAGGAGGAAAAATGCTGGCAACAGTCTCCTGGAAGTTATATTACACACTGCAAATTAAACTTCAGCTTTATAGACCTATAACAAAATGACAATAAAATGTATAACATCTTCCTTAGAGTTTAAGGCAAAATGAATTCTGGTAGCTGGGGGAAACTTATATTCTTCTCACAGGCTGTTTGCTCATGAATGTCTTCAAGAACCTTGTTCTGGAGGCTTGGTCCCCAGTCTATGGTGCTACTGCCAGGTGATGGGACCTTTAGAAGCGGGGATGTAGTGGGAGGAAGTTAGGACATGGAGAATGCCCTTCACAGGATTTGGGGACCCCAGCCACTTCCTGTCTCTCTCACTGCTTCCTGGTGTCCATGAGTGGAGCAGCCCCTCTGCCATGTGCTCTGCTCATGATGAATTGTGCTGCCACACAGCCCAAGCAGTAGGGTGAAGCAACCATGGACCCTCTGCAGCTGTGAGCCAAAGCTAACCTCTCCTCCTCATAAGTTGATCATGTCAGGTATTTTGTAACAGTGATAAAAAGCTAACACAATGTTCTTCATCACAAAATCCTTTTCATTCTTGAAGCAGCATATAAGTGAAATAGTTGCATGTACATTTGGAAGTTAGAGGAGAGCTCTGATTTGCTTGAAAGAGTCAGAATCTTTGAGGGCTCAGAGAATGGTGCTTTAATCTCTTTTCTGTCTTACACGTTGGTGAGAGCAAGCGAGCGACACCTAACACTGGCAGGTGAGATCAGCAGCTACTCTCTTGTCATGTGTGCCCAGAGTGGGAAGGCGGATGGCACAGGCCAGGCAGTGCTGCTCAGGGCTGCATGTGGGGATGGTGGGGACAACCAGAAGTTGTGGAATGAGGCTTTGGAGTGAAGAGGTAGGAGTGCCTCCTGGTTCCTGTAGAAAATGTGATTGGCTTGTTTGCATAATTCTATCAGCAGGGAACTGAAATCAGTGGCTTCTCAGGGATAAGTAGGTACTGCAACTGGTCAGGTGAGAAGGAGGGTTGTTTGGCTAGGGAGTTTTATTTGCACAGTAGGGAGGGACACTGGTTGTTCAGCCTTTTGGAGGCCTATGGATTTCAATGGATATCAATGCAACACTCAACTGAGGCTTAACTTTCAGCTTGTGCCACAGATACACAGAGAAGAGTAGGCTGAAAGAAGAGGAGTCTCCCTGACCAGTTGTGGTAAAGAGAAATTTGGGGGAAATTGCACGTTTCCTAAAGGTTTTTGCATACAAGTTTTTATAGGCGTGCTAAGTTAAGTCTGATCCTCCATGTCTCCTCTGTGACATTCCATAGCATCTACGTCAACACTGCAGGGTTTGATAAAAGTGGGTCCCGAAGGTGAAAGCAAAGAAGTACTTAGTCCAGCTCTGAGTTTTGTATGAGGTTGGAACAGAGATGGCTGGTGGGAACAGTAGTCATGAATCGGATCCATCAGTAGCTCAGGGTTTTGGTTTTCTGAGACCATTATCTGCTTTCTGATTTTGTCAGCACCCTCAAAGCTCAGAATGAAATGTGCAGTCATTGGCCAAAGCAAATGATAATCAGTGGCCTCCTCTGCTTCTCAGAGACATTCTACCAGGCCATGTATTTCTGTATCTGATGAATGAGTGTTCTCATTGTAGTAATGCTAAACTACAATTGCGACCATTTCTCTGTGGTCCTTTTTTCTTAGTCAAGTTTTTCCTTTCCTTTTCTTTCCTTGTTACTTCTTTACTTATTCAGCAGGAAGCAAATCTTTTGAAGAATGAATTACCTGAATGTCCATTAAATATTTTTATAGATTTTACTTTGAGTGGGAGTTCATCCTTGAACAAATTTTTATCTGTCAAGTAACTATCTTTAACCACATCTCAGAAAACTCACTTTAAAGAACATGATTAACATTTCCAAGAAGTGTCTCTGTGATTGCATTGAAGTAGACAAAAAAATACAGATGGAGAAAAGAGTATAATTTTTATTCTTATTCTCTTTAAAACTATTCAGAGATAGGAGAGAGTACCTAGTTTCAAAATCAGACTAGTGATCTAATACGTATTTACATAGTTATTTTTAAAATCCTGAAAGGTCTACAGGTGTTTGCATGATACAAATAGTAGCTAAACAACATATTAAGCAGTAGATGGAAGAGTAAGAAGAAAAGGAAAAAGAAAATAAAGGTAGAACTTCTAAGGCATGGATATTAAAGGAAGGTTAGGGAACAGACTCATAAATGTGTGGATTTTCTATTTTCTTACTTTATTCTTTTATTTTTCCTACCAAACTGCCAAAGAGGCTTTTTCAGGTTTGAACTAATTTTTTTAAATAAACTCACAAATTCTACATGCTGTGAACTCTGTGGTGTATAGCAAACTACTGGTATAAATTTGCAAACCTGCTAGTCGTAACCTTGATGTTCTTTGACCTTTCCACCAATTCTTGTATCAAGAATTTTTGTTTTTCAATCTTATCCTCTTCCCCATTTTCTGAGGCAACAGCACCTCATTTTGCCTTGGCTGAAGGGTGTGTCAGCATGTACATGTAATACGCTACACCCATTCCTGTACTCCAGGAGGAATGAATCATGCAAACTAGAAATATGAGCACTCTGGCTACAGTTACGGGTTCAGGCATGAGCTCCTGACTCAACCAACACCTTTGCAGCCAGTTGCATCTGGTTCTGGCCTGTAGCTTGAGCTGGTTGAGAAGTGGATTCTCTTCTGGAAAACTGCATCTTCTGATCCAGCTGTAAACCTGTGGCTGCTGGGAGTTGCTATCAGACCTGATCATGAAGCCAACTCAGGGGAAAGGGGATAGGAAAGTGGGAAACGGCCTGATTTTTCTTATTTGATTTTGCTTGAGAATCTCCTAATTTTAGTTTGGACATAGGCCTTCTGATTATGCTGTGTGTCTTTTACATTTGTAATTATCCTCATCATGTCTCATTTTGTACACTCGTTCATAAGCTCTGCCCTAAGGTAAACTAACTTTATCTCCCCTTAGGACATCCCGATGTGAAGTGACTAAGAGGAGAGCAGTAGGCAGCCTGGCATCCTCCCATTCCTCATGCAGAAGAGGGGGACTTCTCTGCAGAGGAGGAAAAACAAGTAGGTGGCCCTTCTTATCTCATCATCGACTTGATCTCTAGGTGATGATCTAATGTTATTTGCCAGGAAGAAACATCTCAACTCTTAACTGCCTTTAGTTGGATGCCTGTAGCTACAAATTGCTCAAAAATACAACTTGGGACCTGTAAATCAATCACATTAATTATGCATTTCCCTCAAACCAGTAAGAATCACATACATATCAGAGTAAAATATAAGTTCTTTGGATAAAACACACGCACAAAAACAGTAGAGTAAAGGAGAATTTCCCTAACAATGGCAGGCAGGCTGGTCTTGGGCTTTACTGATCTCTGAGACAGTAGCTCACCCTGAACAGAGAGCCATGGCAGCATCGAGAAATGATTTTCCCACCCCAGAGCCCAGCCATCTGGAGGATGCAACTGAGGCTGAACATGGGGACCTGGCTGGCTGACTGCTGTATTTCTCACTGGATTCTCGGCTGTGTCTGACGGTCATCCTTGCCTGAGTCATGACTGATGGAGTATGTGTCCATCTGCAGTGATTGGTTCCGGAGGAAATTTCTCCAGGTACCCTACAGCCGTCTTCTGAACAAGAAGGAACATTCTTTCAGTCTTGGAAGCTACTGAGACTGAGTTGAGAAGAGCCTGAGTTGAGAGGCTCTGATCACTCCAGAGTTGCACAGGAATGCACACCATTATTTCTGGAAGCTTCTGGAGGAGCAGAATGGGGTTACACGGACACAGGGCAGGACTTCCTCTGAGGGGTTGTGGGTTCCAGTCCTTGTCTTGGTGTACATCTGGAAAAGTAACTGAGATTCCTCATCTGCAGTTTCTCTTGTCATAAATGAGAGTAAAGAACTGAATCTTTGTTGCCAGGTTGGAGAACATTTCAAGCTCAGCTAGATTTGTATGTGAAATCACATAAATTTAAATGCTCTGTTAAATTTTATTTTTTGATTATATAGGCTAAAACAAAACAAAAAGTATTGCAAGAGAATTCTGTAGGACAAACCACGTACTCTTCTGTCTTTGTTCTTGGTTTCCCCTGCTCAACTTCTCAAAATGTGTTGTCTGCTTTCAATTCCTTGTCTTCTCTGTTCCCCATCTCTCATACCGCAGACTCCACTGTGGCTTTTTCCTTCATGCTCTGGAAACGATCTCTAAGAAAAAAAACTCCTCAGAACTTAAAATTATTAAAGACAATGGGTAAATTTCTGTCCAAATCTTACCTGGATAGCATGTGGAAATCTCAGGAAGGCCCCTCTGGAAGGCTCTTTGGTGGCTTCATGGACACACCACTGCACTTTCCTCCTGTCTCTCTACATGTTCCTTTTCATCTTTCTGTCCTTCAACTATTATATTTTTAAAGTTTACTTTTAGCTTCTTAAGATCCTGTATTCTGCATGTACAAATCTTATTCGTGTTAATAGGTTCAAATACTCTTTAGACAAAAATCAAGTCCCAAATGTGTATGTCTAGCCTAGCACTAAACCTTCCTTTGGACAATTGAGACATGCTGCTTTATAAATATTTTATTTGTAGGTAATTCACAAGCCACATGACTACAATTCAAGTCATGGTCTTTCCCTTAAAACCCAGTCGTGCTCCAGGATTTCCTGTCCCATGCCTGTTGTTAATGAACGTACAGACAAGCAAGCTAGAGCTCCAGTGCTGAACTGCGGTTGTCGCTTTTTCCCTTGTACTCGGAATCTCTCATCTATACGCTGACCTATTTCCTCAGCCTTCTGCCTCTCCATCTACACTGCTGTCACCACAGCTCGAACATCTACTCCTGAAACCACCGCTACCCTTTCGGCTTCAGTCCATTCTGCAGACACATTGATTTGTTTTTTGAGAAATCTGATTATGTCCCTTTCAGCTCAAAACCATTGATGGATTAGTAATTTGGGGGAGGGGGAAATAAGACATTTTCAGTTTTATGGTTACAGAACCTGTTTACCTAATATGAGCTGGACTTCTTGTCCCTTGCTAGTTTTACCATGAACTGCTTTTCACCTTGCTACCCTGTTTTTTTCTCCAGTTGGTGGAGTTCACCAAGGTTTTTTTCTACCTCAGGTCTTTCACTTGGACCACACACTTCCTTTTCAGATGGACTAAACATGCTCTTCAATTCTTCACTTCCTGCTGCTCCTCTGACAGATATCTGTTCAAACACCAAGTCCGCTGCAGGGAAGCCACTGCCCCTGCACATGGGGGGAGGTCCTGTTATTTGTACCCTCGTAGTGGTCTATATTTCTCCTTCCTGGCAGCAGCACAGGCATAGCTAGAACTGTGCCGTGGTTTCATTGCTGTCACCTCCCCATTGTCTGCAAGGGATGGTGCTGTGGTTTATGGTCGCCATTCTTGTTCAAGTGGGTCTCATAGTTACAACTGTCTAGAAAAGGTTCAGTAAATGGCAGTCGAGTGAATGAGTGATTTTCCATTTTTTTAGACTTAAATATCTGACATATATTTTGAAATTATAAACGTGTACTTTGTGTTAGATACTAACAATGACACCTTGCTTCTTCTCCCACGCAGGTGCTGGAAGGTGGCATCTTCACATCTGTTCTGCTCCTTTCAGGAGCCACACTGCCTTGACAGATGTTGCTTAAACACTGTCTTTATGTAACGAAAGGTGAATTTACTGTTACTGCGGCGTTAGCATTGGCGGAAGTGTTTAAATTCTCAGTTGCAGAGTCCGGCACCAGGGTCGCTGCACAGGGAAAGAATCAGGTGGAAGGACACTTACCTCCATGCTTCACAGGCTGCTTTGAAAGCTCAGCCTCAGCATTCCGACTTTCTCCTCCTCCTCCGGGTCCTCACTGTCTTTGCCTCCACATGCCTTTTAGTCTCTTCTTCTATTACTGTTTTGGTGAAAAGATTTATTTGCACACAAAACATTTGGCTTAGAAACTTCCGCGCCCTTGGACCCGCCTTATCTCTCAGCCCTCAGAGGCCCCTTTGTCACCAGCAGTGTAGAGCCCGGGACACTTCGGAGTCCTGGAAGCTCTTCTGGTCCTGAGCCTCAGGCGGGCGGCGCTCAGCTTGGCTGCAAACGGCGCCAGCCTGCGTCTGGTCGGCGCCTGTCCTGTTCGCGGCCCCCAGAACCAGAGCGTTTAGTCCACATCGCCCCGCTCCTCCTCAGCAACTTTACTCACTCTCTCGCTACCCCCAGGAATCGGAAGCCCCCATCCCCCCACCCCCGCCCTGCAAGTGACATATAAACGGGATCAAGTTTATTCTGTCTTAAAAAGAGATTTAAAATATCGCTTTCTGGAATTTCTGTCTCCTCCAAGTACTCTTCCTCCGTCTTCCCCTAGGAGCGGAAATGGGTAGCGCGTGCGTGGCTCCACTCTGCCTTTTCAGGCTCTCTTCCCGTCCAAGTGCAGTCCGGCTTCCTCTGGGACTTGAAAGTGAAGGCTGTCTCTGGTTGACCTTTCCATGTAGCCGAATACACATAGCTGTGTTCATTTCTCCCTTCACTTCTGAACTGCTGTTCATCCCCCCGCACAAGGATTTCTTTCCGAATCTCGCCCTTCACATTGGATCTTTGAGAGCCATTCTCTCCTAACTTGCTGTTTAAATCTCTTCTACCTTTCTGTCCCTCTGCTGGTGTCTTCTGCTCCGCAGTGTAAAACATGAAATTCCTAGCCACGATCAGCTGTCTTCTTGTCGTCCTTTCAGGGCATCCTAGCTCTCCTGTCTGATTAGCATCTACACCCCATGGCTGCAGGGGGCGACGGTGGAAAGCTTGAACTCGGGCCAGAGAGCATCACTAGACGTGGAGTGGCTGCTCTTTGCTGAATGCTCCTAGGTAAATAACTTTACATCAGTGGCATGAGATTATTTTACTTGCCTTCCCGGTATAACAGAGCGATCTGAGTGTCTATACTCAGGGTAAAAGCCAGAAACATACTTTTCTGATTTATTCTGATAACTACAGGTGTGAGACATCTTCAAGTCTGAAACCTCTTTCCATCTGCCCGCACACAGTCCCAGATTCAAATGGTTGGCTTGGCTTCGCATTTTTCCTCTTTATGATATTTTACAATAATTTTGACATTAGTAAAAAAGTGAGACATGGAGTAGGAGCTGTATTTTGCATTTTGAAGTTTGATGTCTTTCCAGGCTAGCCATCTGTGGAAGACACTCTGCATACACACGAGGAAGTAGCGGCTCCCTGATACTGTGGACCACGAAGGTAAGCAAGCGATCCACGGTCCACACTGCAGGTGGTGATGAGCTCCATGCTCCCGAGGGCAGACTGTACTAAATGCATTTTCAGAGCCTGATAGTTTCATTTTAGGATGCATATATTGGGAAATAGTCCCATCATAAATCAGGGAGGAAGTGTGTTTACCTCTGCCAAGGATTTGTGAACTAGTGAGAGAGAAGCAGGAACCTTTGGGACTGGAATGAGGGGTATACCAAGATTCCAGGTTCCACAGCAGCAGAAGTTCCAGCAGGAGCATCCGTGCTGGTGTTAGAGAGGAGAGTGGAAGCTTATGTAGCAGTGGTTGAAAACTATGGTGAGTGTTACATTGAAAAGAATATGATAAAAGACACATTGCCCTTAATCCCCCTAAAATACTCTCCCTCACACCAAACACACCCTTCTTACCACTTCCTCCAGTTCCTGGAGTCCTCCTGCACGAGTGTGTTTAGGTGGGATCAAAATCACAATGAGAGGTGCTGCCGAGCGCCGTCCAGGGGAAAGGCAGACTCATAAAGCCTTATCCCTGGGCCTGGCACCAGGCAACTTCCAGCAGTAACCCAAAGTCAGAGCGACTGCGAGTGGTAGGTGTTTGGAGCTGATTCAGGACAACCACAGCAGACACCGCAGCACAACTAAAGATGCACACAAAACAGGATGTCCAGAGCTGCTTCCGAAAGGGGTAAGTAGGGGCATAAGTATGTACAAAGCAGGGGTGATGGTGAGGGGGATTCGTGGCAGTGTGTCTTTTACTGTCATCAATGTTTTAAATATACGAAGACATTTTTTATCACACTTCATATATTGGTGTCAGTGGTGGCAATGGAGCCGTCTTAAGGGATGTAGGGTTTTCAGGAATTGGAAGCCTTTGGTTTTTAGAAGAGATTTCAAGATTTTGTACAACAATGGCAAGCTAAATAACAGCACTTAGTATGTAAATCCTTTTTCTGCTAAAATAGTCGTTCCTCCTCTGTCTAATGAGTCTTGCTCAGTTACTGCCATGCCTGGAGTAATTTCCTTGACAGGAAAGAGACTGTTCTCTGCTCCCCAGTGTCTCCAGATCTGCAGCTAGAGTCCATGTCCTGAGGTGGGTGGAGAGCTGTTCATAAAATAAAACTCAGTAGGACAAAGCTCACGCTTAGAGGACTGAGCAACGTTGCTCGTTTATATGAACAAGGTCCTAGAATTAACGGTAGGGATTGATTCTGTGGGTATTCCATCAAGAAGCAGGCGAGGCTCATAATCTTAGATTGGATAGAGTTTACTAATATACAGAACATCTCAGGGCTGGAAGATGTTTTAATTGTTTGCCTCGTTTGTCGACTGAAATCTAGAAGTACTGATGTCGAGTGCTAGAATAATGTTAAGCATTGGACCGTGCTCAAAATATCTAGTATGATCTAGAGTTTGGCAAGTTATGCCATGGGAGCCAACTCCGGCTGCTGGCCTATTTTAATTTGGTTTTGTTTCACTTTGCTTTGCTTTTTACAATTTATATGTTAAGATGTTTTTGTTTGTTTTTAAATGGAATCAATTTAAATGGTAATATAATACCCATTATATCTTTGATTTTTGACTCTTAATTTAAAATGTTTGCTATCTTTGTCCTTGAAGAAAGTCTGCTGATTCTTACTCTAGGCTTTTAAGAAAGGACCTTAAATTCCTGGAGATAAGAATGATGGATTGGTTTATTTTATGTTGTCGGATTATTTCCCGCTAAATGTCTTCCAAAAGGGTCTCCTGTTGTCAGTGTGCCTGCAACCCAGTGAGAAAAGGGAGAAGTATGTTTGAAACATAGGCACTGTGAGATTGTCATGTCCAATGACAAAAATTAATGAAAGACTATGAGCCAGATAATTCCAGAGATTTCCAGAAACAAAAAATATATAGCGTAAAGGTAGAACATGGCTTGGATTGCTGAAGGATGAGAATTTGGGTTACTGCGGTGAGTAGAGAACCCTAACTAAATGAGCAGCTAGATGAGGTATAGATGAAGGAGGAGAAATGTTGGACATTTTGACTGTACCTTTATAACTACTTGCAGAATTGCATGTTTTCTTCTTTCATGCATCATTTGTACATTTAGGCATTCTAATATTTTCCCCTTTATTATGTTATATAGGCTATTTTAATGGTGGGAAACTTTAAGTCCTAACCCACAGTTTATGGGTTGTGCAGCAATGAAAGAGACTCCTGCAGAACTAGAACAGAGATAACATTCTCCAGAGGCCCTGGACTGGACAGTTACTGCTCGCCAAAGGGACTTTGTAATGCCTTGATCTGAGGACAGCACATGGGAGTATACCTTTGTGAAGTGGAGACTGATCTATGAAAGAGAAATATATTTGTTGTTTGCATGTTTAGGTAAGAAAGAGGGTTATGGACCTTCATGCACCCATGCAAATTCATTTTTGCTGCCTGGCACCTCTAAACTTCCTTTGTGCAATGGAAGCATTTTTTATGTGATGGCTCATTCGTTCCTAAGATTAAAGCCACACATACACAATCTGTCAGAATGAGGGGGACGGAAGAAGCGTGTGTCTCCAGAAGTCGCAAGGTCTCACCACTCATGTCCAGTGCTCAGTGTCCCAAATGAGAGCGGGACTTTTCTGGAGCTGGCCCCTGGTGGAGGCAGTATAGTGTCCAGAAAGAGTTTTCTCAAGGGGAACTTGAACTTTTTTTCTAGCAGCATACACCGCAGGCCTAATGATCTGTCCCTCTTGAAGAGCTTATGAACCATTTAATATCATTTCATTTAGTGAGATCTTTTTTTCCTTGTTGTTATGCATTTTGTTCTGCATGCAAGAGCCCTGATTGATGTACTTTTCTATAATATCACAGCTATCAGCTTTTGCAGTGTAACCATCCAGACCCCAAACTCAGTCTTCAGAGCACAATAATTTCAGCTCACCCGTCTGTGAGCCAAGCATTTTCACCAGTTTTCTCTGGGCTCATTTATGCAGTTGCCATCAGCAGCCAGGGGCTGGTGGGTCTCTGGTGGCCTCATCTCATGACTGGCGGTCCATGCTGACTTTCAGAGAGTGTGAGGTGTGACTTGGGCATATGTTTCCAAGACATTCTCATGGGCTTGTTGCTGTGTGAAAAGTGCCAGGCACCTTTGAAATCCATGCTCATGTCACGCCTGATAATCTCTCACTGGACAACACAAGTCACTTGGCTGAGCCCCCAGTTTAATGCATAAAGAAAAGGAATCCAACTTTGGCAAAGTCACGTTGCAGACAGGTGGACAAACAGGAGCAGGGGAATTCACAGCCTGTTTTGCATTCTGCTTACCAACAGAATGTTCTGATGTTGTTGTTGCTGATTTCATTTGACTTGGGATCTTGAATGTACTCTCTTTGAGGCTTTTGATTTTGGGAGCATGCTCTTTTCTCTTCCGGGTCACCATTTCTCCCATGGAGCCTTGTTCTCATTGTCCAAGACTCCGTGTCTAGAGGAAATCATGGGCTGTGAGCTGCTTTTTCATCTAAATTCCTGCAAGATGTCCTGGATCTGTCATATTGCTTATTTCCCAGTAGTTTACCATTAAACTTCCACTAGAGGACAATTTCCAGGAGGATGAGGATTCCCTGTGGTCTGCTAGCTGCTGCATGAACTACTGCCACATAAGGTGTGACTCTGCATTGCTGAGTTTCTGTCTTCTCTGAGGGTCATTAACCATGGCTGTTGTCTTGGGGAAACCTCTGCAAGCCTCAGGGATTTTCAGGTTCTAGAGAGGCCTTCGTAAAGAGGCTGCTTGCTGTGGCTCTGGAAGGTCTGAACCTTCATTATGCTCCTCACGATGTGAAGGCAGATTCTGTGTGCGGGCCAACCCCAGGAACTGGAGATTCTAACTCTAGAATACTCCTTTTGCATGTTCTGACTGCCTAAATATCTACCCTTCTGTCTTTATAATAAAATAACAATGCTTTACAATCCTGTATATTACACAGCATTCTGGATTATTTGGGCAGTCCTGGCTTCAAATTTACTTTGCTTTTGGCCAAGGTGAATTTCAATGCTTTATGGTTTCCTCTTGGTTTTAGAGAAGTGGGAAATAAATCATCCATTGTACCCCAACTCCTTTCTTTCAGTAAACAGAACAGCATGCTAAAAAACCACAGACTTACTCTGTATCCTTTCAACGAACTTGTGAAGTTGACAAAATTCAATTCTTTTCAAAGGATTAGACTAAAAATAAGATTGTATATATTCTGGCATCTCTCTTAACCCCAAGCAAACATGAGCCATCTTTCAGAACTTATAGGGCGATTTAGGGACTCTCCCATTATCCTACAGTGGCCAAAATAGCTCAGTTTTTTTCCTTTTGCCCCCTGCCCCCAACTTTCCTGCAAGTCTGGGCCAAATCAGATAGTCATGGAGAGGGGAGATCTTCCTCACTCTCCTCTTTGTAGTAGGATAATGGAAACTGCTCTCTTAGTCAGATCTGAGTTTTGAACTCCAGTTCTGGCTGCTGAAAGTTTTTGGATTTGGGGTTTGATGTTATCAAGAAAATTCATCTGGTCTGATGCCGAAACATATTGTTTAATCTAGCAAGAATGTGAGCAGGTTGTCCTTCACGGCGAATGTTGGAGTTCTCCACCTTTTTTTGTGGCGATGTCCACAGCAGTGGACTGTGTAACCGGAGCCAGGTTTGTCTGGGGACAACTCTGCAGCACAGTTTAGTTTAGTCTGTTTCCACCCTTATCCAGACCATGAGCAGATTCAGCAAATGAATGAAACAATGCATAAATGTCCTAGTTTCTTGAAAAGTTTGATTTGTTTATGAACCTTAGCCTGATTCTCTCTTCTAATAAAATTTTGAATACTTAGCTTAGGAATCATTTTCAAACACCCACACAGAAAATAACTTTACTATCGGGATTTATTTATTTGACTCAGGCAAAGTATGTTTTTTGCTTGGAAAAATATTACCTCTAATAATAAATTTTGACCCAAATTGATCAATTTCTTTATGTCTATTTTGTTAATTATGCCATTTTCATTGTTGATAAATATGTAATATAGAGGTTACCATTGTAAAACATAGTCTTTTACTTTTTTAGCATAAACACTAAGTGAGCAGGACAAATGTTCCTGAAGTACACAAACACAGCTCAATTTTAGAATCCTTGTTAAGAAAGCAAACATTGCTAATATATGTAGAGGAAACATCTTGTCAAGATTGAGATGCTGTCTTAATCCATTCAGACTGCTATACTATAATGTTCTATAATATAATAACATGGCTTAGAGGGCAGCTGTTTATTTCCTGAAGTTCTGGAGGTTGAGAATTTCAAGTCAAGGCACCCCAGGTCCGGGGCGTATTGAGCCAGTTTATAGGCACTGTCTCCCGTGGTGTCCTCACTGTGTGGAAGGCACAAATAGCTCTGGGAGTGGCTTGTGTAAGGGCCCTGATCCCAGCCGTTTGAGCTCCGCCCTGATGAACTGATCACTCTCACAGGCCTCATCTCCCAAAGCTACCACCCTGGGAGCCAGGGTTTCAAGATGAGGAACAGACCTAACAGTCGGTCCGTGAAAGATGCCTTTGTATGTGAGCTGTGGACACTAAGGCCACCAGACAACTCTAGGTAGCGCAAAGAGTGTCTGTGCAAAAGGAATATTCTTATTTCTTGATTTTTTTTGACTACAGACTCTATAGATCTACATTCTCTTTTACCTATTTTATGTTATTTACCGTATCACCAAGATAATTGTTCCTTTATAATTATCTGAGAGAAAATTCTTTTGTTGGAAAGAATCAGCTTTCATGTGTTCAGGTGTGGTTTCTTTCTCAGGTTAGGGAAAAGGTGAGATAACATCTTGCAGGTTTTTAGGTCATTGCTCCAGAATCAGATTAGGCTAATGAAAAAATTCTGCAGCAAAACTGTCTCCCACTTCCATTCAGCTTGCTGTCATTGTTTCTGTTTGTCTTTACAGCACACTGGTGTTTGATAGCTTCGTGTGATTTATTTGTTAATGATCTGAGTTGATCCTTCCTTCTTTTGGCTGTGTGGATTGGTTCACATCACTGAAACAGCAGGATCACAGTCACCTGACACTTGCAGTTCAAGTCCTAAGTAACTTTCACATGATCATGATGTTATTAGTCTTATTATTGCTGCCTTTTCACACCAACAGTCCAATGGGAGAATAGAATGACCCGAGGATCCATTTCAGTCCTGACTATAAATTCTGGTTCCTACACAACCAAAGAGTCAAAGCACAGGAAAACTAGACCATTCTTATTCCTTGATCTCTCCATTGCTATCAAAGTATTAAGCAACAAAACTAAAAACACTAGCTAGTAGTTGTTTAAAATATGCAGGACTATGAAAAACCTGGAGTTTTCTAGGAGCTAAAGTTCTGAAGTGGGAGACTATGCATTGTCTCACATACACATGCTCATCCCCCTAGGCTTAAGATGAGGTTATTCCTCACCAAACCCATGATAGGCTGAAAATAGGATATGGAAAAATGCATGGAATACACCTCAGTCCCAAGCATCCTAGCTTAGCAACCTGGCCCACTATGCAGGTTTGGCTCTTTCCCCTGCTGAGCCTGGGTAATCAGAAGCCCTGGCTCCTTGCTGCTCCCCAGCCTCTCAGAACTGGATTGTGCTGTGTGTCACCTGTTGGGCTGGAACATGGCAGAATTCAAATTGGCATGACCTATCCACTGAATGTGTATCGCGTTTGCACCATTTGTAAAGTAAGAAAATCATTAAGTCAAACTAAGACACTGCTGTGGGACAAACTTGAAAAAGAGTGTTTGAGTGGACAAGGAATTTTAGGAATGTTTGATTGAGGTTTCCAATGGTGGCTCCTGAATTTGAATATTCTCCCATTGTAAAGCAAAATTTCCTATTAAGTTCCCTGTTGCTCTCTGTGAACTATGAATGTCTCCAGCTTAAAACCTTGGAGACAACAGCTGATTCCTTCCCATCTTCTGAGCATCATAATCGCTATTGTGCTCACTCTTTTCATTTCCTGCTTTGAAATATGTTTTAGATCCTCCTTTTCCTATTACCACGAACTCTCACCGAGTCCTGCGTTAGCGTCATTCCACTGACATGTCTCTTTGCTCTCTTCATTCTTACTTTCTGGTCATCTTGTTTGTACCTTCTTTCCAGTCTCATCTTCTTGAAACTCTACTATTAAACACTCCGATGGAACCCTGGAGTGATGTGTGACTCTTTATTCCATCTACCTTGGCTGATAAATTCAGTAAGTTGTGCTCCACCCCCTGTACTTTATTCAGGGCCCCTTAGCTGATGCTCACCTTCGGCAGACCTTCCACCGCTGCTCTGTAGAGACTCGTACTCTTGTCCAATGAAACACTTTATTTCCACCCCAGCTTTTCCTCCCTAGCATTTTTGCTAGGTTTTTTGCTTAGCACTTTTGCAAGACTCGTTCCTTCACCTAGAGTGAACTTCTTTCAAATTCCAGTTATTAACGTCCATACAATGTGACTCTTCCTCAGTGCTTCCCTCATCTCTAAAACCCTTTTCTGAAGTCCCAAAGCTTTATTTTTACAATTACCCATTCTATCTTCTATTATAAATATGTGTACAGTTTGTCTACCCTAAAAGCTCCTCGTTTGTAAGAATTTTGTATGTTTTAGTCTGTTTCCACAATCCTTATTGTAAGATCTTAAATATTACAGATGTAAACTATATATGATTTCACTTTTTGAATTAATATTTCACAGTGCCTCTCCAGTGCCAATAGCATCATTTGTCGTAATCTTTTCTCATATCATGTCTTCAACTTGACTTTTCTTCAGGAGAGACTGTTTGCTGCCCTTATTGAAATCTGTATGTTGTTATCTGTGTTTCCCAGTCTTACATCTGCCTGAAGAGTTGTATATAATGTTCGGAAAGTGACATATTCCTTTGTTCTCTTTGGAAACACTTCGTAATGGTGTCAAGCAAGCTTCTCAGACTCTAGGTGCAGATTCAGGCTCGGCCGTGCTACTTGGAAACTGGGGAAGAATTATATAACTTCCCCAAGTCTTCTTTTCTTTTGTTAAAGAGGAATTTAACAGTGCCTATGTTATGAAGAAAACTCATTGAGCTCAGTAGCTGGCAGATAATAATAACAATTAAATGCTATTTTTTATTTTTGGTACTCTTCTGTTTCCTTTTCTATTTTAATGAGAAAAAGGGTTTCAAAAATATTGATTATTACTGAGTCTTAAGTACTATGTTATGTTATCACTAGGCCCCTATAAAGGTGAGTGGTCGTAGTTGCTGCATTCATTTGCACTGCAGACTTTGGAGAGCAGACAGTAAAAGGCAGGCACCCAAAACCACTTGGAAAGGACAGGTTTGACTGCAGAGATATCTGTTCCTGGGGATGTGTGTCAATGTAGGAAATTGTGAGAATTTCTACTTTCCTTTATTGTAGGGGATTCATGAGGTCGGTGCATGTACTGAGAGCAATAGAGCTCGTTCTGGGTGGAAGTGATGGAGGAAGTCTGTTTGCAAGGTCCTTTATGACGAGAAACACGCTGTGAATAAGGGCTGGGAAGAATCCCAGGCCAGCACTGTCGCCACAGAGGAGTTGCAGATTACGAAGCAGGTCCTTGTACGCAATCCTAAGGGAGGAAAAGCTATCGTTTGGATCTAAAATATCCCACAGAAGCCTGGCTGCTCAAGGCTTGGACCTCAGCTCAAGGCACAGGCAGGAAAGTGTGGGCCTGGAAGAGCTGGGAAGTAGTGGGAGGTGTTCAGGGCTTCGGGCCCTGCCCTCCAAGCAGACCACAGACCCCAGTCTCCCTGTCCTCTCTCTTTTGTCCTGGCCTTGTGGTGGACAGATTTGCTCCACCACATACACCCTGCAGGAAGTGCTGCCTTGCACAGGCCCCAGAGCATCAGGGCCAGCCGACCATGGTGGGGAACTCTCCAAGCTATGAGCCCAGAGGAGTCTTCTGTCTGTATAAGTTGATTGCATCAGGTGTTTTGCTACAATGCTAAAAAGCTAAAGAATATAAAGAAAGCGGGTGATATGTCTTAAAATATGTGTGCTAAGTAAGGAAAGATTGACAAAGAGGTGATCTAGATGTGGTGACACATCCTGCAGACTGAGTACAGAGGGGAACCTGACATGCAAGGCAAGGAAGGAGCGGCGGCATTTAACCCCCATGGCTTGAGTCTCTGCTGAGGTCCAGACACTGCCTGACCACTGGGTGGTAGGTGTGTCATTCCGAGTGGCTGGGCGGGCGTGGGACACATTGGGCTGGGAGTTGGGAATTGGCGAAGGGAAACCACCCTGGAAGAGAGGTGCTCTGAGTCCGGTGTTGCACACGGAGACGGGGGACAGGATGCACACTTTGGGGCCTCAGCAGCCTCAGCTGCAGTGCTGTCCATTGTCAGCCATCACAGGGGAGTCTTCTCCTTTGTGTTTTTCCAGTAGTGGCAGCTGAACCCAGCCGTCCACACTGAGTTCTACCACCAGTCCTTTCTAATTATTGCATGCTAAGAAATGGACTAGCCAAGTTGCTGAGTTGCATGGCTCCCGCTTGCAGCCCTCCTTCCTTGGCCTCCGAGGGGCAGGATCACAGAGGTGTGCTCCCGTGCTCGGGCCAGGAGGTTCCCATACAGTGGAGACTGCTGCAGTCAGGGAGGACTACATATCAAGAAACATCATGGGTGCCAACATATTTTGGTTGTGGAAAAATGTATTTTATGAATCAGATGACAAAGCCCCCATGAGTATAAAGGTTAGTCCACTTTCTTGTCACTGGGACAAAATACCTGACACCTGCAACTTACAGAAGGAGGGGTGAATATTGCCTCATAGTTTCAGTGGATTCAGGAAGCAGAGGGTGAAAGGAGGAGCTGGAGACAAGACTACACCCCAAAAGACATGAGCAGGGGAACAGACAGAAATTAGACCAAAGCAAAACTGAAACCCAGCAGGGCACACATTAACTCCTCTAACTCCACGTCCAGCATCCAAGCAGATAGCAGTGGGATATGAGCTCCGAAGGATAGCCCTGCCCCTCGGGCTTTGCTGATTGTAGCTTACGTGGTTGCTGTCTTGCACTGGCTCTGCTCCCTGTGGCTTTCCCCACAGATGTTCTATGTTCCTGTCATCTCTAACCTTCTAGATCTCCACTGCACCACTGGCTTCACTCTCACAGCTTCATGTACTACCCTCTCAGGGGTTCCTGGCAGGAACTGTGGCCCTGTCATACATTTTTGCCTGGTATCTGAAATCTAGCTGGAAGCTTTTATGGCCCCATGACTCTCACATTCTGCATCCTGAGAAAGCAGCACTCTGTGGATGATGCTGGGCCAGCCACCAGTCTGAGCAGTAAATGGGCCCCCTTGGAACATGGCTGCAGTTGCTACTAAGTGTCTAAACTGCTGCACTCTGTAATATACATCCCCAGGAGGCTCTGCATGAACAGGCATCCTAGGACTCTCATCTGATCTCAAATGAGAAATTGAGTTTTGCACATATGAGCCTAGGAAGGGTGGGGTCCAGCTATTTCCTGAGATGCCTCCAATCCATCTTCCCATTGTCCTGATATAAAGTACTTGGCTTCTCCCTAAAGCTAGACCTTTTATAGCAACCACACCCACCTTTGCTCCAACTCACTGGTACTTCCCTTCTGGCCACATCATTTGAGTCTGATTTTGCTTCTGATTCTTACTGTAAATCCATGCCACAGCCTGAGCAATGGTCTGCTTGGAAATTTCCTCCACCAGACCTATGTGCCACCCTTAACCTCTGTCTCAAACAAATTTTCAGGACATGAGCAAAATGTAAGTAATTTTTCTCACAGTGTGTCCTCTAAATGTGAATTTTTGGGGAACATTTTAGATCTAAACCATGAGAAGGAGAAACTTGGAATTTGAGAGTGAAGAACAGAATAGCAAAATGTAGCATGAATCTCAAAGGAGACGCGACTGCTCTATGAAGGACTTTGGGGCTCTGCATTGATGTTTCATGCCCAGATTGATGATTTCTTTTTTAATGAGAGAGTTTGGCATAGAAGTTTTGCTCTAGGAAAGTATCTCCCCTGCAACCTTCAGGCTTAATGCTGCTGGTGGAATTTGCTCCAGGTCAGACTCTGAGGGTGGACACATGATTCAGGTCTAGTTAATTTCATCTGGCTTGGTGTTCACTGATCCTTTCCCTTTGAGCATTATAACCTTTAGCAGACATTCTGCCATTTGATCATATTGAAATTTTAATTGCTCCAGCATTTCGTCTCTGTGGTTTCTAAAAGTTAAAACAATGGTTGCTGCAAAGCAAGCTAACAGTAAGTAGAGGGTTGGAAAATAAAGACAAATTAGAAACAGGGAAAATGGAATTAAGTGAAAATTAGGAGAGAGAACATGTGGAAAGAAGGGAACATTTGGGTTACAGGAGAGATTTACAGAGATACCAACTGGAAAAGGGCAGAGGGAGATTCTTTCCAAGTGACATTGTAGGATCAGTTTCAGAACTGGTTAGTAGGATATTCAATTACTGACATGAAATATGACCAAATATCTAGAATTTTGCCATGCATACTTGCCTCTGCAGGCTGCTAATAAAGAATCATAAAATTACCTTTCACAAACATATGCAGATAAATATCAGGGTTAGTTATTTTTCTCCAAGACAGTAAGAAATAAGGTAGAGTTCTTGAATCCACTAGCAGATGCAGGAGTTTATTATGAATAATTCTATGACAAGAGCATTTATAATTCACATTCCTGTCCCTGTGTAATCCCAAGATTTTCCATCCTTTTATTTTTTTCAGTAATCCCATTAAATAACTTGATGAGTTATATTGATGACTTATCCTTTGTAAATGGTAGCAGGTTGTTCTCTGAAATATGCCATTCCTCATAATTCTTTTTCAATGTACAAAGTAATCTGCTTCACTCCTTTGCTATTACACTGCTTCTGGTTACATACTAATGACCAATACATGAACTTTATTTTTCAGGGGTTGCCCTTGCTTCATTTTTCTTTCCCTTTTGTGCTTCTTAGACATCTGGTTTATGGCATCTTCTCTCTCACTAACGAAGGGAAAAGCCTTATTTTCTCCTGCTTTCACCAGTTCTAAGCTAAGCAGTTCTTACCACCTCACCCTTTTCCCCAGCTCAAAATCAAATTTCAAATGCTTTCAAGTTTACTGCATACAGTTTACTAATGTCTCATGGGCAGGGAAAGGGCTTTGCATTTCACGCTGCCTACTACCCTGTCCTCTCCTCTAATCACTTTTGAGCATTTCTGTTCTTTCCCCAGGAGAAGCACCTCATGGCAAGAGCTCCTTCTTCCTATATGCTGCTGGTGCTCATTTTAGTGCAAATTCTAGAATTTCAGCTACCACATACTCATTTTCAAATCTCCTGAGCTTGGTTGCACCATTCAATAAAAGGCAAAGGCTTCTTGTTGTTCCTTAAGTGGGTTACTGAACAGCTTCATTAATTTTAAAAATATGTATGTACCTCAGAAAATGATTCTCTCATTTTCTGTTAACCATGCATTGCTACACAATGAATCATACCAAAACCCACTGCCTGACTCATTGACTAGTTCAACATGTCAGCGGGTTGAGACTCTAGCCATTGCTTGGATGTAGCTCAAAGTGTGTCACAACGCAGCAGTGAAGTTGCTTATAAATAAGGGCTGTGGTCATCTCCGGGCCCAAGTAGGAGAGGAGCTGCCTCCAAGGCTTGTGATGCTGTTGTTGATGAGATTATTTCCTCCTGATCCCTTGGACTGAAGGCCTCAGCGCCTCGCTAGCTTGTGGCAGGGATTTCTTTACTAATTTACTGTACCCATTGGAGCAGCTCACAATATGGTAGTTTTCGCTTCATCAGAGAAAGCAACAAGAATAGACAAAGTACAAGTAAGACAGGAGTCAGACTTTTAGAACTTATCTTAGAAGTGAGTTTGTTGTACTTTCTTTCTTAGAAAAAAGTCATTAGGTCCAGCCCCCACACAAATGATTATTAGGAGTTTGGGATCATCCATCAGGAGCTGTATTAGGCTACTCTTACCCCGAATGTTCCCATAGACATCCTGGAAGCACATGCCCATTTATAATTAACTTACAGTAAACTGGATTGCAAGTAACTTCATCTGCCAGTGTTCCCTGAGACAAGCAAACATTTCTAATACATTTTAACTTGATCAATAAGTGATGTCTTACAATATAAGCAGTATGTGATGGTGAGTATCACAGGATCACAACTGAGCCAATGGTTTCTCTCCCTTCCTACCCCCTCCAGGATTGTGGGTGATCTCCCAACAGCAAGAGGTTATGGAGGAGATCGCTTCTGCAAAGGAAAAGAAGAAAAAGGCAGAAGAACCCCTCACTTCACGTGAGATTAGGGAGATGTGTAAAATGTGGGAAACAGTGCAAATTTTGTAGAAAAGAACCACTGAATAAGGCTGTAGCAGTGCAAGTGATAAATCTGTTTAACATCAATGCAATGTCACATTTCCACAAAAACCCCAAAAGGAGGCAAAACAAGTGTTATTGGATAGGTTTCCTGTTAAAGCTCCATGAAAACAAAAGTATTCCTTTGAGCCAATAGAAAAGTGATTCCCTTAGTGATAGTGAAAGTCCTCCTACACGATAACCTTCCTCTGTCTTGTCTCCCTCCACCATCCATGAAGGTTTCCAAAGATAACTGCAGGTTAATTTCTTTATATTTTGTATTTATTATTTTATATTATATTACAGTCCTGTATATGAATATTTTTGGTTTGTGGAATGAATCATCTGAGTTTCCATTATTTCTTATGGGGAAATTTGCTTTGATTTACAAGTGCTTTGGACTACAAGCATGTTTCTGAAACCAATTGTGCTCCCAAACCAAGACTTTACTGTGCCTAGTAGTGCTTGCTTAATTGCTATCAGGCTTTAGTCATTCTGTCTCATGCTGTAATAGCCAAGAGAGAATAATAATGGTGGTAGCTTGCTTCCTACAGCTCTGTTGAAGGAGGAAAGCGAGGCTTCCTTCTCTCATCTCCATCAATAGGAGTTTTAGAGATAGAACTTGGAAGTTATATCTTGAATGAAAATGAAGCCAGGCCCAGCTAAGGGGACTGGAAATCCTGGGGGATGTTGTGGTTAACACCCTTTGTTCCAAAGAGTAGACAAATTCACACCCAAGCACAATGCGGAAGATGTTTTTAGTGAAAGCTTTTTTTGCTATTTCCATGAGCATTTCACTTAAAGAGCAGGGCTTTACCCCGACAGTCCTTGGAGAACTGGACATCACCAAAAACACTTGTTGGAAGAGCAATGTCCCTAAACATCGTTCCTCCTTGAATGCATCACCTGGGTAAATCTGATCATAGGACTTAGGTTATGGACTGAAAGGAGCCCCAGGATGCAAGTTTTCCTTTCACTTGGAATGGTAGGACTTGACATGCAGAGTGTCCAATATATAAGAGTATTTTATTTCAGAGATGTTGGTCAACCTCAAACGATGAATGTAATTCCTGTCAAGTGAGACAGGAAGTGGTACAATTGCCTCATACTTTTCTTGCCATGTTTGCACATGTGCAAGTGAAAATGTCATTCCTTTGGCGCCTGTGCTTGTCGAGGAGCAGTGTCTCCCCTCTTTGCTCGTGCCCAACTCTCTAGCTCTGAGGAAACTTCACAGCGTAGACTCCGCCTCAGTTTCTTTATTCCCTGATGGGGGCTGTCTTCTGTTTGTGTATTTTGGTTTGAAATCTGATGAAGTTTCTCTTGGGAAACAGATAAAAATGGATAAAAGAAGAGAGCAGCATTCAAAAAGGAATGAAGGTGTTGGTGCTCCGTGAGCAATTTCAGCACATAAGCACTTTAATTCGGTTTACTTTATTTTTTCAGTTTCTTAGTTTTAATTAGTGTATTTCTTAGTGCACATTCACACCCCACAGTGATCGCAGTCCTTATGGGGAGTGTGCACCTGTATGCAACATCACAATTCTTTTCCACCCCGTTTCTCTCCCCCTCATTCCTCCTCTGTCATCTCTCAATCTCCTTCCCATTTGCAAAAGATCTATTTCCCTACTTCCTCCTATCTCTTTTATTTTGCTCTTTATTTATATTTTGGGTTTCTCCTATAAGAGAAACCATGGGATATTTAAGCTTATGCATCTGATTTATTTTGCTTCATATTTGGTCTCAAGGTGCATCCATTTTCCTACAAATGACTCAAGTTTATCCTTCTTTATGGCAGAGTAGTACTCCACTGTGTATGAACAAAGTGCTCTCAGAAATCACACACAAATAAAGGAAAATGTATGTGAAGAGCAGTGGAGCATTTCTACTTACCATGGAAATGAAAGCAGGTCAGTCAAATTTAGAATCTGCTGAATTCCTTTTAGGTTACAAGACTTAGAACCAATTCTCAGTCTCTGCCTAAATGATGCACTTAGCTGGGTGTAGCAGACTACAGGGGATCTCTCTGTAAAGTTTTAAGCATTGCATCCCTGATCAAAAGCACGCTCCTACCCCTCATTTTTCCCCCTTTTCTTTTGCAGGTGTAGGTGAAAGTTGGTTAAACATCACTCAGTATGTCTTGAGCCTCACAGAATTCCCACTGGTTTGTTAAATTCTTCACCCAGCCATATATTTATTGTTTTACTTATTGCATTTTCATGATGAACTAGGGAAAAGGCTGGCTACTCACCTCTCATATTCTCTTAATTTTCCAAAATAGTGAATCAAACATTTCATGTTCGACAGCAGACATTTTTCTGTGAAAGGAATGATTTAACTTAGAATAATTGTTTCACATGAAAAATTTTACTATGTCTTTAATGAATGAAAAATGGCTCTTCCATGACTGCAGAGTCCTAAAATGGATAGGAACATGGGAAGAGAAACTATAACTCACCACGCTATCACATTATCAGGTGCTCCGTTTCCAGTGGAATCTTCCAAAGTGGACCTAGCCAAATCCATGGTGACTCAGAGAGGAGCAGAAGAAGCAGTTACAATGGAGAGTAAGCAGTTCAGGCCCAGAGGCTGAGGAGAGAAAAGATACAGTGGAGAGACAATGTGTGAAATAACCGATACAGAAGGCCTGTTTTGTAAGGGTAGATCTCACAACACTTTGGCATGTAGCTTACCTATATACGTGGAGTCTACCCCAACTAGTCCTTCTTGAAAACCTACAACTTCATAGTTATCTGTCTTTGACATTTCAAAAAAAGGGCACAACCTCAAATGCTCTAACATCAGCTTTGGATTTTAGGGGCTTTGGTAGTAGATGTAGTTTAGAAATTTGAATTGCCATCGGTTTCTGTGAGTATCTACATTCTACTTCCTATATTTTATAGTATTTTTTTCTCTCCAGCTCCTTTTATTTCCACTGAAAGTATCTTGGCTGGGCAACTACTCATTATAAACAGTTGCCAAAAGAACAAGGCGTATCAAAACGAAGTTAGTTTCTAATATTTATTTATTCTAGATTTTTGAAAAAAATATAAAGGAATAGATTCAATTAAATTGTAAGTTCTTTGCATTTAATTGAGAAATTCAGTGCACACGAACACCTTTGCATTCATCCACATCTTCTACTGTACCTGGCGAGGATGCCCATGTGGGTGCAAACAAAACTTTCCTGGCATCAGTCTCATGTAGGCACACTATTTTATGAAATGATCTGACAAAATGTGCTTTGCTGTTCTAAATTAAGTTATTCCTTAAAATGGGAGTCTTAGAGTGCCTTAGGTGAAGAAGGATTAGGTTTGAGGATTCATCACGGCCTGCAGCTGAAGCAGCATATTTTAGTGTCGAACAGAGCTCGGAAAGGAGTCTCAGCACGCCCAGCATAGTCTGCCTCTCCATGGAGAGGAGAACCAGTGATTGACTGCTTATCTTCCTCCTTACAAATCAGACAAACCTGTTTATAAGTATGTTGTTTTAAATTTTGCATTAACCTTATCAGCAACTGATGACTTCCTTTTGTTCCTTCTTCCTAATTCTCATATTAATAGACTAAATATAAACACCTTCCCACAAAAATACCTTCAGTATCTCCCTATTATACTTAATTCCCATAAAATCACAATAAAATGGTATTAATATAACCAGCACAGTGTACTAGATTTCTTTTAGCTGACTGTCTGATTCGATTTCGTCTGATTCTAACTTCTTCTCAGGTTCTGGAAGGTAAGAGTTGTTTACTGCCTTTGTAGCTTTGAACACATCTGCTTAATGACAGACAGAAGCTGACATATATACATATGTAAACGTATGCATGTGTGTACATATGTGGATATGTGTGTATGTATGTGGTGTGTGTACATATGCATACACATACATATATTTAAAGACTATCTCCTGATCCAGTAATAAAATATTTGCTGCCTATAGAATCTGGCAGAGCTTTGCAGAAGACATAGAATAGAAAAGTAAAATAAAATAAATGAACAAGATGAACAAAAACAGCCCCCAAATTACAACAAAACTCTTCTACCCAGAAGTTGCTTACTCTAATAAGAATCACATGGCCCAATATTTTATTATCTGGGTTATGATTTTGGAACATCATTTTGGTACTGCTTCTCAATGTTGCTGAACAGGGTCGACTTTTCTTCCATGTAAGTACCACCTTTTGGGGGACAAATTAGAACTCATCGCAGGAGCGAGCACCATGGGAGTCTGGAGATGGCACTTCGGGGAAGAGTGAACAAGGCACCTTCTCCATGGCTATTTCTAGTCCCACCGGAGAGGAAGACAGCAACACCTGCTTCCCTTCACAAACTGTACCAGGTGACGAACACGGCTCCCGACACCTTCCCTGCATGAACACGAATGCAGCCAACTTCCGCAGAATCCTGGAACCAATTAAGTTTGTGAACTGAGGTACCACTGCACAAGAATGTGGTGCCTCATTCTGCTCTCAGAGGCCTTGAAGCCTGAAATTCACACACCAAGGGGTTTAGACAAGAGCCCCACCCTGGGCCTGGCCCCTTGTGGCTGCTTCCCTATGTCTACTTCCACCTTCTCATGGATCTCCTTTTCAATCTGAGCTATAACTCTTGCTTGCTAATTCAGAAGAGGAAATAATGAGTGTTGGAATAAAAGCACCCTCTGGTTTTCACATTTAAAAAACAATTTGAGTAAAAGTGTCTGTGCCATAGTTTGGACCTGACATCTCCCCCAAAGACCCATGGTCCCAGCTTAGTGCTACTGGGAGGTGATAAATACCTTAGCAGGTGGAGCCCAGGGGAAGGTCTTCAGGTCCCTCACGGTGTGTTCTGGAAGGGGTTGTGAGACCCTGGTCTCCTGTCTTTCCCATCTTGGACATGACATGAAAGGCTTCGCCTCACCCTTGTTCCCACCATGATGAGCTGCCTCTCCACAGACCCAAAAGCAATTGGGCCAATCATTTACCACCCTTTACCAAACCATGAGTCAAGTGAACTTTGTCTTTCTAGCTGCTCATCTCAGGTGTTTGTTACAGTAAAAGAAAACAAATTCAGTCAGCATACAAAGGATAGAACTTCTATCACTAGATTCTTTTGTGTGCTTCTACCTTTCCTAGACTACATATAACCCTTTTTAAGAGAGTTGCTGCAGATAAATTCTAAATCCTTGTTGTCTCAGAAACATTTTCTCGTATATCTTTTCTCTCTTTTGTTTCACCAATTATACAGCAAAACCTTTTTGGTCTACTACTGAAAATCAGCCACATTCTCAGATTTTTCTAGGTGGTTCAGTTAAGCTTGACATGATATGAATAGATTTTTGAATAAAAAGTTTATTCAATTCAAAATTGTACTGAAATATATATGGACTTCAGCCCGACATAAATAGCCCCATGTAAAATCCCAGTGCTCTGGGAGACTAACCAGGAGGACAGCAAGTTTAAACCCAGCCTGCGTCTAACACAGTGATTCAGTGAGACCCTGCCTCAAGAGAAGGGATGGTAGTGTGGTGGGAATGTGGCATGGTATGAAGGCCCTGGGTTCAATGCTAAGTACCTGCAAAAAATACATGTATATGTATGGATTTCAGAAAATTAGATATGCTGGAGCTTCGGAAGTACTTGCTAAGAGAGCCAGTCATGCTAGATTAGATGTGAACAGGGGGAGAAGGATTTATTGAGCAAGAGTTCAGTGTCAGGCACAAATAGCAGTTGCTAAAATAATGGAATGGCTCATACTGTCTTTCTGACGTATGTATGTGTGACATCACATGTGGAGCACCCCGAAGGTCACTGTGTATCAGCTAGGTTTCTGTTTTGGAGGCCAGAAAGCAGAACAGGGTTAAGACAGTCTTCTCCAGTCAAACACAGGGGAAGACCGAGACTTAGACCCAGCTTTCCGAGCTTAAATTAGGAGCAGAAATTGTTCTGTTCACCCGTGCTTCGTGGAGGTGGGGATGTGCATCCTATTGTACAAATGGTTATTGAAGAGAGGGTATTTACTTGTACTCCTCTTTGGCAATTTTCTGCTATTAAGTGTATTAATCAACTATTAGTCTGTAAAAATTATTCCAAATCCCACTGGTCCATGAGCTGGAAAATTTGCCATCTGATTGTTGCTGCGAGTTCGGAGTTGGAGCATAGAGAGCTTAGCTGTGCTTTCTGCCACAAAGTCTCTTTCTTGCAAGGCTGTGGTTAAAGTGTTGGCAGAGGCGGGGATTTAGCTCAGTGCTTCCGGCGCCTGCCTCCCAAGCTCAAGGTCCCGAGTTCGATCCCCTGTACCAAAAACAAACAAAGTGTTGGCAGAGGCTTCAGTCCTATCGGCAGGCACCACTGAGGGGGACTCTTCCGAGCTCTCGCTGGCCACGGTGCTGGCAGCCCCTGTTTCTCAGACACCAGTCCCACTGCCACAGTTCCTTGCTGGCTTTCACCCGGGCGTCCTTCAATGCCTGCTGTGGCCTCTGCTGTGGCCTCTGTGGGCAGCTTCCAGCCTGCCAGCTGGCGTGAAGCGAGGGTTATCATAGCACAGTTGAAGTGTTTGTTGTTGAACGGGCCAGTTTTACTAAAAGCAGCATATTTGTGCTCTGTGGCCCTTATTCCTTTGAAGAGAATTTGTCTGTTTTAAGGTTCCATGGAATCAACTACTGGTCTTGGTACAGTGAAGATGTTAGAAGGTAGTGTTTAGTGCCAACACACATATTTAGAAAGTCTTTATTAGTCTCTGAATACTGTGGACCACTATTAAGAGAGTAATCAATTCTTCTTAAGTAATTGAATTTCTGAGCCCAATCCAATCCAACATAGCTCAGTGCATTTCGGAGAATAAATTATACTCTGTGAGAATAGAGGATATTGCTTTGTTTGCATAGGCACATATGTAAGATACCAAGGGGAAGGAAATGCTTAAAGTACTGTTTGACTCAAATATGTTTTCACATATGTTATTCATCCTGTGCTGTTTTAAAAATGCACCTTTGTGTGCGAGTGCATGTGTGTCTTAGACCAGTGCGGATATTTAGAAAAGTAATTCTGCCACAAAGGAGGATACACTTGAGGCATTTGTAGGTAAATGGATGCACTTTGAGGCCATATTGAGTATTAACTGAAATAAGTCAGACACACAAATGTAAACATCTCATGATTTCTCTTTCATGAGAAACCCAACATACAAATAAAGAGCAAAATAGAAAATAGATAATAGGAAGTAGGGACATCTTTTTCAAATGGGAAAAAGGGGGAGAGAGAAGGGAAGGGAAAGGGGATGAAAAAAAGAATTGAAAGGAAAAATGGAAACAGAGCTTTTGAAAATGAGAAGGGGACCAAGAGGTGGGAAGGAACAGAGGGCTAGGGCGTGAAAAAAGCATTAAGGGGTGTTGGCATATACACCAACTCCCCACCATAAATGTAATCAGCATGTACTGCACACATGTACTAACAGAACACTATTTTTGAGAGCACAGGTGACAAATATTACTTGATGTAGAAGGTAAGAGTACACTAAAGAAAATGGTTCCTTCAGTTGCAAATTTCTAAGCTTAAAGATTTATACTGAGATGGTGGAGAATTCAGAATGGAGGAGATCACAGGCTTCATGGAGAGAGATGAGCTTTGAAATCAGAGAAACAAAGTGCAATGCCCTTTCCAGAAGTTCTTAGGGTTAAATTGTTGTCTGAGTCCATCTGGAAGCCAGCATTTGGATCGTAACTCAAGACTTTGTTCCTAAGTTAAAACTCAAATTCCAGTCATAACCCAAGTTGTTCCCATATCAAGTCAGTCGTAACTTGAGGGTCCTCTGTGTTGTGCTTCTGTTTGTCTCCACGTATGGAGGGAGGTGTGGTAAATAGGTTCTCTTCCATGCTTCTTTCAGCAATGAAGTGTAATTTAAACTTTAGAGCTACTGCTATTTATAAAGCAGAAACTTTTGAAAGATGTTTCTGTACTTGGCCAATGAGGAAGGTATTGATGATGAAGTTAACAATCACAATTACCATGTTTGAACATTATGCAATGCAGGCAATTTTGTAATTTCGTTATATGTAATTTCTCCCTGTATCTACCTTTCAGAAATAGTTGATGTATTTTCTTATTTTACAGATAAACAAACTGAGTCACAGAAAATTTTAGTATTTGTCTTTAAGCCATGGGTTTGGTAAACACCATCCCAGACAGTCTGGTTTCATAGCCCAAATGTTTGATCCTCAGTAAACTCACAACCTTAACATTACACTACACTAGATCTACACTAGATTATGTGGACCCTGTCTTGCTAAAATTTTGGGGGAGGGGGTTGTGGTTGGAGTTTTCATATTTCTTCTTGTTACCATCACTAAATATTCCCATGATTTAGTTTATTTTTACAATCAAGATAAGAATAATGAAATAGCAAAGTACAATTTGGATTTTTCAATGAGAATGATCATGCATAAAAATTATAACTTACATGTTTGTAACATTTACACCTCTTCCATCCAACTGGGGAACAGATAAGTAAATTATTAATAGGATCCTGTCATCTTTAAAATAAGCTGTAGAATTTTCTGCTTCTCTGAGGCCTGGCTGATACTGAGATTTCTCCTTCCATTTGGCCCAGTTCAAATATTCCCTATGACTTTATAATAGGCAGCCAGTAGGTGGCTTCCTGAGCCTATGTGGTAGAGTTCCAATGTGGAAAAGCATGTCTGTGATATGCTATTTCAATAACACCTTGCATCTGTCCTTCCATATTTTTGGAAGATGACTTGGTCTCTTTGTCCCTTCCTGATCTCTCCTAGTGAAGGAGCCTCATTCTAGATACTTTGGAATGTATTCTGTATTTTATTTTTAATTGTCCAGAATTCTTTATTTAAGGCACACTACATATCAAAGTGAATGACAAATACAAATATATCACTCATTATATTGTCTGAATGAAATAAAATTTCAAGACCAAATTGGTCAATCTGGATTTTAAAAAACAAAAGCAAATATATGCCGTTACACACACCATCTGCTTACACATCCAAAGTTGAAAGTAAAACAAAAATATGTCCCATAAAAACAGGAAAAAAGCAAATGCTATAGAAATTTGAATATTAGACTCATTAGCATTTAATGTAAGGTCAACTAACAGCTATAAAAAGGGGCATTTATTACAGTCAAATTGTCAATTCAAAAGGAAGATATCAGACACTTAAGTTTATATGTATTAAATAAAATGACTGGGAGGAAATAAAACACTATTATTGCAAATGACATGAATGTGTGCCTAGTGCTTATACTAGTTTTTGCTCCCAGCATTGTAGAGTTTCCTTTTCCCCCACAGCCTCAGTAGCATACTTATTATTTTATTTCTTGAAGATAGCTACTCTTTCTGGAGTAAGATGGAATCTGAGTGAAAATTTGCATTTTTCTAATGGCCAGAGATATCCTTTCTTGTTTTTGAATTTTGGGTGAGAACTTTCAGCCTCTTCCCATTTACTATGATGTTGACTTTAGGTTTGTCACACTGGCTTATCAGATAAACATAAATTCCTTTTATACCTATTTACTTCTGTTTTTTAAATCATAAATGGATGTTGGATTTTATTTAGATGGTAGTATGATTTTTGTCCTTGCTTCTGTTTATGTGGTATATTATATTTAGTGGCTTGTATATATTGAACCATCCTTGCATACCTGTGACGAAGCCTACTTGTTCATAATGTATGATCTATCTGATTATTTGTTGCATTCTGTTTACCAGTATATTGTTGAGGATTTTTGCATCTATTTTCATTAAAGAGAGTGGCCTGCAGGTTTTTTTTTATAGTTAGGTTCTTGTCTGTTCCTAGGATCAGGGAATGCTAACTTCTGGGAATGACTTTGGAAGTACTCCTTCCCTTTTACTTTCATTAAAGAGTTTGAGGAGTAATGGCAGTAGATCTTCCCTGAAGACGTTGTAGTATTCAGCAATGAATCCATCAGGTCCTTGGCTTCCTTAGTTGGTAGGGGTTTTATTACTACCTCAAGTTCATTAACTATTATTGAATTGTTCAGAGTTTATATATCTTTCTGCTTTATTTTTAGCAATTCATACATATCTAGGAAACTACCCATTTCTTCTGTATTCTTCTATTTATTGGAATACAGGTTTTCAAAGAGGTTATTAATTACCTTCTGAATTTTCAGTATCCCCTGTTATTTCACTTATTTTCATTTCTAATTACATGGTTTTGTGTCTTTTCTTCCCTTTTGGGATAGGTAAGATTGACTAAGGGTTTGTCTGTTCATTCAAAGAACTAGCTCTTTGATTTGTTGTAATTTTTTTAGTCTTAATTTCATTACTTTCTGCTGTTATTTTTATAATTCACTTCCTTATACTAGCTTTGGATGTAGATTATTCTTGTCTTACAAGGGCCATGAGTTGCATCATTAGGATATTTATTCTAGCTGACTCTGTTTTCCTGATATGAGCATTCACTGCTGTAAACTTCCCTCTGCAGACTGCTTTTGTCATGTTTCATAGGTTCTGTTATATTTTACTATCATTATTGTTTGAATCTAGGAATTGTTTGATTTCTTCCTTGATTTCTACAGTGATCCATTGATTACTCAACAGTATATGATTTAATTTCCATGTGTTTGTATAAGTTCTTTTGCCATTGATTTTTAGTTCTTTTGCACTATGACCTAGTAAAACACATGTGGGAAGTTTGATTTTTTTTTCACTTACTTAAGCATGATTTATTAGAGACAATAAAGCTTTACTTTGGAGAAAGTTTCATGTCCTACTGAGAAGAATGTGTATTCTGTTGTTGGGTGGAATGTTCTGAAAATATTTAGTAAATTCATTTGTTTAAATGTGTTGTTCAACTCTAATATTTCTTGATTTTTTTTGTCCAATTGATCTATCTATTTGTGATAGTGAGGTATTGTGTTCCTGCACTAAAATTTTATTAATGTTTATCTGATCTTTTATGTCCAGTAAGTTTGCTTTATGAAATTGGGTGTGCTGGTGTTTAGTGCATCTATTTCTGTAATTGTTATCTCATCCTATTGAATTGCTCCCATAACCAATATGTAGTTACTTTCTGATCAGTTTTAGCTTGGTCTCTTATGTCTGAAAACAGAATAGCTGCTCCTGCTTGTTTTAGTGTTTTAGTTGCATGGAATATTGTTTTCCATTCTTTGAGTTTTAATCTATGAATGTCTTTTTAAATTAAATGCTTCTCATTTTTGCAGTATGCTGTTGAGTTTTGTTTTTTAATCTAGTCCTCCAATACGTGTTTTTAAGTTAAAGAGTTGAAATCATTAACACAGACAGCTATTACTGAAAGGCATTGACTTCTTTGCTCATTGCATTATTTTGTGTTGCATATTCCTTTTTTCCTCCTTTTGCTTAATTTCTCACTTTGGTTGGTGCATTCATTCAGTAGGTTTTTTGGCATTATTGGCCACTGTCTCCATCTAGGATATTCTTGAGGTGTTTTTTTTTTTTGGAGTGGTTTGTTTGATACTCATAAATTTCTTTTAAAAGAAGATCTTGGAGGTTCTTTATCCTGGAAATATTTTATTTCTCCATAAATGGTTTTGCGGGATATATTAGTTTTTGCTGAAAGTTATTTTGGGGGGCCTCTCCTTGTCTTTAATGTTTGTATTGAGAAGTTGGCTATAATTCTAATGAATTTAATTTTTTAAGTGATTTGTTTCTTTAACAGCTGTTAAGAGTATGTCTTGCACTGGAATTCTGGGATTTTTGACTAAGATGTTTTTTGAAGAAATTATTTTCTGATCTTGGCTATTTGGGTTTCTATCTGCATCATTTTAAAAATATTCCTCCACATTTGGAAAGTTTTCTTCTATTATTTCTGTGGACAGGTTTTTATGTCTTTGTTCAGTTTTCTGATTGTCCAGTAATTCTAGTCAATCTTAGATTAGTCTTTTTGTCATCTAGCAGCTTTGGATCCATTTTTCATGTTCTCTTGTTGTTTTTGATGTATCTCTGAACAGATGATCACCCATGAAGGCCTATCTACTAGTTCTGAAAATCCATCCTCATGTTTTTCACTTCCACTGTCCATATTTTCAATAGAAGTTTTATCTCCTGAATTTTCATTTGGTAACCTTACATAAATACCAATTCTTTGCTAAACTGTTAATTCATGTTTTCTATCATTTTTTTAAGCTCAGCCAGCTTTTTATTAGTGTTGCACTAAGATCACCAGTCACTTTGTTCATTAAGTCCATTATCTGTTTAGTTATATCATCTTTGAGCTTGCTGAGCCCCTTATTGATGTTTGTCTCCTCTTTTATTGTTTTGCATAATTCAGCTGTTTGGCTTTTGATCTCCTCCCTCATTGATGCCCTATGAATCAGGTTTTGGGGAATTGGAAGATCCTGGAGGCATTTACTTTGCCTTGTATTCTCAAGTTTCTATTGGTGTGTTGTGGTGTGGTGTGTGTGTGTGTGTGTGTGTGTGTGTGTGTGTGTACATGTGCACATGCTGAAGTATGCAGATTTACTGTCATGGAAAGACTTTGTTGTAACTATGAAGATCTCTTCAGTTTATGTCTGCTCTTCAATGGTTTGAGTTGGGCATGGGTAACTCTAGCCATTTCCCTTTGTTCCAAATTCCAACCACCTCCATTAATTTGGAAGAGATGGGTGCAATGTAGTTGGCACAGCACCAAGTTCTCCAGAAATGAAGTACAGTACTGTTGATAACATAAGACAATCTAGATATTGACATGCAGAAAAAAAATAATTAACAGTAACAAGTGTGCTACCCTAGCAACAACAACAAAATAAACAATATTATTAGAGTGAAAGACAGGCTGGAAATTGACTTATCATAAGTAGCAATACCCTGAACCATAGAAAAGAGATGTATAATTATAATTTAGACATAAAAATAAACTGAATATCTATATACAGTAACTACTGAATGTAATGACTATACCACCATTAACAATAGAAAAGTTTAAAGCAATAATAGAATGCAGTTAACTAAATATCTAAAGATTAATAAACCTTAATAGTAATACTAGTAAAGATTGAGTGAATGAAAGAAATAAAATTTGAAAAATAAAGCAGGGAAATGTGAGATAGATATCCTATTAAGGACTAAATAAAATTAATAGAATTATCTAAAAACAGAAAAGAAAAAGAAGAAAACAGACACAAAATAAAAATAGAAGAATAAAATAAAAGGAAAACAGAAAAAACCTAATACCCCCAAAATCCATGAAGAAAAAGAAAAGAAAAGAAAAAAATGAGTCAAAAATATTCCTTCCTATTTCTTTCCAGGGTGTGCAGCTTTGGAGTCCAACAGATATAGGGGAGGGATAGTGAGCCACTGCTAATACTTATTTTGTTTCCACACTCACGTTTTTGTGTGTAATCCTGAATCCCGCCCTGCTTTTCCCCCTGGGCACTGTTGGTCAATGGTTTCCTCTGTAAGACTGTTGTCACTTTGGAAACTCCAAATTTCAGTGTTCCTCTGTGTACCCCATGTTATGGCTTTCGCCACCTAGCTTTATGGCCTGTGGGATTGTGAAGGGCCCCCTCTGATCCAGAGGCACTTCTGTCCATACACTCCAGGCTGTGGCAATTGTCCAAGCCAAGGCATATCCCTTGTGTCAGTAGAGACAGCTGCCCCTCCCTGGGAGACAGGATCAGCTTTCCAGATTGTCTCATTCTTTCTTCTGCATCGTGCTCCATTTCTCCAGCTTCTCTGAAGTTTGTAATTTTTCTGTCAGCTCTCTTCCAATTTCTGGTGACCTACTTCTTTTTTTTTCTCCTCATCAAATTGTGATTTTCCAAGAGTCTCAATTCCAGGTGCCAGAGGGATTATTTAATTAGAATTTTTTAAAATGACAATTACCAGATCATCAAAAGCCACAAAAAATGAAGAAAAAAATCTAAAATGATTAACTCTACAGAATCAAAAAATTAAGAAAAAATCTAAAACGATAAGCTCTACAGAATAAAAACTGTCATCTATTACTGAGAAAGACTAAGGAAAATTCAAAGAAATGGAGCTAAAGTATTCATGAGTTGGAAGACACAATACATAAATCTGTCAATTTTACCTAAATTGGTTTATGGGATTAAAACTGTCCTAATCTGTGTCTGTGGAAGGGGGGGCCTGACAGGCTAATTCTAAGTTTTATATGAAAATGAAAACATTCATTATCCAGAATAATGAAGAGGATCTTGAAAATCAAAGCTATAAGGCTTACACTAATGAATTTTTCGAGTCTTTTTTCCCCTGCTTTACTGAATTGTAATTGACATCAATATTGTGCATATTTAAAATGCAAAATGTGATTATTTAATATGCATATATATCATGAAATGACCACGATGAAACTAATCAACACTTCCATAACTTCACATAGTTACCTTTTCTGTGTATGTAGTGAGAATTCTTATATGGAAGACCAGATGAGAACCATGAGGCGTAATTGGCCTCCTTGGTGAGTGCTGAGGAGAAAGAGGGCATGCAAGTATGCTAACACGCTGCAGGGAAAAGTAAACACACCTGAGATTAAGTTGTTTCCTTGGAGAAGTACCATGGAGGGAGGAAGAAGATGAATCCTGTGAAACCCTAATTGCTCGCTCCCGTGTCTTACTGAAGAAAACCAAGGTGCACCAGTCGTTTGGGGCTCCATGTTGGAGGGAGACATGCATCCCCTGGCACCCCAGATTTTAACCTGTTTCTGTGTCTCTTTATTTTTCACCCACATTACCCCTTGGTCAGGTTCAAGCTTGTAGGCTGGTTCCTACACCCTTTGATTCTCTTACCAAATTTCAAGTATAGAAGTTAATATTACCTTTAAGTTTATAATTCATGAGTCACTATGCTGTATATTTGATCCCCAGAATTTATTCATCTTATAGCTGAAAATTAGTGCCTTTTCCCAACATATCCTCATTCCCTTTCTCTACAAATACTACCTCCACCCCAGCCCCCAGCAACCACACTCTACTCCATGCTTCTGAGTTCATTTGTAAAAGATTCCCCATTTAAATGAGATAACAAAGTATTTACTTTGTCTGTCTTATTTCACTTTGTGTAGTGTCATCCAGGTTCATCCATGCTGTTTACAATGGCAAGATTTTGTTCTTTTTATGGTTAAACAATATTCCACTGAACTTTTATATAAACTATATTTTCTGTATCTATCATTGGATATGTTCATTCTTTCCATAGCTTGGCTTCTTTAAGTAATATTACAGTGAATATAGGGGTGCAGTTATCTCTTAGATATACTCATTTTATTTCCTCTGGCTATATGCCTAAAAATAGGACTGTTTGATTATATAATATTTCCATGTTTAGCTTTTTGAAGAAACTACATACTGTTCTCCATAATGACTATACAAATTGACATTCTCACCAACAGTGAGAAATGGTACAATCACCAACAGTCACCTTTTAAAAATTTTTTGATCCTAACTATCCTAACAGACACAAAGTGTGCTTTTGATTTGTCTTTTCCTGTTGGTTAGTGATGTTGGTCAGCTTTTTATGCACTTGTTGTCCATTTGTATGTCTTCCAGGAAGAAATGATCATTCAGGTCCTATGTCCATTTTTTTCACTGGGCAATGTCCACTTTTGTTAGTAAGTTGTAGGAGTTTATTTTTTCTTTCTGGATTTTCTTCTAGAAGTTTTACAGTTTCAAGTTCTGCATTCTGTCATATATGGGTGAAAAGTTTCACTTATTAAGTCTGAATTTTATAGGTCTAAAATAAATGTTTCAACAGCCATTAGAAAACTGTGATAGATTTCTATCACTGTAATAGAGAATTTTTCTCCATCATAACTTATTCAGGGTGACAGCAAGGGAAAGAGTCTCCAATTCATGCACTGGTGAAAAGCAGATACCCTGAGTTAGGAGCTAAAGAAAGCATCAAAAATATAATACATTTTTGCTAAGTAGGCTTGCAGGGATTCAAGGATGGTTCAACATATGCAGGTAAATAAATGTAATACATCATTTAAATAAAAGCAAAGATTAAAATATATGATCATCTCAATAGGTGCAGAAAAAGTCCTTGACAAAAAATCCATACATTCAAGATGAAAATCCTAGCCATTTATGACAAATCTAGGCCAGCATCATATTAAGTGGGAAAAAGGTGAAAATTTTACCTCTAAAATTAGGAACAGGATAAGGATGTCCTCTATCATGACTCCTGTTCAATATAGTACACAAAACATTAGCTAGATCATTCAGGAAAGAGAAATAAAAATAATTTGTAAAGGAAAGGACGCAGTGAAATTATTATTTGCAGATGAAATGAACGTTTCCATAGAAGACCCAAAAAATTGCATGATAAGACTCCTAGCACTGAATCCCAACTTCAGTAATGTAGCAGGATACAGAATCATTGCCCAAAAATCAACAGTGTTTCCCTACACAGATAAGAAATTCACTGAGAAAAAATAAGAAAATAATACCAATCACAATAAAATCAAGAACAATTAAATACTTAGGAATTAGCCTAACTAAAGAAGTGGAAGATCTCTATGATGAAAACTTCAGTATTCTGATAAAGGAGATCGAGGAAGAGATCAGAAAATGGAAAGATATTCCCTATTCCTAGTTAGGTGGAATCAACATAGGCACAATCAGTGTCTGTGCTTTCAAAACTGATATGCAATTTTAATGCAATCATGAAAATGTTAACATTCCTCACCAAGCTGGAAAATACAATTATGAAGTTTATACTGAACCAAAGGAGACTCGGAATAAGAAAAGCAAAAAAAAAGAAAAGAAAAGCAATCTTGTGCAACAAGAGCAAAGCAGGATTCATTATGACTCCAAATTTCAAGTTATACTACAAAGCTACCGTGATAAAAGCAACATGGTACTAGCACAAAAATGGACATCAGGATAAATGGAACAGAATAGAGGATGCAGAAACACCAAGCACATTCAGTCATCTGATCTTTGCCAAAGAGTCCAAAAACATATTCTAGAGAAAGACAGCCTCTTTAATAAATGGTACTGTCCCCATACAAAAGATGGCATCCAGACCCATATCTGTTACCATATCTACCAAGATGAAATCAAAATGAATCAGAGATGTACATATTAAAAGAAGCAATCTGCTGGAAGGCAAAATAAGGACAGCTCTTGAAGACGTAGGAACAGTTAATGACTTTCCAAACAGAACACCATTTGCACAATAAATAACAGCAAGAATCAGCAAATGAAATTATATAAAATTAAAACACTTCTGCACAGTAAAGAAAACAAGCAGTAGAGTGAGCAGACAACCTACTGAATGGGAAGAAAAAAATTAACAGCTACTCTTCTGTCAGTGGACTATGTCTAGGATATATAAAGAATTCAAAATAATTGGACCACAGAATAAGAGGTCTAATCAAAAATTGGACAACTGGAATGAATAGACACTTCTTAGCAGAAGAAGGAAAAGTGGCCAATAAATACATTAAAATATGTTCAACATTTCTGGCCACTGGCAAAATACAAACTAAAACAACACTGATTACATCTTACTCCAGAAAGAATGGCTATCGTCAAGAAATCAAATAACAAATCCTGGTGAGGTTGCAGGGAAAAAGGAACCTTTCTACAGTGTTGGTGGGAATGTAATCTAGCACAACCATGATGGAAATCAATATGGAGATCCCTTAAAACACTAAAGTTAGAAATGTCATTTGACCCAGCTCTTCTCCTTCTAGGTATCTTCCTGAAGAGATGAGGACATCATATGGCACTGACACATGCACACCCACAGTAGGTAATGCTCAATAACAGATGAATGAATAAAGAAAATATATTGCTTGTACATACCGGAGTATTACTTTGCATAAAGAAGGATGCATTTAAATTATTTCTAAGAAAATGGATGCAGTTTCTTTGAACTTGTAGTTCTAGGGTTCCTTTTCACTACAGGGTGGATCTGTTGCCTTTGGGCCACTGGTTTAGGTGCTAGACAGCAATGGTGGGGAGCTCAAGGCACAGTGAGGTACATTTCTCACTTGACTCCAGGGACAGAGAGAGGAAAGGCCTGGCATTCCCCGGGGAACCCTCACCAAAGGACAGACCTGCTGTGACTGCGCACCGCGAAGTCCCACATTTCACAGTGCCCACGCATCACGGACCCTTGGAGATCCAGTCTATAACAACAGCTAATGTAAAATGTAGAGTGCTATTTAAACTGGCTATTGGGAGCACGGAAGCATTGTCATAGCAATTAAATCTTAACTACCACTTTTGGTTTTATATATATTCTTGACAATATACTGGAAAAAGCACGAAGGAGATCATATTTCCCTTTAATGAAAGAAGGTATAAAATAATAGAGAAAATATTAACCATTCTCACTGGTAGCTTATTTCAATTGTTACCAGTACTGTATAGGACATGTATACAATTCTCAGATAAAGAATAACAGAATGAAAATGTGTTAGTACTATGGCTGATAATCAGTAAGCTCTCAGTCAACGTTAACTTTTTAAAAAATTTGCTAAGTCTTGAATTAATTGCCCTAGACTTTGAATTATGAAAATTCACAGTCATTTGACATAGCTGGTCTTTTACTTTAGCCTCGTTGAACCTGTTCCCTGCAATAGCAGACATTGTTATGGAAAGAGCTAGACTGTTACTATAGAAGTCTTTCTGCAAGAATTGGGTTTTCAGTGAAAATTGAAGAATTTGAAAAATATTAATAATTAGCTGCTGATAGGAAGGCTTAAAATACAATCTGTGGCTAAAAGTGGCATATTCTACTCTGGGTGATTGGAGGAAGAGATGGGGAAATCTTTTACACTTTGCTAATGGTGTTTTATTTCAGAATAAGAAAGATGGAACACTATTGAAAAGCTCTTCCACCAAGGAGTCTCAAGAAAATATTGGAAGGAGGTAAGAGTTGAGTCAAGGAACCAGTGATAAGGGGAGTTTGAGGTAGTTTGTCACATTCTGACACCTCAAGTGAGATCGTGCAGAAAGTGAGAAGGGCAGAAATGGTCCAGAATTGGACAAAGATAGTAAGTTTACTTTGAGATATTTTGGGTCTGACAGGACTACGTTTCCTACACAGGGTGTCCACCGGTTGGTGTATGAACACATCTAAAAGGGTCTTAGAGTTTGAGATAAGTGTTGCCAGCCTATTGAATAAGTCCTGAGAAGAAGGGAGTGGCTCCTCTCCCTGTCAGCCCATCATTGTGGGCCTCTTTCACGTGACTCATTGTGCGGAAGTTCAGTTTTACTATATATAACCCAAACTCTTCAGTTATGAGAAAAGATTTTGAATTTATCTTCATCTAAAAAATTCAGATTAGGCAAGTTTGATGCATTTTTGGTTACTGTATTTGTATGACCAAACTTTTTTTTCTGAAAAATAAAGAACAAAGCAAAAACAAAACATCATAATCAGCTAATTTATGAAACAGACTGAAACATTTTATTCTAGAATTACCTCCGAAAAAGCCAGAAGGAAATTTTTCATCCTTTTGAGCAGATACCAGTGGCAGTACATGTTTGCAGGTCTACTTTCCTGAAACCGTAGTAGGTGTAAGCCTAGAGAAAACACAGAATTGTTCAAAGCAGATTTATTCATTAAAACCTTAGAATGCATTGCACAAAATAGCTTTGAACATTAAAAGCTCCAAACTAGAAAAAACTTCAATATCTATCAACCAGCAACTGAAAATTATTATTATGATTATTACTCTTTGTATAAACAAATTAAATCTCAAAGACAAGTGAAGAATATAAATAATATAAAACATATATCAAGCATATATTTGGTATAGTAACAGCTAATGTAACTTCTTCATGAATATGGGAACTTAAAATATATTATTTAGTGATTCCTATATTTAGTAAGTAAAATAACAAATATTAAAGACTCAAAAGCCCCCCCAAATTTCACAGTAGCAGATATCCTTAAGTAAGGGAAAGAAATCTGTCACAATTTTGAGGCTCATGGAGGCATTGTGAGCATGGAGATGTTCTGCATCTCAAACTGATGGAGGTCCAGCGGAGTTTGTCTTACACAGGCTCATGTTTTACTTCTTCTAATCCTACAGACATTCCTCCCTCGTATCCTATATTTTCCGTCACCTGGGTCTGGGTGTACCACTGAGCGAGAGGTTGTAACTCACCCTCACAATTCATCGTGTCTCCCGAAGGTGGCGAACCTGTGGCACACGTGCCCCAGTGGCTCTTCCTTATCACTGAGAGCTCTACAATGTTCACTGTCTCGGTTTACAGCACCTGTGTTGCTCGAAGATTTGACTTGACACAGAGATGTAAATTTTTAGGGTTTCAAAACTCAAAGTAACTGAAAAATGGGGAAATTTAAATCACATTCACAAGTTTGGCACAAAAATGGGACTCGGAGGCATTTGGTCCAAGGGAGCCCTAAAGAAGCCGGGTGTCTTTTGCAAGGATACAGCCAAGAATGTGCAGTTCACAAGCCGCACACGTGGGACTAAAAGCAGACTCCTTCTCCACGTCTTTAGTCTACAACAGACTCAATTTTTAAAATTACATTCTCTTCACTTTCCCCCTATTTCATGGTTTCTGCCTGCCCAAGGCAGGGATCTGAAAATCATAAAAAGCACAAAACAATTTTTCTCTTCAGAGGTTCCTAAAACAAAGTGCAATTTACAGATTTACCTGATCATGATATCAGTCCTTAAATATCCTGCTTATCCCAAGTTTTCATACAACGGCTCTTTCATAATTTTCAAGTGGTATGTGGAAATCACAGAGAGTTATGCCAGCCAGTAACAGAGGAATGTTTTCTCTTAGAGAGATAAGGATCAGGTTAGTGTTCACGGTGCCAGAAACGAGATAAAATATCACTTCCAAACTTGAGCTGTGATCCCCCGTCCTCGGGTCACCCTGCTCTTTATAGGGTTAGCACGCAGACTGGCTCGGGGCTGCTTTTCTGCCATCTGGGGGGTGAGTGTGTCCTCAGGGGCACCCCACACAAGCTGGTCACACTAGCAGCACACAATGCACCTGCATGCCACAGTCATGTATATTTTTCAAAGGAAATAAGGCAATCACCAGGTTTATTTTTAAAAGTTAGGTATTTTCAGTAAAACGTATTTGACCTAGGGTGAAAGCTCTATATTTAGACTATGGAAACTTTTTATTTTTCCCCTTTTGCCCTACTTGCATTTATTTTTTTAACGCACCCGTGGCAGAAATTTTATTTTTCAAACAGGAGAATCACCTTTTTTTGAAAACCTCTTGCCTTTCTCACAGTTAACTTTACTAATAATGATTCCAAGTTTTGCACGGTACTATACTTGATCCTTGGTCAACACTGACATTTATTTGGAGAGAAAAAACAGCTCAATTTATGAACATGCATAAAATTTAATGTCCATTCTGTTAAAACTTTTTCAAAGAAGACATTTTTCTTAAGACCGAATTTCTTTCTAACATCTCTCATATCATGTAAGTTCACTTTCTCCAAAATTAAAATGCAAAAACTGGATTTTCAGATAAAGGCTTTCATAGCAAGTCAGTATTTTGTCCATGTAACCAGATAGAAGCTCTTGGATTGCATGTCATTCAGCACTCTCACTAAACAGACCTGAAACCTGAAGCCCAGTGCAGGTATGAACTCCTGGAAGAATTGTCAAAGATAGACCACACCTGGTACAGCTCTAGTACAATAAATCACAGTTGGGGGAGGAGTTGATCATTAACAGTAAGACAATACCCTTCAGGCTACTGACTGCTATTCCAAGTAAAATCAACACACCGACTCCCTTCTGTATGTTTTCACTCAAATACAAGTTATTCTGCATTTTGGGAAGCTCTTTTTAAAATTTGATACACAAACTAACCCTGCATCTCTAACTGATTTAGCAATATCAATGAAAAATATTTAAACTATATCAGTAATACTGAAAATGTGTAGATACCCTAGACGCAATGCCTTATAAATGTTTCAGTACTATATAGTCATGTGGGATCCATGATCTGCCAGTATAAATCTCTCATTCAACTCTTCAGTATTCATTTTGACAGATACAGAGAATGAAATGCCAGAGTGTGAACTAGACAAGTATTTTCTGTTTCAGCACTGCCACCTGTTGTGTTGTATTTCAGTGATGACCAGTGGGACTGCATACTGCTTTTCCTTTGGAGGTGATGGTGGAGACCAGAAATCATTCACAAACCATAGGACACAATTTCATTCAAGTTTTTCCTAGACTACAGCATTAAAATGAATCAGTCTTAAAATACATTTTCTCATTACAGAGAACAATGACAGAGAGACAGAGAGAGAGAGGGAGAGAGAGAGAGAAGAAAAGGAGGAAGAGGAGGAGAGGATGAACGAAAAGGAATGAGGAGGAAGAAAGAGAGGTTATATTGTTAGCATAAACCTATCTACCACAGTAATAGCTGAGGACTTATATCTCAAATACACCAACGTTAATAAAGCCATATCATAAAAAGATATTACAAAAATATCATGGCATTTTCTACACGTTCATGGTTGAGCATTTACATGATTGCTGTATGAGTCATTCTTTTTCCTCTGTCTCCTGTTATAGTTGGCACTTTAAAAATCTATATAAGTTGAGCCTGGTGTTACAGGCCTGGAACCACAGTATCCTGAGTGGCTGAGGGAGGAATACGTCAAGTTTGAGCCTAGCTGGAGCAACTTGGTAAGACCTTGTGTCAAAATAAGTCAAAATTAGAAATGGGTTGAGGATGTAGCTCATTGTGAAGGCTTTGGGTTCAATAAATCCGTGTGTGTGTGTGTGTGTGTGTGTGTGTGTGTGTGTGTGTATTCCATACATGCCCTACATAAGTACTAAATCACAGATCATTAATGTCAAATGCTAACATCATCAACAAAAAAAATGCTAGAAAGTGAAATAGTACAATTAGTTGTAAAAAATCATCAGTGCCTATAGCCATTTGAGTCACAGATCCAAGTGCAGTAAAACGCATGGGCAAGGTGGGCCACTTTTGTGACTGCTTCCTTATCATACAGTCTGCCTTTTCCCTTTCTAACCCTTACTCTTTTGTTCAGGCTGTCCTATTTCACTAAATGGGAAAGATAATACCCATCAATATCCTTAATCATTATTTATGATTTCCTAATTATTGTAAACCACTGTAAACTTTGTCACAGGATCAAAATCGCTCTCGAGTAGTTAGCGCAAGCAGATGTTTACGGGAACAGGCTCTCCACCTAGGAGAATGCCTTTGTCCCATGGATGTCTCCCTGGAAGCCAGACTACCGGTGCTTAGTTAAGAGAACTTCGCAGTTGGGATAATTTTCTTCTTTAGAAACAAACCGGCTCATCCTCCAGCTGGAAGCTCTGACATTTTTGAAAGTAAGAGTGTCGATATATTTCTTGGATAAAGGACAACAACCTGCTATTTCTGTAATTCTTTCATTGTTTATAAGAAATTCAGTGTGCTGCTTTAGGTTGTTTTAAAAATTTGTTTCATAAGAGCCACTCAGAAACAAAATTAATTATGTACAATATAAAATTCCCAAAGCTCGCCCAAAACATTGGATCATTATGGTTTTTTTCCCTCACCAGTCGTAAGTAAAATTACTGACTTACTCTCAGGAGCTGCTCTATGGAGTAACCCAGATGGTTGGTCCCCTTTAAACCGCAGCCAATTCTGTTACACTTCCTGGTAACCTAAGATTTTAGGGAGATAATTGAAGGCATATGATCTCTGCTTTTGCCTGAATTTTCCTAAATGGCATTTCAAAAACACGGCCATTTCTTTCTTTTTCTACTAAATAACCAAGCATCGTTATGATTAATAGAGCAATGAATGTGTTATTATATTAGGCAGCGGCAGGCGCTGGGAAGTGAGCATGGGAGTCCTGACCCCTGACTGCAGTTTCTCTACCTACTCTTAGGGAAAGCCACAAGTTCCGTCAGTAAGAGTGAAAGCTCTATGAGAAACCCAAAGTATAAATAATTCAAAGAGAAAAATAAAAGAAAGAGGACAGGAAACAGGCAGATGGGAAGGGGTCTGAAGCCTGGAGGGGAGGAGGAGAGGAAGTGAAAGGGAAGAGCTCAGGAGGGACCGGATGTGACGGGTGTGAACCCGGAACTCCACGGTGAACGTGATTATTGTGTCTTGCACACATACACTAATAAAATAGTTTTAAAAAGAGTGAAAGCAAGGAATATTCTAAGAAGACGTGTGTGTTGGGGAGGCAACTTGGTCTGCATGTGTCGCAGACGTCCACTAAAGGAGTTAGGTCCTTCCTGGTCATGGGAAGGGAGGCCGTGCAGGAGAAGGCAGCTAGGAAAATGGGGAGAGGGACTGCGAGAGGGGCGAGTCCGGAGCAGTGAGCTTGGGGAGCCGCGAGGGCAGCCAAGATCGGCTAGAGCTCTGGAGCGGAAGGGCAGGAAGCCACCGGGAGGCATGGAGGGAGCTGCACGCATCACTCGGGTCCCTGTCTGCACTACAGACCAAGCCGGTCCATGATGAGGGGTTTGGATCTTTCCCCCTTCTAAGGAAGCAACTTTCAGTTCTTGCCTCCAGTTATTTGTACTTGCTGATGGGTAAGTACAGAGCCAGACTGTATTGCCAATATCTCCAGAAACCATAGGCTAAAATTCATTGGTAATAATAATAACACAATTTCAATTTTTATCTGATTTCTTCTCAGATGTTCTCTTTTTGGACTCATACTATGTCTAAAGAAAGGCCAGGTTCAGAATTTTCAGTTGTGCTAATTTTTTAATGTTTTCTGATAGTATACTATGACTTTACTTCAAAATTTAATTTTAGGAATATTTTAAAATTTGATTTTCCATGTTTATAAGGCTAGAAGTCAGTGATACAAATCATAACCCCATTTACCCAGCACACGTCAGTTGCTATTCAGTGTAGCAGACTCAGTGCTGAGGAACACAGGAGTCTGGTTCATAGCTTCGTCTTGTAGAATCTCCAACCTCCCCTCTGGGCCCTTGCAACTTCCTGAGTTCCAATAAATGACTTCTGGGTTTTGATTATTATTACTGACATCAATTCCAGATGTAAATAGCAAAAGTAAGGCTTTATTTATTTACTTTAGTTAAAAAATAAATCAAAATAAAAAGTTGTAATATTTTCTTCTGAAGGTCCACTCACTCAGCTTGGGTACCTGGGGTCATATGGACTCAGGAAGATAATTGGTGTAGGGCATTGAATGAGGAAGTAGTGCCCCAACTGAGGGATCAGAGAGAAAGCTGTTGCGTCCTATGAGATGGAAGGGTGAGGACTGGAGGGATGACAGAGGAACGAAGAGAAGACAGAGGAGCAAAGAGAAGACAGAGGAGCAAAGAGAAGACAGCGGATCCAAGAGAAGCAGAGCGCCTGCCAGGTAAGATGGGCAGGACAAATCTGATGTTGTCTAGAGAAACAGTCCTTAGCGAAGTTCTGGACTTTGTTTCCTACTTTTTATAATTCCAATACTTCTGAATAAACAGTCCAGATATACACTTTTCAAAGTGTTGTACATGAACCAGCTCTGATACAGTCATAGGAGGCCCCTTAAAAGCAGATTTCTGCGTGAAACTTTAGTTTTATTGATAGGGAAACATCTAGGATATGGTACAAGAAGATGGATTTTAAACAAGTATCCAAGGTGAGCTCAATGCCCATGGTATTTTACAGCCATCATCTAGACTGCATTTGGAGTTGCATCTACCATGCAGCCAACGTGGACTTCACACTGTGGGAGACCTGCTTATCTATTACACACCTCTGAGAGGAATTGCTTGACCACATTACCGACTATTTTGCCTAAGTGCATCTTCACACTCTTCTCCTTAAAACTCTAGAGAACTTGGGGAAGGTTTGTCTCACATAGCTTTTCAACACCCAAATATCACAAAAGAAGAGGAAGTTCTAAGTGTTGTCTGTTGTTATTATGTTATTGCTTGATAATGTTAGTTATGGTGCGGAGTTTTGTGCAAGTGATATGGTTGTGATGAGTAAGTGTCCCTCAAAGGCATGTGTTGAAGGCTCATGTGTTGAGAAGCTGTGTGATGTTTGGGGAGGGTGGGAGGGTGGGGCCCAGTGGGAGGAAGTTAGGTCATTGGGGCTGTGCCCTTGCAGGGGGTATTGGTGCCATGGCCCTGTCTCTCTTCCTCTTCCTCCATCTCATCCTGGCTGCCCTGACGAGAGCAGCATCCTTTACCACCCACTCCCACTGTGATGTGCTGGCTCACTACAGGCCCAGAGGCAACAGGCCAACGGACCAAGGAATCCAATCTTCAAAATTGTGAGCCCTGATTAACTCTTCCTCTTTTTAAGATGATTTATACCAAGCACTGTAATATAGTAATCCCAAGCTGAACAACACAGGAAGGATTACCTAACTATCCATAAATATGTACTTAATGAAAATAAAACACTAACACAATTTGTTTTACACAGTATGTACCATACAGCTACAACTTTGTGTATTGCAATTAAAACCTGTAATTGCTCAGATATACTTATTACATATATTTTCCTGATAAAGAAGGTTTCATTCTTTGTAGCCATCCTTTAGGTTTGAGCTTTCTAAATTACTTCAATGATAAAATAATGTGCAACTTTTACCAGTAGAGTAAAATAAAAATAAATAGATTAAAAGCTTTGACTCTCTCATCATGCTTGAACTTTACAGAAAGAAACTTTAGTTATAAAGTACATTTCCACTTATTCATGCCCACGTGGCCAGTGTTCCATATTGAAGTATCTGTTCCTGTGTATAGTGGTGTGGATTTCTGAGGAAGGTAAAAAGAACATATCTGAATGTGATTGCACTCACCTAATCACTTGATTTTCTTTGAATGACAGATTGATTGCTTTGGAATTGCTAATGAAATATTTAGTTGCAAATCTTCAAATCCCATGCCTACTGAAGAGTGAATATTCAGGGCTAAATCTCTCAATTCTTACCTCAATTCTTTGCTCAAAGACTAGTACCCAAAAATATTAAATAATTTCCTAAAATCGACTTTTTACTTCATTTTTGCTGAGATTAAAGGGGGTCACAGTAACAGCACAAACTTAAGACTTTATTTTTAGGCTAAAAGATATGGATTTGAGTGTTTCCATCACCACATAACACTTGGGAGATTTTGTGCACATTGACTTATTTATAGTCTTTGTGCCTTGGTGTCACAGTTTCTCATAGGGCTGTTGTGGTTAATGTATATTTGTTCTTATTGGCATTAATATATTAAGTTTAGCTCAATATAAGAGTTATCAAATCTTGTGTAAATGACCTAGAATGAAGCAAAGGTAGCATTGATGACAGGGGCTGGAGAAGCAGAGGTCTCACTTCTGGAAAGCTCTCTTGAGAAAAGCTCCCCTGGCCTTTGGAGGAGAGTCTGCCCTTGAGGAAGCTCTGGAAGAACAAAAGTCTGTTATTTGTTTTGAGACTCAGAAGGAGGAAGAGAGAGAAGAGGAAGAAACGGAAAGTGAGTCATGTGATAAGAAATTAAATCAACACGGGTACTCTGGGACAAGTTCTGCAAGCAGGACAATGTTAAGGCTTGTGTCTGGATGTCCCCCAAAAGCCTCATGAGGACGAGGTGGGGCTTTCTTTTTCAGAGGTGGCTGAATCTGGAATATGTGATGCTGGGGTTAAGGGCGTGCGATTGCTGAGCCACTGCCATGAGTGACTGGTTGGGCCCTGCCCTAATCCCCGTAGTCTGGATGGGATTAGAGGGAGAGAATGCTGTGGTTAAGGTCTCTTGTTGCTTTTGTTGTCTTCTGCTGCCATAAAGTGTTTCTGCTCTGTCACCCTGCCATGGAGCCAGCCAATTATGGGCTGAAACTTCTACACATCGTGACCTAAATAAACCTTTCCCCCCTTTAGCTTGGGGTGTTGGGTATTTTGTTGCAGCACCTCAAGAGAAAAGTTAACTAACACAGACAGCAAGTTAAATTTTAGCACTGACTGTTGTCCAGGGCTGTGCTTTCCCGAGACTGGGGGTACTGACTCATGCCTATAGATGTTCCTGACTCATTTTCTGCTTTGTATTATTACAGTCCTCAGCCACGTTTACTTGTTAAATCAATTCCTCTACTTATGAAGGTACCGATATATAATTCATTCTTCCTTACATCGTATTTCACAGACAAATAAGAGGACAAGTGGTTTCTGACCATCCTCTTACCTTCTGTCTTACATCTTAACTGTTCCTTTTCAATTTATTTATTTGTGTGTTTGTCTGTTTATGTATTTACTCGTACTGGGGAGTGAATCCGAGATCCTCACCCTGAGCTACGCCCCCAGCCCCTTTTGCTGTACTTTATTGAGGCAGGGTCTCCCTAAACCATTGAGTTGCTCAAACTCAATCTGGGCTCTAATTTGCGGTCCCCCTCCCTCCGCCTCCCACGGTGCTGGGATTACAAACAATAAGTGTTCCCAGCTTATTGATTTGGTTTTTTGGCTTTGTTTTGTTTTGTTTTGAGATGTAGTCTCACTGCGTTGTCCAGGTCACAACTTGGTTCAAGCTGTCCTCCACCTCAGCCTCCCCTGTACCTAGGAACACAGCTCTGAGTCATCATGTTTGGCTAATTATTCCTCCTTTAAAATATATTTTCTTCACCCTAGGATTATGCTTTTGCTCTTCTATTTCTGAAAACCAAAAATGTTTTTCCCATTTGTCTTTTCAAATGAACGTTTCATTTGTTTCTTCCTGTTCTCAAATGTGCAATCAGGACAGTGATTCTAGAGCTAAGGACGCGTGAGTTTCCTGCTGCACTCTCGGACCTTGCTAGAGCCCCACCCTGACTTACCCACCCAGCCCATCCACGCCCCCTCCCACTTCCCATTCAGAGGTCTCCTCTGACAGGACTTCTCTGCCACATCCCATCCTTCCCAATGGTTCCCAGATTGTTACAGTGGGTTAAAGACTTGTTCCTCTCCTACTGTTTTTCACTGAGTTAGCAGATGAACGTTTGAAAAAGTTTTCCTTGTATTTTTATTTAAATTTATGTTGTACATGTTTACAGTGTGCCATATCATGTCTTAATACATATACATATTTTGTAATGCTTAAAGTCAGGATAAATCCTAACTCCTCAAGAATTTATCATTTGTTAATGGTAAAACATTAAAAAAACTCTCCTCCCTTTCTAAAATACATAGTACGTACCTGCTATCTACAGTGGAGCTGCTCCACAGCAGCACACCTGGGCTTCTTGCTCTTATGTAGCTATAATCTGTACCCACTGGCCAACCTCTCCTCAGCCCTCCACTCTGTACTATTTCCAGTCTCTGAAAACCACCCTTTTACTCTCAACTTCTATAAGATCAAAATTTTTTTGATACTACATCTGAGAGAGATCATGCAGTACTTCTCTTTCTGTGCCTGGCTTATTAGATTGAAACAGTGATCTCCATCAATGATGCCATCGATGTTGGAAGTAACAGGATTTCATTCTTTCTGTATATGCAACGTTTTCTTTTCTGTTGGTCAGTAGAGAGACACTAGCCTGATACCATTTCTTCGTTGTTTTAAATAGTGCTGCAGGGTGAATGAGAGTGTAGATGTCTCTCTAACATGCTGGTCTCCTTTTCTGTTAATATATAACCAGTTAATAGGACTGCAAGGTCACATGATCCTTCTATATTCAAGTTTTGGAAGGTCACCATATCTACTTTTCTCCTCTGCCTCTTTCCTAGGCTTCTCCCTTTAGAGCCCCCGTGCCCCGCACTGTCCTCAGAGCTTGATTTCATGCTAATGCTCTAGTACCCCATCATTTAGCTTGAACCTTCCCATGTTCCCAGGCTAAACTTCCCAGCTAGTTTCTGCCATGTCTTATATTCTTCTTCCTCTAGCCCCGGCCTCAATTATGCCACTGTACAATCTTCAGCAATCCTAAGAATATCACAAGATTTCTCCTCACATTCTCTACTTTTTATGTGTTCATTTTTCCATGAAATGTCTTTTCTTTGCTGCTTCTTGGTGAGCCTAAGGTTTAAAGAAAACTTCTCTTAGGCAATTAGGAGGAGAGCCTTTACTCTGTTATGCAAAAAAGAATGTACTATCTTTGTTCTCTGTGCTTCTCCATCCTCTTTGTTATATGACTCATGTAGAGCTATTATTGCATTATAGTTATTTATACAAATATACCTTTTTTGTGCTGTGTATCTCCTTAGTAAAAAAAAAAAGACTACTTCAATAATCTTTTTATCTCTAGAAACTGGAATAGTGACTAACATTTAGTGGCTTTGCCAAAACTTGTATCTACTTGTGTATTGCACAAGTAGTGGAAATGAAGAATATATTAGTGGAGCATATCATTACTGCCAGATGAAGGAGAAAGTAGATAAAGTTTCAGGTGTTCATCTACTTTGGGTGGATATTATTCAAGTCAGCAAATATTTACTATGTAGTACCCTTTAAATTGTAAGCTGTTGTTATGGTTTAGATTTAAAATGTTTCCCCAGATTCTCATGTGTGTGGAAGGTGATTGGATCATGGGCGGCGCTATACTCATCAGGGGACTCATCCATGGAGGAGACAAGTAGCTAAATACACAGTTAGAAGGTAGGGAGGACCTATGTGCAAGTAAGGCGCTACATGCATGACCTGGAAGGGTATTTTCTTGTCCAGCTCCTTCTTTCTATGCCTGCCCCTGGTTGAGCATCTTTTCTTCTGCCATGCTCCTCTGCCTCCTGTTTCTGTCTTGAAGCCAGCTGACAAGGGACTGAAGCCTTGGGTCAAAATAAGCCTCTTCTCCTTTCAGCTGCATGCGTGTGGTACTGTGTCTCAGTGTGGGGAAAGTGTCTGAGACAGATTCTGGTAGCAAGAGCGAGGTCGTCGCTGTGACTATACCTGACCATGTGGTGGAGAAGCCTGTTGGAGGGCTTCACAGGAGTAGTTTAGAAAGGTTTGGAGATGCCATCTACAGAAGTGCTCTAAGTGCAGCTTGATGGGAGATTCCGGTCAAAACTCAAAAAACCAAAATGCTGATAAAAATTCCACCAGTTAGGGCCAAGCACAGGCACAGGTACTGCTGGCTGCCAAAGACAGAGTGAAAATCTCTAGTAAATGTCACACAAAAGGTATAAAATGTTTCCAGTTTCACCACATAGGAAGCACCTGCAAAGTTGGAGCTGTGGAAGAGTGATGGCTAAAAAGGTTGACATTAAAAGAAGCTAAGTATGTTGCATCAAGGACAATAGGAAAGATGGAGTAGAAAGGCATCTTGAGAGTGAGCAAGATTCTATTCTTTGAAGGCTCCATGCTGCAACACTGTAAAGATTGCATTTCCAAAGAGATCCCTGGGATGCCTTGCTCATTCAAGGTTGCCAAGGGAAATGTTCCCTGGAGTCTAGCAATTCAGGAACTCAAGGAGTGTTACAGCCAAGATTCAGTGGGTCCTGACTACTGCCAGAGCTAGTGGCAGACTTGAGCATTCTTTGAATGGTGCTGGTTGTACAGGGATACAGAATGCAAGAGTTGTGGAGTCAGGGAAGCTGCTATTCCAATTTTACTGGAAGGCCTGAGAGACCAGGAAGCGTGCTCATGGTAGGTACATCTGTGAGGTGGTGAGTGCAGGGGAGACCTCACAAAATTGGAGATGCCAGGAACATGGAATGTGAGCTGCAGGCAGTAATCAGACCCATCCCAATAGAGCAATCAAGAGGGCAATGCCACAGGGCAAGACTGCCCAAGTCTGTGGACCAAAACTTGCCCCAGGTGGTAAACATGAAACCACAGGATTTAACATTCGCCCTTCTGGGTTTCAGTCTTGCTTTGATCCCATTCCTTTTTATTCCTTTATTTCTCCCTTTTGAAATGGAAATGTTTACCCTGTGCCATTATATTTTGGAAGTATTTAAATTTCTTTTTTATTTTTACATGGGGTCCCAGCTAAAAGTTTGCCTTGAGTCTCAGAGGAGGCTTTGGATTTGGACTTTTCTGCAATTCTGTAACTGTTACAATTTTGGTGATTCTTAGAGATAGACTAAATGCATTTTACATAATGAGATGGACATGAGTCTTTTGGGGGCCAGGGGTGGAATGTTACAATTTAGATCTAAAATATCCCCCCAAATTCTCAAGTGTGTGGAAGGTGATTGGACCATGGAGGTTCTACATGTCAGCGTGGATTAATCCTCTGAATCCTCTGATTGGCTCCACAGCTAGATGTACTGTTAGGAAATTGGGTCTGGCTGGAGGTGGGTCACTGGGAGCATGACCCGAAAGGGTGCATTCATGTTCTAGGCTCCTCTCTTCTCTGTATGCTTCCTGGCCACGTTTGCTCCTCCATGCCCCTCTACCACCTTATTTCTGCCTCAGAGCCAGGCAACTGTGGGACTAAAACCTGTGAGCCAAAGCAAATGTCTCCTCCATTACAGTGCAGGCATCAGATATTTTGTCTGAAAGTGACCAAGACAGATGTCATACACATCATCTGTAAAAATACAAATTTGAGTAAACAAAATGATATTTGTTTAAAGAAAGACGAATATAGTGTATGAATGGAGATATTAGATTCAGGCTATGTCTATACAGTGTTCTGCCCTATCCTGGGACCTGCTCTGTGTGGTTTCAGTAAGCTGAGGTGAACTGAAGTCAGACACCCTACTGCCCACGCCATCCGGGTGACCACTGTCGGATTAACAGTCTAGAGCTTGTCTTCATCATTTACCGCACTCATGTCATCATGTAGGCATTACACCCTCTGACGTCAGCATGGAAGGGAAGCGCAGTGCAATAGATATTTTGTGGGAGAGAAAGAAAAAGGGAGAGGGAGGGAGAGGGAGAATGCCTAACTTCTACTCTAGTATATTGCTATAATATTTGATTTTATTACTAGTTAATTTTATTTCTTGCTGTCCTAAATTTGTAACATGTATAGGAAAAAGCATAGTGTATTTGGACTCACTACTGTCTACCCATGGAGGGGATTTTGGAACTTACTCCTATGGATAAAGTGGAACTTTTGTATTTCAAATTATATTAAAGTGTACATTTTTACAGATATTAGACTGAACTTATTAGACCTCTAACCTAACAAGTGTTTAGACATCATAATCATGAGTATGCTTATCTGCCTTTCATGACAGTATAATAGAAGCTGCTGCCATTATGTCAAAATTCCTTAAAAATAATCTATCTGAACATATATTTATCCATCTATCTATCTATAGATACATATGTTCTACCCACTTTTATATTTCAAAATATCATTTGGTTTATGTCTTCATTACTGCAATTACTTAAATCATTCTTTTAACGAAATAACCATACACACAAAAAATGAAGAAATCATTAAGCACACAGCCTGATGAAATATCATGAAACAAACACACCTACATAAACTGCACTTAGGTAAGAACCAGAACATTGCCAGTTCCACAGGAACCACTGGCAGGGCCTGCCTCACCACTAATGTCTTTCTGTTTTCCAAAGATAACCATCGTCTAACATCTCATCATAGGGTAGTTTTGAAATTTATGTAATTTCAACCTTACAGGCTGAAAACCACAGAGATGTGCGGCTTAAATACCCCCTCCAGAGAGCACTCTACCACCGCAAGGAATGTGGTCAGTGGCCAGCCTCCTGCTGTGAGCTTTTGCCTGGCTTGTGTTAGTTCATGGCCACAATATTTTGGGAAGTCCTTAGTCATTGGCTAAGTCAGGTGGCGGCAGCTTAAGGACATGCTCTTCTGGGCGCTTCCCTCAGGCAGTTCCTGAGCAGCTGGCTGAACAAGGGCCTAGCATTTTACCCGGAGTGGCATGTGCTAATTGCCAGTCTTTGCTCAGAGATTTCCACTGGGCTGGTAGAAACTTTGTCAGATTTTCCTCATACTTGGAGGGCTGTCTTTGCTCAATCCTGCTTTTGCCTCTCTTTCTCTCTTTGTTTAATAAACAGCTAACTGCTACACGTAATCTACTACTTGTTTTCTTATTTTGTTCAGTATATAGTAATCATACTTACATCACTGCTGGTAGACCTTAGGGTCATTTCTACTTCGGACTATAATAAGCAAAGTTGCAATGAAAATACATCCAATTTTTTTAGAAGCATTATTTTATTTTGTTTTGTTTTGTTTAGACCATGTGTCACTGTTGTCCAGACTGCTCTCGAACTCCTGGGCTCAAGTGGTCTTTCTGCCTCATCCTCCTGAGTAACTAGGCCAGGGTCATGCCAGTCTGTGCAGCTCTACCAGACATTTGTGGGCATGTTTTCACTTCTTTGCAAGAGAATTATTGGATCAAATAGATCTCCAGTAAGCAATTCACAAAAGAAGTTCCAGTTGCTTCTCAGTCTTACCAACATTTGATGTTGTCAGTCTTTTAAATTTATTAGAGATCTTATGGTAGTCTTAGTTTGCATTTCTCTAACACTCAATAACATTCAAAATCTTTAAACATACTTTTCTCCCATTTCCTAGTTTCTTTTCATAAATTTTACCTATTTTCATTATTTTGTCTTTTGATTTTGAGTGGAAGAAGTTATATATTCTAGTCACAAGTCCTTTGTCAAATATATTTTGTGAATACTCTTCACCAGTTTATATTGGCTATTAATTTTATAATGATTTTTTAATATATAGAAATTTATATTTTGATGAAGTTCAAATTATCAATTTTTAATTTTGGTAGTTTTGTGTTTTATGTTTAAACACATTTTTGCGAGGTGTGAAGAGAGTTTCCTAGGTTTGGTTCTAGAGCTGTTATAGCTTTAGCTATTATCCTTTTAAAATGTTTTATTTCTAAGTATTTAATGATTGCTGGTGCTACTATAAAATGTATTTAACTTTTAATTTCCAGTATTTACTGCCACTAAAATGGAGTAAAATAGTTCATTTTCTAATATAGATCTTACATTCTGTATTATTTCTAATGTAGGAGAAAAAAACTTCTTCACATATTACCATATTTCCAGTTTTAGGCAGAAAGTATACAAAATTTCACCAATAAGTATGAGGTTATGTGTAGATTTCTACTAATGCCATTTTTCAGGTCAAAAAGTTCTTTGTTTTCCTAGAATGACATAAGTTTTTACTGTGAATCAAAGTTTGATTATTTTTCATCAGTTGACATGATTATATGATTCTCCCTAATACCCAGCTCATATTATGAACTAACTAAATTTAACTCTTTAGCATTGCACCAGCCTTGCACTGTCAGGGTCATGGTTTGCATCTGAAATGTCCCTAAAGGCCCGTGTGTTACAGGCCTTTGGGAGGTGGTAATACCTCTAGGACGTGAGACCCAGAGGGTAAAAGTGCCCTTAAGGAGCTGATTGGGTCTCCAGCCCTTTCCTCTCTTGCTTTTTTTTCTCCCTGGCCAGAATAAGATGAAGGAACTTCCTGCACCACGCACTTCACCATGGCATTCTGTGCTGCTACAGGCCCAAAAATAGCAGGGCAACCAACTGTGGACTCAAACTTCAGAAAATAGGAGCCAAAATAAACCCTTCTTTATTCTGCATTTATTTATTGATTGCAGGTATTAGTCACAGTGAAGGAAAGCTGATTAACACTTAGGGAATATATATATATTTCTTGATTGTATTAGTTGACATTTTTGAAAGGATTTTTCAATCTTTTCTCATGCCATAATTAAATCCCATAGATTGGGTGGTTACAACAAGAGAAAATTAATCTCCTAGTTCGTGCAGTGGGGCGCTGCTGAGCCTGTTCTTTCTGGCTTTCAGGTGGCTACCTTCTCCCTTGCCCACCTGACCCTTCCTTGGTGAGTGAATGTATACTCGTGGTACAGCAAGCTTCCTGGTGCCTCTTCTTTTCAGAGAGCTAATTCTACCCTCATGACCTCAGCTTAGCCTAATTGCCTCCCAAAGGCCCCATTTCCAAATACCGCCACCTTGGTATTAGAAGGACAACATGTGAATTCTGGGGAGGTGAATCATTCAGTCCATAACCATATTTGTGACTTTGTTCATCAAATTATTAGCATCTATATATAGAGAGATATATACATTTGTTACCATCGAATGTCTTTATCAGATTTTTATAGGCAGGTTATAGGGCCTTTTGCAAATGTTAGGGATTGTGCTTCCTTGTATTTTCTCTGGAAGGGCTTGTGTAGAATAATGTCATTTCTTCCACCAAGCTTGTTAGAATTTGATGAAATTATTTTCTGCTAAAATATTCGCTAGAATGTTTTAGTGAGGTCATCTGAACTTTGAGGTGTCTTTGTGATACAATTAAATTGAATATAAATTCATTTTTAAGAACTGATTTTATATACACCTTTCTATATTAGTTTTCAGAATTTGTTTTTCAAGTAACTAATTTTTAAAAAATTAATACACCTATAAAACAAAAATTCATAAAATTAAAAAATTCTTATATCCTTTGGTAACTCTGCTTTTGGTTATTTGAATTTGATTTTTTATTTTGATTAGATTTTTCAGGATTTTGCATATTTTGTTAGTTTCTGTGAAGAATCAATTTTTACTTTGATATGACAATTTACTGTGTTTGTGCTTCTTAAATCAGATTGATTTTTGTACTTATAATGTTTATGTCATGTTTTTAGTATATACTTAAGTCTTAAAAAATTCTTTTTCTGGGTTCTGCTTCCTCTCATAGTTTTCCAAAATGTGATATTATCATTGTAACCCATTTAATTTTTTTTAATTTATTGTTTATTTATTTATTTTATTGTCTCCCCTCACAACACAACTTACTCTTCCTACCAAATATTGAGACATGTGATAAATACTTCCGTTATTATTTTAGGGGTTTTTTCCTTTAATTTTGTAGTTCTATTACCTTTTTTAAAACATTTTAAATTTAAGGTGTGTGTGAGGTCATCAAAATTGAAAATTGCTATCTTCTGACTATTCTGATAATTTATCAGTATGAAAGAACTCTACCTCTATAATGTTTCCTAAGTTGTCATAGAGTCTGTTTTGTAATTCTTGTGCTACATCAGATTTCTTCTAATTAATATTTTCATTATAATTTTTTCTCACGTTTATTCTTATATTTAAGATGTTATTGAGTGAGTATATCATGTAAATGGCAAATCACTGAGTTTTACATATTTGTGCGTTTCACCAGTTGTCAAATATTTGTCTTTAAAGCCATTTACATTTAATTAATTTACTGAGTATATTTGAGTATAATTCTTCTTATTCATTCTTTGGCCTTTATTTTTTTTCTGCTTGTTCTTTTAATTTTGCCCTTTTTGGTTTTAATTCAATTCATTACTGACTTAATTTCATTGTTCTCATCCATTTGTTAGACTCTTCCTTTTGCTAATCTGCTAATAATTATACCCTAGAGATCAGCGCATATAGTTTTGATTCGTGGATGATCAAGAGAGCTTAGTATTTTCACTACATAGTAAAGAATCTCTGCCAGGCTTGAACCTTGACTTCTCTGAGGGCCCATGGGTTAAAGGCTGGATCCCCAAAATGATACTATAAGCAGATGGAGGAGCCTTTAAGAGGTGGAGCCTCGTGGAGGTCATTGATTCAGGGGGCAGGGCATGCTCTCAGAGAGAATTGTGGGAACCTGACAGCTTTCTCTCGTTTGCTTCCGGGTGAGGAGGTCGGGGAGGGGTCTGCCACACCATGAGCTCTCCCCGCCTCGTTGCTCTCCTAAAATTCCTGGGGCCAGTCAATCCTAGACAGGATCTTCCAAAATTTTGTGGCAAAATAAACCTTTTCTTTTTATACATTATCTTCAGTGTTTCCTTATCATGAGGAAAAGCTAATGCATTCAGTAACCTTAGAATGATGAAATCCCTTTAAATCCCATCCTGTTTTTTTTGTGGTTTCATTATATGCGTTAAATGCTTCGTGTATTAAGGAATCACAAAACATTTCTTTTATAGAACGAATCCCAGTTTTACCCAATATTTTTCATTGCTCTTCTTTTCTTGTTCTTTTTACTCACCACTTCAAAGAAATAGAAATTCTTTTCTTTATGCCTGAAGAGCACACTTGTTTTTTCCAGTGGGTCTGCCAATCATAAGTTAATCTAAGTTTCATGTTTTGAGGAATGTTCAATTGTGTATTATTCTGGGTTGGTGGTGTACATTATTTCAGCACTTTAAAGCTATCCAGGTTTTGAAGGCTTTTATTTCTAATGATGTCACATCTCCTTCTTTTCTTCTTTTATGTTTTTGAAGCCAATGTCCCTTTCTCTAGTTGCGTTGGACATGCAGATTTTCTCTTTTATTATTGTTATATGGTAAGAAGCACATTTCTTTCTACTTATCCTGGTTGGGATTAAAGTTGCTTTTTGAATGTGTGGTTTGAAAGCTTACAGAAATGTCAGAAAATACACATCAATTTCCACTCAATGCCTCTGTACTGTTATGATTTTACTTCTTTGGATCTATTTTTTATTTGACAGTACATAGTCTATATTCCTTTCAGTTTTTTCATCTTTTTCTGTTAATTCTATAATTTATTTGTATATATCCACTTGTGTACAAAATGAATATAAAACAATTGATAGATTATTCTCAGTTTTTATATTCTTGGTTCTGTAATTTACATATGAATCTTTAAATGTTTCTTATTCAAATTTTCTTGAAAATAGTTACTATAATTTTTAAAAATCTGGGCATAATCATATTTTTGATGTTTCCTTTCTGTTTTTGTTGTATTTTCAGTTAGCCGTGTCTTGTTGTTCTGTATGCTTGTCTTTGCCTGAGTCCTATGTATTGTACAGGAGAACCTGGGCAGATACTGTGATCCTCTGAATGATGTCTTCTTCCAAAGTGAACTTACCTTTCCAAGTGCTTTTGTCCCCGTAGGAGCTGTGGTACAAGCACTTCCTATGCTTGCTAACCACATGTTGCCAGTGTCTGCCCTACTGGACGCCACTGGATAATAATATACTTCCATCATCACAGAGAGTTGTACTGAATAGAGATGAAGTTTAAGAAAAATTTATTATGCCAGTCACTATAGTAGAGCTTTCATATATTGTTTCATTAAATTTCGTAACAACCTTGCAAAATAAACATTATCATTATTTTTTGAAAAAGAAACTGAGGCTCACAAATTCCTAGTAGCTTATTTGGGGCTACATGTCAAGTATTTCAGGCATAGAATTTGAAGATAGAGCAGTCTCTCATTAGAGTATCTTTGCTACTGGTCTATTCTCTTTCTTCTCTACTGACTATATTTTGAGTCCTATTAGTAACAAGGATTCATTTTCTTGACAGATTTTTAAAATTTTATGTTTATTGTCTCTTCTTCAATCTTAAGTTTTATGATCAAGACTTTTAAAATCTATAAGCTGAAGGACCAAATACTCTTGACTTAGAATTGTTGACCAATAAATTTCCATATGAAACCCTAATATCCACTTCATTCTTTTTTTTTTTTTTTGGTACCGGGGATCGAACTCGGGTCCTTGTGCTTGTGAGGCCGGCGGCAGAACCACTGAACTAAATCCCCAGCCAAAGAACTGATAATTAATGTTGACTTTTTTTGTGTGTGTGCTGGGGATCGTACTTGGGACCTGGCGCTTGCGAGGCAGGCGCCAGAACCACTGAGCTAAATCCCCGGGCCTAATATCCACTTCAATATGAACTCAGTTATAAGTTGCTTCATAATTTGCAGCATAACTATTCCAAAGCTCAATGACTTATTTTAAAAAGTGTCTATTTTTCTGGCTTATAACTCTGTGGGTCAACTAGGATGCTTCTCTTTCAAGCACTGGGAGGGCAGATTTAGATGGCATCCAGGCCTGAGATACATTGGTCCACTTAGGGCCAAGAATGAAAGAGTAGGGCACAGGGTATGCCCTTCTCATGGTGCCAGGTATGCCTGGTGCCCATGGAGTCCTCCAGCTGCTGTGTGTGCTGCCCACATCCTGTGGTCCAATACAAGTCACAAAACCAAACCCAGCATTCAGCAGTCTGGGAAGTAGATCTACTCTGAGAGGGAAGGTCTGAAAAAATATAGGCGTAGGACTACACAAGGGGAAAGAAAGACTGAAAAGAGGGATACCCTCTTCTGTAGTTCTCCCATTCCTTTCTCCTTTTCTATGAATAGGTTTCAATTCACAATTTCAGAGGTGTTTTTTTTTTCTTGTCTTTCAACTTTTGCCCTTTTGATGTTTGCTTTTCTATGCTGTTTCTGTACCCACTCTTGACACAATGGATCTGGCTCCTGTCTTCTCATGCCTTGATTGTTATGACAATCCTTTATCCAGATTCATTGATGCTAAATTTTTCTTTTTCAAAAAAATATACACTTATACCATGAAACCAAAATTCTTAAAGTGTTAAATTTAATAAGTCACTCTTCTAATCATGCATTCTCCTGTTTACCCAATCAAGTTTATTTCTCTTTGTTTTGCAACCAACACCATATCTTGTCCTGATGTAATTTAATAGCTACTACATACATGGACGCGATATATTTAGCTGCTTAAAAGTACTCCCCACTTTGAGAGGCTGGAAGGGTAGCTATGTGGTAGAGGGCTTGCTTAGCACGCACAAAGCTCTGAGCTCAATCCCCAGCACTGCAAAAAATTAAGTAAAAGTAAATATATTCTAGTAAAAATCCTCCCTTCTCTCTGCTTCCTATCTGCCACGTCATGAGCAGCCCTCCTCTGAGATGCTCCTCTGCCATGCTGCCCTTCTTGCTTTGGAGCCAGCTGACTATGTGGCTATGGCCTGAAACCTCTACAAACTGTCAACCAAAATAAGCCTTTCCTCCAAAAAATGGAAAGAAAAAACCCCAAAAAACTCCTATGCTTTTCTCCAGTCTGCTGGTGTTATTTCTCCTACCTGGTTTGCCCTCAAACCTATCAACCTATTTGCTACTTTCAAGATGTCATAGAATATTTGCTCCATTGACTTTTTTTCAAAAACTGCAATTCATTTGAACCTTCAGCAATTTTACAGAACATTATAATTCCCTTTGCACAATGCCTGACATGGTGGGAGTTTTTTTTTTATATTCCTTACTTATTTTAAAGACTGGAATGTGCTTTTGCCAATAAATACATTATCTATATCATAATGGTTTTTGCAGTGTTTTGCACAAAGTATATACCAAGTGAATTAAAAATTAATATTTTTTAATTTCAGAGCTTTTCCATAAAATAAAAATTGTACCTAACAAAAACAAATTTTACCTAACTAGGCATACTGAGTTGAGAGGTAGAGAGAGAATTCTACAGATTAATTATTCATACTCTGGAAAATTCTCAAACACCCACACATACACACATCAAAAAAAGGGAACTTGATCAGTACAAGGCAAATTCAGTCTGACCTTATGTTAGCTGACACAAGATATGAGAACAATGTTGAAAAATGTGGAAGAGACAGGAGGGAAGTGTCGGAAAAAGCAGGAATAGTTCAATCAGGGCTCAAATAAACAGAGAGAAAAGACAGGGAAGAAATACAATGAAGGTGCCACTTTTTAAGACACACTGGTGAGTTTCAAAGATTGCTTCTCAAGCTTCCAAGTGCATAAAGCATCCCCTGTGTGGGGCTCAGAGATACGCAGCTGCCTGAAAGGAGATGCATCATTCTTGATTTAAAGCTTTAAAGGTTAATACAATAACCACAATTTTGGAATTGGGCTGTCAGGAATTCCTACCTTTTCATGGACAAGTAGTTTATTTATTTTCAGATTATAGCATTAAGAAAAGTCATAAGGTCTATCTTCTCACCTTTCTACCCAAGAATTCTTCTTTAGAGATCAAAGAAAGAATAATGCATTTCCTGCCTTTGATGAAAAACATGCTATTGCTTTGTCATCACATAGACAAAGGACATTAGATCAAGATGATTGGAAGCTAATCCCTCTGGACAGCTGCCATCTCTAGCCTGCTGTACGTGAGCTTTGATGATGGAGGCGGGGAGAAGGCAGGGAAAAAGAAAAAAATGTCAGAAATCAAGCAAAACTGTCCTGATTAATCATCATTATCACTGACAACTCTGTATACTTGAAGCCATCATTTAAATATGCACGGATGATTGCAAAGCAAGGATTTGCAAAATTAGTTTTGATGTTTTGTAGATATCAAATGAAGGCATTTCAAATCCTCTGAAGAATTCATATACACAGGTGATTTTCTCCTCAAAATGGAAAAAGAATTTACTTACAGAATCGTGCTATATGCAAATTTATGTTGTCTATGTGCAGCTTATATAGTCAGTTGATACATCAGCTATTTTTGATAGGATATTTTCCAGTGATGAAAAGTAAGGTTACAATAGAAGCAACTAAATGCTTATACAGCCCCATTGTCCTGAGTCCATGGCTTCAAACATATATGTGTATTTTCTAAACTTCTTCAATAAAGCTAAAAACAATTATTTGAAAAGCTGATGAAGAAGCTGGATTAGCTTAAAAGTAACTTTGACTATTTAATTTTATTGTTTTTGAAATTATTTTGTAGGTCTGAGCTTTAGAAACCAGAAAGGAAGTCCTAGAATACAGTGTTGCAGATAGAGCAATAATTTGTCTGTGAAAGCAGTTCCCCCAAATGTGAAAATGATCTACTTCATAATCTTTTCTGTATAGGAAAACACTTTATTTTCTTCTCAAAATATCTTTTTTCTGCTTTTTCATACAAAATTACCAAATTAAAAAAATAAACTGACCAATTTTGATTAAGAATATAAAATCATAGCTCTAAAAAGGAAAAGATTGTGTTACAATAATGGACATACTTAGGTACAAGGGATTAGCAGGACAAGTAGCCGAAGAGGAATAATACCAGTAAGCTGGCAAAGAAAGGCTTCTGAGATCTAAAGGGAAGAGAAAGTCGGGCTGGTGGTGGGCCAGCAGCCTCTCAGCAGCTACCCGGTGGAGCAAAGAAAGCAAGGGCTTAAATTGGAGCTGACAGAGGTACCGGTCCAAGGAAACACTCAGGTGAACAGCCCTTGAATCTTGGCCCTTTGTACATTACAGGTGCAAAAATAAAATGCTTTGTTAAAATCCATTTAAAGTTAAATACTCTGCAAGACTTTCTGACATTGATTGAAAAATTTATGTAAGCAAATATATTTTTTTCAATATATTATTTACCTTTTCTTTAGTACTAGGCATTGAACCCAAGGGTGCCGTACCACTGAGCTACATCTTTCATTTTTGTTTTGTGATGGCATCTTGCTAAGTTGCCCAGGAAAGACTCAAACTTCTTTCTGCCTTAGCTTCTCAAGTACAGGGGTTACTGTTGTTTGCCATTGTGCCCAATTTGTTTGTTTGTTTATTATTTATTATTTATTATTTATTTACTTAGTTACTTATTGCTGAAGATGATGGAAGCCTCTCTAGTTTAAGCTTTGACTAATATTTCAATGCATGTATCCCTGATATTACATTTTGCTTTAAAAAATATTAACTACAAAGTGCTATCATTTCAATTTATTCAGACATATGAAATCTAACTGGCTGTTAGAGCATCTTGATGAATACTTCATTCATGGGGAGCCAGTTACTAAATTTAGAGGAAAATGGCTAAGTTTGTATATCCAAACTTGTTCACTGCTGACAAATTGTAAGAGGTATTTGTGACATACAGTATTTGAAGAAGTTAATTTTAAAAAAAGGGCTTCCAGGGATTTAACTCAGTGGTTCCGTTGCCTGCCTGGCAAGCACAAGATCCCGAGTTTGATCCCTGGTACCAAAAAAAGGGCTTGAAATACTTACGAGCGAGAAAATTTATTATGAGTTCCATTTATTTGTTCAACAAATATTAACTGAGTGCATAAAGGAACCACAAAGGGTTCAGCTCTGCAGGTACAACCAGGGAACAAAAGTTGACTAAAACCTGGGCCCTCAAAAAGATTAGTTTCTGCAGTCTGAATAATGGGTCTTGAACTTAATTCTCAACTCTGGAGAAGAAAGAGAAAAGCACGGCAAGGTTTTAGGAGAAAAAGGAGAAAGCATGAAGTGAGGAGCCCCAGTGGGAGGAGTGAAAATTGTTAAGAAATGGTAGGAACGGAGCAAGCTGAGAATTGAGTGAGCAGGAGTCATGAAGGCCGGCAGGGCTGGGTGTGCAGACAGTGCGGCCTCAGTTCCATCCCACACAATGGAACAGAGGGAGGGAGGGAGGGAGGGAGGAAAAGGAGGGAGGGAGGGAGGAAAGAAGGAAGGAAGGAAGGAAGGAGGGAGGGAGGGAGAGAGAGAGAGAGAGAGAGAGAGAGAGAGAGAGAAAGAAAGGAAGAAAGGAAGAAAGGAAGAAAGAAAGAGAAAGAAGGAAGGAAAGAAAGGCTGGTAAATGAAACCAAATTAAAAATAAATATGATCAGGGAAGTAAAAATCTTAATTTTTTCTTGCAGTACCAGGTTTGATGAATTAGAGAAAAGAAATACCAATAAGAAAAACAATCTAGCTGTCAGCATGGTGGTGATCTCTTAAATGTGTCTGTAGAAATGTGCTTCAAATATAGCTCAGCCAGTGTGGCTGACAGCAAAGGTTGCTGACAATTCCTTTCGTAAGTGTTCAAGTATGTGGAACAATTTTGATCTCTAATTTTGTTAGATGATTATGAGATCAAGTTTAAATATAGAAAATCTCTCAGGTCAAAGGCTACATTTGCAGACTTGGGTCAATATATTTTTATAGTCAAACTTTCATGTAGCCATGTAATAAAAATTGCAGACATACATACAGTTGCCAGATATGTATGGATCTTTAATATAGGTAGTTATAGCATTTCCATGTTGCTGTACAGTTCACATAGAGCTTCTGTTCCCAGCAGATTTCACTTACGTTGTCAGAGAGTTGATGTGCTAAGACACAGATTGATCCTGGGTCACTCAGGAGATAGATAAGTGGAAAGACACACCAGTGTATTGTATACTCAAATTCTGGAACCTGTAATAAAGGCACTGATGGGGTGTTACAAAAGAGCAGAAAGGACCAGACTTGCTCAGGAAGCAACACTGAGCTAAATTACGAAGACTGGAAGGAAATCCAGTACGCTGGGTATTGGTGGGAATGTACCATCAGTGTGAATGTGCACACCAGCCCAGTGCTCTGTTAGTTTTCTGAGCTGAAACAAAACCAGGCCAGGCAGAGCATGCATCGGGAGAGGAATGACCAAGGCAGAAGGCGAGGGGTGAGCCAGATGAGAGCCTAGAGGTTCTTCAAGCTGTGGTCCATTGCAGAGAATCTGGGATTTATCAGAAGCTCTGACCCTGGAATCCAGTGTGTGATTTTGTATAGTGTGAAAAGATTCGATGGGTAGCTTAAATGTGATAGACTATTGAATGGGGTTTGACAGAACCAGATCATTAAATGTGGAGCAAATATTTTTAATAAAACTGCTGCATGGTTTATAAGTAAAAGCTATGTTAAGAATTGAATTATACTTGAAATACCACATTTCTAAAAAAATTTGTGGGCCTTAAAACATACAGCCTTACAAAGATAACTATTTACTTGAAAATGTACTGAAAAATTTAAAGATTATCTTAATTGATGAGGATTTTCTAAATAAGAACAAAGTTTTTTATATCATCTAAGAAAATGCCAACTACGCATTTCCCATGTTCATAATTAAAGGTTCAAATACTGGATTGCTGAAGAAATTGAGCTTCAGTGTAGAAACTGAATGTCCTAAGATAGAATCTACTCAGGTGTGAAACACATTAATGACAGGATTTGGTAAATTCTACGTGAGGACTACAGGTAAAGTTCAGGGCTGGTCTCTGAATTGTGGGCTTGGACTTTTGTTTCTCCCCTGAATGTTCTCAGGCTTAGCTGGCAGAGCGCTCACCACCTGGAAAAGCTGGCAATCACATCATCCTGTTGTGTGACGCAGGGAAACTCAGTGTGTAGTCCCCAAATCTACTTGGAGGAATTATTTTCTTTGGATTGTTTATATGAACATATTAAGCAAGATAGTGCCTTTGGTGATGGTCTTCAAACCATTGTTCTGCTTGGACATTGCCTAATAGAATTTTGAAAAAATGTGTATTTCTTAACACACTTTTAAGTTGACTTCTACAAAATTTTTGCATTTAAAAAATATAAAAGTTGTGGTTTCCAGTGTGTTATAAATATTGAAATGTTAATAATAGGCAGCTGTTAAAGCACTTTACAAATGTATTCAATGAAATATAACAATAACCTAAGAATCATGATTCGGTGTTCACTTCCCGAATGGACTTTTGTATTAATGTAACATGTGCTTTAAGGTTGAAAGTCTTTCATGATTACTAATTGAGTTCTGTGAAACAAAATAACACATATATTTTAGATCTGAAAAGTTTATTTACTATGGTAGTAAGACTCTAGGCAAATTCTTATGATTATCATAATTATAACATAAAATTATAAATAGCATAATATTTCAGTTTTTATTCAAAATATAGATCCATCCTACTGGAAATAACATTCAAATGAAATGATTGAAAAAGGTTTTGTGTTGTTTTGATTGAAGGAGACTTTGCAAGCACAATTCTTTAGTTTTCTCTTTGTTTGATGACCCAGGAGGTTTTTACAACTGGGGTATGCAGCACAGTGAGATGGCTAGAAAGGATGCGCTTGCTACAAAGTGGGAAAAAGGACATCAGCAGGTACTTGGTGAAGGCAACTTCTGGAAGATCAGTAGCAAGCCTACGGCTTCCAGGGAAAGTTCCACAAAGTTAGGTGCTCTGAACTTGACTCTTCATAAACCACCTTTCCCCCTGGGAAGCTTACAGTTCCTAAAGGATATGATCCTTTAGCAGTTACCTGAGCTCAACTTCTAATCTTCATATTCTTTCCATTTTCTTATCATTAGCCTGAAGAAGTGATTTTTCAATGCAATTTCTGTGATATTACAGAGAAAGAATATACTACTTTATTTCAATTGTCTTTTGGTGCAGAGGATATAACCCAGGGCCGAGAGGATGCTAAGCACATTCTCTACTTCTGAGCTCTACCTCTGCCCATATACGTACTGTACAATGCAATATTTTGATTTAAAACTTTTGGTTTGTTTCAATGTTTGAAATGGATTATGAGTTTTCCTTTATGTGGCAGTAGAAATAGATTTGTTTTAGTGGCAAACCTGAACATGTTGTAGTAAGCTGCCTATAATTTTATATGTAGAATTATTTTGCTATTACATATACTTGATGCTAGAATTTTTCATGTGGTATACAGCTGTGTAACTCTGACTAGGTTTCTTATTTGCTATACAATATTTTATTCTGTTTTATTTTAATCCCCTTTAATCCTTCTTTTCTATTTTCTCATTTCTCTATCAGCAGTAATAATGACTGCTCAACATGCAGATATATTGTGAAGTGTCACTTATTTTTCTAAGTTCCTAACTCTTTCAGGATACTGGAAAGAGATTATATTTTAATATAACCTGTTTTTCCTTACCTACTTGTGTCTTTTTCCCCAACTTAACCTGATCAATATTACTCTTAATATGTTTGTTGAAATATTAATGATAATTTACACACTGACTTGCTCATAGGGGAAAGATGTAGAAAAAACAGTTTTTAAAATCTGTACAAATATAGAAAGAGCTAATGACTCTGAAATCAATGTTAGAAGATAAAATACAGAAAAATTAAATGTCAATTTATTTAGAGTACAATAAATTTAACTGTGACTCTTTTTTCTCTTTTCATATGGCTTTTGCTGTATCCTATTTCTTCCAATACCAAATCTAAAAGTTTCCCTAAAAGTCCATAAGCAAAGAGCAAACTAAGTAAAATGTTTCTTTACTTATTTAACTATTACTCTTACTTTCTGTGGGGTTTAGTATATTCCTGAAATGTAAGAAATCACATTTTATGAAATGTAATTTGCCTTCCTTTCATTTAATGAACAACTGCATTTATAAATTAGCACATGGACATCCTTGCATATGGCAGAGCTTGCAAAAAGTTGATGCTTGAGTGAAGCTCAGCCAGTCCTAGCACCCGGAAGGAAGCTCCCCGCCTCCATCCCAGGCTCCTAGGACAGAGAGGGTGAACTGGTCCCAGCACCCAGAAGGAAGCTCCCCACCTCCATCCCAGGCTCCTAGGGCAGAGAAGCTGAGCCAGTCCCAGCACCCAAAAGGAAGCTCCCCAGCTGCCATCCCAAGCTCCTAGGGCAGAGAAGGTGAGCCATGTGGGCACCAGAAGCACCCCCCACCTCGTGAAAATGAGAAGACACATAAACAAGCCTCAGAAACAGACTTCTGAATCACCTACAGCAACCTCAAAGGGAAACAAGATGGAACAATCTGATACTCAACTACCTGGACTCTCTCAACTGGCAACAAAAGAGGATCTGAGAAAAATGAAATCAGAAATAATTACTCAGATAACAGCAAAGATTTTGCTCATGGTGCAAGACATGATTAATAAATCTAGAGAGGACACAGATAAAAAAATAGAGGATCTGAGGAATATGATGGAATCCCAACATAGAAAACAAATGGAATCCATAAAACAGATACAAACAGATTTCCAAGAGATTAAAAACTCCATCGAAAGTCTGTACAGCAGAATGAACCAATGTGAGGATAGAATTTCACATATAGAAGATAAGATTGCAATTAGTGACCAGGAAAAGAAAAATTGCTTTAAAATTGTAAGGGAACATGAGAAATCAATCCAACAGCTGCTAGATGATGCAAAGAAGAATAACATAAGACTGATTGGAGTCAATGAAGAAAGACAAGAGAGTGCAGATGACATAAAAAAACTGTTCACAGAAGTGATGGCAGAAAACTTCCCAAGGAGGGGAAAAGAACTTGACATATAGATAAGTGAGGCATATAGGACTCCAGCTAGCCTTAATCAAAAAAAAAATCTACACATAAGCATATAATAGTTAGGATTCCAGAAATCCAACAGAAGAACAAAATTCTACAAGCAGTGAGAGAAAAGAAACAATCACATACAAAGGAAAGCCCATAGAATCACAGCAGACTTCTCAATGCAAACCCTCAAGGCAAGAAGAGCTTGCAGTGATGTATTTCAAGCCCTAAAGGAAGACAGCCTCCAACCCAGATTGATGTACCCTGCAAAACTATCTTTCAAAATTGATGGAGAAATAAGATACTTTGATGATAAAGAGCACCTCAGGAGCTTCATGAATACCAAATCAGCACTCCAAAAAATTTTAGACAATACCCTAGGAAAAGACAATGAGGATCACAACCTCAGGAAACCCAGCAGAATGAATCCATTGGACGTGACAAATTAAACGCCAAGGGGGAGAATCCAACAAAAAGAAAAAGTCATGACAAGGCTTTTAAAACTTTGGACTTGATCTCCCTAATGAGTGTATAATTCAATCTTATTATTGTACTGATTAGTATTTTTCTGATTCTAGAGTTGCACACCATTCCTTGTGCTATACTGGCTATTTATCATCTTCTTATGTCTACATTTTCATTGGGTTGTCTATTAATGTGCTCTAAGAATTCTTTATATATTCTGCTCATAGGTTATATGCATTGTAAATATGGTCTGTTTAAGGACTACTTTTCATTTTAATGATGTCATTTAAAATTCTAAATTTTGATGGCATCTCATTTATCATTTTTTTTCTTTTATACATCATGGTTTTTGTATCCTAGGTAGTTCTTGCCTACCCTGAATTCATAAATATTTTCCCTTATAATTTCTTCTTAAAGTTTTATACTTTTAGGCTTTCATATTTAGGTTCATAGATCCCTTCAAGTTATTTTCATGTATGGAAAAAAAGGGTTGAGTTTAATTTTTTTTTTACGGATACCAGGTGTTCTAGTACCATCTGCTGAAGACACTATCTCTTTCTTGGCTCTTGAATCGAGTTTATATTCTATAAAATGCTAATGTTAAATGATCTTTCAAAACTCAGTGGGCCATATATGTGTGGTCCTATTTCTAGATTCTCTGTTTTATTCCAATGATCTATATGTCTTTCCTTACACCAACACTGCCTTGATTACTGCAGCTTTAGAAGAAGACTTAAAATTGGGTGCTAAATGTCTTCCAACACTGTTTTTGTTTTTGTTTTTGGCTTTTCTGGGTCCTTTGTACTCCTACATAACTTTTAAATTTCAATATCCAGTTCTTCATTTATAGCAAGTATACTCAGACATGAATTTTTATATATATCTCGTTTTTTCTAATCCTGCTAAATTCAAGTACAAGTTCTAGGGGCTCCTAGAGATTTCTTAGTATTTTCTCTGTAGATGATCATTTCATCTACATATAAAGATTTTACTTCTGCCATGCCAATCCTATCCTAGTTGTGTCATTTTATTGCCAGACTATTTTGGTGGGGCCTAGGTTTCAAAGTTTAATGGACAGATAAAGAATAAGCATATCTGCCCTTGTTCCCCACCTTAAGGAGAAAGCATTGTATCTTCTCCATTCATACAAGGTGTTCTCACTGAAAGTATGGAGTACATGTCTTTAATTTGTTGAGGAGTTTCTGTTCTACTTCTAGTCTCCTGATAGCTTTTACCATGAACAGCTGTAGAATTTGGTCAAATACTTTTTCTCCAACTAGTGACAGGATCATATGGCTTTCTCCTTTCCTCTGTTAAAATGATGACTTTTAGGGGTGGATCTTCCAATGCTGAACCAACACTGCCATCCCTATAACAAAACCACTTTCTACATCCTGCCAGATCTGACTTCTAATAGTTTGTTTTATTCAACAAATTTCTATCTATGTTTATACTTTTTTCTTCTATTATCTTTATCCAATTTTAGGATTAGCACAATATTGAGTTCCTAAAATGAGGGGAGAAGTGTTCCTTCTTTTTTCTGCTTTAATTGTTTGATATAATTTATCAGTTAAAATGTTTATGAGCCTGCTGTTGTCATATAGGTAGGTTTTCAAGCTAGGACTATACTTTCTTTAACAGGTACTATTCAAATTTTATATTTCCTCCAGAGTTAGTTTCATTAATTTGTCTTCCAAGGTATGTCTTAGAAGTTGTCAAATTTATTTAAAAAAAGATTTTTGTAATATGCTTTCTATATCCTTTTAAATTCTGTAAAATCTGTGGTAATGTCTCCTAGATCTTAATATTGTAATTTAAAAAAATGTATAACTGATATTATGTAACAGGAAGAAAGGTCTAAAAGAGCAGGGGAATTGGGAGGGGTAGGGGAAGGGAAAAAAGGGAAAGGAAAAAATATGAGAAGAGGAAAAAAAGTGGAAACAACGTCTTTACAAACAAGGAAGGGTGGAGGGGGTGAAGGGTGGGCAAGGGAAGGGGAAAAAAAAAAGAACCAAGAGACTCATGTAATGGTACAAGATCCCAATGATGAATGTAACTGTATTGTATACCTAAAATGTACCAATAAACTTAATGGGGGAAAAAAAGTTGATGCTTAGTTCAGGATATTTTTTCAGGATTGCAGGTGTGTGGGTAGGTAAAAATGATAATTTCATGTGGAAATCCTACTGAAGGAAGAGGACAGCAACCACAAAGATGGAAGTAGCACAGTTCCTCAGTATGGTATGTCAACATGCTGCTTAAAGACCAGTGAGATACATGGTCCTAGTGTTACAGTCACTACTCTTTGGAAACTGTTTCCCTATAAAAATGAGGAAAACAGCATCAAGTTGACAACATTAAACCCAAGCACAATAGAGAGAAACAGCCCACTAACAAGCACGTATTAGAGCAACATGGAAAAATCCTCCTGGGAGATTTTCATTCATTAAAGCTATTACACAGACTTGTGCCATGAGAAGAATGAGGTAAGCAGCATCAACAGATGGTGAAGTTTACGTATTTGTTGTTAACTATTCAACAATAACTGCTTTTCACCTTATTTATCCCTCTTCTTAACTGGCAGGCACATTAAGTTTCTGCCTCTACTGCAAGGATAAACATTTGTTACTGCAAGGCAGGATTTTCACTTTCGCTGTATTTTTAGTTGTGACCACTGACAATGGCACCGTAAACCTGCCCGGCAAATCCTAACAGTGCATTTTGAACCACTATGCTTGCGATCTTCCATGTCCCCAAAGGCCTGCATGTTACTCAGTCCCGAGCCTAGAGCCCTGTTGGGAGGCAGCAGGACCTTGCATCACTGGGCCTCATGGGAGGAAATGATGTCATCGGGGGCCTGTCCTTGAAGGTCACTGGCCCCTGCTCCTGCTCCTTTTGCTTCCCAGCTGCCACAAGATGACGGATCTCCCCCGCCACACCTTCTGCCATGTGTGCTAGGCTGCCACAGCCCAAAGCAATGGGCCCAAGTGATCATGAACTGAAACCTCTTATACTGTGAGCCAAAATAGACCTTTCCTCTTTAACACTGAGCATCTCAGGCATTTTTGCACAGTGACAGAAAGCTGACTAACATAGGTACCATGGCCTCTTAGTTTCTGACCAAGCAAAAGGTCTCTGTTTGTCACTAAAGACAGCTGGACACTGAGGTACTCTTTGAAATCTCTAAGGTAGAGTTGAATAGTTGACAAATATGGGTTGTCTATGGTGACCCTTGTTATGCCAGTTTTCAGACATAATAATTAGTAGCTCTTTCACAGTCAGAAGTGTCTTACTTTGGATGCAATGATATAATCATCCTATTCATGGTACCAAGAGAAATGATATCTGGCTTAATAAGATTCTTATTGTTTAGGAATAAACTTTTCATATATTATTAAATATGCACATTAATTGAGAAATAAGAGTGTATACCATTTTCTAATTTATTTTATGTCCCTATCAAAATGAATTGAACGCTTTATTTTGATTTATTTGCATATCTGTGTAAATTTTGAATGGTCGTTTACTTGAGACATGAAGCAAGCCCCACAGATCATGAAACAACTGTTACAGGTAGAATTTTTAAAATTCCCTTGCTTTATATTCAAGAACAGTTATTCCCACAAAACTCACTTTATTAGTATGTCTGTGACAACTCTGCAAGATGTCTATATAAATTTACACTTCCCAGTGGCCTCAAGCTCAAAAATAATGAACATGCTCATAGATTATTTACATATTTGAGCCACAATTGCTGCTAATTTTTCCTCCTACAATATTATAGTTTTCTCCTAGAATATTATACATTCTGTGTACTTAAGAGAGCATTGGTCCTGTTTAATAGTTTATGATTTTCACAAAGAACAGTGCCGACACACAGATGTCCACTGAGGCTATTTAAACACAGGTTGGTGGTGAGGATCATACATGACCCAGTCCCACTGGCCTGGGGAGATAGAGAGGTGGATAGGAGTGAAGTAAACAGATCATAGGGTCCTGCGGGCAGGGAGCCCCTTCCCTCTGGCACGGCACTTTGAAGAAGCCTTCAGGCTCTGGAAAGCATCAGCCTTGTTAGGGTCCTGACTGTCTCACTTTCTAGAGCTGTGGCCTTCAGCAAATTATCTTTTCTAAGCCTTGTTGTTTTTGTTGTTGTTTTGGTTTTTTTCTACCTTTAAAGCAAAGTAGTTGGAAGGATTATGTGCTAAAATTCAGTTAAAAGCACAGCATTCTATCTGGCATGTTGCACACTCTCAACAGTGCCTGTCTTGGTGTAAATCCTTTCTATCCTCAGGTTTTGGTTCTGGTGAGAGTCTCTCATGGTTCCTAGGAAATAGCTGAATTGTCTTCAGTGGTTATACCTCTTGATTCCCAAGGATAAGAGAATGTTAGTAGCTTTCTAAAAGTAGGACTGCTATATTTAAGAAAATGATAAGGAAAAAAGCCTCACATCCAGACAAATTTAAATTGAATTTCAGATGAACAACAAATACATTTTTGTTGAGTGGTCTGTGTTTTAACTGGCTCTGTTATTCTAAAGGGTGCTCCAACATGCCATAGGACCCTTCGGTTGTCTTCTTTAGGAGGACTTGGGCACATAATGTGTCAGAATGAGAGAACTAGAGTTGGAAGAGGAAGTTTAGTACTTTTTAAATATAATGTGGTTTTATTTAGCTGTTAGGATATAATCACTGGAATAATAAATTGATTTGAAATAACAAATGTGTTATGAAATGGAACAATGTTGTGTTCTGTCATTAAGCAAAATTGGTAAAATAGAAGAGGGTTATCATAATATATTGGTGCCTAAGAAACAGAAACATATATTTTTAGAAATCGCTGTAAGAGTTCTTACTATGTATATGACCAAGACATAAAGATGTGCCTTAAAAATGAATACAGCCAAGATTCTATCAAGGCTGATACTTCCCAGAGCCTGAAGAAGAAATAAAGATGTTGCAGATGATTAAACAAAAGCTGAAAGAAGTTGTCATGTCTAGAACTGCTCTATAAGAAATGCAAAAAGGAGCCTTTCAAACTGAAACTGAAAGGTAAGTATCAACATAAAAGGGTATGGAAGTGAAAAGATCCCTGGTAAAGGTCACATATAAATAGTCTAGTATTTTAATGGTGTAGCATAATAATAATCATTTTTAATACCGGAATAGAAGGCAAAATAAAGGTGTAAAAATAAATACAACTGTAAAAATATTTGTTTGTATGCTTTATTTTGTGTCTTACTGGATATACAACATAAAAACTAATTGGTGATATCACCAATAAAGTGTAAAGGGGAAATAAAAATGTAGAGTTTGAATATACAACTGAAATTGATTATTCTCAGTTTAAAATAAGTTGTCACAACTATAAATTGTTCCCTACAAAGCCCATGGTAATACAAAGAAAATACCAATAGAAGATAAGTGAAAGAGAAGAGAATCAATGTATGTCACCATTAAAAAGTCAATGATAGAGACAAGGCAATATCAAGAAGAGACAAAAGAATTACATGACAGATGGAAAATAATGAATTAAAATGGCAATAGTAAGTCTTTCCTTGTCAATGATCACTTTAAATATAAATGGATAAAACTCACCAATTAAAAGACACTGAAGGCTGAAAAGATTACAAAAAATTAAAATTCAATATATATGGTTACTTTAGATTTAAGAATGTTCATAAGCTGAAAATGAAATGATAAAGATATTCCATGAAAATGATAACAAAAACGAGAAGAGGTGGTCAAACTTAGACAAAAAAGCCTAAGACAAAGCAGGATATAGCAATGATAAGTCCCAGAAAGATGTCAAAATTTAAAATTATATGCACATAACATGAGAACATCTAAATATATGAAGCAGATATTGACAGAACTCATAGAAGAAGTAGTAACACATTAATAGAAGATGCTAACATGCTACTTTCATAATGAGCAACATATACAGGTAGAGGACAGGTAAGGAACCAGAAGACTTGTACTAAATCAGAGGCCAAATGGACCTGACAGACATTTACAGAGCAGTGAACTCAGCAGCAACAAAATACAAATCCTCCACAAGTATACATAGAATACTCTCCAGGAGAGATCACACATTATATCATAAAACAAGTCTTGAGAAATTTCAAAATCCATAGCAAAATGCAAACTAGAAATTTACACATATGTGGAAATGATACAACACATTCTTGAACAAACCAAGGGGTAAAAGAAGAAATAAAAATAAAATTAGAAAATATCTTGAAAGAAATAAAAATGAAAACACAACATACCAAAGCAAAATCATACTAAAAGAGAAGCTTATAACAATAAATGTTTATGTTAAAAATATCCCACATAAGTATCCTAACTTTATCCCTCCAGGAACTATAGAGATGAGAACAAACTAAATCCAAAGTTAGTGAAAGGGAACAATAAATACTAACAATGAAATAGAGAATAGAAATATAATGAAAATAATCAATGAAACTAGCAGTTTATTTTAGCATCAATAAAATTAAAAAAAAAAACTTCTATCCAGACTAAATAAGGAATAAAAATGAAAGGACAAATAAAACCAGCAAGATCTTTTACATAAAATACCAAAAAAACTCCCCCAAAAGACACCTAAAATTTATAATCAATTCAACAATGTAGCAGGATACAAAATCAACACACAAAAATCAATAGCTTTCCTGTTCACTAATAATGAACTCACCTAAAAATAAAATGGAAAATAATATCATTCACAATAGCATCAAAAAATTAAATACTTAGGAATTAACAGAACCAAAGAAATGAAAGATGTCTCATGAAAGCTACAATGCTTTGAAAAAGGAGATCAAAGAGAACATCAGAAAATGGAAAGATGTTCCCAGTTCCTGCATAGACAGAATGAATATTTTCAAAATGGCCATACTATCAAAACTGATATATAGTTTCAATGCAACTCCCAATCAAAATACCAACAACATTCCTCACAAAATTACAAAAAAAAAAAAAAAAGACTATCCTAAAATTTATATGGTACCAGGAGAGACCCAGAATAACAAAAGCAGTCCTGGGTGATATAAACAAAACAAGAGGCATCAGAATCCCAGATTTCAAGTTATATTACAAAGTTACAATGAGAAAAACAACATGGTTCTGGCCCAGAAGTAAACATGCTGATAAGTAGAATAGAAATGAATAAACAATACCAGATACATTCAGTCATTTGATCTTTGACAAAGGAGTGAAAGCATACACTGGAGGAAAGGTAGCCTCTTTAACAAATTATGCTGAGAAATCTAACTATACATATGTAGAAGATTGAATCTAGACCCATATCTACCATGATGAACCAAAATTAAATAAAAATGGATCAGACATATAAGTATTAAGGAACAACACTTAATCTGCAGACAGAAGATAAAATGAGTGAAACTCTTGGAAACATAGGTACAGGTAAAGACTTTCTTAGCAGAACCCCAAATATATACTAAATAATATCAAGAATTAATAAATGGGATTATATATAAAATTTAAAATCTTCTGCAAAGCAAAGGAAATAAGAGGTTGAAAAAAACAACCTACAATATGGGGGGGGCATTTTGATCTGTATCCCTCTTTCAAAAGACTACCATCTTGACTACAATGAACTCGAAACATCAGCCCCCTCAAAATAAAAGACCCAGCAAGAAAGTGGGCAGCTGAAACAAATAGACAATTCTCAAAAGAAGGAGAAAAAATGACCTATGGTACATGAAAAAAATGTTCAGCATCTGTAGCCATTAGAGACATGCAAATTAAAATAAACTTGAGATTCCATCTTACTTCAAAATGAATAGCTATCATCAAGAAGTCAATAACAAAAAAGCCCAAGGGGTGAGAAGGAGAGGAAGAGGAAATAAGAAGAATAAAGTTGTGCCAGGTACAGGAACCAAATGACCTCAATGAATGTAAACACTATATGCCATATCAGGGGCTAAGATTAGTGATATCAACAAGGATGAAAAATACGATAGGGGAACTGGAGGAGGAGGGAGGAGAGGGAGAGAAAAAGAAGGGAATTTGAAGAAAAGCAAGTAAGCTGTGTGAAATGGACACGTAACCAGTCCTCGAGATGAGTGTAAACTTCATGAACTGCAAACGTGTACTAACAAGAAAAGAAATCAAATAATAACAAGAGCTGGTGAGGTTTTTGGGGAAAAGGAACCTCCCTACACTGTTGGTGGGAACGTAAACTAGTACAGCCACTATGGAAATCAGTATGGAGATTCCTTAAAACACTAAAGCTAGAAATTCCATTTGACCCAGCTATTCCTCTTCTAGTGCTGAGAAAATTGGACATCTATAGACAAATCAGAATGAAACTGGACCCTTATATATACCAAATATTTTAAAATTGATTAAAGATTTAAAAGTTAGACCTGAAACTACAAAATTCTTATAAGCATAAGGAAAAATCTTCATAACTTTGGTTTTGAAAATTACTGCTTGAATATGATATCAAATGCATGATAGAGAAAAGAAAAAAAAACCATGAAACTAAATCAAAATGAAGGAAAGGAAATACTAAGTACTTTGACTATCAAGGAAAGTCAATACTGCAAAGGAAAAATAAACAGACTAAAATGGCAAAGTCTAGAATGGGAGAAAATATTTGTAAGTTATATATCTCATGAGGGGTAATACTTATAATTTATAGAGAATACCTGCAACTTAATAACAAGTAAATAAACAAACAAAATGCTTGATTAAAAAATAAAGGGGACCAGGTGTGGCGGCATGCACCTGTATTCCCAGCACTCAGTGATGCAGGGGCATCACTGAGATTTTATGGCCAGCTTGTTCTACATAGTGAGTTCAAGGCTAACCTGAACTCTATTGTAAGATCTTGCCTCAAAAAAGCAAGATATAGGGGCTGGAGATGTAGCTTAGTGGAAGAGTACTTGCCTAGTATGAGCAAGGCCCTAGGTTCAATCCCCAGCACTTAAAAAAAAAAGCAATATATATATTACATATATTATATATAGTCATATTTATATATAAATATATATTTATATATAAAATGGACAAAGGATTTGAACAGACATTTCTCTAAAGAAGACACACAAATCATCAATAGATGTATGAAAAAATGCTAATATCACTCATCATCGGGAAAATGTGATACATCAACTTATACCCATTAGAATGAATCCTATTAAAACAAAACAAAAAGAAAATAAGTTTTGGTCTGAATTGGGAGAAATTAGAATCGCTGTGCACTGTTGATATGAATGTAAAATAGTGCAGCCAGTAGGAATACAGTACAGAGATTACTGAAAACATAAAACTGGGACCACAAAGTGATCTCACGATCCTACTTCTGAGTATTTATCCAAAAGAATTAAAAACAGGATCTCAAACAGCTATCTGTACTTTCAAATTCATTGAAGCATTGTTCACAATAGCCAAAGATGGAGGCAAACTAAATGCCCATCAAAGAATGAAAGATATAAAGAAAATGTAGCATATCTATATGGTAGAAGATTATTTAGCTTAACAAAAGGAAATCTTGTCATATGCTCCCTCATTGATGAACTTTAAGGATAATATGCTACATGAAATAAGCCAACCACAGAAGGTCAATACTGCAGGCTTTCACAACAGTCAAATCCACAGCAATAGAAGGGAGAATTATGGCTGCCAGTGGGTAAGCGAAGAAGGGAGTGGAGAATTGCTGTCAATGGATATAAGATATCAGTCATTTAAGATGAAATGTCTAGAAATCTAGAATGTGCCCATAGTTAACAATACCTGCTGTACATGTAAACATTTGTCAACAGGGTAGATCTCATATTGTTTTGTACCCCAATTTTTTTTAAGTGCCTAGGGACAAGAAGTGAAAACAACTAGCCCCCTTTGGTGTTTGGTTTTGACTCTTCTTTTCCAGGCAAATTAAGGTTCTCCTTATTTTGTAATACTGGTAGAATGGATGCAAATGAATGTCTATTTAACATTGGATTATAAAATATGTATAACTAATATTTGAGGTCATATAAAAATTCTTTGTCTGCTAGTGTAAACACATTAGTCACACTATGGAGTTGCCACTACTCTTTGAAGAGAATTAATACAGTGAAGAATGACAAAGCTAGGTGGACCCAGTGGTACATTCCTTTAATAATCTTCTGGGGAGGCTGAGGCGGCCAAGTCACAGGTTGGAAACTGGCCTGGGCAACTTAGCAGTGTAGCAAGACCTGGTCACAAAATTTCAAAAAATGGGGAGGGGGATTTTGGGGCTTTAGCTCAGTTCGAAGGCTCTCTGTCCCATCCCTAGCAGTAGAAAGGAAAAAAAAAAGGGCAAAGCTAAAATATTCCTATTGCCTGAAAGTGGAAACAAATTCATCATGACTCAAAATGTCAGTTTCATTCCTCCTGTCCGGTCACATAAGACTATGAAAATGGATGTTTCATTCTCTAGTGTGACCAATCATTACTGCAACTTCGTTGGTAAAATGAGCATAAATAGATGCTTAGTATTTAATTCAGGGTGTCCTAATAGAACATTTAAAAATAATTCATCTTGTTTAGATGGCATAAAATTGTGTACCAAGTACTTTCAAAGGCTTAAATTTAGAAATGAAAATCCCATTGAATTTGAAATTAATGCTCTTTCCTAAGCATATAAGTAACTGGTTATTCTTCAAATTTCACAGCATAAAATGAGAACAATCTCACTAGTTAGAATGAAAACAGTAATCATCTTTGTCTCCCAGAAACAATTATTGAATAAGAAGAGAGTTATCTGTATTTTAAATACAAAGCACTTTGAAGGGAAAAAAAAAAAAGAGGAAGAACATTGGTCTTGAGCTTTATCTGCAATATTAACTTTGAGACTGAGAGTTTGAGGCAGGAATATTCAAGTTTGAGACCAGCCTGGAAAAGCTGGCAGAACACTGCCAGATAGATAGATAAATAGGTAGATAGATAGATAGATAGATAGACAGACAGACAGACAGACAGATAGGATGGTGATGTGGCTCAGTGCTCCCTGGGTTCAATCTCAACCATTACAAAAAGGAATAGAAAAAAGAAAACATTTTGGGCCTTGGCTTTATCTAAAAATATGTCTAAAACTTACCTCCTTTTCCTCTTTAAAAAGAAAAAGAGGAAAAAGTGGAGATAGAAGTGGAAAGATATCTTCATATAGAAAACTGAAAAAGAGGTCAGTAATTTCAGTAATGGTAGTTATAATACAGCATATCATGTCTATTTTTGAGGTGCATGACACAGCATTATGAGATAATTAAAAGAAACAAAAGCAACCAAATCATGCTACTATAAAATCTTCAGACATTGTGAAAAATAGCATTAGGTCATATACGACAACAGGCCTAATTCCAAGAGTTCCTCCTACTAGCTTGGGCACATCACTTAATTTGCCTAAGTGTGAGTGGTTTTCATCCTTTCAATGTGATAATAAATAGGACTGACTCACTGAATGACTGAGGCCATTAAATGAGAAAATACATTCAAAGCACAGAGTAGCGCAAAGCTCAATAAATTCTAGTTCTTCTGAGACTGATGTTGATAACATTGGTATTGTTTAGGTTTCAAAGACAAAAAGGAGACGGATATTAGTATTTGCCCTTCCTACCCACAGGGTACTTAACAGTATCATGAACTTATTTATACATATACTCTGCCTATAAAATTAGATGCCATCATTGTAGTTTTATAAAAGGGGAATGTTTTTAAAGGCAATGGCATATATGGTGGAGAAAGAAGAATGATGCAAATTTTTAGACAGTATTCTCCTATGGATGCTTACCCACCTGATTCCAGAATAGAGAGAGGCCAAACATCATTCCTCTATTAATTATGTCTGTAGAATTTGCACAAAGGCCCCTTTCAAAATGAAACTTTCTGAAACAGCGGCAATTTTCTTCATTTAAATTTCTATCTGTGCTTTGAAACAATACAAGGACCTTCTTTTAGATGGAGTCAATTTTCTATCCAAGAGACTGAGCAAAATAAGCCTCCAGTTGGGTGATGTGTTGAATATGGAGATAAGGTCCACTGTCCCCTAACCTCTCTCTAGTCCTCTCCTCCTGAGACAAACTCATACAGAAAAGTTGCATGGCTTTTTGTTTCACAAGCAGAACTCCAATCCTTCCTCCATGTCTATCCCGTCCTATGCTAGCATCTGTGCCTATCTTGCCCTCTACTTTCCTCAATTAAGACGCTTTTCATAAGCGCTCACCATGGGAGATGCTTTCCATGCGGTGCTGCTGACCGCATGGTGGGACAGCATAGAAATTCCAGGCTGTGAAGAGGGCGGCGGTGACAGCGCTAAAGACTGCTGAGGACAGAAATGCCACAGGGGCCGAGGAAGCAAGCCTGACCTCCCGGCAGAAGAGGAGGATGGCCATGGGCTGTGTGAGGAAGCAGCGTCTGAGCTGATACTGAAGAACGAAGCAGGATGAGTCAGAGGAGATGCGGTGTATACTTTAAGGGCCTTAGCATTTGTGGTAGGGAGAGTTCCAGACAAAGGAAATAGCATGCTTGGGGCACCAAAGTTAGGAGAATGTGGTGTGCTTAAACATGGAAAGAATGAGTTTAGCTGGAACAGAGAAGGGCCAGACGGGAAGAAAGAGAAAGCCGAGAAATGAGAACCTGCAGGACCACGGTGAGACCACGAAGAGCCTTGTGTGCAGGGCAGGGGGAGCCGGGTTTCACCCTGCACTCCAGGCAGCTGGGCCTTGGCGATCTAGGTACTGGGGTGGATCGGTAAGGTTTGTGCTTCAGAGTCTGCTGGTGCCACAGTGAAGAAACTAACCTCAGTGGTGATGGCAGGGGAAGAAGGACATCGGAGAAGGTAAGGGCCAGGGCTGCGTTCCAGCAGTGTCTGGATCTGGGAGACCCTGTGCTGTGGTGTGGGGAGAAGGGGGCAGGGGTGGGGCTGGAGAAAGAATCAGCCGGATGTGGTGGTGGATTTGGTCTGGGAGCCCTCGAGGGCGGGAGGCCGGAAGTTCTAGTGTGAGCTGCACACAGCACCCTGCTGTGGGACAGGAGCGTCCTCAGCAGCCAGTCAGAACGCTTTTGTTGTGGTGGTGGAGACTGATGAGCTACACTCTCATCCCCAGTCAGACTAAAAGGGTCTGAAAAGTCTGCCAATTCCAACATACACTGCAAGGTCTAGTCTGACTCGGCGTTTTTGCGTCAGCCCTGGTGATTTTACCCTTTTCTATTGAAAGCTCGCTTGGCAGGTGGATGAAGTCAGAGTGATTGAGATGCTGTCTCCCAAAGCTCACAGCGTTCGGACGGACACTGACCGTGCATGAATGACAGAGCAGGACGGTCGCCCCTCAGGAGCTCTCCACCGGATTTTCACGGGGCACAGGGTCCTTGCACATGGGCGGACAAGAGCCTTGCTCTGTCTCAAGCAACTGCCCTGGACTGCCCGACTTGTCGCCTGGCACTGGACTGGACTGGCTGTCTCCTCCCTGTCCGCAGCCCGAGGATGAGCCCTGCTCGGGACTGGGACCCCTGTTCTTTCTATCTTCAGCTAAACATCTTCTTATTTCTGCTTACTTAAAACTGGCTTCTCAGGGTGCGTGGAGTCTTCTGCCTCCTTCTCATAACTCCATGTGCTGCTTGATCATTTCAACTCTGTATTTCTTACTTAAAGTTGCAAACAGCAGTCTGACAGTCTGTTTTGTTTTACACTGAGAATACCAGAGACCCTCGAGTGTCCATGTGTTTGCTGCCCTTGAGCATCCCGTCCGCTTCTGGTCTAATTATCCAAGTGGGTAGTGCAAAGCCCATTGTGGCCACCAGGTCAGACTTTGACCAGAAGGAAATGGACATGGAGATGCGTGTGAGGCAGGCTTTACTGACATAATTGGATTACTACAGAGCAGCCAGTCATCCAAAGCTCAGTGCACACGGAGCGTGAGTGTAGCACAGAGGGTAAGTGGGTTGAGACAGCTACATGTGTGGGATGAGCCACAGCAGCGTGGAGGATGCGGGCCTGGAGCAAGGGAAGTGTGTCCCACACGAGATGACATGTGTAGCCATTCTTGAACAGAAAGAAGGAAGCAGAGCGGTGAAGGAAGAGTGTACCTTTGTTAGTGGTGATTTCAATTCCAGACACAGGAAGGAGCAAGAACCAAAAACCACCTTCAAAATCACCAGAAGCAAAATGCAAGTCGTTCTTCATTCTGCTCAGCTGAGGAAACCTAAACAGCTGCTTCTCACTATAAAGTGTTCTTGCTATAGAACTATAAAGACGAGGAAATTCTAAGTGTTTTTCCTATTTTCTGAGAAAATTAAGGAGATGCAGCCATTCCTCTTTTGTACCTGTTTTCCTTTTACATGGGTGCTGATTTTCTCTGGGGTTCAGGTGAGTTTCATCTTGATGGCTGCAAGATGAAGGAGAGCAGCAGGCTGGCCTGATGGCACCTCCTGGCGATTACCCTATTTTATGGAGAACAGCCACACCAGGACGTTCATATGAGAAACATGAATGAATCAATGGGAAAAAATGTAACTGCCCTGTGACAAGTGGAAGGAGAACATTAGTCAGCACAGCATGTGGAAGAATGCTGAGCAGTGCATTGCTTTGGAAGCGCCATGCCTCTGACACAGCTGTTGACAGCAAGGCTAAGGATGCAGGAAGAACTACAGCTGCATGGGCTATAAGAAAGGGAGCTCTTGTCCAGGACTGGTCTCCAAGTCAAACAAAGGCACTCCAAGAAGCACCATCACAGAAATTGCAGATCTTCTGTACAATCTCTGCAAAACACTCTTAGCCTAGCAGGAGGGAATTAGGAGGGGAACCCAGGGTCCAGCCCCAGCTGAATGTTCCGGCAGTTCTCACCCTTGAGCCTCAGGTCTTATGGCATGAAGGGTTGTCCCCATGTGGGCTGCTCGTAGAGCAGGGCCCAGAGTAAATGCCAAGTTAGACGACAGTGACCCTTGCTGACATAGAGTGTGCCAGCCTTAGATCTGGCACCGTGCCGCACGTCCTAACTTCTCATATCCATGAAGGGAGGAATCTGAGTATTCAGCTGGTAAAGATGGTTTTAGTTGATATTTTCATTCTCAGAAAAGAGTCAATCTTACAAATGTAGGCAAGCGACTTCTGATAGAAAAAACCTTCCCCAAAATAGAAGAGCTAGCTAAGCATGTATTTATATAAAATGTATGTACTCATTCCACGGCAGACACTTATTGAACAACCCTTAGTCTTATTAGCAGCAGGTCAATAATGGAACATTAAGATGCATGACTTCTGGAATGAAATGAGAAAAGTAGCGGAGAAGCTTCTCATATGCAATCTCTCTGTGACACTCTCGTTAGTATGTTTCCCAGACTTTGCAAACAACGCTTCCAAAGCTGAAAAATTTCCTAACAGTTGTCTCCTTCTATAATCTTGCTAATTCATTCTTCCATTTTCCAAGACCATAACCCTTCGGCATCGTCCTTGGCTGCTCTCTTTATATCACAATTCATATATAATTCATCAACACTTCATACTTCTCTTTTTCTTTTTGGAAATACACGCAGAGTCTAACATGAGCCATCTTGTTACAATGGTTAGTGTTAAGACATTGGTTAAGACACTGTTATTCTCGTTTCCATAGGAACCATGGAAACCTTTGCTCTCTGACCCTACCCAAGTCCTCAGGTCTTTTCATGCCCTGAAGGCAGTCACTTTATAAGATAGGTTGCACCGCAGTAGTCTCTTCTCGAAACTGCCTGTCCACTCTGACTGAGGTCCAAGGCCGCACTGTGGCCGCCTGTGCATGCCACCATTGTGTCTCCCCATTCTTCTCCACTCTCTTGTTTCCCTACCTGTTTACCTTCACCCTCCAGATGTCCCCTATTCCTGAGCTACCCACACAGGTGCCCGGCTTTGGTTTTGCACGCTCTGTGTCTGGATTCTTCCGCTGCAGGCACTGCCGGGCCTCCCTACCTAGTCCCTTGGGGCAGTCTCCCCAAGGATTCACTGAGCCCTCATTAACTGCAGCTTTTCCTTCTTACCATGGATTATTACTCTACAATGCATACCTGTGTGCCTTTATCATCTTCTATTTGCTAGAAAGTAAACACTGGATTGCAGAAACACAGTATTGTTTATGGGTTTTCATCTTTCTTTAGTGACTCCAGTAGTACCTGGCACAAAGTATATGCCCATGTTTTACTGTACAAAAAAATATTAGTTAAATAAATAAACACCAGAAAAGGCGCACCATACATACTCTCAAAAGTTTTATGGGGTCTTTTTTCTTTAGTTCAAAAGTAACATCTAGAGTATAAAGAAGATTAAAAAGGCAAGGCTAAGAAAAGAATATTAGGGTGCCTACTATGATATTGAGATATTGTCACTAGGAGAAATATATACATATATATCTGAGTATAGTTCCAATACATCCAAAAAGCATGTAGCCTACAAGTCAACTTTACAGATAAATAACCACTAAAATTTGGTTACAGGAAGTTGAAATCAATCCTATTACCTTTATTTGAGTTGTTGTGTAAGTGATAAATGTTTGGGATCAAGTGCAAGTGAAGTACAGATGAGAAAGGAAATACAGAATGGAGGAAAAACATCTTTGCCTTAAAAAGACTTCAGTTTGTTGACCTGACAAAACATAAAGCACATGAAATAACTGAGGACAACATATCTGATTATCAAAATGAAACAGAATGAAAACATTAAGTCATTAAAGTCTAAGCTGAGGTCAAGTAAGAACATTATCAGCCATATCAAATAAATTTTGAACCTATCAAACTAACATAAGGATAGTACAGCAGTACATGAGAATAATGCAAAACAGGAAAAAAAAAACAAACTTGTGGATCCATTCCCTTTATAGAGCCCTTACTGTATACCAGGGAAAATGCAAGTGTATGCTGGAGTGAACTCTAGAAGTGCTGATACAGTATAAAAGGAAAGTGGAAATGCACATGGTGAACTTGATTTAAACTAATGCAGATAAAATTTCACTCATGTAAATTGTTGTCATTGAAATTTTTTCTAAAAAAACTATTTTTAAAGCCATATTTAAAAGCTGGCTTTTATGAAAACTCATATAAACTGTTTTCAGACAATAGCTATTCTTTACATTGAATGAGGCTAATTTAGTGGGAAAGCCTTACTGTAAGTTTTTCAAAACAAATTTATCCAATTCTGTAATTAAAAGGTTGAATTTCATGTTTTTTAATGTATGCTCATGACTATGATTTGTTTTTATTAAAATTTAAGTTATTGAGTCTTATTTGAAGAATACAATATTTAAGCTAGTTTGGTTGAAGCTTTATTTATGAAAACTCATGTATCTAAGTTAGTTTTGATCAGTCTATTATAGTAAAGTTGTTTAGATTATATGTCATTTTAAAAGGTTCTAATCGAAGTTTTAGATAGTTTGTGTTTTAGAAAAACTAAAATATTAATCCATTTTTGTTATAATTTATGTTCCCAGGCTACTTGTATTGGAGTGTGTGTATCCTTGCCTATTTGGTGAGTTTTACTTGAAAGGTATATTTTTAAAAATTGATAACCACACAGGTATAGACAAGAATAAGAAGGTAATCTCTGCTTCATTCTTCTTAAAATCGAATTCTTAGTGTCATAAACGACACACAGTCATGTCATTGGGAGGAACTGCATCAGGGTGATCTGCACGGCTGATGCTTTCTTTTTCTGGTTTTTTGAGACAAGGTCTCACTGTAACCTAGGCTGGCCTCAAACCCGGTCCTCCTGAGTGCTGGGATTCTAGGCATGCAGCACGCCTGGCTCTTACTGCCTTTATAATGCAGAGATGCTCTGAGTTTTTCCCTTTTCTCTTCCCATTCCTTTCTGTTTTCTTTCTAGCAGCGTCTGCGATTCACTAGGATGGAGTTGAGCACATGCTTAGGTTTGCTCATAGTCAGCAGGGAAGACTTTCCCTGATGTCTTGCTTCATATTTTTATCTCTTTGTTGAAAAAACTTCTTAGAGTATCACCAAATAGCTCCAAGAGACCCTTAAATGAATGTGTCTGAATTATCCCGTTATCCCTAAAGGTGCTCTTTTGAAGATTTTCTTCGTCCATCACCTCCACCTCCTCCATTTGGTCCTCATTAGGCAGCTAAGTAGAAAGCCTCGCTCCCTGTCTCTTCTTCACTTTTCCAGCACAGCACTGTGGACCACGGCCAAAGTACTCAGACAGGCCTTTATCTTTCTTCTCTTTTCTGTTTCTTTCTAAATTTATCCTACCAAATATGTCTTTCTACAGCCAGAGTGATCTTTATAAAGTATGACTCTGAGTAGTTCAGAAATGTTTCATACCACTCTTCAGGAATGAAAAACGGTAAAACAAACTGGACTCAATATTTTCCTGCAATATCTACTTCCCCTTGTATTCTCTTTCACGAAACCTCATTCCCAATAGAATGCAAGCTCTGTGTCTGTTTTGTTCCCTGTGTATCCTCAACTCCTACCATAATATGTATCATCCAGGAGACACCAAGTATCTCTTATCTTCTATCTAACCACAATCACTGTGTTTTGTGCATTTTACCTTCAGAGTATTTCTCCTTTCTCCTTTCTATGCCTCCCACCACTAAGCTGTTTGGAGCTCTTGTTGCCCCAAAAGTCTGGATATGTATGCATGGCCTTCTTACTGATGGACCCTCCATTTTTTGAGTAGGTATAACTACCCTACTCTTCTGCTCTTGGGCCACAGTCACCTGTCTCTGGAGTTTTTTTTATCCCCACCCCACCCCCGTCTGTCTAAGCCTTATTGATTCTTTAAAATTGGGCTGGGCAGCACTTGCCTATGTCCCTGTCATGAATCCCCAACCAAGATGGCAAGGAATGAAGTCCCAAAGCACAAAAACTACCATGTTTACCTTGAGTCCCTAGAAATTCTTGAAATGTTTGACTTGTCTTAAGCAGTACAATATGCATATTAGATGGAGAGTTGCCCTCCAACGGAGTAAATTATAAAATCTATAGTTTGACTTCCAAGGCTTCATGAACGAGTACAATCCTACCCATTAATGCATTTCAACTCACTTCAATTAGTTTCAGCGTAACCAAGATTTATTGGCTACACATCCCCAGGCTTGATTCTTTTCTTTTATTCTTTTATTTACCTCCAATTAAACCAATTTTCAAATGTGCCATTTTCTTTTTTGTCTGTACAACCATTCCTGAAGTATGCTTACCTGCATCTCCACCTCTTCAAATCTGTCATACCTGCTCAGGGTCAGACTAATTGTGACTTATCCTGTGAAGACTGGCTTGATCATCACTCAAAAGCAGTCTCCTTCTCTTAGTTCTGTAACTGCACCTGATAGGCACTTGCTTACATTCCTTGATATACTTTCAAGTTGTACTACATTTTGTGTAGTCTTTGTCTTTTCTTCCTTACTAGAAAAGCACTGATCTCTCTATATTTTTATTATCTATTTCGATGTCTTTTGTATATATTAAACCAAATATTAATCCATGTTCTAATATTAATTCATGTAGCATAGTCTTTGAATTTCACATAGTCAATGAAATTGCCCATTGGTCATGAAATTACTGTGCTCTGGGCCATCTAGTAAGAAGTAGACAGATTCAAATTCATTTGACTTCATGTTCTAGGTATAAGTTGGAAAATTTCACTATAGGTCACAAAATGAAATGGCAATAAGCTTTCTTTTTTATTTCAAATAATGATTTATACAAAAAGAATCCTTTTTGATTGCTTGGCATCTAAAAGTCAAAAATTCTTCCTTTGAATTTAAAAATGTCTAAGCTTATTAAGTTCCTTTATCCTAGTTTGCAAACCATTGCCATGGCAACATCATTTCAGAAATTTCATCTTTTCCTAAATGTCACATGTGATGATGTGCTAAATATAACAATATCACACAGCCAGCGCACATGCAAATGATACAGGGCCCTATATGTAACAATATCACACAGACAGCATGCATGCAAATGATACAGAACCCTTTGTAGCCTATGAAAACCAGAGTTAATGTTTTATACTGTGAATGCACTCCTCTTCATAGTAGTGGCTAGTAATTGGAAAAAAACTGAGGAAAGGTAAAGTGCTCTCGATTTTAAAATATTTAATGGAGAAAACTTACAATCTGAAAAACTGAATGCTTTCATTTTCCAAAACCTTATTTTCAAGTACTAAGCATGCTATTTTGAAGTGTCTTGTGGACTTAGAACTGTGATTTATGTTTCCTCAGGTAAATAAGTGCCCCTTCAGGTTCCGTCAGCTCTGTTAAAGCTGCTGCTCTTTCTGCAATTCCTACTTCAGGCTTTGTACTTTTCACACACACAGGGAGGTGACAGCAGCCTCCCCTTTCACTCTATTCTGCCATATGATTGTGTTCTTCATCCCTCTCACAGAGACACTGGCGCAGTGTTTATCTTCCCCTCAGGCCAAAAGTGTCTCACCATCACTGGCTAAAATGCAGAGAAGAGTCCAAATTAGGTGGGAGGCTCCTGACTTGTCAAGGTTGTGCTGAAATGTGAGTTTTTGCCTTTCCAGATCAGCATGGATTCAGAACTGTGGAGCATTTCCCTTAAAATCTGTTATGTGAGCAGCAGCACACACTCATATTATCCACCTGGGCCAGCAAATCTGCTCTTCTTTGCTGTTTTAGCTCTTACCTTGTTCTGCCCTGCAGTGAATCCTGTGGAATGCAAGCCTGCTCTTTCCCCCAGTTGTTTCTTACGGTGGAGTTAGCATGGTCATCATACTTTAGAACAGACTGAAATGCGCATTGCTTAGAATGTATGTTAGTTCAGATTTGATTGTCCTTCCCATGAGGGGTTTTTTAAGTAAACAGAATTAACTTAATTTCAAATGCACTACTTGAGTAACAAACATTATCTGAACACTTCCTAAGGAGAAACACTGTGTTAGGAAGACATGGTATTATATTTATAGAATGTTCAGCATTGTGGGAGATATATATATATATATATTTGGGGATATATCAGAACCCAAGAAGCCTCACAAAATCTTCAAATAAAGCTCTGGAGAAATCACTACCTTCCTTTTGACTGGAAGATCATGGAATAGCAACAGGTAGAGCAAATTATGGCTTGAGCTTGAGAGGATATCGATGCTGATTCCAGAGAGGACAAGCAGAAAGAACTGTGGCTAAAAGGATGTCCTTCTAGAGGTCCTTTCAGACATCCTAATTTTGATTTGTTCATGAAACATTTAGGAAGCTCTGCCCAGCCTGCATAGCAAAGTTAGAGCTCAGAAAAGATATGAAGAAAATATAAAAAGGTAAGGATGGTAAACTGCATGGACATAGGGTTGACTCTTTAGAGAACACTGGATTTGGGAAGAAGATGGTATTAGCTGGAAAAAAGCTAAGGAAATAGGAACAAGAATCAGATAAAACAAAACCTCGGAAATATAGTAAAGAGGAGGTGAAGGACTCAATTATGAAAACCCTATGAGTAAAATCTAAAAGAAGCTTTAAAAAGTATGGAACCTTAAAGAAAAGAAAGGCTTTGTCAGCCCCATCAAATTTCGTGATGTTTTACGTACCAGGTTTACTGCAGTGCAAGGGAAGATACAGATAGGTTTGTAGTTTAAGTGAAGAAGAAAGCTCATTTGGGAAGTTGTAATGAAAATACAAATGTGTAATGGACTTCAGTGTGGCAGAACTTGGAAGAACACAGGCTTCAGAGTTTCACAGGCTTAAGAACAAAGCTCTGACACCTTAGCCCTTACAGTTATTTCAGATTTCTTATTCTTCCGGACTCAGTGTGTGAATTTTTTAATGATCTGGTCTCTCGGATCCAGCATGGTTGTTATTTCTCCCTGTGACACAACTCCTCTTTTCTCATAGACTGGCATATTCTTGAGAGGACCACAACAGCTATTAACCCCCGAACCAGGCTACAGCAAGGAGTCAGGCCTGCAAGTCTATCCACTATAAGAAGCTCCGGTGTGGCTTCAACCAGCCAAGAATGTGACAGCACCAGCTCTATATTTTACTGGACTTTAAATCACCCCTTTATAGCTAAATATTTCTTTGATGAGTTCTTAGAAGCAGTATCCTGTTGTTTGATACTCAGGTTTTTCTTTTTTTACTTTAAGAATTCTAGTTTGTTTGTTTGTTTTTTAATGAGAATCTAGCTCTATATTTTCTCTACATAAGATTTTCTGTGTTCAGAAATTTAGACAATGTTAGCAGGAAGATCAGTGCAGAAAAAGCAAGGGAAGCTTCCTGTCATTTCCCCCTTCTTTGCTCATAGAGCATTCAAGTTTTTAATTAAAATCAAATCAAAATGTTTACCCTGGCCTCAGGCATGTGGAAGAATCACCGAGGTCCTAGGCGCTTTGGTGAGGGATTTTTTGGAAGGCTCTAAGCTGCCTCTGTGAGGTGAGCTCATCCCCTCTGAACCCTGAGTTCAGTGTCCTCCTCCTTTGAAGCTGCCACCAGCCACTCCAGGTGTGACACAAACCCTGTCCAGAGCTGGGTCTGCTTCCTCCCCTGGGGTGCGCTTCAAACCCAGGGACAGATCAAGCTCTGGGTTCAGCCTGTCTGTGAAACACAGGCAATTCACAGATGAACTACTTCAGCCCTGAGAAAGAAATATGCGTTGGATCATTACTTGTGGAATACTGGGATCTTCAGTCCTCTACACAACATACTTTGTATGGTTCCTTGGCCCTGAATCATTACCTGACTTTACAGTATAGGAAAAGGAATTAGCAATTAAATTTTTTGTTTTGGTTTATTCAGCCCATCAAAGAATGCATTGAAGACTTTTGAAAATCTACTTTTGGAGCAAAGACTTTAAAAAGTGTTATTCAGGGCCAGGGATGTAGCTCAGCGGTGCTGCTGCCTGCCTTGCAAATGCAAGGTCCTGAGTTCGATCCCTGGTGCAAAAAAAAAAGTGTTGTTCAAAGTCTATGCTGTAAATATAGATTAAATAAAGTCTGACAGCCCTCTGGCTTGTGAGACTTGAGAGGGGAGAGTGTATGTACAATAGTGTGTGCTTTTGCTTTTCCATGTAAGAGGAAGGAAGTTTCAGGGGGGCATTTAAAGACCAAAATGCTAATCAATTAAAATTTAGACAAATAAAATGAGCTTTAAGAAATCTAAGTGATATTTTGTTTGAAGTACTTTTAAATTAGAAAAAATATATAGCTAAAATTGGGGAGTATTTTTGTTGTTTTGCTTTAAAAGGAACAAAATGAGACAGAAGTAAGGGAAGTCAAGAGCTAAATACTTCTGAGCTTTAGCAATCTGTTGAATTCTAGAAAATTAGAATAGCTAGAACATTCCAGTTGCTTTGTCCAATAACAGGGATATAAAAATTAGATTTCTGTTTATTTCCACAGACTTTTTAATTTCTAATATATTTGGTTATAATGTTATCCATAATTGGGAAAATCTCAGTTTTATTTTACCCAGGGACATGATCTCAAATATAGCACAGTTAATTTTAGGTATCACCGAACAACTGTTTTTCTAGTGGACCCTGCACTGTGACTGCAGTGCTCCTGATTTAACTTTCTGCCAGTATTACTGCTGCCCTTTCCTGTGGTCCCTGCAGGATTGCTTCTGAGTAATGTCCCGGTCACATACCCCTGTGCCCTGACAGCTGAGGATGAGCCACTACAGCCCAAGTGTTGCTGTGAAAAACCGGGCATCTTCCTTCAGACATAACAAAGTTGTTTTGTGTTCTTTTGTGGTGTTGGCCATCGAAGTCAGGGTCCTCGCCCTGAGCTACATCCATTGTCCTCACCTATGAACTCTAACTGCTGCCTACTCTCCCTTATCCCATCAGCTCTCATCCTAATTATCTAAAACTTTGAATCCCTGGAGCTCAGAACCTTCAAACTGATCATATTTTGATTCCGGCCACGAGCGACTCAGTCACAGAGTTAATGTGGGCAATGCATCGAAGATGAGTCGTAAATTTTAAGATTCTAAATAAATTCCTGACCCCAAACAACACAGGTTTTCTTGGCAGCAAAACTGATAGAGGGCCTATAAAAGAAAATAAATAAAAGCAAAAATAGGGAGCCTGACTCTTGCATTGCTAAATTTTTCATCTCTTGATAACACTGTAAAACTAGCAGAGGCAGCAAGTATTTGTTACATCTAAAAAGGAAAGATGATTTTCTCACTTCTAAACTTTCCTCTGTTAGGCACACTTTCTGCCAGTTAGACACTTTTCTTGGTAGCATCTTTCAATTAATTTTGTTCATTAGATTTTTTTCTCAGATTCTTAAACATTACTGATATAATTTAAACATATTGGTAAAGTTTCCACTGCTTGCTTAAATAAATATATCATGGTTTTATTAAAAGTTTCTAAAACCAAATTCAAGCCTGGGATATCATAATTTGAATGAATAAAGTATGTAAAAGACTTGTAGATTTATAAAACTTTCACCTAATAAATGTTTTGTTCATCATTCTTTTTTAATGCTCCAGGTGCAAATAGAAAAAAAAAGTCACCCAAGAAGCTTAGGCTGTGTATAGTTGGTGCATTGTATCGGAAATACAAGACATAATAAACTAATTGCCCTTCTATAAAGGTTTTAAGATGGTTGAGAGGATTAGAAAAGAGAAATCAGAAGGAGGTGAAATTTGAGAAGGTGGTCTTTAGGGATAAGTGGAGTTCTGACATGCTGTCTGGAGGGGAGAAAGCGGTAGCAGAGATTCCTGAGAATGGATGAGGCATGAGTAATATCTCCACAAAGGAAAAGGAGGGTCCTCTTTGCAGCTGAGCATGACTGGACTATTGGATATTCACTGGGGAGCTGTGATATGAGCTGGGAGGAGAGGTGAAATCCACCTTGCAGAAGGTTTCAACAACTGGTATGTGTATTCAAAGAGCTAATTGAGTGGACTTGAAGAATGACCTTGTGGCTTTAAAACATTAATGACTGGGCATTGGTGTCCTTGCAGAGATGGACTAGAAAGGCCCACAGGCAACACCAGAATCTACGAAGATTTGCAATAAACATTGTAGTTTAGGGTGACTGAAGAAGATTGTAGTTTTAGACTCCACACACTTTTTAATTGTATGTCACATCTCCCAGTGGACAAATCACACAAAGTAAAGTTCGGTGCCCCCTAACGAGCACATACAGGGACCTTTGAAAGACAGAGAGAGGTTAAAAGGAAGACTTCGTTTTGAGAGAGCACCTTGGTCCCTTTCTTCTTCCCGGATACACAATGCCCGACACCCACAACCTCGGGAGGAGAGGCATATTTTGGCTCACAGATTTTAAGGTTTCAGTCCATAGCTGGCTGCCTCCAGGCAGAAGTAGGAAAGTTGCTTACATCTCAGCATCCAGGAAGAGAGAGAGAGAGAGAGAGAGAGAGAAGGGAGGTGTCAAGGAGGAAGATATGCCCTTGTTGATAATACGCCCAGACACTGGCCTCCAACCAGGCCCCATCTCCTAAAGGCAACCATTGTGGGCCTGTAACCTGATCACCTTCCAAAACCTCCCCCTCTAACACATGAGACTCTGGGGAAGACATTCTGATCTAAACCATAACAGGGAAGAAAGGCATAGTTTCCTGGGGTCTTGGGAAGTCTGTGGTTGCAATGGCAGCACTAGGAGAAAATGTCTAGCACTTTGATGATTGATTGTAGGCCTTGGCCTTGAGGAAGCAAATGTTTAGATTGGATAGGAATCATTTCCATGGATAAGACTGCTAAAGACATGAGAGCGGACGAGAAAAGTGAGAAAGCACAGAGGAAAAGACAGGCACGTCAAGAGAGTAAACACCGAAAATGATGATGAAATGGAGCTGTGTGAGGCTACCAAACAATCAAAAGGAAAAGGATCGAATGGATCTGGTATGGAGGCCAAGAAAAGATAAGGTATAGAGAGAGCAAGGAAGAACTGGAGGAATCATTTTGACCTTGTAGATAGGATGCCGTATGTTATTCCGAGTTTTAACAGATTGGTAGAGCAGGAGGGAGGTTGCAGTAAGGAAATAGAATGCATGGGTGGTGTGGCACTGGAGAGTCAGACAGAGAAAGCTATCACACAATTTGGTCTCAAAGAAAAGCCACAGTGACAGCTGTGTTAGCTACTTTTCTCATTGCTGAGACAAGATACCCAACACCCAAAGTTAAAGGGGAAGGGTTTCTTTGGCTTACCATTTGTAGAGGTTTTAGTCCATAATTGGCTGGCTCCAGGCAGGGTGGCACATGGCAGAGGGGCAACAGCTCATGGTGGCAGAAGACAGCAAAAGCAACCAGGGGCTTTAACCGCATCTTTCTGCCCCCTTTGTCCCATCCAGACTACAGGGATTAGGGCAGAGCCAAACCAGTCGCTCACATGTAGAGGTTTAGTAATCACAGCCCTTAATCCCAGCATCACACATTCCAGATTCAGCCACCTCAGAGAAAGCATGAGGTTTGAGGGGAACATCTAGACACAAGCCATATCCACAACTGGAAAACAAGCTCCGTGTGAGACTGTGCCAGTTCATTGCCCAGATGGGGAGAGGTGTGCATGAGGGAAGGCGCCCCACGAGAAAGCCTCAGCGGAAAGTGCAGCTGAGTGACACAGTTCTTACGGGTGGGAACTACAGACTATAGGTAGAGGAACCACACATGGGAGTGCCAGTTCTTCCTCAGAAACCACAGCGAGAAGATGAACATGAAGGGGTGTGTGTGTGTGTGTGTGTGTGTGTGTGCGCGCGTGTGTGCGCATGCGCTTTTCCTTTTAGTTGGTGACCCTTCTTGGAACCTAAAGTTAGTGTGAATATTCAAGAAGGAAATATATCAACATTCCTAATCATATTTGCTCATTGGCCTCTTTGGATGGCAGATATCTTCATGAATATCTATGAGAACAGTATTCCCCAGAAAAATAGTTTGTCTCAGAAAAATCTCAGTAAAGTAGATCACAAGGACTTGCTCAGATTGCTGGGACTTAGACAGGGTTGGGGACCTGCGGGAAGGGTGGATTTTCATTTCTTTTCTTTTGTTGGTGCTGGGCATGGAACCTGGGTTCCCCCGTAATTCCCTTGGGATGTGGCCTCCAGCCCTGGGAAAGCAGAGAAACCCAAGGCTACACAGAAGATGTGCATTTATCTTTGACTTTGATCATTATTATTTTTGTACTTCATTTATGTTACAAGTCACTGATTATGTCAGAACAAACATAGTTTTTTAGTGAACCTAATTAGTAAAATACATATCCATATTTACTGGCAAATCTGATTTTTTAAAGTAATTTTGGCCAGACTTTAAAACTATTTTTTCACTTCAATTCACTTTGCACATATGTCCTTTGTGTAATAAATGATTAGGATAGATGAAGTCACATATTAGCAATGTTAAGGCAATTATCTATTTAATATATTATGATTATCCAGTTGAGCATGTGGTCTATGTATATCTAGATTGATGTGCTATGTAACCTTGTATATGGGTAGCCATCCAATATATTGCATGTCAGTTTTCATTATATATACTGCATCTAAATAAATTCATCTTCTGGAGCCATTTCATACTGGGATCAGAACTACCATCTCAATTTGAGGTACTTGTAAGGCAATGCTATTGGATATGTTAGAGTAGGGAGATTTTACTGAGAGCATCTTAAAATGTGAGCATCTGAAATTGCAACACACACTCATACCCTCCACCCACAGTCTTAAAATTTAAAGAGGAGATGTACTAGGTCAGGCACAAGGATGTTCTTTCCTATCCCTCGAGTGATTTGACACTGGTACTTTACAAAGATCACATTTAAAAACCAATTGAAAATCAGCTCAAACACTTTTTGTTAATTTGTATGGATAAAATTCTATTCGCTCCTAGCTACCTGCAGCCCCCAGTCTTCCTCGGATGTAAGAGGAGCAGTGCGGATGAGTCTGACACATACAATCTGGGGCGGAGGATGTATATACTCCTGACTCCAGTCTGAGACACAGGGCGTCCCATGTCATCTTCCACGTTTTCTCTCCAGAGTTGGGCAAAAAGCAGAAGACACCGAGATGTAAAGATGGAAGGAGCTCAAATCGCTGACACATTCCTCCAGGATGAATGGTCTCAGGGCCTCTTGTAATGCTCCTCACCTTCCAGCTTTATGCTAACAAGAAATAAGCATGCAGCATGTGAAACCTCTGTCCTTTCAAGGTTGTTTATTATCACCGTTTTACCACCCTGACTAGTACACAATGAGAACCTTTATATTTGGTAGATCCATTTTTCTCAACAATACTTCCGCTAATGTTCTCCTAAAACAAGCCTGAAAATCATGGGGGAAAACAGGTCAAACTTTATTTTTCTCTAAGGCTTCTTGGAATCTAATGTCAGTGTAAATACCTTCAAGGAAGAAATATATCAACACTTGTAACCGCATTCTGAGAACGGTATTCTCCAGAAAACAGTTTGTACCAGGAATACAGTGATAAAATGTGAAATACTTTAGTAAGAAAGTTTATCAAAAGGCTGACTGCTTTCAAAGAAGTATATTTTATCACCGTACACATATTTTTGTCATTACTTCATTATATGTAATTGTCCTTTTATTTATGTACTATTAATTTCTTACATTTCCATACTTTTACAAAGAATAATTAATGTATCAGTATAATTGCTCCTGTAAATATATGACAGTTCCCCCAGGCCCACACATTTTGAGTAGATGTCCAGTAGAAGCTCTGCGGTCTGTAATGTTCCTGTTCTTGACTTTACAGTGTCTTACTCCACATTCCTGTTCCTGATTGAAGGCAACGAATGTCTCATTCTTTATTGCACATGTCCACAGTGCTGCATATGTATCAAAATAGAAACTCTGGGTTGCACAGTATTCCTCTTGTTGATCTTACACGATGGTTGTCTTAATCCATATTGCCATTTATGGTCTAGGTTACTTTGCTAGATTTGAACCTTCCTGAATCCAAGATACATTCTCAATCATTTTTGTCTTTCACAGTCCAATATCTGAGATGGTGTAGGCTCCATCAGCCCTTCTTTTTAACTTCTTTGGTGTTGGGGCATAAAATTGATGGGATTCACGTGTTATATGGGAAAATTTATGCCTCAATTTTTGGAACTTTTAAATGAAATTCATCACTTACTTCACTCATGAATAGAAGCGAAAACCCTTCCTGCAGTGTTAATGAGAGGCGTGACTTTTGTCACCCATAAGAGTCACAGATGCTTGCATGTTGCATTACAGGCATTGGAGATGTCTGAAAATACTTCTTATACTGACCTCTCCTGTAACATTTGGCATTTATTAGCACTTTCCTGTAGCTCATCATTTGTCATCTTAATAAAGTATGAACAGTAGTACATCATAACAAAAAAATAGATAAGGGTATTTCAGTATATTTGAATTCTTCTGTAGTCCTTACATTTTAATGTGTTATCCTAATAAGAAGATCATAGGATTTACTGGACGGTTATAGCACACGAGCTCACACACACTCACAAAGGTTAAGAACTCCATTAAACCTTAGCTCTTAATCCTCCCCATTGCTCTTTTCTCTTTCTGCCAAGCCCTACTCGAACCTCTGATATATTCAGGAGCACCCCTGCCTTAGAGACCACCTGCAAACAGAACAGAAGTACGCAGCCTCGTCCTCAGCCTGATGCCTGACAACTCAGCTTTTGCTCCAGCCTAGATCTCCTTGGGGATTGCACTTCTCCATGCATGAGTCGCACAGTCGTGTAATCCAAACAGCCACACTGTGACTCTCAGACACAAGAAGACAAAAAGGAAAACATGAAGGACTTAGGAAGACGCATGGTTCAGTTTCCTTAGTAACAGTCGACTTAAGAAAACTGCCTGTCATTGTAATCTACTTTCCTACATACTCTTGAATTCTGCTTTAGTATGATTGTTTCAGGTGGGCATCATCATGCCCCACACATGTGCTTCTCATGGCACTGACTGTTTTAGAGAGCAGGTCTCCTTCTCATGCTCAGGTGACACATTTGTCCTTTCCGTATCAGGCCACTGTACCCCCCACTTTCCGTGGAGAGATTCTAAGGAACGAAGCCAGGATTTTCACACTAAACGACATCCCTGGCCCTTTAGTTCTCTGTTTATTTATTCATCCATTGATTGATTTTGTCTTGAGACAGAGTCTAGCTGATTTTCCCAGGCAGAGTTTGAACTTGTCATCCTCCGGCCTTTTGATGCCTGGAGAAACCACAATCCTGTGTCAGATAATTATATGAAGAGGTAACTCCGGGAAACCAGTTAATCCTTTGAGCAACTCCTAAATAGAACTTGTACAGTGGTCCCATTTGAAGCTGACAAACATTAACCTCTGCTAACTCAGTAAGGTTCGGTCTGCATGGGGACTGTGTGCGCTGTGAGTTTAGAAAACTGTGAAAGTCAGCCCATTAAGCCTGTCATTCTTGGGGTGACATAGGCATGCAAACCCTTATTTTTAAAGAAACATTTCCCTCTTATTTCTTCCACTGATGATGTCTCATTTGTATTACCCTGTGTTTCCCTGACAAATAGAACCCACACAAGAAGCTCCATGAGCTGCAGTTAGCAAGCTGGAGCCAGGAGAGCTGACAGTAGAGGTCCAGGATAAGTATGAGTCCAGAGGCAGGTTAAGGCTGTGTCCCAAGTCAGACACAGTCAGAGAGAGAGAAAATCCTCCCATTCAGAGGCTTTTATTCTAGTCAGGTCTTCAACAGGCTGGATGAGGACCACTGACAGTAAGGTGTGCAATCCTCCTTCCTTGGTCTACTAATTGAATTGTTCGTCCTATGCAAAAACACCACGGGAGCATCCAAAATAATGTTTCACCAAATATCCGTGCAGCCATGGGTCATCAAATCGACACCTGCAAGTAACCATAAGACCACTGGTGACCATTTTCTATTGTTTAAGACAAATTTTCTGTTAGCAAACATTCCTACATTCCTACATCTTCAGATTTTTCAAAGAATTCTCACTCTCCCTTCTCTTCACTTGAGTGTTTTTCTATGTTAAAGCTTTGTTTTTTTCCTAGTTTCCAGAGCTTTCCTTTAAATCAAGTCCAGGCTGTTAAAACTTCCTGATAGCATAGAAAAGAGAGGTATCTTTCTTGCTGTCTGTAAAGAACAATTACCTCTCTATATCTTCCTTCTTCGAGGTTGTTCACATAATAAATTATGATAGTTGATCTCATCTAGGTTTTTATCACTTACCAACTACACTGTCCGTCACTTATTTATTAGAATTTGGTTTTTAGAATATGTTACCTTTCATTTTTCTCACACTGTCTCATGTTGCTAAAGTCGTGTGAACCTCTTGTACCTGGCTCATCTCAACAAACCCGTCTAAGAAGCAGATCCTAAACCACTATTGGTTTGCCTGACCCCACTCACACTTGCAAAGTTTTAAACTCTAGCAAATCAATCCTTCATCGTGTTCTTTGCAATATTGGCTCTCCCTCCTTCATTTTCTACACCTTTTCTTTCTTGTCTGTTACTCTGGAACTTTTTGTTTTTTGATTTATTAACACAGTGAGGTAGAATTCCCTGACCCAGCTGATATAATCTAGATCTTTAATCAATCTTTTTCTTGCCAACATCTTTAATGCTTTTGCCCTCTAGCTGTCTAGCACACTTTCTCCAAAAAGTCCTGAACCTGAGTCATTCTAATCTCTTGCAGTCTTTGCCTGTATTTATGAAGAGCTAGGCAACACTTAAGAAAAGCATATTTCTGATGCAGAATGGTGTTGCTGAAAACATAATCGTGATGGGCTGATGGGTACTGTTCAACCCATTAGCTAAGCATGAAACAAATACACAGTGGGTTCCTGCTTACCTTCATTTCTAGGCAGATGGCTCAGTAAGTCCTTCTTTGCATTCCTATCAAGAACTATGAAGGTTTTGAGATTTTACCCTCATAGCAAGCTCACAAATTATCTTGCCATAGTTTCATGGGTGTTTTCTGAAAACATGAGACACTGGGGAACAGAGTGTGTGGTAAAGAACATCACCTTGTGCAAAGCCAAATGCGACCTTTGCCTTCAGCATTTGGGAGGTAATCTCTAAAGCTTTGGGATGTGTGACAGAGTTAAAATGTCTTTGTTCACTCGGTGGTGCTGGATCACAACAGATAGGGCTAACGATGAGACTTACAGTGGGGCTTGGCAGCCTGTTGTTTCAGATGGACACCAGGGGTCCTGAGAACTGAGGTCATCATATAGGGACTCAACCATAGCTGCATAGTGGAGTCCTTGGAAAGACTGTGGACATCGAGGCCCAGGGCTTTCCTGAGGCTGGCACTGGGAGCAGTAGCTGCTGTCTGTGACTCCACTGGAGGGAACAACTGGAGTCTCCATGTTAGATGCCCTGGACTCTGTCCCAGGCTTTACTGAGTTCTCTTACAGTGCTAATCACAGGCATGACTTTGACAGATTCTCAGGAAGTTATGTGACAGAGGTGTGGGGAGCTCTAACTTCTGAGTGGATGGCAAAAATGAGGGTGCTCATGTGAACTCTCTAAGGCTGTGTGAGATGAAAGGCTCTGGAGGCTCAAGGCCCAGTAAAGCCGTGTGCGCTTTGTCTTGCCCATCCCACCGAACCCCACAGGGACAGCACGAGGAGGCTCCAGAGGTGCTGCAGAGAGAGGGCTTGCAGCAGAGGTGAGCTACTGTGACCTCAGGTAATGTGAGTCTTTTCTACTGCATAAGAAGCAGCTGTGCTAGGAGACGAATCTTTAAATCTTCCAGTGCTGCACACAAACCTACAGCTAGCTGTGGATGAGTCACCATCTCCCTTTCCAATGTTATTAGTCACAGAAGGGTCCTTGCAAAGCTAATTCTAAACAAAAGGGCAATGAATGCCTTTTGCCTAATGTACAGAAATATGAAAAACCCAGGGAGAGCTGTCCTCCAACAATTTCTGATGTAATCATCAGGTTGACTGCATTTGTCCTAAAGCAGCTTCATCATTTTGGGTTGTCTTCTTATTCTCCTTTCTGTCTAAAGTATGCTGATCATTGTGGAGAATATTATTCATCTCACAGGACTATTTTCAGGCATAGTATGCTTCCCAAATGTTCTTGGGTTTCCCTTTCCAACTGACCTGTCACTGACCACCTGCCCTTCGGCGCCCCAGTGCCTCCCTCTCTCTTCTAGCACAGTGATGATACCACTCAGTTGCATTTGCTTGTTTAAACTCTTTTTCTTTTGACTCAAACATACAGTTACTATTGGTGCTTTCTTCTTTTATATAGCAGATAGTGTTGTGCCTGCTGCCATAGCAACTGGGAAATTAGTTCATTGAAAAACTATTCCACATTCTGTTGACCAAGGAATTCCTATTAGATTCAGGATGTTTCGTGGTTAGGATAGAGACCAATGAAGCTGATTTTATATCCACATTCTATTAGTAAGGAAAATAGAACTAGTAAGTCAAAGCTCCACTTGGAATCTATTAAGATCCTCTTATAGAAGCCAAAGAACAAACTTTGGCCTGTTTATTCCCGTGACCACTCGATTGCTGGAACACAGCCGTTTCTCACTCCCTTCCTTTCTGTCAACTGAGTTTAAGCCATCTCTCTCTTTCACTGATTTTACTCCACTGCCTTCAGCCTGTCATTCCATCCTTCCCCTCTAGAATCTCATTACAGCAGCTGGAATGATCATTCCGACATGTAAGTCAGAGCATACTTCTCCTCTGCCAAGACCTCCGCAGGAATTTCCTCCTGGACAGGGTCTGTACCTTGATCTCCTGCGGACTTTATAGAGGCTGTCACCTATGCCTGGGATGCTGTCTTGATCAAATGTCCTCCATCAAACAAGTACCCACTTAATGACAACTATCCTCCTCACCCCATTCGGAGCTCTCAATTGTGCCCTTACCACAGCATTCTTGATCTCTTCTACTTTCAATTTTTGGTTTTACTTTTTCCAATAAAAGGTAAAAGTTTCTTAATCAACAATTCACCTATTTTACAGGTGCCTATTATTCCTTGCAGTTTTCCTGTAGAATGTAAGCTTCACAAGGGCAGACACTGATGATTATTTACAGTTGCTTAGGACAGAGCTTGGCAGGCAGGAGGTATGCAACAAATACTTTTCTCCAGATGAATTGATGAACAACTCAGAGGAGTTCGTGTAGCTGACACTGCTCTGCTACTTTATCCTGCATCCACTTGGAAGAGGGTATGGTGACGACTGGAGGAAAGAAGATGGGCTAAGAATACACTAGAAAGGCAGAATTTGAGTGTGTTCTGGACAGTTGGAAATGCAAGCATTCAGCATGGCAGCCCGTCTTCCCCTTCCTGGGAGCTCCTGACAGCAGGGTATGCTGACCTGCATTCCTTACATGCACCTGGTTGAACCGGTCTGGGGGTCTGGGTAGTGTCTGGGTGTCTCTCCTACAGGAGGAGAATTAATGCAGAGAGAGAAGTATTTCTTCAGCAGCACATTAGGTATGCTTTCATTTAAGTGTTCTAATATTGCCAGGGTTCCATTCACTTATACTTATACATGCATGTCTATAATTTTATCTCTTTTCCTGTAAGGCAGATCATCTGATTCTCACATTTATTCCAATCCTTCATTTCCTTGTATTTGAAAGTCACATACCTGCAGGCTGTTTCTTGTCTTTAATCAATTTAGAAGAAACAAGAACAGAAATCAGTTCAAGTGAGCAATAGCAACACAGGAGGCAGGGCGTGGTTTTGATTTATTAGAGAGTGGTGCCTTCAGGCATTGCCAACCAGGAAGCATGATTCTGAGCACTTAATTTTCAGAGTAGGCTATTTTCCACTGAGAACCCTGCAAGTGTGGAGGTGTTAACAGCGAGGGTGCTAAATGTTGGACCTTTGGAAATTTAATTTAACTTTAATAAGTAACATCATTAGTAAGTCACTGAGTACCACATGCATGATGTTTTACCATGTTTTGTAATAGTGAGACTTGTGAATATTTTCTGTTAATTGATCCAACTAACTTCTCCCAGGTTTATTTCTCACTGTTCAAATAAGAAGTAAGATTACCCTTTAAGCATGCTAGCTACTTTCTAAAGACAAAGTTCTTCTGCGTTCCTCTTTTATAAGCTACATCTGTGGTGTACTTTAGTTTTTTAAGTTTCATCAATAGCTATTTTATTTATTTCTCCACATTTCACTAAGCATATATAACTAAATGTTGATTTTTGTGCATGTGCCAATGAATTTTCTGTGTCCTCTTCCTGAATGACAAGGTATGACAGTTGATTATACTGTGTTAATATTCTGAGTTAAGATCCAGCAGACATTAAGCAAAAGACAATTTTTCAGGCAATGGCCAAAATGAGACAAGACAGGGATAACAGCCGCTTTAGAAACGAGGCCGTGTATAAACTTGTTCTGGTATTTAGACCCAATGAGTAGTTGCTGATTTGAAAGTCCAGTGCCAAATGTGCTTCCTGGCAAGGTGTTCTGGTGCCAGCGGAGATCTTGTTTCTCCTTCTAAACATCATTCATAAAGATCAGTGCCGTCTGGTCAGCTCTGAGCTAATCTTTACATGCTGACTTTTGCTACTGCACACCAGAGAAAAAGAAACACTGAATCCCACGCTGTAATGATACTGAGCCCCTTTGAGATCTCCTTTTTGTCTGCTGCTTTTGTAGCTTTTCTTTCTCCTTATCTTTCTATCTTTTGCTCTTTTGCCTGCTTCCTTCCTTCCTTCTCTACTTCTTTCCCCTCTTCTCTCTCTCCCTTTTCCTCCTCTCTCTGCCTATCACTTCTGGATTATAAAAGTCAGAAATTCCTCTTCTAGCTTCATTCCTTTTATGATTTCTCAAGGGCAAGATCATATTTTCATACAAATAAAGATCCCAGCCCCTTCATCAAAGCAGAGTGCTCACGATTGCCAATTAAGGCTTGCAATTCTACCTACACTGGACCCAAACAGTAAGGGTAGGAAGGTAAACTGCCTTGTCCTTTGATTAGCTATCCTTTCAAGTTAGCTGGTTAGGTCCTGCTGATTAAGATACAGGAGATAAACAGCATAGTATGGTTTGGGGAGAGTCTCAAAATATATGAGGTCATTTCCAAGGAGATCATGAGAGATGTTTTTACTGTTACTGTTATGTTCTTATCACAGCCCAAACACTCAAAATCCTTGTTATGTGGAATCCCTTGTGTGTATAAGGCCCAACAGTGGCTGCAAGGAAGACGTTTTGCAGTAGCCGTACACTGCCAAACAGAACTCTGTTCATTAGTGGACACAGGATATCGAACTTTGGATAATCAAGCTGTATTTCCAGTATTTAGTTCTGATAAATAAAACAAGTCTTTTCTTCTGGCAAGCAAACTATAATGCCAATTATTAAAAAATAATAACATATCTTTTCAGGCTGCTATATGACTAGTAACAGTAAAAATTGCACATTAAGAATGATACAAACATTGTGATTTTGCATTCACAGTTGCAAGTGATTGCCAGAATAATATAACCAGGACAATAAGTGAGTTGTCCTAGATGAACGACTTACTTAATGGTAGAAATGGAAGAGTCTCCTGGATTATCTCAGTCAGGAGATATCTCTGGGTTTTAGATTCTTTGGGAGAATCTTCAGGTCAAAGCAGTAATCACTTCCAAAGCATTCTTCATCATATTTTATGATCTACAGAAGAAATACACCAATACACAGGAGTTCATCATCATGTAAGGCAATTCATTCCAAAACTGATGAACTCTACTTTTAGCATTATTTGTAATGTTCAGCTGAAGATGTGTTTCCAAACAATTCACCTTTTTAGAGTTTTGCAGGCCAAATATGTGTTTAACTAAATTCACTGAACTTCCAACTAAACACCCCTCTGCACTCCCAGCTGATGTGTGTGCGCCAGGTCCTTGAAGATTTCAGTATCTTTGTCTTTGACTGGACTTGGCAGTCAATTAGATCTGAACCACCTCGTCTCTTAACTATAATTCCATCCTCTTAAAAGGTGAGACGGTTGGATTAGATCAATATTTACCAATCAAAACTACTGCCAACTAATGATCAATGACAAGATTGAAAAAAAGGAATGCAGGAAGAAGTAGAGCTGCTAAGCCACTCAGCATTCTTTCAAATTATTCAGACATAAATTTAAATTTCTTAAGTTTGGCCAAATGTATGTTGCAGTTGAGTAATTATTAAAATAACATTTTATAGATCTTCTAAAATTTGCATGCCTTAATTTTAACCCATACAGTGTACATTCTGTCCATTTCCTGAATCTAGGCAGATATACACCCCATGTACAGTAAGAGTAAGTTTTGTTTTGTGAGTCAAATTGGTGCTTCAGAAGGATTTCATTCAGAAGACAAAAATGAACACAAATTTTGTCCAGATCAGTGGTGTTTACAGAATCCTTATTATGTGGAATCCCTTGTGTGCATAAGGCCCAACAGTGGCTGCAAGGAAGACGTTTTGCAGTAACTGTAAACTGACAAGTGTATCTCTGTTCATTGGTGGACACAGCATACTGAACTTCAGATAAGTAAGCTGTATTTCCAGTATTTAGTTCTGATAACTAAGAACAAGCCTTTTCTGCTGGCAAGCAAACTACAATGCCACACTTTTAAAAATATGCCTGAGAGCCAGGGATTTAGCTCAGTGGTTTCGCTGCCTGCTGTGCAAGTGCAAGGCCCTGAGTTTGATCACTGGTACCAAAAAAATAAAATATGCATGAGAATTATTTATTAGAATGATGGATGAGTTAGTGGAGATTGAGAATTTGGAATATGTGCATCAAAGTCAGGTTTGTATGGCATTTACAGACAGTTATGTTCAATGCTCTTGGAAGTCTTGCTGCCATGATAAATGCAGTGCCACAAAGTGGCTTTGCGTGTGTGGACATAGGCAGTTGGACTTCTATTCTGCAAAGAGAATACTTCCCAAACTGCTCCCTAAAATATACATTGAGTACATTTCCCTTACAGTAGAAATTGCCTTTAGTTTATTTTTTATTATCAAACTACTTTTTGGCGAACTCTTCATTTAAACTCTACATTGATGGATATTTGTATTTGTAGGGTTTGGACTTTCAGACTTTGCATTTGACACCCTCCCCAGGCTACTTAGGAGGAAAAGAGGTTTATTTGGCTCACAGATCTGAGTTTCCACACGCACACAGCATGACCTGCGCTCCATGCCGAGGCTGCCCCTCAGGGCTGGATTGGGTTCTGGCAGCAAATGGCAGTGGAGCAAGGGCAGGAAGTGTGTGGAGGCGTTGGTTATGTTGCGACATGCGACAGAGGGGCTGGCTGGGGCCAGGCGTGGTTCTTCCTAGCACCCTACTGACCGAACCAGGAAGGGGTCGCAGGAGAGCCACCTTTGGAGCACCTCAGTCACCCACAGCCCTCTCACTGTAGTGCCACCTGACATCAGGCCTCCAATCTACTAAAACTTGGGGAGAGACAAATGAAACATGTCCAAACTGCAGCAGTCATCTGCACATAAATGCACAAATGCATGGTTCATCTTTCAAGTTTTTTGCAACAATAACCTCAATTGTTCTTGACATTTTTAAACTGTAAGTAGACGTCCCAGAAAGCAGTATGTGTGCAATGGAGAGAGAATACTAATTTATCTTCATGAAGCTGTTAATTCTAGAACTTCTCATATTAATTTAATCAACACTCAAATTTTTGGTGGCATAAAGGAAGAGTTTAGACCTTGTTATTATACAACACTGGAATAGATGTCTCCAGTAGACCTTTGGCTTGATTTCCCTTTTGGCCAAGATCTGGGGAGTCATTCGAAACGGGTAAGGAAGGGCAGCATTAAGAACTGGGGATGTTCAAGGTGGACTGGGATTTCTGTCGTCTCCAAGGAGATCTTGCAAGTCCAACTGTGCCAAGTCTCCAACTCTTAGACATATTTCTGAAGAAAATGAGTGCCTGGGTGTTAGATATTTCCTTTCATCATTTTGTTAGATTCTTTTATGTGGAACTATTATAAAATGAGTAAAATATCATATGAATGTTCAGCTCTACAACATGCTTTACTTTGCAAAACCTGAAAGTAATTAATCAAAAGAATTAGCACCTTTGTTTTCTGTTCTATATTTAGAGGTTGAGCATTTGTTTCAACTTGAAAATGCATCATAGCTTGCTCCAGTGAATCAGAAATGCGTATATTAGTATTTGTGTAGATTTAATTATTTACCGATCTAGTTACCTTGAATATGCACCATGAACATTGAAAGAAAATGATTCATATGTTGCAAATTTTAATCGATCTTAATTTTTCTTAGAGCCTCTCCCTGTGTTTCTCCCTTTTCTGTAGCAAATGGTCAGTTGTTAGTTAATTTGTCTGTATTACATGATTTTTAGAAGACCTCCTGCCACCTTAGTGTTCAAAAGATGTTTGCCTATTTAATTATTACTTGCATTTCTAATTTCATTTGCAATTTTCTCCTTCTTTTCTTCCATCCCAGATCAACCTGGAATAGGCTCTGTGTTGAAGTGGGAATAGTAATGATGCTTGGTTTCTTCTTGTCTTACTCTACCAACTTCCTTTTCCTACCTATCAGCGTCAGTGCCTCCAAGATTGACTCATGGAGAGAGAGGGTAAGATGTACTTTAAAAGCGGACTTTCTCACTGAAGCTTGGAGATTCTCCATTACTGAAGATCTTTCCTGCACACAGGAAAAGCTTCTTTAGTGGGCCCTGGGTTCCCAGTGTCTCAGCTGGGCACCTGTTTCGGGGATGTCCTTGCCACTCTAGGGACCCGTGGCTTCTGTGTTATTGCAGGTCACTTCCTCCACTCAGGCCTCTGCTCTGCTGGGGTCATCGGACAGCTTTTTAGACTTCAATGCCTGGGAGTTTGGTAACTCACCTCTCTACTTAGTTTCCCAAACTCCTGGAGACACACACTACATTCTCTGACGTCCCAGAAGGTGTTCCCGGGGGCATCCTAGTAGCTCTCTACAGAAACCTCTATACCCTGTCCTAACTGAACCCTCAGTCCTTGTTGCATAATGTGAAGGTCCACGTTAGGCAGAATTAAGGAAATTGATTTGATTGCTTTGATGCTTTTAATTCGTCCCTGATAAGGTGGTCCAGAACCTCTTGGATGTTGCAGTGTTTGTCATATATTTTTTTTCTGTTGTTCTGAGTCCTCAATTGAAAAAGAAATAGAAAGGCCCACTTTACATTACAAGGCAAAACTAAGGATCTAAAATCGACTCATCTATGTATCTACCTACCTATATTGTATATGTCTTATCAAGATGTAGTCTAACATTTATAGGATCAGAGGTATTTTTATATTGCAATATGATATTAAAATATACTTGCAATATGACATCTTCATACCTTATTAGTATTGTAAGATAAGTACAGGAAATTTATGCATTTCAATGTAGCTGTTTCGTGTTGGAGCAGGGTAACTTCTAACTCTTCGCACGGTAGTGACTGAGGGAAGGTACTGGGTGTCTCCTCGGTGACAGGCAGACACTGGCACCCTGAGGAAAGCCCACCAGACAACGGCCTGCCCGCTGCTGCACAGTGATGAGAGCTGTCAGTCAAATAATCACAACTCATGTCGGAAGGTTTTTGAGGAGTCTGTCCACCACATTAATCAGAAAAATAATTTTATACAAAACCAAAGAACATCCTTATATCCTGAATGCATCTGTTCCATTTTTAATGATGTAATATGTGTATTTTTAACTAATTGAATTTCTCATTATATTTCTAAGCAACAGGCTCAATGCCAATTTTGTTTCAATATTTTATGATTTTATAGTATTCTTTGGCCTATGTTTCTGCACTTTTATTTCTGGTCATACTTTTTTCATCTCATTAGATTTCCAGGACTCTGCTTTTATTATCCCGTTCAACATAACCCACGTCAAGTATCTTATAGAGAGCAGCAGGACACATCTCAGCAGAACAGTTTAATGGAGATGAGTCACACTGGAAAACCAGGAACCCGGAAGCACCCATTGGATGTTGGCTGCTCACGAAGGACCCACAGTGTGCCAGCTGTTATCCCGAGGGAGGCCAGAGTTGCTCTGAACCCTTGACCTCTTAACTCACTTCTTTGATCTTGTTGGTTACTCGTCAGTTTTGGCATTAAAAGGTAGTGTCTTCTGAGTGGGACATTCAAGAAAGGTTCTCATTTATCTTCTTTTCCGGAAAGGGTGCCCTGCTCATGCCTGAATTATTTTCTTTAGATTTAGTTATCCTGAACAGACTGTAAGGCCATCACACAATCCATGATTGCTCTTCTGATTTTGAGACATTTTAGTTCCATATTTTAAAGATTAAACAAGATAGTCTCTAAATTTGATATTGTCTCTTAAAGCACGAAAACTGCTGTTGGCGTTTTCTTAGCAATTAAAGCTGTTGGTAGAGAAGGAAGTTGTGGAGTGGGCAGGAAAATAAGTGGCAACTTAAAACTTGGCAGATACGCTAGTCAGGCCAGGTTTCACGCTGCTAAGGACCTGGAATTTGCTCTCTAACTTGAAGTGCGGAGCTTATTTGCTATGTAGAACATGAAAGCAGTGGCTTTAAGAATAGTCCACTTAGAGATAAAAAACAGAAAGGGCAGAGGGGAGGAAGAGGAACAAAAAGATGCCCAGAGGACTTAGACATCGCCCGGTTGGAAGCTAGAGCAACCCCCCAAGCAGGGAAGTGATTCTTTGGGAGAGAGACAGCAAGGAGTTGGTGTTGCGGCAGTCGGACTCAACCCTTCCCCTCTACATCTCTAGTTAACATTTCCACTGCATCTTTCTGTGTGTGAAAATCAAGAAAAGGACCCGATTTCTATGTTTAAAATTTCTTGGTACAAAAAAGGGATCATTGTTCGTGATGTCTAAGTAATTAAACCGTGGTGTATCTAAAACAGGAGTTTTGATGTCAGAGGTCATCGTCAGACCGCGAATCTCTGAAGGGTGAGATTTTCTGAAAGCCACGCTTGGGCCACCCAACCCTCTGCTTCACAGGTGCCCTGATCCCTAAGATGTAGGACCCAGCCCTCCATGGCTTGTATTGGAAAGACATTTCCAATGTCCTTATTTCAGAAGTAAGTCTATGCTAGCAACCATTCATTACTCAGAAACGCATAGGAAATGTTTAAGTTTCTAATGCTGCGTTAGATTTTTAGTGATCCTAAAGTTTTTTCTCTTCTAGAAAACAGGAAACAATTTGAGGCAGGATTAGGGACACAGGAGAAGTAATCACAGCATAACGGGGTGGCAAATGACTGCTATGGCTTGAATGTTTGGGTCTGTCCAGAAATCACCGTTGAAACTTAATCCCCAGTGTGCAGTGTCGGAGGTCCAGCCCGGGGCGTGAGGAGTCCCCCGGGCGCCTCTCTTGTGAGTGTCCTCAGGCACCTCTGCAAGGGCCTCATGGGGCCGTTTACCCGCTTCGCCTCTTCACCTTCCTGTGAGGACACCGCTTCCTCAGGGGGCAGAGTCTCACCACTTGATGGCCTTGCTGGTGCCTGAGCCTTTGACTTTCCGGCCTCTAGCACTGTGAGGAGGAAATTCTTTTCTCTGTCAGTTGTGCAACCTGATGCGTTCTGCTACAGTAGGGCAACAGGTGGAGGCAAATGAGCGGTGCTGCTGTGAGTGCCAGAGAACCCAGAAGTACTTCTGTTCATAACCCTTCCGACAAAGTTTGACGTCACCTTCTACTCTTTACTCTCTAATATTTGCCCAAAGCTTTATTGGGCAAATAAAAGATCTGATGGTCAGAGAGGGACACTTTATATGTGAATATGTTGATACCGTCCTCTGATTTTCATGAAGTCATTAATAGATGTTGAGTTGGAAATCTTGAGGTTGCAAGCACAGTGGAAAATAAGGGCAGAAGGAAAATACAAATGCAACTTGGGGAGTGGACTGTGTTTGAGAATCTGGATGAGTTAGAATTTGAAGTAGTTGTTATTTTTGAAAGAATTGAAGAAAATCAGTTTATGACCTCAGCATCCTACACATTTTATAACCGAAAATCTAGCCTCATGGCCACACTTGGGAAATGAAAGAAAATTGAAACGTGTGGGTGATAAGACAAACAATATTTTTTGAAATAACCTTAACACAAGGCAGCTAGTAATATTTGAAGATGTGGCCAGGAAAAACATAACTGAGTCAATTTAGGTCAGCCAGATATATGGTTTTAAAATTAAAGCATGGTGGAGTCATTTTTGGATCATTCATTGTGGGTTCCAGCAAAGTTTTCATCAAATTCATGGCAACGAATTTGGCTCTGTGAATAGCTTTCTTGCAGCTTATAAAAATATGTATTTGTGGATTTCCAAAGTTCTTTGGCACCCACAAGCTGAAATTGAACAAGTGTCACAGTCATGGGGAAAGTGTGCTCAGGATGATATCACACAAGGGGTATACTTCTCCGGAGACGGTCAGAGAACTCATCCCACCGGGGCAGGAGCAAAACTGCTTCCTTCTAATTGCATCTTCTTCCATTTCTGTCTTCCTCACTCACCACCACAGCTCGGATTAGCCTCACTTTCTCCCATGTCTGTTTCTTTTTATTTCTTTTTCCTTGGGTCTGTATGAGTACCAACAAACCAAAGTCTTGTTAATCTTCAAATACTTACTAATCTTCAAATGGTTAAACAAAGAATAGTGCTAACTCTTCATTCTTGTCTTTCTTTTCCTTACTCTATATTTCTAGTGAAAGAAGGATGAGCTTTAAAATAGGAGGTGGTAAAAATATTCAAGGTCTCCAGGTGAAAAGCTGGAAAATAAAGAAGCTTCTTAATTAAAGATACTAATAATTATAATTAATATTATATTACTAATCACTGTAAGTGGGAGTGAGATGGAGCTACACAACCCCAAGAAAGTTACTTTCTACATGGGCAATCTATATTAACACAACTGAAAAATAAATAAACGTCAGAAATCTCTCTCTGTATGTGCTAATGGTAGGGCTGGGGTTAATATTTATAATCCTTTTTCCTCACAAAAGGAGAAAATCTCTAGCATTTTCACAGGTAGGGTCCTCAGAGAAAGTGACATGTTTATTACCTCCTTTCCTGTTGTGACAATGTGGGGTCTGGTGAAATTGCAACAGACTGTGAACAAAGTTGGACATGACCCTGCTATAAAAACCTCAAGCCTTTCTTAGTTTCCTAGGTGCCAGTCAAGCAGGAAAAGGTAAACACCACTCCAATAAATCCCTTTTGTTTCTGAGGCAGAGTTCTGCCACTAGAACAAGATGAAAATATTAGATCTACTGGTCTATTTGATTTTGAATCTGTGAACAGGAAGCATGTGTCTTATGTTATTATACTAGAAAAATGCTTCATGCCCAAAGAAGTATGAATGCTATCTTTCTAGCCACATTCAGAAATACTAACTAGGAGATTATTGCTGCTAAAATCACTGCTGCTCCATGAACCCCAACACTTAGCAAGGGTAAGACAGAAAAGAGAGTTACCCAAGTCTTCTTTTCAAAATGAAGTGGCGCCAACCATGGTTTTCTTTTTATTGTTTTGGAAATTCTTGCTGCACTAAAAGGTCAAAAGACACTGGCCCCGTAACACAGGGAGATAGGATAATGTTTTAAATGCTGGTAACGGGGACTACACTCCCAGACTGAAAGGTACTCGACACATTTTTAATGCATCTCTTGTTTTTATACTGTCCAGAAAAGTAGATGAGAAGCAAGACCTACGTGGCATTTAAAAAATGAAATCATATGTGTGGCTTATGTCATCAAAGGCCACTCTGTACAAATGAGGCACGTAGGGGAAATGATTCAGAGCCGAAAAGCATTTCAAAGTAACTTGCCTTTCAGAGGAAAACCAATTAAGAATGCTGTGTGTCAAACTGCATGAAATGGAAAATTCTGCTCAACAGTACCGTTCGATGGCTGTCCCAGGGCACACAGTGGCTACAAGAAAAAAAGTAATTTTAAAAGAGTACATTCAATAGTGTCAGAGGTATATACTTGTACTAAAAAGTCATCTACCCACCAAAAGCACAAAATACTGCTTCCTCGTATTTTCCTGGGAAACATAGTAGTTTGTTTATGTAGAGAAAGCTCGGTAGGTTAATCATCTCCAAATTATTCATTGAATTTAAACCTTAAATATCTTATAGAAGAAAAGATTTTTTTCTTGTTTGTGATTTCTGCATTTTACATATACTTAAGGTCTGTATCATAGCAACTTTTATATAGAGCTAAATCTATATAGATAATTCTAAAACCTTGTTTTATTTGGAATGTCCAAAGAAAAAAAAATACTACATGCAAGAATGTGTCTAAGAAGCTCCAAAGTCATAACTTTAGGTGGGGGAAATATCGGGAAACACTGTGTTCATGAGGAATGTTGGGTAAAGATAAAGCTATTTGATCTAGATCATTTTGATAGCAGGTTTTAATAAAATAAAACACACTTCTTTCAGGAAGGCACGCTACATTTCAACTCTTTTTGAAAAAAGGGACAACTGTATAGATTCTGTATCGCACCCACCATCTATCACAGTTACTAGGCATTCCATAAATATTTGTATAGTGAGTAAATCAGTTATGTAATGTAAACTACAGCTATAAAATCAAATATAGTGACAAATCACATTGAGTAGTTTTCTTTAACTTTGATTTTATTATTAGTAGGAATTAGAATACCTCTATTTGACCAATGTTTCTTACTTCAACAAAATAAAATTAACTCTTTCAAACCTCAACTTCTCTAAAATAAGAAAGGTTTGGAGAGATGGTATTTTGAAAACTATAAAAGCACAATGTGTAAGATTTTTTCCTTGACTGTGTTTAGAATGGTTTAAGAAACATCTGACTTCTGTTATAAAAGATCATGGAAAAACTAACTTCACAGGTTTTGTTGCTTTGGGTTTTGAATGATTTAGTAAGCTTATAGACAATTTTACAGGAAGATAATCTGATGACTGTTGGTGTCTGTTTTTTCCTGAGCTTAGAATTACGTGGAATCTGGGCAAGGGTTATTCCTAGCCAGTCGGAATCAGATACTCAGAGCCTCTCTCCTGAGTCAGAATTCCCCTGAAGTGAGTTGAAAAAGCACTTGGCTGAAGAATGAGTGTTTGTCTCCCCAGTAGCTGAACCATGGAATCCCTGTACAGAAGTGCTCCCAACAACTCAGAAAGCAACCATTCCTCCCAGTCACAATGTTAAATGGGGATGTAACATCTTCTTGGAGTCTGAGGAGTTCAAATGTGTGACTGAGCCTTCTTCTATTGCACCATTTGGACTAGAATGGAAAAAACAACCATTCCACGGGTCATTTAGAAAACCATTTAGTGAAGACTGCTTTTTTTTGGGGGGGGGTCTAATATACAGAGCTTTTGAGTCTATGTGTGTGAATAAAATGAAATAAAATGCTGCTTGTAATTAGTTAACTTGGAAGAGTGCCTGGAAATCAACAAAGTCTATTTAACAATTTAAATATGAATAAGTATTTTGGTATGTCTTTCCTATTAATATATGCAATTTATAGTTAATATTTTATTGAAAATTTTATTTTTCATTTCTATTAATTAGTTCTGAGAGTCACTTTACAGATCTGCTGCCTCAAGTCTACAGAATTTCAAAGGGAATTTAGACACCTTTTATTAATTGGGATAATATTGCTATGATGATAGGAAAATGATTTACTTTAACACTCCTTAACTGTCGTGTTTGTCATGCTGTTCTCAGATGTTTACTATTCTCTTTGCTGCAGTGGATGGTTTCCTGCTTCAGTGCCATTCTCCTCCATAGTCTCATAGCCAAAATACATTTTAATCATACAATCTTTTTCTTTTTTCTTAAAGTCTAAACATGTACCTGCCTTTTGAGCGTTTAAAATCTCACCCTTCCTAATGTATCACATTAAAATAATCCTTATCTACCCATGAATAACTTTGTATTTTTTTTGTATTTTGTCAAATGATCTTCATGGCCTTTCAAATCAAGCTACCTCTCATTCTCCATCTCTTTATTAAATATGAGGCTACAAGATCTTATGTGTTTGATATAAGCAAAAACACAAATAAAATGTGCTTTGTCATTAACATCTTCCCAATATACTGAAATTGCTTTTTCTGTGATATATACATATATATATAAACTCAATAAACACTTATAATAACTATGATGTTGATAATTTTAACAGATGAAAAAAATGTATCTTTAAGTGCCTTTCCCAGGGACACAGGGTAAGAAAGTTACTAAGTTATAATTCAAAAGTAGACAGTCTGTTTTGAGAATCTACATTTTCTTCATTCCAAAAGGATATTGCAATATACGCTTTAGAAACATTTTGCCTAGAGGATTATATTTTTAAAGAACAATATAAACACTCACCTCTCAAAAGTTATGACTGTGTTAAATAAGGAAAATTGAAGAATGAAATTTAATTTGTGAGACATCTTAATATCTAAGTTCTACAATTTTATTTTAAATCCTTTCAAACAGTACCAGATTCGAATAAAGGACTTTTAAAAAGCTTTATTCTTTTTATTAAAATACTTTTATTTCCAAAAAGCTTGAAGAAAATGTATAGTGGGACGAGAGAAAAATAATAGATTCCTTAATAGTAAAGAGGAAAGTAAGGAATTTCAACAAGTCCAGCTCAAGATAAGATGAACTGCTGTGATGAGTTTCCTAGAAAGCAGCCTAGGATCAAAGCAGCCGGACAGGTGCCCGGGGGCTGCTGTCCTCAGCCCAGACCTGTCATTGAGACCATAGGACCAAGACCGTGCAGCTGTGTGTCCGCCCTGAGGAGATTTAAGGTCTGTAGAACGTGTGGTCTGCCAGAGAGAGAAAATCCAAGAAGAAAATACTGCACACGGAGTGCCGCCTGGCCAAACCGGGCCGCACCTCTAACAGGCTGCGAAGAAGGGGCCTCAGTGTGTGGAGGCCCTGGCCTGCCCCGTGCGCAGCCTGAGTCGGACAGGCAAACACTCCAGTAGCGAAGGCAGCCAGAGGTCCGCGGTATTCAGCAGCAGTACAGCTGTGAGCTGTGTTGCGTCCATGTGGCCGCAGAAGTGGGATGGGACAAGGGAGGACAGGATGGGGCGACCCGGATGGGTCACAGGGCCCCGCGTCTCGGATCCTGAGAGGAGCACGCTCTCCCCTCTCCCTCTCTCTCTCTCTCTCTCTCTCTCTCCTTCACACGCAGTCCTGTATCAGGTGAGTTGCCGAGGATAGCTATTTCTTTTGTAGTCTTTTATTTCCATACAGATTTGCAAACACATATCTTAAAAGGGGGATTCAAGTCACAGTTTAAAAAGCCCTTCTATGCTGACTGACTTGTGCCTACGTACTATTCAAGGGGGTGAACTGTTGTAAAGATTTAACACATCAGGGTTGCTAGCTCCTAATTTAAAATATATTATTAAGAAATTGGGTATTGGGCCGGGGATTTAGCTCAGTGGTTTCGCTGCCTGCTACGCAAGCACAAGGACTCGAGTTCGATCCCCTGTACCAAAAAAAAAAAAGAAATTGGGTATAAAACTTGATAGTGCGTTAAAAGATTATACATTGACTAACTATAAAAATAGTAAAATGTGTGGAATAACTTTAATGTAAATGTTTCATTTAATACATTAATAGAAATTACTAAAATATTTAAATAAAAATTTGTTTTAGCAAAAACTATAACTCAGAAGTAAATAGATATAGTAGTAATAGAAATTTGATCAATCACTAATTAAAAGATCTGAAAGTGATAATTTTATTTATTCAATTTATAAGGTGTAAAAAATCTTTATAGTAGTTTTTGATGGTTTAGAAAAACTGTTTTTGAATTTATATTTTTAAGGAATTGAATATTAGTTTTGAAAACTCCCTTTCATCTGTAAGTTTATCAAGTCACAGAGCACATACACATTGTGCACGCGCATGAGTTTCCATCTTTCAAATAGATATGATATTGTGTCTATTCTTCTAAGCAATAATTTATTTTTAAAAGAATTAGTTAATTATATCTAGAGGAGTTTTCCAGGCAGGTGCTTACATATGGAGAACTGCATAACACACACAGGGATAAAGTCCTCAACGAGAATTTATAAAAGATGAAGAAACAGATCTCATTTTTTCCTACACTGGTCATCAAGAAATCATAGGTCATATTGTTAATAATATTATGTGAAATAATAACAAATATGTTTTCTTCTAGTGATTGCAGAAAATCTAAAAGAATGAAACATTGAAATTTCTCCTCCCCATAATGTATCTGGACTTCCAGATGGAGTTAGTAAGTACTTTAATACTGAAATCTCTACCTTTTTCTTGGTGCGGAAGAAGTCTGCAATTGAGGAAGTAAAGTTGACATTTTCACAAAAAAATTGAAGATAATTTTAGTGCCAGTTAATCTTTCATGAATGCAAGTCAGGGATTTCTCTCTATGGAGAGTTAATGTGTTTTGTTGGCATTGAAGTAGTTTTGTATCTCTTCAAATTATAAGATTTCAAGCCCTAAAATTTTCCATTAAAACTTTGCAAATGTTTGGAATGGCCTAGATAACTTTGGGAATAGGAACATTCAACTGTCTCTCTATGTTACAAAATTTCTTGGTCAATTTTGTGTAAAAGTTTTTACTTTTAACTTATTACCCTACTAAGAAAAGCTACTCCTCCCTCAGGTAAATAAACTGTTTGACATCTTGAGTATTGTTATGTGGTACATTTCGTCTGGAAAGACAATATTCCAGAATTTATAGTTTTTGTATCATCTTTCTAGTCTTCCCCTCTATCATTTTCTTCCACACTGTTTAGTGAAAACTTGATAAGAATTCATTATTAAGGGGCCGAGGATTTAGCTCAGTGGTTTCACTGCCTGCCTCGCAAGCGCAAGGACCCAAATTTTATTCCCTGTACCAAAAAAAAAAAAAAAGAACTAGTCATTAAGAACTAATTGAGTGCTATAGTAGAGACAAACTGGTCAAGGAAGGGAAAGGAAATCTAGTGCCTCTTATCTTACTTCCCAGTGAACAGCTGAGAGAAGAGACAGCAATAATAACTTGTCTCCCCAGACTCGAACCTCAGGAAAAATGAATGAAGTGTGGGAAGCAATAAAAGGCAAGTTTCCACAAGCACACATTTTGGGAGTAGACACCTTCCCAGATTTCTCCAACCATCCAGGGGAACCTACATCCAAACTGATGCAATGGGATTCTGTGGTTAAGCTGAAAGAAGACTGGAGATGCCTGCAGGAAGGGCAGCAGGGCAGATGGGTACAGGCCAGTGGGGTGGACCACGAGGTAGGGTCTTGGTTGAGTCTGCAGACCTCAGGTTACAATGGCCCATGGGCTGCCTTAGAGTAATATTCTGGAGCAAAGACTTGTCATCCCTCAGCTCAACTGTCCACCAGTCTGGTGAGCATCTTCAGCAGGCCGGTAAATACCGTCAGGCTGTTACCACAGGCTGTAAATACCAAAGGCTGCCACGTGGATCCCAGAAATCCACATTTTCTCTGGAAGTGTAATACTCATAAAACCAGTGGCAATGTCATATATTGGGAGGGCACTTATGCCACTTTTAGAGACTGAGGATTTATCTGAGCTCTCTAAACACAGATGGAATTTCAAAGGGAGTTTTAGTGGTTGGACTGGACAAAAATCTATGCTTACTTACTTCCTCTGAAACTGTGAAGGAAAATCATATGGGTTTCTATCAATTTTGTGTTCTTCTGAGTGCAGTGTGAGTAACAACGTTGTCTTTCCATATTTAGGAAGGTTATTTGACATTTTTGAGCATGTCTTTGAACATATGACACTATCCAAAGCTGATTACAGACTTGTTATAAAGGTAAGGAAACTTGAATCCATGGATGAAATCTTCCTCAAAAGATAAAATGCAATAGAAAGGAAGTAAAGAGAATCCACAGGAGAAGGAAAGAAAGAATTCACAGACAGTTATTACCAGTTCCTCCTCTTGGTGCTGGGATTTTTTGCATAGGGCAATCAGGATGAAGCGGTGTGTACCATGGCCAGGCAGTACATGCAAAGAGCACACTCTACAAGAGCAGATTCCAGAACTGAGTCTGCAAAAGAGCCTACAGCTGGAGCCACACCATCCACACCAGCTGACAGATGGGAGGCTGCAGCAGGTGCTCTGTTCCATGAGGACTGGCATCAGCTCCCCTGCAGGCCTTGGGGACGCCAGAGATTGGTCTGCAAATGCAGGGAGGAGCAGGGTAAAATCCCTCAGATGTGCCATGGGCCACACTTCTCACTGTTGTTCTGCAGGTGTCTGAGGGCCAGTGTGAGGGGAACGGTCTGGGAAAGGTCACAGCTCAGTCACCGCCTTGTGAATCTCTGCTCTGAATCCAGGGTCACCTATTAGCATGGTTGACAAAACGGGAGAAAACATTTGGGATAATGACAGTTCTCAACTTCTTGGGGAAAAATGGCTTCCAGATTGATGATGAATGGTTGTTGTGGAACCATGCTGATTTGCTAACAGGAGTGTATAATTTTGGGAAATTTTAAAACGTTTTATGTTGGTGTGTCTCTGATTTGCACTGATGTGCATTTGATTTTTTTCCTAATCAAGATGAAGCATCCATCCCCCTAGATGGGAATTTTCATTGTTATACTAATAGGTATGCAAAGAGAAAGAATCAGCTAATATTCATCATCACCCCAACTCTAACACTGAGAAGATAAGCAAAACCTTTTCTAAGCATACTTTCATATTCATCAGTATTAACAATATTTTAGTATCAACAAGTTCTGTAAGTTCCATATGCTGTGCAAGGAGGCTATGCTGCCCAGCTGTTTACAAGTCTTTATCTGATTTATATAGAGGAGGAAAGAGAAAACGTAGGCCACCCTGTGCTCCACCCCTTTGCAAAGGACACTGCTGTGCTGGGGACCTGAGTCCAGCAACCTGGTACGAAATCAGTTCCACCGGTTTTGAATATGCATGGGAATTGATGGCTCTAGCAAGACTACATTGTTTATCCCAGAGACAGTTATTGCCTAGATGTAAATCATTGAAGATGGACAGAAACATGTTTGGCAGTTCTTAAATTGTAAGCATTTTCTAACTGCAGAGTATTATACTAATGGTTATCCATAGATTAGTTATTTCTAAAGTTGCTTTGTTTCCCAAAGACGGTAGCAGAATATCATTATAATTATTATTCATTTTGGTGAAAACTAAAATGAAATGAAGACTTTTAGGAAATAGTCAGTCTATCATTTGGGAGAGATAAATCAACACATTTACAGTCCTAAGAAACCACACGGAGGCACTGGGAAGCTGTCTCTGTCATGACTAGGGTCATGCCCTACCTCAAACAGATGTAAACAGCTTGAGTAACAAGCCTTAACATGCTAGTATTTCTAAATTTCAGTGCTGTGACTGTATTCTAGAAAGGCTGTTTCCTAAGAGTTATAAAGAATAACATTTTTTTGCTACACAAAGCTTGGAGAGAAAAATCTTGTCCATGTGCCACTGAAAATTGCATCTTTCAAATCTCTGTTATTTAAGGCCATGATATTCAATTTTCTATATTAGGTAACCAATAAATAGCAATGATGAATTTACCATAATATGGAAAAATTTTAACACGAAAAAGCAATCCTACGATATATTAATATGAAAGATTATCATAATTGTGTAGAGATTCAAAAGAAGACCATTGAAATTTTTAAAAGTCCATACTAGTATAAATCACTCTATTGGTGTGGCTTTCTCTTTGGGGCATGCATATCAGATTTGATTTTTAGTTTTCAGTCTTCTAAATTCAGTAAATTCAAGATTTTATAGTGAATTGACTTTAGTCATTAAAAATATAAATGTCTGTTTTGAGATAGAAGTGTATCAGATATTTTGCTTCTCTCGTTTTCTCAGCAGTGGTATGTAATAGCTAAGGAAGTCCTGGGGCAGAATGAGTGGCATTCTTCTGTCAGCTCCATCTCTTCTCTTCTTCCTCCGTATCATCTCCTCATTTTTATACTCAGTCTGACGCTCTGTGCCTTCAGATAGCCATCAACTTGCTCCAAATCCATAGCCACATCTCTTCTTTCACATCTGTCTATCCTCAGTGGAACTGCTTTATGCTTCACAATGAATGGTTCTCTTCTGTCCACATTTAGGCTCTTCACTCTATTCTAGTTTTTTGGTCGTAGTAGGTTTTTTGGTAATATTACAATGAAACCATGACTATAGTATCATCTTTGATGTCTTCTATTAAAATATTGTTGGGATAATTGGTTAAAAGCCAAATTGGGCCATGCCATTCTGCCTTCCTTCCCTCTTGTTCTTAGTTATTATCTTTAAAAACAGCACATTTGTGTGCATGTATGAAGGTGTACATATGTGATGGCTAACTATTGCGTGAACTTGAGAAAGAGACACCCAACAGATTGGCTTGACATAGTTCTCGGTGTGACTGAGGGGATTTCCTGAGGATGGAAGGCTCACCTGTGTGTGAGTGGCACCAACCAATAGGCTTGTAGCCTGAATGGAATAAAAAGGTGAACAAAGAGGGAAGGCTCTCTTCAATCTCTTCAGAGGAGCTCCAGTCTTCACCTTTGCCTTGGACAGCTGGCTCTTGGCTTCCAGTGCAGACCTGTCAGCTTTTTGATATGGATTCGCAAGGGACTCTGTAGTGGGCTCCGGGCCTTCGGTTTTTGGCTGGCTCCTCTGGATCTCCAGTGTGTAGCCAGCACTTTCGTATTCCTCCACACCCGCCTCTTCAGGCAGCCACTGTAAGCCTACTGTGTAAATATATATATGTATGTATAATTGGTTTGTTTCCATTAGTAGTGGGTTCTCTTGAAAATATTGTTTTTGTTGCTCATTTATCTCAAATACATTAACTTACAGAATATTTTGAGATTTATGAAACAAATCTGCTTACTTACGGGCACTATATTTTTGTTTTAATGGTTTTTGTGATTGTTCGTTGACCATTAACTTTCATCTGTAAAGGAAATTATTTTGAACTTTCTTTTTATATGAATCTCTCCTATCCATATGGATTTTAGTTCCCTTTCTCTGCTCTCACAGTTTACTGTAGGTGTGTTTATGATACAGAAAATATAATTTTACACGGAGCATATTGGATTACTAAACAAGTAGAGTTTAAATGAATACATGAATATATAGAAAGTAGATTTTATACAAAGGAGCAATAAAAATCACATTAAAATATGTGAGATTTTTAAATGTAGCATAACCTCGAATCTCCTCACTGATACCAATATAATATTGGAAAGGAAGTAATATCCTACTCAAAAGGTTTAATAGATTAAATATTATATATTAAAATACTGTCAGCTTAAGCATCATGGTTAAATTACATTCTCATGAAGTGTAATTCAGATCACTACTGAGTGCTATGATACAAATACATATTTACTGAAATCTAAAAATCACAGGCTTTAAGTTAAATTCTGTCAGCCTTATTTTTTTTTGACATATAGTGAGTATGTGGTTTATAAGTTTGCTGCAAGTACGCAGTATGTGTTATCATAGTCTTTTACATAAGACATACATTAACTAAAATTTAACTAACTCATGAACCAAATATGTATATTAGGATTTTCGTCAGGTTTTACAATGAAATCATAGAAAAAGTTTATACTATATGTGCATTTCATAATATATTAGTAAAATGAATTTAAGTAAAAGAAAACAGATCACTATTAATATTTTAAAAGAATTTTCTCAGTCTCAAAGTACATAATATACACATCTCATTGTTTAAATCAAATTCAATGTGTTTGGTAACTTAAAGATTTGTGCTTGAAAATATATTCAGTTTAACATTCAGGGTAAGTCAAGAGCTGCTGGTCCACTAGAACTTTTCAAATATGTCTTCTGAAATTCCCTATAATTATGGCTTTGTAACATGTCATTTTTCTGTTTTATTAGGAACACAACAGTATGGTTAAGTGGCATAGAATTTTTTTCTGAAATCATTTTTAAAGCATGTTACTGTAAACAAATGCATAAAAGAAGAAAAGATCCAACAATTTCCTAAAATAGAATATTCAAGTATGTCTTTGTCTGTTAGAAATGAAAGACATGCTTTCATAATAGAATACTTCAATATTTCCCTGTTAACTTTAAAAAATCTTGTAAGGTTCAAACTAACTAAATTTATGCTATGTGCCTTACTCTTCAGAAGAGAAATGTGAGTTTATTTTTTAATATTTAAGGAAAATATTCCAATAATATAATCCAACTTTTATAATAGTTTAAAATCTTTACTCTTGAAGAACATTTAATAATGAAACCCAAGAATGGTGAAGCACTTCTCCAAAACATAATTTATTGGCTTATTGATTTTAGTATATATATATATATATATATATATAAAACAAGAGAGCACAAAGCATTATGAATTGTTTAAACTACTGTTTTATACTAGGTATTTTTATACAGATAAAATTGTGTAGGTTAAAATAGTATAAGAGATGAATTAATAATATGCTTTTTATATTGAATGAAATTATTTATATACCAGAGAGCCTGAAGATATTCTGAGTATTGTCACTGTATAGACGTACACAGCTGCTATAAAAAATGACCACTTATATAGAGATTTAAAATAACGGACTCCTTGTTACGTTACTGTTCTGGAGCTGAGAAGGATCTGCCTGTGCCTGTGTCTCTGCCTGCGTCTCTGCCTGCGCTTGTGACGGTGCCTGTGTCTGTGCCTGTATACAAATACCCCAGGGGCTAAAATCAAGGTGTTGGCTAAGCTGGACTCTTTCTGGGTGCTGAGAAAACTATTTCCTGTCTTTTTCCAGCTCCCAGAAGCTGCCCGACTTCCTCAGCTCATGGTCTCCTCTTCTGTCTCCAAAGCCAGTGTTGAGTGTCTTCTGATTCCTCTCTCCTCTCTAACTCCTCCACCATCACATTCCTGTTTTGACACTTAACTCTGTTCTACCTCTCTCTTATAAACAGTTGTATGAATAAATTGGAGCCCTCTATATGATCCAGGATGATCCCCATCCCAAGATGTTTAGTTAACGCCATCTGTGAAGTCCCGTTAGCTGCCTACTGGGCAGGTTCACAACTACCAGGGTTAAGAGAAAGAAACCATGAGGGGACATTATTCCACTGCTGCAGTGATTCTTGATGTTTCTGGAACAGATACATCAAAGAGTAGGGCTTTTATCAGATAATATGATGCATCTTAAAATTTAAAAATCAAATATGATTGTTAATTTTAAATGTTGCTATTGATTTATTCTAAAACTCCAAATAGGAAAGTGATATTTCTATAACTTAATCATGTGGCCTGTGACTTCTCTTTCCTTTCCTGGTACTTTGCATCCCAGTGGTGGGGTCCTCCCCACTCAGAGCCGTCCTGGGTAACTGGGCCGAAGGAAGTGATTTCACTGGAAGCTTATGTGAACTTCAAGAAATTCTTCAAACCGAGGTAATCCAGAATAATATTATTCCTGTTCTTCAGAATTGTCTTGGACAAATATGGGGTGAATTAAGCAGCATGTTATAACACGTTGAATTGAAGCAGAAGTAAAACTGAAAATTGAAAAGTTTGAGGAAGGAAAAGCTCTTAGGAGTACAGTTTGAATGTAAGTAGAAATCTTTATTTATTCATATTAAACAAACTGGAAGGTGATTTTCAAAATACACAAAGACCATACCTTATATAAATCTTTCAGAAATTGTCAAACAATAAAGTAATACTGGGCACTTTATGCCAATAGGAAATTCATGGTAAAAGATATAAAGATGGTCTATGGATATATGAAAATATGTTCGACTACACAGTAATTGAAGAAATGTCAAAAAACAGTGAGCTTTTTAAAGCCAAGTTTTATAAACCAAGATAAAAAGATTGAAAGTACTCAGAGTCATCAAGAAGGTGGGGACATTGAGACTCCTGTATATTTCCTGTGAAAGCCTAAGTTGGTATAATTTTGGAAGGTGTTTGTGATCCTCTAAACATGCAGATGAATAACTGACATGGGATCACACCTCAGGGGACTTTCTTTCACCTCTCTTGTGGTGATGACTGAAGGGCTTGGGCTCTTCAGCCGGTGGTTGTGTAGGGAAGTCTCACCAGACTTAAGGAGATGAAATCAAAGATCTGCACCGACACAGAATCACTGGAAAGAAATTTCTTTCTGTGTGCCTCACGTCCATCTTTTTTGATGACTTTCTTCTACGTCTTTAACTCAACTTCTTGTCCTCTAGGTCATAACTAGTCTCCCTAGACACATTTTTGTCCACTAAAATTCCTTTTGCATCAAAACTCAAGCTCATCTTCCTCCAAGAGCAGGGATGATCTTGCAATGTCTGTCCCCTTTCCCTGCCCCATCTTGCTCTTGCTTTGAAGCTTTCATTGCCTTCGTCTCCTTGACTTCACTTTTAACCACCAGTTTGGCTTTCTTGGACCACATTTGCTTCCCAGTCTGAACACCTAAATGTGAACTTCCTCAGCTCCGGGAGCTTACTGTTGCTTCCCAGCTGGCCTTCAGCTCTGACCCCTCTCTGTCCTCTGTTGGTGGATTAACCATTACTCAGTGACCACACCCTAGCCCTGCTTTGGCTTACTCAGGAACTCCTTCTCTGATGTCTATGACTAGATAAAATATTCAATTATGTGAGCATTTGTTTTTCCTTCTTAGCAGTAACCACATTGGAACATTATGTCTTACTCCTGTGGTTATTTGATTCATGTCCTTTCACTCACTGATGACTAAACTGTCTAAGTGCAAGAATCATGTCTAGTTATTCTCCCATATGGTGACCTATCTCAACACATTTTGGTGAATGAATGGAACATCCATCTGTTTTCTATACCCTGTGATCAACTGAATAAGCAATGCAAATAGGCATAAGGGAGTTTCAATATCACATTTTTGATAGAGGCTTGTGTATCCTAAAATATCAGTAATTAAAGAAGACAGATTCAATGCTTCAAGCTAGTCTCATTTATTAATCTTTCTCGGTCATGGTTTCAGTGGTCTCAAGGCTGTCCCAGCCATTTTCACCCTATTTCCCACAGTGGTTTCCAAGCTGTTTGAGACGAATGAGTTGCAGCTAATCAGGAGAGGAGGAGGGGCTACTTGGAGCAATTTCAAAGTGATTTGGGCCAAATTACCATTTCAGAGTCATTGCTGTGGTTTCACAGTCAGTCATGCTACCTCTTGGCTGAAGAGGTTTGCAGATTCAGCATGAGTGAGCCACATTAACCATGCACTGTTTTTACATGAACCATGAGCTGGTGCTATAAAAAAGATAGTCTAAGAGTTTGATGCAATAAATGGACGCAACTCTCTGTTAACTTTCTTGCTTTTCCTTTATAACTATGTCTGTATAAGACAGCTGTATATTTTGTCTTTCTTTCCCTGAGGCAAGCAATGACTATCCACCCCAGTAAGCTTAAGTCAGCTCTAGAAATTTTAGTTGGAGGTTTTCATTCTTTGTTCTAAAAAATTATAAAGAGACTTAGGATGATATCGATTGATATAGTTTGCCGAACATACCAACTGGATATTAAATTTGGCAGATCAGTAGCTTCCATTATTCATTCAGCATATGAACAGGAAGAGGTGGTGGACATCTGGTGTCTGTGTCCCTAGGACGACACGCTGAGGCTGGGGCAGCAGGAGCAGATGCTTACTTCCCTTTCTTCTATTGGCCATTTTGAAAAAACTAGGCTTGTAAAACACAGTTTCAGTACAACCTTCAGTGATTGAAATTGATGGAACAGGGTTAGCATGAATAAAGAATTACGTTTAATCCATGAACTGCCCATGTGCTAAGGCAGTGTTCATAGTAACACACAGCAGCAATTTAGGGCACAACGGGGGAGGATTGCTCCCTTCCCATCTTCAGAGTCTTGCGCTGTGCCTCACACACAGGGCATGCACTCACCTTGCTGGTTTAACTGGAGCCCCAGAAGAACCCTATGTGAGCTGCCGAGGTTGTGTTTCTATCTCTGTTTCACAGTTGTAGAACCCGAAGGTCAGGTTAAAAATTGCTTTTCGTCTTCTCCTTAGTAAAATGCTCACACTAAGCTCTGCCTCGAAGTCTCAGGATCTAAAATCAATGGCTTTTTTTCCTTAGGGAACCTTGCTATAATGACAGTGTCCAGTAATTATGCAGCAGACCTTGAATATCTGGTCATTTGGAATGTCTCCTCTCCTGTCTGTCTGTATAAATGCTGCTGACGTTCAGACTGTCAACCTCGGCCTCTCCTGTACCTTCATTCCCTGTAAATGCCCACGAAGCCCTGACCCTCTGAATATTTATTGACTGTCTATGCGATTTTGTTGGCAGTGAGTCACTGTGATGCTGAGCAATATATATTGTTAGCTCACTTAAATATTTCTTGTCATTTAAATGTCCACCTATTCATCTTCCCAGATGAACACTGAGATTGAGAACCGGATTATCTACTTTCTCTAGCCTCCACAGGGCTCAAAATAGCAACCGATGAATGTAGCGTCTTGTTAATTGATTCCTAAATTATCTATTAATGATGATTGAAATAATTACGGCCTGGTTGTTTACATGTGCTTTCATATTTAATATTTGCACATTTAGCTTAAAATTGTTTTTGAGTCTGAATAATCCTTTAGAGTTTAAATATATACTTACATTTCAATATCACAACTAAGTAGAGTAAATTTTTGTGTTACAAATGTTTACATATTTTGGCTATATTTGTGCATGTTATAGAAAAATATATATGTAATTTAATGTATTTAATTTATTAAACTAGAAAGAAGAATGTGTCTTAAAAGTCATTCATTATTAGCCTATGCCTTCTACCATTGGATTGTTTTAAAGTTGATGAAAGAAAATGATTTGCTTTCCCTCCTCCTGAGTCCTGATGTGTACCCCGAGTCATGGTGAGCCAGTCTTCATGGAAGTATGTCTGTATTCCACATACTTCCCCTGCCCTGGGAGGATAAGAAGAGAATGAGCAAACCAGGAGGGACAGATCAGATGGATGGGGGATTGGAACAAAGCTTCTGAAACTTCACCAGTACCTCTGACTCCCTAATTCCCCCAAGTCCTTGGTACCTTTAGCAAAAGCTCTGCCCGCTCTCCTAGAAAGCAAGCATTTAAGTACAGTCCAGGTGTTAGCAATTTTGAGACATTATTGATACACTTGTTGAACCTTCAATGGATTTCTCTCCAATAGCACTGTGAATGCCAACTCAGTTCCAGTTGAAAGGTCTCTCATAACTGCGCCGAGTTCACCGGTGCTTCAGTGTTTAATTTCTACAACTGACCTGCCTTGTTTGCAGTTCTAATGGGGCTTTTGACAAGAGTGAGAAAATTACCAACAACATGACAACAACAAAAATCACTATGAAGAAAGATTTCTGTGTCTCCCATCACTTCGTCTCCTATTTTCACTGCCCACATTGCTCTTTCAATTCACAAAAGTGAAAAATGTAATAAGGTAACTGGAGTAAAACTGACATTCAGTGATTTAAAGAATTCAAACCTGCATCAGGATCTCTCCGGTTGGCTAAACTATTAAAAAATCTCCCGTCCAAGAAAGTCTCACCGCTAATTTTTTAAAGTTTTGCAAAAAAGAAATACAGTAACAGAAATTATGCTCTCCTGGAGCCTTGAGTTTGAAACTACTGAGCAAAGCTTGGGGTGGGAGTGGCGGTCGATCCCTGTGGCCCCAGGAGCAGACCCGAGACAGTGCCCCGTGGAAGAAGGGAGACTGCTTACCCCCGGGACTGTCCGCTGCTGACCAGCCCTTGGAGTCCAGCTTCGGGATGGTGAGAGTTTCACTTGCCAACCACTTCCAGTTTACACTTTCACTCATTTTGTGAATCCAATTACAGCCCAACTGGCCTAGAGGTGAAATTCACATACTTGGTAGTAAAAACGGTGTTTTTTAACCTTCAGGAAAAGAACCTCACCGAGCACAAGATTGAATTCACAGAACCTCGTCGTCATCTATGATCTACAATCCACAATGCCACCCAGGCTTAGCTGCCAAGGAGCCAGCAATTACTGAGACTTGACTGAGGTTCACCGCGTTTGCTTAGGGTTTCACCATCCCCAGATTTCAGCTGTCTCCGTGATCCGGAGCACTGAGTACTTACGGGAAATGGCAGCAATGAAAGGAAGTGCTGGATATGACTTGCAGCAGTTCATTAAGTAGGGTCGCCCTTTCCAACTTCATCCACACAGGGGATCGGTGTAAATTTGCATTTGAAATGCTTCCATTCCAATATAGATCTGTGCTTCTGTAAAGTTAATCGGGTTCCTTTGTCTGTGTTTTTGTGTTTTCTGTGGCTGTTTTTATTTTATTTTATTGGTACATTTCAGATACACATAATGATCACATTCATCATTGGGAATTGTACCTACACATGATGCGTCTTGCTTCTTTCTTTTTTGCCATTCGCTCCCCTCCCTTCAACTCCTCCTCCTCTTCCTGTTTACAATAGCTTTGTTTCCTTTTATTTCCTTGTCCTTTCTTTCCTTCCCCCTCCTCCCTCCCTAACCGAATAACTTCCTCTGTATTTTGATGACTAGTTCATATGATCACCTAGTTATTTTATTAGAAAGCAATGCCATAATATTTAATCTTAAATATAGCATGATAAATGTCTCAGCTACTCATAAATGTAACATAAATCAGCTCATCTATTTTTTTCACCATCGCTACACATCACAATATTTATATACATAAAAATGCATATTTATACTTTGTAATACCAAATTGAGCCAGAATGAAAGAATAGGAAGAGTAAAATAAAATGTAAAAATTGTAAGCTACTTAATGAAAATTACTCCAGTACACACAAATGCCAGAGTATAGTTTAAATCTATTAAATTGATCTTTAAATATAAATGTATACATGTGTTAAATGACATGTTAAAATTACAGGTCTTTTGATTTCATGAAAAGCATCTTATTTACAAATAGTCTTATTAAACAGACACGAAAGACTGAGTTAATTCAAATGCAGATTTGACTATTTAAACCAAATTTTCAAAATGAATCTTAAATTGACCCATTTCCATGGTCTACAGATTTGTCTTCTCAATGTTTTGCAAAAATCTCAAAATAATAAAAATATATGACTTTAATAAACTTAAGCAAATACAAGAAACCTAGAAGTCATAGAGACAAATTAATCATAGTGTAAACTATCACAAACATGGAACATTTGTCATAAGAATATTTTTGTATTTCTCGAATATAACTAAACAATGCTTCTTTCTAATTTTGAAAATAGCACTGCATGATTTACAAACACTCAGGAGAAAACTGTGTTCTGAGACACTGAATTCTTCCCGACTCGCACCCCAGTTGCTATGTGGGGTGAACGCGGTCGCTCCCAGTTGTCCTAACTCCTTTGTGTCTTATAACCACCTGACACTCATTTCCCCCGAAAGCTCATTGGTGCCAAATTTAAATTTCTGTGCACCCAAATTGTTTTAAATAGAATCTGATAAGCAGAATTTGAGTCAAACATAGCCTGATGCCTTGTGGAATCCACGAGGCTGGAGCATCATCTGGTAAGCCGCTAAAATGAACTTGGACGCAGCGAACCACCGCTGCCTCTCGGTCTGCGAGCTCCAGGACCAGAGGGTTTGCATTTCCTGCGGGACAGCAGCACGGGACGCGGGAAAGGCCGGCCTCGCGCTCCATCTATCACAGTGCGCACCGAATTAAATGCATTGTGCTAGAGCGCCACCTCCTGGTGATACCTTTTTCTTTAATCAGCAGCGAAATCTCTCAAATGACAATGCCTTTTAGATGATAAAGAGAACAATAATTAAAATCACTGAACATAAACTGCAAAGCTCGGGCCCACTGCGATCTATTTGTTGGCATTTCAATCATTTTCTTTTTGTTCCTCTGGCACGTTCTTGCAGGGGGGAATTATTTGATATGTGCCAGTGGACTGAAATAATACACTAATGTGTGTTTCTCCATGGACCCTGGAGCTTTGGAGCCTTCCTCGCACCATTCTTCTTGTCACACTTTTGAAGAGGCCAGACAACATTCACTTTTCTCTGCTTAGCTCTTCCTCAATGGACTTCAGTAATGTATCCAAACATACCGCATACTTGAAGGTTAAGCACAGGTGAAATAATTTTGGAAAAGTATGTCGTGGCTCTTACAATAGCTGAAAGCATTTCATATAGAATTTCAATCTGATTCCAAAATGAAAATTGGTAATTTTGTATTATAGTAGAAAGCACAAAATTTACCATGTTCACTATTTTCACTTTACTATTTTCACATAGGGTAATGGCCCTAAATCCATTATTACTGCAACATAGAACAGAATTTCCTTCTTTTAAAGTTGAATAATATTTCATTCTGTGGACAGTGCATTTTTTTATCCACTCAATTTTTAGTGGTTGTTTCTTTTTCTTGGCCATTGTGAATGATGTTGCTGTGAACATGAATATGTAAATGTGTCTTTGAGATCCTATTTATTTCTTTGGGCTATATATATATACCAACAAATATAGTTGCTTGATCATTTGGCAATTGCAAAGAATTCAAACTTTAGATCCCCCAAATTTAAAGAACCAATTAAAAATGGGCATCTGAAATGAACAGACACTTCTCAGATAAAAGTACAAATGGCCAATAAATACATGAAAATATGTTCAGCATCACTGGCCATTAGAGAAATTCAAATTAAAGTGACACTGAGATGGCATCTTGCTCCAGAAAGAATGGCTGCTATCAAGAAATCCACCAACAACAAATGCTGGCAGGGTTGTGGGGAGAAAGGAATCCTTCTCCATTGTTGGTGGGAGTGCAGACTGGTGCAACCACTGTGGAAATCAGCGTGGAGATTCCTCAAAGAACTAAAAATAGAGATTCCACTTTATTCAGCTATTTCCCTTGTAGGTATCTTCCAAACAGAGTTAAAGACATAATACTACAGTGATGTTTGTAGGTGGATGTTTGTATGCTGTAACTTTGAAATTGTTTATTAATTCTCAGATTTTTTTGTGGAATCCTTATTAGTTTCTACATATAAAATTATGTTGTCTGTGATCAGTAATTTCACTTCTTCATTTCAAATCTGGGCGCCTTTTTTTTTTTTCCTGACTAATTGCTCTGTGTAGGATTTCTAGTACAGATTTTTAAGTTTTAAGGGTAGATAATATTGTTCTTTTGCTACAGAATGATTATTCTGTCCTCACCAGTTGGTAAGTGTGAGTGTAGAATTTCTTCTTGCTGTTATGGATTCACTGTCAATGGTTCATAATAACCTAACCTTGTTCTTTTGGTACAAATGTAATACAATTAATAATTTGTTGTTTGTATTTTACAGGTTACAGCTCCTTATAGAATTTCATTTTACTCAGTGACAGAACTTTTAAAAATAGAGGTCTTAATATTGTCTATATTTTCATAACTGTCTGAATATAATTGCCCTAAAACAATTAGTGGGGCTTATGTTCTCATAAGTACCCTAAACCATGTTGTAAAATAGAAACATTATTTATCTTCTGTAAAAATAAAAATAAAAATATGAGATTCCCTGCACTTCATCTCTGGGAATTCCTTATAAGAAGCTGCATTCTGTACAGATGTTTTAGTCATATTTCAGTGTATCATAGAAAGCCTGTTAGCCTGCCACTGATCTCATGTTCAGTATACATTTGTCATCCAGATGTTAATGTTACCACAACTGTGGTGAATGGTAGAAGGACCATGCTGGAAGGTTCAGCAAAGAGAAACAGTTTTGTTACTGGAAAAAAATATCATTTTTTAACACTTCATCAGATCTGGCTCAACACACAGAGGATGACCTCCAGATCCAGATGCTCTTGTGTCTCTGTATGGAGTCATCACTTAGACCTGGGGAGGAGCAGGAAGCTCATGGAGGAGCATGAGCCTAGCGTGTGCGAGTCCCTGGGCTCCATCCCCAGCACTGCAAAGCAGGTTTTAAGTGTTTATTTTTATATAACATTATACCAGCCAAATCAAATTATCCTCACTAAGTATATTTGCATGTTGCATGTGCAATCGCTTTTGTAGGGTTACTTTTGCTATTGATTAATAAATCAAAGAGATGATTAGAAAACTCTGGGTGATGAGTGCCAAGCTAATCACTAGGATTAAAATATGAATAAATGTGACTGCAAAAATCTCATAACCAGGTCCATATTAATTTTGGAGTAAAATGCTATATAAGACACACACACACACACACACACACACACACACAAGTCTTCATTTTTTGTCACTTTGACTTCACGCATTGCCTTTCAGCTTTCTGAAAGGCTCCTTACCACCACTCATGATTACAACTAATCTAATGTACTTTCAACCTGCTTAGGTGAAACCTCCATTAGGCCAATTTTCTTCTCTTTCCCAAGGTCAGGATAGAAGGAAAAGACTCCCACTTACTTGTTAGGTTTCAGAGCACTACTCCATTATCTGTTCCTTTGGTGAAGGTTTGTTACATATCCTTGTGTCTCCAACCAAGCCTAAGCATAGATAACGTGGAAAGATGGTTCAGGCACCTCAATGAAACAGTAAATCCTAGGGAGTACAAAATTGAAAACACTTAGTTGTGCCACTTATGTATGTGTAGGGTGGCAGCAGTCAAGAAAGCTTCCTAGAAGTGATGATCTTTAAGCTAGATCTTTTTGAGGAGTGGGACGAAAAAATAAGGTATATCTCGGGAAAAGAACATTTTGATAAGTTATACAGACTAAATTAAAAAGTTTAGAAATATTTCTGCATTTTTAATTGCTTTGTTCTTTTATTGTTACCTCTCTCTACAAAACACCTGTGTATTTTGTATGCACTTACTTACTGCATTTTCTAAATCCATTATGTACTTTAACTCAAAATGCTTTTGTTCTTTTCTTGCTTGCTCACTTTGTGTTTCACAGTGAAAGAAAACTTGTAATAAGTTTGACAAAGTAATTTGCTGATGGTGGTTACAGAGGTAGGGATGAGTAGGGAGAGGTTGAGCCGTGGGGAATGAGCTACAGTTAGGGAGGAAGTCTGGGTGTGCCACCATGGCTGAGGCTGACCGGAGGTGACTGCACACATTGTCCAGTCGAGAAGCTGGAAGAAAGGATGGTAAGCTTTCACCATGCAGAAATAATAAATGTCTGAGGAGCTAGGAAGATTTACCCTAAATGATACAATATTTTAATACTGGATCATGTGATTAATACATTATCTCTGGCTCTATGACTACAAGAGATGGTCAAAGTGGTGGCCATCAGCTTCCAGATATTTATCAGTGAGGTGAACTGCTGGTTGGGTGACCTTGGTCAAAGTACCCATGTGTCCCATACGTTCTCCTGATTTAACACCTGCAGACTTTTATCTGGGGGACCCTAAAGAATGGCATATATCAAAGAAAATCCACTACACTGTCAGCTCTTAGAGTAGAAATTGAAAATGCATGAAGTTTAGAGGACATTTAGAGATGAACCATAAATAGAAATATAATATATATACTATATATATAATGTATACAAAAAAGAGCAAACTAGAAGAGAGACAAGTAAGAAGGAGAGGGAAGTTGAAATATTTCTCCAAATTACATATTCTATTGTTTTAATAATATTTCAATATATATGCTAATTTGTTTCATTTATACTAAAAGTTTATGTTAGTTCATTGAAAAAAGTTTGGTATGTTTCTTTTTTGTAAGAATCTTTTTGGTTTATGTCTCATACTGAGTAATTACTTTGAAGACAAAGCTCTACAGTGTAATAATTACTGTTATTCTCTTTTATTTGAAAATGTCTCTTTTCATGAAATGAAAAAAACCTAAAGTGAACAATGCAGAGAAATGGATAGGATGCGCCTCATTTTCTGCCGCCTGGGGGCCCGGCAGTCCTTGGCTTCCAGGGTAAGAAGCTGAGCCCTGATACCGAGGAGGCAATGTTTCTGCAGTTGCAATGAAGTCCAGCCTTGGCACAGGCCCTCGGAGGTGCCCAGCTCAGCCTTGACATCCACACCCTTGGCTTGGTTTAGGTGTTTCTGGAAACTAAGCCTAAATCCATCACTGCTCCTGTCCTAGGAGTCTGTGAGTTACATAATACAGAAATCTTTATTCCACTCAAAATGCTTAGTCATTTCCAAATGAGAATAGGCCCAATGCACATGCTTTTAAAAATAGACTTATTCCCTCTGAGCTAAAGACGGTGCTGTTAATATTTCTGCATGTTGGAGGTGTATGTTTTGCTTTTTTTAAGTGGATACAGGGATTGGATTTATTTGGGGACTAAATTTAACGTGTTTTAAATCATTACTAGGAAGTAATCCTCCCATCCTATTGATGATTTTAGTTTTTCTTCTCTGGAAAATTGTGTCCCTTAATCTCCATGTAGCTTTTGCAGATGGACATACCTAGTGCAGGGATAGCGTTGTGTCTGCTGGAGCTGCCTCTTTCCAAAGGCACATTAATTTCATACAGTTCACATACTGAATTTGTTGTACGATTTTGGAAAAGATGGCCACGTTTGTGTTTGTGTGGGAAAGATGGCAGCTGGGGTTATCTTTGTCACCTGATGCAGAGTTTGCAAACAAATACAAAATTTTGCAAAACATTTCTGTTTGCAAACTAAATGCTTGCAAACAAAAATATTCATGAACCAAGGCCCCACTGTATTTCTTCTAATTCCAAGCAGAATAATTAACGTCATGACTGGAACACTTCAAAGCAAGGTTCATTATGATGGTGATGCTTCATTGCAGAGATCACAGCTCTAGAAAATAAACGTGCTGACAGTCACCGAGCAGATGACAGGGGGAGGGCAGCCTGTCTTCTCTTCTCTCCTTCTTTGACATTGCCATCAATTCTTCTACCAGTGGAAGCTCTTCATTATGTACAAAAGGTGCTACAAAATAATAAAACTAATTCAAGCATGAGGACTCATTGGATAATACAGGTCTATGATCTATTCTTGGAGTACCAAAAAAGGCTTAGAGTTAAAAAATATAATAATGATCATAAGTAATACAAAAAATTCTTAATTTTATGGGAAGACTTTTATAATGATAATGGATCCCATATGAAGTTTTTCAGTTAGTTTTGTGAAAAGTAAAATTATTTTCCACTGAGTAAGAAGGAATGGAATGGCACAGTGTCTCAATTTTTCTTATGCTGCTATAAAAATAGCACAACAGAGATTTATTTCTCCTGCTTCTGTAAGATGCCCAGCATGGAGGTCCAGCTACTCTCCCAAGATGGCAGCTCATGCTGTGTCCTCAGGAAGGATGGATGTTGTGTCCCTGGCAGGAGGCAGAAGGGCAAGAGAGGCCTCCCCTCCACCTTGAGCACTTTCATAAAGTCTAAATCCTACTAAAGACAGTGGTATCATGAATCCTCTCTTCATTCTCTTCCTCACCATGTGGGGGATTAAGTTTCAACATGAATTTTGGAAGGGACACTGTCTATCACACCATAGAACACAGGGCAAGTGAAGAAATAACTGTCATCATGTCTCTGTCTTTAGGGTAAACAAGTAGCTTCGACTACAAAAAGCTTACATGTGTGCTCACTTAGGCAGCACATATACAAAAAGCTTACATAGTAAAATTTGACATTTTCCACATTTTTCGTGTTTCATTTACATCACAGAAAATAATGAGAAGCAATTTGTCTCATATAGTAGATCTGTGTCGGAAATAAAATGGTTTTATCTTGAAAGGAAATATTTTCTAAAAAATGAATACATGATTATGGAGACAGACACTAAAGTTAATGCAGTGAATGCGGTAAATAAAATGAAATATTATGAAGTATATTTCTCACCTTAGTGAAAGAGGAAAAAGAGATATATTGTGAATTATTCATCATAGGTTGAAAGTAATTATCTTACAACAGATGTCTTATAAATGTACTTTTAAATTTGTTTTAACTTCGTTTACAAATTAAACAAAGAAAACAGTAAAACTCTCCCACGAGGATGCAACAGTGTGCTCTGCTAAGGAATTGCCTTTTCTTTTATTACATAAAACTGTAAGATACACTAATCTGTAGTGAATGGCCTGAGAGCATGTAATAGAAGAACCAATCGGTCTTTACTTCTTTGAGCCCCTATTTCTGCAGAGCCATGTAGTAAGTCACCATGAACAGATGGCCGGAGCAGCAGAAGTTTGTTGTCTGGAGTTCTGTAGGCTGGATGTCCAAGACCAGCATACCAGCAACACCATGCTGCCTCCCAGGCCCTGGGCTGCACTCTTCCTAGCTTCTGGCAGTAGAATGGATTCCTGCCCTTCCTCGTTGTGTAGTGAAGCCACTCCGATGACTGTGTCTGCCACGGTCAGCACTGCCTGTCTTACTTTGTACCCTCTGCTCTACACGGTGCTTCTCTCTTCTTACAAGGATGCATTCGTATTGAATTGCCGGGACACTGTGAGGACACCTAGCGTGAGGGCCAGTGCCGATTGTCACCTTGACTAGACTGAGGGATGGCTGGAAGTTGGTAACGCACACTTCTGTTTCCAGGGGGGCTGGCAGCGGGCTTGTGAGGTGGGTGGGCAAGTCCTGCCCTAGCTGTGAGGAGCCCTGTCCAGTAGCCTAAGGGTCCAGACCGGATGAGAAAGCCGAGGAAGAGGGAAGATCACGTGCCCCTCCTTAAGCAGGTGCAGTTTTGCTGTTGCTACACCCATGATACCCAGCTCCGGTTTCTTTAGCCCTTGGCTGCAGACTTTTCTCAGAGGCTCCAGAAGATTTGCAGCGCTCAGCTGCACACTGATGCTGCATCACAGTCCCTCCTCCTCTTCCCCTGACGTCCCCTGACTGGACACAGCCAGTGTTGGAGACTTTAGTCTCGGGTTGCGTAAGACAATCTGACAAATTCCCTCGCATAATTACATGTGCATTCTATTGGTTCTGTTCTTCAAGAGAACCCTGAGTGACTTACCTTGTCTTCACTTGATAACATCCTGAGTTCCTATTTCCAAAGGAGATGACATTCACAGACACCAAGGGTAAAGAATTCAATGTATTTCTGGGGGCCAAATTCAATTCAAAGAGGCCGATATAGTATCACATTATCACTGTACCAAATAGTTCTTGGCTTCCTACAATATTAGCGTATGAGAGCTTAAAGAAACCTTGGAAATATCCATCCAGAACTCCCTAATCCCCACCATTTGCAGATGGATAAGCTCTATGACAGCAAAGAGAACTGACAGTCCACTGTGGCATGATGAATTTATGCCACTGAGACTCAATCTCATGTTTATATTTATTTGTTCAACTATTTTTTCCTCAAAATACAGCTATTACAAAGTTATTACATCCAGTGGTTTAAAAAAAAAAGTAAATGCATACTACTAACAACTTAGGGACCTTCCATGAACAACAGTATGAGTGCATACTTGATTCGCTCAGTAGTTACATGTGTTTTTCTCAATTCTAACAATAACCCGCTAAGATAGTTATTGCTGTCTTTTAAGGGAAAACAAAATTAATTCTCCAAATATTGAAGTGAATGCCTCACATTACACAGCCGGTAAATGATTAAATCAGGAGCATAAGCCCCATCTACCTGTTGCCAAAGCTCCAGTTATTTTCAGCACATCAGGAGCCCACTTAAGACTTTAAAAAAGCATTTGGAACACTTAACACCATAAGCGTTAATTATTGGGACAATAAATTTATGTGGAAAATTTCTTTCCTCAGCCATGTTGCTGTTGGACACTAGGTAAATCTCATAAATATTCTTCAAGCAATTTCTCACCATGTCTACAAACTTAAGTAGATAAAACACAATTTCTGAGGTAATTTATTTGAATAGTACTAAAATATATATTTCATTTAGTATAATTCTCAATGATATTTCCTTATTCAGAAATTACATTGTCTACTTATATTAAATAAAACTTTCTTCCCTTTCTTTCTTTCTTTCTTTCTTCTTTCTTTCTTTCTTTTTTTCTTCCTTCCTTCCTTCCTTTCTTCCTTCCTTTCTTCCTAGCTTTGGGTTGTGTTAGGACTGAAACTGGGCCTTCCGCATGCCAAGAAAACTCCCTTCCACTGAGATAAACCCTCTACCCCAGTTATTCTTTCTTTTAAATACCTTTCTGAAATTATATTAAAAATTGCCAATTACATACTACATTCTAGAATTTCTTTAAGGATTGTAGAAAATATCTATTCCCATGTATATTCACAGACACACAAAGAAAAAAATAATGAAAGGAATTCCATAAGAGCCAAGCTAAGTTCTACTTATTGACTTTTTCTTGTTACTTTTATGAGGGTGACATTATCTACTTAGGAGATTAACAAACATTTTATCTACTTCTCCAACTGAATAATTATCCTAAGTATAATTGGATAGGTAGCCACATGTAGAAAGCATTATTTGATCCTCTGGTTGTTGTTTTTTTAATTGATCTACATTACTAGTTCATATGAGCAAAGTAACAATAATTTCTTCTTGAGTTATTAAACTCCAACTGTGATTTGACTTAAAAGTAGCTACTCAATAATTATTTGTTAAATGAATTACTAAGAAGCAGATACCCCTCAAAATGACAAACAGTGCACATTTAAAACATGTTTTGTTTGGTTGCTGTTCTTTCCTTTCATTTGCTCCTGGCACTGTAGATTCAACAGTGACCAAGACAAGGAAGATCTTCAACTTCATGAAGTTGTATTTGGTGGGCAGTGGTGAGGCTTGAACCCATGGCCTGCACAGGGAGCTACATCCCCAGTGCTTTTTATTTTTTATTTTTCCTTTTGAGACAGAGTCTAAGTCACAATTTGCCTAGGCTGGGCTACAATTTGCACTCATCTTGCCTCAGCCTACAGTGTGCCAGGGTTACCAGTGTAAGCCACATGCCCAATTAAAAAATTGCATTTTACTGATAAGGTCAAGCAACTCAAATAGACAAACAAATGGCAAGACAAATATACCCACCTCTAAACATAAAATACACTTATGTTTCATGTACTCCTATACACATAGCCTGAGGCAATTTTATGTTGGATTTGAATGCCTCTGCCTTTTTTGTTGTTGTTAAATTCTTTTATTGGTACATTGTAGGTATACAACACATTTACATTTCTCATTGGGAACTTGAACCTTTACATAATGCATCTTGGTTCTTATTTTTTCCCTATTCCTAGCCCTCCCTTCACCCCCTCCACCCTTCCTTATTTACAAAGATTTTATTTCCATTTTTTCCTTTTCTCATCATTTTTCCTTTCCCTTCTTTCCTTTCCCCTGCCCCTCCCACTACCCCTACCCCTTTGGACCTTTTCTTCCCATTTTGCATTATTGATTATTCATCCTAATCATTGGTACATTTTAGGTATACAATATAAAGACATTCATCATTGGAAATTTGCACCTTTACATAATCTCTCTTGGTTCTTATTTTTCACCCTTGCCCAGCCCTCCCTTCAACCTCTCCATCCCTCCCTATTTACAAAGATTTTGTTCCTATTTTTCCATTTTCTCATTAATCCCATTCCCTCTATCCCCTATCCTTCTAGCCTCTGCCTTTTTATTACAACCCATTGCATGGGTTCAGTGTAAAATATTCCACGTGTGGCATCATATTTGGGCTCAAAATTGCAGACTTGGAGATTTTGGGTTTTCAGAGCAGCTGTACTTTGTTGTAATAGCCTGAATGGATTAATAGAGGAGGTCAGTATAACCTCAACTAATAGTTGGAAATGACTGAACTGTTTTAAATAATGCAGTGGCGTGTTTGGATTAAGCTTTAAAATGTTTTGGGTTTCATTGGAAAAGTAGGGCATTGAGAGACAACTGTGGAAATAAGGGAGCCCCATCACAATGTAATCAGGCGCAACAGTGGCCTAAATCAAAGTGGGGGTTCGGACTCGTGTGAAGAAGAGTGAAAATCTTAGTGCTGTATTTAGGAGATGAAGTTACCAGAATCTACTGTCATGTAAGATGCTAGAGGAATTTAAGGAATAAGAGCCATCAGCTGATAACTTCTGTTATGATATCTTAGGGTCAGATACTAAGATGCCTAACACAGTGAAATAAGAGAAACTACCAGTATCAAGGAAACAAGTTAGTATGTATATGAGAATGTTTTTGAAACAACCAAATAGATAATTTGGGAAATTATTTGACCTTCTTCCTACTTCCTATTTATCTATCTTCTATTTCTCTCTTATTCATATACATATGAAGCCATGTGATATTTAAGCTTATGTGTCTGACTTCATTCACTTAATATTATGTTCTCAAGTTGAATCCATTTGTCTTCTAATGCCTTGTTTATCTTTCTTTATGGCAGAGTAGCATTCCATTGTTTATAAATAACCTTTTCCTTAACCATTAACCTGTTTGTTTCTTCTTTGTAAGATAGTCTTTTTGTCTATGATTTGTACTCTGAGTAACATTTTTCCCATTCTTTCAAGATTATAATACACAGTACATTAACTTGTTATTCTCCAATTATTTTGTTTTGGATTTTTAATTTTTTTCATAGAAGTAAGAGGAAGTTTTTTACATTTTTATTAATATCTATGTTATATTAAAAGAGATAATCTAGCACAGCAGGAACATCAGACAATGGAATTGTGTAGAACCATAGATATTCTTCTGAACATACAAGGTTTGTGAAACCTGCCAGTTATCCAACAATGTATGTCAAATAATCATAATCATTAACACTATTGATATTTTTACATGGCAGGTACATACATGGAAATATATGTGGAGAATAGATCGGCCATACACACATATATCACATATCCTTCTATCGTCCTGTGATGTAGGGGTGCACCTCCAGTACAGATGACAGGATAGACACAAGGCTCCATCACTTGCTCAGCTGCACACTTTTTTGTCAGAGCCGGGATGAACATCGACAGAGTGGGGCTTGCTTCCTGCCCACCAAGCTATCCCTCTCTGTTACAAATATGAAAGGACTAAATGTAAAATTTAATGTGAGTATGGAACTTAGGGAAGAGACAGAAAATGAGCTTGGAGTTATGAGAACATTGACAGAGTAAACAGGAAAGAGAAAAGGCCCAGGACTGGACCTGGGTCGGCACACGTGCAGCAGAGGAGGAGAAGCCAGAACAGGGTGAGCAATGCTGGGTAGCCTCACACGGTGGCCCTGGAGGAGTGTGGTGTTTGGAGTGAAGTTGAGATCTGGAGACAGGCAGGAGCGGACAGTTACCCCTGGGTTGGTGAGATCTAAATTGCTGGAATCCTTTACCGGGGAAGTTGGGCCGGGAGCAGGAGCCCAGGTAGAGGGACAGAGGGGAACCGTGGGGGATGAGTCGGGGGGTCATATCCCTTGAGCACCTTTGCAGAGTTTGCTTCTGCAGGGATGGAGACACGCAACACTGTTGATTGTGAGGCAGTGGTGAGCATTAGTTTGCCAGAGCCACTGTAAGAAATCGCCATAGACCATGGCTTCACATAAGAGAGAGCTTTACACTTGAGGATTCTGAAAGTCTCAGGATCACTGGCATCCTCCCTCCATGGCTTAGAGGGAGAGTCTCTGCCTCTCAGTTTTTGGTGGCTCTAGGCTTTCCTTTTTACACCAATGTCTGCAGGTGTCCCTGTGTCACCATAGCATAGTAACTTGAGTTGCTACTGTCGTACAATTGAAAGTTTGCTAAAAGAGTTGATTGATGGTGTTTTCATTACAAAAAAAAAATGAAAGGCAACTTTGTAAGGATTTATTAGGGAAATAAAAGTGGTCATAGATCATAGCACGTATGATGTGCTGAGAAGACCCAATGAAGAGTGAGGCTGTATGTGCACCTTGTGAGACCCAAGCTGAGCTGTAATGGAAGCTGCAACAATCAATGATGGCAGCTGCTTCAGGAACCAATTTAAGACAAGCATTTTCAAAATTTAGATACAAGCACAGTGGTTTAAAATTATATTTCAAATCAGACATTTTAAACAGGTCTGAAGAGCTAATAGCTCTAGTTTAATATATAAAGTTCTCTCTCTCTCTCTCTCACACACACACACACAATAACCAAGGTTACTGAACTTAGTTATTCTATCCTTAGTGGAAAAGTAACAATTTATTTGGATGGTTGTCATATTTGCAAACTATGACATATCTTCAGACATTGACACTGTAAATATCAATGTTAAATTACTCTTTTTTGAGGTCAGTAACATACAGGAAATATTTGAGAACTTTTTTGTTTTAGAGACTAGAGCAAGTTGGACCTTGATTTTTGCTCTTCTGTTTATTCATCTCATGAATGTATGTATGCTCCTAGTTTGCTGTAATAAGCAGAATTACTAAAATGAGAGCATGGCATAGCAGTCAAGCCACACCCTCAACCAAAAAGGCTGGAAACTCTAGGATTTTTTCAGTGCTCTTGTTTTTTAAAATATAGTTTATTACCAGGACTTAAATATTAGATTGAGCAACAAAATCAACCAACTGGCAGCCCTGGGCATCCATACTCAGACGGCAAGCATAGGCTGAGGCTAGGCTGAGAAGCAGCTGTGATTTACTGGTGCTGCCAGCCCTGGATTGCAGGTTGGTGATATCTCTCCTTCCCCACTTCAATGCAGTAGCTTCCTATTTCCTGCCTAAGCAGTAGCAGATATTTGAATTTGCAGCCCCTGCTCTAACATTCTCACCTTCAGTGATCTTGAATGACCAGCATCAATAAGGAAGATGAAGGAGAGTCAGTTTGATGTGATCATGAGCCACAAAGGAAAGGAAGGAAAGAGGAACGGTAATAAAATTTGTTTGGGGCTTGTTTATGCGAGGTCATGGCATGTCAAGTATGAGAGAGAGAAATGACAGCTGAAATTGGAAAAGAAATTTGGACTTGAAATATCATGCCTGACTGGAATTCAAGCAGCAGAAAATAACAATGAAGGGGAAGAGGTCAAACTCTGGGAAAGTCGCCGAGAGCAATAAGAGGGCCTTCGACTGAACCTTGAAAATTATCATTCTAGGTGCTGATGGTGGCTGGCTAGTTATTGTGGAGACAAGCAGGAAGGGCAGGCAGGCGAAAGTCAATTTTGTGGGTAAAGAAAAAAAAGAACCCTAACTATGTTGGGAACATTCACAATAGTACTTGATGGCGAATTTTGAGGAAATGACTTCAAGTATTTTAAATGAGTTGCTATTTTAAAGTCAAACTGGTTCTGCCAGAACGGCTGATGGCAAGGCACTGAATTCATAAATAATACATGATTTACAAATGTGAAATTCTCGGCCTGCATTATTTGCTACTATGAGATTTTGACATACAGTATGTGCATTAGGGGTTTCAGTACTAATTCAGTAGAAATGTGCTTTATTTAATTACAGTACTATTTAGGACAAAACATTGGTATTTTCTTGGGTTTCTAAAAAAGTCTGGCTCACCATTTAATTTAACAAAGAATTATAATTGTTCGACTGAATTAAAGAACCATAGAATGATAAACCTGTGTGAATTAGTTTGACTCCACTTAATGAATTCTTATTTACAGGCATAATACATTGCAATACCTTAATTCACTCTCTATATTAAATAATACAATTTTAGAAGAAAATGTAAATGCTTTTTTGACCACAATGCTAATCATGATACTTTTCCTCTTTCCTTGAGTTAATGACTATTATATGTTACATATCATTCTAAACTTTGCTATTTACAGATTCATGTTGAAGTCAATCAATTTGTTCTTAAATAAAACAATATATTATAGAGTGAAAAAGCAAATTAGATTTTAGTAAATCTATTATGATATTGTTTATATAAAAATGAATGTACTCATGCAAAATACTACTACATATGTTCTCCAAGTTCCTAGTACTGTCTCCTCTTCCTTCTTCCTCCACCTTGCCTTTTCTTAATGACCTGCACAGTGATAACCTCTATCAATATATGGTTTAAATATTTTTGAGCATTCTTGAAGCACACTTCTAGCTATGTAAGTAGCTAGTGCTCCACAGACATTTTAAATGCAATAAAAAGTGGAGTTCATCACCTTTCACTTTTACCTTCTTTGTGCCAGCTTTCCCTGTTTTGTCTTATGTGCTGCAGTCTGCAGAGTCTTTCCAGGTGCTTTGTTCTCAGCTTCTATGTTTTCCAATGATTTGCTTCCTTACAGCCCTAACTGAACATTTCCCACACTAGGCCACATCTATCATGTGAATTTAGACCAGGGTTAGTTATCTATCTCTGAGGCACTGAACCTATAATCATAGTTGTGTATTTTAAAAGATTCCTTCAGTTGGGGTTCTTGAAAAATTATATAATTTTCAGGATGAGATTTCCAAGAATGCTAAATGTCTATATGCAATATTCTCATTTAATATGTCATTTATCATTGTTATCTTTCTGATTTACAAATCATTTAATATTACTTTATAATAAGAATAACTTTCTCAATTTTAGCTAATTCCTGGTGAAATTTATTATGAGGAATATACTATGGCCAACATAAAAAAGACCTGATAATTGGTGTAAAAAATTAGGAAATATTTCAAGAGTTATAATGCTCTGTAAAGATTATGGATACTGTGACTATCCAGGGATACAAATTTTTTCTAATATGCATTCCTTCAGAGAGATTAATTTCTTTATAAGACCACATTTTCAAAAATGGCAAATCCTCATCAAGAATTCTTAGAGAAGGTCCTTCTTCACAAATGTCTTAGAGATTGTCTTTTTGTGTCTTCCAGTGTATCAGTTATAAATAAGGAAAATGATCTGATTAGTCATATCCATTATTCTGTTACCTGTTCCTAGTTTTTTCCTACTGTCATGTGCTTGAGTTGATCAATCTTTTCTGCCTGTATGTTAAGGTTTAAACCACGGTGTCCCCCCAGAATCTCGTGTGTTAGCCGTCTGGCTTTTAGGAGGTGAGTGAGAATCCATGAAGAATCAGTGGCTGGGTATGCATTTAGGAAATAGGCCCCACGGAGAGATGGGAAAGGAAGGTCACTGGGCTCATGACTGGAGGGTGGATGCCCCTCTGCAGCTCCTCCCTTTGCTTGCTGCTTCCTTGCTGCCATGAGGTGAGCAGCTTTCCTCCTCTAGGCCCTTCTGTCTTCCCTTCCTGCCTTGGAGCCAGCTGACCATGAGCTAAATTAATGTCTCCTCCTTTAAGCTGTGGATGTGGGGTGTTTTGGCCCAGTAGTGAGAAGGTGATTAAGATGCTCAGAAGTCATTGCAGTGTGATGATAACCTGAAGATCTTGGTGATGTTGTGTACTCCTCAAATAATTTGAGGAGTAGAAGCTAATTGTGAGCACAGCAGGAAAAAAATCTATAAAGACTCCCCTGTAGTATGCATGCTGTAAATTGACTATATGTATCACTATGGCTTATTAAATGAATCTTGAAAATCTGTATTAATTACAGTGCTTCAGAGAAATAGAAGGAATATCAATAGCTCAGTTTATTCATTTTTATATTTAGCATCTATCCATCTATCTGGAGGTGGAGAGAGATTTTAAGGAATTAGCTCTGGAGCTCATTGGGGCTGGCAATTCAAATCTGTACAACAAGCTGGAAATTCAGACCATATTGTAGTCTTGAGACTCCATCTTCTTTTGTCAACCTCAGCCACAATATCATTGGCATCTTCTCTGTTCCCCTTTCTCTCTCTCTCTCTCCTCTTCCTAAATCTCCTTTCTCTCATTTTCCCTTCTAGTGCCTCATCCCTTCCTCCTTTCTCTTTTTCTTTTTACCCTGGATTCTTTTCTTAATGAATAATTTGTTGTTTTCATTAATAACAATAAATTGGGGAACGTTACTAGATGGTTCATTTTCTCCAGTTATCAAACTGAGGATACAATTTGAAATCATAGAAAAAAAGTCATTGTTGGGGATGATGGCTGAAAACTCTCTTGACAGTCTGAATGACATTCTTGGTCTTGTTTCTTCTTGTATTTTTGAATTTAAATTCAACTCGCTGTTATCAATTGGTGGTCTAGAGTTTCACACAAAAGTTTAGTATTAAAATATTGGTATTTGGTTAACCAAGATAAATGTTGAAATTGTGACATAAATTCTCATTTATGGTCTTAAATCTATCATTTTCAGAGATTTAGGAATACATATGACTGAATTATTTTGAACTACTTTGACCACACATCAAATGCATATTTCAGGTCTAAAAATAAATAATAATTAAGACCTCCTGTGAAGTGCTACTTTTTGCTGAGTAATGTAAGATTCACAAAATGTATTTTAACATCACAAGTTAGTGTAACTTAAAAATACTTATTTAAAATTAAACATTGTTTAGGTTTATATTTAGATTTGCAGTAACAATTTGTTTTTATTAATGTGAAAATGAAAAAACAATTTAAAACATGAGATGTGTGGGAGAAAATCTTGAATTAAATTTGCAATAACATACCTTGGCAAATAAAATATATTGCCAAAGTACAAATAAACCAGTATGACTAATGTGTAATTATTTGAATTGAAAAAAAGAACAAAAAAGCTCTGTGTTGTGTAAACCCTATAGTAGGAAATCAGTGTTGAAAATTATGTTTACTTATGTTTCCTCAGTATCCCAGACTTTCAAAGTTCTTTCCTTTTGATTAAAATATTGTCATTTTTCATAACTACATGTAAGGTACTTTGTATTGTCAAAAAGAGATTTATGAATGATTTTTATTTAGTTTCCAAACATTTTAATTGCTAGTTTTATCAGACCAGCTCACATTAACTACTCTGAAGATTTTAGAAGTTACTCAATAGATGTACAAAAATTTTATTTAGCATCTGGCTATGCTTTTAGTTTGCTGCTTAATGTTCCATTGTAAAACCATATAGTATATCAGTAAGGGTAATTTTATCTCTTCATCAAACCTACAACTTTATGCTTGGTATGTTCATTATATTTTAATTCAAAGTAAATAGTGTCAAACCTACATTCTTTGCTTGTAACATATTTATGATAACTCAGATACTGGCCATTCTTATGTTAATATGTGCAGAAAAGATAAAATTTTGATACTGTTTGGCTTTGTGTGAAACAAATTTTGTGTCTCTAGGAAAACATTTATTCTTTGCATTAAAATTTTATGTCTCTGACACAAATTAAAATGTTCGGAAAACATTAAAAAATTAATAGAGTACTACAAGTGCACTTTATTGCAAAAATAAGAGAAAGTATTTTTCCTTGGGTTGAAATGTAAACACAAGCATGGTAAACTATAGAAGTAAATTTTTTAAATGAACCACTTCAATCTAAAGAAATCGATTTAGTGTCAACACAATTTCTTCTATTTCTCAACTTACATATAGCTTATTTATAGAAAAGTTATTAGCTTGTATGAAAATTATTCTTTTTTGACTCTGGACAAAATGTTTAAGAAACAAAATGAGAAAAGGCCAGAAAATCACCACACACACAGAAACACACACACACACACACACACACACGCACACACTCACTGGTATTCTAAACAAACCTTCTATGTCAAGGATGCATTTTTCAGAACCACATTCCCAGGATAAAGATAAAAATAATATAGAGGTCTCACATTTCCCTATTAAATATGATAAAGAAGCCTATGTAAAGCTTTATACCCTTCTTAAGTACAAAGAGAATAGTGATTTAGTGGTTTCTAGATCCAGATCTTTCAGGTTTAACAAAGGGTTAAAAAAAACTGTACCCTGTGGCAGAAACCACAGAAAAGCATGTCAGTGTAAAAGATTGTCATCTATCAAATCAGCATATTCTCCTTTCCTCTTCTAATAGCTCAGCTGTCACAATTGGGGAATCATAGGAATGTTATACTGGAGGCAGTAAACACATTGCACTGGGGGCCTAGAAGGGTGGGTTGTGGGTTTGTTAGTTACCTTTCCACCGCTTTAACAGAGTACCTGGAAAAATTAAAGTTAAAGCACAAGAGGTTTATCTCGGCTCATGTTTTCAGAGGGTCTAGTCCATAATAGGGCAGACTCACTGCTTTTAAGCTTCTAAGGGGGTCTGTGGGTGGTAAAGTCCAGGAGTATGTGGTGGAGCAACCTGCTTACCTCATAGCTGGAAGCAAAAGAGGGAGAGGAGAGAGCTAGGACCCATCACCTCCTCTGAGAGCATGTGTTTCACGTGACCTAAGATTCTGCCATTGGTCCTCACCTGCTAAAGCTTCTACTACTTCCCATAGGCGCCCCCTCTGGGACCAGGCCTCTAACACACAGACCCTTAGGGGACACTCGGGATCCAAATTACAGTGCTGGGAGTCCATGTGAGTGTAAACCATGGCCTTGGGAAATGTCACCGTTGGTTTTCAGAATTGCTGCTAGGTAGTGACATCAGGGCGGAACCCTCACAGCCCATCCAAGGATCCACTGGCAAGTCAGTTATTGTTACGAACATCACTATTGACACAGTGATGACATTAGCAGGGAACCTGTTGCTGCTAGAGGTAATCTTGCTGTGGAGTTGATTGGATTGAGAGACCTGGAGATATGATTAAATTTTGAGGTTGCTGACTTTATCAGTGGTTAATGCACTGATGCATTCAAGCTCAATAGCTTTATCTGTGAGTGGGATGAAATTGGATGAGATCAGTCCCTGGTCAGGGTCAGCCCCTCACTTTCTGGCTCTGCCACTGTGCTTCCCAACTGGCCCAAGGTGAGCAGTGCTCCACCACCGTGCTCTTGAGCTCTGATGGTCCTGCTTTACTGCAGGCCTAGCTGCAGTGGAGTCAGGTGAATGCAGAGAACCTATGACCCTGTGAACCAAAGTAAACTTTCCTCATTAAGTTGTTCATGTCAGGCATTCAGACCCAGTGACTGAAAGTTGACTAATTACTCGGTCTCTGTTCCTCATTGCACACCAGTGACACAGTGCAGGTTCCCCCCTCCTAATTCAGTGACCTGTCTGTGCGCTAACCCTGCAAGTTCAGTAGGATTGCCGTAGCATCTAGGACCCTGGCTAAGGCCTTATCCTTTGGGCTTCCTCCAAAACCACACTTTCATAAAAAGTCCTTTGGGAGATAAATCCTCCTTGAATTATTTCAGGAGTGCTATTTTCTGCTTTTGGAACTTCTTTACACTTTTTTATTCCTTGATGTTAATTTCTCTCATATCTAGGTTTTTGCTCATTGTTTTCACTGCAGATTTTATTCATCAACATCTTGTCTTTTCTGCAGTCCTGGTCTCTTCTAATTCTTAGATATGAAAACCTCACATAATAATTTTAGACCTGCGTTGATCTCTTATGAGGAACTGAATTCGTTTCTTTCAAAACCCTTTCTTGAGGCCATAGGATTGTTCTAATGCCACAAAGAAACTTACTCTTTAAAATAAATTCTCTTTCAGCCTTTCCTATGACTATTTTCTTGTATGCACAGTGAAACAGCTATGCTTTCCTCATATTGAAAAGTGAAGTGGATTCTGTCCAAAATTCCAAGTTTGCCAGGGCAAGAGGGAAGGCTTTTGCAGGAAGTTTAAATTTACCATAATTTATCCTGAGTAAAGGTTTCAGGGGAATTCCTTAGGAGGAAGCCACGTTCATAGTTTAGCAACTTTCCCTTTTTGAAAAAGGGGATAGTGAAAAATGTTTCATATGAGAGCTGAAAAATAGTGACAAGAACGCCTCCAGTTTTTAACCTAAAAGTATCCATCATTACAACAATGAATTCAAAATCCTTCCTTCCCCTGAATTTCCCCTATGAGGGACAGACTTTGCGGCAGGAACTCTTTCCAGGACCATTGCTGGGATTTAGCCTTCCTTCAGGACAACACCAGCCTGGAGCCCTAATTCCCTGGCTTTGAAGTAATATTGGAAAATATTTATTAATTTTAACACTTAAGTTTTATTATTATTAATTTCCAAGGTTTCTACATTATGTTTATATAATGTGATATGAGTAACTTGTTTTGAAATTTATGTGGGTAACTATTACACTAGATAAGTAGATATCCTATATGATGTAATCAGAACAATTAATTTTTAACTCCTATTATCTGCTGAAACCTTTTCTATTCTTTCATTCTCTTGGGATAAAATAAAGGATAAGTCCCACAAACTGTGCCCTGATTTCCAGAAAATAAATTTTCTGTAGTGTTTTGTTTTACTTAAAAATGTCAGTTTAGGAACTGAAGTGTGATCAAAATATGTGGCAAATGTCTAAACTTAAAAAAAATTATTACAGCAAAACACGTATTGTCATGAATCCCTCTCAAATATTCCCCTTTATTTTGAAAACACTTCTCTCATTATTTTATCACTTTCTAAAGCAGTTCTGGAAGTCCTCTTTCATGAGTGTCTTACTAGCTCTCATCAAAAATATGGTGAATGGTGCTGCTGAGTGTAACCCAATACAAAAGCAGACTTGTAAAATGATTAAAGGGAGGGGTGGGGATTTAGCTCAGTTGTTCCACTGCCTGCCTCGCAAGTGCAAGGTCCCTAGTTCGATCACTAGCACCAAAAAAAAAAAAAAAAAAAAGATTACAGGGAATCGCCACATTTACAATTTACCAGATCTATCACCATGGGACTTCCAGCTCTTCCCCAAAGTCAAAATGACCATGAAAGGTAAATCTTTTGAATTAGTGAAGGCAGCCACAGCAGTGCAACCAAGGCACTCAAGAAAGAGAACTTAGAACATTTTCAGAAAGTGCCAAGAATGATTGTGTTTGAAGCAAGGAGGAGGACTTTGAGGAGGGTAATGGCAAGTTGTCCTTTACTGTAGTACATTTAAAAAAAAATTAAATAGTATCTGTATTTTTCAATCTCACAACATACAGATTAAAAATTCCAAATTCATATAAAGCTGAAAGTTTTCCCAAAACAATTCATGCAGAATGCCAAACATATATATAATATCATCATTTTCCTTCACTTGTCTGGAAGCTCTATGACATTTGTTGAAGTACCTGGTTAATATGTAAGATGTGCCAAGGCTTATAAGAATTAATCCAGGGCTGAGGAGTTAGCTCAATGGCACCACACCTATCTGGGAGGTACAAGGTCCTAAGTTCCATCCCTGGGACACAAAAAAATTAATCACAAATAGCAAGTATTTAAGAATGCAAAATAGATTTTAAAAAATAAAGTCGCACATGGCGATGCACTCCTGTCACATCAGCATTGAAGAGACTGAGGCAGGAGGACTGCCATGAGTTTGAGGCCAGCCTGGGCTATGTAGAGAGTTCAAGGCCTGCCTGAGCTACATAACACAATCGTGTCTCAAAAAAATAAAAATTTTTAAAAATAAATATGTTAACATGCTATAGTATTATTAGAAAAATTCCATGAACATTATTATGTATAGGCAGAAACATTTATCATTTCCCTAGTGAGTGCTTAGCTTTCTCCTTACACTTTGCTCCAATTTATGGCTCTCTTGGTTTTCTTGGTAAGTTTTCATTTTTGCTTTTACTCTTCACATCTCCATTCAGTTCTCCCGTTGTCTACCTGCTTTTATGCCTATCTTGAAGGCCTTTTTTTTCTTTGAAGATTGTTTTAAATAATGAGAGGGATGCTGATGGAATAAATGGTAATATATATATAATCAAATATATACATATAAGTTTTAAATATGTCTGTTATTGATCCTTCATATGAACCCTTGTCCTTTGAGGAATATTACACTTATTATTTTTTTAAAGACCTAGAAAACAATCCAGAAGTACATGTTTTTAGAAAAAGGAAAACTTAAGGACCTTCCATAAAACTTACACAGGTACAGGAAATGTCTACCAGGTACAGAATGACTGCTTGCTCTGCAGCGTGTGATTCTTTCAGTTACTGAAGGCTGAGATCATTTCTAATTTGATTGGCCTGTTGAGGGCTAGACACTCAGCCTCACTTCCTGGTGTCATCCTGCGCTTCTTCTGAAGCTTCCCAGATGGACGTGCGGCAGGTTCTCAGGTCCGTTACAGATGTGAGTTCATTTCAACCTTGCACATCCTTCTCCATGGCTGTTCTTCTACTCAGCTAGTACAGTGTTCTATTACGCTGTGACCTTGGCTACTGTAAATTTATGTTAGTTCAGATCATGTCTTTTTTTAGACAAAGTACATGTGCCTTGTCTTCGGCTTTCAAGAAGCTTGTCAAATAATACCAGAGGAAGCTAAACTTTATGTGAAACACATGCTGAGTTCCCCTTATCAATTAATGACTGGAATGCAAAGCAATTTAAACAAGCAAGGAAATAAGTCTGAGTGTCTGAAGGAAAGCACAACAAAATAAATCTGTGGTGATAAAATTAGAAGAATCGAAGTCTAAAGGATAGCTTCTCAAAGCTTAAACACATGATTGTAAAGAGTAATCCCACTTCCTATGAAAGTAACAGCCTCTCAAAGCTGAGACCAAGAAATTTGAAAGTGGAGTTTTGACATCAGAGAAAAATGCTGTGACAAATAGGACACACATGTAAATACTGAATAGTTTCTCTGGTGTGAAAAACTAAAACTGCAAATAAGGATCAAAATGTATAATTGATACTGTGAAATAGGAAGAAAAGGTCTAAAGGAGTAGGGGAAGTGGGAGGCGTAGGGGAAAGAAAAGAAGGGAATATGAGAAAGGGGAAAAATGGAAACAAAGTCTTTGTAAATAGGGAAGGGTGGAGAGGGTGAAGGGAGGGCAGGGGAATGGGGAAAAATAAGAACCAAGATACATCGTGTAAAGGTACAAGATCCCAATGATGAATGTGACTGTATTGTATACCTAAAATGTACCAATACACTTAATGGAAAAAAAAGAAAGAAAAATGCTAGGAGAATAAGATCATCATATGACACAGGCATTTTTACCCCCCTTGCCCCATAGAAATAAACTAGGAGACTTTATTTATGCAAAGGCAAATTTGCATAAGGGGGTAGATTATGAATGGGGAGAGAATATTTTAGAGTCATGATCTGTTGTAATTGAATGATCACAAAGCTCATTCTGTCAACATTCAAAAGAGAAATTTAGTAGAAAACAGGTATTTATTTCAAATTTACATTAAAAGTATATTCATCATAGAATATATCTTTCTTCTACTTTAATTTTACTCTTTATTTCTTGTTCTTGGAACAAAATTTGTCAAATATCCTTTCTGTTTTAGCATAGTTATTTATATCTATGGAGACTAGGTCCTTAGGGAATAACATTTTTAATTTTAAAAAATGTTTCACTCCCAAACTTTCCCATGTAAAATTTTCCAAACTGAAAAAAAATTTACAACCTTAATCATGCATTTAGTAATGTTAGAGATAATTTTTCAGACTATCTTCATATGAAATGACTTAAAGCCCACTTTATCCTGACTCAAAAAATATATCTATAGAACTTGTAAGAAAATAAAACTGCATAGAGAAGAGCTAAAAATTTGGACCTCATTCAAATAATATCTCTCCCTTAAATTTGTTGAAATTGTTTGTTATATCTAGAATTACAGCATTTTTATCATGCAGAACACTGAGTTCCACAAACACATCCCTTACTTTTCTACTGAATACTTATACTTTAGCATAATAGTAGTCAGCTATGCATCTTAGCACCCTTGCCTGAGTGAGTCAGAAAACAATCTTTGTGTTTACTCACTTGGTATGACAAAAGACAAAATGTATGCACATGTGCAAGTGTCGAACTGGGATTTTCTCCCACATGATGATCCATCCATGTTTTCTGTATGTTTACCTGAGCATCACAAAGGGTATTATACACCCACACTACTCTATGGTTTGGTTTTTAAAAATTTTTTCTTTTGGCTTTTATGGTAGAAGCCCAACTCAGTATAATGGGAAATGAAAAACAAGATTTGCAAGTATTGGAGGAAGGCAAAAGTGATCATCAGATTACTCATTCATGGATGATGAAGATGATCCATTATGGTAAAATACTTGCTTTCATAACAGAAGGGTGGCATAGGTGGATGATGATGATGATATGATGATAATGATGATGATGACTTTGATGTTGTCCGTGTGAGCCAAAGTTCCTGTGACAGTGAAATAGAGCAAGAATTGACTGATACAGACACAGAGAATGCAGACATCCTTGATTCTAATGATGAAGAAAACAGTAATGTCTGTGCATACTTGACTAGTAGAAATGTTACAAAATAGTCATGCAATAAAATGAAATGATTAAATATTAGAACTAGGTCTGAAAATATAGTGTCTTGGCAGGGATGAAACACTGCCATTCAGTCTTGCAAATTGCAACAGACAAAATGCTGCAAGATGCTGTGAAATATACAAAGGCTAATTACAAGTAAAGTGTTCTGTATGCATCAATAGCCATATTTGAAAATGTATTTATAATAATATCTCACTAGCTGAACTGAAAGCATTCATAGGTCTGCTGTACTTAGCAGGGATTTCACAGAGTAATTGCAGGAATGTGAAAGACTTACGGAAAAGCAATGGGTCAAAATATGGGCATAAAAATTTATGCCTTTGTAGATGTGAAGAATCACATGCTTTCAATTTAGAAATTTATCCTGGAACTCAGCCATCTGGGCCTTAGTCATATAGTAATAAACTGAATGATGTCATGAACAGACTTGTTGCTCCCATCTCCCAAACTAATCCAAATGATGTGACATTCAACAATTGGTTTAGCAGTTTCCAATTGATGTTGCATTTGCTAAGAGAGCTCAAGTTGACCAGCACAGAAACTATACACAAGAATAAAGCAGAAATTCTAATTAAAATGTTGTGATTTCAAAACAGAGAATTGTATAGTACAACCATTGGATTTCAGAAAGATTTACATTGGCCTCATATTTGGCAAAGAAAAACAAACTGGTACTGCTAATTCAACATTGCATGATGATGGAAATATTGATAGGGAATCCTCAGTAAAATGGAAGCCTGAGATGGAAACTTTCTATGACAAAACCAAAGACTGAGTAAATGTTTTTGATGAGTTATGCAGCAACTATGATGTCACTCAAAACACAAAGCACTTGTCAATGGTTGTGCTTTCTCAATTCTAAACATGTGTGGCATACATTGTTTGACAGTTTACAAAATTAACAAGTGCAAAATACCAAGGAGAAATTTTCTTAGAGGATCAGGACTGGAACTCAAAAGAGTCTTTATTTTTTATATATATATTTTTTGGTACTGGGGATCGAACTCGGGTCCTTGTGCTTGCGCAGCAGGCAGCGAAGCCACTGAACTAAATCCCTGGCCCTGGAACTCATAAGAGATCATTTACAGCAGAGGAAAAACAAAATGTTTCTGCCCAGGAAACTACACAAAAATATAGTGGAGCACACTGTTTAGGTGACAGATGAATAGGCAGGCACAGGATCACAAAGATGTACTATGACAATGGGAAAGCCAAAAAGATGTCAACTCTGCTCTACAAGAGAAGACAGGAAAACAAAACATATGTGCTATCAATGTAAGTTATACTTGTGTATGGAACATACAGTTTTCATGTGTGAAGACTGCTCTATTGTGACAATTGAAGCAAGATTATTTTTGTTATAGTTTTGTTGATCTTTCCATTGTAGTTTACATAGGTTTTTATTTCTCATGTTATCTATTAGATTTTGTAAACAAGTAAACAGCTGATGTGAAAAATGTTGCTGTCTATGCTAAGCACTCATTACATATTTGATATTTTATTTTTTGATATCTCATTTCCCAGCTAAGTGCACATTGTACCACACAGTAAGAAGCTCCTGAAAAAAACAGGAAGAGAAGAGAGGTGACAAGAATGGCCTGGCACACAGGAAAGGAAAGCTAAGCACATGTCCTGTCAGTGTAAGCAAGATGTGCACTTGGAGCATGCAGTTGTCGTATGTGAAGACTGCCTTGGATGTGACAGTTGAAGAAAAGATTGTTTCTGTGGTAGAGTTTTGTTTGTGTTTACATTGTAGTTCATATAGATTTTTCTTTCTGATGTTATCTTTTAGGTTTGTAAACAAGTACACAGCTGGTGTGAAAATATTGATGTTTATTCTAAATGAGCAATACATATTAATAATTTAATACTTTATTTTATAGATATTTTATGTTCCTGCTAAATACACATTGTATAATATGATAACAACCTCCTGACAAAACAGGAAGACCAGTGAGATGTCAAGTATGTCTACAATCAGCCCAGGAAAGCAAAATGCATGATACATATGATACATGTGATACAAATGATACATGTGTATGGAATGTGTTGTTGTCATGTGTGAAGGTTGCCTTAGGTGTGATAATTGAAGAACATTTTTTTTGTAGAGTGCTATTGGTATTTTCACGGTAGTTCATATAGGAATTTATTTCTGTTGTTATACACAAAAATCCAGTCAATGTTTAAGGTTTTGATGCTTTTTAATAAACAAGCAATAAATATTAAAAATGCCATACTTAATTTTTGTGATTTTTTTCCTGTTAAGCACTTATTGTTTAATATAATAAAACTCCTAAAGTTAAAATTAATAATTCTTCAATAGAAATATTCTAAAGAATAAATGTGAGTTTGACACACTCATATTTATGGGCCTTTATGACAAAAAATGTATTATGCTTGCAACAGTATTTTAGGTCATTTTTCTATACCCTTAAGTTTATAACTGCATATTGTTTTATTATATGAATGTATTATTGAATATGTGGGTGCATGAGGCCACCAACATTATTTAATTCCAGAAATTTATTATAAGTTATATAAGTAATTGGTTAGTTATGTTGGAAATCTTCAATGTCCCCCACAGCGTGTTTATTGAAAGATGGTTGTCTAGATGATAGGGGTACTGGGGCTGCCAGACAGGAAATGGAGCCTCATTGATGGAAGTAGCTCTTTGGGTGAGTTCCTGTGAAAGGTACATCTGGCCCCTCCTGGACTCCATACTTCCCCACTTCCTGGTTGCCATGAGATGAGCAGGTTTGTTCTACCATGCACTCACTCCTGTGATCCTCTGCCTGACCACAGGCCCAGGAAGAACAGAGCCAAATAACTGTGGCCTGAAAGCTCTGAATGAAGTGAGTTTTTCTTCAAATTGATTTCTCAATTATTGTGTCACAGGAGTAAACATCAGAAAACATACAGCTTTAAACATTTTATTATAAAGATATTTTTGTAAATTAAAAAAAAATTTCCTTAAGAGATTTTCCTAGAAGTATCCAAAATACATTAACTTTTCCATAAACTTTGTAACAATTCATACCCACCCAGTAGTGTAGGAGGCTGCCTGTCTCATTCAATTTTTCCAGCCATGAGTTAAATAGGTCGACTTACTAGACAAGATCAGGTTAGGATGGTCAGAGGTTAATTCAGAAATATAGTTAGGATGGTCAGAGGTTAATTCAGAAATATAGTTGAGATGAGAATTACAAAAAGTATATATGTTTATATTTTATGAATTTCATTAAAACTCAAAATTAATCTATCTGTAAATTAATCAACCTCCCTTTTGAATTAAAGTCAAGGGCTTTTCTTTGATTTACTCATTTATGTTTTCTCCATGAATCATACCACATTGCATCATGATTTTTAGTGTTTGTATTTTTAAGTGGATTAAGTGTCAATAACACTTATGGAGCAATCTAAGTACAGAATCCTTCTGACTTTGAAAGAAAAATTTGACTCTCTTTTTATATTTTCATAATCAAATCTAATTTCACATGAAAATTTTTGGAAGGTTTGCTGTTACTCTTCTCAATGAATAAAATTTAATTTTTATTTAGAAGCTACTTTCTCTTCAATTTCATTTTATTAGTTTTGGGTATGATTTAGTTAAAACAAAAGTAAAACTAGAATAGTGTCACTTTTTAAAAGAAAAATAATAGAAACATTGACAGAGCAAGGACTACAGTATGCTAGTGACAGTCAGTATTTATCATATACATTGTTTCATTTATACGTTGTCAATATACTTTTGTGTTGTTTGTTTGAGACAGGGTCTTGCTATGTCGTTGAGGCTGGCCTTGAAGACATGGGAAGCCTTTTGAGTGATGGAATTACAGATGTGTGTGTCACCATACCCAGCTTGTTATCAAAATACTTTTGAGGGGCATATTAGTCCCATTTTACAGACAGTAAGCATTAAATTTGATAGTTCAGGTAACTTTATGAAGAGAAAAATATTAGAAAGTGTCTGGATTGAGGTGAAAACCTAGATGGAGCTTTTTCCAAATAATAGGAAATGTATCTATTCTTTTCAATGACACCATCGTGTCAATTTATTTTTAAGTGCTTATCAATGTATTCTAACTGGCTTTATAAACATTTCTCTAGTGTCAGAGATGGCAGTTTTAAAAAGAAAATCTTTTGAATAACTTAGACTATAATTACATTTTTTCTTTTTCAAAAAAATGCAAAGTATAAATGTGTTTTGGGAATAATTTCAAATTTTAAAATGTTATAAAAATAAAAATTATACATAGAATATCTGTATCCTCTTTGCATGAATTCATCTGTCTCTACCTTGATTTTTTTTAGTAGAAAACAGTATTAGAGGCCAAACTTAAGGGCCTAGCTATACTCACTTATAATATACCCTCTTTGCTTCTGGCCTTGCTCAGCCAGAGCTATGAAGTATATTTGTCAGTATATACCTATGGACAAATATAAACATTCAAAATTGATAAAACATACTATACAAAGGTACACAAATATGCATATTCACGTAGATATAGTATATATCTTTTTAGAAATCTTGATTTCATACCAATATCTCTAATTCAAATCCATTCCCACATGTCATATTAGCGTGTCCCTTCAAGAAGTGAATTTTTAATAAATCTTTTTTTGAGAACTTTAAAAATCTATAACAATCTCTTGTTAGTAATTATATAGCTGCAGTAACATTTGTGTGCTTAATAAGTAGTTATGTTTATTACAAGTAAATAGCATTTAAAATTAATGGGAAAGCAAAAATATGTTAAATAGAGCCATACTTCAGTTAGACATCTTTATTATTATCAATTAAGGAATATTTTTAATGACTTTAGTGAAGTTGCCTGAGCATTTCCAAAAATAACGTAATGATTGCCCCATGATCTTCAGATCACACATGGTCACACATGTCATAGTATAAAAAGGCCTGTTTAGTTCATAATGATTGTAAAATAAAGCACGAAATGAATGTTTTGGTGAGGATAGAATACAGATTCTAATGCTTCTGTAAATGATTGAGAGGCCATCACTGTTGGTCCTAAGAGTAGTTAAGACTCAACATTGCTATAGTGATACAGGAAGACAGTGACAATGTGTAACTGGATCAGGACTTATCTGGAAAACACCCATATCTCTGCTCATATTAGTGAATGGGGAATACTTAATAATAAAAGGTTGCATCAAATGTTTGTAATCAAGCTACATTGTTTAATTAAAGTAGTAATTTAAACTGTATAAAGTTATAGCTTCGATTGCATATACATTAATACTCTTCATGCATTATTTATAGTTATTATAGTCTGCTTTCCTGGGATAGTTAGGGGTCAATAAGTGTTAAATAATTCAATTTTTAGTCTCCCTTGAGTCCAGATGGCACATGCTATTAAATTTTTTACTGTGTGTGCAGGGTAACACCTTTAAGGGAAGGTGCAGTAGGATCAGAGGCCAAATGACCACAGCACAAGGCTATGAAAAGCATAGATCCATTTCTCATCATTAGTAGATAAAGAGACTATCAAATCCTCCAGCAGAAATGGTTGAAAACAACTGAGCATTTGTATGTTAATGTTGAAATGAGGCAGAAAGGAGTCCAACTTATTTTGAGGGTCTGTGCTTACAAAGCAGAATAGATGTACATGTTATATACACAATAATCCTTCTCTTTGAACTAAAGCTAAAATGTGATGATTTATAGGACAATATTCAATCAAATCTCATTTGTATTATTATTTTTTCCTCTGCGAATAAGAATAAATCTACTCACTATTATTCATTTCACTTCCTTGTTTTCCAACTCCCATTTTTTCTAAAGCCAAATCTAGAGAAAATTGTGTTTTATGATACCTTAATATATGTTACAATTTTTCAAAATGACTAAATGAAAATCAATGATGTTTACATTATTTCTTATAGCTTTTTGAAATATACAGTACATAAATGTTTCAGAAGACATTTTTGGCTTGATTTAAATATTGCAAAATGTATACATGCATGGAAACATCACATAGTACCCCCTTATTGTGTATAATAATATATCATCTAAAAATAAACTTAACTGAAAACAACTATTTTAGGAGTGGTAAAAATAATGTCAGTCGTTTTTCTTTATTTTTTGGTTACTTATTGAAACTCATTATGAACACTTAATATTTTAATATTTGAAATAAATCTTTAAAATACATTGGAACTCCAGCCAGACTTGGGGGATGAAACAAGCCATCTTGGATGCTGTGTGGTCCAAGCGGGAGGTAAGTGAAGGAGAGGCACCTGCCCGTGGAACTACTGTGATCATGACCCTGAAGGAAAGAAGACACAAGACAATAACATTCAGTGCACAAGTAACCTGCATTCCACCAGAACAGAAATCAAAAGCTTTTCTTCGTTATGACAGGAAACAAGGCAGTGTTTGTCAGATTTTCAGATTTATGATTTTACTTTCCATATACATCTGAAGACATGAATTTAATTAATACAGATTCAATGTAGAGTTTTAACTTGATTATTTGTTGGGAAGGACAAAACTTTTTTCAATATTCAAAAGTCTTCAATGGTTGATTATTTTATTATTGCATAAGAGAACTTATAATAATGCCCTAAGCACATGAATTCTAATAGGATTTAGTTAACCAAAACATTCTTAATAATTGAATTGTAGCATTCAGTAATACATGTCATCTTAGTTTCTTTTTGTTTTGCTGAAACAAAATACACAGCACCCAAAGTTAAAGGAGGGAAGGTTTATTTCAGCTCACAGTTTGTAGAAGTTTCAGCCCACAGATGGCCAGCTCCAAGGCAGGGCATCATGGCAGAGGGGCCTGGCAGAGGAGAAACAGTCCATGGAAGGATAGTCAGAAGGCACCAAAGCAGCAATCAGCAGAAGTAGTAGTGGAGCAAGCCTCCCTTTTATCCCATATAGGCTACGTAGCTTTTGGGTGGTACCACCCACATCCAGGTTGGGCCTTCTTCCTATTATCCATACCCTGAACTATGCTTCCAATCAGTTGACTAATTTAGTACCACTGATCCTTAATTCCCTAGATACAGCCAGCTCCAAAAAGCCCCACTTGTGAATACAGGAGGCTTTAGGGGGACACCTAGATCCAAGCCATAACACATTTTTATGTTTTATTTTCCTCATCTGAAGCAATAATTCAACAACCAAAATTCCTAATGTAAAATATGTGAAATATGACCATTGAAGGTACTTTGGTCATAGTCCTTAGATTTTATGCTCTAAGTTTCCTTAGTAGTTTTATTTGTTCATTAATCCTCAAGGGACTATTTTAAAATGAAGATTCTTGGTGTTATCTCAAACTTCATGAATTATAATGTCTCCAGTTTAGGAGCATTTTTCTCTACTTTTTGATCTTTTATTCAAATTTTCATTTGATTTTGGCTCTGCTAAGTTATTATAGGTGATTTATTATGGAGCATGGAATATTTATATGTTGCTGTCTCCCTCCATTGGAGTAGCTGTACTGCCCATGACTGAGTTTCTCTAAATGATTTTATTTTGGTAAATGGGTTTTTTCTGATGAAATATAAAGAGTTACTTCATACATGCTTAATAGACGCTGGACACTGTTTTAAGGCACTGGAAAGCCAATAATGAGTAAAGTGACATGAAATTTATCCCTGTTCAGCCTTCACAAAGAGTTGGTGACATACACAATAGTCAGTTTTTAAAAATGACAATGTCATATCATTTAGACAAAATGAAGCAGGGATACAATTTAGGAGGCTTGTGATACACGAGCATTTTATTTCATGAGGACCCTTAGGGTCCTCTGAAACATTTGTCCCCTCAACACCTTCTTGTGGAGTCAGTCAAATTTTAGTTCAAATGCCTAGTGTTCTTCATGACCTCCCCTCACCGACCCCGCTCACAGCAATCCCTGGCCCTCCTTTTCTGCTGGATTTGTCTTCTCTATTATTCAACACCTTCTAGAATACTAGATTACGTGTGATTTCATTAGTTATGCCTATCTTCTACACTAATGTAAGGCCCACGTGGGTAGAGACTTCATGTGGCCACCTGGAACAGAGCCTGCATCAAAGTGGGCAGGAGGGATAGACAGGATGAAGGGAGGAAGGGGATGAAAAATAGAATTACGTGTGATGTGTGCCCCATACTGGATACAATTGTTATCTGTATTATGCACCAATAAAAATTGTAAAAAGTAGGTGATTGATGAATATTTTATTGAATAAATTAAAAAAGGGAAAGGTAAAACATCTGTCTTCCACAGCTTTCTATTTTGGTCAGAACATTTCTTATGTTCCAGTAGTTTTGGAGAAACAACTTACCAAGTAGAGTCTAAGAAAGAGGTTGAAAATAATTTCTAGTAGATTTCTATTTTACATATTAATATGCATGCAACAAAGTCTTGAACAGACAGCTCTTTCAATAGCTTTGGATTTTTACATGCTGAAGGAAATTTTCTCTTACTTTTACCTATAATTACACAAAAATAAACATATATTAATTGTAATACTTATTAGAAAAATACTCTAGTGAAAAATGTCAAGTATATATTCTCGCATTTCCCATGAAAATGTGATAAAAAGGTAAGTAATTCCTTCTATTTTCCAGTAATCAAGTTATTCATTATTCTCTTCCATTTAAACAACCTTTAAGGTGACTAACTTTTAAATTCGGTATCAACAGACTAATATCAAAAAGCTTTACATTATCTACTGAAATTACTTTGAGAGACTGTTCCTTACTTCCAGGAAAAATGCACCTCAATTTCAAAAAAGATTTTGCCTTTGATAGGAAATTATAGATTTTAAGGCCCAAGTTTATTGCTTAAGGTGTGACCACTTCATTTTTAAAGAACCAAAATAATATATTTTTGGATTGTTCTATTACTGATGAAGGCTCCCTCTTAGTGATGGGGAACACAGTTGAGAAGAATGCCTCTCTCTGTGTTAGATGGCAATTTTATGTCCCAGCATGCCACCACCCATGAGGACCCAGGTGTCCCATTCAGGTATGTCTGTGATGGTTCTGGAGGAGGCTGATGTTGGATTAAGCAGACTGAATAAAGCCACTTCTTCCCTTTATTGAGGATGGGATAATCTAATCAACTTAATATACAAATGGACCAAAAAGAAGGGGAAAGAGACCCCCTTCTACCTGACTTACTTACCTGTAACATCGGTCTTTTCTTGCCTTTAGACTTTAACCCAAACATTGGCTCTTCTCTGACATTAAACCTGCCAGCCTCTAGACTGGAACTTACACCATCAGTTGTCCAGAATCTCAGGCCTTAGACTGGAGCCAGAACTATACTACTGTGCTTTTGGTGTCTCTCTCTCTCTCTCCTCTCTCTCTCTGTCTCTTCTCTCTCTCTCCCTCTCTCTCTCTCCCTCCCTCTCGCTCTCTCTCCCCCCCCTTCCCCCAGCCTAGCCTTATATTCAACCTTTGTCTACAAAGCGACAGTCTAATATTTATTTGTGTGCTCTGTATGTCTGTATGGTCCCCATCACCATTTCTCCTGCAGTCTAGTTGTTAGATGTAAGTACCTGGGTCAAATGAAGACACGATCTATGTGCTGAGCTGTGACCAGGACATCTGAATCTTCTCATGCAAGATATTCTCATGTATGGTACCAAGACCTGGTGTGATCAGCATGGGGCCTGGGAAGCTAAAGATCCATGTGCTGACCAAGCAAAGGCTGGAGTGAGGAGCTTTGGGGACAGAGACGAAGTTGAGGGATGTAGCTGGGCTCTAGCTGGTGCAAAAGGAAGGAAGTGGTTCTCTTCTGCAGCCTCTGGAAGCCACAGAGTCCTGTCAACACCTGGAGCAATGGATCCACGTGTATTGTCCTCATTTCTTCTTTGTATTTGAGTACAAATACAAATTTGTATTCTGCTGATGAGGAATCCGAGACACACTGGTTCCTGTTACACAGTTGGTCAGAGCAGAGGTGGGCAGTCGGACTCCAGATCCTACACGTTGTTGCGGCAGTACGGCAGCAGTAAAGCTACATGTGCAATTGTAATCACTGGCAAGCACTTCATTAATGCGCTACCTGGCTTAAGGTAGAGTGGAGTTTACATCTAAGACATTCTCATTCCAGATATCACTCCTTACTGTAAGCCCCCTTTACATTTAGGATTTTTCCCTCTGAGAGGAGAAATTAGTGAAAAAATTGTGTTGTAATGGAAACACATATTTTGTATCTCAACCTGGCTAAGATTATTCTACATAGGAAAATGAGCAAACATTTTAAGTTCTTCCTATAGGATACTGAAAGAGAAGAATTTATTAAAATATGCATAAAAAAGCCCAGAAAAGCCCTACATTTTCTACATAGTAATTTATGCTAACAAAGTTAATTATAATTTAAAAATTAAGCTATGCTGTCACCATTTCAGTATTTTTTTCATGGTTTTTGGCAGATGATTTTATGGTGTGATTTGGGAGGAGGATTTTCATCCACGATTCATTTTTCTGGAAATTTAAAACTGTTACAGAACTATATCATGATGGATACATTTGCTTAGGAACTACCAACATTATTTAGTTCTTCTGACCCCTCAATGAAAATATGTCAGAGAGAGAATGTAGCATATGAACCTGAAGGAGAAGTCTTAGACTGGTCCATTTTAAAAGCATTGATGATTTTAGGCATTTGTGGTCATGTGTATCACTGTCATTATGTTTTTGGGATATGAAATTTTATAGGAAGTGTGACGTGAAGAGAAGTCCCTGACTAGATCCTATGTCTTTCTCAGGGGACTTCATTCTCCCTCGTTTATGAGAGCACTGCAGAAGGTTATGGAAGACATGGCAACTTCTGATAGTTAACTGTCAATTTGAGTAAGAAATGCCCAATAGATTGGCTTAGCATAGTCCTGGGAGTGGAAGACCCACCTTAGGGAGAACAATATAAAGGGAGAACAATATAAAAGTAGAACAAAGAAGGAAGGATTGCGTCTGTTCTAAGGAGCTCCGGGCTTCACCTGCACCTTGGATGTGGACATCTGGCTTCCAGCATAGACCCTTCGCCCTCCTGATACAGACTCACACGGGACACTACAGAGAGCTCCAGGCCTTTGACTAATCCTTTGGATCTCCAGCACATGGATAGCCCTTTTGTACTCTTCACACCTGACTCTGCAGGTGGCCATTGTAAGCCAATCTTGTAAATCCTTATGTATTTGTATATCTTGTAACAAACCTGTTCTCCAGTAAGCACTGACTGATACACAAGTTCTGACTATCCATTTATTTGTGGTCAGAGATCATTATTACAACAGATTTCTCTGTCTTTCTGTCTGTCTATCTATCTATCTATCTATCATCTATCAAGCTCTCTTTTTTAGCACTCTCTTACTCGGTTGCTCCTTCTATTCACATTTCCTTCTTTTATTGTGGATTAGGAAAAAAATGTTTAAAGGGGAAAGAGTACTGGGAGGGGGAGAAGGGAAATAAAAAATGAGAAAAGAAGGAAAAAACAGAAACAAAGCTTATGTAAATAAGGAGGGATGGAGAGGTTGAAGGGAGAGCAGGGGAATAGCAAAAAAAAAAAAAAAAGAGCCAAGATATATCATGTACAGGTACAAATTCCCAATGATGAACGTGATTGTTATATGTACCTAAATGTACCAATAAACTCAATAAAAAAATTTCAGGTGATGCCTGGGCAGTGACCCATGCCTGTAATCTCAGGAGGCATCAAAATGAGGGATCAAAATGATCCCAGGGGGATCAAAATGAGTTGAAGTCCAGCCTGAACTACATAGTAATAAGTTGTCTAAAAAAATAAAAATTAAGTAGGGATATAAAGTTAACCATAGGATTTTTCCAGGCATTTTTGTAGATGGATAATTTTGAGGTGGTTATATAGTCCAGTGAAACAAGTATTAAATTGTTGACTTTAACTTTTGCTCTAAGTTCCTAACTTGTGATGAAAACAGTTACTTCATTGGGTCACAGTGCACATTCTTTTTCACATGCAGTGAAAGGGTCAAGTTACTGTTCAGCCTCGTGACCCATTGGCATGATGATAGTACTGGGAGTTAAAGTAAAAATTGAAATTAAGTACGATGTCAGAACTAATAAAAGAATCTTAGAAGCCTTTGATTTGTCATTGCCTTATAATATTTTTATATTTTTCTTAAAATTTGAGTTAATATAGACCACTATTATTACATAAGGAAGATGACACTTTCCCTCTTAGTTTTTTTTTCTCCCATTATTTTTAATGGTGCTGAGCACTGTTTTAAAAGTTTATTAGCACTATTTTTCTGCAAAAAGTAAAAATGACAGTTTTGAAATGACACTTTTTGATAGTACTGCTCTAATTCCACAATTTTGTTCCTAAGTTATAAATTCCTACCCTATCTTATTATCAGATTTCTCTGTATTATGAAGGCATCATGACTTCTACTGTTTCCACAACATCAACACTTCTACTGTTCTACTACCACTGTTTACTGATTTACTATTGAATGTCTAATCCAACTTTATTGATAATTTAATTTATATTTGTTTTTCTAGACCCTATAATGACACAGACTATTAGAAATCCTTCAGAGCTCATATTTCTACAAACTGGAGGCATACCTGTCATGCCCAAAGGCCTATTAAACTGGAATAATGATTATAAGGCCTCATTTACTCTTAGATTTTTTTAGTTGAATAAGAGAGAGTAGTTCTAAATTATTTTATTGACACTGTAATTTAATTTTGAATTATTAAAGTCATACATATATCAGAATAATTTTAAGAGCAAGCATGTACATTCATATTTTGAAAGAGTGCTTGTGGGCAAATCTCGCAGAAATTAAAATAGAATCCTGCAATTGAAAACTACTTGCTGAAAAATTGCCTTGAACACTACTTTGTGACAAGGAAGACTGATTAATAAAAACTGGTCTTACCAAATACTCTAAGCAAAATTTCAAGAAAAATTTCCAAAGCCCAATGTACACTTAAGCCCCAAATCTATTTTATTCTTTCTTTTAATTATATATTTCCAGAGATGAAACTAAGACTTATCTTGAAGTATGAAAGAGTAAATTTTAATTATCTCACTTCACAATGGAAAAATATAAAGGAAATTATTTTGGAAAGTTTAAGAATATGAAGCAGCTGGAAAGTCCTTTAAGGTCTTGGATAATTATATAGCAGGATGTCCATCATATGTAAATGTTTCTAAGTACTCATTGTGAAATCAGATATCATAGAAAGTTGCCATAGCAACAGAATAATAAAAAATAGATCTCTGCTTCACTCATCCTGAGTATATCATAAAACATCTTTCAGTTCTTTGGGAAACACACGTAGGGCTTGTGAAACAAGTCCCAGAGGTGAAGTGGAGGAAGATGACAGCTGTGAATGATCCAGAATGACTGTCTACTCACCAACCCTAAGCTATTCAAAGTCAAACCAAAGTACCAGCAAAGTCAAACCCGGTGACTGTTAGAGCCCCATGATCCCTACCACCAGGCTAATACCTGTAGAACTGAGACACTGAAGCTATGTTGTCCAGGTGCCCCTCTTCCAACTTGGGTAGCACAGGGGAGAAATAGTACTTGTACAAGATCTTGGACAGGAAATCTACCACCAGACTTTGCCTTGGAGTTCATTACTGTCCCCATAGTGATGCTACCTGGCAACAGGCAGAAACCAAAGGCCCTGTTCTCAAGCCGGATATCAAAGATGGAAGTTTTAGACCTCACCTGGCAGGAGGGCAGAGACCTGCAGTGGTGATAAAGACTTGAGATGTGGCCTGCTCCTTGGCAGCCTGAAAGTGGGCCAGCATCAACACCAAGGTTGGAGCTGCACTGTCTGTACAGTTGTGTGCAACAGCATCACCTTTAATGGCCAAGGCATTTTCTTTACCATCCATCCACCAACCTCAGGTATCAAAGTATCTCTAGTCACTGTTCACAAACAAGCACCCAGAGCTGGCCCAGCAGCTACCAGCAAGCGCCTGGATAGGATGGACTTGTGTTTCAGCCTACGTAACTACCGGTTGGGATGCCCCTGTGTAGGTCTTGTGGTTCTTAGACTCAGTTTGAATTCAACTTATTCTCATCCTTGGGGACCAAGGACCAAGTTTCACTAAAAGTACTTAAGAGCACAGTATGGAGCAAGACCTCATTTGCTAAAGGTAAGACAGGGTAGTTAGTCTAAGATTTCACCTTGGAACTCAGTGCCACCTGCTGAAGACTAATGCCAGGAAAATCCTGAAAACTTTCAGCCACAGTGTCCACAGCTTGAGCCCCTGGAACAGGCCCAGTGCCAGGTAGAGACAAGTGACTTCAGCCTCATAGACTTCATACCATGGCTTATTGCAGTAGTCTGAGGTCACATGTCCACCTCAGTAGTAGGCAGCTTGTAGCAGTATGGCACTTAGTTCTGCTCAGTGCTTAGCTCCTTCTCCTTCCTCATCCTTGTCCTCCTTCTCTTCCTCCTCTTCCTCTTCTCCTCCTCCTCTTCTTTTTCTTCTTCTTCTTCTCCTCCTCCTCCTCTTCTTCTTCTTCTTTTTCTTCTTCTTCTTCTTCTTCTTCTTCTTCTTCTTCTTCTTCTTCTTCTTCTTCTTTCTTCTTCTTCTTCTTCTTCTTCTTCTTCTTCTTCTTCTTCTTCTTCTTCTTCTTCTTCTTCTTCTTCTTCTTCTCCTTGTCCTCCTCCTCCTCCTCTTCCTCCTCCTCTTCCTCCTCCTCCTCTTCTTCTCCTCCTCCTCCTCTCCTCCTCCTACTCTTCTTCTTCTCCTTCTCCTCCTCCTCTTCCTCCTCCTCCTCTTTTTCTTCTCCTCCTCCTCTCCTCCTCTTCCCCCTCTCCCCCCTCCTCCTCCTTCTTTTTTGGTTGTAGGCTAAGGGTGTGACATGGCTATGAGCATGACTCAGTGGCTCTTGGCATAGCACAGGAATCTCTCCATTGTTATTCTGCCCAGAGTCAGTCAGAATTCCACAATATTTGACCATAAACTGGGGTTTACGGGCAAGGCATCTGGGCCTACCCCAGTGCTGGGGAGATGCTCATGGGAATGGGGTGTGGGTATACATTATACTTTTGTAGGTACTTCTTCAGTTCTTGCTGAATGACCTACCAGTTGCAGCTTTTGGACAAACCTGGTCCTGGATTGCCCTGTAGTGCTATAGCAATGACAACACATCAGCAACAAAGTGACAGCAAACCTGGCTTTAATGCACCATCTAGTGTTAAAATAGCCTAAGTGACTATAGCTTCAGGGAAAATGAGCAGCCTAGCTAGAATTTCTGGAAAAACAGACTCAAAATCAGATTACAAAGACTGCAAGAAATACCTAATTCTTTAGTGCTTAGACAATATTGTATCATCATAATCTTTCAGGAAAGCATGACCTCACCTAAAAGTCAAAATGAGCCACTAAATACTGCACAGATATTATCAAATATGGATAGACTCTTGGATGAAGAATTAAAACACTTATTTTGAGGAAACTCCATGATTTTCAAGAAAACATAGAAATAATTCAGTACTATAACATAGAAACAATAAACTGAAGCACTTTTTAAAACTCAAAAATCTATGTGCTGAAAAATAACTAAACAAAATGAAGAATGCAATGGAAAAAAATCTATGGCAGGATAGGCAAAGAAAAGAAAGAACTAGTGATGCAAAGATAGATTAATTGAAAATACACAGTATCAGGAGAGGAGAAAAAGAAAGATTGGAAAGGGGTAAAGAAAAATTATAGTAACTTCAGGTTAGTGAATTACAAGAGGGATTTCAACATGACAATAGGGTGGTGAAGAAAGCTTTCCCTAAAAAATAAGAGAAAAATTTCCAAGCCTACAGAAGGATACAAATATCAGTGTCAAAGGTCAAAGGTCATCAGTAATACTTAGCTCAACCGATTCTATCCCAAGACCTATTGTGTTTAAGCTCTCAAAGGTGAAATATAGAAAAGAGCATCAAGGCAAAGAGGGAAAAGAAAATAATAAAATAAGGATGTTCCAGTTTTTGTGACAGCAGACTTCTGAACAGAAACTTTCTAGGAAGGAATGAGTGCCAAGTGATTTTCATGGTACTGAAGGAAAAAACCGCTAATCAGGAATACTGAACCTAGCAAAGGTACCTTCGAGAAATGAAAGAGAGATAAAGACATTCCCTGACAAATAAAAGCTGAGAGAATATATATCGACCTACCTGGCGTACAAGAGATACTGAAGGGAGTTTTGAAATTGAAAGAAAGAGACATTAATGAGTAAGAAGAAAACATCTGAAGATATAAAACTCACTTTGTACAGACAAATTCAGAATTCTGTAATACTGTAAATAGGGTATCTAAATCATTCACATCTTTAGTATTAATATTAAAATTTAAAATAATAATGACTACATTAATTCATAAAAGGATAGGCAATATAAAAAGATGTAAAATTGAACACAAAGAATTCAAAATATGGGGAGGAATGAGAACAAGTGTAGAGTTTACTTTTACTAGTACATATATTTTGTATCTTATTTTTTCTTTTCTTTAAAACCATGTTAATCTTCTATCATTTCAATATAATTTGATATATTCACAAGGATTTTTGTATTCATTATGGTAACCAAGGAGCAAAAGTCTACATTAGACAAATCAAGAATAATGAGCAAGGAAGCAAAACATATTACTACAGTAGATCACTTAACCACAAAGGAAGTCTGTAAGGAAGGTGAAACAAAAGAAAAGAACTACTGTTAAACTAGGAAACAAGTTATAAAATGGCTGGAGTAAAATCATACCTATATAATTACCTTAAATGTAAACAAACTACATTTTCCAGTTAAAAGATGTGGAGTGACTAAAGGGATAAAAATGCACAACTATGGAGTTCTTACAAGAAACTCACTTCATTTTCCCTTTGCACAGACTAAAAATAAACAGATGAAATATTTCATGCACATGGAATCCAAAGAAAGGTTGAGTAGCAACATACTCAGAAAAAACAGATTTTAAGTAAAAAGAGGTAATCAGAGACAAGGAAGGTCACTATAAAATAATAATGAGATCTCTTCATCAACAGGAAATAATTCTAAATATATGTGCATCTAATATTGGAGGACCCAAATATATAAAGCAAATATTATACCTAAAGGGAAAAATAGAGTCCTATAAAATAACAGTAAGAAATTTTAACACCGCACTTTCAGCAATGGATAGATCACCCAGACAGGAAATAAAAAAACAGCAGGGTTAATTGACACCCTAGATTTGGTGGACCCAACAGATACCTACAGAACACTCCCTCCAACAGCTTCAAAATACACCTTATTCTCATCAGCACATGAGACTTTCTCCAGGGTAGATTAGATGAGTAGCCACAAAACAAATCTTGGCAAATTTAAAACAATTGAAATTATGTCAACTATCCTTTCTGTCTGCAGTGCAATGCCACTAGAAAGCAATAGCAAGAATAACTTTGGAAGCAATTTAAATTCATGAAATTTACACAACTTACTCTCGAACAACAGTCGATCAGGAAAGAGATTCAGAAGGAATTTCTTTAAAATGTTGAAGCCTTGAAGCCGAAGAAGGTGGAAACATGACACTTGTCAAAACCCGTGGGGTGCAGCAGGAGTGGTGGTGAAAAGGACGTGTACAGCACTCAACGCCTATATTTAAAAGTAGAAAGACTGCACATACCCTCATGCTGCTCCTCCAGAAACAAAACAAGAACTAACCAAACCCAAAATAGTGGAAGAAAAAGCAATAAACATCATTCATTTTAACTGAAAGAGAGAGGACTCAAATAAATAAAATCAGACATGAGAATGGAGACATTACAACTGATGCCACAGAAATACAAAACAAGATTAAAAAACAAATTTGATAATTTGGAAGCAGTAGACAAATGACTAGATTCATACACCTTACCAAAATTGAATCATAAAGAAATAGAAAACCTGAAGACCCAAAATAAGTAACAAAATTGAACCAGTAATAAGAAGTCCCCATCCAAGTATGACCTCACTTCTGAGTCCTATCAATCATTTAACAGAGAACTAATATGAATTCACCTTACACTGCTACAAAAATAGCAGAGGGAATTTTTCTAAACTCATTTCATGAGGCCAGCATTACCTTGACACCAAAACCAGAAAAGGAAACATACATGAAAATAATGTAGAAACCAATATTCTTGATTATCATTAACAAAATAAAGGTTGAAAGCCACATGATTAGCTCAGTCGATACAGGAAATAATGTTTGGTAAAATTCAACATGGTTAATGATAAAAATGCTAAACAAATTAAGAATAGAAGAAACATAACTCAGTATAACAAAGGCCATTTATAATAGGACAATGGCTGACATTAAGCTGAAAGGGAAAAGTCTGGCAGTTTTCTTTATAGGATCAAAGCAAGAATGTCCACTTCACTCTCTTCTGTTCAACATAGTAACTGGAATCCCAGCCAAAGCATTCGGTAAGAAAAATAAAAATTATCAAAATGGCAAATTGGAAATCAAATTATCACTGTTTATAGATGATATAATCTAGTATATGGAAAATCACAAAGATTCTACAACAACAATAAGATATAATAAAAGATTTCAGGAAAGTTGCAAGATATAAAATGAGTATACAAAATCAGTAGTGTGTATACAAATAGCAACATATCTGAAATAGAAATCAAGAAAGCAATAATATTTACAGTAGCTACAGGAAACTCCCCAGAAATAAACTGAGTCAAAGAGATGAAAGCTCCCTAAAACTGGCACTATAAAACATTGATTAAAGAAATTAAAGAAGACACACACAAATGGAAAGTCTAGTGCTTATGTATTTATTGGAAGAATCAATAATGATAAAATGTCTATATTACTTGGAGTGATCTGAAGATTCAAAGCAATCCTTGTCAACATAGAATTCTTCACAGAACTAGAAAAGTAATCCTAAAATTTTTATGGAACCACAAAAAAGTACTAATGGCCTGGGCAATCTTGCACAAAAACACAAAGTGGGAAATATTATACTACCTGACTTCAAAGTATACTGCAAAGCTATAGTAGTCAAAACATCATGGTATTGGAACAAAAACAGATATATCAACCCATGGAACAAAATAGAGAACCTAGAAATAGACATATGTATGGTCTACCTTTTTGAAAAAGGTGCTGTGCATATGCATGGAGAAAGGATAGTCTTTTCAATAAATGGTTTTGGGAAAATTGGTTATACACATACTGAAGAGGAAATCTATACTCTATCTCATCAGTTACAAAAATGGAACAAAGACTAAAATGTAGTAGCTGAAACAATTGGACTACCTGAAGAAGATATAGAGGGAATGCTTCAGGTATTAGAATAGGAAAGACAATTTTTGGACAAGACCCAAAAAACACATAAAATAAAAGCAAAAATAGAGAAAGGAGATGTTGTCAAATTAAAAATCATCTGCATAGAGAAAGAAATAATCATTTTTAAGTAAAGAGAAAATTTGGAGAATATGAACAACACATTTTGAACTATGGGTCTGACAAGAGCTGAGATTCAGAATATATAAGGAATTCTAAATCTCAATAGCTAAAATCTCAACTCAATTGAAAAATGGGCAATACAACTAAACTGACATTTTTCAAAAGAAGATATATGTATGGCTAACAGGAATGTGAAAAATTGCTCAACATCCCAAATCATCAGGAAAATGTAATTCAAAACTTAATATATTTGGCTGTTTGATAATAGCCATTCTCATTTCAGTGTGAATCACTACTATCAAAAGAATAAAGGTAACAAGTATTGGAGAAGCTGATGAATGATGAAATAAACTGTAGTATCTACACACACTGGAATAGTAGTCATTCATATGAAGACTGAAAGTCTCCATTTGCAAAGACAAATCACTGTGTTAAGTGAAATAAGCCAGGTAGAGAAAGAGAAGTACTGTATGATTTAACTCTTCTGTGAAATCTTTAAAAAGTTGACCACAGAATTTAAGAATGAAATAATGTGAAAAGTGAAGAAAATAAGGGGTAGAGAGAAATTGGGGAAGGTTAATTTGGAGATATTCAGTTAATAAGAGCTAATAAGAGAAATTCTGCTGTGACATTACACCCTATGATGACTAAAGATAAAGATTTTATACTATATATATCTGAAAAAGCTAAAAGAATTTTGAATGTTTTCATCATAAAGGATAAATGCTTGAGGACCTAGATGTGTTTAATCTGATTTAAACAGAGCACAATGTAGGAACACACTGAAATTTTATATGCTGCTTCATTAATATGTACACTATTCACGTTGTTATGTAATGGTTGAAGCAATACATTTAATTTAAACAAAAAAATCTATTCAAAAGCTCTGATAGATTTTTGAACATTAAGAATGATTTCCTTGTGCCAATAAAAACAATCACACACTTTACAAAACTTACCCTTTCTATACGTTTTTACTGGCATAGAAATGTCTCCCCAAAGTTTCCTCCATAATGTGTTTTCTTACTAAGCTACCATCATTGCATCCTTCATTATAGCTCAATAAACTATCACACACTTATCTCCACCAATATTGAAAAATCTTTTGACCAGAGTCAGCTTACATTTATGATAAAAATTCTAAAGGAAATGTGTTAGTTATTTCTCTTGTCCTCCAAGGCACTTTTCATATTTGTAATCTTCTGTGAGAGGGAGTGATATTTTGCTAACACCTGAAAATAAAAAAGATATATAATGAAAATAAAGAAGAATTAAAACACTTCTGGAATCCAAAGGCACAGGGTAAGCATTCCTATTCCAAAAGGTAGAAATAGGGAGATAGAAAGGAACGGGACCAAAGCAAGACCAAAATCCATCAGGGCAAACATTAAATCATGTAGCTCCATGTCCAGCACGCAGGGCAGTCTGTGACAAGATGTCCCCTGCAAAAGACTCGGGCCCCTGTGGCACTGATGGTGGTTATAACCCTCAGAGCTGTAATCTCTTGGTCAGGTTTGTTTACTTCTTGCACCTTTTCTCAGATCTTCGACATTCCTGGCTTTTTCATCAACCTGGAGTCTCTATTGCACTGAAATCACCCTCATGGTGTCACGCACTGCCCTTTCAGAGACACACTGCCTGGCTAGATGCCTGCATGGCTGAGTATGGTGAACAGAATGGTGGAATTGATTCCCATTCCCTAGGCTGAAGCATGCTGTCCTGGGGCTCTCTTCTTAAAGCAGTCTTTTCACCTTTGCAATTTTGAGCCTGCAAATGGTGGAGTCCTGATCTTTTTTGTGATGCCTCCCTGACATATTATCTATGGTCCTGTTCCAAAGTGCTTGGCTTTTTAATGCTAATCTTTTGAGCAACTAATTTCTCCTCTGCACCACCTTTGCAGGCCCCAAATTTACAGGACCTTCCTTTCTGGCCAAACTCAAAACTTTTAAAATCATTCTGCTGGGCCATTTGCTCTTGATTCTCAGTGCAGGGCTGGCTAAACATCCCCAGCAGTAGTCATGCCACTGTCTCAACATTAGACTGCCTTTAAATTTCTGTGCCAGATTACTTAATCTGCTGCCTCTAATCTCAGTCTTCCACAATGTCTCAGTACAAGAGCAAAATGTAGACATATTTTCTGCCAAAGCATAACACACATGGCCTGGAGTCCAACTGCCAGTGCAGTCCTTACTCCCAACTGCAACTTCCTGAGCTTGCCCTTTACTGGCTTCATTACTATTAGCATTCTGATCTTCTGAGCTCTGACTAAAATCTCTCATCAAGCTTGGCTCACAGCATTCTAGGGCTGCTTCTCCAAGTAGCGTCTCCAAATTCCTCCCACAAGCTAGTTCCAAAACCCTCTGAGCCACACGATCAGGTCATCACAGAGGTAGCTCCACTCTCAGTACCAAAATCTGTTTCAGTCACTTATTGCTGGGATGCAATACCTGACATGCGCAATTTAAAGGAGCAAAGGTTGATTTGGGCTTACAATTTGTAGATGTTTCAGTCCGTAGTCAGCTGGCTCCAAGGCAGGGTGGCATGGCAGAGGAGAACCAGCCCATGGCAGGGTAGGCAGGAAGCAGGGAGACATCAAGTGAGGAGGGAGGGAGATAGATATTTCCAGGCCACACTACCAGTAACCCACCTCCTCTAACCTGGTTTCATCTCCTCACATCACACTTAGCTATAAATTCATTAGTGGAGTAATTCAGTGATAAGTGTCATGCTTTCATGATCCAATCACCTCCCTAAGCCCCACCTTTGAGCAAATGAGGCTTTGAGCAGTCATCTACATGTCAACCATAACAGGAAATAAGATGAAAAATATATATTTAACATAAAAATATGTTACATGGTTTAGTCTCACAGATAGCATATTATTAAATAATATTAGAAAATTACAAAGGTTTCCACTAAGATTAGGTACAAAGCATAGATGCTCATGATCTTCATTATTTGCCATTATAGTAGAAATATTATACAGGACAATGAATAATGGAAATAAATTAGAGACATAAGAAAGGTTAAGCTAGAAACAAAACTATCTCAATTTGTAAATAATACAGTAATATCCTTATATACTCCAGAAAATCAGTATTAAAACCAGGTCTAATAGTTAGTACATTGAGTGAGTTAACAGGACATAAAGTTTACACAAAAGCTCAAAAGCCCTCACATATAATAAATAGATTTAGAAAATATAATATCTAAGATTGCTCCTTTTAAGATTGCAACAAAGATTAAATACAGAGAAAGAAATTTAACAAGAGGTGCAAAATTTCTATGAAGAAAAAAATTTTAAAGCTCTTGAAATGCACCGTAACATGTTTGGATTTTTTAGATATAATAAAATCATAGAATTAGATACAAATACATATGGAAAGTTAATATAGGACAAGCTGGGCTGGGGGATTTAGCTCAGTGGTTCTGGTGCCTGCCTCGCAAGCGTAAGCTCCCAAGTTCAATCCCCGGTACCAAAAAAAAAGAAAAATAGGATAAGCTGGCATCTTAATTCACTGGAATAAGAACTGACTTTTTAGTATATAGTAGTGAAACATCCAGGTAGCTAATTGAAGAAAATTAAAATTAAATTTCTAGGGCCAGGGATCTAGCTCAGTGGTTCCAGTGCCTGCCTTGCAAGTGAGAGGTCCCAAGTTTGATCCCTGGTACCAAAAAAACAAAGGGATGAAGAAAAATTAAATTTCTATCTCACATCATACACTTGAATAAGCTGTAAAAGGATTATCTAACTATGAAAAATATAGCCACAGATACAGTAGAAGAAAACATTGGAGAATTTGTCTTTAATCTCAGTGCAGCACAAGCCTTCATAAGTGATTTACCATCCAAAGACAGTGAAAGGAATGATTATTAAAGTTGATACCATAAAATAATAATTTTCTGTAACTAAAATATCTTAAACAAAAAACAATTGGTTAATTTATAAAACGTACTGGTAAAACAGACAAACAACAAATAGCCCTTGCAAGTTAGAGGACAAAGTATTTAAAATCTTGATTAAAAAATAAGAAAAATGGAAGTGATCAAGAGATGTGTGGGCAGGGAGGGAAAGAAGGGAAAGGAGATGAGGAAAGGAATAAGATGTGCCATGTACATATATCAACGTGCCACAAGGAATGTAAATGTTATATACCACACACATTGATAAACTGCAATGAAAAATGAAGTCTTATCATGGACAAGGCTACACATCGCATAAAACTCTAGGGCTGGGGATTTAGTACAGTGGTTCTGCTGCCTGCTTTGCAAGCACAAGTTCCCAAGTTCAATCCCTGGCACTGGAAAAAATAAATAAATAAATAAATAATTCACTCCAAAATCAAAAGAAGTGTTAAAGTTTTTGTAAATACAGTCAAATATCATTCATAATTGAATAAAACAGGAAAAGTAAAAAATAAAAAAATATGACCAGAAAATTTGCAAAAATCTGAAAAATCATCTTCAGATATAAAAAAATTTTGAATTATTCAAATTTTTTATAATTGGAGAAATTGTAGTGCTAAGACATCACTTATATGATGTTAAAATTGTATCCATCTAACATCACATTCTTGCAGAGTACATACACTGTATTTTCATATATATTATATACATGAATATGTAGGTGAATTTTATATATGTAATTCTTACATATTACTACAAATGGATTTGTCATCCTTGAAAAAAAAATTGAATACAAGGAGAGAGGAAAAGCTAAACTAAACACTGTAGTAATTGACTGGAATCGGTGGCAGAATGTTAAACTAACTCACACTGTAGATAATAATACAGATGGACAGACATACACAGAAATAGAGGTCAGTGTGGGACTAGGTTAGCACAGACATGTTCTTTGATGTCACTGGTGGTAAATGGGACTTGAAGGAATGACACAAAGTAGCACTGAGAGTAGCTAGGGCCCAGGTCTTGGAAGTCCTTAGTAGAGGAGAAAGGGTTGTCAGAGGGCACCAAAGGCATCCAGAGGGAGCTCCGGGGGTTTAAACTAAAACAATTTAAGTCAAAACTAATGATCATATTGGATCTTAACACATACTAAAATAAGTGCCCAGAGTACATTTTAATGTAAATTAATAATTGATATTAATATTCCTAAACAAACTAAATAATATTGTATATTACAAAGATAATAAAACAATAGGTTATTTCATTGAGGGTGGTATGATGATTGGATTTGGTGACTAGAAAATACCAAATGCTTTTGGCTAGTTGGTAAGACACATGAAAAGCGGAGGATGGGAAAGAAGTTTTACAAAATTTCAGGAACTTGTCACGTGGTGAAATTTTTCAGTGCTCTCCAGCAAGTTGAGATATGAGTGAAGGATTAATTCCTTCCTATCACAAATAGAGAATAATTGTACCAAGAAAAAGTTTTTGGATTTTGAAATCAACATCTTCCTAACTTGGGTGGTCTTCCTTCCCACTTACCAATGATCTCCAAAAGCTAACCGTTTCGAGTAGAGCCCTAGATAGAAGAATGTGTAGCAGGCTGAGGCTGCCATAAACTTGCACAACCATGTGAGAATGATGAACCAACAGATCCATTTATATTTGAAGAGTGTGTGGAAGGTAATGAAGAGGGAGTCTTAGGTGAATCCTAGCAAGCAATATGGAGCTTGCTTTGCCATCTTTCGAATGATTTTGCTGGGCCTCCTTAGAGTATGAACACCTCGCTATGCGCATGAGGTTGCCATGCACCCTGAGCGGCTCATGAAGAGTTAGATGGTGCCTGAGTACATGGGACTGCTTTCAGCATGGGAAGCCTTGCACAGTTCTCATTCTGACGGGAATAAAAGCTTATTCTGGACCGGAATTGCCCTACTGCCCATTGCGCTTTCGTCAAAACCAGCCCGCATTGATTTATCAGAGCCTCTATATATCATCATGTTACTCTTGCCAAGGGACTCATTATTTCTCAGCAGTACATACCATTATTTCTGCTCAAGGAATTCATTATATAGCAAAGAAAGTGAGATCACTAAAAATTTTGTAAGGAAATTACAGTCAACTCAGCTTTTAATACTAGAAATATGCATTTATTGTAAAACTTTAAAATATAAAGTTATCCTACTCCTGACCTCCCAGTTCTGTTCTAAAAATTTAACACACAAGAACGTTTTACTCAGCTGGGGATGTAGCTCAGTGTTAAAGCATTTGCCTAGCATGTACAAGGCTCTGGATTTAATCTTTAATCTTCAGCACTGCAAATAATAATAGTGATTGAAATGATAATAATAACACTTTGACTGAACACTGACTATAGTGCTGACTTCTACTGATTTCTAGATATATATAAGCTATGCTTTCTGCCCTAAAGAAACTAGGAAACAACCCTATATAAAATTCAGGAAGTGATTAAAAACTGTAGGAAAAATATTTGAAATAATGGGGTTCATGAAATATTGTACAATGCATAGTGTTCCATTATATTAGTGTGCCTTAAAGGGCAAAGACTCAATAATTTGAATATATGCTAGCTGGGAAAACAGTCTTCTGTCAATAAAACAATTTTATGTCTTCAAATGAAGTTAAGCAGCTTCATTTTTGGATGTAATTTGATTACATTATTTATAAACACTTACATGTACATGGATTACAATTTCCCGGGTACAGCCTTAAGTACCTTACAAATATTTATGTGGATTTGACCCAATATTAATGAATTATTCATTTGAATGATAACATGTTTCCCTGGCCATCCAGCTCAGGGAATGTGGAAGAGAAGATAGCACTGTGGGAGGCTGAGTAAAGTGCGTCCCGGGGACTCTGTACATCACCACATCAGCCATCATGCAAATCTGCTTAGACCCAGGTCTGACTGGTTTCATTCCCATCTCCCATGGCCCTTTCATTCCTCTGGAAAACGTGCATATGAGAGATGGAATGTTCTTTCATTCTGAAAGTCAGCACCTAAAGTTTATGAACACACTTTGATGCATCAGACTCTACCCTGTTGACTCCCCAAAGCATGATGTAACACAAGAAAGGTGTATGTAACTGGAAAATTAACATTTGACTCATTTAGTTTTCCTTCAATTGATGATCAGGGAGATCAACTTGGAGAAGAATACATAAGAGATATGCTGAAGGGCTGGGGATTTAGCTCAGTGGTTTTGCTGCCTGCTGCACAAATGCAAGGACCCAAGTTCCATCCCTGGTACAAAAAAAAAGAGAGATGCTGAGAAAACGAGAAAGAGCAAAACCTGTTGAGAATCTGGGTTCCACTTCAAATGTCCACCTTTTCTAAAGGCTTTTCTCTCAAGATAGGGTGCCTGTGTCTGTGCCTGTGAATGTGCATGCTTGGTTCTGGGGCAACTTAGGGATCTTTTTCTATGGGTTGTTTTGCTTTGTTTTGTTTCATTTCCTACCTATAAGCCACGCTTCCTTTAGGAATAAGGAGTTCAAAAGACCCCATTAATAAGCAAATTGTTTACCTTCGTGTATCCTTTCAGCTTATGAGTGTGTCATTTCAATTTCATAAAAGCAGGACATTTACTGGCTTTATAAAGCTAGGATTGTTACGGAGGAACAGTGCATTGTCCTTGAATGAGTTGTGTGGCCAAAGGAACTATGAATCAGACTTGAGTAAACTGTCCTCTCTTCTCAGCCCACACTAAACCCAAGGAATAAATAAAAACAACTATCACTGTGAGCACACCCTACCAAGGTCACCAGTCGCACGGAACATGCTGAATCAGCCTGTGCCCTGGCAACAATCCACTGGACAACCCCACCCGCTCCTCGGTACAGCCACCTGGTTCCACTCTACAAAGGCACAGAGGACACTGGACCACCAGACCACAGTACTGAGTCCCACTGCTCTTGGCCAAGAGGTAGAGGCTTCTGAGATGCAGTCCCACTGTTCCTGGTCCAGAGGAAGGGGCTTCCCAGGCACCATCCCTCCCACTGCTCCCAGGCCACAGGAAAGGGCTTTTGGGCCACCATCCCTACCGCTGCTTCTGGCCCCTGTCCCACCTCTCCCAGCTTAGAGGAGATAATCTGTGCAGGCACCAACAGCACACCCCCCACACAATCAAAATGAGAAAACACATAAATAAGTCTCAACACCAGACTTCCAGATCACCTACAGCAACCCCAAAGGGAAATGAGATGGAACACTCTGATACTCAAACACCTGGACCCACTGAACTGGCAACAAAAGGGGATATGGAAAAGATGAAATCAGAAATAACTTCTCAGATAACAGGAGAAATTGTGCTCCTAGTGCAAGACATGATTAATAAATCTAGAGAGGACCTGAGGAACATGATGGAATCCCAACACAAGAAACAAATGGAATCCATAAAACAGATGCAAATAGATTTCCAGGACATGAAAAACTCCATTGAAAGTCTACACAGTAGAATGAGCCAATGTGAGGACAGAGTTTCAGATATAGAAGATAAGATTGCAATTAATGACCAGGAAAAGAAAAATTGCTTCAAAATTATAAGGGAACATGAGAAATCAATCCAGCAGCTGCTAGATGATGCAAAGAAGAATAACATAAGACTGATTGGAGTCGATGAAGAAACAGGAGAGAGTGCAGATGACATAAAAAACTCTTCACAGAAATAATGGCAGAAAACTTCCCAAGCAGGGGAAAAGACCTTGACATACAGGTAAGTGAACCATATAGGACTCCAAATAGACTTGATCAAAAAAAATCTACACATAGGCATATAATTGATAAGATTCCAGAAACTCAACAGAAGAACAAAGATCTACAAGCAGTTAGAGAAAAGAAACAAATCACATACAAAGGAAAGCCCATCAGAATCACAGAAGACTTCTCAATGCAAACCCTCAAGGCAAGAAGAGCTTGGAGTGACATATTTCAAGCCCTAAAGGAAAACAGCCTCCAACCCAAATTGATGTACCCTGCAAAACTATCTTTCAAAATTGATGGAGAAATAAGATACTTTCATGACAAAGAGCACCTTAGGAACTTCATGAATACCAAACCAGCACTCCAAAAAATTTTAGACAATACCCTAGGAACAGACATTGAAGATCACAACCTCAGGAAACAAAGCAGAATGAACCCATCTGACATGACAAGAAATTAAATGTGAAGGGGGAGAACCCAACAAAAAGAAAAAGTCATGGCAATGACAAGTCAATACATTTCAGTTATAACCATCAATGTTAATGCTTTCCATTCACCAATCAAAAGAAATAGACTGGCAGAATGGGTCAAGAAGCAAAATGCAACAATATGCTGCATACAAGAAACACACTTCATTCAAAAGAAAACTCACAGACTGAAAGTTAAAGGGTGGAAAACAATACTCCATGAAATGGGAACCCCCAAAAAAGCAGGACTAGCTATCCTCTTTGCAGATCAAGTAGATTTCAAACCAACACTGATTAAGAGAGATGAAGAAAGACACTACATCCTTGTAAAGGGAACAATCCAAGAGGAAGAGATGACAATCATGAATATCTATGCACCAAACACTAGTGCACCCAACTATGTAAAACAAATACTAATGGACATAAAAAGTCATATATGCACTAATACAATTGTAGTGGGGGACCTCAACACCCCACTGTCACAAATAGATAGATAAACTAGAAAAAAAATCAGTAATGAAATACTAGAACTCAATCGAACTCTTGAACAAATGAACTTAACAGATGTTTACAGAGTCTTCCACCCCACAAAATCAGAATACATATTCTTCTCAGCTGCACGTGGGTCATTCTCCAAAATAGACCACATACTCACACATAGAACATGTTTAAGTAAGTGCAAAGGAATTGAAGTTATCCCCTGTATATTATCAGACAATAGTGCAATGAAATTGGAGATCCATAGCAAAACAAACTCAAAATATTTCTTAAAAACATGGAAATTGTACAACACACTTCTGAATAACCAATGAGTCACAGAGGAAATTAAAGGAGAAATCAGACAGTTCCTTCAATTAAATGACAATGACAATACAACATATCGGAATCTATGGGACACAATGAAAGCAGTCTTATGAGGGAAATTCCTAGCAGTGAATATGCATATTAGGAAAACAGAATGAGCCCAATTCAACAACCTGATGCTGAACCTCAAGCTTCTAGAAAAAGAAGAGCAGGACAACCCCAGAGCTCATACAAGGGAGGGAATTATAAAGTTCAGAGGAGAAATCAATGCAATGGAGACTAAGAGAACAATACAAAAAAATCAATGAAGCCAAGAGTTGGTTCTTCGAAAGAATCAACAAAATTGACAAACCCTTAGCCAACGGTATCAGAAAAAGGAAAGAAAAGGCCCAAATCCATACAATTAGGAAGGAAAAGGGTGAAATTGCAACAGACCCAGCAGAAATCCAGAGGATCATCAATACCTACTTCCAGAACCTATGCACCAATAAGATGGATAACACAGAAGAAATGGACAGATTCCTAGGTACATATGAATTACCAAAGTTGAACGAAGAAGACCTAAAAATTCTGAACAACCCAATATCAACCAATGAAATTGAAAATGTAATTAAAAACTTATCAACTAAGAAAAGCCCGGGCCCTGATGGCTTCACTGCTGAATTCTACAAGACATTTAGAGAGGAACTACTGCCACTACTGTATAAATTCTCCAATGAAATTGAAAGGGAAGCAATACTCCCAAATTCATTCCTGGAAGCAAGCATCACCTTGATCCTCAAAGCAGAGAAAGGCCCAACCAAAAAGGAGAACTATAGGCCAATCTCACTAATGAACATAGATGCAAAAATCCTTAATAAGATACTGGCAAACAGAATGCAGAAAATCATGAAGAAGATCATACACCCTGATCAAGTGGGATTCATCCCAGGGATAGAGGGATGGTTCAACATACACAAATCAATCAATGTAATACACTATATCAATAGAGCCAAGGACAAAAACCATATTGATTATCTCCATAGATGCAGAAAAAGCATTTGACAAAATCCAACATGCATTTATGATAAAAACCCCACAAAAAATTGGAATAGATGGTCTCTACCTCAAACTGATAGAAGCCATCTATGAAAAACCAACAGCCAATATCATACTAAATGGTCAAAAACTGAAATCTTTCACATTAAAATCAGGAACAAGACAAGGATGTCCACTATCACCACTCTTGTTCAATATAGTTCTGGAAACATTAGCCACAGCAATGAGACAAGAAAAAGAAATAAAAGGAATAAAGATAGGAAATGAAGAAGTCCAATTGTCATTATTTGCAGATCACATGATACTCTATATAGAAGACCCCAAGAACTCCACCAAAAGTCTTCTAGACTTAATAACCAAATTCAGTCAAGTAGCTGGTTACAAGGTCAACACACAAAAATCAATAGCTTTCCTCTACACCAATGACAGACTCACGGAGAGAGAAATAGGGCAAATAATTCCTTTCACAGTAGCATCCAAAAAACTGAAATTCCTAGGAATCAACCTAACAAAAGAAATCAAAGACCTCTTCTCTGAAAACTATGGCACTCTGAAAAGAGAGATTGAAGATGATACCAGAAAATGGACAGACATCCCCTGCTCCTGGGTAGGAAGGATTATTATAGTGAAAATGTCCGTACTTCCAAAACTGCTATATAGATTTAATGCAATTCCAATTGAGATCCCAGCAGCATACTTCAAGCACCTTGAGAAAACAATCCAAAAATTCATTTGGAACAAGAAGAGACCCAGAATAGCAAAAGCAATTCTAGGTAACAGAGACATGGCAGGGGGTAGCACAATCCCCAACCTGCAACTATACTACAAAGCTACTGTGATAAAAACAGCATGGTACTGGCAAAGAAACAGACCTGAGGACCAGTGGAACAGAATAGAAGATGCAGACACAATGCCAGACACACTCAGCCATCTCATCTTTGATAAAGGAGCCAAACACCCTCACTGGAGGAAAGATAGCCTCTTTAATAAATGGTGCTGGAAAAATTGAGCTTCAACTTGCCAAAGATTAAAACTAGACCTGTATCTCTTGCCATGCACTAATCTAAAATCAAAATGGATTAAAGATCTAAATATTAAAATAGAAACTCTGAACCAGTTGGAACAAAGGTTAGGTAGAACTCTTGAAGACATCAGTGTAGGAAAAGATTTTATGAACAAAACCTCAGTTACCCATGAACTAGCACAAACAATCAACAAGTGGGATCTCTTCTTATTAAAAAGCTTCTGCACAGCAAGAGAAACCACCAGCAGTGTGAAGAGACAACCCACAATTTGGGAAAAAATCTTCACCTGCTCTTCCTCAGACAAAGGTCTACTATCTTAAATTTATAAAGAACTTAAAAAGATCAGACCTCCCAAATTTAAAGACCCAATCTGAAAATGGGCATGTGAAATGAACAGACATTTCTCAAACAAAGAAGTAGAAATAGCAAATAAATACATGAAAAAATGTTCAACATCACTGGTCATTTGAGAGATGCAAATGAAAAAAATTCTGGGATTCTACCTCACCCCAGAAAGAATGGCTGCTATCATGAAATCAACCAATAACAAATGCTGGCAGGACTGTGGGGAAAGAGGAACCCTGCTCCACTGCTGGTGGGAGTGTAGACTGGTACAAGCACTGTGGAAATCAGTATGGAGATACCTCAAAGAACTAGGACTGGAAGTCCCATTTGACCCCACTATTCCACTGCTGGGGATCTTCCCCAAAGAATTAAAAGAATCATACCACAGTGATATATGTGCACCCATGTTCATAGCAGCATAGTTTGTGATAGCTAAATCTTGGCAACAGCCCAAATGTCCATCAACTGGAGCGTGGATAAAGAAAAAGTGGGGTTTTTAAATAAAATGGAGTACTACTCAGCCATAAAAAATGAGAAATTAGAGACATTTATAGCTAAGTGGATCCACATTGAGGCTATACTCTTAAGTGAAATAAATAGAACACACATGGATAAATACCAAATAGTTTCTCTGGTGTGAGAAACTAAAAGTGTAAATAAGGAATAAAATGTATAATAGGTAATGTGAAATAGGAAGAAAAGGGGCAAAGGGGAAGGAAGTGGGAGGGCTAGGGGAAAAGATAGAAGGGAATGGGATTAATATGAGAAAATGGAAAAATAGGACCAAAATCTTTGTAAATAGGGAGGACTGGAGGGGTTGAAGGGAGGGCTGGGCAATGGTGAAAAATAAGAACCAAGAGAGACTATGCAAAGGTGCAAATTTCCAATGATGAATGGCATTATATTGTATACCTAAAATATACCAATGATTAGAATGAATAATCAATAACGCAAAATAGGAAGAAAAGGTCCAAAGGGGTAGGGGTAGTGGGAGTGGCAGGGGAAAGGAAAGAAGGGAAAGGAAAAATTATGAGAAATGGAAAAAACGGAAATTAAGTCTTTGTAAATAGGGAAGTGTGGAGGGGGTGAAGGGAGGGCTAGGAATAGGGAAAAAATAAGAACCAAGATGCATTATGTAAAGGTACAATTCCCAATGAGAAATGTAATTGTGTTGTATACCTACAATGTACCAATAAAAGAATTTAATAAAAAAAACAAAACTATCACTACAATATACAAAGACTCTTATGTGCTGTAAGCCGATAATCAAGTGAGAGGATCTTGAATCTTTCTTCTTTTGGATCGTTACACCCATCTTGCAGTCAGGTTTCTCATCTAGTTCTCCCCAAGAGGGCTTCTCCCTTTTTCTCCGAACGTATTTTTGTCTATTGCCTTCAGGCTGTTGCTGAAATTTTCAATTTTTGAGAGTCAATGAAGAATTATATTCAGAAAATGGCCGTGAATCTTAACAGACTTGTGACAATGATTCTCCTCACCTCTGCTGTGTTCTGAACTGTAGATTTCCATTCCTTTCTCATGGGCACAGCATGTGTAATTTATCACCCAGGTAAAGCTCGCACAATCCACAATAAACAGTGCTGGGAAAATGCGGCCCAGTATGAGCAGAGATGCGGCAATGGTGATTCCTAAGGAGACAACCATGGCAGAGTAACAGCAGAGTCGGTACGGAGCTCTTGAGATTTGGCTGCTGGAGTAAATGTCTGTGTGTATTTTGCTGACACAGCTTTCCCCATGCTCCAAGTCTACAGTTGCAGTCAGGTGAAGTTGAAGAACAAGGTGAGATAGTTTTCTGTTTTCAAAGATTCCTAAATGTTGCATGGAATTTTCCAAGTCATCATTCAGTGTTTCGAAAAGAGGAGCAGTAAGAAGGGAAAAGAGCATTCCATAAATATGACTTGGGAAAACGGAATTGATTCCACATAATTGAACAGCCTGAAGACATAATTTTCTGAATAAGTATTTCCCACTCATTATGGTATTCTGCTGCCTGCTGCTCTTCCTCTTCCCCTATTCTTAGATTTTGAGTAATGAGAGAAGCAAACCTGAGATCAGATAAAATGTCATTTTTATTTCTCCTGCAGATCCAGGTTTAAGATTTTTATTACAGGTATCAAAATCCTGGGCTTTGTCATGAATCAAATTTTCCATTCCTGTCAAATTTAACACTGGATCACATGAATTCCAAAACTATATTTCCCACCCATTTTTACCATCTCCTAAATCTGCTTCCAAGACCTAAATAAAAAATTATAGGAAATAAATAGAATCTTTAGAGCTGGAGAAGTGATAAGATAGATTAGTAGTGAATGAGTGTTGTAGTGTACAGGTTGCTTAGGCAAACATGTTTTTATTGTCTGAATTAGTAAAACACCTACAAATGCAATGGTCTTTAGGCTTAAAATGGGAAATACACTTTGAGTATTTGTGCAATAAAATACTTTAGAATGGTGAAACAAAAAACTATATCTGTAGGTATCTGTGGATACATTTTCAAAAATACGTTATGAAAATTATAGAAGAGTACATTATATAATGCAGATGCAATTCTTATGAAATTTAAAATTGCAGTAATGAAAAGTGCATGTTAAGAATGATGCATGTATTCAAGTCAATAGAATTGATAAATACCAAAATAGAATATTGGTAACAGAAAGAAATGTAATGCTGTTTAGCAGTGGTATATATAATGTTTCAACTGCATCTGTAATGTTTATTTCTATGTTTGATTTGGATATGTTATTTGTCATATTACTTTCTATATTTCTTTATAACAAAATTTTTAAGAAAATAAGAAAAATATAATTATAATAACATAAACAAAATGGTCAGGAATTAGCAAGTATGTAGTAAACTGTGTAATATAAATTCTGGATCTTTGTTACCAGCAGTAATGCACAAATGAAGGGTTCTCTTGTGTGATAATAGACTATTAGAATCCCAAGGCCAAGGCAATATAATATTTGTTGTATTAAAATTCCTTGAAATATAATACTTCCTTCCCTTTTATCCTACATTATCTATCTACTGCATTTATTACTTTGCCATCATATATCAAAAAAGTTCAAGTAATATCTGCTGATATGGTACGTGTTTTGGTGATGAAAAATATGTCCATTTTCTTCTTCCAGGTGCTGTTTTCCTTCTCAGGATCCAAGCTGGTGCCATAGAATAAATAAACACAACCACATTCTGGTCCACAGATGGAAGAAGAGGAAAATGGTCTCAGGACATTTTCTAGAGTATGCAAGCAGTATTTACACTTATAGTCTGGATAGGTTTTGTCACTCAATGACACCAACATTCGAGTGAACCTAAGAAAAATCGAGAGACACTAAACTGGCTATTGCCCAATGCATTTGAGATGCAGACTTTCTAACAGTGAAGGAGAAGTGGACTAGATGGCTGTAGTCTCTGTTACAACTCAAGCAGCACTGTTCATGTCCATGTTCAATGCCCATCTGTGAGTCACCCCAACATTAATGAATTAAACCAGTAATCCATGTGCTTGAGATGGAGAAAGCTCAGCTGAGAGATTCTTTTCCTCCAGATTCCCCAGGGCTCCCTGGGTCACAGTTGACTATTATATGCCTTGGTGTAGATTTTTTTTTTATCATGGTTAAATGAAGTTTTATATGTCTTACTTACCTATGTGTCAAATTCTTTTTCCCTGCTTGGGAAGTTTTCTGCCACTACTTCCATGAACAGGCTTTTTATGTCATTTGTGCTATGTCCTGCTTTTTCATTGTCTCTGAGCATATGTTATGTTATTCTTCTTTGCATCATCTAGCAGCTATTGGGTTGACCTTTTGTGGTCCTTTGCTATTTTAAAGAAATCTTTCATTTCAATTGTATACAGTAAATATGCCCTCAGTATGGCAATTTTACCCTTAAGGGAGAAACTTTAAAAGACCTTGGGAAAAAATAGAGAAACAGAAGAAGAGGAAGAGATTAGAAGCAAGGCTTGAGGATAACAGAAGATTATGCAAACCTTGAGGAACTGGTGAAGAAGACTGCATGAAAAGAGGGCAGAAAGAAATAAAAATAAGAACAGAGCATTAACAACAAAAAAACTAGAAATAATGTTCATACTTATATAAAAACAAGAACAAATAATCAAGAAAAAAGAAAACAAAACAAAAAGAAAAAACAGAGAAAAAAGTCCACTTCAATGCACATCTCTGCTCTTACTGTTAGACAAATTGGCCACACAGAGTCCAGATCCACACTGATTAATCCCAGCAAATCAGCCATAGATTTACTCACTGGGTGGTAGTCAGCTGGGAGCTGGGCTGTTGTCTGACACATCCTTGGGTGTGATTTGAAAGTCTTGTTGGCTAGTCCTTCCTCTCGGTGTATTCATGTGGTTCCCCCACATTATCTCCTTAGAAGTAACTGCTTTCTTACACAGTGGCTCAGCCCTTGAGAGATTATTCTCCAGGACAGACGTGAAGGTGGCCAGGACATCAGCTCAGCCCTGCCTCTCTGCAGATGCAAGGGAGCAGTGTAGGGAGATGAGTAGCAAAGGACGAGGGGCTCTCTGCAGTCCTCCCAGATAGCAAACGCTGCAGCATTATTCTACTTACTTTTGTAAAATCAGAATCTCGTTTTCCAAACTGCAAAAACAAATAAACGAAAAACCAAAAATGAGATTAAGAAATACCTCAGAAAGTCTAACCCCTCAGGGTCTCATCCATATGTATCGCCTAAAAATTTGGTTTCACGGAAGTTGAGGATAGAGTGGGGGTCATCGGGAGTGGGATAGGAGTGGGGGGGAGTGATCAGCCACTGCTGAGTTACAGGTGCAGAAGAGAAGGAGCTGACTGCAGAAAACAGTACCGCCCCGACATATGGAAAGCTAGAGGAAAGCATTCTGAACGTGTGTTTACACCATAGAGAAATGGTAGATGTTTAAGGAGATAGATGTTTATCCTGTCTTAAACATTACATAATGTATGTATCACTTACAGCAATGTACATAGTTCTCTTTTCTTTTCATTAGTACATTTGCAGTACTCAGTGATTTCATTCATGTTATGTACATAACCAATTTTTATGTATCAGAAATAAATTTAATTTAAATAAAATGTAATTGCCATAATAAAAATTGAAAAACACACATGCAGCTAGTATAAACCAGACATAAATAAATATAATTAATAAAATTAAAAATAATTATTTTTTACAAAGAAAAGAAATATCTCAAATAATTTTCCTGGAAACAAGTGACTTTTAGGAATTAAACTGTAGTCACACCTTCACTATAAAATCTTTTGTCAATTTAAATTTAATGCTCTGGCAGTGCTTACCAACTTTTAAGTGTATTTATAGACTAAAGTCTTTTCACCAATAGAAGTATATTGGTATCTATCATGCTTTTATGTTAGCCAGAGAGAAAAATTCTAGTGCCACAGCTTACATATTGAAAACCAGGCAACTATGTGTTTGGGGGGGTGTATGTGTGTGTGTGCATGTGTGTGTGTGTGTGTGTGTTTTCCATTTTAGGAAGAGATTAGAGTAAACAGGCAGATAAGTGGTCTCACATTGGTTTCCTGTTAATTATAAGGAATTTGATATTTTCTTTTCTGTTGGGATGAAAATAAAATTTCAAACATCTAATTTGGTGTTGAATGCAGAAAACAAAATAACTTGAAAATAAACCTTGACGTCTCACCCACTGGCATCTTGGACTGTTATAACTCTGCAAACATTTCACAAAGTGTATCATCTTCTTTCATTAAATGCACATCAAAAGTCCTCATTTTTGCTGCCTGGTCTATGTACTTTGTAAGTAATAAAATGAAAAAGGGCCTTTTCTGAAAGTTTTACTTGGATGGCCTGAACTTATCTTTAAACCTTCAAATTCCTAAGCAGAGATCATGTGTGCTTATAAAGATGGTCTCTTTTATACTGGCTTTAAATTTTTAAATTTGGAAATAATTTCAGACTTACAAAAAGGTGCAAAAATATTACAAATATTTCCCATATATCCTTTAACCTAATTCCTCAAATGATATCTTTTGAAACTAAACTGTATCAAGACCCAAGAAATCAACAGTAATTTTTTAACTAATCTACATACATTGTTGAAATATTTCTATTTATCCCACTGAGGTCCTCTTTCTGGTCCAATATTCAATCCAAATCCACAGATTACATTGATCCTCAGGTCTCCTTAGCATCCTGCACATTTGTGATTTTGTCTTAACTTTGTTTTCCTGACTTTGGGAGACTGCTGGCTAGTTATTTTGTGTTTTTCACTTTGATTTTTGTGGTATTTCCTCATGTTTAACTTCAACTTATACATCATTAGTAAAGAATAACATAAAGTGCTCTGTTCTTCCCAGGGATTCATATTAGGAGGTGTAGGATAATTATTTGTCTCCTTACTGGAAAATGTTAACTGAAAAACTTAAATGGAGAAATATTTTCCAGTTGTCTTAATTGTAGATATATGGTGTTTTCCCCTTATAATTATAATTATTTGGGAGGAGATATTTTGATGCTATGGAAATGTCATGTTTTTCATTACAGTTGTAAAAATTTTGATACGTGTTGGTGGTTCTTTTCTGCAGAAATTAAGACTGTCGTATATGATGAAAATTGATTTTCTATTCCCATGATTCTACAGATATTAATTAGAACTACTAAAAATTAATGAAAATTGATCTGGATTTTATGTTGCATACTACCATGGCTTTTTTTTTTTTCTGATACTGGGGATCAAACTCAGGACCTTGCGCTTGCGAGGCAGGTGGCAGAACCACTGAGATAAATCCCCAGCCCAACCCACCATGGCTTTTTGATATCAGTTATTATCATTATTTTGAAAATAGTCCTGAGTTTTCAGTGTTGTTTCCACTCTGCTTCAGGGTACCTATTGGTAGCATTACTGCAGTTCATTTAATGTTAAGGCCGCATTGCAGGGAAGAATGAAAGACATTTCACTTTCTCCCTACTTCTCTTTTCTTTTCTCTTGCAAAGTTTATTTTTTTCACCGTACTTCCTTTTTATTTCCTACTTTTCCCTTCCCTCCATTGTCTCTCATGCTGAAGATATTAACCATACCATAAACAGCTGCAGATGTGATAGCATTTAAGGAAATATGCAATAATTAGTAGAACCAGAAAAATAGTATTTTGTTTTGGTTTAATTTCTTGACCCAGAAAAATGGACACATTGGAAAGTCCAAAAAGATTGCCAGGGTGGTTAAGGTCTACCAATGATGTAGTTCTCTTTGCTCTCTATGACTCTTAGAAAGACAGGTTGAAATGAAAGCCAGACCAAGGAAGGGATTGGTAGAAAAGGAATTAAACAAACAAGTTCTGAACAGAATGTAACTGTTCCCTAAGGGGGTTTTAAAAAGAGAAGAATTTTAACTGGATGTTGAAATATTTATTTCAAGATTTTTTTATTTCAAGATTTATTTATTTCCTGACCTTATTTGAGCAAAAGGAAAAGCAGCCCTGCCTGCGGCCACAGATTGCTTGTTCTGGGGAGACTGGGACACATCACTGTGGAATTCACACAGCAGAGCAAAGTTGGGCGGGAGGGTCATAAAGATGAATGCGGGGCGATTACTGAGGATCAAAGGAGAGGAACAGTTGAAGAATATGTCAATGAGAAAATAAAAAAGACTTGTAAATTCAGTTTATTTCAGTCTGAAGATTTAAGGATGTGTATTACATGATTGCTTAGAAACAGGGCTCATCTCGAGAGAAAGGAAAACATTTTGAAAAGTCATTCTGTGCTGTTGTTTTAACATGGACAGATGATAGGAAAAGTTTATTTTGTAATCTCTCTGATAAAGTACAACAGCCCAATAAACTGAGTCAACACTAAACCTTGTTCCAGTCCTTAACCTTTACATACCTCCGGTCAGTCCTTGGCACAATCTAAACAGCAGATAAATTGCACATTAACTAGTACTTATCTACACAGTGTGCCAAGCTCACAAGATAAGGCTTCATTCTAACCCTAGAAATGGTGGCACTGGGGAAGTCACAGGGAAGGTCATCTACTGCTCACCTGTCCTTGATCCTGCTCACCTTGGCAGTCCAGCTCCATCCCACCCTGGGGATGAGACCAGCAAACATGAGGAGGAGAGAAAGGAGGCTTTGTGTGCTGTGCTCAAGCCATGGTCCATTCTAAGCTAATTTTTCAGAACATTTTATCCCACTTCTTAAATATTTCATCATGCTGTAGTTTAACAGCGGCTCTCACATTTTTCCTCCTTGAGCATGCTGTGTTGTCTTACCTAGAGGATATACTTTTGTGGTTAAGAGAGTATGAATAAGATGTAAGCAAGACGATTTACACCCTAAAGACTTGTAGGCTCATCAAGCCTAATTAAAAACAGCTAAGGCTTGTAAGACTCCACAGTGTGGAGCCAGTTTTCTAAGCTCTTTTATTGTGCAAGTAAATTAGTTCATGTGTTCATTTTTAAAAACTCTATGAAGTAGGCATACTCCATTTTAATGGAAAATAAAAAGGAAGTACAAATACTAAGCAACTTACTCTAGGTCATATAATTAGTGTTAGAGCCAGGATGTGTATATGGTGTAGCATAAGTGACCATTTACCACTTTTATTATTGCCAATTTTGCTTTGGTATTATCTTTAATTTGTAAGTCAGTTATTTTTTTCTGCCACTTATGCATGGTATTTATGAAAGGAAAATATTCTTTTCTTGAAATGTTTTCTTTTTGAGCTTGTTCAAACTTGTACTCATGATAGAGCAGCTCTGTGAAATCAGGCATTTCTTTGGATTTTCTTTAAAGGTAAATTATGCAGTAAGTATGCCCAGAAAGTCTAGGTGGAACCTAGGTCTAGTGGAGCAGAGAACCAGGAGAGGCTGGTGGTGTACTGTGGTCCATCCAGGTTGCAGGGGTGCTAAGACAAAGTTGTAGCAGGGGAAAATAGAGGATAATGAATGTAATGATATTGACAACAAGCTAGCCTGAAGAATTGAGAGCTTCTAGATTTGCAATGTTGTATTTTCTTCATGTTTGACTCATGACTTATTCTGAAGTAATAAATTAAAATTTTTAAGGTTCTTCAATTTCCATCCTTACGAAGACTGCATTTTTGGACCCATTATGAAAGAGCCATTGAAAAGGTCAGAAGACCTCAGTTCAGAAGAAAAGAATAAAGCTACAAAATCAAGAAAATTCCTCCTCTTGATACTGACTCACCAGCCTACGGGGATCATCTAGAAAGTATTGAACATCTTATAAGTCAGGTCATTACCTGCACTGGTTTAATTATATAGAGCAGGTGGTGTGGGACCATATGGAAGAGATCATGGTCTTTCATTTAAAAGAAGCACAGGAGAAGGGTTAGTTACAAAATAAAATTCCAGATAAAAATGGAAAACAAGAGAAATCCTCACACAATACAGAGAAAAGGGCCAGAGAAATTAGGACAAGAAAAGAAGAGAAAACAAGAGATGTAGAGGTCCTGTGCAGGATGCACAATCTACATGTAATAGGAATACATGGAGCAGAGGACACAGAAAATGAAGCTGAAACAATAATAATGGAACTAATTGAAAAAATTTTTTCTGAGTTGAAGAACAAAGTAGGCCTACAAATGAAGAAGGCTCACAGGGTATTAAAAATTAAGGAGAAGAAAGTAACACTAGACCTAGCCTCATAACCTTTTAAAATTTCAAAGACAAAGAAAAATTTTGCAAGTATCCAGACAGAGAAAGCAGGTTACCTATAAAGGGGCAAAAGTCAAACTGACCTCAGATTTTTCTCTTATAATTCCAAATGCCAGAATACAGTGAAACAGAGTTTACAGAGTTTTAGAGGAAAATAATTTTGAACCAAGAATTCTATATTCTGCCAAGTTAGTATGTGTGTATCAAGGTAACTGGAAGACATTCTCAGGTACCAATGGGTTAAGAAAGTGTATTGACCAAGAACCTTCTCTGAAAATTTTGCTCAATGATTTACTACAGCCAACAGAAAAAAATAAAAAGATTAGAGAGATAATTGTATGGAAGACTTGATGGTTAGGACTAGGTAAGAACATGAAGTCTAAAATAATTACATATAGGGCAATAAACCTAAATGAAATAGATTTGTGAGCTAGACCTAAAATTTTCAGTTTATGTAGTTTTAAATTGTCAAAGTGTAAGCCAAATATTCAATGTATGGGCCAAATAAACACTATTTTATTTGTGGCATGTAATATTATAGATACAGATAGATATTGTTAAGCCAAATATGTTAGATAAAGGTGCTTTGTCATTTTGGACAAAACAAATACACAAAAAACATTCTAAAGGTTAATCTGACAAAATTAGAAATAGTACAGTTCTAATTCCTTTAAGAAAAAACTAACAATTTTTTAATATTAATACTGGTAATGTAAGGAGAAAATTTCAAGTGCACTGGCTGGAGAGGGGTGGATACATTTGAAATATTGATTAGGAAAACCAGTAATTAGAGGATCAGATGGTAATTCATATAAGCAAAATTGTAATTGAGTTGTGGACAATATTGACCATACACATCTGAAGTTTCTGGAATGGAAAACAAGTGAAATCCTAAGAGAAAGTAGCAAAAGAAAAATACAAAGAAAGTGTTAAAATTTGTTTCAAAGATATTGACAGAGATACAGGTGAATTCTACAAATAAACTGATTAAATTCTCAATTAATACGGTCCAAATTGAAGAAAAAATCGATTTTTGTTTCAAGATCCTCACCTCTCTATAAAATAAAGGTTAAAGAGGGTAAAGGTGATGGAAACTATTTAGGTCCTAGAAATGGACAGTAACATTTTTATTAGGCAGAAATAAGGATGTTTCAAGAAGTTTCACATTTAAGAGATTATGTGGCACTCATATGTAAGATTTTTATTCAATATCTTCATGTGTTAGGTTTACTGTTGTAAACTGATATAAACTCATAGTAATTGTTGTTACTGACATATATATATATACATAGTAACTGTTGTTAACTGATATATACATATATTTTGAAACACATTTGAAATTAGTGATTTTATATACTTAAAATTCATTAAATAATCCTTCAATTAGGGAGAATACACTTAACAAAAAGTACATTTTAAAATTATATCACTTCTATATGCTCAATGAAAGACATTAGACATGTAAAACCACACATACATTCACACACAAAGTATTTCAAGCATAAGGTCATGACAAAAGTTTAACCATTTTAAATACTTTTGCCAATGATAAATAAAGAGATTACCTTTAAAATCGATGTCTGAACTTCATGGAATTCTTAGAGAACCTAATAATACTTGCCAATCCAGTGATAAAAGTTAATAGTAAAATACAGAAAACCAAATAAAAAAAACCAGGTAGTGATTGAGCACTTGAAGATTAAAAATTCAGACCGCCTGGTTGGTAAAGAGGTTTAGAGCCTTTCACTAGCCAAGACCCTGGCTGAGGAATGCATACGATGGGCATTGGAAGCAAGATGTTATAAGTTCTGACTATGTACATGTACCCCATTGCACAAATGAAAACTAAACAAGATACAAGCCCTTCTTCTTTGCTTTCATATGTATTTATTTATGTCTATTTACATTTTTCTTGTTTAGCCTTTCCTTTTCAGGATTCATGTTGAACTCCACAATTCAGTTTTTAGTTGTAGCATATCAAGGAAAGATATGAAAAAGAAATAAAACATTATTACCCAGAATTGGAAAAGCAACTTATGGGACTCTTTTTCACTTGAACAACGCAATAAGCCTATCGTTGAGACATACGTTGCAAAAGATGAGTTAGTAGGGAAATCAGAAGTGACTGGGACTACATGAGGACAAAGCCAATGAAGTTAAGGATATGACTGTCAGAAGAGCCACTTGTTTGAACTAACACAGTTCACGATTTAAAGTAGACTTCGGGCTGAGGAGCGTGATAGCATTCAGAAGGTGGAGAGGCACACATGTGGGGGTGGGAGCCTTTCAGAAAAGGCATGCTTATTGTGGATTTCTGGATTTGTTCAACCCTTGGTCTGTCTGTGGAGGAGAAAAGAGATCATTATGTTATAGGTCTACAGGTGTCTATTTTCTAGGTTCACTTGGAGACAACATTGAGATTATGAGAATATCCTGGAACTGGGATGTGAAATTCACTCCCCCATAAAGGGAGTGACACTTTGCGTGTAGGAAGACATCCAAATACTTTCATTAGAACAGCAACTGTGTAGAGTGCCTTATTGTCAAAACAGGCTGGAGCGAAGATCAGGTTTTGATGAAGACATTAGAAATGATGCTTGATGCTTCAGAGAAGTTGTAGAAGACACCAAGTGGTTCTTCTGTTGTTTATTTTGTTCTGCCATGAAAAAGACTACCCTATATTGTGGCTATTTGTGTAGTCCTGGGTTGGTCAAAAGCAAGAAATGAAGTAGAGGCAGCCTTTAATCATTATATAGTGACTATGATAATTATACCTACAGTTTAAAGTGCAGCTGAGAATTTTGAGATTGTTTATTACTTGGAATTACCTAGGAAATTTAACCAAACCACTGAAAATTGGTTAAAGAGAATTAAATTATTTTACAAGAGGAAATGAGGTTGCTATTATTCGATACCACTCTTGAAAAGAACATACATTAATTGCTCATGGATTTGATAAACACATCCTTAAGATAAAGCTGTACTTTAGGCATTGTGTCATTGTTCCCTATGCTCTCTGATATCCTGGAAGCCACATGGTCACAGTGTTCTTTGTGAAGTGTTGGAAATTAGTGATCTAGGGCCAAAAGAAAAATAGCTTCATGGGATATGTAGAAGGTTATTGTTTAATTTTTATTAGCATGTGCCAGGGTGAACAAAAAACAAAAACATGGAAAGTATTCTAAATGAGAATCATGAATCTATCATTAAATCTGGCAGATTTTAAAAGAACATCCCAGATAAGCACAGATGTTACAGAGGAGCAGATAACCAGAGGGTCTGACAAAATCTTTTTTTTTTTTCCTGTCTGAAGGCTCCATGAGTCACAAGAACATGTGAATTTAGCAAGTCCCAAGGACAGGGACTCAATAACCCCATGACTGAGTATACAGCTGGTCGACTGATAGTAAGCACAATGAAGTCTCCAATCCATTGAAAGTTGTGTAAAAACTAAACATGTACTCTGAGGACTCAGCATGGTTCCCTTCCTTCCAGGGTTACTCAAATGCTCCCACATTCAATCCCACGCAGAAGAAGCTCGGCAGTAGTAAGACTGCTTCCTAGAGGTAGACAGAGCCCCTAAGAGCAAAACAGAAAGAGAGCTGTGTGGCTTGTAGGACTGGCAACCTGGTCCCTGTGTGCCTGCGAGGTTAATCTGCCTTGAAAAGGTAAAGCGCTTGGAGAGAAGAGCATGAAAGGATAGCATGGAGCTCCAACTTTGCACCCATGAAGAGCGGTGGAAAGTGGCTAGGGCCACCGGCACGTTCAAAGTGTGACTTTGCACCTCAGGGCTACCCTGGTGAAGCACTTTAATCACGAATTTTAACCACTGAATTCTGAGAGGACAAGGCGGACAGCACCCCAACTGTTCACCCATCTTTTTTGCGAAGCGAATACTAACAAAGCTTGTTTATTCCTTTCCCTTTCTAGATTACTCTACCTCTGGAATTAAAATTACAGTAAGAAATTTGAAAAGACTTTCCTTTGGTAAAACAATGCCCATCAAGGTGGCTGTGCTTGTACTTAACGCCTGAGGAAGACTGTTTACACTAACACACTAGTGAAAGAGACAGTAGGAGAAAAGGCCCCAAAATGATGTCTGACAAACAACGTGTACAGAAAAATGTCCTCTGTAACCCCTTCCAAGTTTTAATCAAAATCTTGAGACTTCCCATCCATGACAACCTTAGAGTCTTTCTAGTGCTAAAATCTAGAATAACACTGAAATACTTCTGAAATCTGTCTTTCACTTTGAAAAGTGGTACAAATGTCAGTGGCATGAGACTAACTTTGGCTTCAAGGCCAGCCCAGGGCAGCTTAGCTTTCAACTCATCCTTTCTTTTCTAGATTTTTAGTGTGAATGCTAGAATTATAGCTTACCTACATGGCCAAAACTATATTTCTATTAAACAGTCATGGTATTCTCCCTAATACATAAGTTCTCCACACCACTCATAAAGAAATAATTGAAAAATATAATTTGTGTGTATTTGCAGAGTACAATGTTGTGCTTTGGTATGTGTATACATTGTAGATGATTACCAAAAACCTTATTAACATATGCATTACCTCACACAGTTTTTTTGCAATAAGAATATTTAAAACTCTACCTTTAAGACCTGCTCTCATAGTAATTTCAAATACACAATTCATCATTTTTAACTGTAGACTCCAAGTTGTGCAATAGATCTCCCAAGCCAATTCATTTGTCTAACAGAAACTTCTATCCTTTGAGCAGCAGCACCTCATCATGTCCCTTTCTTCCTCGATTCTAGCAACTATGACTGTATTCCTTGCCTGTGTGCATTTATGTCTCATGACTTTTTATGTTTTTTTGAGGTTTTTAGATTCCACGTATAAATGACCTCATACAATGTTGATTGTTTTGTGTCTGGCTTATTTCACATAGCACAATGTCCTCCACATTCATCTATATTGTCTCAAGTGGCAAGACTTTCCTCTTATTTAGGACTGAATAATAATCTGTCGTTAATATACATGTATACACACAAATACAGAAAATACTGCAATGAATGTAGAATACATGTATGTCTCTGCAATAGAGATTTCATTTCCTTTGGCTATATACTTGGTAGTGGCATTGCTGGGTCACGTGGGATCCCTATTTTTCTTTCTTTGAAGATCTCTCATGATGTTTTCCATGATGTATGCACTAATTCACATTCTGACCCACTCTTTGGAGAAATATTTATTCAACTCCTTTGCCCATTTAGTTATTTGCTTGCTATTAAATTGTTTGAGGGGTTGTATATGTATGTTTAGGTATTCACACTTGTTACCCATGTTTCAGGGGTCATATCCAAAAATCTGGCTGCCCAGACCAAGTCGGAAGCTTTTACTCAATGTTTTTTGTCCAATAATTTTAATTTCAGGTCTTATGTTCAATTCTATGCAAGTTACTAGGATTTAAAGGTAAATTTCAGAAAGAGATTTCCTGTGTGAATTGTGATGACAAATTAGAGAGCTCAGAAAATGACTAGTTTGTCTAATTGACTAATAAAAATTTGGTGTGATTCAGAAAAAAGAGAACACTCTGATAGGAATATTGAAAACCACATTGATGTAAGTAAAGTAACATCAAAATAAAGAAAATTTTATTTTGTAAATAATTTTTTTAAATTTTATTTTGTAAATAATTTATTCAGTGATGCAGTTTGGTTTGTTTCAAATTTTTGTTTTAAAAATTTTGCTGTGAACTAATTTTACACTTAGAGAAACATTGCAAAAATAGTACAGAGGGCTCTCATAGACCTCTCAGCTTTTCTTTGGGTTAGTGTTTGGCATTACCACATCCAGTTATTAAAACCAGGAAATTGACACTGGTCATTTTTTTCTAAGGAAGTAGACTCTACCTTGTTTGAATTTCACCGTCTTTCTCACGAAAGCACTCTTTCTCTTCCAGGATCATATGAAAGATCCCACCGTGTTTCTTTTTGTTGCTATTTGCTCTTAGTTTCCTCTGGTCTGATGTTTCATGATCCTGACATTTTAAAGAGAACTGATGAGTCATTCTTCAATTTGGATTGCTCACTACGGCTTTCTCATACCAAAAACGAAGAAATGTGCTTTTGGGCAAGACTGCCACAGATGTGATTTGCTACTGAGAGCAGGCCCTCTTTCTGAGGGGTCATGGTGTCAGTATTTGTCATCACTGCTGATGCTACTTTATAAAATCTGGATAAACTTATAGTTTGGTGGGTTTCTGCACAACTAAGTTGCTTAGTTTTTTTCCTTATAATTATCTTCTAGACAGATGTCTCTGGGGCCATGTTTAATGTCTGTTTCTCTTCAAGTTTGTGCCCACAGATTTTAACATCCTTCAGTGGATCTTGTTCACCACGATTATTATGGTGGTGTTTTCCTGATGGTGACTCTGTTCCTCTTTCTTTCCACGTTTACTGGTTGGAAGACTTCTGTAAACAGCAACTACTTCTTATCTCACATTTATGTAATTGCTTAAAGACAGTTAATTTCCAAAAAGTAGATTAGGGTGGAGAAGGAAGGAAGTTCTAAAATGAGATAGCAAGGGGTACTGCTGGTCCTATCAGTTGAAAGGAAATTATTTCCAATGGCATTTATCAAGAAAAATAGAGTAAGATATTCCCTAGATAATTCTTTACTAACCTTGGCATTGTTGACATTTTGGACTAGATAATTTTTTCTTAAACTTTTTTTTTTAAATATTACATTTTAAAGTATTTGCTTGTCCATTTTATCACAAATACAGTAAAAATTGTGTATGTTTATAGTGTCCAACATGTCACTTTGAAGTCTATGTATTTGTAAAATGTCCAAATCAAGCTGACAATAAGCTGTGTTTAACACATATTGTATACTGGGTTTTTTTTTTTGGCTAAAGGATACAACAATGCAGTTAGATAGGAAGAGTAAGTTTAAGAAATATGCAGAATGGTGACTATAGTTAGTAACAGTGTATTATATTAAGACAGTAAATTTTAGTATCCTTACTGCATAATATTTTGAGGCAGGCTATCCTGTGCATTGTAATATTTAGACAACATCTTTGACCTTGAACTATAGCACTTCCTTTTAGTGGTGACCTCTAAAAACAGCTCCAGGCCTTGCTCAACTTTACCCAGTGTCCTCTAACTGGAACATCTTACAAAACCATTAAAGTTTTTAAAAATAGTGTAGCAATAGTAAGAATAATGCAGGCTTTATTCAGATTTTACCCTTCTTCCCCCTTCCATCCATGGCCTCCTTCTGCTCCAGGACACAGTCCAGGAACCAGTGTTGTGTTTGTTCAGTTGCCTGGTATTCATCTCCTGCAACCCGCGAAAGTGCCTTGGTATTTTCTAGTTTATCATGATTTTCAAATTTGAGGAGTCTTGGTTGTCCATTGTGCAGAATGGTCCTTTCCATGGCATTTTCTCAGGATTGGACTGTAGTTACACAGAATTTTGAGTTCTATCAGCATGCCTTCACTGTCGCACCTCAGCAGGTTCTCCAACCTCCACTCCTTTGTCATAGTCTCGTGTTTACGGCTCCTTCTCCGTTCCGTAGAAGAACACAATGGGTTATTACATAAGCATGTCATGATGATTGTGGTTGCTACTTAAAAAAATAGCAAAGGCTTTTGACAAATTTATGAGATACATGGAAAGCAGAAGATGGGAAACAAATTTCATATATTGTACTTTCCACAGGAGTGAAGTATCTGTTGATTGTACCATGTCAGGAGATACATGAAAAAAACCTGACTTCTTACTAGATCTGAATTGGTTAAATGGAGTCTGTCTGTATTCTCCATTGCAGCTAATATTTTTTCTTTATCCTACTATATTCTTTAGAAGCGAGTCCCTCAGGAAAGGCAAGTTATGCCCACTTCCTGGAGGAAAGATTATCAAAGAAATATGGATTTGTATTTAAAACTATTACAGTAATTAAAAATTTAGAAGAAGATTCTTTATCACTAAGCAAATATTCTCCACCTAATATTTTGCCCACAAATCTTAACACTTATTTTAGCACTTACTGGATCTTGCCAGTACCAGATATTACCACAGTGTTTTTCTGGTACTATCCAGTCAACTTTCCCATACCTGATGCCCACAACTTAAGAAGAGAGGTTTATTTTGGCTCATGATTTAAAAGGTTTCAGTCCATGGTCAGCTGGCTCCAAAGCAAAAACATCATGGCAGAGGGGTGGTAGTGGAACAAAACTGCTTAGCTCATGTTGGCCAGAAAGCAGAGTGCATTGGAAAAAGCTCCTGAGAAAAAAGAGCTAAGAGCCACACCCAGCAGCCCCAGCATGACACCCTGGGTGTCCCCAGACATACCAGACATGTGCTGTACTAATCTGCTGGTTGACTCTTCAGTCAATGTGACAGTGATGATTATTGGTCACACCTGGTGATTTTCCATTTCCTTCATTCCTTCTACATTCATCATTTGAACTTCTGTGGGCTACATTTGTTCCATGTCCTCCATCATTTATATACTCATTCAATATTTATATCAATATAAGCTCAGGGATGCTGTTTTACTCTTTGAGTTACAATCCAACACTATCGTTATTTATTTCTTTGCTTAAATACCTCCAGGCTCTTCCTGATTAACTCCATTGTTCTAGGGGAACAATTCTTTCTGGTGCTGCAGGATGCTCTAAGCTTCTGTGTTCTGTTTTCCTTGGTTTAGTTCAAAATCAGCTATTTTAGCAAGGAGATCTGATGTCTTCTCTTAGGGAATAGGATTTAGAATAGATCAAGTTGCATGGTCTGCTCTGCTCAGTCCTACCACACCAGCTTTGCTAACAGACCTCATCAGAGGAGGAGAGAGGGGATATATGCGTGTGCGTTAGCTTGTGCATGTGCATACATTGATACTAATTTGTATATATGCATCTTTTCATATACTACAATACACATAAGTTCAGCCTGTTAATTTTGTTTGTGTGTTTGTTTGTTTTGAGACAGGGTCTTGCTATGCAGCTCAGGCTGCCTCAAACTCACTATGTGGCCTGGGCTGGCCTTGGACTCATGGCAATCCTCCTGCCTCAGCCTCCTGAGTACTGGGATTATAGCCCTGCAACCCAGGCATGCCCAGCAAGACTGTTATTTTCTACTAATTCAATTTCGCAAGGTTTATTCAACTTCCTTACACACAGACATCACACACACACCCTTGTCTTTAACTTTGTGGTGTGCCAATGTTAACACAAATCCCCTTCTTTTTCCATTGCACATGTTAACTTAGTGGTTATCTTACTGGTATTAGCATAGTAATTTTGTTTGTTTTGCGTGAACTTTGATTTGAATATTTTTCCAATATACTTGCAGCTTATCTGTCTTTGCATCTGAAGTGTGTCTTTAAAAGAACATATTCTTGGGTCAAGTTTTAAATATTTCTTTCTTTTCCCTTCTATCATTTTTATTCTTCTATCACTACATTGCTACCTTCCTTTATGTTAAATAGGTAATTCTTAGTGTACCATGTTTATTTCAGCATTATTTCCTTAACTACTTTAAAAACTATTACTTTGTGGTTGTCCTGGGAATTACAATTTAAATCTTAACTTACTCTTGGTTTGGGTTAAAGCTAACAATTTCAACTTTACTGCAAAATTTTGTTCAGATAGTGCTCCATTCCCCAACTCTCCTCTGTTCTTTTATAGACACACACATTTTTATGCTTATGCTCCATTAGCCAATATGCAGAGTTTCATAATTACTGTTTTATGTTTTTATTCTTTAAGCCAGATGAAGAAAATGTCATACCAAGATATTTATGCAATATTTCATATCACCTATATATTTAACTTAACCAATGTGCTTTACTTCTTCTTATATATTTAAATTAACATGTAGTATTGTTTCTCTTAGCCTAAAGACTCACTGGAGTATTTTTTTGTATAGTAGCTCCAATAACCATGAATTCTTTCAGTTTTTCTTAAGTCTTCAAAACACTTTAATTCTCATTTTTGAAGGGATACTTTTTCTAGATATAGACCTTGGTGAATAGATCTTTCCTTTCAGAACGTGGAAGATGGCATCCTCCTGCCCTCTGGGTTCCTTGATCTCAGATGATACACAAGTTAGGCACTAATTTAACTGAGTCTTTCTTCAGTGCGGTGAATTATTCTTCTCTTCTTTTGCTCAGGATTGCCTCATCATCTTTCAGCAGTTTGACCATGTGTCAGCGTGGCTTTGAATCTCTCTGAGCTCTTCCTACTGGGAATTTCTTGAGTTTACTCGATGTGTAGATTAATGTTTCATTTTTCATTTAGACACTCCTTTAAAGATTCTTCTTCTCCTTCATCCTTTCATTTTGAGATATGTTGTTGTGCTCTAGATACCCAAGGCTCTGGTCAGCTCAGTCTTTTTATTTCCTGTTTATCAGAATGGTTGATGTCAGGGTTTGTTTTTCAATGTTTTAATGTTTAAAAAAAGTAAAACCAATTTTATTGATTTTTCTGCTAGCTCAAATATACTCTTGAATCTTGCAACTGAATTTTTCATTGAGTTGTACTTTTTAACATCTTAATTTCTATTTTATCTTTTTATGACTAATTTTTAATTGCCATTCTTTATTAGATGAGGCATCCTTTTAATCTTTTTAATTTTTTGGTCATGGTTTCATTTTATTATTTGAATATATTTATAATTTTTATGCCTAGTAATCCCAATATTTTGTCTCATTAGATACAATTTATCATTATTGAATTCTCTTTATACATGTTTCATACATTTTTTCTCATGTAGATTTTATTATCATTTTTTATTTGAGCTACATCCCTTCACTTTTGCATTTTGAGATAGGGTCTCTGTAAGTTGCTGAGTCACACAGTCGGCTAGGATTACAGGTCTGCACTACCATGCAGCACCACGCCTAGCTCCTTGTGGATATTTTATATTTATCATGTGTCAACAGTTTTTTGGAAAGTAAAATATTTCAAATTAATAGAATTTGCCATCTTAGAAATCAAATTCTCCCCCCTCCGTGAGTTTGTTTTTGTTGCTGTTTTGTTGTTGTTATGCTTTTGCTGCTTTTGCTGCTTTTTGTTTGTTTACTGACATTCTTGGAATAGCTTTAGGTTTATTTTCCCCTTAGTAGAATTCGCTGAAACTTTAATGTGCTTTTTTCAAAGATTGGTTAATGATTATACAGGTATTCCCCTAAACATCTATTACCACTGTTTGGTAAGAGCTGTGTGTGTGTGTGTGTGTGTGTGTGTGTGTGTGTGTGTGTCTATTTGTGTGTTGGAGACTATGCCCTAGTGCTCATTGAGTTCACAGCTCTGTCTTAGCCTTAACTTCCTACTGTGTGAGACTTTAAGATCAGGTGAAGTTGAAAGAGTCGAGCCCTGGCAGGTGTTTTCTGGGCATGGGTGTGGCATGTGTCTGTCTATTTCTCCAGGTTTATATATATATACATATATAAGCAAAACAAAGAAGCAAAGAAGAGTTTTTTTAAAAAAAATAAGTGACAAACAGGATTGAATTGCAAGATTTGTAGCCACTACTTTATTCATTTGCCAGGTTATGAGTTTCATAAAATCATACATTTTAGTTTTGCAATACTGTCTGGGTCTAGAGTGATTCTCCAGGCCTGATCTAGAATGCATGTCAGGGAACTGATTATAATCATGTATACTCTACATTGGGAACCCATGTGTTTGGGATGAGCATATTTAGGGACAAAGTTTGAGAAGCATTAATGAGGGTGCCTCCCAACTATTCAGCTATGAGAACAAAGAAATCGTATCTGAAGTCATAATTTCAGATCCATTGCTTATTTTTGTTCATTGTAATAACCAATTAGATAGATGAGACAAGTTTCTTTTTTAAGAGCTCTGAAATCCAGGCTACAAAAAGTACAAATTAGACTACAATGGTAGACAAGGAAAACATTTTTTTAATACAAGAGATTAGTAATTTTTTTTCCTACATTTTAATAATTTAACATGGCTTCCCCACAGTGGTCAAACCCAAACCATAGTGTACTTAATTCAAATACTCTGATGACCAGCAGGAGAATTACAGGATTCTATCAGTAATACTTTGGAAATATTTCAACCCACAGCCAAAAGTGCATGCTCTAAGAGAAAGTAAAAGCAGCATTTATAGTGAGTGCTATTTCCATGTTATCTTTTGATTCACTTCTTTTCGCCTACTACATATTTTAAAATATCCCTTCACGGAGGCAAATGCATACTACTATCATGTTGTTTGGGTTATTATTCAATTTTAATACTCTAAACTTTGGAAAATTAGGGATGCTCTGTCTTTATAAAAGAATTAGAATTTATAATTTATACATTGAAACAAGTTGAAACTTCTGACTAATTTTTTTTTTTTGGTACCGGGGATCAAACTCAGGTCCTTGCACTTGCAAGGCAGGCTGCGACACCACTGAGTTAAATTCCCAGCCCAACTTCTGACTAATTTTATGATACAAAATTAAAACTAAAACCAAAAGTTGTCATGTAAACAATAATAAAAATACTAAATTAATAGCTTTTGGCCTTTACTATCCAAAAAAATGTGTTTGTTCCATTTTGTATAATAGTTTCTTTAGACACAAACTTCATCTTATATTTGTAACCACTGTAAAATCTTTTTTTTGTTGTTTTTGGTGCCAGGGATCGAACTCAGGACCTTGTGCTTCTGAGGCAGAAGGCAGAATCACTGAGCTAAATCCCCAGCCTACCATCGTAAAATCTTTAAAAAATTTCTTTTCATAATGCTTCTTTTGGATTTTTGTTTTTATTTTATGTTTTGTTTCTACTTTAGAGGCTGAAAGCTTTAATTGTCATCCCTTAGCAGTCCAGGGGCTAAATTAAAGGACTCTAGGTAAAAGTAGTGAGACCTCTTCCTGCTGCTGGACAGACATCAAAGGAAGAGTCCTGTTTTATTCCCTGTGATTTTCCTTAGCTTTGAGTGGCAGCAAAAATCATAAGTTTAGTTCTTAAAACTAAGATTTAAAAAATGTTTTGCTAAGAGTCTTGAAATTATCCTTTAAAAAAGATAATTTTTTAAAATGTCCTAAAATTTTCTGCATACAAAGAGACTCTAAATGACACAAAATGCTTTAATTTTGCAGAATGGTGTGAGATTCTAAGAACACACTCTTAGTGGACAGAACATAGGCCTGAAATCACTCTGTTCTCAGTAATTTTGAATAGAACAATTGTGCACAAGAGAAATGGTGCCTGACCTCAAGGCATTCACAAATGAGTGGCTGAGTGGAGGCACACACAATTAACTCCAATTTTAGGCTCTGTTTTCCTCCTGGAAGAGTGTGGTCTGGTAAAGCTATGGGGAGCGAATTGAAGAATTCTGAGTCTCGCAGAATTCTGGGTCTCATGGCCTGTTCTCAGTTGCTGCTACCCTGACGTTCTCATTGCTGCTACCAATAAGCCTTTGTGGTTGTCATTAGCAATTCAAGAGCATTCTTCCCTTTACAATTTGGGTGGGAGGACACAGGATAGTTACTAACATTCTCCAGATGTTTCCAGTCCCTTCGTCTGACTCAAGTCAAATACACAAATGACATGATGGAGGTTACAGGTTTTTTCAACCCAATGATGGTAGCATAGATCTAAAACTACCAGGACTGGGAACAGGGATTTAGCTCAGTGGTTCCGGCGCCTGCCACGCAAGCGCAAGGTCCCGAGTTTGATCCCCAGTATTCAAAAAAAAACCAAAAAACAAACCAGGATTTATATAATGGATGTCATCAAGGTACGAACTGTGATTAACAGGCTCTCACAAAGGGCCATTTCCCTCTGTACTGCTACATGTACCATTTTCATTTATTTTACTTCTTTTTCATGTAAATGTTATTGAATAGGTTTCTTCTCTGGTGAATGCTCTCTACAGGATTGAGTGCACCTAACCCCACACAGGAAACCAGGTGTCAGATAGAGACATTCTCCCATTTCAGCTAGTTTTATCCCACTGCTAAGGTAATCTTGGTTCTACTGGTGGTGATATTCAAGCCAGTCAACAAATGACATGAAACCTCATGGAAAACTCGGACAGTATATGGCAAACAAGGTGTGTGCAGTTTAATGTTTTTACAACTCAGTTTTTTCATGTGTAAAGGGGGGTAACAATTCCACTGACCTCAGAAACTGTAGGAGAACTGAATGATCTGACTAATGCACCAAATGCACAAATCACTTCCTGGCAGTAGTACACGCTTAATCAATGCTAGGCACTCCAATGACCACTTTGCACTGAGCATCCCTATCATCATGAGCACCATCGTCATTATCACCATTATTGTTGATATCCCATATACACATAGTTTAATAAGGCATCTCTGTGAAACAGTCCTTGTCAACTTTACAATAATGATCTTAGAGCTTTCACTGTAACACCAGAAAAATTTAATATCACACTATCCTGATATTCAAATGTTCTCAGTTAATTTTGTCTTTTCTATCCCCATAGTTATACTATATTGTTCTAATCTTGAGTCCTTTCTCTCCACTGAAAATTCCTGACCACATATTAACATGTATTTCCTTCTCCTATTTCCTTTAAGTCTTCATTTACCATCTCATAAATTTTTAAATGATATTCCTAGAAACACATACCTAACATCACACACATATACATAAGCAAATAAAGAAATTTTCCTGTTGCCAGATATTAATATTTCTCTTAATATTTCTTAATATTTCTCTATCTTGGCATTTACTGAGATGTCCTATTTATAGAGTAGCTTGTAATACTCTCACATTTTGAGACTGAATGTCCTGAAAATGTTGCTTTCAGTAGGAAATGGTAAAAGTTTAGTGATGATGTTTTATTGTTTTTATTCATAGCAATGATCTTCTCTATCTGCTCCTACATAAAATAAGCAGAAGGCTTTATTTTATTTATGTATTTTTGGTACCAGGGATCGAACTCAGGACCTTGCACTTATGAGGCAGGCAGCAGAACCACTGAGCTAAATCCCAGGCCCCAGGAGGCTTTATTAAACCATACTTTATTTTTTTTTTCAATAAGTTTATTGGTACATTTTAGGTATAAAATACAGTTACATTCATCATTGGGATCTTGTACCTTTACATGAGTATCTTGGTTCTTATTTTTTTCCACTTCCCCTGCCCTCCCTTCACCTTCCCTACCCTTCCCTATTTGCAAAGACTTTGTTTCCATTTTTTTCCTTTTCTCATATTTTCCCCTTTTTTCCTTTCCCCCACCCCTCCCACTTCCCCTGTTCCTTTAGACCTTTGCTTCCTATTATACATTATCAATTATACATTTTTAAAATTACAATATCAAGATCTAGGAGACATTGCCACAGATTTCACAGAATTTAAAAGGATATAGAAAGCATATTACAAAAATATTTTTTGAAATAAATTTGACAACTTCTAAGAAGTACCTTGGAAGACAAATTAATGAAACTAACTCTGGAGGAAATACAAAATTTGAATAGCACCTATTAAAGAAAGTATATTCCTAGCTTGAAAACCTACCTATATGACAACAGCAGGCTCATAAACATTTTAACTGGTAAATTATATCAAACATTTAAAGCAGAAAAAAAAATAAATGAACACTTTTCCCCTCATTTTAGGAAATCAACATTGTGCTAATCCTAAAACTGGATAAAGGTAATAGAAGAAAAAAGTATGAACATAGATAGAAATTTGTTTAACAAAACAAACTATTAGAAGTCAGGTCTGGTAGTATATAGAAAGTGGTTTTGTTATAGGGATGGCAGTGTTGGTTCAGCATTGGAGGATCCACCCCCAAAAGTCATCATTTTAACAGAGGAAAGGAAAAAGCCATATGATCCTATCACTAGTTGGAGAAAAAGTATTGGACTAAATTCTACAGCTGTTCATGGTAAAAGCTATCAGGAGACTAGAAGTAGAACAGAACCTTCTCAACAGATTAAGGACATGTACTCCATACTTCCAGCGAGAATGCCTTATATGGATGGAGAAGATACAATGCTTTCTCCTTAAGGTGAGGAACAAGGGCAGATATGCTTACTCTTTATCTGTCCATTAAACTTTGAAGCCTAGGCCCCAACAAAATAGTCTGGCAATAAAATGACACAATTCGGATAGGATTGGCAAGGTAGAAGCAAAATCTTTATATGTAGATGAAATGATCATCTACAGAGAAAATACTAAGAAATCTCTAGGAGCCCCTAGAACTTGTATTTGAATTTAGCAGGATTAGAAAACACAAGGTATATATAAAAATTCAAGTCTATGTATACTTGCTATAAATGAAGAATTGGATATTGAAATTTAAAAGTTATGTAGGAATTAAAAGGTCCTAGAAAAGTTAAAAAGACAAAAAACAGTGTTGGAAGATGTTTAGTACCTAATTTTAAGACTTCTTCTAAAGCTACAGTAATCAAGGTAGTGTTGGTGTAAGGAAAGACATATAGATCATTGGAATAAAACAGAGAATCTAGAAATAGAACCACACATATATGGTCCACTGAGTTTTGAAAGATTATTTAACATTAGCATTTTATAGAATATAAACTCAATTCAAGAGCTGAGGAAGAAATAGTGTTTTTCAGCAAATGGCACTAGAACACCTGGTATCTGTATATAAAATATTAACCTCAACCCTTTATTTCCATACATGAAAATAACTTGAAGTGATCTATCAACCCAAATAAGAAAGCCTAAAAGTATAAAACGTTAAGAAGAAATTATAAGGGAAAATGTTTATGAATTCAGTGTAGGCGAGAACTACCCAGGATACAAAAGATAAGATGTATAAAAGAAAAACATTGATAAATGAGATTCCATCAAAATTTAGAACTTTAAATGACATCATTAAAATGAAAAGTAGTCCTTAAACAGACCATATTTCCAATGCATGTAACCTATGACCAGAATATATAAGGAACTCTTACAGCTCATTAATAGACAACCCAATTAAAAAGTAGACATAAGATAATAAATAGCCAGTATAGCACAAGGAATGGTGTGCAACTCTAGAATCAGAAAAATACTAATCAGTACAATAATAAGATTGAATTATACACTCATTAGGGAAATGAAGTTCAAAGTTTTAAAGCCTTGTCATGACTTTTTCTTTTTGTTGGATTCTCCCCCTTTGCATTTAATTTGTCACACCCAGTGGATTCATTCTGCTGGGTTTCCTGGGGTTGTGATCCTCATTGTCGTTTTGTAGGGTATTGTCTAAAATTTTTTGGAGGGCCAGTTTGATATTCGTGAAGTTCCTGAGGTGCTCTTTATCATGAAAATATCTTATTTCTTCATCAATTTTGAAAGATAGTTTTGCAGGTACCTCAATCTGGGTTGGAGGCTGTTTTCCTTTAGGGCTTGAAATACATCACTCCAAGGTCTTCTTGCTTTGAGGGTTTGCATTGAGAAGTCTGCTGTGATTCTGATGGGCTTTCCTTTGTATGTGATTTGTTTCTTTTCTCTCACTGCTTGTAGAATTTTGTTCTTCTGTTGGATTTCTGGAATCCTAAATATTTTATGCCTATGTGTAGATTTTTTTTGACCAAGGCTAGCTGGAGTCCTATATGCCTCATTTATCTGTATGTCAAGTTCTTTTCCCCTCCTTGGGAAGTTTTCTGCCATCACTTCTGTGAACAGTTTTTTTATGTCATCTGCACTCTCTCCTCTTTCTTCATTGACTTCAATCAGTCTTATGTTATTCTTCTTTGCATCATCTAGCAGCTACTGGATTGATTTCTCATGTTCCCTTACACTTTTAAAGCAATTTTTCTTTTCCTCCTCACTAATTGCAATCTTATCTTCTACATCTGAAATTCTATTCTCACATTGGTTCATTTTGCTGCTCAGACTTTCAATGGAGTTTTTAATCTTCTCGAAATCTGTTTGCATCTGTTTTATGGATTCCATTTGTTTCCTGTGTTGGGATTCTATCATGTTCCTCAGCTCCTCTACTTTTTTATCTGTGTCCTCTCTAGATTTATTAATCATGTCTTGCACTATGAGCAAAATCTTTGCTGTTATCTGAGAAATTATTTCTGATTTCATTTTTCCCAGATCCTCTTTTGTTGGCAGTTCAGAGACTCCAGGTGGTTGAGTATTAGATTGTTCCATCTCTTTTCCCTTTGGGGTTGCTGTAGGTGACCTGGAAGTCTGTTTTTGAGGCTTGTTTATGTGTCTTCTCATTTCCATGGGGGGGGGGTGCTTCTGGCACCTGTGTGGCTCAGCTTCTCTGCCCTAGGAGCATGGTATGGTGGGAGGGGCCCTTCCTTCTGGGTGCTGGGACTGGCTCACCTTCTCTGCCTTTCTCTCCCTAGGAGATAAACCATACTTTAATATGTACACTATATATATTTTGATATACTAGTAAGCTGTAAAATTCTTTGATCAAGTATAAATGGCTTATGAAAGCTATCTCCACATGTAGTTCTGGTGAACAGAAATTCTCCTTTATAAGATTAAGCTCAACTAAATAGTATTTTTGTAGGTGAAAAATAATTCAAAATTTCTTTATCTGGATTATATTGTTTTTAAAGATCTCTCTGAAATAGAATTTTCATCATCAAATGAGTATTTGCCTCCTAAAACAATTATGTAATTTGAAAAGAAAACATAATGACAATATGATATGTATAATAAAGAGAAATTGCATATTCTAAGAAATAAATGCAAGGTATATAGGATCTAAATTTCTGAGAATTTCTGATTTTTACAGTTCCCTGGTTTTTTGCTTGTTTTAATCAACAGGGAGAAATCATCATTTTGGGGACACATTGGAGTAGTTTTTATTTGGCTCCTCAAACAACTGTGTTTGCAATTCTGGATATAGGCTGTTGAAAGAAAGGTAGACTAGAAACTAGAAAATTAAGAGTTTATTTCACATATTCCTATGATTTTAACTTTCATTATGAAAACATAACAGGTGACAGTAATAGGAATAAGAATTATACAAGGCCTTGGCATTAGGCATTATTAGGTAATCCAAATTGGGCAGCGTCAAGTTAAATAAGAAAAGACATGAATTATCTTATGCACAGAGGCAATTTTCACATGTTTCTTGAGATTATAGAATGACAATAGCAAACTCTAACTCTTTTCCTACTTACCTTTGAGACTTCACAGTAGATCTTGGGCAAGTTTCTGGGAAGAATTTTGCTTAGGTTTTTTTCTTACTTTATTTTTAAAGACAAGTTTTAGAAGTTAGGGCTCTAAGCAACACAATATTTGAAGGGAATAGTGGATAGATGGATGTTTTCCTATGTTTAAAAATTGAAAATCTATGTCAGTGAGAAAAATGGATTTCACCTGGGTAATTGTACTTTGAATTGTGTTTGATCTTCCACATATGACCACCTCATGTCCATTCTCCTGTTTCCACTAGATCAAGTTCAGGAAAATAAGCATTTTCAAAGTAATAAGCTCAAAAAGTGAAAATTGAATTTGCAAATCTCAAGACATTGAAGATAAACATGAAACTCTCAAAAATATGTGCTCATTTCATCAGAATCTTGTGAAAAATGCACAGGAAAAACCAAAAGACAATCTGCCAGAAAACAACAGCACTTTTTTTTTTAATAGAACTTAGTTCTCCTACTACTGTGAGGGTGGAAGGTGAGATGTCTTCTGCATGTGCACTTTGCAGGATACATTCTGTAAAGTACGACGTGTCCCCTAAGACACCTCTCAGTTCTCAGTGAAATTTGCCCATACTCTTATGCATTTTAAAATGTATAAGATAGTGTGAAATAAATTGACTCTATTAATGAAAGAAGAGTTTCAAAGACTTAAAAGATCCTGGTCTTACATCATCAGATGTTTCAAAGAGAGGATTTCAGTTCATTGCTATGATTATTTGACACTTTAATCCAAGCTGCTCAAGCAAAGCTCTGGAAATGTCAGTGGTATACTAAGATGTGCTATAGATTAAACATTAAATGTTACATTTTTATTTGCAATAACAGTACAAATTTCCTAGGAGTTTAATATCATGATATAAGCAATATTCTTGCTGAATTAAGGAAGACAGACATGGAAAGACAAATATCACATATCCTCACTCATATGTGGAAGCGTCAAAATTTGACCTCAAACAAGATTCTGCAACTCTTCTAGAATAAGAAGTGGGGAGCCATGGAGGTCGGATAATAGGTAACAAAATACAGCTAGACTGGAGGAATACTTTCTGGTGTCCTGCAGAGCAGTGGGGTGAGTATAGGTTAAGGCACCCTATTATTACATCTCTGAGGAGGTCAAAGGACTGTGAATAAATTTTCAAAAATTATTACAGTAAAAGACATATTGCTATTGATCGCCCCCTCAGCTCAAACACATTCGTGCCTTAATTGTTGACACTTTCTGAAACAGTTATGGAAGTTCCCTTTTTTGATGTTACCAGATATGATAAAAAATTCTGTGAATGCTGCTGCCAAGTACCATAAAACCGAAAAGCAGGCTCTTCGAAGCGTTATGTTGTGTCCTCCTCCACTTTATTCCCTGGATCAGGAACCACGTGACTCTTGTCTCTTCCTCAAAGTCAAAATAACCATGAAAGCTAATGTTTTGAATTTGTTCGGGATATCGAAGCAGCCACAAAAGCACAACTAAAGACATTCATGAAAGAGCACTTTAAGACAAAATAAACATTTCTTCGCCATTTAGTCTAAGAAACTTAACCATACAAAGCCTTATTCTGGGAAAATAATCTTTTATGAGTTTACTCAGCAGTAAAATTAAATTCAGAATTGTTCAAGATACTCAGCTGTACAAGATAAGCCAGATGTGTTGTCCCCGCTCAGGCCCATGCTGCAGTCCATCCCCTGCATGTCTGTCTTGGTAAAGCCCAAGGGGCACCTTTCAAGGAACAGAGTCATACGCAGTAGTAGACGGGACGAGGAGCAGCGAAGTATGAACTGAGCTTAGAAAGAAAAGCTAGCTCCAAGGTGCCTTATTTTCTGTACAATAAATGACTACTGAGTGTTATTTGTGTAAAAGAAAACAATTATGTGAAATTTATGAAGCACTTCTGACTTGAGTGGAAGAAAAAGTACTAGATTTTGAGATCTGAGGCACAACTGAACCACTAGTCAGAGGAAAATTTCACTTCTTGAAATACATATATTAAAAATGGCAGCTGGCACCAACTGAATTATCCTGTTAGAATAACATAAGTAACTTATATATAACATGTAACATATATAAATGAATTAATAAATACATAAACAAATAGTTTAATAATAGAGAAACTGTTTGATAGCTTAAAGATCTACTATTGATAAAAATGTAATGAAAGAGGAAACTCAAATCACTTACAATTAAAATATAAATTTCATCTTGTTTAAATATATCATATGTAAATATATTACGTATATAAATTCTGTACTATCTAAATTTTCTTTATTGTATATAAATATGCAAATATATGCTACAGGCACAGCAGATCAAAATAAAAATAATAAACATGTGTTAGGCCAAGTTGAAAACAGACAAAATATATAAATTTCGGGAAAGTATGAAATGTAAAAATTGGTATAAAAGCACATAGATTATTCATAGACACTACAGTAATTGAAGATAATATGCAATTATTAAGTTTGAATTAATAAATATGATTAACTTTTTATTTACAGAAAATATAATGGAGATCTTTGTCTTGTTACTATACTTAAATGTAATAAGCTTTTGGGTCCCCAGTGAAATGTGATGTTTCCTGTACATTTGTTGCTATAAAGTCTGTATTGGCTAATTTTAATAAAGGTCCTATGTTCCACTGCCTGCCTCACAAGCAGAAGGACCCGAGCTCCATTACCAGTACCAAAAAAATAAAATATAAAAAATAAAGGTCCTAGAAAAAAATGATAAGAATAAGGAAATGAAGAATAAGAATTAAATGTAAATTCATTTGCAAATGATATATGATTTACAGTATCATTGAGCCATTTATTTGGGGGTTTGTATTTTTTTGGTACCGGGGATCAAACTCAGAACCTTGTGCTTGCAAGGCAGGCACCAGAACCACTGAGCTACATCCCCGGCTGATTTATAGAATCATAAACTAATCTATTCTATGTAATTTTGTTGAGCTCAATCTTGTTTTTATTTGCTGCCATCATTGGTCCTATTCATGTAGAAATGTTACTCTGAAGCAATTAGGACTCCTACAGTCTACCCACAGAAAGGGCAAGGTGAAATGTCTTTGGAGTGGCTTGATTATTTAGCAATCATATCCAAGAACAATGAGCATTGGGCAACAGATTAATTAATTGGTTAATGGTAATTTTACTGCAGGCAAGAACCTTAATTTAGAGAAATTAATTTAGAGAAATTAATTTTATACAAAAGTGGCCAAAATTATATGATACAGTTTAAAATAAAATGAATATTTGCCTGTAAATTTAGTTTGCATACTTTGTCCTAATAATTATGTCAGTGATCACAAAGAATTAGCATATGATATTCTCTTTCTAACAATGATCATGAAACATGTCGTGACCAAGTAAGTAAGCTAACAGAGAAACCTGGTGTCATAAAGGTAAATATAAGAAAACTAGGGAAGAATCAGTTATTTTTCTGGCCTACAGTAGTTCCCCAAATAGCAAGTGCTGTCATGAAATAGCAGATGCAAACTGGGTAAAATTGTCCATCAAGAAGCCAATGCTTGATCAGTAATAAAAAGGCTAGGCTGTCACCATTTTTCCCTCTATATTTTATCCTCACACTAATAAATGCACATTTTCATTATTAATTTTTTTCTTGTGTGGATATAGAGGGGAAATCTCCAGAATTTTACTCTGCTTATACCCACTTCTTTTTTGATAGCATTATTTTAGGAGCCAGTGCTGCTGAGTCCCTAAATCTGGGCTGCTGACGATTGGAGAAGGTAAAATGTGTACCATAGGCCCTTGCAAGAATGACCAACTGATCTCCTATGATTGCCCGTGTCGGCTCTGTCAGCGGAATTCTTGTTAGTAGACCTTAAATGTGTAATCTTTCATTTAATTTCCTTTGAGTTTCCGAGCAGGAAAATTTCACAGAGTAAAACTAAACACACCTTGGGCTATTGTAAAGCAGGTGTAAACAGACTGGTTATCAGATCCATTAGCTTGTTTTATTACTGAAAGCTCAGTTGCTTAAAAATAAATAAAATTCGAATGTAGAACACCTCCCTCTCTCTGCACAGACGTGCGCGTGCTTAGAGCAGCGAGGGTGAGGACGCGCTGCAGAAGGAAACTGAGTGTATTCTTGCAGAGAGGCAGGAGGTGCCTTTCCCAGCCCTCTGCGAGTTGCTTCGAACATCATTTCCAGCGCCTGTGCCAATTTGGGCAAGGGTGCGAGCCAAGGCTTCCTGACCTCGGAGCCAGCGTGCATCACTGAGAATATTTTCCTTCTGCTTTTTTCATATTCGGCATCAAAATGATGAAAGCCGACTTGTTCTCTGATGACCCAGAGGAGACACGGGTATTGGTCAAGAATCACTGACAGCTTTACTGTGTATTTTCTTTAGTGTTGTGTTTCCACTTGCTCACACGCTCACACTCAAACACCCACCCTGAAGCTTGGCTTTATTATCATCATAACATTTCCACAGCTCTGCTCAGCTGGGGATTGCAGACCAGAAGCTGTGGCTGACGGATCAGGGAGCTGGCACAAGGCTAGTTTGAGCTGGAGTTCGGGGCAGGCTCCAGCCTAAGGAAAGAGTTTAGACCAGAAAACAAGGCAAACGTACAGTCATAAAATTTAGGCCGTCATTTTGGAGAAATGAAAATATTCAGACAAAATCTGTACCCGGGGTATTAGGAAGGCACAGATATGGACCAATTAAAAGTTACTGCCCAGCAGGGTGTGAGTCCAGTGGATGCACGCAGTCCTGCACGAGGACTTCTGGCCCTCAGGTAAGTTCTGCATGTCTGGAGGGACCCAGTTTCTCAATAATCATTTGGGCTTGAAGTGTACAGTTCCCTTTACTGAGAAACTGAAGCTATATTACATGACCACACCAAGGATCACCTTGGGCCTCAGAAATGCAACTATAATACAAGAGGAACAAAATAAACACCTCAGTGACTCATACCACCCTGTACTCCTCCATGAGGAATCTCTCCTATGAAAGAGATCCACTCGTCTGTCTTGGATTCAGCCGATTAAACAGAGTATCAGTTAACTCTACAACGTGTGAGTTGTATTTCGCCCTCAGACTTAGTCTGCAGAAGTATTTAGGATTGTTTCCTGTCCAACTCCTGTTCTTACCTTTCTGCTCTTTCACATGCTGTCTTTGCTACTGGTATGGCTGAAGTGGAAGGACTGTTTGAATCAGAAGTTCAAGGTTAGCCTGGGTCAAATAGTGAGACCGCACCTCAGAAAAGAAAGGAAGGAAGTAAAAAGGAAAGAGAGAGGAGATAGAGGAAGGGAGGAAGGGAAGGAGAAAAAAAGACAGAAATTCCCAAGTTCAGTTATTTCTATCTAGATATTGAAATCAATGTGCTCTGTGAATTCAATCAATTCGCTTCTGGAATGCATTTGTCCACTGCACTGGCTTAGAATTCTGACCTTATTCTTTGTCTTACCCCATGCCCCTAATTTGGGGGACTTACGTGTTTTGTTGGTCATTTTGTTTCCTTATAGATTTCTCACCTTCTGCTCTAAATTTTCCCAGGGTTTTTTTGTTACCATTGCTTTTCCTTGGGGTCCCCAGTCAAAATTCATAAGTAGCTAAAAGCTACAATGGATATTTACCTTTTGGATGTCATTAAGTTAAAGAAAAGTGACTTAAAAATATGACAATATTTGAAATGAAGAAAATTGAAGTTTCTGGAAACACTGGTGGTTTATTTATTGAAGATTTCCTTAACTGCAATAAATTTTCAGGATAATTTAATAAAAATGAGCGCACTTTGAAGAAAAATGTGCACTTAAAAACTTTTAGCATTTGCTTTACATAAAATATGTAATGTAAAAACTATGACGAGTGTTTTCAGCCCAGACTTTTAACAGCAATGTATCATGTTTCATACAATTTTACTGACATCACCCTTAAACTACTGCCATTAAATGCTAAATCAATGGTAATGAATTAAGTAATTGATTGAAAAGTGCTGTACATATATCCTTAATGGTTGCATATTCGCAAGTCTGTATTTGTTTAACATGCTTGAAATTCCATAAGAGCTCTGTTTTTAGACAATTATGATGATCAGTCTCAATAGTTTATTTTTTGAAAAATCACTTTTACTGTCTACATTTCATTGATTGATACTAAATGCCAGGTTTTAAATGTAAATGAAAGTACAGCAATTCCATAAAATGTAGAGCACTAACTCCATGCAAATTCTGTCAGTTACTGCTGATAGTAAAAATAGTTTATTCATATTTCATTTGCCGTTTGATCTTCTATTCTTTCAAATCCAGTAATACTTTTAATCTGCACTGAATAATGTTTACTTAACTTTCATTAGGTAATATAGTGAAATGTTTCTATTATTTATTTCTATTAGTTTCAGTTTGCAGGTCAATAAGAAGGGCATTCTAACTTTGCTCAGCTCTTTGAAACAATTGTTAAGTGTAGCAAGAAAAAAATACAAGTAAAAATATACCCAACTCTTGACTGCCTACTAAATAATAAGGAATACATTTATACTGAGGCTTATGTTTGCTAACTGCATAATGTCACAAATGTTTCTTTGTTAATACCTCCTATTTACCTCATGTAAACCAAGCAAGTATGGTATGACTTCAATAATTTCAACTTTATATAGTTCATTATTGAGTAAATGTGACATTTAGAAGTAAAGAGCAAATCATTTTCATTAACATTTGTGCTTTTCACTCACTGTGTGTACTAGAAATAAGCAGCAGTGGTTTGATTTCAGATGTCCCCCGAGTCCCTGCTGTGCTGTTGCAAGGAGGTGGAGTCTTCGGGTGACGGGGTTCGGAGGCAGCCAGGGCTCTGGGGTGCACGGGAGGAGGTGCTGTCTGGCTCCCCAGCCCTGAGGCTGGGGACCTCCCTGTCCCAGGAAGCGGGACCGCCGGGGGACCATGCATCTTGGCCAGTGACCACGGCTGAAGGCCACACGTGAAAACAAACCTTTCTTTGTTTTACGTTTTCTGGGGTATTCTGTCGCAGAGTTGGAAGATGCAACAGCAAGCATTTGCCGCACAGAAACCGGGTCCACAGCGTGGGTCGACGTGCAGGTGCAGCAGCTGCAGGGCAGCGGGAGGTGGAGCAGGCCTCGGACTCAACTCTGCGCCTGCTGCCGAGCCTTGGCCTTTCTTAAAGATCTTTTCGGCTTAGCCACAAATTTTTCTTTCATCCTTATTTAAAAAAAAGAAGGAAGACTTCGTGCCTTCTTGAGAATGTCAATTCTGGTGAGCTGATTCGGAGTGTGGAGAACTGGTTATTTTTGCCCCTTCGTGTCTCATTTTGCTAAGGAACAGCGAAGTGCAGCCTGCCGAAGGGCCTGTTTCTGCGGCCTGGGGCGGGGGCTCCTCCTGCTCCAGCTTGGAGAAGCAGGCGGGGGAGGCAGCACCATCCCCCAGCTGCTCCAGGCTGCTCGCCCACAGCTTGCAAGAGCGCTTCTCTGGGCTCGAGGCTGGAAGACCCCTCCTTCGGGCTCGGGATCCATGTAGCTCAATAAGCCTGTCCTCGGCGTCACCTCCACTGGGCGATTTTTCACTATCAATTTCAGCAGCAGATATTACTGATAGTAACCCAAATTAACTTTCTGTGATGTGTTATGCAATATTATAATTTTCTTACAAAAATTATTTTTCTTCTTCCTCTTTTTTTTTTGAGACAAACTCACTAAGTTGACCAGAGTGGCCTTGAATTTGCAGTCCCCCTGCCTCAGCCTCCTGAGAGCAGGGACTATACAGATCGATCACCACAACCCACTCTAAAGTTGTGTTTTTAGTTTGAAATAAGTCATGGTTTAGTTTGTCACCTGCACCTGATTTTGCTAATCATGAATTGTCTATTTGTAGTGGAACTCATTTTTGCACCTGAAAATATTGGGGATTCATATTTTTTGGAAAGATTTTTAAAGTTTTTATTTTAATCCATGTTTATAATCAATCCTAAAAATAATCTCTTTTCTTAAGACTCATCATTTTAAAATTTCAGGCTACTCTAAAATGATGACATTAAAGAAACAGATCAAGTACACGTTTGTGTATTTAAAACTAAATTTAAATAATTAGACAATCAAAAGGATGGTCCAAGTAAATTTTAATGGATAAACAGATCCACAGCAGAAAAATTATGAAAATTAGTTCACCTGTATAAATTTATTTTCAGTTATCTCTTAGTTGAACTGCTTCTCTTCATATTAAAATAATTTGGTCATAAATGTCAATGAGAAAGTTTTTATTAGTTTTCATAGTCATTTTTAACAGTTATAGAATATAAAAAAATTTAATCGTTAATGTTTTCACTTTTAAGTAAATATAAACCTTTGAAAATAAATCACTCAAAATTTTCCATTTGACATTAATAATTATAAGAATCTATATAAAATCATACTTTATATAACATATTCCTTTTTTTCACCACAAACCTATTTTTTTTAAAGTAGGTGCAATTGCCCATTCCCAAGACAGTGCTTTTTCTTTCCTCCTTGAGGATTCACCATTTTTAAGTAGCTGTGAACTTTATTCATTGTGTATACACCAAGTTTTCTGTCTCCACTTATAGAATGAAGGGTTTAACTGTTTTCCCAGGCTCCTGGCCCCCTGCATGGGGTAGCTCTCAATAGCTATTTTTAGAACAAATACTGAAAGAAAATAAGAAGAAAAGAGCAAAGAAGGCCCCATCTTGACCTGCATCTTGTTCGTCCGTATTGAGCTATGAACTGGGAGAATTTTAGTAGACAGCTTGACATCTTATTGAACTAAGGATCTGTTTTTCATGATCACCTTTTGAAGTCCAACTTCCATCACATCAGATAGTCACTAGTTGCCTTCATTTGTAGAAAGGAGAGAGATGTACCACATACCAGAAATCTTTGCATGCATTATTACAAGTCATAGTCACGTGAGAAGAAATTGACAATAAATTAAAATAGCTAAATATGTCAATGGCTTATAAAATGAATTGAGTAGGATGAAAGAGATCCTTGTAATCCACACCATTCTCAAGTGCAGGCTGTTGTGTTTTCAAGAGAAAATGAAAAGCAAGACTGTAAGTAATGCCTATGGGTTCCTGCATGGGTGGCCTTAGTCATGGCCATTCCTTTATGTATGTTCTTCTGCAAACAGAAGGATGAAAACCCCTGAAATGTCCTCCTACTTAGGGGTCTACCTGCAATCAGCTACTCCAGAGAGCAAGAGAGTTTCCGAGCCTCCTGGACTTCCTAATTTATACCAGATATGAGCGCTGTGGGGACATGGCCAGTGGGTAAATACATTGGCCGGAGTCCATGAAAGTTTTCCGTAACTTCACTCAAGCCTGAAATAAAGTGACAGAAATTTACTTAGGAAATTTCTTTCCAAAATCTGCCCAAGATATTAATATAAAACTGTGCCTTGGGCAAAGAAAAATCTGCCCAGGATATTGACATAAAGACCACATCTGGAGCAATGAATAGAAATTAGTGTCAGACCTAATTTGTTCCATTGAGGACTCTTTAGATTTGTTCTTTTCAACCCAGAAAATGTTATCTGAGTTTTGTATATGAGAAAATTTAAGAGGTGATTGGGCAGACATGCTTTGAACATGTGCTTTGTGAATGTTGAGTTTTAATCTGTGTGTAAGGAAGATATGGAAAGCATGAAATGTAGTTCAAATAGTTAAAATCCATTTCCAGTTTACAGTAAAATAGAACAAGAATTAGAACAAAATATTAACGAGTGATATTGATTAAACTAAATGTTGGCAACAGTAAGAGAACAGATTTTTTTAACTCTCAGGATTAAAATATTTTAAGTTGTTTTAGAAGTGACAACAGTCTCATTTTCCAGAAAATTTTAAGTTTTATAAACAATAGATATTCAACAATCTTACATTGAAAGAAAATAAACTGCATTTCATATTACATGCAGTTAGTTTCAGCTGTGAGGGCCAGAAAATGAAGAATATAATAACATAATAAGAATTTGTTTCCTCTCACAAAAAGGAAAGCTACAGATTGGCACGTTAGGACTGGGATGGTTTTTGATCCTTTCTGAGAGCAAGGATCTTTTGCCTCTCCTTTCCCTTCCCTACAAAGTTTAACACAGGGCTTCCCAGAATAGTCCAGCATCATTTCCTGAGCTCCGGCCAGGGTGTCTGCATCTCAGCCCACAGGAGGGAGGAGCACAGCAGTGTCCCCTGCTTTAAGGACGTACTAGAAGTCACCTCTGCTAAGTCCACTTGCATTCCACATCCAGACCACAGTTACTGGAAGGGAATCTGAGAAATGGAGTCACTTTTCCCTGAAGTCATTTCCTCAGCTAAATCTGAGGGGCACCATTCCCTGCAGGGAGGAATGAGGATTGGGACAGCACATGGCAGCCTTCAGTGTGACCCTAAAGAGCCTCACAGTTACAAGGCGGAAGTAGAGTCTCTCCTGGACTCATGAATTACTTTAGGGTTCTGCTGTTATTCTAATTTGCATTGCAACCAATGTATTTCCATCTTGGAAAAAGGAATGTGCAACTAAGCAAAAATTCTTACACGTGTTTGCAAAAATTCTTACACGTGTTTGCAAAATAACAAATCTCTAAAATTTTCTAATAAAATTTCATTTGGAATTTTAGATTTATAAAAATATTTCAAAAGTAGCACACACACAGCCCTCACCTAGCTTCTGCTCATTGTATGGTCCTATACAAACATGGTATAGTCACCACAACTGAAAACGAAGACTGGTCCACCATTCATTAACTCCTCCAGATTTGTATTTCACAGTGTTTTCACAGTATTCTCCTTCTATTCTACATCTATCCCAGGATACTCACTGTGAATTGTGTTCCATCTCCTCAGTTTACCTGGTTCTTTGGCAGCTCCTCAGACCTTCCTTCTACTTATGACTGCCACAGTATGAGGAGTATTGTTTAGGTGTTTTCAAGAATGACCCTCAGTCGCTTCTCGGCCTTTCGGCTAAGATCAAGTGAAAAATGACCCTCAATTTGGGATTGACTGATAATTAGACCTGATCATTAAAATGTGAATTTTGGGGAACAGTGACTCTATGATGTCATGTTGAGAGCACATGATCCAAAATGTTTAATTGAAAGAGTAAAAATTTAAAAATTGACCTCTTTAGATATTGCTGTCTCATTTAATAAAACATCTTACTTTAAGAATAATCTTGCAGAGCATAATGAAGAAGTCAGTTTTAATTCTGGCACATAAGCCTAATATCTAATGAAAAATTGCCTAATAGAATTTTTAAAGAAAATTTTGCATAACAAAAAATACCCACCATTTAAGTATATGATATATACCTGGCATACATATAATACCAAAGAATTTTAAAGAGCCCATCATCATAAATAGCATAGTTTTTTTTCTTGGAATCTTTAATTCTGCGAATTTGCTTTTTAAAGTAGTTTCTCAGGAATAGCTAAATGCAATATGATTTGTCAAAGCCTGCTGCTATGCTTTATATATAGATGACCCCCCTAAAGCCTCATGTGCTCATAGGAGGGGCTTTTGGGAGGTGATTGGATCATGGGTGTGTAGTATTCATGACTGTATTAGTCCACTGACAGTTTATAGCTAAATGAGCTGTTGAGAGGTGAAGCCTGGTTGGAGGAGCGTGTGGCTTGGCAGGGTTTATCTCCCTCCTCCTCCCTTGATCTCTCTCTGCTTCCTGCTGCCATGCCATAGGCTGTTTCTCCTCTTCCAGGCCCCTCTCCTATCCTATCCTGCCTTGGAGACAGCCAACTATGGACTAAAACCTCTACAAAATATGAGCCAAAGTAAATCTTTTTAAATTGCTGGGTATTATGTCTCAACAACAAGAAAGTAACTAAGACCCCTGCTGAAAGTATGATGTGTTCCACATTAAAGTATTCAAATTGTCTATTGTATCTTTCCCCTTCTCTTCCTCCTTATCATCATTTTATAACCATGATTCCTATAGCCTCATTTCCATAAAATACACATTAATAGAAGACAACTAGAGATTCAAATACATAGTGCCGTATACAACTGCTTTTTGAATTTAGATTGCTTCCAAAATATATAAACCAATCTAGTAGATACTACAGGTTTATTATTGTGTCTTAAAAAATCAGTGAATACAAAGATTTTCTTTGACATCTCTGAATCAAGAAATTTTGTTTTCAGATATAAAATGAAATGAATCAAATGCTCGTAAGATATGCTAGGCCCTTTGTTCAGAATACAATATAAAAGTGAAACTTTTTACATTAGTATAATTCATATTTAGGAAAATAAAAATTAAGAGCCTTCCTGTTAAGTAGAGTTATAACTATAGTTTCTTAATCTAAAGTATTTGTCCTCTTTGTTTTTAATCCTTAATAAATTAAAAATAAAATTATGCATTCAATGAAGAAAAACATAACATTTCCTGAAATGTTCGTTCCTTTATCTTCATTCTGAACATGATCAACACCTATAGAGTTTGAAATACAATATATATCATGCTCCTTTTTAAATTCCTTTGAGAATTACCTTGCTCATCCATCTTCCCTGTTAGGTATTTTTATCTCTAAAAATCATTGTTACAACAGGACATGAGGCAAAAGATTATAGCCTTTTTCATACTTCCAAAAACACATGTTTAATGACATTCTATCAGTACATTAGGAGCCATATCTTCTTTTGTGTTCATAGAATGGTAAAGCATGTAGATAGTAAACATCCCTGACTCTATGAAACATGCAAGTAATATATAAATCCCTTGTTATCACTTTTTATTTCCAGCACTGGGGATCAAATGCACGTCATCAAGTGCTCCACCACTAAGTAGCATAGGGGCAAACTGTGGCCAGGTCCCAGGGAAGCCATGGATTGGAATCAGAGAAAGGGAAAGCCAGCAACATTAAAAAAATTTACATATCTAAATGTTAGATATGTAGGTAGATCATTAGCTGGTAGATAGATAATAGATCTGCACAACATTTGGGGGAATTAAGTCTTTAAAAAGTATTATGAGTGAATTTTAAAAGATGAAAGATTTATCCAGTCTGGAGAGAAACCAGAGTAAAATGAGTTAATTTTAAAAGAATAAGATCCCATCACAACAAATGCTCCTGTTATTTGCCAATACATAATTACTCTTCAGCCAGCATTTGCACACTCTCACTTAATCTTGTGTCCATATGAGTGAGTCTAGCCTGGCTTCCTGATGAAAATAGGTAGTGCTTTACAGTTTGATAACTGCTGATTTTCTTCTTCACATGTAAAGTCTAGACAATTAAACAATAGTGACAGCTGGACTGTAAAATCAAGTCTGTGTATGGAAAGGAACTGAATCCACCCCTTCTGAGGGGAGTAGAATGCAACAGAGTTTCCAGGGCAGGGGAGCACGTAGCCAGCTGGTGTGGTGCTGTCTTCCTCCACTCACTTCTTACTCTCCCAGCAGCTAGCTTGGGCTCATGCATGTGGTCACTTGCTTTCAAGAGCAGCAAGAAAGAAAGGTACAATGCACAAGCATATCAGTATCTGCTGGACCACGTTATTTCTGTCTCATTGGCTAAAAGAAATCATACAGCCTAGTCTATAGTCCGCTGCTGGGATACATTGCAAAGAGCTTCATACAAGCATCAGAATAATTTTAGGTTATTGTTACAATCTACCACATGTACCAACTCTTATCCCAGAAGGTCTCAAGGCAACCTGCAATCTCTTAATAATGGTGGGATACGATCATTGAATTTCCTGCAAACTATCATGTAAGTTAGCTTCTAGGTTAAATAAAGTATGTACTTGGGAAAATTTCCTAACCTGGACTCTTTGGGGAATACATGCCCCCTGTTTTATAAACATTTGCCTCTTAATATTTGGATTCCCAATTTAAATTTATAAGTAGCTAAAAAATACCAAGTAATAATCTGCTTCTGCTCTTACTATTGCATAAAATTTAACACCATTTACAGTGGACCCTCGAGTTATGACCTACCTGACATATGAACAACTTGGGTTATGGCAGGAATTTTAGTTTTAACTTATGACCAAAGTCTTGAGTTACGACCCAAATGCTGCCTGTTTGTGCTTCCAGATGGTCTCAGATACAGATTTAACCCTTAAAGAGTTCTGGAAGGAGCATTACAGCATCCTTTCTTGTGTGGGGTTAACTGAGAAATCCTGGGCCGGTGTCTCTCTAAGGACACTGAGATCTGCCTGTGTAAAGGAGAGAGACTCTGAAGGCTGTGTAGAGGACCCTAAGCCTTCATCAACCAACTTGAATTACAACCAGCTCTCTCGAACAAATTGAGGAAGTCAGGGGGCCAGTTTATTTAATCTGCTAGGTCCTAGTTCCTGTATCTGGCACTTCTTTTTAATGCCAGGAATATATTTTGAGGGGTAAGCTTTGATAAAGACAAAAATCTTGTTTAGCAGAAGTTGACTAAAATATCCCACCCATATTTTCCAAAATTAGAAAGATTCAGTTTCCTAACTGTGGATACCAAAGTCTAACCATGAGAACCACAGGAATTTTTGAAGTAATGACAAGATGCATGATCCAAAATTTCAGATTTAGTAGCTCAAATTCTCATTTTCTAAGATGTCTTGAACATGCGCTTTTGCATAGGAAAGCATATATCTAAGTATCTTTCTCCTAAGTAAATCTGTGGCTACAGAGCATAATTATACTTTAAGAAAGGTGATTTTTTTTTTCTTAAAAAATAACGTGTTTTAGCCTTTTTTAAAAAAAACAAATTTGGCTAGTCTCAAGAAAATGAGTCAACACGATTACGCTGGTAGGAAGTGTTCAGGGAGCCTCGCAGGTATTGACTGCGGTGGGGAAAACACTGAAGCTGCACGCGTCGTCCACGAAGAGTCCACTGGTGTGGCCTGCAGAAGGGGCAGGAAAGGGGCAGCAGGACCAGGGCGCAGATGTATCATTAGGGAGGTTCTGTGGTGAATCCAGGCTCTTTCCACAAGTCTGTGGGAGGTCATGACCATGTTCGCTAGGTACAAAAATAGAGGCCTCTTCTTGTGTCCAGGGGCTGGTTAGCAAGGCTGTGTTGGAAAAGCTCGGAGGCGCACCCCGGGTGATGGGAGTTCTGAAACAAGGGAACCGGTCACCCCCAGATACAGAACGGTAACGGTAACGTGGACCATGAACCCTCCAGGTCAAGCCAGGTATCTAGGTTGCTGGGAGAGGGAAGTGGGGCGGCCACAGAGCCTCACTGCCTCCCGTGGGCACCTGTACCCTCCGCACACCCCGATGATGAACCGGGGGGGAACCGTGGCGGGTCCGCGAGGCACGGAGAAGGGCAGGCCCTCCCGCATCGCCCCAGCTGCACAGAACACGTGCCCCTCGCGTCCCGCCCGCTGCCGGGGTGGAGACAGGAAGCCGAGCCCTGCGGACGGAGGCAGCACGGTCTCAGCCACGGGTCCTGAGGTCAGCCCTGGAGCCTGGGGAACGGGGAGGGACTGGACCTGCTGGATTGGCATTTTCCTCTTCGCCCCCAGCAGCAGAGACACCTGAGGCCCTCTGCCCAGCTCTGAAGTTGGGGCCAGGCCCGGTGAGGTCCGCGGGTGCGGAAACCCAGAGCCACTGGGTCAGAGCGAGACACTGGGCAGAGGGCAGGCGCCCGCAGACCTGCTGCCCCGGGAGCAGGCCTGGGAGCCCGGCCTCAACTGCGTCCTTTTCCAAAGCGGTGCCAGGGGTCAGGCATCGGACGAGGCTGGGTTCTGCAGCCGGACAGCCCTGGGCGCCAGCAGCCCAGGAGGGCACCCAGCCCGGCCCCTGAAAAGGGAAGAAGTCTGCTTGTTGCCTTGGCTGCCTGTTCTGGCTTCTCTTTGGGGTTTTCGTTTCTTTTAGTTTTTCTTTCTTTATCAATATGGAATCTTACTCTACTTTTTTTATTTTTTTAAGGCTTTTCCCTTGTACTTTACTCTCTATAACTTTCTTTTAAAATTTTCTTTCCTCTGTTGATTTTTTCTGTATTCTTCTTCATTTTTCCTGTCTCTGTCATCCACCTCTTCTTCTCCACCTTCCATGTGAATCTGTCTGTCTGTCTGTCTGTCTATCTGTCATCTATCAGGTGTCTATATTTGTACAGAAACAAAGAGACCAGTGCTTCAACTGGAACGATATACCATGGCCACGTTAGGGTAACGATTAAGACAACTGTGCTTAGGGAATTCACACAAAAGCAGCTACACCGATATTAACAGATTCTGACAACCCCACAGCGGCCTGGTCTCCAATTACCCTTCCCTCCCACCTCCACACCCCTCAACGCGAACCCTTCACTCCAGCTATAAAATACCTCCAATGAATCTGAGCTCCTAGCTCCTTTTCACCCACTAACATTCCTCTTACCTCCCTATTCTCTTGTTGGCTTACCCGCTTCCCTTTTCCATCTCTCCTCCCTCTACACCCCAGACTGACCCCAGTAGCTGCACAGTATAGTCTTTAAGGGGCACTAATAAAAGGACAAAATTGTAGAGATAAGTCTTCATGTTCCCAGTTGATGTATGATTGAATCTGTGGATGCTGTTGCATCCAGTGGGAATGTTTTTCTTTATAACACAGTTACTGGCTGGGGATTTAGTTTAGTGGTTTCGCTGCCTGCTGTGCAAGCACAAAGACCTGAGTTCGATCCCCGGTACCAAAAAAAAAAAAGCAAAACACAGTTACTGGGTCCAAGCAAATTAAACTGAATAGGTTGAAGTGGTAGAAAATACTTCTTGATAAACAAAGCCAGTATCACATCACTAGAAAACAGAACCTCAATAAACAGATCTTCATACCGAAAAAATCCGGTCGTTGTATTTGATCTCAGTCTTCACTACACACACACACACACACACACACACACACACACACACACACGCACAGTGGATGTAAAAGTAATGCAACAAAATGTCTCCAAAGACACTAACTCTCCCAAAGCAGATTTAAGGGACCCTGATGGAGAGGAAATCAAGCGCCACACTGCGGAGCTGCACGTAGTGTTGGAAGACAAAGCAAAGAAACTTTGTGAGCTCAAAGAGGACATAACAGAAAGTGGAATTAAGAAACAAATGGTTAAAGAAGATTCGAATAAAACATTTCAAGAGCTGACCACAACCATTCAAAACATGAATGACAAATTTACCAAAGAGTGACCATTAAAAGGTGAAAGCAGAAATCCCAGACATATAGAATTGTACTGAAGATATTAATGGAAGTAACTACCGCCGTGACAAGAGAATGTCAGACCTGGAGGACGGATCAGAACAATCTACTCAGAGATACTTTAATGGCAACAGGAGAGAAAGGAACATGCATCCAACAAACTGGTTCACTTGGAGTTAGCGAGAATTCAGAGGACAGCACACCTGGAATACAATACCTTTCTACAGAAATCATAGCCAGAAACTTTCCAAGTATGCAGAAAGAGCCCAACACACAGGTAAGAGAGTCTTATTCTCCCAAATAATTATTATGGGAGAATAAGCTCCCCATGACACATCACAGTAGAACTCTCAGAAGCCCAATAAAGGACACACTCACACACACACACCTCTAAAGGTAAACCCATTAGGGTTAGAGCAAAGTTTTCAACACAAACTGGGTCAGGAGAGCTAGAATTGAAATATTTCAAGCCCTAAAAGAAAAACAACTTTCACACCATAGTAATATACGTTTTACAACTATCTTTCAGAATCAGTGCAGAAATAAGAACATTCCCTAACAACAAGCGGCTTAAGAAATTGGTGACCACCAACTCACACTCCAAAATGCTCTCAAGGGTAACCTAGAGAGAAAGAATAAAAGGAAGAAAACCAAGAAGGCTGATGGAGTGACTGCAACAAGCAGGATGAGCAGTTAAACAAGAGGAAAATTGGGCCGGGGAGTTAGCTCAGTGGTTCCAGCACCTGCCTCTCAAGCACAAGGTCCCAAGTTTGATCCCCGGTACCAAAAAACAAACAAACAAACAAACAAAACAAGAGGAAAATAGAAGAACCAACAACAGAATAAGTATGCAGTGATAGTAATTCAAGCCTTTTCAGTAATAAATCCCAATGTAAATAGCTTCAACTCTCTAATTGAAAAAATTGAGTGGATTAAAAAAACAAAACCTTACAGCTTAAAAAAACAAAACCTTACAGCTTGTAGCATTTGACACACCTAATCCAAAAAGAAATTTATAGACTCAAAACTAATGAAGAGAAAATAATATTTCAAGCAATAAGATCCCCCCAAACCAGCAGGGGAAGCAATCTTATCCTCAAAAACGTTTTATGACAAAACTACTTCGAACCACATCCAAATGCTTTCTCACTAAAATCAAGAAAAAGACAAAGATGTCTACTATCACCGCTGCTCCTCTATACAGTACTGAAAACATTAGCAAGAATAATCAGGCAAGAAAAAGAAATTAAATAGATATGTGTAGAAAAATCAAATTATCATTATTTGTGTATGATATAATCTTTTCATAGAAAATCCAAATAGCTCCCCCAAAATGCTCCTAAAATTAATAACCAAATTCAGCAATGTGGGAAGATACAAAATCAACTCATATAATTCAGTATATTTCCTATACACCAGAAGTGAACCCACTGTGAAAGAAATTAGAAAATAAATACCGTTCACAATAGTGTCAAGAAAAATTAAATACTTAGGAATTAACCTAAATGAGTTAGTGAAAACACGTCTATAATGAATACTACAGTACTCTGAAAAAAGGAGATCAAGAAGACATCAGAAAATGGAAAGATATCCAGTTTTTCGACAGAACCAATATTTTTTGAAAAGATCACTGTACCAAAACTTGCAATTTAAAGCAATTTCAGTCAAACTACCAACAGGATTTCTTCCTGTACTAGAAAAATTATCTTAAGATTCATGTAGAACCAGAAGATACACAGAGAAGTAAAAACAATCCTAGGCCCAAAATGAAAAACAAGAAACAAAGCAGGAGACACATTCACATTCCCAGATGTCAAGTCATTCTACAAAACCACAGTGATAAAAACAACATAGAGCTGACACAAAAACAGACATGCAGATAAGTGGAACACAATAAAAGAGGAAGAAACACCAGGCACAATCAGTTATTTTATCTTAGACAAAGAAGCCAAAAGCAAACACTGAAAAAAAGCCTTCTTAATGAGAGGTGCTGCAAAAACACACATGTGGAAAATTGTATTGAGACCCAAATCTACCACCATGCATGAAAATAAAATTTAAAAAGGATCAAAGACATAAATATTAAAACAGAAACTCTTAATCTGCTGGAAGATAAAATTGTTAAAGCCATTAATGACATAGGTAAAGGAAAGGACTTTCTGAAAAGAACCTTAAATGCGCAAGCAATAGCAACAAGAATCAACTAATGTGAATTCAATTAAAAATTAAAAAGCTTCTGCAGAGCAAAGGAAATAGTCGATATAGTGGAGAGACAACCTACAGAATGAGAAAAAATCTACTCCTAGGACAGAAAACTAATATATAGAATGTACAAAGAACTCAAAAAATCTCCCAAATAAAAGACCTTATCAGGGCCAACCCTTGCTGGAGGAGTGGCAGCTGCTCCCAGTGCAGAGAGCTGACCCACACTAGAGGACCACTGCCCACACCAGGGGGAGATGGTAGAGTCACACAGCAGCCACCGACCAGCTGCTGGACAAGGGCAAGACCTCAGAGGAGAAGCAATGGACGGTCAGTGAGACTGGGTCCAAAGGCCCATGTGAACCCACCCCTGCCCGGGGCCTACCCCCAGCAGAGATCAGAGGGCCCATCCACCCATCCATCCATCCACTGGGAGCCAGGACATCCCTGGGATGGAAAGCTAACAGCAGTCTGGGGAATGAGCAGACTGGCCTCTGGTTCAAGAGACTCTAACGCTAGGCGTAGAAATGGCGACTGTTGAACTCAAGCCTGCAGGTGGTGGGAAGAAAGCACTCATTCAAGAGCAGAGGATTTTTCTCTTTGACTCATTTTCTTTTTACATTTTGTATTTCTTTTTAAACTTTTCTTCATCAGATATTTTGGGAATTTGCAGTTTTTCTCTTTTTCATTTTTTTCTCAGACGTTTTCCCCCTCCAACTTTTGTCTTTCCCTCCTTATTTTTCTACCTCCTGTGTTTGCTGCTCATCATTTGTTTCTTCATTTTTCTATGAGTTCTAACTTCCATTTACTCCTGAGTAGGACCCCCATCTTTCTTTCTCTTCTCCTCATACCCCACTGATATTTTTGAATTTTTGTTTTTTCATTCTCTGGTTCTCTATTCTCTCTCTATTTACTAGTATGGCTACTAAGCTTTATGAATCTCTAGATATAGTTAACTTTATTCTGTTCCCGTTGGATGCTGTTATTGTTAGTAGAGGAAGAGTTTCATTTAGTAGATATTTACTGTAGGTAAATAGGTCAATTTTTGGTTTGTCTTAGTGTTCATACTACATGAATTTTCTATGAACAAGGATGGTATTTTATTGGTCCTTAGGGTTTGTCAATATTCAGTTTGTATTTGATGCTAGAATTGCTGCTGATTTTATTACTACAGCCAAGGGACCATAGCTGTTGTTAGTAACTGGCTTTCTTGAGATGCCAACAACTGGATTGCATTGGAGTCATTAACAATACCAAAGCCTATCTCTGGAAAACTGGGTACAGGCCCAAACATGCTGCAAGTAAACAGAAGTAGCTGGAAACTAGGACACACACAATGGCCAGTAGGAAGCCATGCACAGGGGACACCATGGAAAAGTAGATATTAACTAACAAGGTCTCTTTACTAGCAACAAATCTTTCCAAAACAGTCAACCCAAAAGCCTCAACAGAAAGAAAACAAATGGATAAATAGAAAAATGAAAAGACAAGCCAACAAAATGCCTCCAAAAACTCTCTACTTGCCCATGCTGATCCATGGGGCATCAAAGGGGAGGAAATCAAAAACCACATGGTCAAATTATTCGAGATGATATCAGAGTAGATAGCAAAACAGATCAATAAGGCATTTGACAAGCTCATAGAAAATGTAAGTAATAGGATTTTGAGACAAAAACAAAATTATCAGTAAGTCTAAAAAAGACACTAACAAAGATAGAAGAACAGCTAAACAAAACACAAAACATGGATGACCAGCATAGAAATGATTAGAAACCGTAAAAGGGGTACAGATAAAAATTTAGGAGATTAAAAATTCTGTCAACACTACCAAAGCAAAACTGGCCAGTGTGAGGACAGTCTCAGAACTGGAAGACCAGCTAAGGAGAAATACCTTTAAAACAACAGGAGAACATGAAAAATGGATGCAAGGGCTCCTAGATGATGCCAGAGAGACTAATCTAAGATTGACTGGAATTAGTTAAACATCACAAGACAGCACAAATAGCATGAAAAACTTGTTCACTGAAATAATAGCAGAAAACTGTCCAAAAAAGGTAAAAGAATTTAGCATACAGATAAGTGATACAAAGCCATGATAATAGAGAAGAAAGTGAGAGAGGGAAAAGTTATTGGATTCTAATGTAGATGATGTATCTAAAAGTATAGCTTGAGTTAGAATAGTTGTCTTGTGTGTTTTATATATTTTTAGCCTATTTAATCTGTATATGACAATTAACTTTATAAGGTCTTATAAGATGATAATGAACCTGATGCTAATAAAATGAGGTTGGGGGAAAGGGAAAAAAGTGAAATGTGTTGTGTACATGTACCAATTCCCTATAGTGAATGTAATCAATGCATACTACAAATGTGTGGTAATAAAAGTTACTAAAATCAACAACAAAAAAGAATTAATTACCAAATTCAGTAATGTAGCAGAATGCAAAATAGCACACAAAAGTCAGTAGTATTCTAGTACACTAATAATGAACTCACTGAGAAAGAATTTAGGGGAAAAATACCATTCACAATAGCATGAAGAAAAATTAAATACTAGGAATTAACCCAGCTAAGGAAGTGAAAGACATGCACAACAAAAACTAAAGTCAACCAAAAAAGGAAATTGAAGAGGACATCAGAAAATGGAAAGATATTCTCAGTCCCCACATAGGCAGAACTAATATAGTCAAAATGGCCATACTTTTAAAATTGATAGATAGATTTAATGCAATCCTAATCATAATTCTAATGGCATTCTTCACAGAACTGGAGAAAACAATCCTAAAATTCACGTGGAACAAGAAGCAGCCCAAAATAGCAAAATAAATCCTGTGTAAAAAGAGCAAAGTGGAAGCCATTACTATTCCAGACTTAAAGTTATATTACAAAGTTACTGTGATTAAAACAATGTTTCACTGGCACAAAACAGACATGAGGATCAATGGAGCAGAATAGAGGATGCAGAAATAAAGTATAAATAATTAAGGAAATAAAAGCTAGACAATATGATGCAGGGAAATAGATCCTTTGAAAATGGGGAGGGAATCCAGAGATGGAGGGAGGGGAAGTTGAATAAAGAGAATGAAGGTATATTAAGTACATGTACCTATTCCCTAAGCTGAATGAAAACATACCCTGCAAATATGTACTAACAAAAAAATAGATGGCTAAGCCTGCTACAGCCCCAATGCTTTAATGTTGACTTAATTCACAAAGTGTGAGTCCCTTCCCTTGCAAACAACAAAAACAAATGAAACCAAACCAATAGAAACAAGTTCAAAAGACAGTGATCATTTACCAGGCACAGAAAGACTGTAGGGAACAGGGAAAGGGAACTTTACTAGAACCTCTGTAGTGAGTGAGTCCTGGTCTCCTGAGAGCCACGGTAGCACACGGCGAACTATAGGAAAGGTAGACAAATGAGACTGAGAAGAAGCTGAGCTTTGAGTCTGATCAGTGCTGCTCTGGGCAGCAAAGACAAAAGCCCTCAGCTTACTGCACCTTTTATTTAGTACTCAGTACATTGGGAGAAACAAATGTAACAAATGACTTGCTGAGAGTTCAGTACATCCTGCATAAACAAGATGTAACAATCCAAGAACAATGAGGAACTAAGTAGATATTTGTTCCTCCCAGGATGTTTTCAGCTCCCAGGATGTTTCTTGTCCTGGAGAATCACAGACAGCATCACTGGATCATTGAGGTCTCAGTTGTGAACAGAGGCCAAAATGGAGTTATGTCTTGGAATGCCATAGCTGGGCTGTAGGCAGGAGAACTAGGCTAACCAAATGATTTTACCCTAAAATTATGTAGTATTGCTCCCCACAGAAGACAAGTCTTAACTAAGAGTGTGAGGGACCAACACATTTAAAAATCTGTGGCTTTGGAGTCAGAGAGTTTATATTTTGTTGGCCCACATAACATCTGTAGACAATACTTGTTATGGTTTAGATCTATAGTAGCTCTCAAAGCCTCATGCAGTTGGAAGGTGATTGGGTTATGGAGGTATTACAGCTGACTTGCTGGTAGGAAGTCCTCTAGTCAGAGGAAGCAGGTCCCTGTTGGTGTGACCTGCAAGGGTGTATCTCCTTTCTTGCTCCTCCCATGGCTCTCTTCATGGTTTCCATGAGGTGAGCAGCATTTCCTCCTCTGTGCCCCTCTGCCATGCCACCCTGCCTTAGAGCCACTTGACTATGGACCAAAACCTTTAAAAACTGTCAGCCAAAAACAAACAAACAAACCTTTCCTCCTTGTGTGTGTTGGGTATTTTGTACCAGTTGCAAGGAAAGTGACTAAGGTAGATACTGGAACCAGAGGCAGAACTGAACCAATGATTACCTAACCATGTGATTCAGAAGCCTTTGTAACTGGCTCATGGGAGGAGCTTGGAAAGGTTTGGAGATGCTGGCTTGAGAAACAGCTAGAATGCTGTAAGCTGAGTTTGATGTCAGATTCTGGTCAGAGCTCAGAAGAATGGCATACTGATAAAGATGCAAACAGTAAAGACCAGGCTCAGAAGGTTTCAGTTCAGAACAAATATTCCATAGACAGTTGTGTTATGCTCTGAGGAAAACTTTTTGGATATTTTGCTTTTGTTCTGGCTTGTATCTAGATGTCCCCTCAAAGTCTCAGTTTCAAAGATGACTGGATTAGGCTGTGTGAATGTGGAGTAAGCATGTGACACTGAGACTAAGTGTGTGGACAATGGAACCCCACCCTGGTCGTGGGTGGCACCAATCAGTAGACTTACAGACTCTATGGAACATAATGAGCCAGAGGGAAGCCAGGCTTGTTGCTGCTGCTGCTGCTGCTGCTACTGCTGCTGCTGCTGCTGCTGCTGCTTGCTACGTTCTGCTGCCACACCATGAACTGTTTCTCTTCTGCCATGCTGCCCTGCCTTGGAGCCAGTTGACTATTGACAGAAACTTCTACAAACTGTGAGATGAAATAAACCTTTCCTCCTTTATCACTGGTTGTTAAGTATTTTGTCTCAACAATGAGAAAAATAACTAAGACATGTTCTAAGATTTTATGGGAGACTGAGATTAAGGTTGGTAGACTAATTAAATTGGCAGAGCAAATCTCAAGGCAATATATTGTTCCACCTATAGCATGGATACTGGTCGCTGCTTTTAACCAACTTTATACTTAAAATCAGGAAGAAAAAGCCCTTTTGGAAAACCTACAGAGTTGAAAGTAGAGGAAAGCTTTGTTGCTGAAAAGATTAGCATTAAAAGGAAGCCAAGTACTGTAAATAAAAGACAATAGGAATGATGTCTTGGGGACATGTGAGGAACTAGCAAAGGTCCAAGCTTCTCAGGACCAAAATTTCAAAAGTGAAAGCCTTTGTTTTGAGAAGAGAGCCCCAGGGCACCATGTTGGAGAATGGCTGCCTAAGGAGTTGGTTCCCTAGTGTCTAAGTTACTTTCTCATTGCTGGAACAAAATACTGGGCACAAATTAAAGGAGGAAAGATTTATTTCAGCTCATAGTTTGTAGAGGTTTCGATCCCTATTTGGCTGCCTCCAAGGCAGGTGTCATGGCAGAGGGCCATTGCAGAGGAGAAACAGCCTATGGCAGCAGACAGGAAATGGCAAGTCAGCAAGTGCTCAAGGTGAGAGGGATATATATCACCCAGGCTTCACCTCCCAGCATCACACCCAGCTGTAAACCTATCAGCAGATTAATCCAGTATCACACATTCATGATCCAGTCATTCCCAAAAGCCTCTCGTGAGGCTTTGGGGGGGATATCTAGATATAAAACATAACACCTGGGATTTGCTTAACAGTAATCAGCTATCCAGGCAGTTGGAGGTCTTTGTAGCCATGATGCAAAGAACCTAGGTGCGGCTCAAGCTGGCAGCAGTCCTTAGTGCTCGGTTTCACAGGCATGCAGAATGTAACAGTTGAAGTACCACAGTGGCTTCTGCCCAGATTTCAGAAGATAGCTTAGGGGCCAGGCAGTGCTCCCTTGAGAAGGCAGTTCATGAAGCCATGAGAATGAAGTCCAAAGTGCAGTGGAGACCCCATGAGTTTGGAAAAGCCTGAAACCTGGAACATCTGAGGAAAGCTGCAAATAGTGAGTAAAACCAGCCAAAGAGAGAAGCCATGAGGGCTACAACCACGTCAATGACATAGGGATGGTTCTACCCAAGCCTTTATAGTCCATGTCTCATGGTTATAATTTGCCCTGGGTATTGGACACAGAACTATAGGATTTAATGTTTGCCCTGCTGAGTTTCAGTCTTGATTTGGACCCTTCGGTTTCTTTCCCCCTATTCTTCCCTTTGGAAATGGGAATCTTTATTCTGTGCCATTGTATGTGAGCAGTATTTAAATTCTTTTTGATACATACAGGACCTTACAGCTAAGAGTTTCCCTTGGGCCTCAGAGTAGACTTTAACTTGGAGTTTCCAGTCATACTGGAACTATTAAACTTTTGGAAGCTCTCATAGATGAACTAAATTCATTTTTGGATTAAGAAATGCTCAGGAGTCTTTCAGGGGCCAGAGGTGGAATGTTATGGTTTAGATCTAAGATGCCCTCCAAAGCCTCCTATGGTCGGAATGGGATTGGAACTTGGGGGCATTGCAGCTGACTTGCTGTTAGAATCTGGGGACTGAAGAGGCAGAGTGAGTGTGAACATGACCTGGAAGAGTGTATCTTCCTTCTCAGCTCCCTCCTTGACCCTCCACTTTCTTCTGTCCATTATGAGGTAGGTGAACTTTCCTCCACCTACCCCTTTGCCAAGACGCCGTGCCATTGCATGAGCTGACTACAGACTGAGACCTGTACAAATGGAGCCAAAGTAAAGCTCGTTTACTTTCAGTTGCAAGTGTCAGTGTTTGTCCCAGGGCCGAGGAAAAGGGCTAAGACAAAGTTCTTTACATTTTCTGATCAATTTATTGATTTATTTAATTACCTTCCCCACAAGAATGAAAAATTCACTGAACCTTATCTTTTTTCCTATCTAGCACACAATGTATTTCTCTAGAATATTTATATAAAATATCTAGAGGATTTTTTTTAGTTTTTATCAAAAGCAAATTATATGAATCAAAAAGATTGATGCTAGAGCCATTTGTGATCAGCTCACCAAGGGAGTTATAAAGTTTATTTGAGAGCCCCTAGAAAGTCAAGGAATACGAATTGAGTCATGTAGAATTTATTTATCTGTGTAAAGAACTTCATATTTCAAATGGCAAAAATTAATATGATCCTATATTTCAAGTTGATTTACATATCCCATTCACAAAAAATGGTCTCGATAGAAGGACACTTCATATGGATTCCCATTCGGCACTCATGGATCATCCCATCATAACTGTAAGTGGCAGTGGAACAGATGTTCTAACTGTTGGAGAGGGAGATGGGGATGTGGAAGTAAGCAGAAATGCCATGAAGAGAAAGGAGATGAGGAGAAGGAACAGAACTTTAGGTAAGGTAGAGGTGAATGTAGAGATGAAAACTTAAGGGGCAATGCAGATGGAACGTAAGCCTCATTTTATTTCGTTTCATTTACTTTATTTTTTCAACATTTGGGATAAATCCTAGGGTCTTGAGCATTCTCAGCAAGCACTTTACCACTGAGCCATGTCATCAGTTCTAGAATAAACATCGTTACAGGTATGATGTATGCAAACACATATGGATATGGGTCAAACCATGATCCTTGGCAAATAAAGACAAATGAAGAGCTGAACATTTCTATGGTAGCCCTCATGTGAGGGATTTGCTTAAATTTTCCTGAAACTGCTGAAGTTTGGCTGGCTGTTTCTGCTGATTTCTGTATAACATCCCTGCCTTCTTTCTCCAACATAGAAACATTCATTCAGTATTGTTCTTGTGTCCTAGCCTTCTGTCTAAAAGCATATGTGTAATTGCACTGTGGTTGATTTTCCTCCATGGTACCTAGGCTTAACTATGTTATATTATTGTGTTTATTATTCCCAGGGTTCTCTTACTGATCTTATCTTATTTTTCATTGAAAATAGTAATTTGACCTATTTATGATGCACACTATATGCATTATGCAATACATAATATAGGTACATGGTCTACTTTGTGGAATGTATAAGTCCATTGTAAAATGAATACATTAGTTCAACTAACATACCTGTGACTTCATCCACTTTTTATATTTTTGTGGAGAACATTTTAGTTAACTTCTTTAGCAGTTTTGATAGGTACATTATTATTATAGTCATCATGTGATATTATGCAGTCCTGGAGAAAGAAATTCTGTTATTTGTGACAACATGGATGGACTGGATGATGCTATGCTAAGTGACATAAACCAGGCCCTGAAGGCCAAATACTGCTTGATCTGACTTACATGTGGACTCTAAAACAATCAAACTCATAAAAGAGGAGAGTAAAATGGTGGAGATAAAATTATTAGCAATGTATTTTATTAATAAAATAAAAACATTCCCAGGTTTTCATCCCAGTGGTAAATCATTCATCAGTGATTTTATTTAAGTGACCCATGGTGGCCACCAGCATCAGTTTCTACATATGATTTCCTGTACCGGGCTAGACTCCACATTCAAGCCAATGTGTGGCAGACAATCTATTTGCATCTGTGCTGAATAAAAAGTTATAGTGAATTCTTGGCTCAAGTACACAACATTTTCGCAAATATTTGTTGAGTGGATGAATGATTTCACTCACTAAAGGACAAATGAATAAAGTGTTTCAATCCAAAGTGGTATGCAATATATCATTGCACTGTGTGGACATAAGAAAATACATTTGTGCTCGGCCGGCCAGAACACGGGCATTTGTGCCTGGGTTGCTGGGAATGTCCTAGATTCTGGTGCAAGAAGATGGAATGAGTACATTTAACGTGAAGAATTTACTTCTGGGATAATTAGAATGCCAAAAAACCTCCACTACAGAAGAGAACCTTACTATATGATTTATTCCCTGCATTGCACTATCAAACTCCTTTGTAAAAGCCACAGCCTGGATTTTTACTGGGTAATATTTTCTTGCTCTCGTGTATGGGTTATATATATCTTTCTGTTGGAAGGAAAAGAAGAACTTTGTCTATCCCTGCCTCTAGCATATGTTCATTCTCTCCTGGAGGTTCCTGCGTGGATAATGCACATTGTAAATCCTTACAGATTTAAAGCAGAAAAAGAACAAAGGCAACAATTGAGTGCGGGCCATGGCTCCTCTCCCCATCCCTCTCCCTTCCAGGCACTTCTCTGAGGGCCCCACCCAAAGGAACAAACAGAAACTTTTGTCCTTATTGTAAAAATAATTGACTCATTAAAAAAAATTAACTTCAAAGCTGTGCCTCCTTAAGTTAATTCATCACTTCTTTGTCCCACTTACCAATAAATCATGTCAGAATCCTCTCAAAGTTTCCAAGCTACAAAATGCTGCAGGTTTACTTCTATGTTTTATCCTACTTTGGAGAGAAAAACTTCCTATTCCCTTCATCAGCGTGTGAAGCATTCCTCTTTTCTCAAAAATACTTCATATAAGCATAAATAGAAATTTGGAAGATGAGATAAGCCAGACAGGGTTGTGTTTACAATCTGCACCATATCCATCGCCAAAGATTGATTTCAAAGGCTTCATCAATTTTGTCCAAAAAAAAAAGAAAGAAAGGAGCCAAAATTATTTGAACCTCCAAAGAAAGAAGCATTTCTCCACCATAAAATAGGAGGTAGGAAAACAAACTATTGTGAAGGAGAATTTAGGCATGTGACAAAAATCAATGGTACAATAAATGTTAGGTGTCAAGCTGCTCAAACAGATACCATACACTGCTTTGTTTTCTGTCTACTTTCAAGTGTGTTCAAAGTCACATCATCTCCACAGGCTGCTATACCATTTGAAATCTGCTTCAAAAAGCAATATTTCGTACATAGCCCTTGGGTCTTAGAAAAACATTCTACAAAGACTTAACAAAAAGAAAAAACATAAGTCCTGCAGAATCAGTTAAATCTTTGCAGAAACAATTTTCTTAGCCCCTTCTTTAAACTTGTCAGTTTTTAAATATGTTTAAGATTCCTTACACATACAATGAGGTACTCTTAAATGTATTAGAAAAAGTGAATGAAGATATATTTTAAAACATGAGGTCAGATATCTTGCTAGTTCAGGATTAGAATGTTTGATACAGATTAATGGATGCAAAGTTTGGAAATTTAAAAAGCATTGATTACACTAAGGAAATAAGTAAAGTAGAAGTATTTGTGGTGTTCGTAGTAGAACTAGCCCTCTCTGAAAATAAGTTGACAAATAGAGCTCTCAAACTCAAGAGGTAGTAATTCATCTCTTGAGGAGGCACAAAAAGGTGAGTTTGAGTACAACTGAGATTTAGCCTCAGAAAAACAAAGAGCAGCTCCAGAGGTCCTTGTTCCTGAGTGTCCTTAGGTGTGTTGTCACGGTGCCTCCATGTCTGGAATAAATAATGCTCCTCTGTAGCCACGGAAAAAGGAATGATAAATGCCCATAAACATGTACTTAGATTCAAAAACTTCAGGGCAAGTAGAGGAAATTTGTACTTGTTGCTACAAGAATGTGTAGAAAATTCTGACTAGGGCAACAGACACAGGAGTGATCTTTGCTCTTGAAAGCCAGCTGGTTACTGTGACGTAGCACTAGCAAAAAGTAGACGCAAGGAAATCATGCGATTCATTATACCCAATATTGAAATTTTCTAGGCAGTTCAGTAAGTAATGTTGGAGGAAGCATGGATTTTAAAATATTATCAAGAATGTTTTATACAAAGGATTCAACCTGAGTGAGAAATAAATAAATGCAAAAACAGAGGTAAGATATAAATAGGAGTAAAGTCACGGCGAGGAAGTCCAACTTCAGATGTGTTCAGCCTGAGTGATAGACACATTCTACCGGAGCAGCGCAGCCTTTCAGCGGCCGCTGTGTGGACAGACACCTTCCGGAGAGTGAAGGTGAAGGTCACTGGAGAGGAGGAGGTCGGTACCTGAGCAGCCCCGCTGTACGGACAGTTTACCGACAGCAAGCTGAGGTTGTCAAGGATGCTGACCCCGTGGGTGGTGACTCTCAAACGCGTCCAGGGACAGGGAGGACGCGATGAGTAGAGTTCTTGTACGTGATGACTTGAGAGGCACAATTGCTAATGAAGACGATGGGGAAAAAGAAATAAAAATAACCAAACAAATAAAATTCCTAAAGAATAATAATTTACTGCATTTTTACAGTCAGGGATCCCTTTCTCAGGATACCAACTCTGCTTTGTGATGATAAATTCAAGAATGACACAGAATTTTAAATATGTGAGATGCAACCAATGTAAAGAGTGAATGTTTAAAAATTTCATTGCAGTAAACAGCATATTGTCATTAATCCTCCTCAAAAGCCTCCTCTTGCTTGGAATATACTCATCCCATCATTCTTGCCACTTTCTGAAGCAGCTCTGGAAGTTTTCTTTCCTGAGGTAATTTTAATTGTGCTTTCCAGGCAGCCTCTATGTTCTGAATTGATTCAAACCTTCAGTATTTTGAAGACAGCCGGGTATGATCCCTAGGCGGATGGCCTTGGTTAAGTAATCGGAGCAGAATTTTCCACCCTGCAGACAAAGAAACTTTCCTCTCTCCATATGCAAGAAGAGGGCTTGGAGTACCCTAAGGCAGAAAGTGTGAGGAAATTAAGGGGATTCAAACAAAGACACTTTCCCTCTTTGTTCATACCTTTGCAAAAACAGGGCAGGAACACCCGAAGTGTGGAAGCGTGGGAAAGTAAAGAAAATAGGGACAAAGAAGGAATGTCATGTTGCACTCTCTGGAGCAACCCAGCTCTCTCTGGGCCATCTTTCCCATTCTGCAATAAACTCTATTTTCTCTACAACTAAGACTTTGCTTGTATGGTCTCTTATATTAGAGCTGGGTGGCTCAGTGATATCTTCTTGTTCTACCAAGAACCAGGAAAGTTTGGGTTACATTTTCAAGGCCATTTTCACTTGAGGGAAGAGCCAGACATCCATGAGGACATTCTGGCATGTTTTTCTGAACCTGCCTTTCTGTTGCATGACACACAGCAGCGGCCTTCGCCCTATTTTTATCACACCTTGTCAAAACATGAAAGAATTGCTTCAGAAAGTCTCAACAATGGGATGTTAGAAGCAAAGGAGAGTATTTTGAGGAGGGTTAATGGCAATGGGTCTTTTACAGTAATACGTTTTTATAAATTCTAAGACTCCTATTTGTAGATCACATCTTGCATCAAAAAGAACAGATCACTGTTGGATGAAAAGAGCAAATGTACATAAAGAGAAACTAATAAATTGCAGAGGAATGATTAAGACACTTTATGAAGCACTTCACAAAGCCACATGTATCCTGATGGAAGTGGATACCTTCGAACAAGTACAGTGCTATGAGGATGGCTTGGAGACTTGATAATACCTCCTGCAGTGATTTCTCACTGCTTCAGACCTATGCAAAAGCAATGATGCTATTCAAGGTGGAAATTGCATGGCCTCAGTATAACCAATTAGCTGACCATGCTGATGTTCAAGGAAAACGTGATAATTTGAGTGTGAAATTCATAGTGACAACTTCTGGAAACTAATACATTAATGAATTACTTTTGAACTTCCTAGACATAATAACTAAACAGAAAATAATTATTTTCCACCTCACTTCTATATTATAGACTTGAGTCTGGATCATTTTTCTTTTAAACAATATTTGATTTCTTTTCTGTGAAAAGATTAAGAGAACTGATTTTGATGTGATAAAATCTGAATAAATGATCAAACCACAAATACAAAACTTTTTGTGACTTGGTTTCTTTAATATAACCAGGAGGAGTGGTATGGTAGTATTCTGTTGCTATGGATTTTCAATCTAATTTCAATCTAAGTGCATTACCTCTACATAATCCTCTATAAAAACATCCAGACAAAATATGCATAGCCTTTAAGAAGAATGTCTCTTTTTACTCTAATACTCCCTGTCCTTATTAGTTTTCTCTGTGCTAGGACAAAATACTTGACACTCACAAAGGAGGAAAGGTTTATTTTGACTCACAGTTTATAGAGGTTTCAGTCCATAATCAGCTGGCTCCAAGGCAGGGTGGCCTGGCAGAGAGGCATTTCAGAGGAGAAACAGTCCACGGCAGGGCAGGTGGAAGCCAGTGAATCATCAAGCCCAGCAGCAAGCCTATCTTCCCTCTCTCCTTTCCAGGCTGCAAACCTACTGGTTGGTGCCACACACACCCAGGTTGGGGCTCCCATTATCCACACACAGAACCATGTTAATGCCAATCTGTGGACTTATATATTACCACACACTCTTTTTTTTTAAACTTTAATTTTATTGGTACATTTTAGGTATACAATGTATACATTCATCTTTGGAGATTTTTACCTTTACATGATATATCTTATTTTTTCCCCATTCCCCTGCCCTTCCTATTTACAAGACTTTGTTTCCATTTTTTCATTTTCTCATGTTAATTCCATTCCCCTCACACACCACACACTCTAAATCCCAGTATAATATGCCCTAGATCCAACCATCTCTGAAAAGCCCCACCTATGAGTGTATGAAGCTTTGGGTGGACAGCTAGATAGAAGCCTTAACACCCGCAAGCAGTAAACCAAGAAACATCAGAATTGTATAGTACAAAATATACAGCACAGTTTACCTTGGGAGGAAAAAACTAAAAAGACACCTTATATTTGTGTCTCTCATATCATAAGGCATAAGCTTAGCCATTTTGTTTTGAAGGACAAAATGGCATAAGTAACTGATTTAATTCTATATGAATGGATACTCTTAGACTGGGGTTGTTTATTTTGGGTAGATATGTATTTGATTGGTGGTTTGGTTATGTTTTTGTAATTGTTTATATATTTTATATGGTAGATAGACTATAAATTAATTTCATACTGATATAGGGGGAAGAGATGCAACTCTGAAACCTACTAGATATCCAAAACATGAGTTCATGTTCTCTAAAATCGAAGAATGAATTCTAGGAACAATGGAGGTTAAGAGTAGGAAAAATTTATTGGGAGAAAGAAAGCTTCTGCCTAGGAGAGACAGAAGAGGGACCGGAAAGTGGGTTGCCGGCCCACCAAACGTTTCAAAGATGTTTTATACAGCAAAGCCATGTGGTGAGGCGGGTGCAAAGTGTGACAAAACTATAAGAACCAGTGAAAATTTACAAGGTGGGCATGAGGTGGGGCAAGACCATGACCAACCAATAAGATCACAAGTACAGTCACCCAGGTAATATTGGTTAAATGGAGATCAAGTGGGTGAGCAAGTCTCATAGCAAGCTTACAAGGGTTATCAGTAAGGGTGGGTCAGGGATATTTCCTGGAGAGGCTGCGTTAAGACCTTGACCCCCCACCCAGGTGACTGATACCTATTTAGAATATCAATCACTGCTATTCATCCTACATGGGTGTGGTAGTTTCTCTCCTTTTACAATGCTGGCCTTCAGTGAATGTGTCTTCACTCTCCTCCATATTGGCTGCTGATGGGCTGGCCCTGTCCAACTGCCTACAAGACATCTAATTAACTTACCTATCTGCAATAATACCATTTCAGCATTTCTTTCCTATGTGACATTTCTGGGTTAAATTTGTGTGATAATTATCTCTTTTCAACAAAAGAGCAGGCTGAGCATGGTGGCAAGTGCTTGTTAATGAAGCTGAGGCAGGAGGATAACAAGTTCCAGCGTAGCATCCAGAACTTAGTGAGATGGTGTATGAAACTGAAAAAGGGGGAGGGTCTGGGGATATAGCTCAATGCCAAGACCCTGGGTGTAATTCCCAGTGGGGGAGGGGCACGATGAATGGGTAAGTGTTAATCCATTTTAGGGAGATTATTTCTTATCTGGAGCTAGGAATTCATGTCTTGTTTTTGCATTGCTTATTTACATGTGTTTCACTATTCTTTAAAACATTTATTAATAGTGGATTATTGATCCATGAGTGATTGCATATGCCTGTAATCCTAGCACTTGGGAGGCTGATGCAGGAGAATCCCTATAAGTGTAAGGCCATCTATTTAAATATTAATGTCTACTATTTAAATATTACCATTTATATTTATTGATAGTATAGTAAGTCAAAATTTCTAATTATTTTAATATTTAGATTTTTTTTCTTGTCCCTGGAAAAATAATGGAGAGTCTCATTGAATGTCTTTTGATTTAGAATTTTCTGTTTCATTCAGATCTTTCAACTATATGTACTTCACCTTTGTATGGGAAGATAAAAAATTTAGTTTTCTCAAAAAACTCTCAAGAAACATAATTTTCTGATTCATTTATTGAAGTATTATTTTCCCCCAGAGCTTTTTGGTATCAGCTTTGTCACGAGTTAAGCTTCTATCCATGCAGCCCAGTGCTGTTCTGTGAGCCTGGGTGTCCAGTCCCCGGTGGAGAGCACACTGTGCTTTGTGAGGTGCTGTTGTGCCCAGATCGCGAGGTCCCCAGAGACCACCAAGGAGCCGGTTCCGATGCAAACACATGAGGGTTGTTTATTCAAGCTCGAGCAGGGACTCTCATCCGACACCGACGCAGCGGGTCAGGATTGAGAGCCCCGACTCTAAAACACCAGGGTTATAGAGGTTACAGCAAGGCGCGGGGTTTCCAAAAAGCCTCGGGGTTTCAAATCACACGCAGATCACACGATTGGCTAGCATTTAGCAAGTTTTGAAAGTTTAAACCTAATTGGTTGGGCCTTGTGCGCTGAACTTCAAATGGCTGCTCAAGTCATCGAAAAGAACATCTGGGATACTGGGGTATTGGGGTAACTACTGATTAGCTGTCGCAGGCCATGAGAAGAGCATCTGGGACATTGAGGCAGCTACTGATTAGCTGTTGCTAGGCTAGTTGCTAGGGGACTGCTGAACATTATCACAGGCAGGTGGCCAAAGTACATCTTGTGGTTTTTCTTGGAACTAGAATTTATGTCCAGGCCACCTTACTCTAAGATGGGGCCAAATTTTAAAATGGAGTCACTCAGGTCTCATAGTGCATGCACTGTGAGGTGAGTTGTGTTCTCTGTTGCAGCAAGTGCCTTCTCTTTGACCTTCCAGACAGAGGCATTTATTATTCTATACTACTTTCAGAACAGCTTTGTTGTGTTGCACAAAACCTTCTGCTATAATGGAAACTGCAGTTTTAGGATGAAATCGAATTTTGGTTTAGAGGCTCCCTTCCTCCCTTCCCCATGTTTGCTAACATCAAGGGCCACGGGTTACTGTGGAGAGCCCCTTCCTCTTCTCTGAAAGCTGGTGGGTATATTAGAATGATAAAACTCTAAAACTCTGCAGAGCATATTTTATAGCTGCATGCACAAGAATTTCAAGTTATTGAAATTTATTTTATTTATTATGCTGATTGTCAAATGCTCAGCTTGTATTTGATAAACAGTATGGAAAGCACTTGGTATTTTGGGAACAATTATATAAAATTCTTTATTTTCTAGGCTTTTCTTCTTTTCTTTTTGTAAACATAACTGACTTTTCTGATTCTTTGTTCAAAATTATGTCTCCAGTGAAATTTCAGGCTATGAAAGAGGATACATAATATGCTTAACTATAATATTTGATTTTAAATACATTAGTGTAATTATGATACAGTGAAAATCAGTCTGACAAGGAAATATCTTTCTTTGGTACTATTACAGATAGATAAGTTAATTAGAGATCTTGTAGCCAGTGAGACAGGGCCAGCCCACAAGGAGCCAACATGGAGGAGAGAAAAGACACATTCACTGAATGTGCCAGCATTGTAAAAGGAGAGAAATTAACACACTCATGTAGGATAAATAGCAGTGATTGATATTTTAAGCAGGTATCACTCACCTGGGTGGGGAACCAAGGTCTTAACCCAGCCTCTCCAGGAAATATCCCTGACCCACCCTTACTGAAAATTCTTGTAAGCTTGCTATGTGACTTGCTCCCCCATTTGATCCCCATTTAATCAATATTACCTGGGTGACTCCTTGTAATCTTATTGGTTGGTCATGGTTTTGTCCTACCTCATGCCCACCTTGTAAAATTACATTGGGTCTTAGAATTTTGTTCCCGCCTCGCCACATGGCTTTGCTGTATAAAACATCTTTGAAACGTGGGGTGGGTGGGCAACCCACTTTCCAGTCCCCTTTCTGTGTCTCTTAGACAGAAGCTTTCTTTCACTCAATAAATTTTTCCTACTCTTAACCTCCGTTGTTCCTAGAATTCATTCTTCGATTTTAGAGAACTCACGTTTTGGATATCTAGTAGGTTTGGGAGTTACATCTCTTACCCCTATATCAATACCGTATCATAAAACTCTGTTCAGAGACTATTTTCTATTTCTTAAACATTAATTCCTTGTGTTATCTTCATATTTGGCCAAAATTATCCCTGAACAAGTTTGATTTAATACTGAGGTATCTTGAAGCCCTAACAGCTATTTCTGAAAGGTCGAGTGTCAGAATTACATCAGTCATTTATTTTCTACACTGGTTCAGGTTAGAAATGGGAACAAATATAAACAGGACGAATTTCAGCAGGACCATGTTTGGGATAAATCATGTCAAGAAACATCCAAATCCAAATACCAGACAGGACAAAATTACATTTGCAAAAGCAAATGCTTGAAGGAAATGGTCACGTTCAGCGCAGGGCAAAGTGACTCAGCACGTTGCTGTTTGGCTAACGAAAACAGGAGGAAGTAGTCACATACTTGTGGGGAAAAATTGATGTTTGCTTTTGATTAACTATTTCCTTGCAGGAAATGAGCAAATCAATTTTCCAGAAAAGAATAATGTCATCATCACTAGGGGGTTTTTTGTTTGTTTTTTTATGGTCAGTGTTCATTTTTAAATTCTATTTTTGGTCTCTCAGAAGTTATTAATGTTAATCTATATTTGCATAAGAGGTATAAAATTTTTTGAATGAAAGATGTATTAAATCATACTAAATTCTGAGTAACAACTACTTATCTTGTTTTTGCTATATCAGTAAGCATCTCCCCTTTATTTTCCACAATAACTTCCCTCTTCCCACCAATCTCCAACAAGAGAAAGGTTGCCAAAAGTCTAAGTAACCCAGTAGCTTTAGGAAACAAAGCAGAATTTTCCCTTTCAAACAAAGTCTTCAAAATTTGTAAGATAGAGAATTTGAATGAAAAAAACCTAAACAGAAAGAAACACTGGCTCTTCTTTCAGGTTTTATCATTTCCATCATGATATTAACTTTGAGTGGTGTAGGAATGCATGAACTACAGATTGAGGAAGTACCTGATAGCTCACATAAATCAGCCTTTCATTTCCCTTTTTCTTCAAATATGTGTTATCTGCCATCATCTTTTTATATTCAATTATTATTATTATTTTTTTGTACCGGGGATCAAACTCAGGACCTTGCGCTTTTGAGGCAGGAGCTGGAACCACTGAGCTAAATCCCTGGCCCTTACATTCAATTATTTATAAATAATAATCTTATTTCATCTAGAGTCTCAAGATTTTGCTCTTCTACCAACACTGAACTTGAAACTGCTTTTATGTCAGACACTAAAGATTTAGAAGCACCTAATTCAATGTGGTATTTTACCATTGAGCACCAATCAATCCCTAGAACCATTTGACACTGTTTAACTGGGGCTCAATCCATCACCTAGGACTCATTACTTACATAAAATGTGCTGAGCAACTCCAACAATTTTATTTTTGTAGTATTTTTCCTGACATACTTTCCAAACTCAATGGAAATAGTTTATTTCTGAAGCTCACCTGAATTTTTGTAAAAATCTCCTGGCTTATATATATATATATACATTTTTTTTTTTTTTAAATTTAACTCCTCTTCATTCTTCATATAATTCATGGGTAGTGTTGAGCTACAGTGACAGACAAAGTTTCTCACCCAGGGGTTAATTTTAGGAAATAAGTTCATCCAACATTTTCTTTCAAAGAAAGCCATTTAGCCAATATCATGCCTAATTGACTATTACCAATATGATATCACCAGATGGATCCGATAGATAGATTTCAAGCTCTGTGTACAATGAGCAAAAAACTGCAATTGTACATCCAATCGTAAAAGAAAAAGCAGCTACGTTTATTGAAGATAACAGAAGATATGCTCTGAGTGGTCCATGCTCAAAGCGTAGCATGAATAGAGAAGTGGTGTTGGGGTGAAAGACAAAGAGCACACATAGATAAATCAGGTTTTTGGAGTCTAACATATGTGTGCCCCAGCTGGGTATCTCTCAGTGAGTTTCTGAATGACTGACAGGAATGACTGACATAATACTGAGTCATATCAGGGGCTTCTAGCACACAAGTGTGTCCTGGAGTTTACTCTGATTAAACTGCCTTCATGAGATGCAGTCCATACGTATGAACCTTGTTGTAGTTACTTTTCTCATTGCTGAGACAAAATTACAGACATCCAAAGTTAAAGGAGGAAAGGTTTATTTAGCTCCCAGTTTGAAGTGGTTTCAGTCCATAGTTGACTGGCTCCAAGGCAGCATGGCATTGCAGGGGAGAAACAGTTCATGGTGGGCAGAAGGCAGCACAGCAACAAGGGCTGACCACAGCTCTTTCTATCCCTTTTATCTTATCCAGGCTACTTAGGGCAGATAGCACTCACTCTTAATCCTAGTGCCCTTGCACCTAGCATTGCATCATGAATCAGTTCCAGCTTCACACACCCTGATCCAACCATCTTTGAAAAAGCCATGACCACATGAGTCTTTGAGGGGACATCTAGACACAAGCCATGACAAACCTTCAACAAGGTCTGAGTGGGGAAAAGATTACTGAAGGTCAGGACATGCGATCTCACAGGCATGTGCTCTGTCTAGAACCTTTAGAGAGGTTCTGGACAATTGTTACTGTGTTTCTGCTTCTCTGAGGACAATGGAAGGAAGAAGGGCCCTGAGGTGTTGGCCAGATTTAGGTGAGTGGAGAAGGAATGGTCTCCCAGCCCGAACTGCTACCTGTAATAAGTGCAGTCTAACTCTGTATATTCATCCATTCCATACAGAGAAACTTGGCTGAGCTCTGTATAGAGAAGGTTTGCTTGTTTCCATAGTAAAGCAGTCTTTGATAGCTAGAGCATTATCTCTGCCCCTGAGGTCAGGGTGAGTACACTTTATCCAAAATGATTAGGACCAAAAGTATTTTAGATTTTAGATTTTTTAAAGAGATTTTAGATTTTAGAATATTTGCATTTATAGTATGAGATATTATGAGAATGGGACTTAAACCTAAACATAAAATTTATTTATGATATAGAATATATATACATATTATACACATTTTTAAAGATAATTATATATTTTTAGTGTGCCTGTGTTGTGACTATAACCTATCACATGAGGTCAGGTGTGGACTTTTCTACACTGGGTTGTCACATTTGTGCTCAAGATTTTGGGATTCTGTACCCTGTAAGTGTTGATATGTTGTATTTCCATCTTCATTTATTTTGCATTTCATTTTTTATTTCTCTGATGGCCTATTTTCTCAGAAATGTGTTATTTGGTCTCTTTATATAATTTCCAAAATTTCTTTTATTTTTTACTTCTAGCTTTGTTCTAATGTGATAAGAAAAGAAGTAGGATAGGAATTCATTTTTTAAAATTGATTAGGACTTGTTTTGTGGCCCATTATGGGGAAGTATCCTAGAGAAAGTTCTATTTACTGATAAATGAAAATATGCATTCTGTAGCTGTTGAATGAAAATTTCTGTCAATGTCTAAGTTCATTTCATGTATGCTGCAGTTGAACTTCGATGTCTGTTGACTGTCTGGATGACCTGTCCATTACTGAGTCAGGTGCTAACATCTTCTGTTACACTGTACTAGTGTCTACCTCCCCTTTTGGCTCCAACGGTGTTTGTGGTATAAAGTTAGGTGCACCAATATTAGGATTTAAAACTGTTACATCTTCTTGATGACTCAATCCCTTGTTCACTATTTAGTGACCTTCCATCTCTTTCTACAGCTTTTATCCCCACATCTGTTTTGTTATACATTAGTAAAGCTACTCTTGCTCACTTTGGTTTCCATTTGCTTATAATATCTTTTTATATTTTTCACTTTCATTTGTGTGTGTGTCTTTACTGGCAAAGTGAATTTCTTGGGGACAGCTTATTTTCAAGTATTTTTAAAAATCAGCCAATCTATATACTTTTGTTGGAGAACTTAGTCCTTTTATGTGTAAGGTTACCATTGATAGATAAAAGCCTATCCCTGTCATTTTGTTGATTTTCTTCTAATTATTTTGAGTATCTATTGTTCTTGTCTTCTTTTGCTTATCTTTGTAGTTTGATAGGCTACACTGTATCACTAAGATTTGATTCTCTCCTATGTCTCTTTTGTGTATCTGCAGACATAGATAAATGTTGTATTTCTCTTTAATATGTGGACTTTTAAAAGAAGTGAGGCTAAGTGAAGAGTAATGATGACTAGAGGTTGGGAAAGGTGTGTGTTTGGGGGAGCGAGAAACATGGAGGTTGAATTTGATTGGCATACACTATACATGTGAAGAACTGGGACACTGAAACCCATCCAATGTCAAAGTTTTAGTAACGATATCTTTATCAAATCTAAACAATTTTTAAAATATTTTTTGTATTTCAGAGCCTTTCAGATTTTTTATTTTCAGAGTAGGGGTGCCCCACCTGTTCTGAGAGTATTTTTTAGGGTGCATAAAATGATGAAGAGTGTATATGTATATGATGTGGAGATGAGTCCAGTCCCAGAATCTGGGGTCTTATTTATAAACAGAATTGTTGGAGTAGAAATGGGATGTGTACAGTGATAACTCATGTAATTTATAGGAAACACACACAAAGTATAGACTAAAAAATAGTACAACCATATTAAAGAGTTAGAAAGCAATTTGAACATTCCTTTCAGTGTTTTGCAATATATTTTTGTATTTTCTACAATTGTGGGTGCATTGGATTTTCATAGTCAGGAGTGAAAATATGTACTTTGATTAGAAATCATAAATAAGAAAGGATAATTTCATAAATGATTATGGCTCTCCTAAGAGCAGTGAAACACTAAAGTAATTATTTATAATTTTATGTATATATGTGGACTTTGTATGAGCAGAATTTGATTTTGCAAATATGAATCGATCGATTGAAACTTCATTACTATTCATTCTATTCATAGAAATCTTAGAAATTATTATAAAAATAATTAGAAGCATGTGGGAAAGGAGAATGATTGAACATATTCTGATCTACTTATTTTCTCCGTTTTTAATATACAATATATGGATTGATATCTAAATAGATATATGGGTATATCTATTGGCTTAAATACATTATTTTCCAAATATACAATTTTGGTTAAGCAGAAATTTCAAATACTTTAGGAATTATATGGCTTTTTAGTAATGAGAACTTTGTATCTTACTCTAATCTGAGTTGTTATTTTGTTGCATTTGCTTGATTTGATATTACATTTGAACACTGAAAAATCTGAAATTCATAGTTTTTGCATTTTAAAAAAATTGATTTAGCATGGAAGAAAGGGTAAAGCCTGCAACTCAGACCTTTTTTTAAAAACTCATATCATAATTATAGGAAAGTAGTATAGTAAGAATAGGAATTTTGAAAGCTAAGTATTCTTTGTCCATACTTATTTTCAAGCTTTAAGGTCCATTGGAATTTCAAGTGTTATAAGTATTCATTTACTTAAGAATAAAGTCTTGAAAGTAAATAAACTCAAAAGCAACTACATGAGTTATTTTGTTCATTTTACTAAGGCCTTCTAGATCAGCTATATTCAAATAGTTTTTTTTAATTACTGTCCTCTTTCCTAGTTACATGGGATTTTTTCATTGACTATTGAAGTTATAAGGAAAAACACACAGTCTTGTAAAGAGTTAGTCAAACTTTTCACCTGACTATTTTTCTACTTTAACCCCATGGGTCCGAGCTCTTCTGTATCCATTCCAGTTAATTTTGGGTCCCATTTACTATATCCTTCAGAGGATAGGTCGCTTTACTCATTTTGTATTTTACATTATTTACCTTCTGAAAATGTTCAGATCTTTTCTGTGTTAATAATCTGACAATATAAACTTCTTAGGGTGAACTCTTATATGGAGATGAATTTAGGCTCAATAAAAATTGTGTTTCAACAGTTTTATCACTCACTTTTGCTTTATGATGACAACCTCTAAGAACAGCAAAATAACATTTTACTAAATGATTATTTAATTTCGTTGACTAGGTATGTAAGAACTGATTATAGTCTTGACTATTTGAACTCAACTCCATCAATTTTCCATTCAACTCCAATAATTCTTTACACACAAGTGACATTAACACGTCATTCAGGGAGTCTGTGTTTTGTTTTACATATCATTTGCATGCAGTCCATACCCAAAAGTTAGAAACAATAAAATTCTGTCTTCTGTATCTACAGAGACTGATTTTGCCAGTAATCAGAGACCAAAGGCCAAACTGCTCCATTTTTATACCGCTTCTCATTTAATCAACAAACACAAAATATTGTCTAACAATGACAGGCTTTGCTATATTAAAATTGAGTTGCACACTGTTCATGACTGAATTGTATATTATATGAATTACACCTTTATAAAGCTGTTAGAAATTGCACTAAGCAGAGATTCCAGGGGTGTGACGGAGGCAGACACCTGGATGGAAGTCAGAACCCATTCCAGGCAGGCTGGATGTCTCCGGGGCTCTGTTTCCAGGCCTGGAGGTGAAAGGGTTTCCAGCAGGGCGACGCTGCATCACACATTATGGAGCTGGAGTAGTAGGTCATGGATACACTGCACGCTGATGATGGCACATGACACTTGCTTTTTATTTCATCACGTATGACTTATAATTTCATGTAAAAGAATATCAAAGGCTAGAACAGACATGAGTGCTTGCACACACACCCACATTTCCTGTTTATACTCCCAGGTTGGAGATTTGCCCTCTGATCCAGGCCCCAAGAAGCCTCGTGGGTCAGATGTTTTAACTCGATGCCTGTTTTGTGCATGCTCATCTGATACTCTATGCTGGGCTGATGGATTCCCCATGAACACTGTGATTTTCTAAGAAAATATTTCCATAGCTGGGTCAATTTGCCATGAAGATAGAGCTTTGCTAATTCCACTCATGATCTATCAGACTCGCAATGTGGGCTTAAGTGAATGTGGACTTGCACATGGTATGTGTCAATTGTTTGAGTGACCCTTTATGTCACTAGAGCTGCCATTCACCGAGTACTGGAAGAGACCAAGTCCGATCCTCAGCAAGTGACCGCTTATTCCTACTGCACTGTCAACAAGGGAGCAGAAAAGATGAACGGCTCGGCCTTCAAGTGATCACTTTGACTCCAGCACCCTCACTCTGCCCTGTGCGCTTGGCTTCTAACTTCCATAAAGCTGCGTTGTAGAATACGTTGTAACTGTGAAATCTCTCTTCTGATTTCTGCTGAGGTCTTAGAGGAGCTTCAGGGACAGATACTCCCTCTAATGTACTGAAACGCCATAGCAAAAAGCAAAACAAGGAAACAAGAGCCCCAAACTGTTATTTTTATGATAGGCAGACAGGAAAACAAACAGTTCGGAGTCCAAGCCAAGACGATCCTCTGCGAGACGAGACGTAACATTTGACAACCAGCCAGGGTTCGTCAAGGGGGAGTCCCGTAAGAGGCAGCGGAGGGAAGACCAGGTGCCCGGCTGGCAGGCGCTGTGACTCCGGATCTCGTGGTCCGCTCCGGCGGGGGTGGGGGGATTCTAGGCAAGCTCGGTTCTAGGCAAGTTCGTCCGGAGAAGTTGCCAACCCAAGAAACCAGAGCGCTAAGGACCAGCGATTCCCTTTGAAACGCACTTTTTGACAGTAAACAGTAAACACAACACGAGAGTTTGGTAATAGAATTGATGAAGTTAATTATCTGTTTCCTAATTATTTCTTTTCTTCCCTAGAAACAACTGTAAGGTTAAATAAAATACTTCTCACCTTACTGTGAAGTTATTTTTAATATTCACTCTAAATAAAATACTGGGTCCAAGAAATGGGGGAGATGAAATGTTTAAAAATGGATCTGATAATTTCACAAAATTTCTAGCTTCGCCATGGATTTAAAAAATGACTTCTAGTTTAAAATAATAAGCCAGCTAATTCAAGTAAAATGTGATCTGGGAGATTCTTAAATCCATGTCCTGTAACAAGATATCACGGCGGCGCTGGTGCTTAGATTCTACGCTATCATTTTAGAAATTGATTGAGATGTAAATGGAGTAGTAGAAAATTATAAAAGCACAAGTTTATTTTCATGTAGGGATATTTTAAAAGTGAACCTCGCTCTACTGGGCCTCATGACTTTGTTTCTTAGATGATCAGTTAATTTTCCAAAGATATATTTGAAAAGAATTCGTCACCATAGTGACATACTTGTAAAAGTATAACTGTTTCATTTCATGCTTTTAATAGGATTACATTATATTAGAATTGCTAATATTAGCAAACAATTACCACATTTTAAAATAAAATGTTTAATGCTGTAGAAATGTGATGTGATGGGATTAAAGTTGAGAAGATTTTAATTTGAAGGAACACTATTCTATATTTTGCATAATTTCAAGAATATATTAATGCACAAATTTAGAAAAGGAAAATGTATACGTACAATAGTTACATTAAATAAATATCAAAGGATAAAAAAGAATAAAAGTGAAAGATGACAGTATAGTGATTTCTTTGCATGTGTAGTGAACAGAGATTTTTATCTTATACAATTGCTGCAGTTTTGATATGCAGTGTCCTACAAAGGCCTTGGTCAATCCAAAGACCCTTGGTCAATAGCCTATGGGACTACTGCAAGAGCATAGGTCTCTTTTGTTCTGTCCTTAATGTTGACCCCAGGGCCTTTGCACTGATTTTATATCTCAGCTTTTTTAAATTTTATTTTTTATTTTGAGACAGGGTCTTGCTGAATTTCTAAGTTGCTGCTGGGCTCAAACTTGCAATCCCCCTGCTCCAACCTCCCATAGTGCTGGGATTTACAGGCATGTACAACTGTGCCTGGTAGGAAGAGCCTTTAACAAGTGGGACCTCTGGGAAAGAATTCAGGTCATCAGGAAATCCTTACCCTCACAGGAATTTGTGGGACCCTTATCTAGTCTTTTCCTTCTTTTACAACTCAGTCTTGAGATGAATGGTTCTGCTATATCCGAACCTGATGGGCCAATGGGCCAGGAACTGAAACCCCAAGTATGAGGAAGATGGACCTTCCTCCTTGTAAGTGATTGTCTCCAGTGTTTTTCACAGCATTGGAAAGCAGGCTAGCTCAGTTGAGGATTTCATAACACAAGAGGATCATGACAAGGGAAATTTCATGTGAGACACGGATTTTACAAGCAGATTGGTTCTCTAATGAAGTTTGTTCTTGCTGATGAACTGCAGAAGGAATTCCTCCATAGCTTCTCTTCAGTGAAATCTAATTGTGCAGGGAGAAAACAAGACATGATCCAAGGATGGTGAAGAAAAGAAGCAACTGGGCTGTGAATAAATAAAGAGCTGTGGTTCACATGAATCTGCATGCCTTCTCAAACCATTTTATAATTTAAATTAAAAATAAATAGTTAGTGAAAGGAATTTTGTGTCTAATTTCTATTCAAAGAACAGATTTCCCTTGCTCTTACAAAACAACCTTTTACATTTATTGTACAAATAAAATCTTTGAACTTGCTAAAAGTAAAATATGACCATAGACTCACACGGCAAAAGGTCTTATTGGCTTTAGTCATTTGTTACTTCCATTGACAAAGGTAAGGCGTAATTAAAACTATGGAATAGTAAAACTTCTGAATCTAACATCACTTCCAAAGTAGAAAGGTTTGGAAAAACGTGTAGTAATAAAATAAGATGGAACAGAGCTCAAAGACCTGACCAGACTACCATTCACACAACAAGAAGCATTTCTTTTAATTTACTGTCAGGATTAAACCAGGATGACTTCTCATTGGTAGCGCGAAGCAGTAAGATTACATGGTGTTTGCTTGCAGACGACAGCTTCACCCAACTCAGCGACCCATACCACACTGAGTTCTAAGAAAAATACAGACAATATAAATCACCCTCCTGAACAGTCTGCACAGTGAATTATCTCAATATATGTTTGCAAGTCTCTTTTTCATCCTTTTGGGTGTAGTTTTCATTACCATTTGAGGTTTCTCTATAGAGAATTTAGGTTTCTGGGCCTGGGATTTAGCTCAGTGGTTCTGCCGCCTGCCTCTCAAGCACAAGGTCCCGAGTTCAATCTCCAGTACAAAAAAAAAAAAAAAATCTCCCTGAGAATTTAGGTTTCCTTTTAGACCAAGTTTCTAGAAGAAAACTTATTCACACTATGTGAATTTTTCTAAAACATAACAGAATGGCACAGTGATTTAGACATGCTAAGCCTTAGGAAAAGAAAGGAAAAGCTCTGGGATGTATTGTCAAAATTATGTTTATAGGTAAGCTGTTAAATCACATATTTATTTAACAAGTGATGAAAGAATTTAATTCCATGTAATCATCACTAACAAGAAAAAGGATCAGATAAAGAACAAAATACCAAAAGATGAATATATAATATCTCCACTAAAATTTTGTATAGGTGATTTTAGGGCTTGTGTCTCTAAGCTTAACTTCAATAATAAAATTCCCAATATTTGGAGAATGCCCTGTTGAACCTGTTTTGTTTACCAGGGATCGAACTCAGGACCGTGTGCTTGCGAGGCAGGCGGCGGCGGAACCACTGAGCTAAATCCCCGGCCCTGAACCTGTTTTTATTTACATTAAATTGGTGAAAAGCAGTGTTGAATTCAAGCACTTTGAAAGAGAATTTTGTTCAACTCAAAACCTTATGTCTTCCGTGGTACTTCTTCTGCTATTATTTCATTTTGTTACCTTTTAATAAAAGAATATTCACCATCAACCAACAATTGCATATATTTATATGACTGTTAGTATATACATATATCCCAAATCCATTTATTCTTCTGATTCTCTACTACCTCTTTCATGTCTTGTCCAAAAGAAAGTTACATTGTGTAATTATCAATGATCAGCTTCAGAAAAAGACATTTGAAGATGTAAAGATTTAATAAAGCAAAAGACAATGAAACAGTCCCCAAACGAGGAGGATTCCATGAGGAGACCTCACAAAGAGAAGAGAGACTATTCTAAGGGAGAAGGGCGTGGCAGCAACAGCCTAGCTGAAAATCTCAGCGTCAACCATTTGAAATCAGAGGTAGAAGCAGATACATTCAACACAACTGCACTGGTTTGCTTCACTTAAGTTTGGACTACCCTGGATTTCTATCAGAAGTGACTCGAGAAAGGAATGAATGACTAAGGGAGGGTAATCACCTCCTCCGTTTGCAGAGCTGTGGTATCGGGGAACCTGTAGCTTCCAGCTCATTTCTAAACCCTGCCAATGGCAGTGTGACCTCAATTGCATTCTTCGCCTCAGAAGATGGGCGAGATGGGATTCCCCCGCTCCAAGCCCATGCTCAGTTATGTCTGTGATGGCTGAGATCTGTGCAACATGAGTGGGCATGGTTTGAATTTTGCTCAGTTGTTCTTCAGTGAAAGCCTTTGGTAAAATATAGGACATGAAAAATAAATATTCTAGGAGCTAAATTCATTTTGAAACATATAATTGAATCTTTAAAAGGTGAACTATTTCTAAAAGTTGGAAGCTTTGTAGGTTAATTTCTCTTCATAGGCCATAGAAGCCAGGTGACTTCATTGAAAATTGCAAGTTAATTATTGGTTTAAATATATCAATATACTTAAGACAAAAGAAAGAATGTCTCAAATTTGTTTTCCTTTATAATTACATGTGTTTGAGATTACATTAAACTGCTAGTGCTTAAAAATTGCATTTCATTGAGGACAGGCACAGTAGGCTTAAAGTAATTAATTACTACCAGGAGACATGGTTATCAAGTATTTTTGTCTTCAGGGATTAAATTCTATCATATGTTCAACATGTTTTATTATTGTTGAAAGAATAGCAAACATTTATACAGTTATATCATTACTCCATGCCAGAGACTGTTTTTTAAATGTTACTCACAATTATTCTTATTTTAAACAAGGTGGAAGTTAAGAAATTTGTCATTAAGGCGCAGGCATGGGATTCAACAAGAAAGCTCTCTTTCAATTCCTCTATCCTGAACCTCCAAGCTATGCATCCTATGAATTTATTTTTTCTAATTTTGACAGTGATGGTATTGGGAGTCTAAGACCCAGGCTTATGAATGAGTTCCATTCTAGGAGAACGTTCGTAAATCTGCTTCACCCGTAAGTCCGACAGAGCGAGCCTCACACACCTTTGACACAAACACACAGCGTGCACTGCTTTGCGCTCCCCGGCGTCCCCTCTTCTGGCTCCGGACGTCCATGAGCCCTTCAAATCCATGAAAGTTCGCAGCTTGAATGTTCATAAGTCAGGACTTACTGTATATTAATAATACATTAATTTTCTAAACATTTTATGTGCTTATTTTCTAGAAGCACTGTATGTGCTTAGATTCAGATGGTAGACTTTTTTGGTTTTGTCTTTGATTTTTTTTTTTTTTTTTTTTTTTTTACCATTTTTGGTCTCATATTCTGAACTATGAAAAACTAAATGGTTACAGAGACACATGTTTTGTTTGAAGAGATCTGATACAATTTGACTTCCAGGATTACCGGAGCTGCGGCCCAGTGCCCTGAGAATAGCTACAACCACAAGTCAGGTGCGTTTTTAAAAAGAAAAAGGCAACAATTTAAGTTTTCCGGAAATTGTCCTAAAGGCATAAAACAAACTTAGAAACATTTATTCGGGAAAGTCTCTTAAATCCTGGCGAGTTCTCCTCCCCGTGGTACCCTAGCCAGAGCAGCCCGCGTAGCTCAGGCTCCAAGGTGCTCTTCCTGGCTAGCGAGCCAGGGCAGACTGTCCCCAGGAGGGGAGTGAGCAGCATTTCCTGTTTCTCACTGCCCCAGCTACTTGTTCAGAGGGGCAGTTCCAGAAGTGTGAAAACAGAGCAGGACACCTTTTCTGCACCGAGCCTTAACTCGGGCACCGTAGCTTTCCAGACAGACCTGGCAGGACAGGAGCTCTGGAGCCTCCCTGTCCTTCTCCATGGGGCCCTGACAGGTTCCAGGTTCCATGCTGGGAAAGGCAATTCCAGAGGAGCAGAGGCTGCTGTACTTGGCTAGCAGTACCCTAATCCAGACTAGGGGTGTCACTCTGAGAGGAGTAGTCACTGTCCTCCAGCTCCTGAGCTATGGCTCAGAGACTTGGCCCAGGGAAAAGGTAGACCACAAGAAAAGGGGGTTTTGAAGCTTTCCCCAAGTGCTGAGATAATTCAAACACATTATAAGGAAATTTTGGGCTAAGGATGCTCCTCTAAAGGATGGGTATTTTTATGGTAATGAATTAAAGGAGTCTGGTAACTAAATAAGAGCAAAAATTAAACTGTTGGCCACCCTGTTTACCAGAGTAAACATCTACTGATAGTCCTCGTGTCCTTAGAACAAATCTCAAACATTGACCCAAAAACCACCTCTGTGAAGGACCTGAGTTTAATTGGTCCATGAAGCAATATATGCCCCAGAGCACTGTACAACCGGAAACCATTCCTAGGACAGACAGCATAACGGAGAGATCAGGGGAAGGAAAAGTCAGACAAGCCCCACTAAAATCACTGACATCCCTGACTGAGTACCGAAGAGCATAACCGAGCCCTCCGAGGGGTGATACCAGAGACTCCATCCACATGGTGGAGGTGGAAAAGACCATGCTAAAATTTCTAAAGTCACTAAACAAATGAACAAATAAACTGTCCCTGCCCATCCTGGGAGTAGAGGAGGGAATCAGTCCATGGGATTGCAACCATATGTTATCAGAAATATCCACTTCTCAACTAAACATTATGAGACAGAATAAGGAAAGAATAAGGAAAATGTGACTCATACAAGAGGAATGAGAGAAGAGGAGGGAAGGAAGAAAAGGAATAGCAGGGGATGAGCAGGATAGAAGAGCAGACGATGTCAGATTTAGTGGGCAAAGACTACATCAGCCATTATAGATATATTCAAAGAAGAAAAGTAAACAATGTTTGAAATTAGTAGAAGACAGATGACGACCATGCCTCCTCAAATAAAAGAATAGTGAGATAGAAATTATGAAAGGGAACCAAGTGTAATTATGGGACTGAAAAGTACATTGCTAACAAGGAAAATTTACCAGAGCAACTCAACAGTATGTTTGAACTGATAAAAGAAAAAAATATTGGCAAATCTGAAAGAGGTGATGGCATCTGAAGAATAGACAGAGAAAGGAATGAGGGAAAGGTAGCAGGTTATGTTCATTAAGGAAATTGGTCTATAGTTTTCTTTTTTTCTTTCTTTCTTTTCATCCAGTTTTGAAATCAGGGTAATTCTAGATTCAAGGAATAAATTTGGTAGGATTTCTTCTACCAACATTGATCTGTTCAGTGTTTTCATATTGTCTTGGCTCAGTTTTGGTAATTAATATGTGTTTAGGAATTTATCCATTTCTTCTATCCATTCTACAATTTATTGGCCTATAATTTTTTCAAATACTCATTTATAGCTATTCCTTTTTATTTTTTATTAGTACATGGTTATAGTATATAATATTACACTCCTTAAATAGTATTGGTATATCTTCTGAATTTTTAGGGGGTCAGTTATGAGTCCACTTTTTTCATTGCTAGGAGCATGGCTATGCGTCTTTTGTTTCCTTTTGGTAAGTTTATCTAAGAGTTCATCGATTTTGTTTATCCTTTACAATAACCAACTCTTTGTTTCATTAGTTATGTTTTTTAGCCTTTGTTTCTGTAACGTCTGTGCTGAGTTTTATAATTTCTTTCCTTCTATTGGCTTTGGATTTGGAGTGCTCTTATTTTTCTAGGACATTAAGACACATCTTTAGGTTGTTTACCTGTGATTGTTTTATTATTTGAATGTGGCATTCATAGCTTTAAATTTCTCTCTTAGGACTGCTTTCATCTTGTCCCACATGCTTTCTGTGCTGTGCTGGCACTGTTATTTGATTCTAGGAACTTTTTTATTTTTTTCCTCCATTTCTTTGGTAACCTGTTGATAATTCAATAATGTATTATTTAATTGCATAGTTTCTGTGGGATTTTTGATGTTGATTTCTAGTTCCATTCTAATTCCACTTCATTTGTAATTTAATATAATCTATATTTAGGGTACAGGGGATGGAACTCGGGTCCTTGCAGGTGCGCAGCAGGCGATGAAACCACTGAGCTAAATTCCTGGCCCAAATTTAATATGATCTTGATCATGCAGAGGATTATTTCAATCCTTTTGCATTTACTTGAGCATGCTTTATGGCCTAGAGATGTGTATTTTCAAGAGTTTCATGTGCTGATCAGAAATATGTATCTGTTGTCGTTGGATTAAATAATTTGTAGATATCTGTTAAAATGAACTTTTTTGACGATGTGGCTCAACTGACATTTCTTCGATTGTTTTTCGTCTGGTTAACCTATCTCAGAGAATTGGAGAAGCTCTTTTCTCTCATGTCTCTTTGGTATTCTATATGCCTTGTTTACTGGAAGTTGAATTCTTTCACTAGGCCTCCAAAGTTTTCTGCTTTGATGTTTATAACTTTTGTGTCATCTTCTATCTTTCCTTAACTTTGTAAGTCTCAGGTGTTTCTCTGAATCATGCAGCAGCTGTTGGACTCAGCATCCATGATGTCGCGTCGTTTATGGGGAATCTCTGTGTGATGATCTACTACATCTATCTTGTTTTCTAGTCCTAACACTCTTTTTACACTGGTTTTTTCTGCTACCCGTATTTTCAATAAAAATTTTCATGCGTTTATATTCTAGGTTTCTGCTTGATTTGTGTTATGGCCGTGTCTGGATGTCCCCCCAAAGCCTCCTGTGGTCATAGGTGGCTTTTTCATGTGTGGCTGCATCTAAAGTGTGTGATGGCTGAGATTAAGGGCATGTGATGACTAAACCAGACCACTGATTGGATAGAGGTAAGATTTTGTAGATATTATTTTATATAGTGGAGAATAGGTGGGGAAGAGGTTTCAGAGAGTATTTGTGGGAGTAGGAAAGGGGACAAAAAGGAGAGAAATTAACAGGAGTTTGAGGGGAGCTATGGGAAGGCGAGAATCAGTTAACATGCTGGCAGCAGGCTTGTGGCTGAACCCTCCAGGCACAAGCTATGGGCAGGGCCAACGTCACACGCCCCGGAGACACTGTTTAATCGGAAGCACTAAGTAGTTCGCGGTCTCCTTTGCACATAGACGACAGGAAGATGAAAAGAGAAAAAGAAAAAGAGGAAACCCCGACGGCAAGCGCACAGAGCAGAACACTCTGGGTGCAGGGTGGTGCTGCGGGAGGGAGTCAGGTCCGGTCTTCGCTGATTGCAGGTGCCTTTGTCTGCTCTCCAACGTGGCCCTGTGGCCCTGCCGCCCTGGGGCCCTGCTTGAGCGTCCCTTCCCTCCCCAGATCGGGCCTGGCCACTGCTGCCGCCCACTCACTGAGCCGTGGTCTCTAACCAGACCTGCGCCCTTGTTACAAGCTCCCTCTCAGGGGCCTGCAGCCCTGACTCCCAGCCTGCTAGCCATCTGGCTTTCAGCTTCCCCAGAGCCCTTCTCTGCCCATGGCTCCTTCACCTCGCTTCCTCTGTCGGTGAGCGGGGAGCCAGGTCGGTGGCACTGGGGGTGGCCAGGCTGGGTGTGGACCCAGTGCCCGGCTGGCTGTCGAACTCGGCTGCTTCCCTCTGGCGCCTGCCCTCCCTAGATGAGCTGGGGGGGACTGGGGTGTAGACAGCCTTCTCTGCGTCCTCCGTCAGGGTGTACGGAGTGGGCTTCTCCTTTACGTTGCCTCCTGTATTTGGCCTCTTGTTAGCAAGTACCTACTCTTTCGGCGCGTGTCTACTGGGTGCTAGCACCACCGCTGCTAGTCCGCATGACCAACTACTGGGAAACAGATGTGTTATACTACGAGCACAGAGTATTCTTACCATAACGACTCAGGCCCTTGGTTTGCAAAGTTTAGCAACGCAGACAGGCATGAGCTGTGTCTCATATATGCATGTTTGTCGCAGGCCCTGCAGCCACGGAAGGTAGGCCCGGTGGTGAGGATGAGCCTTGAGACCAACTCAGGCTGACTGCGCCTCCCGGAAGCTCACGGCGAGCATCAGACAGGTAAATTATGCAGGCAAACACTTGCTCTCAGCTCGCAGACCATGTGGTACAGTCTGAATGCTCTCTGCACACTTCACTCTGGCACACGATTGCATTGTACAGTGCTCAGAGTCAGGGACCTCAAGAGGCGCTGAGGTCACCAGGAGTCCACGCTCATGGAGGAATGACGGCTGTTCTCCTTGGAGTGAGTTGGTTCTTTGTTTCCTTTTCTTTTTTTTTCCATTAAGATTTTTGGTACATTTTAGGTATGCAACAGAGTTATGGTCATCACTGGGATATTATACCTTTACGAAGCATATCTTAGTACTTATTTTTTTCCATTCCCCTGCCCTCCCTTCACCCCCTCCTCCCTTCCCTATTTATGAAGACTTTGTTTCCATTTTTTCTCTTTTCTCATATTTTTTCTTTTCCCTTCTTTCCTTTCCCCATCCCTCCCATTTACCCTACTCCTTTAGACGTTTCTGTCCTATTACACAATATAAGTTATACATTTTGATCCTTATTTACACTTTTAGTTTTTCACACCAGAGAAACTATTTGGTATTTACACATGTGGGTTCTATTTATTTCACTTAAGAGTATGGCCTCAATGTGCATCCACCTCACCATAAATGTCTCTAGTTTCTTGCTCTTTATGGCTGAGTAGTACTCCATTTTATAAAAAAACAACAACTGGGCCGGGGATTTAGCTCAGTGGTTTCGATGCCTGCTGCGCAAGCGCAAGGACCTGAGTTTGATCCCAGGTACAAAAAAAAAAAAAAAGGTACGAAAAAACAACAACACATCTTCTTTATCCAGTCTCCAGTTGATGGGCACTTGGGCTGCTTCCAAGCTTTAGCTATTACAAACTGTGTCGCTATGAACCTAGGTGCACATATATCACTGTGGTATGATTTTTTTAATTCTTTGGGGAAGATCCCCAGCAGGGGAATAGCTGGGTTAAATGGGACTTCCAGTCCTAGTTCTTTGAGGTATCTCCATACGGATTTCCACAGTGGTTGCACCAGTCTGCACACCCACCAACAGTGGAGAAGGGTTCCTTTCTCCCCACAACCCCGCCAGCATTTGTTATCAGTTGATTTCTTGATAGCAGCCACTCTTTGTGGGCTGAGGTGGAATCTCAGTGTTGTTTTCATATGTATCTCTCAAATGACCAGTGATGATGAACATTTTTTCATATTTTTATTTGCTGCTTTTACTTTTTGTCTGAGAAATGTCTGTTCATTTAGATGCCCATTTTTGAATTGGGTCTTTATATTTGGGGGGTCTGATTTTTTTTAGTTCTTTATATATTCTAGATAGTAGACTTTGTCTGAGGAACAGCTGGTAAAAATGTTTTTCCCACATTGTATGTTGTCTCTTAGCTCTGTTGGTGGTTTCTCTTGGAGTGCAGAAGCTTTTTAAAAAGATGAGATCCCAGTTGTTGATTCTTTGTGCTAGTTTCCATGCTACTGAGGTTTTGTTCATAAATTCTTTTCCTATGCCAATGTCTTCAAGAGTTCTACCTAACTTATCTTCTAGTAAGTTTAGTGTTTCTGTTTTAATATTTAGAACTTTAATCCACTTGAATTTTAGTTTACTGCATGGTGAAAGAAAAGGGTCTAGTTTTAATCTTTGGCAGGCTGAAATCCAGTTTTTCCAACACCACTTATTAAAAAGGCTACCTTTCCTCCAATGAGGATGGTTGGCTCCTTTGTCAAAGATAAGGTGGCTGAGAATGTCTGGAGTTGTTTCTGCATCTTTTAATCTATTCCACTGATCCTTGAGTCTGTTTCTTTGCCAGTACCATGCTGTTTTTATCACAGTGGCTTTGTAGTATAGTTTCAGGTTGGGGATTGTAATACCCCCTGCCATGTCTCTGTTGCCTAGAATTGTTTTTGCTATTCTAGATCTCTTCTGGTTCCAAATGAATTTGTGGGTTGTTTTCTCTAGTTCTGTGAAATATACTTTTGGGATTTCAATCTGTATTGCATTGAATCTGTATAGTAGTTTTGGAAGTATGGCCATTTTCACTATATTGGTTCTTCCTACCCAGGAACAAGGGATGTCTTTCTATTTTCTATTTTCTTACATCCTCTTCGATCTCTTTTTTCAAAGTGTTGTAGCTCTCAATGTAGGGGTCTTTTGCTTTCTTCCTTAGATTGATTCCTAGATATTTCATTTTTTGGATGCTATTGTGAAAGGAATTATTTCTCCAATATCTCTCTCAGTGAGTCTGTTATTTGTGTGCAAGTAGGTTATTGATTTTTGAGTGATGAGCTTGTATACAGCTACTCTACTGAATCTGGTTATTAAATCTAGAAGTCTTTTGGCAGAGTTTTTTGGGTCTATGTAGAGTATCATATTGTCAGCAAATAATGACAGTTTAACTTCTTTCTTTCCTATCTTTATTCCTTTTATTTCTTTCTCTGGTCTAATTGCTCTGGCTAATGCTTCCAAAGCTATATTGAACAGGAGTGGTGATAGTGGACATCCTTGTGTTGTTCCTGATTTTAGCATGAAGGTTTTCAGTTTTTTGACCATTTAGCATGGTGTTGGCCATTGGCTTTTGATAGACAGCCTTTAGCAAGTTGAGATAAAGATCATCGATTCCAATTTTCTGCAGCGTTTTTATTATGAATGGGTTTTGAATTTTGTCAAATGCTTTTTCTGCATCTATTGAGATGAGTTGGTTCTTGATAAGAGGCTGAGTCCTGCTGATTTCTCATCTTTCTGTGTGCTGTCATTTCCTCTTCAGCCATGTCTTGGTGCAGCTGTGCTGTGATCTGGGGCTGCTCAGCCTCTAGAACAAATGTCTATTGTTTATAAATCACCTAGCCTGTGATATTATGCTGTGATAGCAGAAAAGACTAAGACAGGATATTTAGAAGCACAAGGTGTAAAGTGCAGAGATAATGATCCCTGTGAACCAGCACGACAGTTGCTAAAATCAAAAACTTCCCTTTTTCTATGCAGGAGTTTAAACGCAAGAGCTAGTGTCCATAACTTACCTCTGATACTACATATTTTCTTTCATTGTAGTCCTGGTGTGTTCAGGGTAGCAAAATATAACTGCTGAGGAGCTTGGCACTTCCCCATTTTGAGTGTCAGAAGCCAGCATACAGAGAACAGCTCTGCACAATAAAGGTTAGAAAAACCTACACTGAATGTGTATAGTACTGTCAGAAAGAAAGATTTAAATCTCAGCTTGCTGGCAACCTGTGGAGGAGATCTGGAGAATTCTTGTCTCAGGTTTGCAAAACAGGCTGAGAATTCAGGTCTTTGAGACAATGTATCATAAATCTTAAGTGAATTTTATATCAAAGACAAGAATTATTAAGATAATGTATAGGGTAGAAAATTTTGACATGGATAATGTTAAAATATAAGATTGTTATTTGAGATTGTTATTTAGCAACTAAAACTAGGCATATTTAATACTCAAAAAATTATGTTGGTAGAAATCTAAAACACACCAAACATAATTTTTATTATCAACTGATATTATTTGAACATCATTTATTTTAGAACTGGTTTACTTACAATTTAATTGGACCATTCTATATAATCATGTTGAGTGTCACAGTTTTGTGTCTATTCATTTTCCTCGGCACTAAAATTTTTGATAATTTCAAAGTGGAATTTTCTATGGTTTATACTATCCTCCCTTTTATACTTTTTGGGACATCTGATTGTAATGCTTGCCAAAACAGAAATAATTTTTGTGCTTTATTTTTCCCCAGTAAGTTCTTCATGTTTGTACTGTAGGAAAACAGATATTTCTTCCACACAGCTTTGTGATGGTTCCCAGGTGAAATCTTCAAGCCCAGGAAGGTAAGACAGTTCAGAACAACTCATGGACTTTTGTCTAAACTATCTATAATATTCAGTGTAATTACCTGAATCATCTATCATGGCCTTTCAGTTCTTTCCCCTAAGATATCCAACCTGAATATGCTGGGAAAAAGATGGTGAATAAAATATTTCAAAAAGTCATTCCACTATGAGGATCAAAATCACAATATATTTGTAGTCTGAAGGTGACCAATTGTATGGGAAACTGGAGCAGTGTAAGGTCACACACATATTTATAAGAAAAATAAATGTGAGACAAGACACATACTTGTTTCTTATCCAGCCTCAGAAGATAGATATACCTTTAATAATTTCTTCAGATTGAGAAAAGAGAGAGAGAGAGTGCAGTGTATGAGTGTTCATGAATATATACTTCGATAAAAAGCTGAGATTGGACTTTTTATTTTCAAATAAGTAAAATTTTAATTATTTTTACATTATACTGTTTAAATTACAAATGCAAAAAAATACACTTAACTATCAACGGCAACTAATATTACACTGAGGAATCAATGTAAAAGAGAACATTTATTTGATATCATAAAAATATTGTTTTTGTTTATGGCTGTGGCACAAGAAGGCTGGGGAGATGAAGAGGTAATATGGCGGCTGCTCTGTAATTGGGATCCTCTATCCTTCTAGCAGAAGAAAAGTAGGAAAGTAATTCGGTAGAGAAACAAAAACTATGAAACAGGTATCTGAAATGAGTTTTCTCCTATCAGAAATCCACCTTCTCTCTAAAGTTCCTTCCTTCTTTCATTTCTTCCTTCTTTTCCTCCTCTCCTCCCTCCTCTTCCCTGTTCCTCTCCTTCCTACCTGTTCTCCTGCCTCTCTCCCTCCCTCCATTATTCTCCTTTCCTTCTTTCCTTCCTTTTGATCATAATACTTAATTATAACGTGATGAAATTACTCATCTGCCAAAATATAACTCCTATTTATAATGAAAAATAACTTTAAGCGAAAATTACCACTTGCAACTTAGAACTGGGAAAATGTCCTAATCATGCACAAACTCATAAGAGAGCACCAGGACATAGCACTTTTGGCCTATTTTTTAATGCTGCGATGAGTTTATTCTTTGGTATGCTGTATCTTTTCTTGAACACATCTACTTTAAACATCACTACGTGGTTATATTTGCCAAAACTAATGCAAATGACATTTGCTCTTCTCCAAAGAGGAAGTTTAACCAGAAGTCCTTTTCTTGTCTACAGTTTTCTCAAGGCTCAAGTTATCCCAATTTAATATAAACACAGATCTGGATAAATAACTGAGGCTTTTTCTCAGGGGGTCACTGTTGACTCAGCTAGGAGTCTGTCACCTGGTGTAACGCAGAGGGATAGCTGTCTTTGACAAGAACAGTTCTTTACCTTATGCATTCTCAGCACTGTCTTCATAACTAACTGCATTTTTGGCAACAAAGTACATTTAATTTGGCTCATATTTCTTCTCTCATTATCAGAAGTATTTATAGAATACCCATGATGGATGACTTGGCTCTTTTTATCTGGAATATTACCAAAGCTCTTTGGAATAGTTAAGCTCAAAATGGGAGGAAAAAAATCAGAATCCAATGTCTTATCTGTTTGCACCAGTACACATTATTTTGTTAAAATCTTGAACTTTAGCTAAGATGGTCGGTATCAGTTTTAGTTTTATTACAAATGGACTGTTCTTTAACACAGGAAAGCCTCCTATCTCTCCATCTACCTCTCCACATTATGTAACAGTCTGGAAAAGTGAGGGAGTTATGAAAGATGTTTGCTACACCACATGCTAATCAATTCACAATCCAACTACCGGGAAAAACCAAAGTAATATGAACAACCATTATGTTTTGAACAACTTAATGAGTCCAAATGTCATAAAATATTTAGGTAGCAATTAGATTGGAATCCTAGAAGCTCATTTAAACTGTTCGTTAAAAGCATCTTTGATCTCCTTAGAAACATCCTCATAAACAGATGTGTTTGATTTTATGTGTTTAGTCACACTGGATCTTCAAATTTCTTATTTTATCTAAGAAGGAAATCGTTAATATTTAATTTTCATGACCGAGCTATAGATGATATTGATGAGTAATTGCTCTTTATTTAAAATGTTAATTAAGTGTGAAAGAGGCATTGATGATTCACTTAGTTGATTTAGGTGGCTCAGAAGGACTGAGGTTAACTGATGTATTCAGATATATTTGCAAACAACTTCAGAAAAGAAGTTCTAAATAAAGACTCAATAATCATGACGGCATCACAAAGATATTTCCTTCACAGACGGGTAATTGTACAGGCGACAGGGTCATGTCTGTCAGTCCAGGTTCTCAGAGACATCAGAGGTACCTTACAATCCTCTCTGCAAGTTTATTCTGGTAAACGGAGACCTCTCTGGCAATTCTGGCTATATCCTTTTTTGCCTAAGGAAAATCCTAGAAATATATAATAATTGCTGCAAAGAATAAGTTGGAAAGAAAAACTAGAGAACATTATTATATATGATTACATAATTTAATTGGTCGTTAAAAATTCCAAACAAACTGATAGTGCCCTTTCCATGTGACATTCCTGCCTAGGAACCAGCCAGCCATGCACTCACTTTCTTGAATAGTGAGCTGAATTAAGCCTCCCTTTCATTAAGAAATGGGCATTGCAGATTTTGTCCAGCAATGGTAAAGCTGAATAATATAGTCTCTGTTATTCTATTTTATTTAATTTTTCTGTTTGGTACAAATCAGTGTATAATATATTAACTGAATGTAAGGTGTTTCCTGGACAAAACACTAGGTTTGAAGTCAGATAAAAACATGAATGATGACACCCAGATTCTGTTTTCTTGAGAAAAGGTATTCCTATTGGTTCATTTTCCTTTGATTTGTGAGTAGTAGTAATTGTTATCACTTTTATCAACATCATTTAAAACAATATATATCAAAGGATCTGTAAGTATATACTAACAATGATGATTATTAGTTCATTCAGGTTAAATTTAAAATTCAAAGCATGGTAAACCAGGACCTTCTCTATCTAATACTAAAAAAGGAAAAGAAAAATCAAACAGCATCTCCATCCCATTCCGGGCTACACTTGCTACTTTAGTTATAATTTTCATTAGTTGGTGTGCAGTACATAAGAAACTCATTCACTGTGAACTGATGCACAGAATACTACATCTTGATCTTTTCACTTCCCCTTTCCTCCCGCTCCTCCTGTCTCCCCAAGCCCTAGATACCCTTCCCATCCGCACAGCATCTCTCCTTGTTTCTTATCATCCCTCTTTTTACACTTTTATTTTTATCAGCACCAGTGTGCAGTACATGGTGATTACTTTCATCGAAGGGAGTTGGTACCTGTACGCAACACATCTTCATTCTTTTTATGTCCCCTTCCCTCCCCCTCCCTCCCCGCTCCTCTGTCTTCTATTTTGCTCCTTAAATTATATTTAGGATTTCTCATATAAGAGAAACCATGTGATAATTAACCTTTCATGAAATCAATTTAACTTAGTCATCTTTCTCTATGAAATAGAGAGATAGAACCAATCATCTGTGTTAGTGAATAGTTTATACAGCATCAGTCATTTGCAGAAGTACGACAGTGCCAGAAATCCAGAAGTCAATCACGGACCCTGCTTCAAACACAAATATCTGATGTCCAAGAAATACCTATCCTAACATTCTATGATAATCCATTCATTCTGGGCTTCATGCTCTATTTACATCTCTCAACAATATTATTGTTGTTTGATTACACTTGGAACATTATATAAAAAGCATTGGAGGGTGTAAAACCTCTGCCTTGTTTGTCTCATTCACAACTTCATTTCTCAGGTTCTTCTGTATGTTGCATGTAAAAACAGATTTCCCTGGCAGTGCTGGTGATCAAAGAGTTTGTTATTTTTAAGTTTGTACAAATTCCATTTTGTATTACTCTTATTAATTTAACTGAGATAGTAGACAAAATTGATAGACATTGGAATGATTTTCAGTTTTAGGCTATTTTAGATGGAGCTGCAGTTAAGAATATAAACGGCAGAACTGTTGTGTGGTAAGATCGACAGTGACCTATTTAGGATGTATGATATTTTTGCCTTCACTTGTGAGTCAGCTAACATTCCAGCACCTATCTGTAGAATTGATGGGTAGCTTGATCCTTTGGGTGCTCTGTGTGTGGACTAGCCTGCAGCCCCACTGAAAGGTGTTTGCTGAGGCAGCAGGCACCAGGGTCTGGGAAGAAGGGTGAGCCCTGGCAAGGCCTGGAAACCCCCAGTGCTGAAGTGCACTGTGCGTTTTGTTCATGTAAACATTATCACTTAGATGCGTGCTACTACTTTGACCTTCATTTTGTTCCCTCTTAGACTTTCTATAGGAAGTCATTTGCCTCGTGCAGGAGGCTAGAGGCCACCTTGATTTTTCAAGAGTGTGAGTTTATGTTTTTCTCATCACTGAGGATATCTTCCCTTGACATAGAGTTCTAGCACCCTAGGGTGTCTCCTCCTGCGCACTCGAGATGACATGCTGCTGTTAAAAAGTCAGGTTCGGTCCATCTTTCACAGTGCTGTGAGAATCTTTTCATGGTTTGGTTACGTTTGACAATTTCATTTTCGTTTTGGTGTTTGAAAGATTCACTGAGGTGTGAGGATGAGGCAGGAGGACTGAAGTTTGAGCTGGGTGAGTGACTGAGTAGTCTGTGTCTCAAACAGCTAGAGAAAGGAAGGTGGCTCTGCAGCTCAGTGGAAAAGCTGTGTGGAAATGTGAGCTTTGAAAGTCATTACAGAAAGGGTTTGTTAGGGTTCCTGACTCGGTGTTTTTATCAGTATTTTTATCTTCTCCAATATGGACTCTGCTTTATTAACTCCTGCTTCTTCTCAAATTCTAACTAATTCTCACTTTATTCTCTATGCAAAAACCTCAGACCTCTGTAAACCTAAAGAGTTAAACTGCTCCACTCTAAATACTTGTGTTTGATCATCTACCTTCCTGCTAACTATTGGTCTCTTCAGCCATGTTTAATCTGAGGATAATCCTGTCCAATGTGTGCTTTATTTTGTTGCACACATAACAACTAAAAGTGCATTTTACTTTTCTACAAATTGACTAGGTTATGTTTAATGTTTTATGCTTAATAGTTACAGCCTTCATTATAATTTCTATGTGGTTGTTTCATAATTTTTCTCTGATAATTATAAGCATCTGAAGTTTGTCGGAGTCAGTTTCTGGTGTCTGTTATTTTTGGTAGTTTTAGTGCACGTTTTCTTTTTCTTTGCATATTTAGGTCATTCCCTCCATGTTCTTTGCCCTATTGTCATGCAATTATTTTGTACACATTCTTGGAGCCTTAAAATTTGGGAGTGTGCTGTTAAGAAGAATGTGTGTTCACTACGTTTTGTCCAGTAGGAAACATCCAGTCGGGACCACCACACCCAGATTCTGACTCAGGGCTCTGTGCTCTACACAGGAAGTGTGAAACAGGCTACAAACCAAAGACAAACCTGAGGCCCATTCTCCATTATCAGTGTTTTTTCTTCATTTTATTTTTCTTCCTCTTTTCATGGGCAAGGCAAAACTGCAAGTGCTGTCACAGGACTCTAGTGCTTTGGCTTTCTGTTGGAAACTTCACAGTCTGATGAGGACCTCTTATTAGATGTAACACTTTGGGAGAGCTAGGGGTATTCCCTTTGTCATCCTTGTCTTCAGGGACCTAAACTCTGACACTTGCTTGCCTCTTTAGAAAATGCCATAATATGAAAAGTACTTAGCTGCTTCAGTTGCTCTAAAAATTTCCTTTCTGTATTGCTACTTTTCTTCAGCCACTGTTTTTTTTTGTTGTTGTTTTTTTTTCGTACCAGGGATCCAACTCTGGTCCTTGCGCTTGCGCAGCAAGTGGTGAAACGACTGAGCTAAATCCCTGGTCCCTCTTCAGCTATTGGTTTTACACATCCCTCCTGTTAGAACCTCAGGACGCATGTGTGTGCTTTTATCTATCATCTGTCATCATCATTTGCACACGAGTACAAGCATATGGACATATATTTATTTATAATAAATCCACTCAGAGGGATTAATTTTTTAAAAATTTCATCCGACACTTCAAATAGTTTTCACTATAGTTTGCTATGGTTTGAGTTATGTGCCTCCAACTTTACATGCAGAATTCCTGTTCCCGGTGTCTCAGGACGTGGCCTTACGTGGAGTCATGGTCTCTACAGATGGATCTGGTTATGTTGGGGTGTGGTGATATCCTCAGAAGGCCTTAATCTATGGGACTGTCATCATTAAAGGGGGACTTAGACATGAATGGATGCAAGGGGAGATTTCATGTAAATATGAAGATAGAATCTCAGGGAATGATGCTGTAAGCCAAGAGACACCCAAGGTTTCCAGCGAGCCTCCTGAAGTTAGGTCAGAGCAGGGTGCAGATTTTACTCACAACTCTCAAGGGAATCAGCTCTGACGATGACCTTAACATTGGATCTGTAGAATCCGGAACTGGGATACAATAAATTTTTGTTATTTAAGCTACCCAAATCACATTACTTTGCTTGGCAGCCCTACTGGACCCTAAAATACTTTCACTGCCACTTCTGGAAAGAAGGACTTGGGCATGTTAGGTTTATAATGTACGATACAGAAACAGAATTGAACATTATGACGCAAATCCAATGGCCAGATGATTTAGTTTATTTTAGGCAAGTCATTTGAGAAAATGAAGCAGTGCCCATACCGTATGTATAGAGTTTGATGAACTGTTATAAACCAAACAGAATCCTGCATTCAACACCGAGATTAAAAGTAGGACCAGAACTAGATCTTCAGACAACCCTGGTATCTTTCTAGAGAATCTTCCAAGGATGCTGTGGAGGTCCTAGTTTCCAACTCGATCTTAACACTCAGCCTGTTTGGGTCCTTCGTTAAACTGGAATGCAAGAATGGGTATTCTTTTCTGTCTGGCTTTTATTGTTCAGTCCTACATTTAAGACCTTTTTGAGTAATTCAGAATATTGAAGATTGTTCTTTCTTACTGGTGTACAGTATGTCACCATGTGATTTTCACAGTAGATTTATATATTTTAATACTGGTAGATATTTGACGAGTTTCCTCATTGGGGTTGCTATGAATACTACCACTCGGATCTAGTAAATGTCTTTGGGAGAATATATGTACACATTTCTTTGGCATTTATTTCTGTTAAATCGAGGATTTCTAGAGGAAATACCTAGAATGCACAGATTAGCTAACACAGGCTATGTACTCTTCCTACAACTTTCACCTTATACACATCGCAGGCCTTGTCATTTACTAGTGATACCACTAAACTTCAGTCTATCGATTTGTCCTTAGTTGTTGAATCTCCACTGCCTATCTTTTCTCGTTCTTCTTTTTCTCAAAGTAAATCTATCTGTCTGTCTATCTCTATGTTTTTTTAAATAGAAAAGGAAAAAATACAGTGAATCAAACAAAAATATTCTCAATTAAAAGACCCTAGTTAGCAAGACAGACTCCATATTGCTGCTTGACCCACCTGCCTACCTTTTAGATGAACTCAGAAGGAGGGAGCTTAGAAACCTCCTCCCCTTAGAGAGTCTCTTAGAAACAACAATTAATCAGCTATTGTTTCACAAATGTTCTAACAGCAGGACGTTCCGCTTCTGTACCTTTTGCTTGCTTTGCTAGTTCTATCCCATAGGAGGCCCTAGAAACCGTTGGCCTCAAAGATGTATAAAACACGTTTGTCAACCCCAAGTCGAGACTGGAGTCCGATGCTCGGCTCGGGTCCCGGCCCGGCCTGTAATAAACCCCTGTGTGGATTTAACATCGGTCTCTGGTTGGTTCTTTCTCGCTGGGTGCAACATCAATCTTTTAGGAAAATCAACATCTTAATAAATGATCCTACCCCATGGCTGATACTCTTGTCCTAGATTTGCAACATGGCTGGAAAAATTAATTCTTACTTATTTGCTAAAGACAATTCTTGCTGATTCATTTCTTCTCATACAGCAGAGATTTTGAGATCTCTGAATTTATTCAGATTCACAACTGTCCTTTAGTAAATTCTTAAAAACAGAAATTTTTTCTTCTGAAAATGGTTAATAAATATTGTTCCTTTCTCATAGTTTTGTTGTGAGCAATAAATGCAAATGATGCATGGACCAAACTATTTATCTCCTACCTTCCCCGGATCATCTATTTGAAAAAAAAAAAAAAGCTACTAAAGAGACTACCAGAGAGACACAGTTTGCTGTAGGACTCTTAGCCTAATAAGCCTAATAAGTGAGCAAAAATCATGAGAATGATTCATTTCACAACCAGGTCACTTATCAGCATTGTTTATGCAGCTGACAAATTTGACATGTGAAGAAATGTGTTGCGGGAATGCACCACACAATTGTGAGACAGGCTGTCTTACTCCCGAAAAATAACAGGCTTGTTTATTACTTAGTAAAAACAAAAGTAGGGCATTTTCTAAATTTAGCAGATTCATTGAGTTTGACAGATTCCTCAGTTCTATGGCATGTTCCACAGCACATATAGGCTACATCTGGCCCCCCGGGGCTCCCTATGAGACCTGTGCCCCAGTGACCAGGGGAGCAAGGAGGATCCTTTTAACACCTCCTTTGCTATAAGCGAAGGGACAGCAAGAAACAAAGAGCAAAACAAGACAAAACAAAACACAAAAATCATTCTTAGGACTGTTTTGTACAATACTTAAAGTGAAATATAATTACAACCCATTTATATTCCTGTGAACCTCTTTTATCTCTACTTCTAGACATTATGTGTTTGTATGTCTTTGTGATATGTACTAGCAACAAAGCTGATTGGAATTTAAAACTAGAGTTAACACTCTTCTCTGTGATAAATGACTCAACATGTATCTTATTTTCCTATAAAGACATACAGCACATTTCCACTTACAACCATAAATTTCCCTGTAATCCACACATTTGTTATATTTTATATTGTGTTCCGTTCATTTACCACTAATTCATGTGTATTTATGTTTATTATTATAGATTTATAAGTTACTAGTTGTTATAGAACATATAATTTAATAGTGTCAATGTTTATTCACCAAATGACTATATTTTCTCATCTGCTCTGTTAGCATCATATATTACCTTATTTTGATTATTTCTTGCTTCAGTCTGTTTGCTGAGAAGTTTTTCTAATTTAGAGGATTGATAAGAAAACAGCTATTTCTAGTGCTTTTTAAAAAAAACCTTCTATAGCAGTGATGCTCTTCTCTTTCACAGGTCTAATTATGGACTTTCTCCAAAATTGATATGATAAAACTCTAATATTCAATATGCTAAGTTTTGGAAATGGGCTTTGGGGAAGAAAGTGTTTCTTATGTGTAGTTTAGTCCGAGAGATGGATATTTTTTGGCAAGGAATCGATTAGTGTAATGGTCTCATAGCTTAGATTTGTTTTATCTAATTGCACGTTTACTAAAGACGGCTCATTGTTCAAGATAACTTGTTTGGTAATTTTGAAGAGAAATTTCAAGGCCAGGTCAAAGATTTCTTCACACACATTTCTGCTCTGACTCTGGGAAACATCTTGGATACTAAATGCCACGTGCTCCTTGGGGAACCAGCTGCCCAGCAAATTATTTCAAAATCTAAGGCCTCTCTCCATGGCCTCTGTCCATGTGGGGCTGCATGTGCCTATGACCCAACCTGGAACAGCATTGTTAGTAGGCAGCCCTTTGCTCTATACCGCTAGCCTCTGGGATGTTACCCAGATGTTGCCTTCATCTCTGTTTTATGCTATCTTCTTTCTTTTTTTCCAATAAGAATTATTTGAGATTTTCCTGTGTTTTTAGTTGTTTTAATTTCCTTTATAGTGTATTTAGATCTATTTTTTAAATCTTCTAAATTTCAATTTTCCTCTTCAGCCTTGTATTGTTGTACTTTTTAAACAAAGATTATTTTTTTAAATAGCTTTCAAGGTCACTTGGGCTTGTGGTATTGAAATCAGTATCATTGTTTCTTACTTAAAATAAGCAAATCAACAAATAACAACAAGTAGAGTTTAGGTATAAAGCCCAGTTTTCGTAGACCTCTTCCTTCTATCGAATGAAACAGTCCAGTATCACAGTGAGAGCAGATCGACAGTATGCCTCTTGGACCTATGGCAGGTCAGGTGCCTGTCTGAGGCTGAATGAAGTATGGAATCCAGGGCAACATTTCCAGGGCTGCTGAGCCAAATTGAAAGTTGATGATTTAATACAATGCAAGGAAACTCAGCCCAGTTGTAGTATAAAAGTAGACAATACTGTGAATGCAATAACAAGTCAAGTTGGGGGAAATGCAGAGTTGGACATCTGCAAGCTAAATATCTTTAAGTTTAAGCCAGAAGTAACATCCAAGTACATAAAGACCAGACCCTTTGTAGCTCCTGGTCAAAGCGGGGTAGTGGTGCAGCCTCAGATCCAGCACGAAGCTATTCCACGCTTGGCACATGGTCTGAGCCATGAATTTGGTAACAGTTGTAGATTGTGTTTAAGGAATGCCATGACGGGATTACGAGGGTAGCTCAATGCCAGAGTACTTGCTTACCATGGAGTGTCCTGGGTTCAGTGCCCAGCTTCAATATAAAGTATTGTCTAAAAATTTATTAAAAAAATAGAAATGGCTGGGGATATAGCTCAGTGGTTCTGGTGCCTGCCTAGGAAGCGCAAGGTCTCGAGTTTGATCCCCAGTACCAGAAAGAAAAAAAAAAAAAAAGAAAAGAAAACAGTTAAATAAATAGAAATGACTGTTAATCTGAACTCTACCTCCAAAGACTAAGCTCTATGCGAATAAGAAACTCTTCATTTGATAGAGAACATTTAACAGAATGATAGTCCCAGAATATGAACCCTGGGAGAACCACTGGAAAAGTGAGACTGGTTTCCTCCTGACACCACCCGTGCACGTTTTCCTTTGGTGGATTTTGCCTCCCATCCATTTACCATAATAAATCAGAGCTCTGAACATGACTGTGCTTAGTGCTCTGAGTCTTCTCGATGACCTTAGCAGAACCATGGTGATACCTGAATGACTTTACTCTTCCCTTCTCTCTTTGGTCAGTTCTTCCATAGATGGATGTATTGATCAGATTTCTATCACCGTAAAAAATTTTTGAGACAGGTTACTTATGAGTCAAAGAAAGTGTTCTGGAAATTGCACTCCATGATGATGCAGCCCCATTGATTTGATTCTTGAGCTACGGGAGCTCATGATGGCAGAAAATGTCCATATCTTGAGTCAGGAGGCAAAGAGTGGGGAGTAGACCACGTGTCCCACAATCCCTTTCAAAGCCTGCTTCCGAAGAACTAAGGACCCTGTCCAAAGTGCCACCTCATAAAGGACTGCAGGGCCTGTCAACAGTGCCCTCTGGGGCCCAAGTCTGAGGACACTATCCATGCCCACACCGTAGTACTAAGCAATAATTATTTGTACTAAATTTCATCTGTTAAAGTGACTGGTACACAATTTTTGACACTGTAACACAATTTTTCATAACACATCCAATAACCAACACCAGCACAGGCACATAGACTCGCCTGAGGTAGCAAATCACAGGCTCCAGGGAGGGTGGCTGGGAGTCGGGGTTAATGCACACCTCAGACTTAGATGATATTTATAAATAACTTTGAGGAACATTCCTCAGTGATGTAAAATATGTTTGTTCTTTCTTGAATAGCTAAGAAGTAATTTACAGTAAATAAAATGTTCTTTCTTGAAGGATAATTTCATTTGTTTTGCACAAATGTTCCTCTGCCAGCCTTCACCACATCCTTAGGGAGATAACATCAGCAACATTTTGACAAATTGCTTTATGATCCTATTGCTGCGTATTCATAGAATCTATAATGCCTGGTTTGGGTTTATCCCATGTCTTTGATTAGGTCAATAGGAATTAAATAATGAAAATGCACACCCACACAGTAAGACATTTTACCCCCTGTTTTAACATAGCTTTTCATTTTTGGGAGCACGGACATTTGTGAAAATTGCTCAGAACCATAAGAAAATGATATGTACGATGACTTACAGATACTAAAATGACTCAATATTCTACCTGGAATTGATACTTTTGTCAATAAGTTGCCACAGCAAGAATAAAGAGCATGGGCTATACAATACTGAATGTAAGTGGGATGTGTAGAATTTAATTATATAAGCAAAGTGCAATCTCCTTTTAAAAAATACATGGCATGGATGTTACTCTAACCTCTTCTTCCTCCTGTACTATCTTGGGATGATAACTACAGTGGAATAATTTACTTACTGAGAAAGCAGTAGGCTTACTATGGGACATAAAATCATGCTACAAATTTCCAAAATTGGAGAGGCAGTTAGGGACCTACTTATTCTACCCTGACTTTTTCAGGCAACATTTTGAACAAAGGGAAGTGTTCAAAGTCAGTCCCTACGATTTGGAATTAATTTGGATGGTTTAAGAAAGGGCCGGGGATTTAGCTCAGTGGTTCCACCGCATGCTGACAAGTGCAAGGTCCGAGTTCAATCCACGGTACCAAAAAAGAAAAAAAGAAAGTCAGGGCTGAGGGCATTGTCCTCGGGTCCATTCCAGAACAGAGATGGAGATGTCTGGACACCACCTGGACTGGGGTTTGTTCTTGCAGCGACTTTGCCCTTGAAGTTTCGTGTTCTCCTTGCACCTCAGTGGTGAGGCACCTCGGGATGCTAGGAACCAGACTCACCGGCCCCGTGCTGAATTCTGTTTCCTTGGAGTTATTCTGGGCTAGGAGGTCGGTGGTCACCATGTTCTTTTTGCAGCAGCTCATGGTATCGCCACATCTACCACTCCAAGTTCGCTCAGTCTTTGTTTTTGGTTGTCACTAACCTTCGGAAAATGAACAGGATGCTTGTCCTCATATCTTAGAGTAGAAAATTGTGGACGTCATTAAAGGAACTATTTCAGTCTTTTCCCTGTAGCTAACTGAATTCAATGAAAAGGAAGAGCATTAACATATATAAGTGATTTGCGTGTGTCTTTGTCATTTTCTCGTTGCTGGGACATAGTACCGGATACCCACCACTTAAAAGAGGAGAGGTTTATTTTGACTCTCGTTTTTGGTCTGTACTTAGCTGGCTCCAAGGCAGGAAAGTAGGATGGAAGGTCTGGCAGAGGAAGACTGTTCATCGCATGGAGACAGAAGGCAGAGGAAGAAAGGAGGCACCAAGGAAAGAGAGGAACCTTCGGGTCATCCCCAGGGACCGCTCAGGCCTACTGGCCAGGTCTCGTCTCCTGACCCATCAGCTGCACCCCACTGTGGACCCAGCTGCTGTGCCGTGAGATGCAGGCCCTGTGCCTCGAGCACATGAGGCTCTGAGGGGACAGCTACTCAGAAAGCTCAGCAAGGTGGCACACATCAGTCCTGTTGGTGTCACCCGCCGTGGCTTGAGCATCTTGTGTTTGTCTCTGCACTGTGCACTGGGAGCAGAGCCAGGGATCCCTCACAAACATCCCATGCCATGTTGCTTCCTTGTTTCCTAACAGGGCACTGATGGTGTTTTGGATGGGATGATTCTTTATGTTTGCCACAGCAAAATATTTAACATCCCTCTATTTTGTCTGTTAAACTCCCACAGCAGTGCCCCCTGCACTATTTTATCTACCAAATAGTCCACACACACCCTGGACGTGAGACATGTGCTCCTCTCAAAGTTCACTATACTTAAAAATTACAGTGAAATACTTTAAGGCTGGTTCTGATAATTGAAGTCAGAAGAAGATTGTTCCAGGATCTCCTCATCCTCACCCAGTGTGGGAGGTTCCTTCTCTAACACTTGGTTCCTTCTTTTCTTTTCTGAGGCAGTTTCTCTGCTTTGTCCCCTCATGGAAGTAAGTTCTCCAGGGCAGGTAATCTTGTTGGAGACTAACAGCTTCATGTCAGTTTCTTGAAATAAGAAGCACCTTACTCCTCTTGCAAAGCTGTCTTCTACCCACCAAGTTCCATTTCCTGTCCTAGTCAGGCCTTCAATTCTCTGCCCACTTTCCAACAACATATGAATAGCAGGGACTGACTCATCAGGGAATTTCCAGTCTGCCCACCAGATTTACCCACTCCAAGCTCCTCTCTTAAGAATCTTCTAGGTGTTTTACCCTCCCTCTACAACCCTTCAGATATTCTTTCAGAATCCCCTCACTACCATTCTATAACAAAGTATACTTCATATATCCAATAACAGTAGCTGACTCCTACCAAACATAAGAATTGTTTGCTTTCACTTCAGGCAAGAGAAGCCTTTGTGAGCTCAGAGCCTGAGGATGCTCTCTGTTTTCCAGCTCTGAGGTCATGGGTGTGCCCTTGAGATCCTCAGACTAAATTTTCTATTTCACATGGGGAGAAGGGCTAGGTTGTCTCTAAAACTCTCAGGAGTTCTTTGTGTCTAGACCATGAGTAACCAACACTGTGGCTGCCCTAAGAGAAGAAGAATTGCCTTGAACCACATATAAAATGTGTAATATAATTAATGCATACAAGTAACAACATTTCTTCTTAAACTTACTTATTAAATCATTTTACTAAATAACACACCAAAACCAAGTGTAATAATTAAATGAGAAAACTTAAATGTCTGCTTAATAACAATAAATCTCTGTTTTCATAGGCACACAGTGTAGCTGGGTTTATCAGTGGTTATTGCACTTTACAGGCAAAATCAAGCACCTCTTTCTTTCTCTCTCTTTTTCTTCCTCTCTCTTTCTTTCTTTCTTTCTTTCTTTCTTTCTTTCTTTCTTTCTTTCTTTCTTTCTTGCATTTTCATATAAACTACATTCCAAACATTTTTAAAAGACTGAGTCTCATGGGCTAGGGATTTAACTCAGTGGTTCTGCCACCTGCCTCGAAAGCTAAAGACCAGAGTTCCATCCCCAGTACCAAAAAAAAAAAAAGACTGAGTCTCACTAAGTTACTAAATTGCCCAGGTTGGGCTGAACCTAGGATTCTCCTGCCTTGGCCTCCCAGAGTGCTGGGATTAAAGCTGAGCACCACCGCATCTGACTCCCAAGTCACTTCTGATGTAGTTGGCTTCAATTAGACTGAATATGTTGGGTGTAGGAGGCAGAGATGGCACTGCAACTGTACCCTTCCCAAAACAGCTTTCTGCCATGGGTTAGGCAGCCCTACCTACTCCAGCACTGTGCATGGACTTATGAGAAATATCACTAAAACTCCCATAATCACTTCAAAAGTGTCCAAGCTTGTGAATTCACAGGACTTGTGCGGCCCCTGTGCCACCCATTGGACAGGCCTGTTCAAGGAGACTAGGTGATAAGGAAGTTGAATGTTTGTCTGTGAGTGGAAAATCAACTGAAGCTGGAATTTTCAGTTGTAGGTTATAATGTGCATTCCATGAGGTGCAGATCCTAACCAGTCATGGAGTCATCGTGAGCACTCCAGTGTATGGGAAAAGTAAGACAGGAAGTATATCAAAGTAGCTTCTGCACTGTATGTCTAGAACTTGCTCTGGAGTCTGCTTCTTTCTCCAGTTTGTCCTTGGCCCTGTACCATTTGACTACTGTTCAAGTCCCAGTCCATGCAAGATTCACAAGCAAATATCTGAATGGCCAGGCTCAGGTTCTCACACCTAAGCATAAATCAATGGTGACCACGGCACTATTTCTAAATTAAATCAGTGTCCTAACAGGGAAGAAATAAAAAAGAAATGTGAATTAGTTTTATATGCAATACTTGAAATCATTACCCTGAGTCTAGCCGTATTAAAAAGAAAAAAACAATTGATGTTTATGTATATTTTAAACTGATTTGTGTCCAGCTTGTTAAACATACCTGTTCTAGCATATGTTGGAGCACTTATTTAAAAAGCCTCAGTGATGTGTCACCATGATAGCGAACCAACATATTTATGGCTACTAATGAGTTGCTGGAAATCGATTTCTGACCAGATTGTTGTTATGTGGTAGCTTCTTCTAAAAGTGGCTCATAAAATAAACATGAACATGTTGCTCGCCTCTCCTTCTGGAGTTAGATTCCAAGATCTTCTCCTCTCAAACAAGGAACTGAATGAAATGAGCAAAAACCAGAGGCAAAGTTTATTTGAAAAAAAGTGAAGAGAGAGGGAGAAAGTGGCTCTGCAGAGCAAGCTTGGGTTAGTAAAAGAAGAAAAAGTCAGACAGAAGTACACCCTGGGGGAAGCAGGACAGGCTGCCACAAGGAAAGTCAGATAGTAAGCTCTTCTTGGTGTTTGTGTCCTTTTCTACTGTCCAAATCTCAAGGACACCCACAGGAACTACTAACTATGCATCCCACACCTCGGGCTGATGTCAGGTCCAGTCCATCCCATGGAAAACCTGCTGAAGTTCTTATGAGAAGTCCACGCACATGCAGGGCTTTGGGAGATGTTCTGCGCCAGTGTTCCAGGATCTTGCAGTTAACAGGGTGGGCCTAGTCCCCAGCCACCTTTGCCATGCCCTAACCTCCTATGTCAAAAGTAATATCTACTTCAAGGAAATGTTTGCAAAATTAAACTAGTTTGTACATATAAAATGATTAGAAACAGTGTTTGGACAGATTTCCAAGAGATTAAAAACTCCATGGAAAGTCTGCTCAGCAGAATGAACCAATGCAAGGATAGAATTTCACATATAGAAGATAAGATTGCAATTAATGAGGAGGAAAAGAAAAATTGGTTTAAAATTGTAAGGGAACATGAGAAATCAATCCAGAAGCTGCTAGACGATGCAAAGAAGAATAACATAAGACTGATTGGAGTCAATGAAGAAACAGGAGAGAGTGCAGATGACATAAAAAAACTCTTCACAGAAGTGATGGCAGAAAACTTCCCAAGGAGGGGAAAAGAACTTGACATACAGATAAGTGAGGCATACAGGACTCCAGCTAACCTTAATCAAAAAAAATCTACACATAGGCATATAATAGTTAGGATTCCAGAAATCCAATAGAAGAACAAGATTCTACAAGCAGTGAGAGAAAAGAAACAAATTACATACAAAGGAAAGCCTATCAGAATCACAGCAGACTTTTCAATGCAAACCCTCAAGGAAAGAAGAGCTTGAAGTGATGTATTTCAAGCCCTAAAGCAAAACAGCCTCCAACCCAGATTGATGTACCCTGCAAAACTATCTTTCAAAATTGATGGAGAAATAAGATACTTTCATGATAAAGAACACCTCAGGAACTTCATGAATATCAAACCGGCACTCCAAAAAATTTTAGACAATACCCTAGGAAAAGACAATGAGGATCACAACCCCAGGAAATCCAGAAGAATGAATCCATTGGGTGTGACAAATTAAATGCAAAGGGAGAGAATCCAACAAAAAGAAAAAGTCATGACAAGGCTTTTAAAACTTTGAACTTCATTTCCCTAATGAGTGTATAATTCAATCTTATTATTGTACTGATGAGTATTTTTCTGATTCTAGAGTTGCACACCATTCCTTGTGCTATCCTGGCTATTTATCATCTTCTTATGTCTACTTTTTAATTGGGTTGTCTATTAATGAGCTGTAAGAGTTCTTTATATATTCTGGTCATAGGTTATATGCATTGTAACTATGGTCTGTTTAAGGACTACTTTTCATTTTAATGATGTCATTTAAAGTTCTAAATTTTGATGGCATCTCATTTATCAATTTTTTTCTCTTTTACATCATGTCTTTTGTACCCTAGGTAGTTCTTGCCTACCCTGAATTCATAAATATTTTCCCTTATAATTTTTTCTTAAAGTTTCATACTTTTAAGCTTTCTTATTTAGGTTCATAGATCCCTTCAAGTTATTTTCATGTATGGAAAAAAAGGGTTAAGGTTAATTTTTTATATATGGATACCAGGTGTTCTAGTGCCATTTGCTGAAAACACTGTCTCTTCCTTGGCTCTTGAATTGAGTTTATATTCTATAAAATGCTAATGTTAAATAATCTTTCAAAACTCAGTGGACAATATATGCGTGGTTCTATTTCTAGATTCTCTGTTTTATTCCAATGATCTATATGTCTTTCCTTACACCAACACTTCCTTGATTACTGTAGCTTTAGAAGAAGTCTTAAAATTTGGTACTAAACGTCTTCCAACACTGTTTTTGTTTTTGTTTTTGTTTTTAACTTTTCTAGGTCCTTTGTACTCCTACATAACTTTTAAATTTCAATATCCAGTTCTTCATTTATAGCAAGTATACACAGACCTGAATTTTTATATATACCTTGTGTTTTCTAATCCTGCTAAATTCAAATACAAGTTCTAGGGGCTCCTAGAGATTTCTTAGTATTTTCTCTGTAGATGATCATTTCATCTACATATAAAGATTTTGCTTCTGCCATGCCAATCCTATCCTAGTTGGGTCATTTTATTGCCAGACTATTTTGGTGGGGCCTAGATTTCAAAGTTTAATGGACAGATAAAGAGTAAGCATATCTGCCTTTGTTCCCCACCTTAAGGAGAAAGCATTGTATCTTCTCCATTCATATAAGGTGTTCTCGCTGGAAGTATGGAGTATATGTCCTTAATCTGTTGAGAAGTTTCTGTTCTACTTCTAGTCTCCTGATAGCTTTTACCATGAACAGCTGTAGAATTTGGTCCAATACTTTTTCTCCAACTAGTGACAGGTTCACATGGCTTTTTCCTTTCCTCTGTTAAAATGATGACTTTTGGGGGTGGATCTTCCAATGCTGAACCAACACTGCCATCCCTATAACAAAACCACTTTCTACATCCTGTCAGATCTGACCGCTAAGAATTTGTTTTGTTAAACAAATTTCTATCTATGTTCATACTTTTTCTTCTATTATCTTCATCCAATTTTAGGATTAGCACAATGTTGAGTTCCTAAAATGAGGGGAGAAGTGTTCCTTCTTTTTTCTGCTTTGTTTGATATAATTTATCAGTTAAAATGTTTATGAGCTTGCTGTTGTCATATAGGTAGGTTTTCAAGCTAGGAATATACTTTCTTTAATAGGTGTTATTCAAATTTTATATTTCCTCCAGAGTTAGTTTCATTAATTTGTCTTCCAAGGTACTTCTTAGAAGTTGTCAAATTTATTTCAAAAAAGATTTTTGTAATATGCTTTCTATATCCTTTTAAATTCTGTAAAATCTGTGGTAATGTCTCCTAGATCTTAATATTGTAATTTAAAAAATGTGTAACTGATAATTGTGTAACAGGAAGAAAAGGTCTAAAAGAGCAGGGGGATTGGGAGAGGTAGGGGAAGGGTAAAAAGGGAAAGGAAAAAATATGAGAAGTGGAAAAAAATGGAAACGAGGTCTTTGCAAATAGGGAAGGGTGGAAGGGGTGAAGGGAGGGCAAATAAAGGGAAAAAAAAAAAGAACCAAGAGACTCATGTAATGGTAGAAGATCCTAATGATGAATGTAACTGTATTTTATACTGAAAATTTACCAATAAAGTTAATGGGGGAAAAAAAGAAACAACGTTCGGCAGTCATAAAAATTTTATAATGATTTTCATTCTTCTCAGGGATAAAAACTGATCTGTCATTATTTTTCCATATGGATCTCACTCAATTACTCATGAGTTATTATGCTAGAACTTCTCAGCCACAATATGTGGATTGAAATCATAGTCAAAATGCGAGTTCTTTCTTCTTTCCTCTTTCTCCTTTGCTTTCTCCTTTTAGCTTCTGGGCATAGGTGGAAACAAACAGTGCCCTGACTGAGAAGTTTCAGTCTCTTGTCGAAACACTGCCCTCTAGGTCTAGCTGCCTCTGCACCACCCGCTTCCTGGGCAGCTTGACATCCACACAGCTGTCTGTAGCTCCTACTGCAGGCACAGCTTACAGGTCCTGCTCTCTTCGCCTCTTCCTCCAGACACGTGAGCTCCTTCTGCTCACCAACCTTCTCTGCTCTCCTGCGATTATAATTCATGCTCCAGAAATGAGTGTGTTTCCCACCTAGGAAGGGGACGACATGGGAATGGAGAGCGTTAATCCAGGCTTGTGTTCTTCCTGATCACACATGGTCCCCCCTCCCTCTAGTAGCATTGCAACAAGCATCACAAAGCCCCCTGGGTGCTAACCCCGTCAAAATGCCACATGAGCAGTGGCGCACAACCCTCGCTCCCTCCAGACTTGCCCTGGTCTGTGAACGTCTACCTAGCTGGAGTGTCTCAGGGAGGGGAACCTCCTTACAGCTGGTGCAATTCCACTCTGTGGTCCCAGGGACCAGTCTCATAAGCAGAGAATGTACTGCGTGGTGTAACGTGCACTTATGTACTATGGTTAGGAGTTAGAACCCTTAAAGCACTTCGTCCGATGTAGATTATGACATTTTCAGGAGAAGCTTTGTATGCATAAATCTCTTTTCTGTGGTGTTTGAAAGTTGTTTATACCTTAATATTAAAAAGTTGTGGGTGGCAGGAATGACTGGCAATCAAAAGTGCATTCAAAAGTCATTCAAAAACTCTTTGCAAGAGTATTCAGTGATGTTTGTGTTTTAATACTTAGATCTTTGATCCATTTGGATTTTAGTTAAGTGCATGGTGAGAGACATGGGTCTAGTTTCAGTCCTCAACATACGGAAAGCCAGTTTCAACATTACCACTTATTAAATAGGCTCTCTTTCTTCTAGTGAGGGTGTTTGGCTCCTTGGTCAAAGATGAGGTGGCTGAGTGTGTTTGGGGCTGTTTCTCCATCTTCTAATCTGTTCTATTGATCCTCAGGTTTGTTTTTTGTTTGTTTGTTTCTCTTTTTTTTGCCAGTACCATGCTGTTTTTATCATAGAAGCTCGGAAGTATAATTTCACATCACGGATTGTGGTGCCCCCTGCTTTGTCTTTGTTTTCCCAAATTGTTTTTTCTATTCTACCTCTCTTCTGGTTCCAAATAAATTTTAGGATTTTTTTTCTAATTCTATGAGGTATGCTATTGGTATTTTGATTGAGATTGCATTAAATTTGTATAATAATTGTGCAAGTATGACCTTTTTCACTATATTGGTTCTTCCTACCCAGGAGCAAGGGATGTCTTTCCATTTTCTGATATCCTCTTTGATCTTTTTCAGAGTACTGTATTTTTCAGTGTAAAGATCATTTACTTCCTTGATTAGATCGATTCCTAAGTATTTCATTTTTTTTGATGCTATTTTGAAAGGTGTGGTTTCCCTAACTTCTCTCTCAGTGAGTTTATTATTTGTGTACAGGAATGCTATTGATTTTTGAGTGTTGACTTTGTATCCAGCTATGCACCTGAATTTGGTTATTAAATCATAGATCTAAATATTAAAACAGAAACACTAAATCTTCTGGAAGAGAGAATAGGTAGAACTCTTGAAGACATAAGCGTGGGCAAAGACTTTATGAACACAACATCAATCACACAAGAAATATTACAGCGAATCAACAGCTGGGATCGCATCTTATTAAAAAGCTTTTGCACAGCAAAAGAAACCACCAACAGAGTGAGGAGACAACCAACAGAGTGGGAAAAATTTTTTGTCAGCTATTTATCAAAGGACCAATATCTAGAATATATAAAGAACTGAAAAAAAAATCAGATCTCCTCTCAAATTTAAAAACCCAATCCAAATGGGCATCTGAAATGAATAGACACTTCTCAGATGAAGAAGTAAAAATAGCAAATAAATACATGAAAAAATATTCAGCATCACTGGTCACGCGAGAAATGCAAATTAAAACAATGCTAGATTCCATCTCACTCCAGAAAGAATGGCAGTTATCAAGTAATCAACCAACAACAAGTGTTGGCAGGGCTGTAGGGAAATAGGAACCCTTCTCCACTGTTGGTGGGAGTGTAGACTGGTGCAACCACTGTGGAAATCAGTGTGGAGATTCCTGAAAAAACAAAAAATAAGGGGCTGATGATTTAGCTCAGTGGTTCCGCCACCTGTCTCACAAGCGCAAGGTCCCAAGTTTGATCCCTGGTACCAAAAACAAAACAGAACAAAAACTAAAACTAGAGGTTCCATTTGACCCAGCTATTCCTCTTCTTAGCTTCTTCCCAAAAGAATTTAAAATACCATACTACAGTGATATATGCAGACCCATGCTTACAGCTGCGAAATTTGTTATAGCTAAATCTTGGAAACAACTCAAATGCCCATCAAGCAATGAATGGATGACGATGTGGGATTTTTATGCAATGGAGTACTACTCTGCCATAAAGAAGGATACACCTGAGACATTTCTACGTAAATATATGCACCTTGAGACCATACTTTTATATGAAATAAATCAAACACACATGTGCAAATATCACATTGTTTCTGGGTGCTGAGAAATCAAAAGTGTAAATAAAGACCAAAATGTATACTAGATATTATCAAATAGGGAGAACATGCTCAAATGGGAAGGGTAACTAGGAAAGAGGGGAAGGGAAAGGAAGGAAGAAAAAAGAAAAGTAAAATGAGAACAGAAGGAAAAATGGAAGCAAATCTTTTGTAAATAAGGAGGGGAAGAGGTGCCAACGGGAGGGTAGGGGAATGGGAAAAAAAGAAATGACTTAATATTCTTTTTTCCAAACAAGTTCACATTTAATCATTTAACCAGATAAAAAGATACATTCAAATAGTCTCACATTCTAAGATACCAAAAATTCTGAAACAAAGTAAATATGAAACAATAGGAGGCCAGATGAAATAAACTATGATAAAGACATGAGACTTTCAGTAGAACCCTCAATAGAAAGAAGAAATCTTTTTTAAAAATTAAGTGGAAAAAAACAAAGAAAAAATAAGTTATAAAACTGCCCTACAATGGAATTTCAATTTTTGTTTGAAGAAACAATTATAATTGCATATATGACTAAAAGAGTATATCTGAAATAGTAACAGTATTACCAGCTCATTGTTGGTTGTTTGCATATATTTCTCATGTAATTGGATAAAACTAGCAAATACTAACTTTTTAAAAACCAAGCGCAAGTGCAAGGACCCGAGTTGGATCCCCGGTACCAAAAAACAAAACAAACAAACAAACAAAAAAACAAAACCAAGAAGAAAATAGAGTATGATATGGGAAGGAAAGTCATATATTTTAAGCAGGTATTATTACTTTCAGACAGAATGCTGTGTTTTAATGGAATAGTCAACATTAATAAAATCACAAAGTGAACTCAAAATTTGTTTTTATGTTCATTATGTATGTAAATTATATTTAAATAACTTTTCTAGGCATAATGGGATTCTCATTCTGTTTCTGATGTTCTTCCTCACCACCTGCAGCATCTTGTGCTCGTCAGTAATTCCCTGTCTTGTTCTCTTCATTCCCTCCAACACTAGTTTTTTTGTCCCCATGTGACTCTTGGCGTCATTATCTAAGGCAAGTTAGGAAAGGGAATTAATTTGCTCTCTTCTTTCCCAATTATTGAATACAATTGTAAGGCTTTAAGTTTGCCTTTCCATGTGCATTGAACTTTCATGCAACACTGACCATATAATCCAGTCTTTCTGTACCCTTCAGATAATGCAACCTAGACCCATTTCATTTATGTATGTATACCTCTAGTCAACAGAAAATAATTCTAAAAAATGTAGTAATTATTCATTAAAATCATTCAGCTATCCCTACTTTTAATTTTCTTATGTAAATCCCAGGTTCTCCAAATGTTTGATAGATGATTAGATAAGTTCATTGTAACCTACCATTAAAAATCCGTAAGACCTGTACATAATTCCAAATGTTCATTATGAAAGTGTGCGAGGAGAACTCCTTGTCTTGTGGCATCAGATGATTTCCTCTTTTAAAGCAGTCAAAAAAATTGGAAATTCTCCAGCATTATAAGACCCTCTTGTTACTACCCAATTCATAAATCTGCATTTATGAATTTATGAATGTATGGCTCTGCATTTTATTGTAAAGATAATTGTTAACTTAATATATTTTCAAGAATATTTAACCACAGGATTCAGATCCTTTTTCTCTGTCTGAATTAGCTTATGTGCTGTGGAACACCCTTCACATCTTCTTCTAGTATATTAACGTGCAAGACATGCAAAGACTTTCGAAGATATTAGTTCATTTATGGTAAACGAGATTACGGATAAGAAGATTAGTTTGTCAACTTTGGGTGTACACAGATGGATGTGATGAAAAAAATGAAATCTTCTGCCTACACCCAACACAGATATGCTGAGTGCAGGAGAGCTGGCTCCATGAAAAACTTGTACCAGGGATCAAGCCCAGGGATATTGCTCAACCAAGTATGAAAGAAAGAAATCACACGTCAAGAAATGAAGACTTGACGCTTCAAAAAAAATAAGTGCATCAGTTTCACGTGTATTTCCTAGGGTCGTTCCTGATGGTGACTGTCCTTCATAAACAGTTCATTTCCCATGTTTAATTTCTCATGTAGGGGCCAGAACCCCTTATTTAATATTACTATGTGGCCCAGGAAGCTTATAAAGATGGAGGCAATTCCTTCTAGATACACGGAAGGAAATTCAGGGATGATTACTATGTCATCAGCTCTCTTCATTGATTTGAGAGCAATTGGCTGTGGTCATTATTTGAGGAAAGACACAGGGAAACTGAGAATGGAAGCAAGACGCAAATGGAGCATCTGCGCGGGCCCACTTTGCTTAGAGACCGAAGCCCTCCCTCTGTGTCCCCGCGAGCCATGAAGCCCGAGTCAGCTCCCTTGTAGAAGAAGGTAACAGGCAATCCACCCCAGCCACCCGCATGCTTCTCTCTGCTCTCAGCTGCAAGCTGCCCTCCATTATTCCTACCTCAGAATTCGGGGACCTACCTGAGGTAAGGCTGGACCAAAGAGGAGACTGGAACATGCATTTATTTATCTTTTACAAATTCGTCGTAATAAGAAGAGGTGAGCCTTTAATTTTGCCTTTTAAATAAGAGTTACTTGTTTCTCCATTGGCTTCAACTAGCACACTGGTGGGAAACGTGTGGCACGCATGCTGCAGCAGGCTGTTGGTGTCGTTGAAAGCTCTAAAAGGTTCACCATCGCTGGCCCAGGACAATGCGTGCACACACAACAAAGATACAATGTTGCTTGAATTCTCTCCAGTAGCAGACCGGAGAGGAGACTAAGTACAGACAACTTTTATTAATCCGCATGTTTAACAGTGCCCGCCAAAGGCTGTATCATTTGATGGTTTGATAGTAGAACTACCGATCAGAAATAGCTCTTAACTCTACACAATTAAACTGATGAATTAGAAATGATTTAATTGACAGTGACTTCCGAAATATTTATTCACCTGCTTTGGGGAAATATAACAACTAAAAATAATATTCATATTCATATTTATAACATACTAGCCTGAAATATCACTATCTTTGTTGAAAATACATAAAACTGACATCTCATTTCCAAAAAGATGAATTAAGACCGCGTGTTAGGTGAGAAAGGACAAACAGTTCAAATCCCATGATCAAGAATATTTAAAAATTGCACATGGATAAATCTCCTGTAATGAGCTCCAAATATGTTCAAGGAAAATAGATACATGGATTGCTATTTAAAACTAAACTAAAAATTATAAACTGAGGCTCCTGCCCTAAGATTAATAGGTTGTTCCATGTCCCTGTTGAAAATTTGCAGTTTATAAATAATGTCTTCATGGTCCAAAGTGTTATGTGGCAAAGTGTAAAGAGATTTTGTGCCAGAAAACTCTGACCTTCTGATAGTACTCTCTCATTTACTGATATATTAATTATGCTGTCAGTAAATGTCAGGCTTTTTGCAAAGACAACGAAAGGTTGAACTACTAACAAATCATATGAACTGCATTTACAGGGCCAAACATTACTCACACAAATGGTACAACTTGAATAAAGCTGCTGCCCTGTATCTTAAGGAAACATTGTGAAAACACAGACAAAATGTACTTCTAACCTAATTTTCACAGTGACACAATGGTCAAGGTTAATATTTTAAGTTCAAAATTATGCATATTTAAAACATACTCTTTCTCAAAATGTGTGAATTGTTTTGGTTTACAAAGCTGAAAAAATGTGAAACTTAACAGTTTCATGAAACCCTCACCTTTTCTTTACATCTCTCTGAATAGAACATGGAAGTTATTGGTGGTTGGGAACAGTTAATCTATTCACACTCAGGACACGAGGTAGGTACTTAGGCCGGACCAAGTGGAATGTTTCTTATCTGGAAGCCACACCACACAAGCTCAGCACCCCAAAGCTCACATAAAAAATGTGTTGCTTAAACTATGGTTCAGGTGTGCGATTTCCCCAGCCATCATTTTTCATCTTGACAACTCAAAATGTTCTCTTTTTATTTTTAATATTTTAATCAGGGGTTCCATGTGAATTGGAATTTTTAATGGCTCAGTTATTCCTGCCTTGACATAAGTTTGTTTTTTGGTTATGACCCTAACAAATAATGTTTTTGTGATCCTCTGTTTCAGCACAGAACTGTGAAAAGTAGCTTATGATGTTTGGTATTATTTGCTTCCTTTTTTGGGTAGTTGTACTTGGCATCCTGAATTAATTTTTCAAACATTGTAGCAATAGCATACACTCAAAAGTTTGGTTACAAATAAAATAAGAGAAACTAGCTATTCACTGTGCATTTACTTATCCAGTGGTTTCTCAATTTTAGCTTTCTTGGGGTTAGATTTTAATCCTTAGCCAATTAACTTGAAATATGCAAATGTTTATTAATACATGACATTAACATAGAAAAAAGCAGATGTTTTAAATTATCCTAAGTGAGTCTAGTAGCAAATGTGGATGAGCCAAAACACTGATTTCTAGTAAGGCTCACTTCAATGCAATTATAATTTGTAAACAAATAAATAAAGCCTATTATCTTTAAAGCAAACCATCACCTGGAATACTTCATTGTTCCACTAAGTGCTTTACTAATCAGCTAGGTGTTTCTTCCCTTATTAAACTGTCATATTTTAAATTTATGTTTTTATTAGTACATGTTTGCAATATGTACAGTTTACAGTCATCTTGGGGATGGCTATATATACATAATTCTGTTTAGTTCTTAATCCAAACAAGTCAGCGTTTCATTGTTGATGGTCACAGTGTGTGTGTTGAACAGTTTGGGCCCATGCTCATGGTCTGTGGGGAGAAGGAGGAATTCTTGGGAGCTTGGAACTAGAGAGGAAGTCCCTTCATTGGAGACTTGTCCTTGAAGGGAATGCAAGGGCCTAGGCCCCTTCCTCTGTCTCTGCTTACTGACTACCATGATGTAGACCTCCTTCACCACGCACTGCCACCATGATGTGTTGGGCCACTACGAGCCACAAGCTATAAGCTCAAAAGACCATGGACTGAGACCACTGAAACTATAAGCCAAAATAAATTTTCCTTCCATTTAAGTTGATTCATCTCGGATATTTGTCACAGGAATTGGGAAGCTGACTAAGATATTTTGGTAACTAGTCTTATCCTAAATTCATTTTTTTTTCTTTTCTGATTTTGGGATTTAGAGAAATTTGAATGACTTAAATATTAGCCTTTGCAATCAGCAACCTTGTTAAATTCATTGGTTAATTTTAATAGTTTATATATATTTGTAGTATAAATCATGCTATCTTCAAATAATGACACTTATTTCTTCCCCTCCATTTCTTGTGTCCTTCCCCCCCATTATTTTGCATCTTTCCAATGACATTAGTTAATGCTGATTGTAGAAGACAGTCTAACCTTTCTAATTTCAGGACCAAAACTCTCAATGCTTATCATAGGTAATAATTTCTCTTCCTTTCTGTTCATATGGTGAATTATACTTATGAATTTTAAAATAACCATACCATGTATATCAGAATAAACTCTCAATTATGTCATTATTCTTTTTGTGCAAGGCTAAATTTGCATGTCAATACTAATTTTAAAAGTTTTCATCATTATGAGAAGGATTTATCTGTACTTGTTTTTGTTTCCACTATTGGGGAATGAACCCAGGATTTTCACATTGAGCTACTTCCCCAGCCCTTTTTAGTTTCTATTTTGACACATGATCTTCATAAGATACTCAGTTGCTCTAACTCCTCAAATGATTTTGTGTATAAGATGAATGCTATCTCGGCCTAAATATTAAGTTAAATTCATCATTGGCACAATTTTAGTTTCTTGATAAGATTTTCTATAACATTTTTATTGTTTTGAACTAACCAATTTTTTCTTATTTTTAAGTTTTTATAAATTATGTTTTTAAATACATTTCTTTAACCTATATAATATTGGCTATTATTTAACTATAATTTGCAATTCTTTTCTTTATCAATGTTGGAAAGCTTGAAGTGATGTCCTTTTTCTCACTCTTGCTATTGATAATTTGTTTTCCCCTTTTTGCTAAACTAACAGGGGTTCTTTGTGTTTGATTAATTTTGTCAAATAATCAGCTTTTAACTTTTTAATATTCTACTGTTCTTCCTAAAACACTTTCTTCTTCCTTTCATTTAATTTGGGTTTAACTTTCTGTTCTTTTTCCTAACTTAATTTGTTGGAAATTTAGCCCATTAATTTTAAGACTTCTTTACCACTATTTCAAATTAAAGTTATAAATTTGACTCACTGAATCAAATTTTCATGTTTCATCTTCATTATAATGCAGTTCAAATTTTTTCTGATTTATCTTTATTTAACCTTTCACTAGTGATATATTTTAAAATGTGTTTTTCAATTTTCAGTAAATTGGTAATATTCTACTTGCTCATTTTGTTGGCCTTTTTCTGGATAACAATATACAGCTTATTTTGACTATTCTTATAAAATAAGTACTCTGGATAATTTAAATCCTTTGTAACACATTGCAATCTCATTCAACACATACATCCGTGGTAGGATTAAATTGTTGAAGCAATTACGGTAAAACTATAGAAATTTTGGATGTCTTCTTTTTGGCACCTTCTTTTGTCTGACAGCTGAATGATATCTTTCTTCTTCTATCTCAGCACATCTGGTCTGGTTGCATGCATTTTCAATTCAGCACTGGAATTTCCTGAAAAGAAAATTCTGCCACTTAGAAATCTAAAAGAACAATTATGGATTCATATAAATCAGTACAAATAGTAATAGAAGAGTGAACCTTTAAGGTAGGCATGTATCTATAAAATGAAGCTCTTGGGAGACTTGCTTCAGGTAAGAAATTACCTTATGTATGTCTATATATTAGATGTTTTTGAATGAAGTGGATTAATCTTGAGTAGTTAAATCTAGACATCCTGGGATCTGAATCATGCAAAAAAAGTAGTTTATGTCTCCTGTCTTACTTTGTGCTATTTATTTTTGGTTTTAGTCCAAGAATTCTTGTATTTCTGCCAAAAACTGGTTTGATTTATCTGAAGAACATTATGAATTATGTAATTGAGTCAGATTTGCTTAGCATTGACTGATGGGTAATTTAGAGAAAAAGTTGAAACTAACCAATATCATAAAGAGAGATGATTTTTATTTTTTATTTTTTTTTTTTTTTACTTTTTTTAATTTATTGTGCTGGGGATTGAACTCGGGTCCTTACATTTGTGAGGCAGGTGGCAGAACCACTGAGCTAAATCCCCGGCCCGAGAGATGATTTTTAATATGCACTTTCATAATCATGTATAGTTTTATATTGTGCTCTCAGGCTTTTTCATTGTCCATTTTTAACTTATGTTCTCTAGTTGTATTCTATGTAAATTAGACATTCCTAAAAATCTGTTTTTCCAATAGTGCTAATGATAATGAAATAAATATTTAAAATAAGTCTCCTTCCTAATTTCAGCAGCTCTATTCCCCTCATACAAGCTGTGCCGGCTATAGTTTAGTGGTTGAAGTGATACACACATTCACACAGCCAGGATGTTTGTTCTGTGTCTTCCTATTTTTTGCTGTATGAATTCAGAGAAACTATCACCCTCCATCAAGGGTTGTATGAAATAATATCTATCTCTCTTTCCTGATTAACTATGCTGAGCTCTTCCATCCTGTGCTCTTTGGTATTCATGGTTCTCTGCTATGCAGAACTTGGGTCAGCAATGAATTAACTGAAGAGAATACTCATTTTTGGACAAATATATAAATATTCTTCAAGTGAAGTTTTCCAGTGTTTTGGATCTCTCTGAAGTTAAAAAAAAAAATAACTGAATGGCCACAATTTAGTTGGTAAATTATTTAGGCTTCTTCTGGGTGGTCATGTTTTAAAGCACACATAAGTTAAACATTTAAAAGCAATGTGAATTGATCAAATGTTGTAATTGTATTAACTAAAATATGATTTGATGGCTATACTTTTAACTTTTGGTTTGGGAAACAAGCAAAATAAGAAATATAGTATTTTTTTCTTCTCTAATACACGAGGTTAAAAAAATCCTTTCCAAATGATTTTTTCCATTGGAACACCTTACCAATATAATACAGACATGACAATTTTAGCTCAGCTATTTCTAAAGTTTGTTTTAAAGACTTAAACATCAATAATCAGACTTAAGGTGTTATCATAATTTCCTATAGGAGGTATTGGTTCTATGCTTCAAAAATAGGCCTAAGGAATAAAAATGATTTGTGAAATGAAAATCAATGTATCATAATGTTATGAGGGTACTTACGTATGTCTTAGAAACAAGACTTTTTTTACTTCTACCAGAAGACACTTTTAATATCAGAATTTTAAAAATACAGAAACATAAAGCATACGTGGGTTTTTACGTAGTCTACCTTGTTTTAGAACTGTATCTATGAAATATTGGATGAAATGTATCTGATCTGGAGGAGAGGAATCCATGTTTCCATCTCTGCGTGGAATCAAGATAAGGGGACTCAGAGCCCCGAAGGCGGCAGCAAGACCACTGCAAGGTGAGGTCAACTTGCGCTGGTCCTGGCAGAGAGAAACTGGACTGTACATTATAATAACGTTGGTCTCCAGCAGTAGAATCCAAGACAGCTGGTGCCAACTAAGGAATGCGGAGATGACGGCGGATCCAGGGGAGCCCGGATGTTGGGAGGTCCCCATTTATTTCCTAACCACAATCCACTGGGTCCTCCAATTGTTAATTTGTACTGAAATGGATTAGGTCACTATAAATGCATTCTGCTCAACCTGTTTTTTCTCTTCACGGCAGAGTAATGTGAGCCAAAAAGATAAGGTGTGAGGAGCAAAGTTTAGGATTTATACTCTTGTAATTAAATGCCAGCAAGTGTTGGATTATGTGCAGAATGCTGCTCTGTTTTTACATGTAGATCTTTAAATGTTAGTTTTGGTGTTTGATGAAATTATTATGAAAAGAAATTACAAACAGGGATTCAGCTATACTTTTTCAGGATGTGTGTGAGCTTTCTATTTCTGTGACAGAACCTCTGTCAATGCAACATAAAGTTGGAAAAACTTATGTGGCTCGGCAGCTTCAGAGGACTTGGCCCATGTTGAGTTGGCTCCAGGGTCGGGGATCTCTGCCGAGGCAAAGCGTCATGGTGGGAAGGGCACAGTGGAGCAGAGCTGCTCTCCTCCCGGAAGCTGGGAAGGAGATAAGGTGAGAGAGCCCCACGGGAGGGGATAGGGACCAGATGTGGCTCCCAAGGCTGCTCCCCTCTGGCTTGCCTGGTCTAATGAGGCTCACTTCCTAGCAAGCCCATGGAGCTGCAACTTCCTCAAAGGGCTGATCGTGACTAGAGCCCTGGAAAGCCAATCAGCTGGCACCCAAGCCCCCAGCATGAGGGTGCTAGGGGACATTTCAGATCCAAACAGCAGGATGAGGCACGGTGATGGTGGCAGAATTACCTGGTTGTAGAATAATAGTGTGACTAACTTGCTCCACCTGAGCTGACTGAATTGTAATCTCTGCGCAGAGTCCAGGAATTTGCATTTCTAACCAGTTCCCAGGTGAGAGCTCAGCACAGCCAAGTTTTAGAAACACTTGCAGAATTAAGGGATTGGTGTAAGTGCTGGGTTATTATATAATCAAGCATTAAAAGTATGTGTGCATGGAATAAAGTCTAAAATACACAGAATTCCATTTTCAAAAGGTGATATTCTGTCTTGAAACCGTTAATCATGACATTTTAGACTACAAGTTTTGCATTAAAAATCCATATTGAAACTTGCAAATGCTTTATGGTCTTTCCTTTTCTAAATAATATCCTTTCATTCCAAGGATATAAAATATTTTGACAGAAAATCAGTATGCAGAATGGTTTCCTTTAGCCATAAAAAACCACAGAAAATTTATGCACAAAAGGTTTTTATGTTATCTCTTCCAATTCTGTAATTTTAAAGATAAAGAGATATAGTCAAAATTACGTGCTACAAGAAAATTGCAGTTAGAATAGTATTTCAACCTGTTTTGGGTGCTAGCTCTGCTCCGCACTGCTTCCTCGTGGAGTACTATACCTTTCCCCTCATTTTATGCTCATACGATGAGTATCTTCAAGTCAGATTATAGTTCTGTGTGTCCCAATATATTCTCAAACAATGCAGGAAGGAAATGTTTGCAGAAGAGGGCAGATGTAAGGCGCAGTGTTTTCCAAACTGTTGCACCTAAGATATTTTAACTGAGGCTGCTGCCGTCTTACAAGACTGAAAAAGGCATAATTCTCCCTTCAGATATCAATCATGGAAAATTATTTCCTAAGACATATGCAAATTCTCAATTCTTTCTATTCTTTTTATTCCAGTAGGTAATTAGAATGAGTGCATGAGATAAAATGAAACTGAAACAAGACAGAAAGGGTCATCTTTATTCAAAAAACCAAACCTTCTTCTAATATTATTTCTGGCTGACAGGACAGTGCGTGTTCCACATGGGTGCAGAGGCGTGTTTTCTTATGAGGGTGTAAAGAATAAATCTGTGACCCAGATTTCATGAGATTAACCACGAGAGGCTGAACACTCATGTTTCTGTGGATTTTGCAGCCTCTAAAATGAGGGTGCAAACACAAGATGCCAAGGCCAGAGGCGGAGGGTCGTTGAGCAAGGGATTTCAGAGAAGCTGTTTATAGGAGCTGGGGAGTGGATGGTTGTGGGGCAACATTTCGGAAACCAGGCCACAGCGTTCCAAGGCTGGTGCTCCAGCCCCACACTTCTCACAGTCAGGACACCCAATGCCTCTTCCTTGGCTGGGGTCCTTCCCCCGCCCCCCGGCTCCTGGGCACCCTAGCTGTGGCCCTGCTGGCGTGGGAGGGCCCTTTGCTCTCTGGTTTGTGGAACTCATGCAGACCTCTGTGTGTTTGCTGCCCCTACCTTGAAGTTGTTTCTTCCTCCAAGGATTTCTGGGTCCTTTGAGTGGGGAAGAAATAGAATGACCTAAGCCCTCAGCACGATCATTCTTCCAAGCTTGTTTATTTACTCCACAGTCATCCTTCTGATTTCGTATGACCTAATTTTGGCTCATTCTCCTCAAAGCCATCCTGCCATTTGACTCCACTATGTTTATTATTTTTTATTTTTCTTAGGGCTGTACTGGGATTGAACCCAGAGCCTCCACACTGAGCTATATCTACAACCCTTACCAAAAATGTTCTATTTTGAGACAGTCTCACTAAATGTCCAAATTGCCCAGGCTGGAATCAAACTTATGATATCCTGGTTCAATCTCCACAGTCCTGGAATTACAGGTGTGCTTCACACACCCCTGTCTTCACTCATTCTTCTATTCCTGTGCATTTTCCCTGGTAGGGTAAACTATTTTCAGATCATGTATCCATTTCCCAGATAGTCAGTGACCTGAAGTATGATGCACAAGATGTTATGAACAGAATTTTGGAAAGAATTTAATGTGACACTCACTGCCTAACATTCTTGGGTTAGGAAAGAGTGGGCAAAGATTATTTTTAGTTGTCGTGATGCTAGTGTTGACGACTGAACAAGAAAGACTGTGATTATTTATCTTCTTTCCACAATCATTCCATTGGTTCATGATAAAAATTTTTTCCTATCCCTTCCTCCTTCTTCTTCCCTCACTCCTTTGCCTCTCTCTCACTTTTTCCCTCTCTTCTTTTCTCTTTCTCTCTCTTTCTTGTGTGTAAAGCCTAAATGTCAACAATCGTATTATGATGGCTGACTACACCCTTACAAGTATAATAATAAATGTAGCATTTAGAAGATTTGATTCTTAAAGGAAGTTTTCCCAACCGATTTCAAGAGATAAATATAATATCAATATGAAAAGATTTGGAAGAAGGACTCTGAATAAAAAAAGTGGTGAAATAATGTAATAGATAAATCATTCATATCTAATTGTAAAGGAAGAAATATATTTTAACTGTGAAATGTACTCACTTTTTTATGCATTCACTCACTTATTCATACATTTTCTTACAAAGATGTTGAAATTTTTCATAGAGAAGAATATGATATTAAATGAAGAACTACAACGCCCATGATAGTCCACTGAGTAAAGAAACTCTGTGAGAATATTGGGAAAGAGTATTAATAACTTTGTAAATATGCATATTAACTAACACATGCATCTTAATAACTGTAAGCATGCATAACATTTGAATCGAGACTCATTTTCATTACTTTATATTAGCAATAGGCAGCTAAAATTTAACAACTAAAATGTTTTAAAATGTGCTACTTACCATAGTAGAAATATGGCTATGATTAAACACCATAAATGTTCATGTATTTGGGAATACTTCAGTTAAATTGTGACAATTTCATATAATGTGTTATGAACTCACTAAATATGTTTTCAAAAACAATGAATGACATGCAAATATAATTTTCAAAAATATAAAATTATATTTCAATGTGTTCCTACCCTACTAAAAATATAAACATAAATTCCATAGAAAAATGTAATGTAATTAAATTCAAATATAGAAATAGTCATTTTGGATAATTGTTTATAGGCAAGCTAAAATTGATGTTATTTTGCCTATTTTCAATGATTTTATGAGAAGTTTCTTCTGTGAGCTTTTTGAGTGTGACGCATACACACAAATAATTAAAATTTTATTTCAGATTTATAATGATACATGCAAAAATTAAGATATATATGATAAGAATGGGAAATGGGGCATTGTAATTAAACTATGTATCATTAGAGACTTATTGACCTGCTTTGAAGTATTTTCCAATGTACAGTTTTAGGCTCAGAGTTCCTGATGGCCAGGTAAACACAGCACAACACAAGTGACTGGCAGTACAAATACTATGTTAAAAGCAAACCAGAGGAAACACAATTGTCCCTGCTAATGGGGCCTAACAGACCGTCTGTTGGTCTTTACAAGATTGTAGTGAGTTATGCTGTCAACTAAGACACATGGGGAATCTCTGTGAATAGATAGGGCTTCAACTAAACTTTCAGTTCTGAACATTTGAATGGGTAGAGAGGAAGCTGGGTAGACACATTCCAGACAGAGAAAACAACAGAAATGGAACAGGAAAGTGATGAATGAACTCCATGTCGCAGGTCATTTAAGATGGGGTTTGTATTGGAGGGCTGTTGGTAAAGTATGACATGCGAACATCAGGCAGGGCTCTGGGGCAAAGAGATTAAAAGGCAGATAGACAAATGAGGGGCAGGTGGGAATCCAATAAGATCTGTTGGGGAGAAGAAAAAAGCATCAGTATTTAAAAATACATTGAGCACATTTAAAGAGAAAAAAATACACAAATAAAGAGCATCTGTGTATGTGTATTTAAAGGGAATATATTATATCAACATAATAATAACTACTATTTCTTTACCTTCAGGTAGTAACAGAAGTTTAATTAATATGTCTGTAAAGTTTACAAGAATTTTTCAATTAGGTATTTTTAGTCTTGATTTGAAAAATATGGGCAGTAAGTAGTTAAATTACTGAGGATAACACATGGCTCAGGTGCTCGGCAGCAGTAGGGTTGGATCCGTGTGTTTGCCTAGTCCAGTGTTGATATTTCTTGCAGTCTATGCAGTGTGGTGGTGGAAGTGTCCAGACATGTGAGTTTAAAAGTTGTTCCATTAGCTCTTTGCATCCCTTGGTACCTGAATTCCTCATCTTGTAAACTAACATAATACTATACCTCACAAATCCACTTCGAGGGGTAAAGGACTTGTTCAAATCACACTGAAAAGGGTGCCTGGAACATAGTATTTAGCTCTCATCTTTCCTGTCTCCTCTCACCTATGCCAGAGGTAAAGAAAATATAGAAAATACAGAAAAATAGGATTGCAGTTCATCTAAAATAAATGTTTAATAATGTTTTAGACTCTCCTAAATCTTAAAAAGAAAGCATCAGTTTCTGAAACTTAGGCCGAGTGCTTCAGAGTTCAAGGGCTGAGATCATTAGAAGTCTGTAGAAAATTATGCCTGAACACACAGATAAATGATTTAATATTAATAATAGGATACTCTATTATTGGTGGAAGAGGATGTGTGTATTCAGACATTATGCAAAAGTCTAGCAATAAGTGTCAAAATTGCATTTTCTTGTATTGAAGGTTTTTTGCTAACTTCAGAATGTTCTTCATCCTCACTATTTGTAGAAGCCTTCTTATGATACTACAACAATTGTGAAATTGCTTGCATACTAATTACTGTACAGATTTTCTATTTTAAACCTGAACTTTGTAAAACTGGCAAGTAGTCTGGGTCATTATTTGTGCTTATAGTAAGACTTTTCTGCAAGGAGAATAATTTTTTAATTTCAGATAATTTGTACTTTCTCTCCAAGGGATATGGTTCACTTCTACCTTTACCTTATTCTTCTGCTGTTTACAGATGAATAATTCAAAGAGACTTTGAAAAGCAAGTTCATCTGCCATAATTTATGTGAAATTTTTCCACAGTACATGGAGAAAAAAACCCTCAGACACTGGGCCCAACATGGCCTATTTAATTTTTAGGAGTTGTAGGAGGGAAAGGGGTGGAGGCTTTATAAACCCCACACTCCCTGTACATAGTAGGTTGCTGGTTTAGCTGTGGAGGAGTAAAGGAACTCAGGGGGAACAGTTTTCATATCGGGGCTGCTAACAACAAAGAATCTTAGCTCAGGATGTAACATTTTATCCTAAATTTCTGATTGCATAGAGACACATTGCAAAAAAAAAGAAAGAGATTTAAAAGCTGCGTATATGTCTGGAGTTACAATATAAGCAAATTGATGAAGTCTGAGCTTCGTAACATATACTACACCCTTTAAGCTTAGAAGTTTGAAGGACTCTCACTTGCTGTATGTTTGGAGCTCAGGAAAAACATTTAAAAGTAAATATAAATATTATTAATGATAAGACAGTCACACTAAAATTCATCATGATAAAATATTTTAGAAAAGTAAAAGAACTTTGAAAGAGCAAAAAAAATGATAGATTATTTATAGAGGAAAAAGCCAAAATGAAACTGTATTTTTCAATTAAAAATGGAGGCAAGAAAACAGTGTTAGAACAGTTTTGAAGTGCTGAAAAAAAGAATCACCAACTCCATATTTTGTGTCCAGCAAAAAGTTGTTTGGGAATGAAGAGGATACTCTCCGATTTAAAACAAAAACAAAAGACTCAAATTTCCTGTAAGCCTACAGTAAAACAGACAGTCCCAGCCTTTTTTGGCCCCAGGGACTGGTTTCACAGAAGGCAATTTTTCCACCGATGGGTGGGCAGTGATTTCAGGATATTCAAAGGATGCAGGAGCCTGGATCCTTGGAATCCACCAGTCACGTTAGGGTTTGTGGTCCTGGAGAATCTAATGCCTACAGATCTGAGGTCGGAGTTCAGGCCCTGGGAGGGGGAGGGGCTGTAAATACAGATGCAGCTCCCTTGGTCCCCAGCCCTGCTGCCCACCCTTCAGAGTGCCTGGTTCTAGGTGAGGACTTCAGAGGCTCCCAAACTAAAGGAAAGCTAAAAAGAAATCCTTTAAGTACAAGGGAAATTACAAGACAGTACCTTAGATCACTAAGAAGGAAGGAGACTACAGCAAAGTAAATACAGTTTAATCTTCCTCCCCAGTGTTCGCAAATAGAGAAAAACATATAATTTTCAGGTGTGGATGTCAATGTACATAGAGGAATATTTTATAACTAGTGGAGGAGTGAGGACTGAAGAGAAGGTTAAGTGTGTACACCTCACCTGAACTGGGGAAGCGCTGGCCCCAGGGAATCTCTGTCGTGCAGAACATTTCTGAATCCTTCATGAGGGCAGGGTCGAAAGTATCTGTAAGGTGGTCCCCAGAAGCTGGATCGGGAACTTCAGACTCAACCAACTGTGAATGAAAAATATTCAAGGAAAAACGTGTGCCTGCAATGAACTCATACAGAGTTTTTCTTCCTTGCCATCATTTCATAAGCAGTGGGATACAACTACTGCGAATAGCATTGCATAATATTTACATTTTATTGGATGGAAGAAGCAGAGGGATTTAAAGTATATGGGAGAATGTGAACAGGTTCTATGAAAATATATGCTATTTCACTTAGAGACTTAAGCATGGAGGATTCTGTTGTCCAAGGGCGATTCCAGCACCAACCCATCTCAGATACCTAGAGACAACTGCATGTAAGTGTTAAAGTGGCATGAACTCTGCCTACACCTTGCACCAATGTAAATTCCCAGTTTTGTGTGTACAAGCTGTGATCATGGCACAAATTCAATGAAAAGGTGTTGAACTCTGTATACTCTCTTTGGAACTTCTGGTAAAGCTGTGTTTACTTCAAAATAAACAGTTGGAACACACACACATGTACATGTAGCTTTAAAAGCACTGCCTCAGAGAAGACTTGTATCTGAGTAGAGAAAAATCTTAAACCTCAAGTCTATCTAAAGATTCTTTGATTTTAAATTTCACATGGTGTTGGGTTCACAAATACATTTTTAAAAATCATCCTTCAATATTGACCAACTATCTATAAAAATTGTCTGGTGAAAAATGTCCTTGTTACTTCTATCAAATTATTTTGAAACAGATGCTAAAGCACAAATCCGTTGAAGAAAATCATTTGCACCTAGCAGAGGTGATTAAACCCATAGGACTATGACTCATTATTTTGGGAGAGAGTTCTAGTTTTGAACTATTAAAAATTATTTGCCTGGTTTCTTTGAACTTTTTATTTTGAAATAATTCCAGATTTACAGAAGATTACAAGGCAATGTACAAAGTGGCCTGATTATAACCTTTTCCCGTGTCAGTCTCCCACACATAGCCAAGAAAGTGACACTGGAGCAACTCATAGAGATTATTCAGATTTCACAGGTTACATATGACCTCAGCTCTGTGAGTGCATGTGTGTGTGTGTGCAGCTTTATTTAATCATTGCATGAAGCCACTTCATAATGAAGAGAGGTAGGAAGAAAGCCTAGGGAAGGACAGAGGCAGGGAAAAGACAGAGTATTTGGTGATACAGTTGAGTGAATTGTTTTTTAGCATAAATGATAGACTTTGTTTCTATAAGATACGTAAAATTTATTTAAGGTCAAGTTTATACTATTTTTCCTAAGGTGAAATTCTCTATGAATAAAATCATAATGCACAAGCAAGAAAATCATGATTTTAGAGAAATAATTTATCAGAAACTCAGCATAGCATTCTCTTTTCAGATTGCCTTACCATTTAAATGCAACTGTCTAGGGAGAAGAAGTATTTGACTACAAAGAGAATTCAAATGACCTCTTATGTTTGTTAACCTTATTAATTGCTTTAACATCCAAGTGCCTGCATTTACTGGCATTGAAAGTTCCGGTTATTTATTGCCATTTATTGTGGAAGACCTTTGTTCTCTGTGTTTTCAGCTCTGTTATTCTAAAGAGCCAGGAACTCTGACAACTGCTGCCAGCTCTGTGCTGTTTGTTTAAAACAATAGGGAAAGTTGCCTAGCAACCTCACATCCAGATCCAGTACCCTTCTGGGGACCACATTCCACACACTGCTCCACAAGCTCACAGGGGAGCGCGCGCACACACACACACTCACACACACCCCATCACCACCACACACCATAATCAAGACCCATTGACTCACTTGTCTAAAAGCTATGCCCCATTGTTCACAAGCTGACACACAGACCAGACCTAGGGGTTATTTTTCCTGACGTCTTTGAAGCTTCTTCTTAGAGGTTTACTTTTCCCCAAGATGTGAGTGTGCAACCCCCATTACTAAAAAGGATAGCAAAAAATCCTCCTTATCCTGTACTTGAGACGTGAGACCTTACAGCTCTGCATTCTGTGTTTGCTCTGGATTGGTCAATATGTTGGCGAGGCTGTGGGAAATACAAGTTTATTTTGAGTCAGTTTCAGAGCACGGCAGAGGAGAGAAAGCAATATTGACTGAATCTTAGTGGTAGCCAGTGTGTTAGGCTGCTCTTGCAGTACCCCTTTCTACTGTCGGCCTGTTTATCGGGCGATGATGACAGATATTCAGTGTGGTACTGGAAGATGTGGGAACAGTGATGTCAGAAGGCTTGACTTCAACTCTGGCATCATGTGTATTGATTTCTTTTGTTCTCTTCTTTTGGGAAAACTTAATTTCTTTACCTCAATATCCCCATTTTCAAAATAGGAACTTATGCTAACAGACTTTTAAGGTCCCTTTCTGTCCATGATTCTGCTCTTTCATGAGACTGTTTTATACAGAAAATTGATGAGAAGGAAGAAACTGTTATTGGGAGATAAAGTTTTTTTCCTAGTCTAGTAACTATGACATTGGACCAAATACTGTTATCTGTAAAGCTGAAAGAAAGAAGTAGTCAGATGACCACAGACAGCTACACAAGCCTGGTGAGATGTCAGGAGAACAAACACATGCAACTTTGCCAGTGATAATGACAGTTAGGTATGCAACTTCCTATAAAGTCGTGAGCGATGATTTAATGTCAAAATCAGTAAGAGAAATTTTAATGGAGAGTCCAAATCTGTAGCCTAAGTATCAAATCTGGTCTATTGCCTAACTCTAAATAAAGATTTCTAGAACATAGACAGTGTGCTCCCCTACATGTTGTCTGTACTACTGTCCTTCTCCCTGCTAGACTTCAGGAGTTACAGTCAAGGTCATCTGCCTCATACTGATGCAATAGTCATTGCTTGCTCCTTGTTTAAAAACAAAGAGTTTGTTGGTCCCCATTGTAAGTTGGGAGAATATTTGTTTACTTAGACTTAAAATCAATTTCTGCAACCAGTGAATGTGCATTGTCAACGGAAAAGAAAAATACATTCAATGCTCTATATTGTTTAATTTCAACACAGCAAATGGTCAAAAACAAGTAAAAGATAATTTGTTAAGGGGGCTGATGTGTGCTTGTCATTTTTTTCAAAAGATATTCACTATTACCTTTAGGGTTTCTCATATGGTTATAACAACATACAGTATTCAAAAACTATTTTGAAACATTAAAATCACCGTACTGTGAATTTAATATCTATTTAGTGGCTATGATGTGGAAATTTGAAGCCTTTCCAAAAAAACAAAGAAGGAAATAAGCAGACTGAATACACCCATGCTGAGAAATTATGGAACTCAGCAGCCTATGTCTCCTTAAAATCATTGGCACTGATAAAACTCATCATCATGGTAAATATATGCATTAGCCCTGCAAAACTGAACATTTTACATTGTGATATACTTTACGTATTCCTTACCAGGTAGGATTAGATCATACTGTTTCTTTTCTCAATTGTGTTTTACTCATTCAGAATATTTAATAATGGAACAAGAAAAATGCTAAATTAATGGCGAGAAAAGAATGATTGTTCTGTCTCTTTCTTACTGTGAAACCTTTCCACTTATCAACCTAAATAACAAATGATAGGGAGAGAGAGTTTTATCTTGCTAGGGATTTTCTAAAAACATGATAAATTTTATTCTTTAAGATTACAGTTTTGGCTAAGAGTGGATCTCCTGACATTCTAGGAAGATTCCTGTAATGCACTAGAAAGGGTTATCAGCAGGTAACAGACATCACCAAATTTCTTTGCCATGGAACTAGTGGTATTTGAAACACACAGCTTCCCACCTGTTAGAGTCAGATGTACCAAGTTGGTGTACCCTGAATAGCCAAGAATGAATTTGAAGGACAAAGGAGGTAAAGAGTAAGAAAGCTTTGTTGGGAAAAAGCTCCGGAGAGGTAGGAAGGGCCCCAAAGCAGGTTGCTGTAGAGCCTCTTTCTCCGAGGATATTTTATACAGCAAAATCACAACGTGGGTACAACATGGATCAAACTACATCAACCTGTAGGATTAAAAGTATGGTCACTCAGCTAACATTTACCCAATAGGGAAATGAGGTAGGTAACAAGGGTGTACAGTGAACACCATTAACTTTAGCTTAGCTGTAACTTCTGACCTTAGAAAGACCAAAGGCATTCCTGGAAGGGTTGGGAGGATGGGTCCAGATGTGCTGGTCCCTCACCCATGTATGTATCCGATGGCTCTCTGGGACCCCGGACTGGCTGGTGCCAATCATGGGGTGATCTTAAACTGCTGTTTACCTCCAGGGAGACCCAGGCCCGGCTGTCCATCTCCACCTTGAGGCCTGGCCCTCTGCAGATTCACCTTCAGCCACAATTTTGAGGTCTTCATCTTCCGCACTGACTCAAAGTGATGGATTCAAAGCCAAGACGAAGGAGAGAAATGCATGAAGAATGGAAGGAACAGTATTGCACTACACAAGTAGAAATGAAAGAAAGGTTAGAGCTTTTATTCTAACCAAATATATTTGCTACAGTACAGATGTGAAAGGAATTTGGTTAGAGGGAGGGAGGGTGTGGAAATTTACAGGGGAATTAAAGCAAGGAAGAAAATTATGGATTTTGTGTGATGATTGCTATGATTTTATCTGGATGTCCACCTGAAGTTTCATGTGCTTATGGGTGGGGCATTGGGGCAAATGATTGGATCATGGGGTGTGATACTTGTCAGTGGATTAGTCCACCAATGTGGTTTGGGAAGTGAAGCCAGGGGGCAGGAAGTGGGTCATGTGGGGGGACAGAGCCTGGAATGGTTCCCCCTCCCTTGTTCCTGATCTCTCCCTCCCTCTCTCTCTCTCTCTCTGTGCTTCCTGCCCCTGCCATGTCACTCTACCCTGGAGCCAGCTGACTATGAACTGAAACCTCTACAACTGTGAGCTGAAATGAACATCTCCTTACTTAAATTGTGGGTATAAGGTATTTTGTCCTAGCAATGAAGAAAGTAACTGAGACAATGATGTAAAACTCACTTTGCTGTGTAGTTATCCCCTGGTTTCTATTACAGGAAGAGTGAGTCAGTTACAACCTTCCATTAATTGGCCATGTTTCTGGTCATATGTGCTCCTTCTCTGCTTCTAAATGTGGGACTACGGTGGACAGCCTCAGAGCTGATCTGCAGTTGTTACCCAACCCGGTCCATGCAGTCTCTATGATTGTGAATATCTGCTACCATATTTTCCAATTAGATCTTGTTTCTTCTTCTGTTCAGTTGAGTCACTGGAGATTAATGTCTCGAATTTCATACCCCTTTGGTCTTGAATGTGCTATTTGTCTGAATCAGATTCTGCCCAATTGCTCAGACACTAGCGCACAGCCTTGTGTTTTCCTTTTGCTGCCATCTGCTGGGAAACCGATTTCCTTCTCTCCAACCCTTCTGAGTTTCAACTTACTTGAAACTAATTTGCTTACCAGAGTGAACTTTTCTCTTTAGCTAGAGCTGGGTCAGTATTCGTGGATCTGACCTATCATGTTGTCAGGTCTGCTACCATATGATTATGCTATGATAGCAATGTCAGAAAACACTAGCATGCTTGCAGTGAAAACAACAGAGTAAATACCAGGATAAAAATAGGGTTTTTGTTTTGTTTTGTTTTGACTTTTTCTGAATTTTACATCAATTGTATTTTTCTAGAAATGTATTTTGCCATATTCCATAGACCTGTCTGAGACCTCATGACACAGTGCTTCTTATTTTAGCTGGTATTAATGAAGACATCAGTTTCTATGCAGAGTCTATAATCTTTGTGGTTTATGTCTTGTATCCTGAGTAACTATTTGAAGATAATAATGCACTGTGTATTAATTAATGTAATTATATTATTATTTTGTTGGAAAATTTGTTTTATGTTTTCATAAAAAATTAAAAAAAGAAGCAAGTTAACATGGACATTGGAGCCAGACAAACTTAATGTTTAACTCTGACATCACTGTTAATAAGCAGTGTTACTTAAGTAATTCTCCCTCAGTTCCTTATTTTAAAATTGTGTTGCTCTTACTATTGATCTGTAAAACTTGGGAAGAATAAAAAAGAATACATGAAACATTGTTATCTCAGGGATGGGTACATAGAATTCATCAATACGCATATGTCATTGCTTTTGCTGTGCCACATATTGAAGATAGAATACTTAAATCAAACTATGGTCAAATAAAATAAAAACACCCTTTTCATTGTTTTCTAAGACATAGGTCTAGTCTATGACATCACCCCTATTCTTATCTCTTTCCTGCTTAGGAGAATCCTTAGTCCACAAAGGATGATTTGTGTATGTCATTGCCTACCAGAGCAAAAGGCAACAGAAGAAATACAGTCTAGGAGGAAAACAGAAGGAGCTGCTGGGTTTTCCAAAGCAGAGGGAATAAGCATGTCATTTTTTTTTTTCAAATCACTATTATGCAACTGAAGGCAACTTACATTTCAGTGATTTATACTAGACCTCCTGGTTTTGACTTTAAGCTTTAAAGGGCCATGCTTAAATCATCATAGGAGACATGGCTGAACAAATTAAAAGAAGCCAGTTTCTAAGAAAAGCTCATTAATGGTCTTGCAACCAGTGACATTTGTCAGCAGTGTTGTTCTTCTCTATTTCCTTGGCAAACATAGTGCTAAAAGTGCTTGATAATAATTACAGCTATGTCTATGATTGAAAAGGAAATGATTGCATATCTAAATGGTTCCCAATGCTGTTACTGTGCTTATGCTCCTATAAAAGACCCTATTGAGCATTTGCCAACTTGAGCCATGACCAGCTTCAGGGAGAGCAGTTTGATTTACTCTTGTAATCCCCACACATTACTGAAATTGGTCAATGAAAATAACAAGGTAACAAGACTCTAATGGTTTGGGCTCAGAATTTCTTGGCAATTGTTTTTCTGCATATAATTAACTGGAATACAGTATAAAGGTTGCAATTTAAGAAAATGCATGATCACCTTGAAATTTAACAAAAAGCAACACACTGGTCAGTGAAACAACAGATATTTCTTTCTCACCTTTCTGGAGTCTGCTGGTCCAAGGTCAAGCACCAGTAGATTCCATGTCTAGTGATGGCTCTCTCCCTGACTTGCAGACAGCTGCTCCTCATACTGTCTTTAAATGACAAAGAGAAAGAGAAAGAAGGAATGTTCTGCCATTTCATCTCAGAAGGACACTAATATACTTGGTTAGTACACCACCCTTATGATTCCACTTAACTCTATCTTCTAAAGGTCCTGTCTCCAAATATAGTAGCACTGGGTGTTAGGGCTTCCACATATGAATTTTCACTGCACACAATTCAGTCCACAGTATATTTGTTTTGTACAGAGTATCAATATTTGGTTGCTCCTGTAATGGTTTCCTACCAACATTTTACAGTAGGAAAAAAAAACAGAGAAAAGCATTGTGTCTGGTAATGCACAACTCTATCTAAAATATTCAGAGTACTTACTTGAAAAAGTAGATATAAGGAAATTACTTGAAAACAATTTATTAACAATTTAATAAGGGAATTGATATGCTGTGATATATTAACAATATTAAGTGCTCTTTTGAAGTACTATGTATATCAGTACAAGAGAAATAGTCAAAATATATGCAAAGGCTAAACCAATAATATTTAAATTAAGCATCTTAAAATTAAGCCTGTAGCAAGTAAGAAATAGAGATGCAGCTATAGTTATAATTTCAGGATATCAACAGATATCAATAGAAGGCACATTTGAAATTAATAGAACTTAAACTGCTTTACAATTAGCCTGGAAATTTCACTGACATTATTTAATTTCATCTCATAGCGTATGTCTAGAAAAAAAGTTCAAGTAGTGGAATTTCCTACTTGTTTGGAGCCTTTCTACATAATTGTGGGGAGAAAGTCACTTCACAATTAATTATGATTTGGGTTGTCTGAGGTCTAGTATTCTTGCCTGCAGGCCAGCTATGACATGCCAAAACATAACTGCGTTTTGCCTCTGGTCACAGCTGAGGCCTCAATGTTCCCATGATGCTGTGATGCTCAAGGGCAAGATTACATCAGCTGAAGACATCTTGGTTCTTTGAGAACTGAGTGGTAATACAAAAAAAAGAGAGGTTTCACCTGGGGAGAGACAAATTCCTTATCAGCTTAACTCATCCCAACTAGTGTTGTAAGAACATTTTTCTCATCTCACTGTCCTCTTCAACATGAGCTTCTCATCCACCTAAGATCCTCATCAGCACAAGCTCCTCATCATCACAGGATTACTGCCACCCTCCTAGACATCTGATACTTCCTCCGATGAATTAATGTAGGATTATTGCTGCCCTCTGAGTCATCTGATACTCCCTATGAGCCCAGTAAGTAGTGGCAAGCTCAGGGTGCCTTTGTCTACCTGCCCAGAGCAGCATTGATGAGGCCCAAGACCCAGCCTCCTCTCTAAGTCTCATTTCCTGTCTTTATTCTTTAATTCACCTTGTGCTGTCGTGGCTCACAGAAGACCACATCACACTACAGGGGTTTTGGCAATGTCCCTTTTCCTATGCCCTGTACCTACTCATTTGAAGAAAGCTGTTCAAAACAACTATAAATTTGTTCATGTTCTATCTACATGTGGAGAGTTGGCCTTTTATGAATGCATAGATGTTCCAGATTAGTTAATGAATGCATAAAAACACAGATTATAGAAATAATGTTGGAGAAGGTTTTGTCCTATCAATAGCAGATGGAATCACATGGACAGATAAATGTAAAACTGCTGGCCAAGAGCCCATGGCACTTTAGGCACATGAAAAACATTGAAGGGAAAGTGAATATAAGAAAATAATAATAAGATGGCAAAATCATTGATTTGACTGCTCACTGAGGGGCAGTATGGAAATTGGATTTGCAGGCAGCAGATAAGGGATTGATTTAGGCCTTTGAAGTGAAATGGTATCTCCAGATAGTCATGCCATGGAAGCCATGAAACCTACAGTGAGCTCAATAAAACACTGCAAAGAGCATATATATTACATGGAGGATCTAGAAAAGCTAATATCAGAATGTTTGAGCCATGGCTCACAGACAAGGATCTATCATCTGGAGAATAGGATGATACAAAGAGAGAGGCCAAGAAAAGACTTGAAAGGAAATGGAGAGAATATAAAAATATTTCTGTGCCTCAAGAGAAGGCAGAGGCTCAGTCATGGAAAAGAACAATTAGCTTAAAAATGATAAAAACTTATTTTGCAAAAAGTTAAACTGTGAGGGAATAACTGTCAAAGTTCTAGTGATTATTAGTAAGTTGTGGCTAGTTAAAAGAAGCACTTCAATGAAAAAAATCACTGTGGTTATTTTGTATTAGACATTTAATGTTATTTTTAACAATATATTTATGAGTTTAGACTGGAAATACAGCTCAGCAACACTGGAAAAATATTAAGGAGTAATTAAATTTCTAGATACTAAGTATCTTTCTGTGCAGTGCTGGGGATGAAATGCAGGGCCCTGTACAGCCCTGTGCCTACCTCTGCACTGTAGCCCCAGTCTGGGCCTGGGTGGGGTGTGATCCTCTCCTGGTGCCTTCTCTCTTGTGAAAGTAAAATAATTATATTTAAAAATAAAAGCAATGTGCTTGAAAACTCAGTGTGGTCAGATCAGAGCAAATAAAGCCAACAAGACCACTTTGCAGGCAAGTTCACTGAGGCTGAGCCTCCCTGGGGTCCACTGGACTAATTTTGTCATCTACCCATGGCAGCAAGATGGTCTCCAAGCAAGAGTTTCAGACTGCTTTCCAATGATTTAGCTTTCCAGCTTATAGCAATATCAGATGCCTCTTAAATCAAGCAAAGATAACTTGTGTGTTAAAGAAAAATCCTGTAGTGCGTTTGGTTCAGTGTGAATTTACTAGGTTTATACTTTTGTAACCGACGGGAGGTAAGCAGTAATCCTGCCACTCTGTCTGATCTCACATTTTCAATGGAGAAATTGAAAATGACTGCAAAACTATGTACATAAGCAGTGGGACATTGCAAAGTTGATGTTTGTGAGATTCTCAAATGTATCATTAGTGTTTACTTCAAAAGTTTCAAGCTGATTATTACTGGCCAACTTAAAGAAATTTAGTGTTCTATTCCTAAATCAAATTTTGTATGAATCATTATTCCTCAAGAATAATCTTGCTTATGCTGGTTTTTCTTTTTGTAACACAGAATTGGTTTGTTTGTAGTTTTAAATACACCTAAGAATTTTTTCTCTGAGGAATTATCTCAGTCTAGCCAGTGAGTTTTCTGGCTCTTTGTGCATATGATTTGCTCCCTCCCAAAGTAAAATGATAAATTTTGTGACAGTATCTGTTACTCCTGGCTCTGACCCCACAGTCAGTTGAGATCATATAGAAGAAATAAAAGAAAAGGGGGAATAAAGGAAAGAAATGTGTGTGTAAGTGTGTGTGGCTAATTGCACACCACTCCCTACTCTAAAGTCAAATACGCTTATTTTCCCCCTTTTAGTCTTAAATGCTGTTTTCCTCCTAGTGGTGGGGATTGAACCAGGACTCCAAATGCTAGGCAAGTATTTTACCACTAAGCTACTTCACCAGCTCAGCTTTATTTGATCTTGATTGAATTAACATTAGTCAGTTGACTGTTTGGAGCAAACACAATGTGAAGTTATAAGGTCCAGTCCTACTGCACAGTGTGATAATTAAATCTGACTTTAGAAAAGTTAGTTCACCCAAATAGTGGAACAGATGTTCTTTCCTCATATCACACAGTGTTATTCACTGCCTTTGCCAGATTTAGTGTGTGAGGAGACTTTATGAACTGCAGGACTCAGATTTATGAGAACGTACAGACCCTTCTTTAATTGTATTTGGGGTCCTAGAAGGCATTATCTAAGGTTCAGATTCCACCGTGGATTTGATGTCCTGGCTCTGGCTACTTCCTTGCACCTGTAGTCAGCCGCCACTGGCACTGGATGAGATAAGTCTAAAGGGCACCTTAGATTGGGCACAGAACAAGAGGGATAGACAAGGATGACTTCTTTCCCTTTGTTTCTTTTCAGGATGAAAAAAAAAAAACTATCATAAGTAGACATCTGCAGCACAGCAGGTTGGAGCCTTGACAGGCCTTCTTTCCTCACTGCTTGGAATTCATACTTAGCTCCAAAGAGTGTCACCTAATCTCTTTTACATGCAAACCTGGCCTGAGCAGACCCCACTGGAGATAGTTAAAATTACCTGTAACAGCCTGTCTCTGTAGAGGAAACAGTTATACATGGCTAAAAGAAACCATGAGAAGCCTGTGTAGCTGGGTATTCCAGTCAAATAAACTATCAGCTTAGGGCCCATCTTAAAATGGTCTTTGCTTTCAATGTGAGGATAGAATTTCAGATATAGAAAAAAAGTTTGCAATTAATGACCAGGAAAAGAAAAATTGCTTTAAAATTGTAAGGGAACATGAGAAATCAATCCAGTAGCTGCTAGATGATGCAAAGAAGAATAACATAAGACTGATTGAAGTCAATGAAGAAAGAGGAGAGAGTGCAGATGACATAAAAAACTGTTCACAGAAGTGATGGCAGAAAACTTTCCAAGGAGGGGAAAAGAACTTGACATACAGATCAGTGAGGCATATAGGACTCCAGCTAGCCTTAATCAAAAAAAATCTACACATAGGCATATAATAGTTAGGATTCCAGAAATCCAATAGAAGAACAAAATTCTACAAGCAGTGAGAGAAAAGAAACAAATCACATACAATGGAAAGCCCATCAGAATCACAGCAGACTTCTCAATGCAAACCCTCAAGGCAAGAAGAGCTTGGAGTGATATATTTCAAGCCCTAAAGGAAAACAGCCTCCAACCCAGACAGATGTACCCTGCAAAACTATCTTTCAAAATTGATGGAGAAATAAGATACTTTCATGATAAAGAACACCTCAGGAACTTCATGAATATTAAACTGCACTCCAAACAATTTTAGACAATACCCTAGGAAAAGACAATGAGGATCACAACCCCAGGAAACCCAGCAGAATGAATCCATTGGGTGTGACAAATTAAATGTAAAGGGGGAGAATCCAACAAAAAGAAAAAGTCATGACAAGGCTTTTAAAACTTCTGACTTCATTTCCCTAATGAGTGTATAATTCAATCTTATTATTGTACTGATGAGTATTTTTCTGATTCTAGAGTTGCACACCTTTCCTTGTGCTATCCTGGCTATTTATCATCTTCTTATGTCTACATTTTAATTGGGTTGTCTATTAATGAGCTCTAAGAATTCTTTATATATTCTGGTCATAGGTTATATGCACCGTAAATATGGTCTGTTTAAGGACTACTTTTCATTTTAATGATGTCATTTAAAGTTCTAAATTTTGATGGCATCTCATTTATCAATTTTTTTCTTTTATACATCATGTCTTTTGTATCCTAGGTAGTTCTTGCCTACTCTGAATTCATAAACATTTTCCCTTATAAGTTCTTCTTAAAGTTTTATACTTTTAGGCTTTCATATTTAGGTTGATAGATTCCCTCAAGTTATTTTCATGTATGGAAATAAATGATTGAGGTTAATTTTTTATATATGGAAAGCAGGTGTTCTACTGCCGTTTGCTGCAAACACTATCTCTTCCTCGACTCTTGAATTGAGTTTATATTCTATAAAATGCTAATGTTAAATAATCTTTCAAAACTCAGGGGACCATATATGTGTGGTTCTATTTCTAGATTCTCTGTTTTATTCCAATGATCTATATGTCTTTCCTTACAGCAACACTGCCTTGATTACTGTAGCTTTAGAAGAAGTCTTAAAATTAGGTACTAAATGTCTTCCAACACTGTTTTGTTTTGTTTTTGTTGTCATTTTTTTAAGCTTTTCTAGGTCCTTTATACTCCTACATAACTTTTAAATTTCAATATCCAGTTCTTCATTTATAGCAAGTATACATAGACTTGAATTTTTATATATACCTTGTGTTTTCAAATCCTGCTAAATTCAAATACAAGTTCTAGGGGCTCCTAGAGATTTCTTAGTATTTTCTCTGTAGATGATCATTTCATCTACATATAAAAATTTTGCTTCTACCTTGCCAATGCTATCCTAATTGTGTCATTTTATTGCCAGACTATTTTGGTGGGGCCTAGGTTTCAAAGTTTAATGGACAGATAAAGAGTAAGCATATCTGCCCTTGTTCCCCACCTTAAGGAGAAAGCATTGTATCTTCTTCATTCATATAAGGCATTCTCACTGGAAGTATGGAGTACATGTCTTTAATCAGTTGAGAAGTTTCTGTTCTACTTCTAGTCTCCTGATAGCTTTTACCATGAACAGCTGTAGAATTTGGTCCAATACTTTTTCTCCAACTAGTGACAGGTTCACATGGCTTTTTCCTTTCCTCTGTTAAAATGATGACTTTTGGGGGTGGATCTTCCAATGCTGAACCAACACTGCCATCCCTATAACAAAACCACTTTCTACATACTGCCAGATCTGACTTCTAATATTTTGTTTTGTTAAACAAATTTCTATCTATATTCATACTTTTTTCTTCTAGTATCTTTATCCAATTTTAGGATTAGCACAATGTTGAGTTCCTAAAATGAGGGGAGAAGTGTTCCTTCTTTTTTCTGCTTTAAATGTTTGATATAATTTATCAGTTAAAATGTTTTTGAGCTTGCTGTTTTCATATAGGTAGGGTTTCAAGCTAGGAATATACTTTCTTTAATAGGTGCTATTCAAATTTTATATTTCCTCCAGAGTTAGTTTCATTAATTTGTCTTCCAAGGTGCTTCTTGGTAGTTGTCAAATTTATTTCAAAACATATTTTTGTAATATGCCTTCTATATCCTTTTAAATTCTGTAAACTCTGTGGTAATGTCTCCTAGATCTTGATATTGTAATTTTAAAAATGTATAATTGATATTGTGTAACAGGAAGAAAAGGTCTAAAGGTGCAAGGGAATTGGGAGGGGTAGGGAAAAGGAAAAAAGGGAAAAGAAAAAATATGAGAAAAGGAAAAAAATGGAAACAAAGCCTTTGCAAATAGGGAAGGGTGGAGGGGGTGAAGGGAGGCCAGGGAATGGGAAAAAAAAATAAGAACCAAGAGACTCATGTAATGGTGCAAGATCCCAGTGATGAGTGTCACTGTATTTTATACCTAAATTGTACCAATAAAGTTAATGGGGGAAAAAAAGGAAAAAGAAATAAGTTTGTGTTAAACAGATTTCTGTTATGCGTTAACAAAAAATCTGATATAACCAACTAAAAGGAGGAAAATGTTTTTGGTTTATGGTTGCAAATGTTGTAGTCCAGGATTCTTTGTTTTTAGGACTGTGGTGAGGAGGGAGAAAGATGCTCCCCTCATGGTCACCAGCAAGCAGAGAAAGCAGGAAGACAGCTAGAGAGGAAGGGATTGGGGACCACATGGGGTCCCCCAAGGTCAGCACTGTCACTGGGGCTGCACCCAATAATATTCCCACAGTCCACCAGGGAATGAATTCACAGATGCAGGTGGAGTCCTTATGGTCTCATTATTTCCCATTGCTATTTAGCAAATAATTCTTCAACACGTTCAACAATTCTAGGGACATATCGTATCCCAGACAATAACAAGGTCACTATTTTTCTCTATCAAATATTAAGGACAATTTTTCTAAACTATCATGCCTAAATTTTTTTGGAGGGGAGATGTAGTCATCTCATTGCTAGTATAAAATTACATGCATTTTATATACACAGGGCAATTTCAGATTTTGTTATGACTTTTTCAAATGCTATGTCTTAACCAGATATTTTTACTTTTATATACTTAGAGCAGTATTCTGAGATACAGAGAGACTGATGCATAAAAATGTTAACATCACATGCAATAAATATATAACTGGCCAAAAATATGAGAATTTTTGTAAACTATGACATATTCATAAAATTCATACAATCTAACAAGTTAAAATCATATATAAGAATCATGATCATAATTACTATTTACTATATGACAACTAATATTCTGTTTCTCAAATGCCAGGCAGTGTTTTCAGGCACACATTGAAGTTGAAGTAATTGTGTATATGCATGAGCTCTGGGCCTTGTTACAAGCAGTAATTTCTGGACTGACTGATTATAGGCAACTTTCATTATCTCTTTTAGACTGTTTTGTACTTTAAAGTTTTCTATCATAATATTTTGGTGTAATAACCATGGAGATAATGTTGGAAAATTAAAAAGAACTAAAGTGTTTCCATTTCATGTTAAGGTCTGAATAATCTATGAGTAGAGAGATGTCAAGTCCATCTCTAGAGTCTCTACATGTCCTACAGCAGCAAAAAACAAAACAAAAAACACAAAGGTTTCCTTGTCTTCCCCTCTTATTTCTTTCCTTTTAGTTGAACATCATGTTTTTAGATGAAAAGGAAAAGTAGATACTCGTTGTTTGTATTTCAAAAGCAGGAGTTTGTATTTGGACTCTGCTTGGACCCTCCACTCCAACAGAGGTTTCCTGGCAATGAAGGGCAGTGTTCTAGGAGCAGTTACTTATCTCCCACACTGTAGTATAAGCACTATGCTGGATGCTGTGATACATGGTTGAACACATGCGTTCCCTTAGGAAGGAGCAATAGCTAATCGCCCAGCTTCCACTCCTCTCTGAGTTTGCTGCTCCCAGGCAGGCTTCAGCACTGATCGCCACACAGTCCTCCAGAGAACCATACCCCATCTCATCCATCCTACACAATTTACTTAGAACTTGCTACATGTGCAAACAAAGAAAGTTATGAAATAGAAACGAGGAAATTACAAAATTATTCCTATGTTTTTATTCATAAACTAGAGAATACCCTTTATCCATAGCTCCTCTGTTCCAGTTTTTGGCAAGAACAACTTACCTCTCATTATAGCAGAATAAGCTTCAAAACACATTAAAGAACTTGATCCTTCCCTGAGGAAATTTAAGTGAGCCAATCGATGATAGAAAGGCAAAGGGGCCCTTGCATTGCTGGGCTGCAGTGTACCTTGCATGTTGATTGGACTGGATGACTTTGAAAAGAATTCCCCTCTTCAGTCTGCCAGGGGTCTATGATTTGCTACTTCTAGGCCTTCTTCCTATCTCATTCCATTCCCTATTTGGTTAGTAATATGTTTGAAAATACTTGCAGAACCAGGCCCTAAAATAGTTAGCATCCATCAAAACAGCTTTTTAAAAAAATATATTTTTAGTACATGTTTGCTCTACATAGTAATTGTAACTTTGTGAATTAGTACACATAGATATTGCATCTTGTTCATTTTTACTCCCTCTTTTAATAAAAGCACCTTTAAAAATTATAAAACTATATAAAAGTAAAAACATTTAGCATTTCTGCTCTTTGATATTTCTTCAATGATATAAAGTATTTTGTAGTTTTAACTATGGCCTAGTCCCATGTGATCACTTGATTTAATTAGCTCCTGGCCAGATCAAAGAGGTGAGATCTAAAAAATCATGCTAAATTTAATATAGAATGCAAGTGCCAGAATACTGCATATTAATAATTTCACGCATATAATTAATAACCTACTAAGTGTCAGCAATGTATCACTTCATTCAGTATGAAGCATGCGCCTGGGTAATCAGACATTGCCACTTTAAATGACTTGTTTGTAATGATGTTGCTTCACGTGTATTTTAGGTATTAATCATCAGAGTTTTTTGAATAAACATGAAACACTGAAGAGAGCAGCTTATCTGGTGAAGCTACTGCAAAAGTGGAAAAGGGAAGAAAAATTAGGTCACCGGGCATGCTGCCTATAATTGCATGTCTCACTGCTGCCTTAATTAGTACTGTTGAATCATTTTGGCTTCTGGAGGTTCCTTCTCCAACACCATTAGTTCATATTATTATGAGCCAACTCGTTATTACCTTCTTTAGCTTTCCTTTAAATTTATTGATTTAATTACATGAATTTGCAGTGACAAATGTGCAAGTTCAAGGCATCCATTTTTGTGTTTCAATTTTCAAAAGCAAACTTTTGAACATAGAGAGTTCAAATAGACTGCTGAAATGAGTGCAGTTATGGACTATTGTTTTATTTCAAATAAATTGCTGCAAGGAAGGACAACTAAAATATTTTTTAAATTAATTTTTTAAATTAAATTTTTGAAAGAGTTTTTAAAAAATTAAGTACTGCTAAGGCGGAAGAAATTACGGATGGACATATTTATTTATATATCCTTCTACTTGTAATACACTATGCTAAATCAATACTTTCACTCCATTTATTAGGTGCAAATGTGTACAGATTTATTTGACTAATGTTCCCCAAATGAAGGAAATGAAACCATTTGGAAGGTGTAGACAACAGTGGCTTATCAGTGAACCTGTCCTCATCACCCTTCTGCATTGAGACCAACATCAACCCCAAACAGAAAGTATTGCAAAGGGAAAGAGGAACATGGAATTAAACAATTCCAACAGTGCCCACAATTATTTTGGGGTTACTCCCTCTCTCTATCTCCCCAGTGATTTTCCTCATGCTCCTGTCTAATCAGTCAACATCACCTGTGGATACAACTACACCATAATTTTTCTCAATTTAAGTTGCTTTGCAAATTCTCGGACCTCATATTTTTTTTCCATGATACTATTAACTTCTCAACTGATCGTTACATGAAGACCAACATTAACTCTTCCTAGAGAAATGCCCAAAAGTATATTTTTCAGGAATAATTATCAATGGGAGAGAGCTATTTCCTTTTATGTTTAAGCACCATCATCATGAAAACAATACCATTGTCTATATTCTGCAAGCATTTAAATTCATGAAGAGACATAAGTACAGATTTCAAGTAATCAGTCTCATTCAAATGTTTCTAATTTCTAGTCTGACTGTGTAGATGGACTACTCATGTGATGCTAGAGATAAACTATAAAACCAGGTCTGTCGATATAAATCTAAATCAATTTGGACATATGGCATATGGCATGCTGTTTCCTGTACATGCACTTGCATGAAAACTGAAAATATAAGATTAAAATATTAACTTTCCTCATATTTCAAAAGACAATAGAATGTCTTTGTTGTGGTTAAAAGGTAGTTTATTCATCAAACATCTTTATTGGAGGTTACAAGTTGCAATAGCATCTTAGAGGGAATAGCAGAAAGAGTGACCATGGGAGAAGTCATCCACACACAGTAGGTAATAAGTGACTCAAATCTTGTTGAAGGTTAGAAATAATCAGAAAAGCTACAGAGGTTTTCTAAGCACAGAAAGTAACTTGGAAAAATTCTTATTAAAGAGCATAACTTTTTTTTTTTTTTTTTGGTGCCAGGGATCGAACTCGGGTCCTTGGGCTTTCAAGGCAGGGGGCGGAACCACTGAGCTAAATCCCCAGCCCAATATAACTATTTTTTTATAAACCTGTAATAGAAGTTAAAATCAGAAATGTTGGAAGATGGAGCTGGAATTGTTGGTAGGAATCAGATTTATGGTGTCTTGCATGTTAAATTGAGCAAAGAGACTTGATCTTTTGAATGCTTTTTTCAAGCAAGAATTGTCACAGTGACTCTATTAATCCCAATGTATTTTCTCCCCATTGTTACCATAACATAAATTTATGAACTTACAGTTCTTCAGGTCAGAAGTCTGACTATGCTCAAAGATGTCAGCAAAACCACATTCCTCTCTTGAAGCTCTAGAAAGATTTGCTCATTTAGTTGTCAGCAGAATCCAGTGCCTTGAGGCTGTAGAATGGAGACATGTATGTTCTTTCTGGCTACTAGTTCAAAGCTCTTCTTGGGTTTTAGAAGCTAACTGTGCTCCTTGGCTTGGGGCCATCTTCAAACCCAGCAATCGCTGTCCTACATCTTCAAGGCCAGTGGTGGCCAATTGAGTGCTGGTCATGCACTAGGTCTTTCCTTCTTCTGTCATCATAAGACTGGAAATATTCTGTTTTCAGTCACTCAGGTGATTGTGTTTTACCCTCAGGATAGTTCATGACAATCTCCTTTTCTTAATGGAAAAATTGTAGCAAACAATTCTACCTGCAACCTTATTTCTATTTTGTCATGTAGCATAATATGATCATAGATTCCAAGGAGTAGGAAACTCCTTTGAACAGTCATTATTCTGTATATAAAAGAATTACATCCATCCCATATGCAAAATACATTCCCTTCAAGATTTCCAAAAGTGCCATCTTATAGTGTCAACTGAGAGTCAAAAAATCCATCTAAGTCTAATCAACTCAACAATCTTTATCTTGAGATCTGAATTATTTAAATTAGGTACAAGGGAGGTAACTGATATATAATCTGTCTGATGCAAAATTCTTCACAATATGCAACTCTCAAAAAGAGGAAAAACAAGGGCCGGGGATTTAGCTCAATGGTTTCACCACCTGCTGTGCAAGCGCAAGGACCCGAGTTCAATCCCCAGTACCAAAAAAAAAAAAAGAGAGAGAGAAAAACAAGTTATCTATTTGTAAGTGAGGTATAAGATGAAATTTACATGGATTCCATTTCAAAGGGGTGAAAGGAGCAGGCAAAAAGGAGTCCCCAGTCCCTTTCACAAAAACAAATCACCTTGGAAAATACTTAAATTGCCACGAACAGAATGTGGACAAAAATGTAGACATAGAGGTGCTGCTGGTGGAGGATGGAAGAATGAGAAACATGTCATTAGGAACTTAGAGGAAAGACCATCCTGATTATACAATGACAAATCGCTTAGAATTGGGTCCTGTAGTTATGTCAGAAACAGAATTTGAAGAGCTTGGATCTTTAGCTGTGGAGATTTTTTTTTTAAATGTTGAAAAATAAGGCTGATAAAATGTCAGATAAGAAGCACACATAGAAAGAAGAGAGATACAACTGGAGAAAGCCTTGGTGTTGCTGTTGCTATTGCTGGCTTTGAAAATAGGGCCAGGGTCCGGGGATTTAGCTCAGTGGCATCGCCCCTGCCTCACAAGCACAAGGTCCTAAGTTCAATCCCCAGTACCAAACAACACAACACAGCACAACACAAAACCAAAAGAAAAGAGGGCCAGGAACCAGGGAATGTGGATAGCTTCTGCAAATATGAATGGTCCCAGTTTTCAGAAAACTAATAAAATAAATATGAACCTCATTGATTCCTGATGTGATGCAGAAAATGATACCTTCATATATTCATTGATGTTTTTACAGTTCTTTTGAACAGTTTTTATTGCCACAGCAATGTATCTTCATGTAAACTAAATGTGTAACTAAATAACTAAATAACAGCAAATGGGATGAGCACGAACAGGTATATGGAAAGTCTAATAAATGCATTCTGAATTTATTGCATAAGCTTATGCTAGATAAAATTGCATATCATTTCCTCAAAACTGCAATTACTTTCTTGCATTGTCATGTTTTGGGGGATAAAATTTAAAACTATGTCTACATGTTCATATGGAACATGCTACATTAGCCAACAACAACGATAAATAGAGTTGAAATTACTACTTATAGGGCCGGGGATTTAGCTCAGTGGTTCTGGTGCCTGCCTCACAAGCACAAGGTCCTGAGTTCAGTTCCCGGTACCAAAAAAAAAAAAATTACTACTTATAAATATACCGAATAATAGTATATAAGTTGTATATACCCTTACCAAGTGCAGTATAATGCATTTCATATATACTGATAAAATGTACTGAATGTGTAAATTACCATCTTCTTTCCTTGTAACATGTTTCAGAGATTTTCAATGGAACATATAATAACACAAGGATATGAAGCATCTCCAAACTCTTCAATAAACCCAAGAATCTCAACATACATTCCAAATATGCTTATTTTCAGAAAACTAAAAATCATATTCACTCAGCATATTTTTATGCAAATAGTTATTAAGGAGCAGAGCCACCCCAGGAAAAACCGATGACCCCAGTTTTATGTTAGGCAATGCAAATTATCACTTAAAAGCAGAGAAAAGACATTCTATAAATTAGTAATGCCTTGTTAATCTTCGTTTTTAAAAATCCCTCTTCTAAAAAAAAGACCTGATTATTAAGAATAAAGAAATATGGTCCTAGTGCAAGTCAGCAGCTGCTCCGCTGGCTCTGTACTGTGCCTACCCTTGTTGAAGCAGACCCAGGTTGGGAGAAAGGTCATCAGGGAAGCCGGAGGGGATTAACTGAATGGAGATGATTCTTTCACAAGCTCCCTCATCAGTTATGTTCCACTGACCTCTGGTAGTACACAGAGCAGAAAGGGAAGGAAACAGTGGAAGACAAGCCTTCCAGCAAAATGCCATCCATTTCTCCGCCTGATATTCGCGTGGTTCCTCTCCTGTCCTCTTGTGTTGCCTCCTGCTCAGTACATGTGGCCCTCTGCACCCCACCCCCTCCAACTCTCCACTTCTCTCCTAAGACCCCTCTCTCCCCTTCCTGCTCTGTCACTTGCCCTTGGATCTTGCCCACCCAAAGTACTCTATTCCCAGACTCACCAAAAAAAAACGATCAGGGTCCATTAATCAGCAAAAGACTATCAAATTTACAGGTGACTCCTTTGAAAAACCTCAAGGGGCGTCAAATGTGTGACCAATCTGAACATGAAATTTCCGGCCGCTTACATCGTACACTCCTTTCTTGTCTTCTGTACTACACGATATCACCTATCGTGGTAAAGAAAACAAATGCATGTTGTCGTTTAAAAATTTTTTTCTTCATAAGTGCTTAACGATACTGACAAGGCTTCAAGATAACAGTGAGCCATGATCAGCACAATCCAGGGGTGGAGTCATTAGTATACTCCACACCACAGAGGTTAGTGGTCTTAAATATATCAGATATTAAACCTTACTTACTTCAGATATTCTCTTTTGTATTGCTGAAATCAAAACCACAGATGCTGGAAACAAATAAGCGAAGAGAGAGGGCTGAGGAGAGATTGATCAGTGGATCCTGAGTCACAGTTAAGCAGGAGCTGGAAGCGCTGTTGAGCCCCGGCCCAGGAAGGGACTTTCGCTGTTTAATTGGGATTCTATGACTTTCTCTACTTCTATGATTTAGTTCGTAACTATTCCCGAAAGTCGTAAGTGTTTGGAGAATAATTGCATCATGCCACGCGGGTGTTATACTCTGTGAGCTAAAATAAGCCTGTCTTCCTGTAAGTTGTGGCTTTCAGGTATTTTGTTCCACTAGGAAGAAAGTGAGTGAGACATTTTTATTTTGTTCTCAACCCACCTTTACCTTCTGAATACTAATATAAGAAGAATTAATATTATCTTGGAAAGCTTTTCCTATAATTTCACATGCATAGAACAATACATTTCATAAGGTATTATTTTTCTTCTACATGAGACTCCCTTTACTATTTCTTGTGTAAGTTATTTGGGATGAATATTTTCAGTTCTAGCAACATCGCATGTTCCCTATTAACTTGTACAGGTTTTATGTTTTTCTGTCTCAAAGTTAACACAAACAGAAAAAGCCTTTCGGGGCAGACTGCGCATGTGCAGAAAACTCATTTTTCGAGCTGCAGTCGCAGAGCAGCTCTTCCTTACTTCGGAAGGGCAGAGAGAAGGAAAAGAGGACAGACTATACCAGCACTTCTCACTGACTTTCTGTTTTTGGAGGGCATCCAGCTCTGGCTTACAGAAAATGCATGGGTCTCCCTGCTTTGGATCCAATTCACAAAACAGAAGGACTTGGTAGGAGTGAAAAGAACTGCCTTTTGTTTTAATTCCCCAGAAGAATGTATTCAAATAAATTTCTTAGTTGGGGGCGATAATTAAACAACAGAATCAAAAAGGTATTGGCGAAATGCATTATGTTGTGGAATTGTGGGAAATCTACTGTGGAGTACAGTGGTCTCAGGATTTTAAACATATTGAATACCAAAGCTTACCTCAGACATCCTGACATCGGTATCATATTTACAATGATAATATTTTTAAATAAAGTCATGATTTTGAGACCAGAAGATAGACAAACAGCAGGCAGCTAGGACAGGGACCTGAGTAAACCGAGACAAGCCTGGGGAAGACTGGACACAGAGAGAGGGCCTCACTGAGGTCTGCTGCAGGGAGCTGGGATGGGGCTGCTGTTCTCCTAGCATCAGAGGCCTCGCTACAAGGGACGAGCACAGTGTTTCAAAGGACAAGGTCCTGAGGAAATAGATAGGCCCTGGAAGGCTGGGGTACGAGGAAGTCTGCTCCTCCTGATGTCTGAAGCCTAGCCTAAAAGGACATCTGCATTCACTGTCTTATTTTTGTGCACCCTCCACATGGTCCAACAAAGTGCATATAAACCCTGATGGCAGGGGCCTCCTCCGTGTCCTCTGTTGGAGCCCCTCTCAGTTAGGAAGAACTTTGCTTTGTTCATTTTAATGAACTACGGTTCGTTCATTCTCCAGACATCACTCTTCATCAACTTCAGAACAAGAACTCAGAAGGAAGAGACAGTTGGTTACAGTTTGATGTTCTGGGTGTTGATGAAGTTTAGTTATTAGTAAGTAAAGAACTAAATATCTTGTATTAAAGATAAGGTGCAACGAAGTTCCAGAAGGCATGAGAAAAAAAATGTCCATATATTCTGCTGTATTCTTTTAGAAGATCAAGACTTAAGGAAACTTCCAAAATAATAAATTATAGTCATCTTTCTTTTAAAAATATAATCTTCTGAGTAGATATTTCTCCAAAGAAGTACAAATGGCAAAGTACATGAAAAGAAAGTTCAACATTCTTAGCCATGAGGGAAGTACAAATCAAAACAGCACTGAGATTCCATCTCACTCCAGCCAAAATGATTATGCTCAAGAACACATAAAACAACAACTGCTGGTGAGGTTGTGTGAGAAAAGTAACCCTTTTCTGTGTTGTTGGTGAGAATAGAAACTATCACAACCGTATTGCAAATCAACATGGAGATTCTTCAAACAAGTGAAAGTAAAAATTCCATTTGATCCAGCTATACTTCACATGGGTATATTCTCAAAAAAGTTAATGTCATTATACTATAGTGATGTACACGCTCATGTTTATAGTGGTACAATTCACAATACCTAAGCTCTGGAAACAGTGTAGATGCCCATCAACACACAAATGGATTTAAAAACAGGTATACATACACAATAGAATTTTACTCAGCTATGAGCAAGAGTAAAATCATGTCATTTGCAAAAAAAAAAAAGATGAATTTTGAACCCATAATGTTAAGTGAAATAATTCAGACATAGAAAGTTAAATATAACATGGCATCTTTTATATAAGACACTCAAAGTGTAATTACAAGAATAAAATAAAGAAGAGATATTAGGAAGCAGGAGGCAGAATTTTTGGAGATTGGGAAGGAAGAGAGAAACAAGTAGGGAGTAGAGAGGAAAGGGATCAAAAATGATTAAGATATGTATGCATATGTACTAATTTCCCAAAAGGAATGTAAACATTATGTCGGGAATACACACACAAACACACACAGATAATTTAAGAAACATAATCTTAAAATGTTGTGGAAATAAAAATCATTTGTAAGTGGTGTTCCATAACTCAAACTTAAACATTTAAGTATAGAATGTTTTATTTTGTAACCTCTAGACTGTGAAGTAATGTTTAGTTATTAAAAATGAAGATTTTTAACAACTATCACTGACAGGAGAAATACACACGACATGCTAACTGTGGAAAACAAGATGCATAAATGAATACTTTTTACAAGTTTTCTGAACCATATATGAATATACTGTATAACATCTGTAGGCTTTGTAAGTTTTGCATTAGAGGTATTTGTATTCTCTTTTATTTCTTGCAGTAGTTTCTAAATTTTCTATCATAAGTCTGTACAGCCAGAAAAAAAATACAAACATTAAAAATTTGCAAGTTTCATGCCTAAACTAGTTCTTAGTTTCAACCTAAGAACTAATCTAAAAATGGGATTCTTACCCATTGTTTTGAATAAACCATTAAAACTTATTTACAGGTATGAAAGAAAAAAGCCAAAATTCAAGATCCATTAATAGGACTTGACAATAAATCCATAACCTATGATCGGAAAGTTTTGGTCAAATAGAACAGTGAGTCTTAAATTCAGTAGTTGGTCTATTAATAAAATAATAGCAGCCTTTATGATCAGGTGGAAAAAATCACACATTTTTGAAAAAATGTTAAGAACTGTAGACAACGATGTCCAAGAGTATTAATTTAGTGATTTACATACTCAGTGGGCAAAATGTGTGTGTTTATGTAAACCATGCTGTGAGCAGCTTCATCAAAGAAAGGAATGTTGACTTCAGTTCTGAAGTGTCATTGCCATGACTACAGCTCCCCGGAGAATGAATTCAGACTTTCTGGGAAAGCAGTATTTATTTTTAAATAAGTGCTTTAGTGACTCTTTCATCCTTGCAAATGTGTAACTCAATGATTTATGCATGAGGAGGAAAAGATTGCAGTCTCGTCAAGGTTTCACAGTCCAAATGAAACAGAAATTTGAAGACATCTACCTTTCATTCTGAGTGATAACACGTTTTCACATGTATTTTCTGATAATTGCCACAATTTTCTCATTCAGTTTGGCTGAGAATTGCCCAATTCTCCACATGCTTTTCTTCCATTTGGCCTCTGGGCACAAGGAAGAACTGAGATTATGCAAACCTAACACTTGCAGATTCCTAAAATGAAGAGCAAACAGACGGAGAAAGCCAAGAACCCAGCTAGGAGAGGCCCCTGGTTACTATGGAATTGCTAGCAGCTCCAGAAAACCTTGTGTCAACATGGATTTTCAGATGACCAAGGAGTGTTCTGAGAGGTTTTGCCATGAAAGCAAGTAAATGAAAAGAAGTCATTTGGAAAATCTGAAGTACAAGTGGCCATTGACACGCTGGTTAAACACATTTGGTGATGAATCATTGGTGGTGCAGTAACTGTGGATTATAAGTTTATCTTCTTTATTGCTTTCTTTCTTTTTTTCCTCTATTTCTGTCTAAAGCACAAACTAGATTCATGGCCCTTAAACATTTTTTGAATCAAAGAATCCACTGCAACTGAAATACGGTGTGAATCCTTCCCTTCTAACTCCATTTTTCCATTGCACAGTGAGCTGTGAAGTTTACCTCAATTTTCATTCTGCATATTTTATATTTTCTTTCTTTGCAACTGACATGCGAATAATGCGGGGTCAGATAAAAGCACCTTTTCTTGCAATTCTGACACCAACCCGGGGTTTAACCATGGGCAAAATGTTTCCTACTCTGAACCTCAGACTCTCAGCTGAGAAGATGGAGGGCAGTAATGCTCACCTGTGGAGCAGGTCCCGTGTGAGCATGAAATGAGATGTTGTAACTGAGGTGTCCAATACAGTGAGTAGGCAAATGTTGGTACACCCCGTTCCTCACCTGCTTTTCTCTTCTTCCTGGTTTTAAGTTCAGAGTGAGCCCTTTGGCACTTTCTCACCACTTATTCCTGTGAAGATTGGGGAAAAATGAGAATCAGAAAGATGAGAAAGTGGAATGCCTTACAGGGAGGACAAAGACAGAGGGACGGAGAGAGAAATAATACATTTGTAAAGATGAAATTTTCCACAGCTTCTATTCTGTGCCTTTTGGTTGCTTCCAGGATGATTCCAAATAAGCTCTACTTCATCTTAATTGAACTCGAAAATGTTTTCAAAAAATAACACAGGCACTGACATATACAAACACATTCAGAGAAAAGGAAAACTATTCAAGAGTAGAATTCCTTGAGGAAAAACAGTAAGAGAAAATAATAAACACATGCTGTTTAAATATAGGATCCAGTTGTCTTTCCGTTTCTTCATTCCACAGTATGAGAGGGCAACATCTGATCTTGTGAGGGAGGAAACTGGGTTCTCCGCCTCTCCTCAGAATCCCATGCACAGGTCAGCGATCTGCCCAGCCAGCCACAAAGAGCTGGGCTAGTCCTCCATTTGTGCTTTTAGTCATGTTATGGTGGGAGAAACATTTTCCTACACTGAATCACTCAGAGGGAGAAATCATAGCCTAAAAGAATAGCTCCCCTTCTAAAGAAAATTCCCAAATTTATCCCTACATCACCTTTGTCTAGCTTTCCTTGCACTACAACAGGTATTGTTGGGCCTTTACAGGGACTTAGAAATCTTACCTATTTACCAAACACTGTTAGAGGAGACTTAGCTCCGATCTAATTTCTTCAATGAAGCAAACATATTTACCAACTTTATTACTTGGCTCTCCTGGTGCTGGGACAAAATGCCAGGCTCCTGCAACTTAACAGAGGAGAGATGTATTTGGCTCACAGACTTAGAGTCTATAGCTGGCTGGCTCCTGGGTAGAAATGGGGTAGGGGAAGAGCCTGGTAGAAGGCAGCTGCTTGACCCACGGCAGCCAGAGAGAAGTGAAGAGTCAGGCGAGAGCGCGCCTTTCCAGGTCGTGTCCCTGGTGATCCGCCGCCTATAACCAGGCCCCACTTCCTAACAGCACACTCACCTGTGAACTCATCAGTGCAGTAATCCACAGATGAGTATAGGACCCTCATGATCCAGTCACCTTTCAAGTTTCCCTGAACACATGAGATTTTGGGGGAGCCATTTTTTATCTAAACCCACCAAACACTTAGTATGTGCTTGTTAAATGCCAAATCTGTTATCATGGGACAGACAGACATAGTTACTAACTGTATGGATATAAGAATCTAAAAGTGGGACCGGAGATTCAGCTCAGTGGTTTCGCCGCCTGCTGCGCAAGCGCAAGGACCCGAGTTTGATCCCCGGTACTAAAAAAAAAAAAAAAAAAAAATCTAAAAGGGAGATAAGTATTAACCGATAATTTATAGAAATGCCTGTAACTAGAGCCATTAAGAGGTAGTGCCACAGTTTGTAATAGCTAAAACTTGGAAACAGCCCAATTGCTCATCAACTGGAGACTGGGTAAAGAAGATGTGTTTTTTTTTTTTTTAATAAAATGGAGTACTACTCAGCCATAAAGAATGAGAAACTAGAGACATTTACAGCTAAGTGGATGCCCATTGAGGCATTACTCTTAAGTGAAATAAATAGGACACACATATGTAAACACTGAATAGTTTTTTCTGCTGTGAAAAACTAAAAGTGTAAATAAGGATCAAAATGTATAATTGATATTGTGTAATAGAAAGAAAAGGTCTAAAGGAGTAGGGGAAGTTGGAGGGGTAAGGGCAAGTAAAGAAGGGAAAAGAAAAAATATGAGAAAAGGAAAAAAATGGAAACAAAGTCTTTGTAAATAGGGAAGGCTGGAGAGGGTGAAGGGAGGGCAGGGGAATGGGGAAAAAATAAAAACCAAGATACATCACGTAATGGTACAAGATCCCAATAAGGAATTAACTGTATATCTAAAATGTACCAATAAACTTAATGGGGGAAAAAAGGCAGTGCCAAAGAAAGGAAATAGGCCCATTGGTCTGAATAAAAGGAAAACCTGTTATTCCATGAGGTCTCAGGGAGAGTATATTGTGGAAGTAACAATTTTACTGAGATTTAAAGATGTTAAATAAGGAGAAAAGGGATCCCATGAGTTTGGTGAAGGTTGAGAGGTGAGAAAGTGCACTGAAAATGTAGGAAAGTCAGAGAAGGAGGCTGGGGCCAGGTTTCACTGGGTCTTTCTGGACAGTGAAGCATTTGATCAATGTATGCCAGAAACTAGGATAAGGGTAGGGGCCAATATGGCTGAGCAGAGGAGGAGTCACGTCTGGGAGAAGAAGAAAAGATCAACTAAAAACTGGTAATTGGACAAAGGGGAGGGACATACACCTGATTCAACAAAAAAAATAAATCGAAAGAAGAGGCTTATAGATCGAACACAACATATGCATACGAGTTTTAAAGAGGGGAAGTGGTGTACAACAAGGCCTCCTGCAGGGGCTCCATCCTCACTCACCACAATAACAGCCATTTTGAGAACTTCCCAAATAGCTGGAGGCTTCCAAGCAATGTCTTCCAAGCAATGTCCAGACTCACAGGACAGCCTTGGGATACATGGGACCTTTAGCTCATCATCCCCTCTCCAAACACAGAGGAGACTGTAGCCTGGCAGCATTTTTGCCTGCACACACCAGGAGCGAGTGATCATGGATGGGAGAAGCCCTCACCCCACCCACCCCAATCTCAGACTCTGGGAGGATAAAGAAAGGATCACTTCTTGTGTTGGGAGTCTTCAGTACTGGACCCGAAATACATCCAAGTCACTGCCAGGTCCTGTTGTTTAGTTTATACCAATTAGGATATTCATCCAGCACACAGAACTAACACTGGTCTGGTTTGAGCCTATGTTCAGCACCCTGGGCTCACTTAAGCCTACACTCAGCTCTTACTGCCCTGCTCCAACCCTAAACTTGCCAGAGACTCTGTCTGACCTGTAACACCAGGCCTGGGGCAGTCTGGGTTTCCATGGCATGCTCCAATCCTGTGTGAGTCTCCACCTGGTACACCTGAACCGTGGCAGCACCCATTCAGCACCAGGCACACTACTCCCACTCTGGTAGGGTGGAGTCTCCATCCTGCATTCCGCCAGAGTCCTGGGAACACTCCCTACCTGGCAAAATAGGCCAGTCTTCTGCCTGGTTAGCAGGAAGGGTTAAGGGTCTGCTTGTTTTGCCTGTTATTCTGGAAGCACATGAGACACTAGCCAGCACCCTGGGCCCTCAGTGGGCCTGCTGGAATCTCCCCACATTAGTCATGGGCAGGCCTGGATTTATTCTGGGTGTCCTGAGGCAACAAAACCTCTGCCAGGTGTCTTCAGCCAGTCTCATTGACACAGGAATATTCATCAGATAACCAGTGTCCAACCAGAGTCTCAGAAAGCCAAAGTACCACCCTTCTCTGGTCCAATATCCCCAGCTTGAACAGCTGTCACAAATGGGATTATGGAAAGGTCTTCTTGACCTAAGTATCCTTCATACAAACTCACAGACTACAGAGAGGGCCAAAGGGAATGTGACTTGTAAGATTAAAGACTACTGGCCCTGGAAGGAAACACTCTTCTGGAAATACACAGAAACTTTTCTTCTCATTTTTCTTTTTTCTTTTTCTTCTTCTCCATTCATGTAACACAATGTTTTGGTTTTGTTTTATTTGCTCTTTTATTGGTACATTTTAATTTTTTTTTACTATTTGTTCTTTTGGTGAAGGTTAAAGTTTTACCATCCATTTTCTTATCACTCCCTTTTTAAATATTACTTTCTTTTATTAGTTTGAATGGACCCTCCTTTTATTATTTTTCTCCCTTCTTTTCCTCTAGTTTAATCACTACTTCCTATTATTTATCCATTTTTAATTGATCTCAGTTACTACTATCTAATTTGACATTAGTCATATTCTCTTTACTCCATAACATGACCTTTTATTTACATCAATCTTACCATATTTTTCACATTTTGCAGTGCTTTATTTTTCATAATCTATTTCTTCTCTCTTTTTTCTTCATGCTTCCATACCCATACCCATACCATTTACCCTTATGAATATATAGGCATTTAACTATATATTACTAAGACAGAACATTTCTCTATGTTGAAAGGGGATAGAACTGCTTTAATGAGTGGATATTTACTGAACATAATTTCTATTTGTTTTAGATTGTGCTATATAACTGTAAATTTTGTACCTGTGGTTAAAAGTGGCAAAGTATTAGTCATTAGAATTTGTTATCATCCAGTTTGTGTTTGATGTTATTGTTACTGCTGATTGTACTTTTTTCACCAAGGTGACACAGTTATTGTGATCAATTGATCTTATTTGCAGGCCAATATCTAGATTTTTCTTCTGGTAATAAACAGTACTGCAGTCTAGTATCAAACACTTGGTGCTAGGACAAACAGGCTGCAACTTCTCATCCCTGATAAACAAAAGAGGTAGGATTCTGGCACAGACTCAAAGGCCAAAGCCAGCTATGACTAGAAGACATCTCTGAAAAGTAGTTTATTACCTAAAGAGATCTCAATAGCAGTAAAAAGCTACTTACCACAAGGAATTTACATGGCACAACACCAAAAATAAATAAACAAAAAAAGTAGAAAATGAGAAAACATGGAAGCAAAATGTATCACAAAATCCCCAACTTCTCCAAAACAAAACCAACAGGCATTGAAGTGGAAGAAACCAAAAGCCATTCAGCTGAATTTTCTGAAAAGGTAGCAGCAGCACAAGTAACAAAGCAGATACATAATATACTTGACATATTCAAAGCAGAAATAATAGCACAGATAATTAAAGAGATGATGACCATGATGAAGAAAATGGTTAGTGAAGCTACAGCAGATGCACATTAAAAAATAGAGAAGCTTAGGAAAGACATGGAAACCATGAAGGCCTAACACAGAAAAGAACTAGATTACATAACACAGAATCAAACAGAAATACAGAAGATTAAAAGTTCTATTGAAAGTATACAAATAAGAGGCAACCAATGTGAAGAGATGGAATAACAGATGTAGAAGATAGGGTTGTGGTTGGTGATCACCAAATGAAAGACTTCTTAAAAATAGCAAGGGACTACAAAAAAAATCAATTCAACAGCTGCTAGACAATGCAAAGAAGAATAATATAAGATTAACTAGAATCAATGAAAAATCAGAAGATAGCGCAAAGAACATAAAAAACATGTTCACAGAAATAATAGCAGGAAATTTTCCAAGCATGGAAAAAGAAATTTGACATACAAATAAATGAGGCATATAGAACTCCAAATTGCCATGAATAGAAAAAAATACAACACCAAGGTATACAATAGTTAAGATTCCAGAAATTCAACACAAGAATAGAATCTTAAAAGCCACTAGGGTTAAAAAAAACCACACCTATAAAGGAAAACTCATCAGAATTATAGCAGACTTCTCCAAACATACCCTATAGTCAAAGAAAGTGTGAAGTATTTTAAACCCTAAAAGAAAACAACCTCCAACCATATTGATGTACCCCTCAAGATTATCTTTCAAAATTTATGAAGAAATGAGATGCTTCCCTGATAAAGAACACCTGAAAAAATTCATGATGACAAAACCAGCACTCCCAAAAGTTCCAAAGAATATTCTAGAGAAAAAAAAATTCCAAGAATCCCAATAGAATGAGTCCATCAGGAAAGGCAAGCAATTAAACAGAAGGAAAAGAAAAGGAATCAACAACAGGAAAATAATATAATGACAAAGATAAGTCAATACCTATCAGCTATAACCATCAATATGAATGGTCTCAGTCTACCAACCAAAAGAAACAGATTTGCAGAATAGATCAAAAACAAGATCCAAAAATATTCTGCATACAAGAAACACATTTAACTCAAAAAGCAATTCATAGACTAAAAGTCAAAGGATGGAAAACAGTACTTTATGCAAGAGGTATTTGGAGAAGATCAGGAGTAGCTATTCTAATTGCAGACAAAGTGGATTTCAAGTCAAGACTGATCAGAAGAGACAAAAGAGATCACTACATATTTGTTAAAGGAACAATTCAACAGGAAGAAATCGGAATCATAAATATATATGTACCAAATATCAGCAAACCCAATTACATAAATCAAACACTAATAGATATGAAAAATCAGATAAGCACTAATATAGTTGTAATGGGAGACCTCAACACTCCACTGTTACAAATAGATAAATTAACTAGATAAAAATATCATCAAAGAAATATCAGAGCTGAGCCAAATTTTTGAAGAAATGGACTTAATACATATATACATAGTGTTCCACCCAACAATAACAGAATACACATTCTTATCAGCAGCACATGGGACTTTCTCCAAAATAGACCACATAGAACATGGTTAAGTTCATAGAATATGGTTCTACGGTTCATAGAACTATGGTTAATTTGAAAGAACATGGTGAAGTAAATGCAAAAGAATTGATATCATCCCATGCATATTATCAAATCATAGTGCAATGAAATCGGAAGTAAATCCCAAAGAAAGCCACATAACCACATAAATATATAGGAATTAAATAATATTCTCAATAGGTCACAAATGAAATTAAAGAAGACATAAGAGAGTGCTGTGGCTTGTGTCTAGCTGTCCCCCCAAAGCCTCATGCAGTCATAGTGGGACTTTTGCAAAGATGGCTTGATCTAGAGTATATGATGTTGAGATTTAAGGGTGTAGTCCACTGATTGGTTTGACATAGCTCTGGCTAGGATTAAAGGTGCTAGGATTTAGAATGTGAATGCTACCTGCTCTAAGGTTGGGAAGCCTGAAATTATATAAAGGACATAAAGAGTCAGTTGTCTTTTGCTTGCTTGCTTTGCTACCTTCTGCCTGCCAAGAACTGTTTCTCTTCTTCAATGCCTATCTGCCATGCCACACTACCTTGGAGCCAGCTGACTATGGACTGAAACCTCTATAAACTGTCAGCTAAATAAACCTTTCCTCCTTTAACTTTGTGTGTTGGATATTTTGTCTCACCAACAAGAAAAGTAACTATAACAGAGAGTTTCTACAATTTAATGATAAAACCAACATGACATACTGGATTCTATGGGACACAGGGAAAGCAGTCCTAAGAGGGAAGTTTGTACTGATGAATTCTCAAATCAGAAAAACAGAACTAGCTCAAATAAATAAACTAATGTTGAACCTCAAGGTTCTAGAAAAAGGAGAGCAAGTTAAACCCCAAGATCATAAAAGGAAGGAAATTATAAAGATCAGAGAAGAAATTAATGCAATTGAAACTATAAAAACAATACAAAGAATCCATGAATCTAAGATGTGGGTGTGTTAAAGACTTGGTCCTTTGTGTGGTCTATGAGAAGTGGAAGAATCATGAGGTGGTATGATCCAGTGGGAAGTCCTTGGGTCACTGGGAGAACACCTCAAAGAGGGCTTTAGGGACCCATCCTCTCCAGTCTTTTTCCTGCTTCCTACCAAATCACTTCCACCATGATTTGCAGCCTTCAAAAAGAAGCCACCTAATTTGGGACTAGAATCTCCAGGACTGTGAGCCAAAATAAGCCTCTTCTCTTCAGAGTTGCCTTGGAATTTTTATTGCAGTGATGAAGCACTGACTGATGACCAGGTCACAGGGAGGACATCAACAGCCACAATGTCATAGTCACAGAAATAAAGACAGCATCATTATGTGAGCTTTCTGCTGTTTTTGTCTAATCACCTTCGCTCCCTAACCTGAGAAGACAGAAGCAGGAGAAAGGGAAGCAGGAATTATTAAAGGATAAACAACAAACTCCAAACATGGAGGAGAGAAGATTTTTCTGTGAAAAGTTACATACTTTAATTTAGAAGACACTGGAGTTTAATAAATAAGCATAAATAGTGGCCCATAAGATCTGGAATTGTGAAGGATGGAAGAAAGGAAGAGCTTTTCTAGATTTAAGAAGACAAAAGTCACCTGGTAGCTAAGAGTCGACTGGGGCCCTTGCATCAAATCTTCTGTAAAGCATATCAGGGGGATAGCTGACAGAATTTGTCTAAAATTGTCATTTTAGACCAAAAAAAAATCAAAAGTTGCTTTGACACCCCTAGATAAAATACTCAAAAGAAGACAAATACAAATTTTGTAGCTATAGTTAATGAAAACTTGAAAATGACAAAGTGTACAATTTGAGAAATCATGAAAGCAGTTAACTTTTGGACATAGGATACCATAATGACCAGGATGCAGCTAACATCGGGCACACCTGTAACCCCAGTGCACTGGGGAGCTAAGGCAGGAGGATCACAAATTCGAGCCCATCCTGGGCAACTCAGTGAAACCCAGCATCAGAATAAAAAATAAAAAGGGGTGGAGATGTAGGTTCGTGCAAAGGCCTTGAGTTCAGTCATGAGCGAGTAAATAAATAAATTCCTAGAACAGAGCCCAAAGGGAACATGTGGGCTGTCGGTAGTGCTGCATACCTAGAACCAATTAGTGCTCACCCATGTAAGCTCACTCTCAGAATTCATCAGATATGCTCACGAACTTATGCACTTTTCATCTGTATGTGAAATTCATTTCATAGTTTGGTTTCTTTTAAAAATAAAAATTCATTTTTCTGTGCTCCAGAGGGTTTGGAGGTCTTTCCTGACATTGCTGTGTAAATAAGGCTTATGTCTAGTAAAATAAATGGACTTGATTATTTTTCATTCATGCTCACTATAGAAGTTTCAAGTTTGCTTCCTCTAGCAATTTCCCAGTGGTCTCAAAAAATCTGGGGTTTTAAAAGGTTCATTTCTTGACTTTTTATTGCTGATATTCTGAAAATAGGATAGAATTTGGTCCTGTACCCTGGGCATGAGATGTGTTTATTCTCAGAAAAGCTCCATGCTTACTTTAATATTTTATTGTCCCCTGCTTGAGACTTCTGATTTTTCCTCTGCCTTCCTTTTTCCCTTCCATCCTTCCTTCCTTCCTTTCTGTTTTTTTCAAAAGTGATGATATAACTTAAGATTTTTTGCTCTGAGCTACATCACTAGGCCTTTCTGTTTTTTATTTTGAGATAGGTTCTCAGTAACTTGTCTAGGCTGTACTGAACCTTGCAGTCCTCCTTCCTCAGCCCCCAGAAAGTGCTGGGCTTAGAGGTGTGCATCACCAAGCCCAGCGCCAACAATTGTTATTTTTGTATTTTTGTCTAAGTGAAATCGGATGAGTGGAGATAGTTGTAAGACAGTTCTCCATCTATGCTTGCTTTCCTGTCCACATGGCTCCTGACCTCGAGCACACAAGTCCTGTGCAGCCGTGATGTATAGGAATGCAGTAAAATACAAAGCATTGAAAATATGCGAGTTCTACAATTGATTAAGCAAGAGCATGGACAGCCCAGAGGATCCACTCTGTTTAGAGCAGAACTTGCATTCGGGAGAACACAGCCACATTCCTGTAGCCATGACTAAGGCATTCTAAGATACCCTTCCTCTGTCAGTTCCAGCTCTGAGCGCTGTAGAGAACAATAAGGAAATCCACAGTCCCACTTCCTCTCTTCACTTGTTTAATTGTCAGAATACTTAGGTAAATGCTTTGGTAAATGTAAAGTATAAAATAGGAGAAATAAAAACAAATGTTATTTTGTATAGCATTTCCATTTTTCTGGTGGAATAGAACAGATGGGAATATATGAGCTGTGAAATTCAAATTTGTCCTGGGTAATTTATGTGATTCCTCATACTAATTAAACACTCATGTTTGCATTTAAGACTATCATCAGATACTATAAATAGGAAATGTAAAATCCTGGTTTGTAATTTAAAATGATTTTTAGGAAAATAATAAATAGCAGATAAAATACAGTAAGGCAAGTAAAGATAGGGACTTGAAAAAAGGTAAGTTTTATATCTTAGTACTCTTGAGAGTGCTTTTTTCTTGCTTTCTGAATGATGCCCTGCATTTTCATTTTGCATTGAAAAATGAAAGCATGCAGTTGGCCGTGACCATATCCTTTCCTGGGACAGGTCTGGGATTCTTTCTTCTTAGGGAATTTCTCCCTTACCTAAATCATCAGACTGCTGAGGAGCCTCAAGACTATTTACGGGGGCAACAAAGTTGAGTTCTCCTTTCCATGAAGATTGTGGGCACCGGCAAGGTTTTAGCTATTTAGACACACACCCATGCTGCTTTGGGACCATGTCTGGCCCGTAACATCCATGCAGAAGCACAGCACTGACTCCTTCGGCGATGCCCAGAGACCTCTCTTCTTCTCTGTCTTAGCTATGGTACTCATGAGTTTAGTTATTCTGGCTTTGTTTTGCCTCCTATCACATGACCGTTTCCCTGACATGAGACTCTGCTAACATTTTTTTCTGCTGTGATCTCCAAAAGTCTTTGTCATCATTCTACAGTCATCAAATACTGTTTTGATATTCCTCTAGGTTTAGAGAATACCAACTCAACGATACCCTGTATCCATTTGTCCTAAACTTTATAATACAAACTTGAGTTAAAAATTGCCCACCATTTATTCTACCCTAGAATTTTCATATTTCCCATAGAAATTTTGTTAGTAGACCAGTCCTTAATTGAATTCATTATAGATTACCCTTAAATAAACATAATAGTAGGAGTAAATAACCTGTGTATCTATAGTATGAACTCACCACATTTTCCACTGCATTTCTTTTTATCCTGAAAAAAATCTTCAGATTTTTCTTAATTTTTTTTAATCCAATGTGATTTTATGTCTAACTGGATAAACTAAAACATTGTCTCTAATTTTGCTCAAAAGTGGCATTACAGAAAAAAATCACTACCTGGGAACATAGCTAAGTCAGGTGGGAAAAAAATCACTTTTCTGCCTTAGCTCTTTTTTAATGTGCATATACCTGAGGGAATTCCTGTGAAAGGGTTAGGGGGTATGCCATAATTTTTATGCCACATGCCAGGAAAATATTAAATATGTGTATGTTAAATATGTAGTAAGTTATGTTTAAAATAGCATTTGACAGAAGTAATGACTTACAACGGAATACAGAAACTCATTTTTCATTATTCGAAAGTCTTAATGTGAAGATTTCTGACTCAGTCAGGGACCCAACAGATCTGAAATCTTTTTACTTTTCTCACTCAGTGCGTGACAGCTACTAATGCATCAATTGTCATACACTTTGTTTGGTTTTGGATATATTGCCATCTCTAATGTAACTATGATTTACATATTTATTTATATTACCAAGAAAACAGAGGAACAAACATCACATAGGCAATTTATGTCTAGCACATCGTAACCATTGGTATTTTTGAAATAATTTATTTGATTGACAAAGGCATTGTTTATTATTGTATGCAAATGTATACACTATTGCTTTTCTTAGAATTGTAAATTTTACCTATAGACAGTCGGCATCTTAAAATCATTAGTACCAAAATTAGTTAATTATTGCAAAATTGAAAATCGATAACAGTCAAAATAAAAGAAATAGAATCTGTGTCACTTTCCTTGGATCTTTTAAATTTTTAAATATGTACTTTTTTGTTTCAACACGGAAAATCTGGTGAAAGTTCAATTATTGGTTACACAAATAACACCAGTCAATGAAAATATGTATTGCAATAATATGCAAACATTTAAAATAGAAGTAAAAGAGCCTTCTATCCACAGGGTAGGAAAGTGAAGAGACAGATTTTGGAATGACAGCAGTGGGTCATGGCTGTGGCTACACCCGGCCATGTGGTTTAGAAGCTTTTGACTCTGGTCCATGGGAGGAGTTTTGAAAGTTTTGAAGAAGCTAGAGACACCTTAGAATGCTGACTCTTCCAGAAGAATTTCAGCAGATATTTTGTTTTTTAAAAAACAATGGGTTTTCTGGGATAGGGTTTCACTATGTAGCCCAAGCTGGCCTTGATCTTGTGGTGATCCTTTGCCTCAAACTCTCAAGTGCTGGGGTTACAGGCAAGCCACACCATGCCTGGCTCAGCAGATATTTTCTAAGCTTTGTTTGTCAGAATGGATTAAGACAGCCACATACAGTTGCAAAAGAGGCTAGTAAATTTGTTAGGTTTTTTCACAGTAATGAGGAAGGGAGAGTGTTTTTGTTTGTTTGTTTTTTGGTACCTGGGATCAAATTTAGGACCTTGTGCTTCCAGGCAGTCATGGTACAAATGAGCTATATCCCTGGCCCATGGAGAGTGTTTTATAAAGAGCTACACAAAATAAAAGAGAAAAAGAGGAAGACAGGGGAGAGAGAGAGAGAGGGGTCGGGGGGAGGATCTTGAAAGCAGCTACCAAAAAACAAGACTCATTATATATTGGGGTACAACAATAGGACTAAATAGCAATATTTTAAAGGAACATAAAATACCTAAAATAAGTTTGAGCAAAAAAAAAAAATAAAAATAAAAAGAAGACCCATGTCCTGTGAGAGAAAAATGTAAAAACTCAATGCAAAGAATATATTTTTAAGATACTAAAAGAAACAATTCAGAATTTTATATTTAGTGAAAGTACCCTTTAAAAGTATGAGTAAAATAAAGCCACATTCTGAAAAACATAAACTGAATTTGCACTGCCAGGGCTTTTACCTAAGGTTCTGAAGGCTGAGGACAATGGTGCTGAATGCAAGCTTGAATCTACTAAAAAGAAATAGGACTCAGTTATAGTAATTATTTTATATGTATTTCAGTTTATTTAAATAACAAATGACTATTTAAAGCCAAAATGAAAAATCAATGTAGGATGGGAACTAATTTAGGCACATGAAAACTTTATGACCACAATAGCACAAATGACTGAATGAGGTAATTTACATTTTTGTGAAGGTCTTAAATTCTCTGTGAAGTATAACATATATTCTGAGCAGACTCTCAGTTCAACACACACACTGCAATCTCTAATGCAGTGGTTAGAAAACAATTCAGTAAAGAGTCCGATCATATTTTAAGCTTCATGGGCCAGATGACCTCTATTACCACTACCCAGCTCAGCTATTGTAGCACAAAATCTTCAGCCACAGATGACATAACAAATGGCCATGGATTTGAACCAATGCATTTTAATTTGAAATGTAGTTGGCAGTCTGGAGATGGCCATAAGGACATAGTTTACCAACACTGCTTAAAACAACCAAAAGCAGTAGGAGAAGTAAAAGGCCAAAAGATTTTTTAAATGTAGAAAAATTTTTAAATACTTTATTGATCCAAAAGTAAGCATAAAAAGAAAAGCAGATCAAGAAAGGGAACAATTGAAAATTAAACATAATCATGCTTAAAGCACATAATTTGTGCTTAAAACAAAACTATGTAAAAATCACAAAGAAATACCTTTGTAAAAAAAGGAAGAAATTGTCACTGATATTCTGCCATGAATATCATCACACTTACTTCTTAATTTATATCAAGATGTTCTGTATTTTTAATCATAAAGATATTACATACTATTATTCATTTTATTCCTATGTATTTTGTATTTTTGGATGCTATAATTAATGTCATTTAAAAACTTTATTTTCCAAAATGTTACTGGTGGTATACAAAATGCAATTAACTTTGTACAATGACCCAGGTTATTACAAACTTACCAAAATCATTTATAAACCATACTCAGGAGTGAAATATTAACATTTCTCTTTATTGATGATTCAATTTTCTAATATTCTGTTACATTTTTTGCTTGTATATTCATGATAGATATGGTCTGTAATGTTCTGTGTGTGTGTATATGTGTGTGTCATTTTGACAGGTTTTGGTATCAGGACAATGCTGCTTGATAAAGCCAATTGAAAACTATTTTTTCCAAACCATCCATTTTTCTAAGATTGAGATTGGTCTCATTTCTTTCTTAAATATTCAGTAGAATTCACATTTAAAACTACTTGAAACTGCAATTATATTTGTGGTAACATTTTGATGTACAGCTGCTCATATTATTTATTAAAATCTTATTTGTAAATATGACTATATGAATGTCAAAAGTATATTGAAGTACACAGCAATATATGCAAAAATCTTTACATGTTTGACAAGTCAAAATTTATCACTGAGAGTGGTAATAGTTTTTATCCTAAAAATTTAAGTGTGATATAAAGAACATTGGAAGCAAATAAGTAGAACAAGATAGTAGAATGAGACTCTTCAGTGTTTGGGCCCTGCTGAAGCATCAAGCTGAAGAAATATCCACATACAGATACACCTTTACAAGAGCTAAGGGATCAGGTGAGAGATCACAGCATGTCAGTGAAGCCCAGAAATCAGGAAAGATACATTGAGGAAGGTAGGAAGGAGAGTTTTACATCATCTGCATCACTCATTCTCCAGCATGGGCAGCACAACAGGGAGGAACATACCTTCTTTTTCTGTTAAAGAGAAAGAGCACTTGATCCAACAGAGTCTTCCCCAGTAAAACCTAGTACCGGCCTGTGCCCCAAGTCCACAGATTCCAGGCCGTTCTCTGTAGCCTCAGCCTACATGTTCAAGTTCATCCTAACCTCAGCTAGATCTTACAACTCCAATTGCCAGATCACCTATGCAAATTCAGTCCCCAGGTCTGTTCCAGTCCCAGGCCAGCCAGAGCAGCTCTAGGTTTTAAAACTGCTTGGCATGGGCTGGGGATTTAGCTCAGTGGTTTCGCCACCTGCTGTGCAAGCGCAAGGACCCGAGTTTGATCCCTGGTACCAAAAAAATAATAATAATAAAATAAAACTGCTTGGCAGGTGTCCCAGGCATCAGACAAGCCAGCAGCAGAACTCTACCAGCAAATCCACCCTTAAACTTTACCAGATGATTTGCCTAGAATCTCTTGGACAGGCTGACTGGTAAAAGGCTTTGCCAAGAAAATAATCTTCAAAGACAAAAAATAAGATCTCACTTCTTCAAATATGCAAATATCAATATAAGGCAATAAGAAACACAAAAAAGGAAAGAGAAGTAGCACCACAAAAGGATCAATGTAATTTCCCAGTGGCTGAGGTAAAGATATGTAAATATGCAATCTGCCTAACAATTCAAAATAATTGTATAAACGAAGTCAAGGGAAAAATCACAAGAAAATATATAGGAACAATTCAATGAAATTAGCAATAACTGAGAAAAATGGAAATTTAACAAAGAGATTGAAATTAATAAAAAGAAATGAAATAGAAATTCTGGAGCAGAATAATACAGTGAATGAAATAAACAATGCAACAGAGAGCACGAACAACAGAATTAGTCTGCAGAGGAAAACATCTTTGAACACAAAGACAAGTAATTTGAAAATATATGTGAAAAGAGAAAAGGAATGAACAAATCTCAGAGGATAGTATTAACAGAGCAAATAAATGGGATTACATCAAAAAAGAAAGTTTCTGCACAGGAAAGTGAACAATCAGCTGAGTGAAAAGACAACTAACAGTGTGGGTGAAAGTATTTGCAAAACATACATCTGATAAGGAGTTAATATCCAAAATATATAAAGAACACAAAAAACTCAATGGTAGGAAATCAAGTAATCTGATTGAAAACTGGGCAAAGAATAGCTGTTTCTCAAATGAAGATATACAAATTACCAAGAGCCATATGAAGAAATGATGAACATCACTACACATCAAAGAAATGTAAATCACAAACACAATGAGATTTGACTTTGCATTTGTTAAAATGGATATTACCAAAGAGATGGAAGATAGTGAGTGTTGGAAAGCACATGGAGAAATGGAACCCTTGCAAGCTGTTGGCAGTCACGTAAATTAAGATAGCCAATGTTGAAAACATTGGAGATTCTTCAAAAAATTATAAACACTACTGTTATATGAACTTACAATCCCACCACTTGGTCTATGTCCATGGGAAATGAAATCAGTATGTGGAAAAAGTATTTGTGCTCCTATGTTTATTGCAGCACTTTCACAATAGCCAAGAAATGGAATCCATCTGTATGTTCATCAACTGATGAAGGAACGAAGAATATATTCACAAAGGAATGCTATTCTACCTTCAAAAAGAAGGGAATCCTGTCATGTAGGACAACATGGATAAACCTGGAAGACATTTTGTTAAGTGAAACAAACCAGGTTCGGAATAACATACCACATGATCTTACTCCTATGTAGGAATAAGAAAGACTTGAACTCATGAAAGTACAGAAGAATGGAGGTTGCAGGAAAAGGACAGGGGAGGACATTGAGGGATTATTCATCAAAGAATTGACCAATTTCAATTACAGAGGAGGAATAAATTAAATAAATATATTGTACAATATGGTGACTATAGTTAATCCAGTATTTTTGAAAATTAATAACAGATTTTAAGTGTTCTCAACAGAACCATTATTATGAGTGAAAGCATATGTTAGTTCAATACAGCCATTTCTCAATGTATACATATTTCAAAAAAACATTTATTATATAAAAATGACTTTTAACTTGTCAATTAAAATGTTTTTTATTTAAAAATTTGGAAAAATGGACCCAGGAGGCAAACAGAAAAACCACAGAAATAAAAACAGCCAAAAGATGTGAAAAGCAAAATATTATTTATATACAAGGAAATAGAAATGTGAGCTATAATGGGATAATGATTTTTTTTCAAATTACCATCATGTAAGCCGTCACACTCCAAGGTGGTGAGAATGAAGTGACTGTGCATTCTATTTTCTCCTTGATGTGGCAGCTTTATAGGAAGCAATACGGATATAATCAAGCAATACCTTTGATCTTGTAATTCTATTTCAAGAAATCAATGTGGGAACATAATTAGAGATATGGATAAAAAATAATATTGGAGAATATCCATTATAATGATGCTCATGATAGCAAAAAATTATAAACCATCAAAATTATGTCAGAATTGTCTTAATGTCTTAATACTGAGAAGGTAGCACACCAGGATGCAAATGCTTATAGTAAAGTTTTGGAAAACATAATGTTATGCTTAGTATCTAATTTCAAGTAGAATTTAGCATAATTAATATTGAATTGAGAATATGATCTCAATACTGAACTACTGTATATGTTTGAATATTAATGTGGTATACACCATACCTCTCTGACAACCTAAAATATTCATGTTTCATAATTTAAGGCATTTATGTGCTGGTTATTAAAAAGTTTTATAATGTAGGTTCATGTATTTATAACATTCCTTTTCTTCTTTTATACTTCTTAGGTTTCATAATTTTTCAATATAAGATGTGATTGTTTCTTAAAAGTTGTATAGGACTGTACATTAGCAAATCTAAAATATTATTTTCTTATTTTATTCTTTTTAGGAAATATTTGTAAGTAAATTATTCAAGAGGGATTTTCTTTAATTTACGTATTCAATTTAGAATATACTAAATTATGTTTTTATGATCACTTGAGCTTCTCTGCCCTAGGAGCCTGGGATGGAGGCAGGGAGTTTCCATCCGGGTTCTGGGATTGGCTAAACTTCTCTGCCTCAAACATTTATCTTGACTTTCCTATTAAAAATGTACCTTAAGATAATGGTTTATGATAGACTCCCTTTTGAGGTATACTGCATTCTAACTCAGGGATGGAACTCCAGACCTTGCGCTTGTGAAGCAGGCTTGGAGCCACTTGGATTTTGCTTCTTGACCCATTCTGCCAGTCTATTTCTTTTGATTGGTGAATTGAGACCATTAACATTGATGGTTATAACTGAAACATATTGACTTGTCATTGCCATGACTTTTTCTTTTTGTTGGGTCCTCCCCCTTTATATTTAATTTCTTGTCATGCCAGATGGGTTCATTCTGCTTTGCTTCCTAGGGTTGTTATTCTCAATATCTGTTCCTAGGATATTGTGTAAAATGTTTTGGATTGGTGCTTTGGTATTCACAAAGTTCCTAAGGTGCTCTTTGTCATGAAAGTATCTTATTTCTCCATCCATTTTGAAAGATAGTTTTGCAGGGTACATCAATCTGGGTTGGAGGCTGTTTTCTTTTAGGGCTTGGAATATGTCACTCCAAGCTCTTCTTGCCTTGATGGTTTGTGTTGAGAAGTCTGCTGTGATTCTGATGGGCTTTCCTTTGTACATGATTTGTTTCTTTTCTCTAACTGCTTGTAGAATTTTGTTCTTCTGTTGAGCTTCTGGAATCTTAACAGTTATATGCCTATGTGTAGATTTGTTTTGATCAAGACTATTTGGAATCCTGTATGCCTCACTTATCTGTATGTCAAGCTCTTTTCCCCTGCTTGGGAAGTTTTCTGCCATTACTTCTGCGAAGAGTTTTTTTAATGTCATCTGCACTCTCTCCTGTTTCTTCATTGACTCCAATCAGTCTTATGTCATTCTTCTTTGCATCATCTAGCACTGCTGGATTGATTTCTTGTGTTCCTTTATAATTTTGAAGCAGTTTTTCTTTTCTTGGGCATTAGTTGCAATCTTATCTTCTATATCTGAAATTCTGTCCTCACATTGGCTCATTCTGCTGTGTAGACTTTCAGTGGAGTTTTTCATCTCCTGGAAATCTATTTGCATCTGTTTTGTGGAATCCATTTTTTTCCTATGTTGGGATTCCATCATGTTCCTCAGCTCCTCTCTTGATTTATTAATCATGTCTTGCACTAGGAGCACAATTTCTCCTGTTATCTGAGAAATTATTTCTGATTTCATTTTTTCCAGATCCCCTTTTTGTTGCCAGTTCAGTGGGTCCAGGTGGTTGAGTATCAGAGTGTTCCATCTCATTTCCCTTTGGGGTTGCTGTAGGTGATCTGGAAGTCTGGTTTTGAGACTTATTTATATGTTTTCTCATTTCGACTGGGGCAGGGGGTTGTTAGTGTCTGCACAGATTACCTCCTCTGAGCTGGGAGAGGTGGGACAGGGGCCGTGAGTGGCAGTAGGGATTGTGTCCCTGAAGCCCCTTCCTCTGGGCTGGGAAGGGTGGAACAGATGGCGGCCCAAGAGCCCCTTCCTCTTGCCTGTGAGTGGTGGGAGGGATGGTGGCCGGGAAGCCCCTTCCTCTGGACTCAGAGCAGTGGGACGGCGGCTCGGAAGCCTTTAGTAAGCAATTTGATCCAGATTAAAAAACAATGTGATTTAGAGTTACCCAGAAAGATTCATTCTTAGCAGTTATTATGTGGATTAAAATTGATTTAAATCCAGCAAATTCTTTGAAAATAACTTCAAATACCAAGAGAAATCCAGATTTATTTTGAAGTGATTCATATAAAATGAACAGCAGCAGAAGACTGGCTCTTATAATTTTTTTCTGCTAAACATTATAGATCTGAATGATATGTAATTAATCATCTTTTAAAAGCTTTCAGAAGATTAAAGAGAAATAACTTAGAAGCCAAGTTTTCTCCCATTCCCAAAATGGAAACGTATGCGATATGCTTTAATGCAGAAAATGCACCAAGCGTGACAGATGGGGCATCAGAAAGGCTCTGTGTAACAGCCAGCTGAGAAGGAGTGTGGGCAGCCAGCATCTGGCAGTCTCCCTTAACATTTCTCAGCTTTGTAATAAGTTGTGAAATGCAGATTAAATAATATAGAGAATAAAACCTACTGTAAGAAAATGTAATTTAATTCAACTAAATCAGTTAAGCTATCAGTATTCTTATGATTTGTAAACACTTTTCACTTTTACTATGATAGTGTCTATTGTCAATGCTTTTTCACTCTAATTGTATTTTAAGAAGTTTGTAGGTCCTGATTCACCATATACCAAAGAAATAGTGAATTTCATAAACTCTAGGTCCTAAGGGCACCACCAAGAAAATGAAATGTGCTTTCCAGGAAGCTCCTTCTATGCAATTTGCAGATTCAAGTCAAAGAAAGTTTGTACTTAGGCTTCTGTCAAATGGCCTTCATCACTAAGCAATGACTTTGCTGAGAAATGGTATGAAAATTGTATGACGCTCAATATTTCCTGTCACTTAGCAATGCTCCTAAGGATATTTATCTGCTTCCACATGGGAGTGTTTTCTCATCAAGTAGCAAAAAGTATCACTAAATTTGACTTGTTGATCTTAATTTTTATGACCTTCCTCCTCTTCTTTTTCCTCCCTTCCCTTTCTCCCTTTTTCCTTCCTCTCCCTCCTCCCTCTCCCTCTCTTTCCCCCTCTTCTTCTTTTTTCAATCCATTCCTCTCTCTTGTCTCCATTTCTTTCTTTCTATGAAGAAGCCTAGAGCCAAAACTGAGGTGTATCCTCAGCAACTTGATGGGGTTCTCCATTGTGCACATCTACCTGTATTGTGCTCTCTGGCTTTGATGTTTGTATCATATTCTTCTTCTCATCATGTTAACTTACTATATATTTTGAGTTTGTATGCTAATTCAAATCACTTAAGAAACAAAGCTGGAAATAAATAAATAAATACATGAGTATTCTACAGTGTGGCAAGACTACAGGCACCAAGTTGTCCCCACTCATAGTAAGGACCAAATCTTGGGGACCAGTTGGTTATTGTGGTCTATGGAACCAGGCTCTTGCTACATAAAAACAGCCGAAATAACAGCTTTATTGTCCAAGCAGTTCAAAAATGCTCCCATTTTGTTAGGAGTATAGAATTGCCATTAACGAAACTAAATTCACAGGCTTGAACCTGTCATGTCTATACTACTTGACAAGAAAAACTGTAGAATCCTACTACCAAATGCTTCTCACAGGGGGCTTTAACTTGGCTTTCTGGAAGAAGGTAATTGACTAAAACCAACTTGGACCTTCACACCTTCACATCTATTGTTATTTGTTCCAATCATTCTTTAAATGTGTATGGAATTCCTCATATAACTTGCTTTGGAAACAATTTAAAAGGTGTCTCACTTAATTTGCTCAGAATACATGACAGAAGATGTATTAAAATTGGAAAGAATTAAGAATTATTGAATATATTATAGAATGATATTTTTATTATTGCCAAGTAATTATGGAAACAAGTTCACATGCACAGTGTCACATATAAGTTTAATCATATTCAAACAAGTATTTTAAGGTTTAACGATATAGAGCAGATGTATTTTTCATGCATTGAAATATCTTATTTTTAGATGAATCATGTTATCCCTGTTTCCATTGTATGTACTACTTTGTTCACAAATATTTCTATCCTTACTGATTCAGTTAAATTATATCACAGCCTCATCTGAATTGCCTTCAAAAGTCAGATTTAATGCAGATTGAAAATAATAATGATAATTTTTATTTTATCATGACGATTTCTGCCTTTGAAATCTGCTGAAAAACACTTATGTGACTATCTTAATTATCTTTCTAAAGACTTATCCTGGTATGAGACGTATTATGCTAAATGAGGTTACATGGGATTTTCTCTGGAGTATTCTACTGCTGTGTCCTAAAATAGAAAGCTTGGCAGTATTCCTAGAAATAAGACTGCAGGTGGGAGCAGGTGGATTCATAAAAGGAACTGGGTGTTTATGGGAAAGAGAGCGTCCAAGGATAACTGTCGTTAAAACACTTCTGCATGTTTTTCATGTCACTCTCCCTTCACTGTCTAGGAAGCCACACAAAGACTTTCTGTTTCATGGAATCAGACTCAAAATATTTATCAAGCGTTGCTAAAACCATGCACACCACTGGCTGAATGTCTAGACAGGAATAATTCATATTTAAAGTGAAGGATAGCTCAGGGTGAATTCTGAACACGGGTGACTGGTTGATTAAATGTGTGTAGGTGTTGGGATATTTAAATTACATGAAAAAATATCTCCTCGGCCTGCCTTACCCTGAAGATCCCGTTTCTATCACATCTTACAGAGTTCCACTCATTATTCCCAGTCGGAGATTTCACCTCTGTCAAGTTAATCTGCCTCCTGCCGTCCACACAGATTTGCCTTTCTCTTCAGGACCTCTCCCACGATCTGGTTTAAGTGAAATTCTCCTTCCACAGCACTTGGCTAAGCATTTCACCAGCTTCCTTCAGAATGCATTCTCTATAACTGACCCTAGATGAAGAGTTGCCATAATCATTTCCTTTTTATTCTGTTCATCTCCACCACGAAGTTATGCTCATCACTCCTAGGAATATGGAATGTGATCTGCCAGTAGGGAGAGTGTTGGCATTTTAAAAAGTATATTACAGCAATTTCCCTCAAATACTCCTCCTTGCTTCCAAACACACTTAGCCCACCATTCCTGCCACTTTCTGAAGCAGTTCCTGTTGTCTTCTTTTGTGAGTGTCTTCAGTTGCTCAGTCAGGACTGCTTTGGTGTCCTAAATCAATTCAAAATGTTTAACTTTTCTGGTCCTTTTGGCTTTAGGGAAGAGCCAGAAGTCACATGGTGCTAGATCTGAGGAATAAGGTAGCCAAGGGCACAACATAAGGTCTCCACAAGCTTGCCTTTCTGTTGCTGCATGGCCCCCGGGACAGCATTCACTGTACTTTTGCCCACACCTGATAGACACTGACTAAAGAGCAGTCCCAGAACTGCTTCAGAAAGTGGCAGGAATCATGGGATACATGTGTCTGTGTCAGGGGGAAGTATTTGGAGGGTAATAATGGCAATGTGCTTTTTAAACTGCAATAGATTTTTAAAATTTGAACACTCACCATACATGCTGATCACAACATAGGTTGTTCAGTGCATATTCTCTGTGTGTGTGCTTCTTGGCTCTTTTATATTAAATGTTTCAAAGTCTGAAAGTCAAATGGAGTTGCTGTGTGTAATGGCACAAACCATTATTTTAGCTTTACATAGGAAATGACCTTCAAATATTTAACATCCCTTTTCTTATTGGCCCTTTAAGTTGAAACAGAAATGGAAGACACTAGGATGGAAAAGTTTTCTGGATTGTGTAACTTCAGAAAGCCTGTGTTAATTGGTATGAGGCTGTTTGCTCCACAGCTCCTGGAAGCCTGCTATAAATGCCTTTTTCAAGGGTAGATACAGTACCTAGTATTTTCTAAACTTATATGACCATAAAATTATATTTAAAAAGGACTTTTCAAAGATCACCAGATCACTTCAGAAAATGTTATCTTAGGTAGCTAAATACGGTCTCTCAGTTTAAGCTAAAATCTATACTTGCACAATAGTGGAAATAAAATTTAACATATGCTATGGTCTTTCTGTATACTCAGTTCCTTTTTAAACATCTCATTTTGTACAGAAATCTAATGAAGTTAATGGTTAGCCCAAGAAAACTTGCCTCAGAATTTTTAAGAGATTTACTAACTCCTAACACCTAACGATGATAATGTTAGTTCTCAACCCACAGCCATTAAACTCAAACCAGTGTTCCTGTACATGAAATAAATCCCGTGTGAAAAGTAATGCAAAACTCATCATTCATAATGATTAAAAATTAAATCATTGCAATTAAGATAGCTCAAAGGGTTTATAGATCTTTAGTTGATTAGCTTCAGTGATTTTAAAAAAATTTTCATAAGCAAAGTTTTTTGTTTTTGTTTTTGTTTGGGGGGGTGTATTTTTGTACTAGAAATTGAACCCAGGGCCTTCATACTGAGCTACACTACAGCCATGTTCTGTTTTTTACTTTGAAATAGGTCCTTGCTAAATTGCTAAGTTGCCCAGGCTGGCTTTGACCTTGAAATCCTCATAACTCAGCATCTTGAAGTGCTGGAATTATAAGTGTGCACCACCACATCCAGCTGTCTCTCATTTTTATTGATGAGAAATTACTTGTTCACCTTAAGCTTTCTCAAAAGCTTACTATAAAATATGCAGTGTTCTGAGATTGCTAGTAATATCTTAATCAAACACATCAAACTTAATTTTGTATACTGCTAGCATATGTTCACTGTAGTGTATCACTCAAATAAAACATCTAATATGACTTACCAACTAAATATAATGACTATTTTAGTAAGAGAAATTCACTGATAAATATCTTTCACATGATCATATTTGGTTTCCTGAAAAGACATTTCTTATTAGCAAGATTTAAAAGTCAGGTAGATACGGTTGTGGGTCACCTTCTGAAATGTCAGTCCCGCCTTTTTAAAAATCCCATTTCTGACCAAGGATAGAGTCCCATTAGATCCCTTGGTTGTTTGAATTCCTCCTTCTCCTGAAACAGATGAGACAGTCCACAAGATACTAGGACAAACTGCTACCCGTCCACCCCGGGGTGTGAGATGTTCATCACTGAGGCTGTGAAGTTCTCCCTGAGAGGTGGTTGACACCATGGACAGCGCATCTGCGCGGCCTCCGCTCTTCCCCAAAGCAGTGGTTTCCCTGTTGGCTATGCAGCAGTGCTTCTGTGAAGCCCTGGAGGGTGTCCTGTCTTGTTGCTTGGAGTGTTGTATCTTCTTTAACAGGCTGGGAACTCCTGTCAAGTGAGAATCATTGTTTATTTTCTCTGTAAAACTTAAATGACCAATAGATACCTTTCTCAAATCTTCCTTCTAGTTTTCTTTGGTCATTTGGGCTCCAGAAAATTCCCAATGAATATCAATAAAGACATTATAAAGTGCAAGTAATATTTCATTTTAATTAATACCATTGTGATATGTAGTTGAAGCTATTTCTACATCTTGAATGTAGTGTATATTCTAATACTAATAGTGCAGTGTGATATGATGATAACTAGCCATTTAATAATCTATATGTTAAACTAAGGCAACATCAATCTATTCTAATGTAAAGTAAATGTAACATAGAATCAGTAACATGTGAATGGATGAAGAATGTGAGTTAATTCCTTTTCATCCAGTATCTTTAGTTTTGCACCAAATGTCTGCAGGTTAGAAGACCCTATTCTGCTTAGTGGTGTTGTGCCTGCCTCACAAGTGTAAGATTCTGAGTTCAATCCCTGGTACCTGAAAAAAACATAGGAAGATCCAATTCTGCCTACCCTCCCAGTGACAGGTTCCTGTGTTGTCACCACTGAGTGTTTTTATATTGCCACTGTCTTCCACCAGCAAGGACCCACCCACCCAGTGTAACCCTCAACATTTCAGGTCTCACTGGGGAAAGACTCCAAAGGGAACAGAACTGGAGCACAGAAGTTGCTAAGTGTTTTCAAGTCTGAGAAGTCGGTGTGTGACCACAGGCACTGGCAGCATGAAGTGGAACAGTGGACAAAAATAAGAGGCTTCAAACACAGGATTCATAGGGTTTGTTGAGTAATTAAATCTGTGATGTTTGAGAGTAGGAAGGGGTAAGTCTGGCTTTAGGTTGCATATTACAACTGGATGGGGAAAGTAGACTTTCATTAAACTAGAAATCATGAGAGCGACCATGGTGATGTTTTTCTCAGAGGACTTAGAACTCTGTAAAACAATGCTGTAAACTTGCCAGATAGATTGTTTACTACAATTACAAGTCCTGGGAGCTCCTCAAAAAGGGGCTGAAGACAAAGTGTGAGACTTATCAGGAGGTAGGTGACAGGTACTGTCATAGAAGGAGAACCTGGAACTGAGCAGTGTTTTGGCCCAGAACCTCTCTGACAACTGCAGACTTAAGAACAGGTGGATGAACAAGAGCCTGAGAAGAAGGTTGAGAAGGAGCAGCTGGAGAAATGGGAGACAGACCAGGAGCATCACAGTGCTCAAAGGATGGTTTGTCATCAAGGAGAATAGAGTTGTTGGCTGTCTTGCGCTTTTACTGTTACGGGATAGAAATCCCGCAAGAGTAGCGGCAGCTTCGAGTGGAGACATCTGGGAGCTCTGCAAGGCTGATCCCCTCTTCCCATTGCACAGGCCCAGAACCAACCACTTGACACAAACAGCCACGGGTCTCTTTCAAAACAAGTTTTTAAAGTCTTTGAAATAAAAAAGAAATTTCTAACAGGCAAATCTACCAAATCATGGCATTAGAAAATGTAGTTTGATCTCTTTCTTGATTTAATTTTATAACTGAATCATGAAAAAAACATGTTGCAGACATTCTGCACATTAATACATTTGGATTATTTTCTCTCAACCTTTGGAATCCTCAAACTAAACAAGACTGAGTTCACTGTTCACTTTGAAGTCACTGAATGATAAAATAAAGATGGGAAAAAATCAAGCATCCAAGAGAGAGGAGAACAGAGTAACATAAAGAAAATAAAGGCACTAAGGAAACAGAACTTTAAATTTAAATAAGCAAGGGGCCTAGTTCTAGTCTTTGGCTGGTTGAAATCCAGTTTTACCAACACCATTTATTGAACAGGCTATCTTTTCTCCAATGAGGGCGATTGGCTCCTTTGCCAAAGATGAGGTGGCTGAGTATGTCTGGAGTTGTTTCTGCATCTTCTAATCTATTCCACTGATTCTAGGGTCTGTTTCTTTGCCAGTACCATGCTGTTTTTATTACAGTAGCTTTGTAATATAGTTTCAAGTTGGGGATTGTGATACCCCCGGCCATGTCTCTGTTGCCCAGAATTGCTTTTGCTATTCTAGGTTTCTTCTGCTTCCAAATGAATTTTTTGATTGTTTTCTCTAGTTCTGTGAAGTATATTGTTGGAATTTCAATCAGTATTGCATTAAAGCTACATAGTAGTTTTGGAAGTATGGCCATTTTCACTATATTGATTCTTTCTACCCAGGAACAAGGGAGTGCAGACTGATGCAACCACTGTGGAAATTCATATGGAGATACGTCAAAGAACTAGGATTGGAGGTCCCATTTGACCCAGCTATTCCCCTACTGGGCATCTTCCCCAAAGAATTAAAAGAATCATACCACAGTGATATATGTGCACCTATGTTTATAGCAGCACAATTTGTCATAGCTAAGGATTAGAAACAGCCCAAGTGCCCATCAACTGGAAACTGGATAAAGAAGATGTGTTTTTTTTATAAAATGGAGCACTACTCAGCCATAAAGAATGAGAAACTAGAATCATTTATAGCTAAATGGATGCATATTGAGGCCATACTCTTAAGTGAAATAAATAGGACACACATGTGTAAATACCAAATAGTATCTCTAGTGTGAGAAACTGAAAGTGTAAATAAGGATGAAAATGATTAAAACAAATAATTGATAATTTGAAATAGGAAAAGTTCCAAAGGTGGAGGGGTGGTGGGAAGGGAAGAGAAGAGGGAAGAAAGGAAAGGAAAAATTATGAGAAAGAAAAAAAAATGGAAACAAAATCTATGTAAATAGGGAAGGGTTGGGGGTGAAGGGTGCATAGGTAATAGGGAAAAAAAATAAGAACTAAGATACATCATGTTCAGGTACAAACACCCAATGATAAATGTAAATGTATTGTATACCTAAAATGTACCAATTAATATATAAATTTAAAAAAATAAGCAAGGGGCCATCTGCCTTAGACTATCTCCATGTTTCAAGCTCCACTATAAATTGCATCCTAATTCAGAGGCTGTGTGTTCTGTAACAGAAAGCTAGATCTGAGCCAATCAGAGCAGCCATCCTTCTGCCAATCATGGACAACCACGTGATATAGACCAGGTGATTCAGACTCTGCCCCAATGAGGGAAACTTCCAGTTGAAGTGGTCCATTCGTTTCTGCATTTTACTTTCATTTTTTGAATGTAAACACTGTCTATAAACATTGCCAGGAGGAATTCTCAGAACCTCTTTAGGTTCATTATCATGAAGCATGAATCGTTTCTACTCAAATCAGCTTTATTACAACAAAATTTAGTTAGCCTAAAGATTATCTTCTGTAGGACACTCTGAAAAGCTAATAAGACAAATCACGAATTTTTATTTTTTTTAAAAAAAAACCCTCTTCTATGTGTAGTAAGCTAAGTGGAAGGGATTCATCTATGCAGTTTAGTTTGAATTAAATGAAATGAAAGCCACTAAGAAGAAAATATATCTCTATCAAATTTCTATCTAGTAAACAGTCAACTCTGATCTTAGGGGAATAAGCAACAATTATGAAGAAAATTGCTATGGAACAATTAATAATGCTATTAATTTCCAAAATGCTGAGTAAATGCTATAATCCCAAATTTACATCTGCTTGTGGTAGTGCAGTCAACAACCTAATAGTTTTTTAAAGACTTTAATCTGTAGCATTTAATAAAACTATTTTTAAAATATTTTCTCTATGTTTTGTTAACTATAAATATCAGGAGAGAAAAGTATGAATATTAATGTGCCCAGGAGTGTTAATATAAAACCTGCTATCCAACAAATTCAAATGGATCTAGTCTAAAATATTACAGTTTTTGGAACAAGTTTGGTATGTTATATTTTTAGAATCTATGTAAAACAGGTTCCATCATTTCTTAAAATATTTTGTATTCTAGGTTATTGGTCTATTAATAATTTTGGCACCAAATATTTTGTTTTATGCCTTTAATATTTTATCATTATCCTATTTTATAGGCAACATGAATTTTGGGATACTATTAGTTTAGCTGTTAGGTGATTCTCATAAAAACAAACAGTAAGAAAGTGTTTTCATACTTTCTTTCACTATATAGAAAATTTAAGTTTATCAAAAACTATCAATATCCGTACTTCATACACAGCAACCAACATGCATCGCTACAGTTCACACAGATAAAAAGTGTGTCCCTTGTCATGCAGCATATCGGGCTGGACTCTGTGAAAAAGGACTTAAGACATTATAGCTATCTACCAGGTGCCAGCCTATTTGGCAAGTTCAGAAATCACATGAACAAATCAGAATGGAAAACCTTAAATCAGGCTGGTGTAATTCCCAGAGATCTCTCAAACTGAGTCACATATTTTTGTTGTTCTGCTTTCAGTATTCTGACACTGATTAAACACACAGCCAGGGTCAGATACGACTTTTTTTAAATTGACAATGCACATACAGTGGTACCTTGGTCCACAAATGCTTTTGTTTGCAATTTGGTTCTCAAACCGGACAGTTGGGCAGAATTTTGCTTTTCTTTGCCAACTCTGCATGGGGTGATGAACAGGACCTCGGCCATCTTTTCCCACACAGGCACAAACACGGATCTTTTCTAGAATTGTAGAACAAATTAAGATTGTGAACCGAGGTACCCCTGTATTCCTCCTACACATATGTCCTTTGTGAAAGAAAATATATAATTTATAATTATACTTATATTCATATAAGTACAACTGTATGCACACCTTTAAATTTCAATGTATCACTTCCAACAATTCTTCTGTTTCTCTAGTGGGATTTTTCTCATTTTCTAATCAAGTTATGTCACGTCTTATTTTGGCTTCTTAAATCCAAAACCCCGCTGAGGTTTAGATCCCAACTCTCAGGTACTCGCAGTGTGTGGTACACACCGCCCCCTGCCAAGGGACAGTAGGTAAGGACTGTGTGAGTGAAAATGATCATAGTGTGTCGTGTGCATGTACAATTTGCCAATAATAACACTTGTTAATCTGTATAACAATTTTAAAAAGACCGGGGATGTTGCACATTCACTTTTTATTTCCACATAACATTTGTGTGAAATTAAAGTTACCTTTCTCAACAGTTGATACTCAATTAAGCCTTTTCTTTTTCCTCTCTCTCTCTCTGCTCTAGGAATTGAACCTAGGCCCTTCATACTGAGCTACATCCCCAGGCCTTTTTCCATATTTTTATTTTGAGAGAGAATCATACCAAGTCGCTAAGTTGCACAGGCTGGTCTCAAAGCTTGTGACTCTCCTGCCTCAGCCTCCCAAGTGCTGCTATTACAGCCACCATGGCTGGCTCTAACTTTTTCTTTCTAATCATAAGGCACAGAGGAACAGTGTGATAAATTTCATTACCTAAAATGAGAAACTCTTAGATTATATCATAGGGCCAGGGATTTAGCTCAGCAGCACTGCACCTGCCTCTCAAGCGCAAGGTCCCGAGTTCAATCCCTGGTACCAAAACAAAACAAAACAAAAAAAACTAAATAATATCATACACAAAGTACAAGGCAAGCAGTATATATAATACTTTGTAGATTTTTGCAGGTGAAATAAAATATTACAAGATCATAATGTTAAGTGAAACACACACACAACCTTAAATATCACACAATTTCTCTTATATGAGAAACCCAGAGTTAAAAATAATGAACAAAGTAAAAGATAGATAATAGGATGTGGGGAAGAAAGATCTTTCTCAAAGGAGAAGGGTACAGAGAGATGGAGCAAGGGAGAGGAGAAGGAGGGAGGGGCTGAGAAGAAGAACTTGGGCTGTGTTATGTACGCATCCCAGCTCTGCACAAGCAGTAGGAATACTACGTGCTATGAACGAACATGTAGAAAACCAAAGGAATGGCATCAAGAAATCGGGGGGGAGAGGAAGGGATGGAAAGGGAATTAAGCTGTGTTGTGTGCATGGACCACTTCCCCCAAGGAATTTTATACTAAACACATGCACATAAAATAAAATGTAAAAACAACTACTCTAAATTAGTAAGAGAAGCAATGATATTTCACTTGCTGTAAATACAGCTTGTTTGCATTTATCTTTATAAATATTAAATAATGATTTGTCACAAAACCAAATTATATCATAAACTTGAGTGGGATTCTTTTAAGTCGCTATAAGCCTTCATTTGCTCTTTATTTTGTTTGTTCTTTTTTTTTTTTCTTTTAGAATGGATCTCTTTATTTTCTGATTTATTTCTAAGAATTTCTGAAGTGTACCAAATAATTACTGAATGGCAACTAGTCCGATCACATTTCCAAAATGAATTGAACCTCTGATCCTTTAGTTTCATAAACTTTTTGTTATTTTTCTAAAAATTATGTTTTAAGAGTAGTGCTGGTAGTGGATGTGCTTGGTAAATCCAGTTGGAAATATTGGGTCATCTGGGACTAATATTGCAGAAGTGAATGATTTCTTTTTGAATTCATATCTTAAAAACAGGCGATTTCTTATATGAAAAAAATAGAGGACTTTCAATATTCAGCCTATTTTTCTTTATTCCTGCCTGTTTGTCTACTGTCGCTGCTCTTTTAGATGTTCCCTCAATATGTCCAGGAAATGGATTTACTTTGTAAGAGGCCTGTGGCAGAGAAAGTTCAAGTCCAGCAGCAAGGCTGTCTCAAAATAAAACATTTTAAAAAGGATTGGGAGATAAGGCTCAGTGTGAAGCCCCTTGGCCCAATCCCCAGTTCCCCAATACTGCAAAAATCAACAGAGAGAGAGAGACAGAGAAAGAGACTGACATGGAGTACACAAAGCCAAGGTTTCAACCCCTCTTACAAGGTCCACAGTGGGCCCGGCCACTGGGTCCACCTGATTATTTGTCTCCGTTGAGTGTGCAGAAGGGTATCTGACAGCTCAACCTGTTGACTCACTCTTTGATATTGACTTTCTCTGCTGGTCTTAGAGGGGCAGAGGTACTTTGGGCCTCCCTGACTGGACGTTGTCTGGTGAATGTGTTCACTTCTGCACTGGGGGAGGCAATGGTTGACACCAGCAGTAGATCAGAAAGGCTTCCCCCATGAGTCCTGTTCAGAGTGCCCCATTGCTCTGACCCAGCAAGACCGGAAGTCCTAGTGCAATATATGTCCTCTATTTTCTCTGCCTGGTAATAGGTAGATAGTGGAGGAGAAAGACATTTAAGAAGTATGGAGCCAGAAACAAGTATGTGGATTTGTTGTTTTAATTGGGAACTTAAAATTGTAAGTGGAGAATTTTTTTCTCATCATTGTCTACCATACAGTTTTTCTCTTGTCTAGAGTATGTTCAGTAATGTAACCCGTGCAACTGTCAATTCTCCGTACATGGAGATATTTTGAGAATCTCCTGAATGTACTGGGTCACTCCTGTGCCTGTTGGGGATGTACCCATAATAATTCTGCAGATAGAAGCTGTTGCCTCTAAATGACCCGGCAGGTTTTATTCACTTTGACCTGCATGAACTTGTGGCCCCTGTGATGTCTAACACATCTGTCCTCACAGTGCCACCTGAGCCCAAAGGAACTAGCAATGCAAACATGTGCTGGAAAGAACAACACAGCCATAAAAAGTGTCATTGATAAACTTCCTGTACATATTTACCCATGGGCCTACACATGCCATACGAGACTCACTTGGCTCAGTAACTCATTGTTCAATATGGCGGTGAGGCCACTAAAACATGTGTATTTCTTCACTGTATCACTTATATCCAGGTTAAGTTTACATGTGGTTCAGAATTATTGATCAAAACAAAGTTCAGAAAAACCATACATGTGCCTACTGAAATTTATATTGTTCACACGACTTTCTGAATTTTGCTGTGTGTAGTAGTTGTAAATTTTTAAGTCTATAATTTGTTGTGATTTCTCATTCGAAACATTCGCTTTTTTCTTAATTTGCAGTTTTTTTCTTGAAAAAATTACAAATCATAAAATGAACATTTACGTACAGGAATTTCTTCCAGATAACCAAAAAGTACTCTCCAGTGTTAATGAAAGCATTGTGAAAAGACACAGGGAAGGAGCTTACTTTTCAGAGCTTGAAAAAAACCTTTAAATCCCTTTGCTTTTTGCTCTTTTTTTCTATAGTGAATAAAGTGAATAAACCCTCACTACTTTTGATGATATATAATTTTCATAATAATTATAGTTAAGTCCCCTGGATACTTAAGTCATCTTTTTCCTCTCTTGTGGGTCTTCTGGAGGTGTGATCAGAAATTCAGCGAATGCTTCCTTTGGGTTCCATAATATTAGGATCTGCACTCCCCTCCTTGGCCAGGTCTGTCACTGCACAACTTCTGCATTCTTCCTCAAGGTCCAAATGACCTTGAAATCTAAACATCTTCAGTTGGTTCAGGACATTGAGGCACCTGGGCCAGCACAACTGAAGATATAAGAAGGCTCCCTGAACTCCTTCAGAAAGTGGCAAGAACTTTGGGATAAGTGTGCTCGAAGCTGGGGGAGTTTCTGAGGGGGACTAAAGGCAATGTATCTTTCACTGTCATAGTTTTCACACTAAAATTCACTGTGGTTTGGATCACAGTTCTTTGTGTGTGGGGTGTGTCTGTAGGGGGATGAGACAGGATTCTGCTTTGTAGCTCAGGTGGGCCTTGAACCCACTATGTAGGTTGGTCTCAAACTCCCAGCAATTCTCCTCCCTCAGCCTCCCAGCGCTGGGATTACAGGTGCATGCCACCACACCTCGCCATTTCACAACTTTTATATGTGTTTAGGTGAGTAATGTTTGTGAGGGAAAGCTGTTTAATAATATGCATTCAGAAGTAATTGATGCATTTTTGGAATAATCTGTGAGCTCCTGTCTTAGTGACTCCAATTTATAATCAATATCACCCAGACTGGTGATGAAAAGAGAAGAACATTTATTATACATTTGATATCTATTAAAAAGGAAGAGGCCAGTTGCCTCTAGGAGATGCTTAAACAAGGTCACGTTTCTGGTTTCATCTTGTATAAACTATTCACACCTGCTGGAAGAATTTTGATTACTTTTTTCTATTATTCTGAATAGAAACAATATTTTCCTTTCCCAATATCTAGAAAGAGCAATGCATGTGTTGTAAATCACAGTACCCAGTAAGATTCTTAACACAAGTCTTGTAAATGAGTCACAAGATCCAATTCCATTGTTCACTCTGGACAAATCTGAACTAGCAGCCGTCCATCAAATGTGACAATCTATACTGTGTACTGTGAAAAGGGGAAAACAGGCCCCTCTAAATATCCTTATCTGCCTCTACAGAGTTCATTGAAACCATCAAACTGGTTGCAACTCTGTTTTCACAGTAATGAAGAAAACCCCCTGAGCTCTAAGTTCTCATATCTGCTACTCATACAGCGTGTTAGGTGCACTGTGTCTCTGAGCATCCTGATAAAACCTTGCAGTGTAATTTAGCTATTGTCTGAAGTGTACAAACCATGGGAGCCACACTTGGAGACACATCTTGGCTTACCAGTTGTTACCCCAATGGTGTAATAAAAATGCCAATTCTGACATTCTATTTGTTAGCCGCACAAGTTTGAAAGAAGAAAGAAGAAAGCATTTGGATTTAACTTCTGTCCCCTCTGGGCTCACTTGCTGACCAGCGTTAGATTTACCTCTGCTGCACACTAAGCCCTACAGATGGTGTGGTGTGTCTGAGGAAAAGAAAAATTTCCCTTCAGATTAATTTTTAAAACCAGGTTATTCAGAAAAGGTTTGAAGGAAAGATTGACTGGCCAATTCTGCCATAACACAATGCTTATCTCCCCAGCAGCTCTGGTGGAAGCAGAGAACCAGCCACAAACCGCAAGCTCCATACAAGCCCAGCGAGCCCGGGCTGCTGCTCGGGACCACAGCAGTTTCAAGGGACAGACTGATACCACCTGGCTGGCGGGAGTCCTCCCAGGCCCAGGCTGGGGTTACACCAAGGAGAAAGACACGGGAGGCGCTTCAAAGAGGCATGGTAACGTCAGGGGCCAGACGCCATAGCGTCATGACTAACGTTGAGTCAGCTTTGTGTGTCACTGTTACAAACCACTGCAACACTGGATACAAAGCGGAAAAGACTCAGTGGTGTCCACTGTGTCGAGAGTTCCCTCTCAGGGTCAGTCAGGTGAGGGCAGAATCCTCCATGAGGAAGGAGGCCCCGCTCCTCTCTGAGGAACACCCAGGACACCAGCCCTCCCACCAAGCCCCGGGGTCACCCCTAGCCCACCCTGGGAACCAAGTGTTCAACACATAGCCCTTTGGGGGACATTTACTACCCCAACTCCAGCACAAAGCTCTTTGTTCCTCCAGAATTATTTGGCTATTTTTATTAAAGTACTGCTAACTTTCAGCTCCTTAGAGGGTAGATGGGGCGTTTATCCCCCATTCCAACCTACCATATTGAAAAAAAAGTCAGATCAAAAAGCTCAAATTTTGTCTATTTACTTGACATTAAATATTTATTATTAAATAGATAATAAAAGTTATTCAACCTATTATATAAGCTCAATGAAGTGCAATTCTTTGAAATTTCAGCTGATAAAACAGCATGTTACATGAAGATGCTACCAGGACGGGTGAAAAAACTTGGGCTAATGAAATAACTCAGCCAACATTTTTTCCCTCAGGAGTCTTAATTAGCTAAGGGAAGATGAAAGCATCCTAAGGCTGAGTGCCGTTTTGAGTGGTATTTGCTGGCTTCACGACACACTTTTCATTTGTTTGTTTACATATTTATTCGTGCACTTATTTGTGCAGTGCTGACAGGGAAGCCATGCTTCACTCAGGCAAGGCAAGCGTTCTACACTGAGCTGCACCCTGCCTCTCGCTGTGCTCTTGTACCCAACTTACCCAAAGCCGGGTGCCCTTGCTTCACATTTCCAGTCAGTTCTCTCACCTTGCACCCTTCCCTTCTCACCAGTGAAATGTAGCAGCTAGCATTTCCACTCTGTTAAGCAATCACTTAGTCTTTTGGAAAGATAACACAGTTATAGATTTAAATTTGGGCTTTTTATTTTTTGGTTACTGGGGTTTTTTAAAATTTGTTTTTAAATGCTAAATCAGCAAATAATTTTGAATCACCCAGAGTGTAGATTTCTTAGAATAACTAAAATAATCAACTAATTATTCCTATGGTGAAAAATGAAAGAAACATATACATGTGTCTCAGTCCTCCAGGCTGCTATAACAAATACCCAAACCCAGTAAGGCATAAACCTCGGGAATTGATTCCTCACAGTTGGATGCTGGGAAGTCTAAGATCAAGGTCCTTGATAACCCTGTGTCTGGTCAGAGCCTGCTTCCTACCTCACCTGGCTCCCATGAGTAGGAGTAGCTAGTTTCCTGGACTCTCCCTTACAAGGGCACTAATCTCACTCACAGAAACACCACCCTCATGACCTTACCACCTGAGAACACACATCCTCTACCATTGCTTTGGCGGTTAGGGTTTCAGTGTAAGAACTGAAGGGGACCAAACATTTAAATTGCAGCATTGTCATACTGTGTCTAGCTATTTTAAATTAAATCCAGGTTATAAAAAATACAGCAATTTAAAAACAAAAGCGTACATCTGCTTATTTATTTATAGCTTTGCTTTTTGAGACAAGGCCTTCCTTTGTAGTTCAGGCTGGGCTTGAACTCACTCTGTAGCCCAGTGGCCTTGAATGTGTAGCAATGCGCCTGCCTCAGCCTGGGGTTACGGGCATGTGCCACAACGTCTGGCAAATGTATACAACTTCAATGAGTAACATTAGGAATACATTGCTGATGAAGTATTCTTAGGTCATCAGCTTTCTGAGTACCCATTTATCTTTCAGGCTAACAGTAGGAAATGTCCAGTGAAAATCCACTAAGCAGGATTGATGGCAGAAAAGGGTTCTTTTGTGCTACTGTCTCAGGGAAGATGGGGGCAGGTTGGAGCCATGAAATATGGAGCCACCTTCCAGAGGCACACAGTGTCCCCATCCCACGCCTCTCCTGCACCCTTGTCACAGCGTCTCCTCCCTCGCACCATAAATGTCCCCAAGGCCCACATGCTAAAGGCTCTCAGCCTTGTGCTCCAGGGAGGCAGAGCCTTTAGAGAGACTTTAGGTTATTGGAAGCAGACCCTTAATGGGACTGAGAGCCTCCGGCCCCCCTCTCCTGACCAGGAACCAAACGGGCTTCTCTAACCCTGGTTCTCATTGTGATGTCTTTGCCCAACTCAGGCCAAAGCAATGGGCACATTAGTCATGAACCACAGCCTCCTATGATGTGAGCCAGAATAACCCTCTCCTCTTTTAGGCTTATTTATCTCAGATAAGTGTTATGGCTCACAGAACCCTGACAAACTCAACCTCTGTAAGGATAAAGGCTTTCGGTAACTTTCTCAGGAGTTACAATGTTCAATTACAGAAACCAAGGTGAGTATTGCCCGTCCCTTATGGCATGAGGCATTACTATCCACGAGCAGCAGAGCGAAGACAGAAGCACATTCTGGTTCTGTCTGCAGCAACAGAGCCAAGCACAACTACAGAGAACGTTGGGCACAGCTCAGGCCCCGACTCCTCTCTCTGTGGAAATGTTGGAAATGACTTGCCAACTCTCCTACACTTCCTAGCATTTGGAAAGTGCCAAGCTGTGATATTAGTAACATTTTACAAAGCTTGAAAGATCGAGGTGCTATGGTTTGGTTTTAGATACGTCCAAGGCCATGTGTTAAATCTTGGTTTGCAGCCTGTAGTGCCAGTGGGTGGTGGCATCTGGGGGAAGGAGGTCAGGTCACTGTGTGGGTGCCTGAAGGGGACACTGGGACTCAGGTCCTCCCCATCTCTGCCTTTGTTTCTGGGCCACCCTGAGGTGAGCAGCTTCGCCGTACAGCATGCTTCCCGCCGTGAGGTTCAGCCTCACCAGGGGCCGGAAAACAGCAGAGCCAAGGACACAGACATGAGCCGAAGGACCTTTCCTGCTCATGAGTTGTTCATCTTGGGTGTTTTGTGACAGCAGCAGAAAGGTGACTAACGCATGAAATAAATTTTGGAAATTTGATATCATCTTTATTAAGTGAGATGAAGTTAGAAACACAGAGAGAGAGAGAGAGAATACGAATGTGAAGAACCTAAGTGGCTTGTGTTCTTACCTCACTACTGAGAAATGACTTTTACCTTGGAAAAACAAGAATTCAATATTTATATATTTTTACTAGTCATTTCCAGGTCATAATATAAACCAGGAACTTGTGTTTTCAAATGTCTCCTAAATTAGATTTTACTGCAAAAAATCCATCTCTTCTCTTGGAGATCACAAAATTATCTGGAATTGGAGAAAGACTAAATAAATCACAGGATGCCCCAAGGAACCGTACGGAGTGTTTCCATGTAAGAAAACATCTCACACATTTCAGCAAGTGCTCTTTTCATGCCAAGATTAGTTTTGCCATCTTCTCGTCCTCCTCATTACCTGGGAGCAGGGCAGAGGAGGGTGTGACTGGGTTTGGCCCCCACAGATGCACCACCTGGGACTCCCTGGTTTCCACTTTTGGTAGCACTGTGAGCAGAGCCTCCCGGAGTGGAGCTGCCCAGCAGCTGAGCAGGTGTGGGCTCCGCAGACACACACCCTTCCCCTTCCTGTGGGGAGAGGACTGCTCAGCGCCCCCTGGCTGTGTTACACCAACTTCAGAATCCACTTCACCAGGTACTGTTCAAGTGGGGCTCTGAGGCAGCCAGGCTTGAGAACACAGACTACTGTGTTCTTTGTATCAATCTTTCCATATATAAAGGAAATTGCTGATTTAGGACTGTGAAAACTGCTCCACTCTGGGCTGACATGTCAAACCGAGAGATTCTGCTCTCACAGGCAGTATAAACATAAGCCTGTCACCCACCGCAGTCTCCGGTGAGGTCACAGAAACAACACTGGAGTCTGCCGGGCCCTGACTGGTGGGTCAGCTTAGCCTGGAGTTCAAGTCGGCTTGCCACTGAGTATTTTATTAAAAGCGCTTTTGTTTCCTTTTCCTGATGATTCATAGTGATGTGAAGTGCAGCTGAAAAGGTGCATGGAAAGTAGGCAGGCTTCCCCCACCCCATTTGCCTCCCAGGAAAAGTAACCACTTCCGGAGCCCAGTTCCTGCCTGTCTGTTTCTGCCACTGTTTGGGGTGGCAGTGGACAGGCAGCAGACCTGCACTGGGATCAGGAAACTGGAGTTCCTGCCTCAGCTTTGCCCTCATCCACAGCCAATCCCTCATCCTTTACTTTTCTCCCCAGCTGCAGAAAATGCCCCTGCTTCCAAGAAAAATTCTGGGAATTTATAAAAGATCTTTGATGTGCTCTTCAGAGAATTCAGGTTTGGAGTAGGAAGATAAAATATATTCCATTTGTAGGAAATCAGAAGAAAGTAATGGATTCCAACTTGGAAAACATTGAAACGCAAAGCGAGCAGCAGGACAGTGTGATATGACTGAGTGCAATGAAACACAGAATTGTTTGAGTGCTTTAATCCACTGCCATTCACATAGCTTCCTTCCCATATTTCACTTGCATCATAAATTGTAAAGCATTTATGTTAAAAGCAATGAGGGCCGGGGATTTAGCTGAGTGGTTCAGGCGCCTGCCTCCCAAGCGCAAGGTCCCGAGTTCAATCCCAGGTACCAAAAAACAAAACAACAACAACAAAAGCAATGAGGTTATTGGTGAGTTTTTCCCTTTTTCCCTCACACAAATAAAACATCACCATTCATTTACTGACACATATTTAACCAGACACTTCCAATACATATTGCATCATGTCTTTTCAAAAACTGCCATAAGCTCCCACTCTAAGATGATGCTCATATTTAGTAATCTAATTCTATTACAATGTGGAAAGCCACTTTTATCAAATAGGGCACATTATTTACTGTGTTAGTTTACTTATTTCCTGGAATATGATTTTATAATTCTTTCCCCTTCAGAACCTCAGAAAAATACATCTTCTCATCTTTCACCGTAGCTTTTTAGGATAGAGAGCCAGCATGCAGTGGATGGTTTAGAGGGCAGGGAATCTCAGCTGCTTCCAATACAGGATGGTCAGGCAAATCGGGGAATGCAGTTCACCTCTAGGATTCAAATATGGTGGGCTCCTGGGGTGTGTGTGTGTGTGCGTATGTGTGTGTGTGTGTGTGTGTGTGTGTATGTATGGGGGGTGTGGATGCCTTTACGGAGGTTTAAGCTAATATAATTCCATCCAGCTATTTGAAATGAACACTGTCTGTGTTTTTACCCAGAATATACTGTCTTTACATTATAATACTAAGCAAATTTCCCTTTTAATTCAACTCTAAGATGCACTGGAAACACAACAAACTTCAAAATGAACGACCCCAGTCTTCTTTCTCAACTTTGCCGACTCACTTTATAGGCAGCTGAGTACTTTGAACTTTTAATTTCCTTTGTAAAGCATAATTGAGGGCATCTAAAGTATTCCTGATATAACCCACCGCCTCTAAATCACAGCTGAATATTGTGATTAGGTCACAGAAATGATGAAGCACTGGTCTTTGAAGTTTGGCTTGTAATGCATCTCGGCCAGTAGCACTTCAAAGGAGTAAGTGGACCCTTCGGGCGCCCTTGCCTACCTGGCCAGTTCTCCCTGCAGGTTCATGGATGAGTAGACTAGGAAGTAGCTGTGTCTTGCTAATGAGAAATACCCATGTTTTGAACAACAACACTTCGAGTTTGCTATCTGCAAATCATTTGAGAGTGAACCACACATTTATTTTCTTCAAAATGAATGTATTCCTTCGCTACCCATTCATCTGTGTGCATCTAATTTGCTGGTAGATATTAGTTATCCTGCCTTTGAAATATGGATTTTGTTTTCTTGTTCAACATAAAGTTTCATGAATTGCAATTTTAAAAACCCCTTTTCCATTATTCTACATTAAAATACTACACTATTACTCCTTTTTCATGTGCCCATCCCTCACTCCTATGAAGTGTATGTGCACTCACAATGACAACACCAACACCAACAGGGACCTCTGCATTTACATTCTTCTTTAATAGTATGTGTTTGCAATGCATAATAATTACATCCCTTTTGGGGAATTGGTACAAGTACATATCACACATTTTCTTATTTATTTTTTCACTCTTTAAGTTTCTGCTAACATTTAAAACGTCTGGTTATACAAGGAGATCATTGATTTATTATTGTTAATAGTTAAAGGATGGAAAAGTATTAGAAATTATTCATAGCAAGAGTTTAAATATCCAGAGATTTTCTATTTAAATTCAGCCTGGGAATGCGAGGCTCATTGTTAAGAGATGCATTTAAGAGAGATTTAAATCTGAGAATAAACTCCTGTCCATATGCATGACCTAGGCACTTTATAAATTAGTCTGTCCAAGACAGTGTAGGTGAAATGCTGTCTGAAGGTGGCGGAATGAACTGAAAAATAATCTCCTGAAGTCCTACAGAGTCCTTTGATTCTACATGAAGCAGGGCCCAGACAACACACAGTTTTTGTGACGCTGCTTCGTTGCATATTTGTTTTCTTTATGGAGCAGATGGGACGACAGAAGAAAAAGCATGCTTCATCATAATTGTGTCTTCTAAATGAAAATGGCTTTATAATACAGATAAAATTACTACAATAAAAGATAAAATATCCATATTTATCAACTTGACACTAAATTCAGTGTCAAATTAAGAATAAAGCATAAGAAAGGCTGCAGGTTTCTGCCTCACTTTGTATTAGAAGATTTATCTACGCCTAAGTAACTCCATGAAGAGGCCCTTTTTGTTCTTCCAATTGTCAGTGGTTATCATGCTGCTCATGTTTAGTCTGAACCATTAGATTTTATGGTCTGGTTTCGAGTCAGAGGTGTGATTCCAAATAAGGAATCACAAGAACTTACAAGCTTGGTACTGTGGAACAACCATACATTATGTCTGAGCAGAGGGAATTTTCTTGAAATGATGAATTCACATCTGTGCTATCTTTGTGGCCCAAGAATAATTTGTAAATTGCTCAAGGAATGAACATAATGTTATTTTCTGTTTCTTTGAATCAAGAAGCTGGTGGTGTCCTACTGAAAACCTTATTCACAGATTTATGAAACTTTAAGAAGGATGTTTCTAAGCACACAGATATTCGTGAGAAATCAGCATGCATTGTCAGAACTCTAAGACAAAGATGGAGAGCACTTCCATTATGATAAGCCAAAGCAAATTTATTTTCAAACATTTGTATTAAATGCATTCATTACAGAGACTAAAACTGAGTGAAGTAAGATGGCACTAGGTAATGCTACATCTGTTTTAAGAAACCTTCACTTAAATATTTTTATCCCACTTTTTCTCATGCAGAACAACCTCACTGTTCCTGAACTGTTCAAGGTCACAATCAGTAACGTTGCCCTTCTGTCCTTATGATTCTGAGCTACACATTGGTCTCTACTCTCCCAATTCTGCAAGTCATCTGAGATTGATCCATTCAATAAAAGATGACTCACACTAACATGAAATAATGAGTACATTAAAACATTTTATTAACAAAAAAAGGGTGCCATTTACTGAGCTTCTATAATATGGCAGACATTTGGCTTGGTACTTTTAGGACATTATTTTACTCAATTCAAAAAAATAAGTCTATAAGGTAGATATTATTGCCTGCATTTATCTAAGAGAAAAGTGAAGCTCTGAGTGTTTCAGAAAATCCTATAATAGAAGGAATAATGTTAATACAGATAACCTCAGACAGAGGTAGACAGCAGGTCTCGAAGGTCATTAATCTAAGGTTGCTGTGGTTCCCTTTACAGCCCTGTCCTCTCACTGTTTGCTTTCATCCTATGACGGTACTAGATCCCCAAGAAAAACTTCTCCAAATCTTTTTCTGAACTAGTTTTTTTTTCTTTTTTCTTTCTCATAGCCAATGTTTGAAACATACTGTTTTAGCCAGGCCTTCTCTTTTTTTACCTGGCTTTCACCCCTTAGCTCAGTTTGATTTGGTTGTCACCACATGTAACCCATTGGCGCGTCTCCTGCTGTTGTTCCCAGTCATGTGCTCACTGGCCACTTGTCATACCAGCTGAGCACGTCTTCACTCTGGCACAACTGAGAACCTTCTGTTCCTGGAGGTTCTCTTTACCTGATTCCAAAGCATAACACTCTTCTGCTGTCTCCCCTACTTCCAAAGCTCAGTCTATAACTTCATCTTCAACTTGGGCTATCTTTCTCTGCATGTGTTTCAGACTTTCTCCATGATCTCATGAGCTGCTTCAAATTAGCAAACTAACATCTGCATCTATATTTCTAACCTAGTCAGTGTCAGACCTTATATGAAAATGTCTCCTCTATTTGTCTACTCATTTTCCCATAATCCCCTCAGACTCAACAAGTATCAAATTGAACTCATTGAACTCAATGCTGTCCTTATAATCCATTCATACTAAATACCCTACCCTAGTGAGTGAATGCATACTTATTCTGGATGCCCAATCCAAATATCTGTCCATTATCAAGGACCCTTTTTATGTCATATTTTCTATTGATCACCAGCTCTCAATAAGGCCTCAATGATTTTTTACCAACTTAAAATCTCTCGAATCCGTCACTTCCTTTTCATTCCCACTGCCTTTCTTGACTTCAAGTTGAAGCTTAAATCAAGCATGGCAAGTATGCACAACAGCTCTTTAAATGATACCCAGACTTCTACACTTGACATCCTCTTGTTGCATTCCGTGGAAGGCAGCCCAATTCCTGTATTTAAAGTTATTGGATTTTCTTCATGGCAAATTTAAAAAATTTAGAACAACATTTATGGCCCCAAGTGATTTAGCCCAGGGCTTCGTGCACATTTTCCATAAGGAGCCACATAGCTACATAGCAAATGTTTTACCCACCGAGACACACTGGATCTATGATAAGTTACTCAGCTGCAAAGGTGGTGTACCAAAGCCAATACAGACCATGTGCAAATCAACAGTGGTGGCTATGATTCCGTGGAATTTTATTTACCCAGTTAGACTCCAGGCCATGTTTGGCTGCCAGAATATGTATGATAGGTCAACCCAGCCTGCCTCCTTCTTCAGCTTAACTCTCATCATTGCTGTGTTAGTTACTGTCCTGTTCCTGGGACCAAGCACCCAATACCCATAATTTAAAGAAGAGAAGGCTTATTTTTGCTCATGTTTTCAAGGAATTCAGTCCATGGTCAGCTGGCTCTGGGGCAGGAACATGGATGTGGAAATTCATAGCAGAGCAAAGCTGCTTAGTTCCTGGAAACTGGGAAGCAGAGCAGGGGAACTGTGACAGAGAGGAAGGGCCAGGGACCAGATAAAGACCCCGGCTCCCGGACTCACCCCCCACACAGCCGGAAGTGCACTTTGCGGATCCCCAAATGGTCCCCAAGCCAACCAGGTGTTTAATCAAGCCTGTGACAATTGCATCTCATTTTATGCTCAGGCCAACGTAGAATTGTCATGCTTTTTCCTGCCTCTACATATTTAAACACTTGGTTCATTTTCTCCTTATGGGGCGACAATCTTCTGAACATTCTCTAAAGAAATGATTTCTAGTTCTCCTTCAAAAATATGTTGAGATGTGACATCTTCAAGTAAGGCCTTTCTCAGCTGCTCTTGCATCAATTTAACTCTCTCCCCATGCGATTTGATATCCACGAAGGAGGAGAATCTAGCTTTTATTTCATTATTGTCCAGGGTCTCTAGAGACTTTTCTATGTAGCAGGTGTAAATTCATGTTAATGAATGAATTGCAGCACACTATCACATATTTTCAAATTCATGCATGTGCCAATACCCTGACCTTATTAATAAAATTAGAACAGTTGACTGTCAAAAATTTATTTAGTACTCCCCCCAGCTGAAATGATAGAAGGAATAACAACAATAGCAAAAGTTTGTACACAGCTATGTATCAAACATCAAGCAGACATTTTAACACCTTCCAAGCATTCATCCTTTGAAAATTCACCTATGCATACAGTGACTATCATCCTCCCCAGAAGAAGAAATTGAATATAAAGAATTTGTGCAACATTCCCAGACTCATATACTGGCCAGGTCAGGATTCAAATCCAAGCAATCTGGCTTCCGGATGTTTATACTTAACTACCACACTCTTCTGACTGTCAAGTTTTAAGTGGAAAGTCTATTTTGGAGTGTGAAAGCTACTTTTCATTTTTATGGACCCTATCCACATTCAAATAATGAAGAGAATGAGAATGGATTGCAAGTTTATGATAGATGGTTGTTATTTTACTGTCAGTGAACCAAATTCCAACTCAAACATTAGAAGCCACTGGCCTGTTTCTAATACAAACAGAATACAAAATAAAGCATAAATCACCAAAAACTCTTATAAGACACTTCCTTAAATCAGCATCTAAAGGAATATAGCCTCTGTATTTGCAAGAGACCGTAAAAGAACTAAAGATTATACTAAGATTGCCCCGGCATAAAATTTTAAAACCTGATAAAATATCTATGGTGATAAGTGATCTTTGGAAAATTAAAAATTATTACCTTATCTGTTAGAAGGAAAGAAAAATGGAAGTGCTATTAACTGGCCAACAAAACAGATTAGTATGATCATTAGAATATTTTAAACTGAAGAGAAAAGTAACACAGGTTTTCTGCATTCATGTTCTAATGGTTCCTTGAGGAAGATTGGAAAGCTGTAGTTGGTGAACCTGGGATGAGTTTTGAGATGGTTTTTAGCACTGTTCCTCTAAGCTGTGGTAGGGATGAACTTCTTATTTCTGATTTAGGGGAAAACCAGGTAGCATTTGTCACTTTGGGCACCAGTTTAAGAGCTCCTGTTCGTTCAGGCACCTCGTGCTCCTCTGCTGCCCTGGGCACAGACGCGATGTCAGAAGTCTGTCTCTGTCACAGAGAGACATCCATACTTACCCCAGAGGCCACTAGGGCACCTGGCTGGGATCTCTGGGACTTAGGGGTGGCTGTGGTGGTGTCGCTTCCTCCTGCCTTAACTGTTCAAGCAAATACAAGTTCACCTTCACTCCTTCAGGCCTGCCAAAAATGGACAAACACTGAACAAACCAAAAACTCATATTCTTTCATTTTCCTTAACTGGTTCAGAATTTTACTCAAAGATTCATTCGTATTGGGCTGGCAGTAAACTTAGCTTTCTTGTATTTAGAAGTCCACTTCCCAACTCCCTAAATTTCACCAACATCCTAGTATCTCCTCGTGGCAGCATAATGCTAGGGATTCTTTTTGTCTTTTTCATCCCATTGATCATCCCTAAGGAAGACCATCCAGGCCTCTACATCGATTTGCTGTCAGCAAACCAAATTCCCACTCAAACACGAGTAGCCACTAGCCTGTTTGTAATAAAAATGGAATATAAAATAAAGTATGGATCACTAAACATGCTTGCAGAGCACTTTGCTGAAACTGACACTAAAGGACGATAGCCTCTGTATTTCCAAGAGGCAGTGAAGGAAGAAGCAGATACCATCTTGGGATTTGGACAGACAAGAGTTGACTATTTTCCTAAATCCTGGCTGTGTCCCACAACCTTGTTGCATGACAGCAAGTCTGCTCCCCTCTGTACTCCCTGAAGAGAGCACCTTCTCTGCTCCTAGCCTTCGCTTCAGGTTTTATCACTTTGCATTTGGAATGCTTTGATTGGGGGCAGTCCACATGCTTCCAGGACTAGAACCTGCGCAGTCTGGGAAAATCACACTAAGAAAAGAACATATGTGCCTATAAATGGTGCATCTTCATCTGAGGAGTGGCTCCTATGCCCCAAGTACTGATGAGAATTCATTAGGAACTGCGTATTTTATTATGAATGTTATATGACAATAAAAGGTTTAGGGAAAAGATCCATGATTTTGAAATAAAGCTCAGGAGTTGTAAGACCTTTCTGTTGTGTAGGGCCCTTCAGGATTAGTGTCATAAGCTTCTAGGGGACACAGGGCCTCTGAAGTGAAGCTCCTCCCCCAGTCTCTTCCAACCTGGGTAGATCCTCTCTCTCCAATCCCAGGATAACCCTTCTGCAGAAGCAGAGGAGACCAGTAAGTCAGAAAGAGACTCGTCTTTAATTTCCCCTGAAGTAGGAGAGAATGTAGTCAGTCTACTGGGAATGGACTGGAGCTGATTGTGCCTAGAACTGTCAGAAATAATGTCTCAATAAATTATGCTGCCATGCAGAAGTGTAAAGAGAAAACTGCATACACCTTGTGAAATCGCATTTGTGATCAATGGTGCACAATACTAACTTAAACCATTGTCCACATTTTTCTCCAAATGAAACATTCAGCCTTCACAAAGACGGAACTCTGTACTGTGATTATAGAGACGAACCTGGAGGTTGTTTTGCTAAGTAAAATGGGGCAGACACAGAAAGACACACACCACAGGTGCAAACTTAGAGGTGAAATTTTAAAAACTCAAGTCATGGAAGCAGAGAAAATAAAAGTGGTTGGTCTGAGTTGGGCAGGAGGATGGCGAAACAGAGAGATTTGGTCAAAGAGTATGACACTTGAATGGGATGCAAATAATTTCTGCAGATTTACCTTACAGCATGGTGTCTATAATGAATAACTTAAAATTTACTAGGAGAGAGGTACTTCGGAAGTGCTCCTACCATATACACAAAGGGATAATGAGCTAGCTCCATAGATGTGAAAATGGGCTCAATTGAAATCATTTCACAATGTTTGCATGTAATATCAAGACCTCACACCATACTCTACAAGTACATATAGAACTATTTGTCAAATATGCTTCAAGAAATATGGAAATTTAGGGCCGAGGATTTAGCTCAGTGGTTTCGCCCCCTGCTGTGCAAGTGCAAGGACCCGAGTCCGATTCCTGGCACCAAAAAAAAAAGAAAGAAAGAAATATGAAAATTTTAAATCAGTATATAAAGATAAGACTAAATTTTATCTGGCCTGCATGTCAACACTAGCAGATACCACCTGGAAAGGCCTGTTCCTAAGAGAGGTTGAATTCTCACTTCTCTTCTAGGTGCAGAGGTAACTACTAGATAAAGGCATCTTGTCTTAATTCAGTAACTTAATAAAGAAAACTTCTGGGCCAGGGATTTAGCTCTGTGGTGCTGCTGCCTGCCTCAAAAGCACAAGGTCCCGGATTCGATCCCCGGTACCAAAAGAAAAAAAGAAAAGATAACTTCTGTTAACAGAATTGAAAGTTAAACATCCAAGAGCTATTTATCCTATTAAGATATTTATCCCCTTAACTAGACAATGATAATCTCTAGGAATCTGAAATAATTACAAATTCTGCATTGCTTGATTTTGAAATGTCTGTAAACACTGCAACCTGCTTTCATTCTTTATCTAATTTTTCCACAACCAAATTGTGAATGACATTGTTATGTAAAATATAATTCTCCTAGAGGACAATGAAAAGACAAGCCTTCCCAAATCACCCTTTCTAAGTACTGAATATTAGTTCAATAAATTACAATTTTAGGGACAACTCTACCATAATAATCAGTGAATGAGTCAATCGTGTTGATTTTTTTACTTAGTGTTTGGTTTATTGAAAAGGTCTCTGGCAAACCTACCTACCTTGAAACAATTCTTTACTTCACCAATGAATCTGGTTTTACTGCAAACTCCACCACATGATGCACATCAAATGTTAAATAGCATCACACTTGCCATACATCTTTTACTTCCAACATGTGTGATACCTCCAATATCTTCATACTAAAAAAGTTTGAGTCACACTGAAGACATTCCCATGTGAATGTGTTTTGTGCATAAAAATAATTAGCCTAGTTAATAAATATTATAAGAAATTATTTATTGGACAAGGCTACAATTGAAAGAAATCTGTATTGCCTCAGCATGGATGTACTATTCAAAGAAAACCGCTGCAAAGAGTCTGCTATTTTTCTAGGTGTGATGATGTTTTTTGTTTTTGTTTTTGTTTTGGTACCGGGGATCGAACTCGGGTCCTTGCGCTTATGCAGCAGGCAGCAAAACCACTGAGCTAAATCCCCGGCTCTAGGTGTGATGATGGACACCTGGGCCAAGGCAGGAGGATCGGGCCAGTTTGCACTCTAAGAATCTGAAACCAGCCTGAACGGCATAGCAAGATCCTGGCTCAAAAAACAGTCACTGTGTAAAACTGACTTGAATGGTAATGAAGTACTTGGATCTACATTGTAATTTTACACATAGTTTGTATAACTGGTAGTTTTAGAAAGGGATGCAAATTTACAACAAAATTGTGAATTATATATAGGGAGGCATCCATGGTCCTCTGTGTCCCAGAAAGAAGCATTGTGCTGTTTCATGGTCCAGATAATTAGAGAAAGTGAAAGTTGCTTCACATGTTGACTAAAAGCAATGAATATCTTGCCTTATTCCCTAACAAACCAGTAAACAAAGAAACAAACATAAAAGCTAAACAAAACCACCTGGTCGGCTTACAATGACTCACTAGTTCACTATGAGAGTTCAAAACTCTTCATGAGTATTTTGCTGCTTTACTAGCAATTAAATTATTTAAACTACTTCCTGACTACATTGCTCACCTGGGAAAGTTAATTAACTATTTCAGTGTGCTGGGGCATCATGAGGGCACAATTTCTGTACTGCAGAACAATGTGACCTTACAAGTCATAGAAGCAGACCCAGGGTTTAAACCAAAATGAAGTTTTTTGTAACCAAATATTGTATTTCACCCCGAGTAAATCAACAGGAAGCAATCTTTAAGTCTGTCAAATATATTACCTCAGTACATAATATTCACACAGAAGTCATTAAAGTTTTAGCAAGGTGACAAAGTTTCAAAATTGTTTGTTTCAGAATATGGTATGGTTTTCTTCCCAAATATACCTTTTAACTAAAATTTTAATTTGCTTAAAGATGGAAAAAGAAAATGTAGATAGTTAAGGAAACATGCCCAAGCGGAAACATAAAAACTATACAAATATTAAAATTTCGGTGGAAGAATAATACCCCATTTTCATTATTTATGTAAGAGAGCAAAATAAAAACCAGACAACTTATCATTTAATGACCAATCTATTCTATATGGTTATTTTATATGGTTATTTAATAACCATTCTATTTTAAGATTATTTTCAATATAAAATGGCTATATGCATACTGTGGAGAAGGAAAAATTGTACCTAAATGCACAATCAAACATTAGTAGAGTTTGTGTTGGAAGATAGTATGCCACATGCAGCGTGCTGTATACAGAGAGGTGCCTGGCTCCTTCTCCTAAAACCAGTTCCTCAGTTGATCTAATTGGTCTATGTGTCCCATGAGCATCATCTCAGATATGCATTTAAGCATATTAAATAAAAGTATGCTTTTTTAAAGACATGTATTCATACAGTATATGGTATTTTGAAACTAGCATATTTTTAATGGAAAAGTATTTTCCATAATAATTTCTAATACTCCATTCTTCATAAGGACATCCCAGTGAATAATTGTATGAATATTATTCATTTAAATAATCTCCAATTATTAAGAGCTTAGTCAGTTCCGTGTTTTTTATTCTTTTCATAATACTGGAATATTTCATTATTTATTTAGCTATAACCTCCCCCAAATTTCTAGAAATAGAATTAATATATCAATTATCTTAACTTTTCTAAATTGATCATTATTATATAATTGCCTGGTCACAAACACTAAAAGGTTATTATTTTTTTCCAATATTCCTTAAATTAGCTGTTCTCCATTTGTTTAGGCTCTGTATATTTGATAAAATAATAATATTTCACTATTTTGTAAATTTATATTAATTTTTTGATTGATGCTATTATTAACCATGTATATTCTAATTCTGATTTCTCATGTTTTTTAAAAAACTATAAAGGTTGACCTTTCTTTCTGATTAATATGTGCTTTTTATGTAAAGGATACTAGTTTGCTTCTTTTTTAAGGGAGAAAATGTTAATTTTGGCTCATATAGTTGCTTTTTCCGTACAGGAATGGAAGAAAGTTTGTATGTGTTATAATTTATACTTTTTCCATTTTCCAAATTTTATATTTTTACTGACAGAATTTTTCTGTCATAGACACACCTGAGAGGAATTTTGTATTCATATTTTAATATTTTTTCGTTATTGTTTATTGTTTATTCTCCATAGCAAGACCACATAAAGCAAACAAGCACCTTTCTAGCAAACTTTCATGATTATTTTTTTCACTTGAAAAATATTTATACCTTTGGTGTTTTGCTGTAAGGATCGCTGTTAAGATGCAACTGTTTCTGTTTCTGACTACTGATCCACTGGAGCCGACACATCTGGGTGAACGATCGCTATTGACATCCTGTTGGTGGTGCTGCACTTTCCCGTTCATCTTGCTGATTCTCCATATGGGGACACAGTGAAGATGGCCATGGTTGAGACTAAAGTGAGTTACCAAGCCTGTTCAAACATTTGGCCACTTGGCGAGAGATATCGCTGTAGCGTTCATTTTCTCCCCCAGAATCTTATTGTGATTATCCTCGAATGTTTGTTTTTCCAAAAAATTTTCATAGCCACTTCGTGGAGTTCTGAAACATAGCTGTAATTTTGACAGGTTACACTGTATTGAAATATTCCTTTGGGATGTGCAGCATGTTTGAATATCGCTTACAATAATAAGAAGTCATGTATTAACTCAGTAAAGTGACTGTGCTCACCACAACACTGCCTTCTCGGGTATCATGTTTTCATGGCTCTTCCTAATAGACAGGTTAAAAATTAATATGTAATTACTTAAAAATTTCCCATTATGAAGCCTCTATAAATTCTTGAGTTCCTTCCTAGGCATTTTAATCTTCAAGTCATTGATGATCTTCTAAGAACCACATTTTATCATTCTTTTTGGGTAATCATCTTTTCATAAACATTTTAAAGTCTTGGTCAGCCTCAGTATTTGACCTGAGGCAGAGCTAGGCAGAGGGATCTTGTGGTGTGTTTTAGGAGGCAGAAAGTTTCTTGGCTGTGTCTTTTACTGAGCAATTCTGGGTCAGATACTTCACATCTTTCAACTGCTGAATCCACACTTCTAAAATGTGGATGCCAAAGATACTAATACGATCTAATAGTTTTGTTATTAGGATTGCTGCACATAAACTAGGTACTTAATAAGTGGTATTTTTATTGCTTCTGAGTAAATCTCATGTTAATGTAGTGTATTTAACATGACCATAATTGACTAAACTTATTAAAATTATTCCTGTAATGAAGGGCAGACATATTTGAGCCAATGGTTTCCATTTATCCTTTGTTTTGCCTCTTAGATCTTATGTTAATATGTGCAAAAGGTTGCTAGTACTTGACTGTTGTCCACATACTTCTGCTTACCATGCACTGTGGACCAATAATTCTTTACAGAAGCCTTCCTCATTCTTTGCTTCTATGCTTCAAAGTTAAAAGAGGATTTTGTAGACTGCAAAATGTTTAGCAAAAATAGGAATGGTGTCATTTTTAAGCCATAAATTACACTTTTATTATATTTAATGTTGATCTGTCTTTTCAGGATAGGTAATTACGTAGAGGTCCTCAGGCTTGCATGTGGCTAAAGGTACAAAGATAGACAGTAGCCAAAGATGTCAATTCAATTCTAAAGATCATACTCTTTTTTCAGAGCTCCATAGACTTTCCATTCTTTTCTTATTAAGTGATGAAGGTCTAAGAACAAATACAGAGGATTATATACATACATACCATTGTTTCATACCAGATTAATCCCCCAACATCACTTTTACTATGGCATTTCACAACTCTAGTAAATTATTTTCTGCATACCTACATGTAGGAAAGAGCCCGTGTTATAATCTGGCTGGACTCCACCAATCCAACCTTTCTGTCTAATCTGCCCTAACTAATTTTCCATTACTTATACCGGCATGATCACCCACTCCTTTTACTCCATGCAATCTACAATTCGACCTGCACATTTCTAAGACTGAACGAGGAAGCTGCTGACAATCATAACCGGACAATAGTTTTTATGACATTTGTATGTATCCAAACAAATGGGATACATGATAAAAACCACCTGTTCATTACAAACCCTTCCTGTACCTTACCAACACTTTCATTTGCTTCCTGTCCTACACATCACAGATGTCCTCTAAGACCTGGCTCAGATCTTGCTCGTCCAGACATCTCAGGGTATGGAGCCTGCCCTGGGCCATCTTCCTCTGACTCTCATCAGCAACGACTCTCATAAGTTTCCAAATCATGACTATGCCTTGCTTTGCTTGGTAGCTAGTTGCCCGAACTCATATACAGTCTTCCAGAAGGCTATCCAGGCAGAAAAAACAACAAGTGCTCACTGAACACTTGCCAAATTAAACAGATAAATCTTTCCTCTTCTCAGCTCCCATTATCTTCTGGGAAGGGAGCAAATGAATCATAAGTAATTTTAGTCAATTCCATTCTAACATTCCTTTAAACAAGTGCAAATAGAGCTCAGAATAATTAAACTTTAATAAACTCAAAGTGAGAGTCAGAACACAGAGTGCTCTCCGGAGGACCAAACCTGTGGGAAGAACTTCTTTCATGGCTCCAGGCAAGAAGTCTCGCTTTTGAAAGGGAGTTAACAAGGTGGTTCTTTATCTTCTGTTGATGGCACTAGGTATGTCTTTAATGCCGTTGTATATATCACAAACCCAAAGTGCAAGGTAAATGATCCTGTATTGGTTTATAAAGTTAAGGTTCACAGAAGATGTAAATCATACTCACAAGAATTATTGAAAGTAAAATAACAAGTGTCTGAAAATGTGCTTCCAGAGCTCGAAGCCACCTGTTTGCAGGTGCTACCTCTCATTCCTGAAGACACAGACATGAACCACTCTGTGCACCTCCTGATGAAATGCACAAATCTATTTGTTGTAAGGCCAGCTGTCTCCAGACTTGACGGGAAGCTCTCCACTGATGATTACAGGGCTAAGACTAGATTTCCCAGGCTCAGATAAACACAATTGCAGCCTCACAGTCTTCCTCAATTTATTCCTCTTTATAAGCATGCATTTAATTTGAAATGTGGGACATCATCTCCTCCTACTCATTTTCTGTGAGCAGTCTCTGAACTCTTTTACTTCAGTGAGGATGGGAAATGTAATGAAAACATTCTATCGACTATAATATTATTGGCCAGGACAGGCTGTGTAGAATAACAAGCCATCTCATTGAACAGATGTACAGACAAATCTTCTCATTTTAAAAAATACACATGCAGCCTCATGCCCTTTCTGATTATTGAATATATGGTTTTAACTTGTCACTGTTCATTAATTAAACATTCAAATTCTTAGATAAAACCTCAACACTACATTTTTATATAAATACAAAAACACTTTATCATTTGTATGTTTATGTTACTGATTAACAATTTAGAGAAAAAATTGAAAATTTCCTTCAAAGATGATATAAAATTCAACAATTTCTAGCCTATAATAGAGAATATTCAAACAAAAATTATGTGGCATCAGTTCTATTTTGCACCTACATTTCTATTAGTATTTTAATGACACTGTGTGAACAGTGAGATCAGAAATTCCACTTGTCTAGAAATGCCTGTCTTTTAAAATTTATTAGTAAGCGGAGCTTGGCTGGAACATTCTGTTGACACTAAAAATTGGGGAGCAGCAACACATTGCTCCTTCTTATCTCCACAGCCAGGCCTGACACTTCAGGAGGGAAATGTTATCAGTGCTTCTTTCCTGAGATGATATTCAGCAGGCTGCCCACGAGGCTTGTTTGCCTAAAAAGAAACGTGTGAACTACACGGCCTGATGCTCTGCTTTGGGCCATGCACCCTCAGTGTGATTCGTACCATGAATAATTCAGCTCTAATCCATTTATGTGGGGTCTGCTCAACAGTGTGTTTCAGTGAGCATGCAAAGGAGGCGAGTTACAAGCATCACACCAGGAAACAACCTTGACAAACTGGGAATTAACAGTATAAAGTAATGAAAGGCTCCTCCTTCCAAATGTGCTCTTGTGAATCCAGTTTCTTCTTCTTTTCTCTCTTCAAGTAGCATGCATTTATTAAGTTTTAAAGAGGAAAAAATAACTCATGCTGACTGCAAAAAAATTTAGAAAACGGAGTGTCTTGAATGTCCCCAAGTCAAAACTGTGAGAAATAGAATGGGTTGCTTATAAGCAACCTACAGTATTCGGTTACAGTAGCTGAGCTAAGATAGAAAGACTCTGGAACTGGGAAGTGGGCTGCTGCCATAGCAAATACCAAAAACTGTGCAGATGGCTTTGGAATTGTGTAGTGGGCAGCGGTTAAAAGTTTTAGGTGCATGCTGGAAAAGCCTGTGTTGCTGTGAATGGACTTTAAAAGCTGCCTCTAATGAGACATCAGAACAAGTGAAGCTTCAGAGGGTACTTCTCAGAGAATACTTAAATCATGAATTGGAAGTCGAAAGGAATAGAGAGAGAAGGTCATTTTGATGGGGTCTCAGAGATGAGGCTCAGGCTGTTGGTAAGCAGAGGGAAGGTGACTCCTGTTGCACAGGGGCAAGGAATGTGGCTAGGTTGTGTTTGTGTTTGCTGCTATGGAAGGCAGAGCTTGGGAGGTGGGAAAATGAAAATTTAGCTGAAAGTGCTTCTGGGAAAAATGCTAAAGGTGAAACTTGGCTCCTAATTAGTGCTTATGGTAAATCATGAAAACAGAGAAATTGCTTAAAGACAGAAGTGTTAGACAAAAGAAGCAGAACTTTAGAGTTGCAAAAATTGTAGCCTTATCCATATAGCAAACATTGAAAGTACTGAAGGTGTGGGCAAGTGAACATTTGGTAGGAAAATCAGTATGGATCAGTCATCCTGACAGAATCCAGGCATCATTCTTCAGACTATGGAAGAAAAGTCAACAGCCACGCCTCTCATGATAGGCAGGCAGTGCGTGGGGCTGGGGGCGCAGCTACCTGCAAGTGGGTTTCAGAGAAAGAGGCTTCCTGCAGTCACAGAGCCACACCTCGGAGGGCACGGGGGCACAGAGCCTGAGCCCAGGGGATCTGAGAAGCCCTTGCAGAGACTGGCTGCACCACCATGCCCACCAGGCTTCAAGAATGACAGTAACTACCTCTCTTACTGCCTGCAACACTGGACATCATGCTAACGAAAACATTCTTGATTCTCGAGGTTTAATGAATTTTTTATCACTTTCAGATTTCTTGAGACTTGCTCCTTAATGTTTCAATTTTCCGTTTTTTGAATTGGTGTGGTTATCCTATACCTGTCCCATCACTAAAGTTTGAAATCATACAAAATATTTGATATCACAGTTCTACAGCTGTGGAAAACTTACCTCAAGGTAAATTGTACCTCTAGTTCTACTCAGACAATAATTGTACCTCTATTCTAATTCAGATAATATTTCAGTGACACTAGGGCCTTTAGAGTTTATGTTGGAATGGTTGACTTTTGGGACTATTGATGTAGAATACATGCATTTTTCAGTGAAATGGCATAAATTTTGCAGGAACAGAACCTATAGACTGGGTATTTCTGTCTCAATAACACTGTTATGTTGAAATCTTAACTCCCAGTGTAATGGCATTAGGAAGTGGGGATTTGGGAGAGAGATTAGGTCACAAGGGAAGAGCGCTCACAGTGTCACTATAAAGAGACTTCAGAGACCTAGCTTGCCCTTATGGGCAGACACAAGAGAAGAGCTGTCTATGAGCAAGGCAGCAGAACCTCCCCACACACACCTCTGCGGGCTCCTTGAGCCTGGATCGCCCAAAGCAGTGAGAGATTAATTTTTTGAAGCCATCAGCTTACAATGTTTTATCCTAGCAGGTCACTTTAAGGAAGACAATCACAGAGAGGATGTTTCTCACAAAGCATTCACAAAGGCACGTATTTGTTAGAAAGAAAAGTACCAGACCCTTTTCTACATCTTTACATAGAAAAGTTATCATTTGAAAACCACTATTTACTTTTACATAGAATTTTTATTAAATCATTAATTCTACCCTTTATAATGCTATTTTTATTTTCTTTTGCATGGTGTTCATTCTAGAAAATTCAGAGGGCTGAGTTTGTTCATAGTACTCAGGGAATGACAGCAAAAATAGCCTTTATTTGGATAAATGCATGGTTCATTTCCATTTCTTGGAGATATTTATGAACGGTAAAATTGTTGAAGTAAATTAAGTCCTCCATATTTAACTAAAGGTTTGCCTGAAAGGAATGCTGTGGTCTGATGACTTTCCAGTTCACATTGCTAACATTGTGAGTCAGGCACAAAGAGTTCTTTATATATTCTAGATATCAGTCCTTTGTCTGACAAAAAAAATCTGGTAAAAATTTTTTCACACTGTGTTGTCTCTTCACTCTCTTGGTGATTTTTCTTGCTGTACAAAGGCTTTTTAATTTGATGGGATCCCAGTTGTTGATTTTTTTGTGATATTTCTTGTGAGATCGGGGTTTTGTTGATAAAGTCTTTGCCTACACCTATGTCTTCAGTAGTTCTACTGATTCTATCTTCCAGCAGATGTAGTGTTTCTCTTTTAATATTTAGTCCCTTGATCCATTTTGATTTCAGTTTAGTGCATGGTGAGAGATATGGGTCTAGGTTCAATTTTCTGCATGTGGAAAACCAGTTTTCCCAGCACCAATTGTTAAAGAAGCTCTTTTCTCCTAGTGAAGGTGTTTGACCCCTTTGTCCAAGACAAGTACAGGAACTTAATAATGTCAATGAATGTAAATGTTACATACCATAAGCCAAAGCTAAGAATAAGAAGAAGAACAAGAATAAAAATGGGGGAAGGGGAACTATAGGAGGAGAGAGGGAGAGGGGAAAGGGTTAAAAAAGAAATAATTTGTATTATGTATATGTACCCACACCCCAAAAAGACTGGAAATGGCATGTACTGAAGCATGTAGTATTAAAAAAAAACAACTGATATTAGTTCAGATGAAGTATGGATTAGCATTTACCCCGTGTTTTCTCATTCCAAAGGTGGAAATTTTGTAAATTCATCTGACACAATAATAATGTTCAATAATAGTGCTTTTCATCCCTAATAATTTCTCAACACCAGGTGACCCATGGACTTTACACTGGGTGAGAGCTAGAAGGTAGTTCTGCACCTGGATCTCCTCTCCAGAGTCAGCACACATTTCACATTTCTGCAGGAACCGCGGAGGAAACCGAGCAGCCTAAACCCCACCCCGCCACCAGAACTGAGTGGGTTAAGATCACAAAGGCATTCCTGCACGCTGTGAGAGGAATCTCTCAATGATGAATGTGATCATAAGGTATACCTAAATTTATCAATAAAAAAACAGAAAAGCCTGTCCTTTCTCACCTGATGGTCACAGCACCCTTGTCAAAACCAGTTCATTATAGACGTATGGATTTAGACTCTCTTTTTTTCTCTATTGATCTATATATCCTTCTGTGTACCACAAAAAAATGTCTTATCATTGCTTTGTGGTTTTGAAATTAGAAAATGTGAATTTTCTTACTTTGGTCTTCTTCAAGAATGCTTTGGCTATTCTAGGAGGCTTGTAATGCCATATAAAATTCAGAATATGTTTCTCAATGTCTATAAAGGTATTGCCTGGGATTTTGGCAGGAAATCTGAAAGCTGGTATTGAAATTGAACATTAAAGTGGAGATATGCCATTAAATATCGCTTAGTTTGCCAATTCTTGAGCATGAGGTTTTTTTCATTTAGATCTTTATTTAAACAATGTGTTGTAATTTCACATTGAAAGTTTTGGATTTTTGTTAAATATATCGATAAATATTTTATTCTTTTTGAGGTTACTATAAATTATTTCCTTAATTTCATTTTTAAACTATTCATTCCAATTGATTTTTGTATGCTGATCTTGTATTGTGCAACCTGGCTATCTTCATTTTAGTTGTTAGTTACCTGTGTGTTAATTTTTAGGAACCTATAAATAGAAAATCATATGAAGTCCAACATCCTTGCAATACCTGAGTCTGATTCCAATGCTTCCTCTGCATTTTTAAATGTCCTTTTAATTTTTTTTTTGTTAAATGTCCTTTTATTTTGTTAAAAATTTTTGTTAAATGCCCTTTTATTTTGTGTTAGAATTTTTTTCTAGATAATCAAGTATAATGTACCGAATAAAAAGAATTGTTGTAAGCAGGCTTTAATAATGTGGTACGGATTGGAGAAGGGGAAATATCGTCGGGTGGTATGATTAGGCCTCAGTGTTTTATGAATCTGCTTTGGGCTGTAAACTTTACAAATATGTCTGTCTCCCTCGATCTTTAGTGGGACAGCTGCCTGGAGTGGGCAATCCATCTTCCTTGGTCACTTACACTTGGTTAGTACCCTGGACTTACCCTGTGGGTAGTGAGTTTCTACAAGGGTAGGCCTTGACAAGGAGATTAAAATACTTTTGTACCTTTCAAAATGATTCCTTCTCCCTTCTCTTTATTCTTACTTTGAATACCTTGTTAAGCCCATGGGAATAAAATTTACAAGAGTGTGGCGCTTTCCATTCCTGGGAAGGCCTGGAGTTTTCACTCAGACCTGTCTACACTGAACCCCCAGCAGTGCAGGACGATCGTTCAGGCTTCCGGCCCAACACTGACTCCCACAGGCCCGGGCCCTCAGCTCCAAGAACGGTTCAGCTCTCAGTCTGTTCAGTTTTAAATTTGTTGTTGGAGAAAATTGGAGCCTTCCAAATTCTTCACATGTGGAAAATGGAACTGGAAGTCTGCTCCTTTTTTAAAGTATTATTCTCTTTTTACATTTCCTTTTGGACAGCCTGCATTTTTCCATCCCTAAGTTTAGTATTTTTTTCTTTAAAATGTAGTCTATTATGATTGTCACACACTGTATTCTTCAGGCTCAAAAGTTTGATTTGTGTCTTTTCAAAGATACATTGTATGACTATGCTTATCCCGATCAGTCTTCTATTGCTTTCTTTAAAATATGTTGTTGAGTTATAATTGTTCTGAAGATCCTGTCAAGTATTATTATTATGTATTTCCCTTCTGGTTTTATTTCTATTGATTATTCTCTTATCGCTGTAATATTTTCTTGCTTCTTTGTTTGCTGGGTAACCTTTTTTGGATGACTAACATTTTGAATTGTACTGTCATTTACTATATGTTTTCATATTTCCACAGACTTCCCTACACTTTATTCTGGAATGCACTAATAGTCTTTGGATGTAGCTCAGCTCTTTAAAGGATGCTTTAGTTTGCCTTCTCAGCTCAAGACCTTCAGTTTATCCCTAGAACCTCCTCCTGCATGAAAGGAGAGAGCTGGAAATCTCCCGGCAAGGTCAGCTGGCTAATCGTGGCGATGATGGGCTTTGTTTCCTATTTCTCATTGCTCACTTTGTGCAACTTGATGTTCAATTTCAGAAAACTTTGTTTTGCACAGTTTTATACTTTTACATGAGACTATAAATATGATTTATTTTATTCCATATTGGCTAGAAGAATAAATTTGATAATCCAAAATAAAACCTTTAGCCTCTCATGTATTACAGAAAGAAATATAATAAATACTGAACACAATGATACACAGGAAAAAATGCTGAAATTGTCATAAACTTATTGGTAGAAAATTGTTCTTTCAAGGGCTGGGGATTTAGCTCAGTGGTGCCACTGCCTGCCTTGCAAGCACAAGGTCCTGAGTTCCATCCCCGGTACCCAAACAGAAAATTGTTCTTCCATATGATAGTGGGTTATAATAAAAAATAAAGCCTCAGATGCATATCTTAGCCTGGAAAAAAGAACACCATGAAACAAATACTGTTTGTCCTACTTTGTAAAATAGGATAGGAGAGTGGAATACCTTATGCCTGAGATACCATAGTAGAAGTTCAGCAATAAGATTTGATAGTTAGATGTGATTTTATAGTTGGTTTTCATGTAACTTTTTCCAAATACTACCAGTCACTGATATATTAAATATTGAAATATCTCACATAAACTTATAAAAGTCTTTATAAGTTTTCTTGACAGTGGATTACTTGGGGGTCTCTTATCTCACATTTCTTGTGACAATACATTTTCTGGAGACAATATGAATACACACACACACTCACACTCACACACTCACCACCATCTGCTTCACTTCATAATATTACCTACCCGTAACTGATACTTCCCCTGTGTGAACATATGCAAAATTCACAAAATAAATTTCTGATATTATCTTATAAGCAGATGTGTACATACACGTGAAATGCTGCAGCTGGAAATATGTACATAAAACATATAAGTCATAAGAAGTAACTAGATGAGGTGACAGACATGAACGAATGTGATTATAGTGACCATTTCACAAAATATATGTACATGAAATCATTACACTGTATCCCTTAAACTGATACAATGCTGTATCTCAATGAGGTAGAAAACTTAAAAAATATATGTGTAAATAAACCAATAATGAGTGACGGCAAGTCACAAACTACTGTAAAATTAGTTGAAATTTACAAAAGTAAATAATACAATTTAAAAATTTACGTTTATCTGTTTACACTGAAGAATGTTTATAGAAAAATGACTAGGAATGATAGTCTCAATTCCAAAGTAATGTAATTTAATGTTAATAATGGTTATAGTTTTACTTACTTCCAATTTTTCTTCAAGGTAGATTGATTTTAACTTCAGGAGGGTCCTAGGCCACTGGTGATTTAAATTTTATGAAGTAGTAGAATATCTGAGAAATTTCACTATATTCTTAATTTCAATCTGGAGCATGGAAACAAACTCAAATTGAGTCATAAGGCCAGTGCAGACAATATCTGAGAAATTTTAGCATGAAAATCATCTTCAAACTTTAAAAAGAGAATATGTTCCCAACATTTAAAATGAGTCATAGGTAATTCCGCTAAGCATACAACAGTGACTTTGCTGTCAAAACCTATTAAAATGGACTCGCTCCTGCCTGGCAAGTGCAAGGTCCTGAGTTCGATCTCCAGTACTGGTTAAAAAAAAAAAATGGACTTTGAAAGAAATGCTCTTTCAGCAATTCATAGTAATCACTCTAATTTGTTCCAGTATTTGAACTTCAATAGTGAGTCATATGAAACTATACTGTCTCCATTTAACAAAAAAACAAGATTTGATTGGAAATTTGACGGACATATGACATAGTTTCTTGTAAAGATATTTAATGTAATTTATTCTTTATGTTTATATGGAAAGGAAGACATCAGTAGAATAATGGTAGATTTGGTAAATCTAAAACTCTTCTACTCCCTAAAGCTGACTCACTTAGTGGATCAATACTCAATTTGGGAAGAGAACTTGTCTTTGTTATTTATACTTCCCATTCAGCGGTGTGTAGGAACCCTGGCCTGGCTGGAAGCAAAGCTTTCAGCTGCAGATCACAGAATTCATGCCCTGTGGCTTGGCTCAGTCTTTTCCCTTCAGCTCCACTGTGTGCTTTTCCTCCATCAGGGCTGCTGCTCCCTAGGTCAGCACTGCCTTTAAGGGAATTAATGGCTTTATAACCCAATCCCATAACCTCACATTCTCTCTAATCTTCATAATTTGTATTTTACGGGCCTCTTTAGATGTCCATATAGGCAGTCTTCTCTAGCTCCTGAAGGTTCTCACTAAATCTGAACTATCTTTCGATGGGGCTAAAATTTGACTATTTGTGTACCCCCAAATTCACATGTCAAAATTCATATTCTGCTGAACCCTAACCTGAACCCTAACCTGAATCAGTATTCAGGTGTTGGGAGATGGGCTCTGCCAGCTGATGGGGTCATGAGGGTGGAGTTCTCTCCACTGGGGTCAGCGCACTCAGGACAGCAGCTTGGAGGCAGCATGCCCTTCCCACCCTGTGTGTACACAGCAGGAAGGGCCCCCTCTGAATGTGTAAGCAGGTTCTTGCCTGACCTTGAATTGCTGGCACCTTGACCTTGGGCTTCCCAGCCTCCTTCCTGCTTTCCAATGAGAAATAAGTACTTGTTATTTATAAGTCACCACATCTGTGATAACTTGTCATTAGCAGCCTTCACAGACTAGGACATTCAGCATTGTAGTATTTAGCACAAGGTCTATGGCTTTGTACCTGTAATTTCTGAGTTACAAGTTGGCAGGCCTTCTACAGACTTAAAATATCAATGCTCACAATTTTGATAACATGTGGATTCATTTTAGGCAAAAAGAAGATAAAATTAGGTTTATATTCATTTTTATTTAAAATATCACTCTGCATTCTTTCTGCTTCATTGGTTGCTAAGCCCCCTTGGTAATGCCCTGGAATGTGAAGCACCAGGTGAAAATTATTGTAAATAGACCTAGGACAGGTAAGTTACCAAACAGAATATTCTGTATTCTGCAGCGGGAAAAGCTCCTGATATGATACCACGCTCATAGCAGGCTACAGGGTTAGCATCCAGAGTCCCTGAGGGAGAAGTCTCGTTGCAGCTGCTTTGAGCTTACCAGCAATTAGAAAAATTCTCCCATGACAAAAAGATCATTACTGAAATTCATCACATGGAAAATGCCAAACACTTAGAGCAAGCGTTCAGAATGTCCAGGCATTGTCATGAGGTATAACTCAGGCCAAGGGACACAGATGATGCCAAGGAGAGGCATTAAGCACAGTGTAAACCCACAGTATTCATGGACTGCCTTTCTGATTCAGAAGCGTTAGCTACGTGGCCTCACATAATGACTTTGTTTAAATATGCCTGGAGACTGTGCTAGATCAACAGTTCTCAGACTTTACTATGTGTCACAATCATCGTGACAACCTGTAAGATGCAGATACCAGGCCCTGTTCCTGAAGCTCCTCGCCATGAATGACGGCTGGCAGGGGTTTGGATAACTGGCATTCTAATAAATTCCCAGGACATGCTCCTGTTGCAGCAGGAACTATTCTTTATAACCACTAATCTAGAGACAATGCATTGGGACTTTGCCTGAACCATAATACATTTGCCTGTTCAATTCATTGAGTTTATTTCTCAGCGATGGGGAATCTTGCATGTTATGGTTTCTTAATTTGGTTCTAAGATTTTTTTTTCTTTTTTGGTACAGGAGGTAGAACTCAGGACCTTGCACTCGCGAGGCAGGCACGGTACCACTGAGCTAAATCCCCGGCCTGTGGTTCTAAGATTTTTAATGGAGATTTGAAGTTTTATTTTTCCTTAGCAGATAATATTAGTGTGATGCCTTGTAAGACTTGTATTTACCTGGAAATTTGTAGCTGTACAGTTATCTATGGCTCACAAGAATTCTAAGAAGTGGGCATTACCATAGCATTTTATAGATGAAAAATAGCTTGTGGTAGATTAACTAATGTGTGAAAGATCACAAAGCTATTAAACAGCAAAAGAATTAGAATCTGCATCTTATTGTTTCCTATACAGCAAGTTTTTTCAGAAATTAATGTGCATATAAATCATCTGGGTATATTAATAAATGCAGATCTGTTAATCATAAAATGAATATGCACTGGCAAAAAATTATCAATACTGTATAATAATATTTTAAATGAATTTGTCACATTCATAATAATATTTATATAATTGAAAATAGTGAGCATAAGGTATGAGAGTATTGATTCTAGAAATATAAAATTTTTATAGCTCTTATAAAACTGAGTTTTTGGAAAAAACTATAATGTTTGAATTATATGAGGCTCATAGGTCTGGTAGACACAAAACATAGTGTATTAGTTATAAGTTACCTGTTGTGCCTAGTAGAAAATTATACTCCATTTCTCCTTAGGGTTAAGAAATTCACCCCCCACTGTCAGGATAAAGAAAATAGGACTTACATAAATTTCTTCTTAAGAGCTAGAAACTGCAAGCAATTCATATTGTTCTTGATACATTAGGCTTAAGTTTAGTTACCTTAGATCAATATATCATCCCCAATGAATTTACTAGAGAGCCGTATTATATATCAAACTTTAACATCTCTGTACAAAATATTTTATGTAACTATTATATTTGTTAGCTGAATATTAACTACATTTATATTCAAGCCCATGTTTTTTTAACCATAATCTCTCTCTCTAAATATCTCAAAACATAAAAGTTTTTAAAAATACCATTAAAAAATTCCAAAACATGAAAATTATGAGTGTCATGCTGGAGAATTGCTAAAAATGATGACCCAAAGTTGGTGTTTCTATTTGGATTTCTCTTTGAGTTTCCTGTTTATTATTTTATTATAGACTACATACTATAATATTATAGGTAGTCTTCTTTCCAGTGGAAAAAATAACTCCAAATTTATACTATTATTGTCTTGTAGGATAGTAACCTATATTTTTATATCAAGCTAGACTCTTTATTCTAACATTTCTCTCTTTTTTTTTTTTTTTCGGTACTGGGGATCGAATTCAGGACCTTGAACTAGCGAGGTAGGCGCGGTGCCACTGAGCTAAATCCCTGGCCCAACATTTCTCTTTTTGTTGCTTTTTTTTTTTTTTTTTAAGTACCAGGGATCAAACTCAGGTCCTTGCGCTTGCGCAGCAGGCGGCGAAACCACTGAGCTAAATCCCCAGCCCAACACTTCTCTTTTTACAAGCCTAGAAACACTCAGTTCCTCAAAATGATTTAAAATTTCTAACATTATATTTGTTACATATAACTAGTACAATTCTAATTAATGATTTAAGTAATATATTTGATCTAAGCTTATTTAATATTTATGCTTATTTAATATTTAATATGTAGCTAATGTTTTTAACTTCCTGAAAAATATACATGGAAAATACTCAACGGTTCCTAAATGGAGTCATCTTTCAAAGATAACTGAACTGAATTTTATAAATATACAATTAATTCTTTGGGGTGAAGTCTATGTTTTCTTGGCTTTCAGAGACTCTCTTGGTAAGGTTGATTATCCCTCATCAGAAATGCTTGAATCCAATAGTATTTCATATTTCAGACTTTTTGTTTGGTTTTGGAATATTTGCATGTAAATAACAAGGTAACATGGGGCTAGGACCCAAGTCTCAACATAAAACTTATTTATGTTTCCTATACAACTTATATACATAGCCTGGAGATGAGTCTTCGTCAGATTTTTTTCTTGCTAGGATCAATTACCTAGTATACACAGCTTAAATCAGGAAGGGTTTATTTTGCCTCACAGTTTCAGATGGATCAGTCCGTGGTCCAGTGCTTCTGGGTCTGTGCGGTAGTGGTAACATTACGGAGGGAGGACATGGTGGGGAAAGCTTCCTTCTTCATGGCCTCAAGGGAGCCTAAAGAGCCAGAAGGGGCCCCAAGAGGAAGGAGGCAGGGACAGGAGATGCCTTTCAAAGGGACACCCCCGGGACTTGCTCCTTCCAACTGCCCCGCCCCGGCCCCCACCTACAGCCATCCATGAAATCTTCAGTGGATTAGTGGACCGATGAGCTTCGAGTCTCCTGATCCAATCACCTTCCAAAAGCTTTAGCGCTGCACACAAGACCTATTTTAAATCTAAACCATAACGATAATTTCCTACAGTACTTTGAGTGCCTCCTGCGCTTTGACAATCACCAGTCACAGAAGGTGAGATGTGGAATTTGTCTCTTGTGGAATAAATATTGGTACTCAAAAAGTTTAAAAATTTGAGGGCCAGGGATTTAGCTTGGTGGTTCCGGCGCCTGCCTCGAAAGCACAAGGTCCGGAGTTCAATCCCCGCTACCAAAAAAAAAAAAAAGAAGTCTAAAAATTTGGAGCATTTGAGATCTTGCGATTTTGGATTGCAGATGTTCAAATAATACTGGGACTTTACCTTTGCTGAACATGTGCATAAGTGTTTCCTTTCTCTCCCTCTCTTCCTCCCTCCCAGCATCCCTCTCCTTTTCTCTTTATTTCTATTACTTTTCTGTCCTAATTGTTTATTTATTTCTACATTTATTAGTACATGTTTACAGTACATGATGATTATATTCACTCTAGGAAACTGGTACATGTACATAGCATACTTTAATTCTATTTTCCCCTTTCCCTCCAACCCCCTTTTATTTTTCCAGCATCAGATTCAGTTATTTATCTTTTAAAATCTTATAAAGTTAATTATCATATCTACAGATTGAAAACCAGACTAATAGGCCATATAAGAAAATTGTACTAAGTCAAGTTATACTTTTAGATACATTATGCTGATTATAATAACTTTCTTTCTTCTGTCTCTTTTCCTATTATCTGGGGCCCTGGTTCATGAAATATTGTTTTCTATCATTTAATTTTTAATCTATGCATATCATTTTGGATTAGATGAGTTTCATGGATATAACAGACTGTACAATTCTGGTTTTTGATCCAATCCATGAATATGTGTCTTTTAATTGGAGCATTGAGGCCTTTAATATTGACAGACATTACTGAAATGAGTTGATTATTTTCTATCATTGCATTTTTTTCTTGGTCAGTGGCTCCTTTGTTATTTATCCATTGACTTTACTTGGGTGTTTTTGTTCACCTGAATTTTTAGCTGTGTTAGGTTCACTGTTTCATAATAAAAAATAGATAAGCCCTTAGTCATATTTAGTAAGAGGAAGAAATGATTCACATCAATGCAATCAGAAATGAAAAAGGTGAGATCACAGCAGACACTGTCAAAATCTAAAAGGTAGTAACTACTTTGAAAAATTGTATTCCGACAAATTGGCAAATTTTGAAGAAATGGACAGATTTCTAGACTCACAAATTACCAAAGCTAACCCAAGAAGACACAAAGATGTTGAACTACCTATTATCAAACAATGAAATAGAGACAGTAAAGAATCTACAAATGACAAAAAGGCCCAGGACCTGGATTCACTGCTGAATTCTACAAATCCTTTAAGGATGTTATATCACCAATACTCCACAAGCTCTTCAAAAAATTGAAAAAGATGGTGCTCCCAAATTCATTTATGGAAGTCACCATCACCCTGATTCCAAAACTGGATAACAACCCAACTAAAAAAGAAAATTATAAACCAAACTCCCTAATGAACAGAGCAGCAAAAAATCTTCAACAAGATTTTATCAAATGAACACATCACATCACCAAATAGATCATATATCACAAGCAAGTAGGTTTCATCCCAGAGATGCAAAAATGGTTTGATATAGGTAAATCAATAAATGTAACAGATCACATAAACAGAAGAAGATCAAAACTACATGATCATATCAATAGATGCAAAAAAAGGCTTTCGACAAAATCCAACACCCTTTCATGATAAAAACTCTGACAAAAATAGGTAAACAAGGAACATACCTGAATTTGATAAAATTATTTATGACAAACCAGCAGCCAATATCGTATTAAATGGGGAAAAAGGAAAAGCATTCCATCAAAAATCAAGAATAAGACAAGGATGCCCACTGTCACCACTTCTATTTAACATGGTACTGAAAACATTAGCCAGGGCAATTAGGCATGAGAAAAAAGAAAGAAAGAAAAAGAAAGAAAAAAGAAGAATTCAAATTATCATTATTTGCAGATGACATGCTACTCTACATAGAAGATCCAGAGAACTCCACCAAAAAAATTGTTAGAAGTAATAACCAATGTCTATAATGTCATAGATACAAGATCAACACACAAAAATCATTAGGTTTTGTGTGCACTAATAATGAACTTGATGAGAAGGAAATAATGAAAACAACACCATCAACAGTAGCTTTAAGAAAAATAAAATACCTAGGAATTACTCTAACCAAGGAAGTGAAAAACCTCTACAAAGAAAACTACAGGAAGACATCAGAAAATGGAGGGATGTTCCCTGCTCCAGGATAGGCCAAAGCAATATTGTCAAAATGGTCACACTCCCAAAACTGTTATACAGATTCAATGCAGTCACCATGAAAATAACAACTGCATGCTTTACAGATGTAGAGAAAACAATCCTAAAATTCATCTGGAACCAGAAGAGACCCAGAAGAGCAAAAGCAATCTGGGGGAACAAGAGCAAAGCATCATGACTCCTGACTTCATGCTATACTACAAAGCAATACTGACGAAAATGGCATGGTAATGGAACAACAACAGACATGTGGATAAGAGGGACTGAACAGAGGAAAAAGAAAGATCCCCAGACACACTGATGAAGAGCCCAAAAGCAGGCGTTGGAGGAAAGAGAGCCTATTCAACAAGTGGTGCTGGGAAAACTGGTTATCTCTGTGCAAAGACTGGCATTGGACCCTTGTCTCTAGCCAGGTACTAAATTAAAATCAAAGTGGATCAAATATCTAAACATCAGAACAGAAATATTGAACCAATGGGAGATCAAATAGGGAAAACATTTGAAAACATAGGCATAGGAAAGGATTTCCTCAACACAACAGTGATTCCACAAGAAATAAAAACAATAACTAACAAATAAGATTATATCACAGTTAAAAAGCTTCTGTATAGCAAAAGAATCAGTAACGTGAAGCAACAGCCTACAGGATGAGAAATATTTTCGCTAACCATTCCTGGGACACAGGACTATCTAGAATATATAAAGAACTCAAAAAAATTAGACCACCTAAAATAAAAGACCCAAAAGAGTGGAAATAACATCATTCTAGATTTCACCTCTGCCCGCTTGGATGCCCAAAGAAAATTTATAAGTATTCCTTTTTAAGTAATGGGTCAAATGGCATGCCCTTGCTAGGCATTAGAAAACCAGAGGCAGAAGCCATGGAACTTTGTTAAAACTGACATATGAGTCGGAAAAAAATCTAAGAACTTATTTTTGTCTCAGAATGACTTTACTTCTCTTAATCCTTTTTTTCATTTTAGAGCTTTATGGCTTCTTTGACCTACTGACTTTTTGAAGAATTTATGAGGACTTTAAACAGGATTTTAAAAATAAGAACTTAAGGGCTGAGGATTTAGCTCAGTGGTTCCACCACTTGCCTCACAAGCACAAGGACCCGAGTTCAATCCCCAGTACCAAACAAAAAGAACTTAGGCATTCACATAGCACTGTGTGTATTCATGTATTCTACATTTGTGAAGGATGTGAGTGTCTCTTTGCTATCATTGCCTCTGGGTATGGATAGAAAATTTTTGCCATCTCACTCTTTGTATTTTTACCCAAGACTTTTTAATGTGAAAGTTTCAAATTAAATTATTAGACTTTTTAGAAATATTTAAATTCAAACAAAGGAAAATCATTGTGGGACTCTCAGTGGGTCTTTCCTTTCGCGCCTGATGATGTGTGGACAGCAGTGAGGAGATGAGGTGCTGTCTCCTTTGCAGTAAGTGAAGTTTCCTCCCCTCAGTACCAACGCAGAAGCAGAGCTTCCCAATTAATTGCTGAACTTGTGCAGAGTAAAGGGGCAACCCCCGGGAGGAAGGGCCCCCTCTTCATTGGGCTGTTGGTGCTGGAGGCTTTATTTGAGGGGTGCCTGGAACCTGCAGATAGCGTGCGATGAGGGGCAGACTCTGGAGATGCCCAGGCGGTGGACACCAGCTGCAGGTCGGGTTTCTCATTACTGTAGATCATCTGTCCCAGAATAGCTTCTGGCATGCTGTCCTCACTCAGAAACCCACAAATTCCCAGCGAGGAGTATTAGCTTTGTTCACCTTCTCTAGAGGAGCGGAGCTTGCAGAAAGACAGGGTGGCCTGGGGTAGAGACATGTGGCCAGGCTGTGAGGTGAAGATGTTTAAAGATGAGGACAGCTGTCCATTGCTCATCCTCCCATCAAACCAGGGCTCACCCTGCTTAGCACCCAGTGCCAGACAGTGCTGGTTCAGGGCAGGTGTTGTTTAGCTGAAAAACAGGCCAAAATATGGAAATTAAAACATCTGGACATTTATCCTCTTTGGATCTTCATTCAGTGATCTATAAGGAAATAGAGACAGGAGTGATTTGTCCAGGGAAATGCAGGTAAAGCTTTTTAAACAACACCTAGCACAACACACAGGTGTAAGACGGGCTAATTATTTCTGTGACACCTTTTGTAAGACCCCTTCTTGGTCTAAAATTTACTATTCTGTAAATTCTGAGAAAGTAGAACTTGCTGTCAACCTAGTTAAGGGCCCACAATGATATGCATCTTATGTGTTAACAAGTGGGACAAGGCTGTGTATTCCTATGCTAACCTGAGAGACACAATTAAAAAAGAGTAAGAGCAATGAGGCTGAGATTATTTCCCTATTTCAGTTTTCTTCTGCTATTTCCTCCTGGAAAGAGAAGGCAGCCTCCCCAGTAGAATAATCACTGCACTTCCAGGCACCGCTTTCTTCTGCCTTGCGCCCAATATTATCTCCAAAGACATCTTTTCTTCTTCCCATGTTAGCAATTATTTTTTCCTGTTCTTTAACTCTGAATTAAAAACAGGTTTGGACGTCAGTCCCACCATTCCCAGCCCAGAGGAAAGGGCTTTTGGGGCACCATCAGTTCCGCCACTCCCAGCCCAGAGGAAGGGGCTTCCGGGCCACCATCCTTACTGCCACTCCCAGCCCCTGTCCCACCTCTCCCACCTCAGAGGTGGTGAGCCGAGTGGGAACCAACAGCACCACCTGCCCCCAGGTCAAAATGAGAAAACACATAAATAAGTCTCAAAACCAGACTTCCAGATCACCTACAGCAACCCCAAAGGGAAATGAGATGGAACAATCTGATACTCAACCACTTGGACCCACTGAACTGGCAACAGAAGGGGATATGGAAAAAATGAAATCAGAACTAATTTCTCAGATAACAGCAGAGATTGTGCCCATAGTGTAAGACATGATTAATAAATCTAGAGAGGAGCTGACAAACATGATGGAATCCCAAACTAGGAAACAAATGGAATCCATAAAACAGATGCAAATAGATTTCCAGGAGATGAAAAACTCCACTGAAAGTCTACACAGCACAATGATCCAATGTGAGGACAGAATTTCAGATATAGAAGACAAGATTGCAATTAATGACCAGGAAAAGAAATTGCTTCAAAATTATAAGGGAACATGAGAAATCAATCCAGCAGCTGCTAGATGATGTAAAGAATAACATAAGACTGATTGGAGTCAATGAAGAAACAGGAGAGCGTGCAGATGACATAAAAAAACTGTTCACAGAAGTAATGGCAGAAAACTTCCCAAGCAGAGGAAAAGAACTTGACATACAGATAAGTGAGGCATACAGGATTCCAAATAACCTTGATCAAAAAAAACTACATATAGGCATATAATTATTAAGATTCCAAACACTCAACAGAAGAACAAAGTGCTACAAGCAGTTAGAGAAAAGAAACAAATCACATACAAAGGAAAGTCCATCAGAATCACAGCAGACTTCTCAACACAAACCATCAAGGCAAAAGATTGGAGTGACATATTCCAAGCCCTAAAAGAAAACAGCCTCCAACCCAGATTGATGGACCCTGCAAAACTATCTTTCAAAACTGATGGAGAAATAAGATACTTTCATGACAAAGAGCACCTTAGGAACTTCATGAATACCAAACCAGCACTCCAAAAAATTTTACACAATATCCTAGGAACAGACATTGAGGATCACAACCCCAGGAAGCAAAGCACAATGAACCCATTTGGCATGACAAGAAATTAAATGTAAAGGGGGAGAACCCAATAAAAAGAAAAAGTCATGGCAATGACAAGTCAATATGTTTCAGTTATAATCATCAATGTTAATGGTCTCAATTCACCAATCAAAAGAAATAGGCTGGCAGAATGGGTCAAGAAGCAAAATCCAACAATATGCTGCATACAATAAACACACTTAATTCAAAATGATACTCATAGACTGAAAGTTAAAGAGTGGAAAACAATACTCCATGCAACGGGAACCTGAAAAAAGCAGTAGTAGCTATCCTCTTTACAGATGAAGTAGATTTCAAACCAACACTGATTAAGAGAGATGAAGAAGGACACTACATCCTTGGAAAGGGAAGAATCCAAGAGGAAGAGATGACAATCATAAATATCTATGCACCAAACACTAGTGTGCCCAACTATATAAAACAAATACTAATGAACATGAAAAGTCATATATGCACCAATACAATTGAAGTGAGGGACCTCAACACCCCACTGTCACAAATAGATAGATCAATTAGACAAAAAATAAGTAATGCAATACTAGAACTCAATCAAACTCTTGAACAAATGAACTTAACAGATGTTTACAGAGTGTTCCACCCCACAAAATCAGAATACACATTCTTCTCAGCTGCACATGGGTCATTCTCCAAAATAGACCACATACTCACACATAGAACATGTTTAAGTAAGTGCAAAGGAATTGAAGTTATCCCCTGTATATTATCAGACCATAGTGAGATGAAATTGGAGATCCATAGCAAAAGAAACTCAAAAAAATTCATAAACACATGGAAATTGTACAACACACTTCTGAATAACCAATGAATCACAGAGGAAATTAAAGGAGAAATCAGATAGTTCCTTCAATTAAATGACAATGACAATACAACATATCAGAATCTATGGGACACAATGAAAGCAGTCTTATGAGGGAAATTCCTAGCAGTGAATATGCATATTAGGAAAACAGAATGAGCCCAATTCAACAACCTGATGCTGAACCTCAAGCTTCTAGTAAAAGAAGAGCAGGACAACCCCAGAGCTCATACAAGGGAGGGAATTATAAAGTTCAGAGGAGAAATCAATGCAATGGAGACTAAGAGAATGATACAAAAAAATCAATGAAGCCAAGAGTTGGTTCTTTGAAAGAATCAACAAAATTGACAAACCCTTAGCCAACGGTATCAGAAAAAGGAAAGAAAAGGCCCAAATCCATGCAATTAGGAAGGAAAAGGGTGAAATTGCAACAGACGCAGCAGAAATCCAGAGGATCATCAATACCTACTTCCAGAACCTACGCGCCAATAAGATGGATAACACAGCAGAAATGGACAGATTCCTAGATACATATGAATTACCAAAGTTGAACGAAGAAGACCTAAAAATTCTGAACAACCCAATATCAACCAAGGAAATTGAAAATGGAATTAAAAACTTATCAACTAAGAAAAGCCCGGAACCTGATGGCTTCACTGCTGAATTCTACAAGACATTTAGAGAGGAACTACTGCCACTACTGTATAAATTCTCCAATGAAATTGAAAGGGAAGCAATACTCCCAAATTCATCCCTGGAAGCAAGCATCACCTTGATCCCCAAAGCAGAGAAAGACCCAACCAAAAAGGAGAACTATAGGCCAATCTCACTAATGAACATAGATGCAAAAATCCTTAATAAGATACTGGCAAACAGAATGCAGAAAATCATGAAGAAGATCATACACCCTGATCAAGTGGGATTCATCCCAGGGATGCAGGGATGGTTCAATATACAAAAATCAATCAATGTAATGCACTATATCAATAGAGCCAAGGACAAAAACCATATTGATTATCTCCATAGATGCAGAAAAAGCATTTGACAAAATCCAGCATGCATTTATGATAAAAACCCCACAAAAAACTGGAATAGATGGTCTCTACCTCAAACTGATAGAAACCATCTATGAAAAACCAACAGCCAATTTCATACTAAATGATCAAAAACTGAAATCTTTCACATTAAAATCAGGAACAAGACAAGGATGTCCACTATCACCACTCTTGTTCAATATAGTTATGGAAACATTAGCCAGAGTAATGAGACAAGAGAAAGAAATAAAAGGAATAAAGATAGGAAATGAAGAAGTCCAATTGTCATTATTTGCAGATGACATGATACTCTATATAGAAGACCCCAAGAACTCCACCAAAAGTCTTCTAGACTTAATAACCAAATTCAGTCAAGTAGCTGGTTACAAGGTCAACACACAAAAATCAATAGCTTTCCTCTACACCACTTGAGAGAGAAATAGGGCAAATAATTCCTTTCACAATAGCATCCAAAAAACTGAAATACCAGGAATCAACCTAATGAAAGAAATCAAAGACCTCTTCTCTGAAAACTATAGCACCCTGAAAAGAGAAATTGAAGATAATATCAGAAAATGGACAGACATCCCCTGCTCCTGGGTAGGAAGGATTAATATAGTGAAAATGGCCATACTTCCAAAACTGCTATATAGATTCAATGCAGTTCCAATTGAGATCCCAGCAGCATATTTCAATGACCTTGAGAAAAAAATCCAAAAATTCATTTGGAACAAGGAGAGAACCAGAATAGCAAAAGCAATTCTAGGTAACAGAGACATGGCAGGGGGTATCACAATCCCCAACCTGCAACTCTACTACAAAGCTACTGTGATTAAAAACAGCATGGTACTGGCAAGGAAACAGACCTGAGGACCAGTGGAACAGATTAGAAGATGCAGAAACAATGCCAGACACACTCTGCCATCTCATCTTCGATAAAGGAGCCAAACACCCTCACTGCCTCTTTAATAAATGGTCCTAGAAAAATTGGGTTCCAACTTGCCAAAGATTAAAACTAGACCTATATCTCTCACCAAGCACTAAACTAAAATTGAAAGGGATTAAAGATCTAAATATTAGAATGGAAATGCTGAACCAATTGGAACAGAGGTTAGGTAGAACTCTTGAAGACATTGGTGTAGGAAAAGATTTTATGAACAAAACCTCAGTTGCCCGTGAACTAGAACAAACAGTCACAAGTGGGATCTCTTCTTATTAAAAAGCTTCTGCACAGCAAGAGAAATCACCAGCAGTGTGAAGAGACAACCCACAGTGTGGGAAAAAATCTTCACCTGCTTTTCCTCAGACAAAGGTCTACTATCTCGAATCTATATAGAACTTAAAAAGATCAGACCTCCAAAATTTAAAGACCCAATCCAAAAATGGGCATCTGAAGTGAACAGACATTTCTCCAACAAAGAAGTAGAAACAGCATATAAACACATGAAAAAATGTTCCACATCACTGTTCATTGGAGAGATGCAAATGAAAACAATGCTGAGATTTCACCTCACTCCAGAAAGAATGGCTGCTATCATGAGATCAACCAATAACAAATGCTGGCAGGGCTGTAGGGAAAGAGGAACCCTGCTCCACTGCTGGTGGGAGTGTAGACTGGTGCAACCACTGTGGAAATCAGTACGGAGATACCTCAAAGAACTAGGACTGGAAGTCCCATTTGATCCCGCTATTCCACTGCTGGGGATCTTCCCCAAAGAATTAAAAGAATCATACCACAGTGATACATGTGCACCCATGTTCATAGCAGCACAGTTTGTGATAGCTAAAACTTGGAACAGCCCAAATGCCCATCAACTGGAGACTGGATAAAGAAAGTTTGGCTTTTTAATAAAATGGAGTACTACTCAGCCATAAAAAATGAGAAATTAGAGACATTTATAGCTAAGTGAATGCATATTGAGACGATAATCTTAAGTGAAACAAATAGGACACACATGTGTAAATACCGAATAGTTTCTCTAGTGTGAGAAACTGAAAGTGTAAATAAGGACTAAAATGTATAATAGGTAATGTGAAATAGGAAAAAAAGGGACAAAGGGGAAGGGGAAGTGAGAGTGGGGGGGATAGGAAAGAAGGGAATGGAATTAATATGAGAAAATGGAAAAATAGGAACAAAGTCTTTGTAAATAAGGAGGGATGGAGGGGGTGAAGGGAGGGCTGGGCAAGGGTGAAAAGTAAGAACCAAGATAGATTATGTAAAGGTGTAAATTTCCAATGATGAATGTCATTATATTGTACACCTAAAATGTACCAATGATTAGAATGAATGATCTATAATGGAAAATAGGAAGAAAAGGTCCAAAGGGTAGGCATAGTGGGAGGGGCAGGGGAAAGGAAAGAAGGGAAAGGAAAAATGATGAGAAATGGAAAAAATGGAAATAAAGTCTTTGTAAATAAGGAAGGGTGGAGGGGTGAAGGGAGGACTAGGAATGGGGAAAAAATAAGAACCAAGATGCATCATGTAAAGGTACAAGATCTCAATGAGAAATGTAAATGTGTTGTATACCTACAATGTACCAATAAAAGAATTTAAGAAAAAAAAAAAAAGAATAGGTTTAACTCTACTTCTGGCTTTCTTGATTGTATTGTGCTACCACTAAATCCACTGCTCTTTTCTACAAAAGTACTTTCTTGTTTGTTTTATTTTGTTTATAAAGTACTCATAGTTCCAGGACTGAATTTCAGGCATAGAATTATCATCAATCCATAAAATTCCTTCTGCTGTGGCGGGGATTTAGCTCAGTAGTTCCTCCTCTTGCCTCGCAGCTGCAAGGTCCCAAGTTCAATCCCTGGTACCAAAAAAAAAAAAAAAAAAAAGATTTCTAGGTTCAATTTTCTGAAAAAACAAATTAAAAAAACATTCCTTCTGCTTTTTGTTTGGTATATTTTCTTGTGGAGATTATGTCCTTTCAATCTCACTTTCATATTTCCATGAGTATGTGGATCCTTGAAAATATACTATATTGAATATGCTTGTACTTAACATTCACAGAAATAGTTTATTTTTCCCTCAATATTGTTTTTTACATCTATCATATCTATCAATTACCTACCAATTAATTACCTATTAAGTATCTACCTATCTATCATCTGTCTTCTATCCATCTATCACAACCTGGAAAAATATGTAAATCAGCTCAATTACTCTGTTGCGTAGAATTCCTTCTTATGCATGTATTATATTTGATATATATAAAGAAGTATACTCTGATCATTTTCAAAGTTTTGCTACCATACACAGACTACAATGACAATTAGGAAATCTTAGCTGGGTTCCTCGGCAAATGTAGTCCAAGGGGTAGAATTGCTGAATCTTTTTTCATTTTTTATTTTTTTTGGGTACCAGGGATCAAACTCGGGACCTTGAGCTTGCAAGGCAGGTGGCAGAACCACTGAGCTAAATCCCCAGCCCCCTAGAATTGCTTAATCTTAAGAAAAATGGGAGCTGAATTTTACTGCCTTCTAGAGTGGTTCTATCACCAGCTGCTCCAGCATGGTCAAAGGCCTTGTTCTCTGCTCAGCTATAACATTTGCTAAAATCCTGCTTTCCAGTTGGTGATGGTGGTGGTAAGTAAACTGGTATCTCCTTATGCAGAATTCTTTTTCTTCTTTTAAAAAATTTTCTGGCTCTTAGGATAAACATTTACATACGCAGCATATGAATTAGTTTTTTAGATTTTTAATTCTTTGAATTGTCTATTCATACCTTGCTCATTTTTCTATGTGTTTTTCCATCAAATTTTATATATATATAGATATAGATATAGATATATCACCTCGCTAGCTTTAGGTATTTAAATATATTTATCAAATCTAACAATAGTCTTTTAAATTTGTCTGTAGCATTTTTTTTTTTGGTACCGGCATTGAACTTGGGTCCTTGCACTTGTGCAGCAGGCAGTGAAACCGCTGAGCCAAATCCCCGGCCCCTGTCTATAGCATTTTAAATTTTGCTTTCCATAGATTTCTTATTCTTGTTGGGTCACTGTGATGCAGGGAAAAACTGAAAACTGTACATATTCTGTGCTCTCACAACAGATTATATTTTCAGTATACCACTATAGCTGTTCATATTTCTCCAGAAGCTAACATAACTTGATTTTTAACTTGAAATGTATATTCAGAGGGTTTAATATTCCCATACAGTTCAAAGGATCAAAATTAAGTTATTCTAATATGTAATTATCTGTTTCTCCTAATGATGATTTACAAAACTGTAGGATAATGTCAGAATATGGATACTGATATTAAACCAAATCTCATATTGTTCAGATTTCTCATTTTACTTTTGTTTATATTTAGTTCTACAAAATTTTCAGATGTAATTTATTTTCATCTTAAATAAAACCTTTATTTTTAGATGCTTTAAGTGCATAGCACAGTGCTGCTCCAAAAGAATAGTGAACTTTTCATGCACACCCTGCCCCCTACGGCTCTCCCACTGCGAAACCCTTGCTGTGAAGCACATGCCCTACATGCATTAAACCCTAAAAACTCATGTCCCATTCCAGTTTACATTACTGTTCACTCACAGTATCATGTCCTCTATGTTTCTGACAGATGCACAATGACAAATGTCCACCACAGGTGAAGTGCATTTTGTCCACTTTTAAATCAAGTCATCCATTAGTTTATTTTTAATAGTCACTGATTTACTTCATATTACTTTACACATTCAAATATAATTTCGGTGGTTTTTAGATTCTGGAAAAATGGGAAAATGTCAACATCATACTTATTAAAAACTGATGAATTCATAGTTAAGAAAATTCCTTCCAATCCTTTCATTTTATAGCATTGATGTCCTATATACAATTAAATATTTCCAAGGAGTTGTTGTGTAGCAAGAGAACATAAATATGTGCCCCTGAGCTATATGATGCATACAGCATCTGAGGCTGCTGGGTTGGTGGCTGAACACTTGCCTAGCACATGAAGGCACCGTGTTAGATCTCTACCACCACAGAAATATAAATCCAAGAACAAAGGAAGGAGAAAGAGAGGAGGGAGGGAGGAATGAACGATTACAATGTTTGGAAAAGAAGAGACTTAGTCAAAATTTACAAGAGGAACAGGGTATGATAGTGCAGATCTGCATTCCCAGCACCTAAGGAGGCTGAGGCAGGCTTGCCATGAGTTCTTGATCAGCCTGGACTACACCATGAGGTTAAGCCCAGCATGAACTGCATAACAAGACCCTGCCTCAAAAAAATAAAACTCCAAAAGGCATTATTAAATTTTACATTATTCACTTGATTCATTAAATTTCTGTTTATAGATAGTGCTGCAATATGTAAATTCAATTATTATAGTGATGATAGCTATCATTTATTTATTATTAATTTAACTTTAGCCTCTGGATTGACATATAGTATCAGTACATATTTCTGAGTTACAATGTGATTTTTTATTTGTGCATATGTTAGGTAATGATCAACCCAGGGTAATTAACATATCAGTACCTTAGTATTTTATCACTTGTTTATGGTGTATATATTCAAAATCCTCCCCTCTTACTATTTTGAAATATATAATGCATTACTGTTAATACATTCACCCTGTTGCATGCATCACAGAAGCCAGACCCCATTTGTTCATCAAACGTAACATGTGTCGATGGACAGCCTCTCCACTTACCCTCCCCTCTCTCTCCCTAGTCCCTAGTAATCGCTATTCGACTCTCCAATGCTGTGAGAATTTCAGTAGAACCCCCTTGCATATCAATTTTTATTTTCATCATTACATGTCTGCAGTACGTAATGATTACCTTCTTGATGGGGAGTTGGTCCATGTGCACGCACATTTTAATTCTTTTTCTGCCCCCTTCCCCTCCTCTCTACCCTCCTTCCTTCTCCTGGTTCCCATCTCATTTGCAAAAGATCTATATCCCTATGTGCTATTGTCTATCTTTTATTTTGCCCTTTACTTATATTTGAGGTCTCTCACAGAAGAGAAACTACATGACAATTAAGCTTCTGTGTCTGACTTACTTCACTTAACATTATGGTCTCAAGGTCCAGCCTTTTTCCTGCAAAGGACTCAAATTTATCCTTTAGGGCAGAGTAGTACTCCACTGTGTATAAATACCACACTTTTTATCCATTCACCTATTGATGGACATATAGGCCACTTTCAATATTCAGTTATTAATTATGCTGCTATAAACAAGGGTATGCATGTATCACTGTAATATGATGCCTTTAACTCTTTGGGGAGTATACTTAGAAGGGGAACAGATGAGTGGAATAGAATTTCTAGTTTCAGGTTTTTGAGGAAATGATTTCCATAGTGGTGGTACTAAGTTTACATTCCAACCAACAATGGAGAAGGGTTCCTTTTTCCTTGTAGCCTCTAGCATTTGTTATTATTTAAGTTTTTGATGATAGCCATTCTCTCAAGAGCAAGATGGAATCTCAGTATTGTTTCATTTGCATTTCTCTAACGGCCAGAGACTATGAAATTTTTCATGTGTGTATTGGCCATCAGCATTTCTTCATCTGAGAAGTGTCTGTTCATTTCAGTTGCTCACTTCGTGATTGGAGATCTCAAAGTGTTTGTCATTCTGTATCTGTTTCACTTATCTCAATGTCTTCCAGTCCATCCATATTGTTAAAAATGACAGGCTTATGACAGAAATCCCATTGGTTTTTTACAGGTGAATAGCATCCTGCTGCATATTTAGACCGCATTTCCTTTTTCCATTCATCTATTTATTTAGGTTGATTCTATATCCTTGCTAGTGTTAATACTGATGAAATAGCATGGGTATGCATGTCTCTTACAGGCAAGTTGATTTCTTTTCCTTTCGAGACTAGATAGATAGATAGATATCCAGTTGGGGGATTGTTTGACCATATAAGAATTCTACTTTTAGTTTTTTGGGGAACTGCTATATATATATTGTTCTCCTTAATGACTATTTACATTCCCAGCAACAATGTATGAGAATTTCTATTTCTCTACATCCTTGTCAACAGGTGGTATTTTTGACAATGACCATTCAAAGCCTGAAGTGGTATCTGGTAGTTTTGACTTTCGATTTCCTTATGATATTGATTGCATAGCACACCTGACTTGGTGTGTCTGACTGAGGAGGACACAGGTCTAGTTCATTCTTTGCATACACACTGTTTATTGAAAAGCTTGTTCTGTCCCCTTTGAGTGCCCTTGGCTTCTCTGCCTGCCATAGCTGTGTAGGGTTACCCCTGTGTCCCCCATGCTGCACCCCTAGTTTATGTATTTGTTCTTACTCGAATACCATACTGTTTGATTAGCATAGCATGATGCCAGGAGACTTCAAAATATAACACAAAGGTAATTCATTTTCTTATTGTTGAGTTTTAACAGCTTTTAAGAATATGTTTGGATAAGTTCTTTGTCACATGTGTCTTGTGCAAATATTTTCTCCTATTTAATAGCTCATCTTGTTCTACTGACATTGACTTTCACAGAGTGGAAGATTTTAATTTTATTAAAGTTCAGTGTAACAATTACTTTGTATTTTATGAATTTTACTTTTGTGTAACATTAAAAAAGATCATTTCCACACCTGAAGTCCCATACCTGTGCTATCTTTTAGAAGTTTTGTGACTTTGTGTTTTACATTTAAATCCATAATCTATTGTGAGCTAAGTTTTGTGATTCACTTCTAAGGGCTGTGTCTAGTTTTTCTGGGCATAGAGGTGTGCAGTGGTTCCAGCATCGTTTATTGAAAAGACTGCTGTGCTACATGGTATTGTCCTTTACCCTTTGTCAAAGATCTGTGGGCTTAATTGATGAGGCTTTTTATTTAAGTCCCTTTTTAGAAAACAAAGCACTAGTAGGTTATAAAGGACACATGAAACTTCAAAAGTTCAATGTATATGGTTACATGAGTTCAGACACATGCAAGTTTGTACTGTGTGTGTGTGAGGAGCTTGGATATGCACCAGCGACACGACCCCCACACGGTTCATCCTCTCCAGAAGCTTTCTCCTGTCCTCCTGCCCTCCCCTTTAAATTGTAAATTGTTATTGTTATTCCTTCAACTTTGTTTTGCCTCTTCCATATGTTAGCCTTTTAAGGTCTTTTCCCCTCTGTACAAACTTTTTGTTTGACACACACAAAAGATTGTATTTACTTAGGAGCATTCAGAATGTCAACAAAACAGCTGCAACTTTTTTTTTTTTTTGCAATTACAGAGTGGTATTCAGTTGACAGAACAACACTTTGTATAAGCTGCATCAGAGACAACTGAAGATGAAAATCTACCATCCCCATAGATAACTAATTTGTGCTGTGGACCAACAAGAACCTGCTTTAAATTTCCACGCCAATTTACAACCCCCATACTGTACCAGGCAAGGTTAGTGGTTGTTGAAAACACCACCAGGAGAGGGCTATCTAAAGATACATTCCATAGTGTGTTAACTCTACAAAAAAAGACACTGTACAGTTTAAAAACTAATCTTACAAGGCCTTACATTTCAATGTTTTTCTTTAAAAGGAGTGAGTCGTGTACCGGGGGTTAAATGCTTTATAGCTGGAACCAACTTACTCATCATCATCTTCTTCATCCTCTTCGTCTTCCTCCTCCTCCTCCTCTTCCTTCTTTTTCTTGCTTTTCTCAGCCTTGACAACAACTTTTGCTGCATCAGGTTTTCCTTTAGCTCAGAGGGCAGTGACGACCTTGTCGTCCTTTTCCTTCAGCTCAGCAGCCCTGCTCTCATAAGGCTGCTTGTCGTCTACTGCAGTGTAGTCCACATTTCTCCCAGTTTCTCTGTGGCATCACCAGTGGAGAGGCTGGATGTTCTCCTTCCATTCTGGGCTATACTCTGAACAGAACAAGAAGGCAGAAAGAGGCCTCCTGGGCGTGCTGAGACCCTTGAACTTCCTTTTTGTTTCTCCTCTGGGAGGGATATAGGTTTTCATTACCCCTTCATAACGGGCCTGGTCCGCCTTTGCCATGTCTTCAGATTTTCCTTTCTCTTTAGCAGACATGGTCTCCACCTCTCTGAGGAGGTGAGTTTTCTTAGAAAGCTCTGAGAAGTTACCCAAAGCATCTGGGTGCTTCTTCTCAGGCTCCTCTCTGCAAGTTTGCACAAAGACTGTCCCGATGACGTCCTGCCTCTCGGCTTCCTCAGATCTCCTTTGCCCATGTTCGCTTGTCTTCCTTAGCAGGCTGAGCCGCCCGGTGCCCCTCTGGCTGGCCCCTGCCCGTGCGCGGTCTCTCTGGACTCAAAGCGGTGCAGTGGGTGTGAGAGCAGGCGCAGCTCCTCGCTCTCTCCGCCCTGTGACGTTCCTCCACATAAACTTTTAAAACCAGTTCCTAGATATCCACAAATCACTTCCTTGGATGTTCTTTTGAACTTATTAAATCCACAGACCAATTGGACAAACTGACGTCTTTTTTTAGGCTCCAAATAACTTCTTTACAGTATGCTCTTTATATGTGTTCTGTTTTTAGTAGTAGTAGTCATGGTGATATTTTACTGAGCCTAATTTATAAAGTTTTAAATTGTATGTTTATTAGTCCACGTTTGCAGCACTCAACGACTGCATTTCTCCTGCAGTCAGCGCACGTTCGCAATTCATCTTCATTCACTTTATCCGCTCCTCTTCCCAGCCCTCCCACCTCCTTGGCCCTTCACAAACGCTCTGCTGACATCCTGACACCCGAAGCTTTTTGTCTCTGAACACAGAATATCTCTCCACCTCTCTAACTTTACCTTGATATCTTTAATCAGATCTTTTTCAAACATATTTTCTACTTCATTTGGGAGGTGATAGTGTACTCAAATAGTAATTGGTTTCTATTTACAAATTCCACTTGTTCATTGCTGTATATGGAAAAATCAAATGATTTTTTATGTTAACATTGTATTCTGCAACTTTCTGATAATCACTTACTCATCCTAGGATTCTTTTCTTTTAACATCTGGCTTTGGAGACCCTGGCCTTACCCAATGAGTTTGTCAGTATTCCATCTACTTTTATTTGTAAAAAGTAATTGGTATAATTTGTTACTTTTTTTTCATATTTTTTATCATTTTCCTGTTTCCAACTTCATTAATTTTCTTTTTTTTTAAAGTAGGAAGATATTGATAGGAAAGCTCCTGAGGGCAGGAGGGGTCCCGAGCCAGTAGCCCAGAGACCCCACTTTACAAAGGAGTTTTATAGGGTGAGACCCATGGGCTACAACGTGGGCCACAGTGATGAACATCCAATAAGCTTACAAGTACAGTCAGTCAGGTAATGGTGGTCCCGTTGGAAAGCAAGTCAAGTAGCAAGCATACAAGGATTTTCAGTAAGGGTGGGGGTCAGGGATCTTTCCTGGAGAGGCTGGGTTAAAACCTTGATGCTCCTCCACCCCCCACCTATTTAGAATATCAATCACTGCTATTTATCCCCAGGGGAAGCACAAGGGTGTGTAGCTTCTCTCCTTTTACAATTCTGGCCTTGGTGAATGTGTCTTGGGCCACAATTGTCCTCATGTTGAAGGCCCAGCCCTGTATAACTGGCTGTAATACCTATAACTAACTTAGCTGTCTACAGTAGCAAGAGGCCCCAATAACCTTCCAGCCAATCCCCTTGGCTTGGGTTGGTCCGTCCCTCTCTGTGTGTACAGCCAGGAAGTCTAATTGATGTGGTGCTGTGGTGTGTTTCACCTTTGTCCTGCCCTTCTCGAGGACTTATCCCTATCTGACTGCCTGTAATATTTCTACCTAGCTCATCTATCTATAATATTCCCCCCTCTGAAGAAGTATCATGAACTGCCATGAGGGGGCAAGGGGAGATGACTGCTCGTGCTACTTCAGGCTGAAGGGGGTTGTGGTTGTGGTTGGCAGTCAGGGAGACCCTTCAGAAGGTCTATCTAAAGGTCCTCGATAGCCATCACATGGTTCCATCATGGATAGGCGTATAGCTTTGAGTCTGAGGAGACAAGGCCAGAAAGACAGTTAAGTATACATGGGCCAAACAGTAAGATCAACAGAAATATTATGAGTGTAGCCCACAGACATTTCCACCAGGAAGAGCCAGTAATAGCCTTCCACAGGGAAGAGAAGGAGAAGTCCCAGGGAACTTCAGAATCCATCACAGAAGTACTTTAGCAGTTATGATCAACTTCATTAATTTCATTGTTGGGAAACGATTCCTTAAATGTTTAGAATAAATCGTCTGTGAATACATCCGAATTCAGTGCTTTCTGCTTGGAAGGTTACTGATTATCAGTGGAGTTCTGTACTAGTTATAGACCTAGTTAGATTGTCTATTTCTTCTTATGTGAGCTTTAGAAGTTTGCTTCTCTCAAGGAATTGGTCCATTTCATCAAGGATATCAAGTTTCTGAGCATAGAATTGTACAAATATTCCTTTATTACCTTTTGAAGGCCCATGGGAACTGTAATGAGAGGCCCCACTGTGTTTCTCATATTACTAATTTGTGTTGTCTCTTTTATGTTTAGTTAGCCCGGCAGTGTATGAAATATGTACTGTATGTAATATGTAATATTTGTCACTGAAATATCAATAGCATGGCACTTGGTTTAGATCAATTAGCAAATTTTTACTAATTAGCAGTGGGGACTAGGAAGAGTGGTGTAGTAGATATGCCTCTACATCGGTCTTTAATTACTTGTTTATATTTTTAAAAGAAATTACCAACCAGCACAGAAATTAGGGCTGATTTTTCTTGAAGTCTTATAGAAACCTCAGTGTTAGCTTTTCCAAAAGTTTATGTTTGAGTTAAAATAGGTGAAAAATAACTTATTTTACTTGACAAGAGAATGTTTTCGACACGTCTACTTTGATCACTGTAATGACTATGATCTGGAATGTGTCACATCTCCTATCACCTTGGCTTACTGTGCAATGGTTCTTACCTGAGTTAGCACTACTGAGGTATAAGGCACAGAAAAAAAAATTAAAAATAAACTGCTCTACTATTACTACTGGAATTTAAAGGAACATTAATTCTATTTTCTAGCAAACTGAATAACAGGATAATTTTTTTTTAAATATAAGTTCATTGACTCATTGTGAGATTGCAATTTCTCTGGCCTTTGACAGTAGACTTCTTATTTTTCTTGAAACTAAAGACTTCTTCATTCTGACTTTGCTAGGGATTTGGGGGAGCTCTGGTTTTGTAGTGAACTTCATCATATTAATATTTCAGACATCATTATAAGTCACTCACCAATCTTGAGGTGAGTAGCAGTGTAATAGTTTAGACATTAATTTCTGTAGTTTTATTTTGGTATTTTGCTTTTGTGCTGGTAATTTAAGACTCCTAAAATAGAAACATCTTTTAGTGAAATAGGTTTTTAAATCTAACTAGATTTTTAAAACCACTCATTTAATAATCAAATTAGAATACAACTATAATAGGTCTAAAGTTAAGGAATAAATCAGGCTACATTTGGATTCAATTTTCAAGTCAATACATTCTCTTTGGATCTTCTGGGAAGTAACCACAATAAGGCAAGGAGAAAAACAGGAATCATGGCTCTTCTCCATCTACCTCCCATGCCCACCCAAGGCATGCTGGGAAGCTCTGGTATCCTGGCATTGTGAAACTATGTAGATATTTTTGGTGTTTTTTTCTTCCCCAAATCTGGGGATCAAATCCAGAGACTCATTTGCACTAGGAAATCACACCACTGCTGAGCCACATCTCAGCCCTCCAGGCTTTCAATGAGCTTTATCATGCTTTGATTTTATTCTACTGACATATTTTACCTTAGCAGCTATTAATATTCACTGCTAAGCCTGACTCCGCTTGGTCCAAATAAATTAATAAAATCTATGATCTTAGAGTTTCATACATGCAGCATCACAATATAATGGAAATCTTCTGCTTTTGCCTAAGGTATCCCTCATGAGTCCAGCAGAACACAGGCACACAAAGCTCTTTGTAATATCAGCTGTTTAGAAGATCTGGTGAAGGTAAGTAGTAGTTCTGATGACTTTAGGGACATGCTTTTGTGTTGTTTGTGTAGCCTGATGCTCCAACAGACAGGGTTTGCCAAACATACTAATTTTAAAAAATATTGGGGCTGGGGATTTAGCTCAGTGGTTCCTCTGCCTGCTTTGCAAGCGTAAGGTTCTGAGTTTGATCCCTGGTACCAAAAAAAAAAAAAAAAAAAAAAAGAATTTCATATATATATAGATATATATCTATATATATCTATATATATAGATATATATCTGAGCCTTTGATGTTTGAGTGGATGTGGAGTCACACACAGCCACTTCCGTGGGCCACTGTTCTATGTTCTATGTTCTATGGTAATTTAGCATTCATCATTGTCTTCTAGAATAAGAGAGGAAAAGGAAGAAGGGGCAGCTATTTCCTATCATTGCTCATTAAAAATAGCAGAAACCTTTCCTCAGGATTCTCCCCGCGGCCCCAGGATTCTTAACAAAATTCTAGGCTAAGGCAAAACTCCTGCAAGTCACTTTTTCTTGTGAAAATATAACAGCTCCACCTTGAGGCAAAATTATTACATTCTACTTCATGATTTTCAATTGAAAATAGAAAGTTGTATCTGTGATGACTAGCAACCAATAATCAATCATCATGGGAAAAATAACAAATGAAAGAATCCAAAAATACAAAACACATTTGGAAAGTCACTTTATGTTCCCCCCTTCAGCCACAAACAACAAATTACAAGCACCATTAGGTAACCAAAGAAGACAAACCATTGTAATCTTGATGGCTGTTTTCAGACTGGGAATCATGTGGCTGTATTGGTTGATAAAATTATTTGAAGTTGTCAAAAGCAACAACTGTAAATATATATTTACCCCTCTCTAGTCTCCGCAGGGATATAAATTTCTTTTCTAATCAGCCAAGAGAATACACAAGTGGAACTTTCTCTAGAACTTACCATTTATATCATATTATTGGGAAAATATTGCTGCTCAGGTATGAGAAAACAGTGAAGACTAACAGAGCTCACTCACTTTCTGCAGCTTAGCCTTGAGGCTACTCCGGTAGGGTTGTTACTCATTTTGACTTACTGATCCAGGATCAAGCTGGAAGCTGCCCCAGAAAATATGTGGAAAAAAAGAAATGTGCCTGAAGCAAAGAGTAGAGTACTTGTCCTTGTCCCGCCTTGTTACAAGTATGCTAGGAACCACTGCCTGCCGAACTTAATAGAGTACGCCTGTATGTGTTCTTTAATTCTAACTCTTTTATGTAACTTATTTACTTACCTATTCTATTTGGAATTTTTCTGTGGGTTTGCATAAATGACAGTGTAGGCTAATTTACTCCATCAATAGCAGTGGTCCCTACGTTGCTTATTTTTGTCATTACAAGTCCATGGGAAGGTCATTTATTATGCCTTTTGATCCTGTATTACTGATTCCTCATACTAAATGAAACAAGTCTTCAGGAGATTCTTCTAGACCCTAGAATCCAGGGTTTTAAATAGACACCTATAGCATCTACCAGGAGGCTTTCCTCTCTTGGGTTGATATTGGTAATTGCTTTTTACCTTGAAAGTTACACATGCTTAGTCTCATCATCTCTTTACGGTTTTTGCATCTCTCTTCTATACCAATGCTCAGAGCTTCCTACTGCTGGGCCTTGGCTATCTACATAGGGAGACACACGTGCCACAGACCCACTTCATGAAACGATGGGCCACTGGCTCTCTTGGGTGAAACTGAGAGGGACGAAAGGCTGGGAGGTGGAGGGAAAAAGCCCAGTGGGATCTGAGCAGCAGCTCTCATTTTACACCAACTGCAGTCTAAGAAAAGCAGCTGTGCGCCAAGGAAGCAAACCTCCACGGAAAAGCACTCCCTACCAGTGAGCCTGCCTCTCAGCTGTTCAAAGCCCTCAGTCTCCTTGTCTGTCCTCAACTCTTTCTCCTGACAGCTGCAGATGCTCTGTTGGAGCCTGGCTGAGCAGAGGATATGTTATATGCAGGAAAGCATGGAAGAGTTGTTTTGTATATTCTCAATACAGGTGAAGAGGAACTATTTAAACAAACATGGCTGAGGTGCTATAATAATTACTGGGGCACATCTCTATGGCATTGGGATCCCTATGTTTGCACTAAAGTACAATCTAAGCATTCTTCTGGGATATAAAATGTACTTGAAGATACAGTGTATTCAGTGTGACTACTTTTGTACCGTTTTAAAAATGTAGAAGTCCTGTCCATAATGATTTCGAAAGGTCATGTCATGATGAGAAAACCCTGTAAATGGAATAAAAACCACCATTTTGAGTGTTAAGTGATGGGCAAGCCTACAATTATTGACTTCTTCAGGCACAAAAAATGTAAATTAACCACTACAAAGCAGCTATTTTCAGAGTTGAAAAGTTAAAGTAGCTCTGGAGAAGAAAGCTTTGGGTCCCTGGGACAGCTGGCTCCTGTGCCTCCCTGGCTGGTCTCAGCGTGTGGCTGTCATTCTTTACCGCGGTGGCCTCTCCGTCCTGGGTCCCCTTCAAAGTCAGAGACGCCTCTTATTCCAGCCCTCGCTTTAGACCTGGTCACTCGGGCTGGGTACTAAACCCTTCTCCACGCCGCGCATCCCTGAGCCTTCTACATCTCGAGGCTTTGCAGAGATGAAGGACGCCGGTCCCCAGGGGCCTCCTTGTGTGAGCCAGAGGCACGAACTCTCCTCCCTCCCCTGCTTCCTTCGTCCAGTTCTCACTCCCCAGTCAGCCCCACTCCGGAGTCACCCAAGGGCCAGACTCCAGCAGCTAGGGAGAGGCCGTGTGCTCCAGGGCTTCCGGAAATGACTCCAACTCACCAATCCTGAAGTTGCTCACTGCTTACACACACCCCACATTAAAAGCCCTTTCCTGCGTTGTGCTTCCTTCCTGATCCTAACTTTGCCGAGAGTCTCCCAGCAGTGTGGTCAACCCGTCATCCTCTTGGAAATGGTGGGTGACAAACCGCCCTTCCACTGACACGCATCTCATCTGTCCACCTCACCATTCCTACTTAACAGTAAGACCTACGTTTTGGAATATCTGTCTCCGTCTGCCGCAGAAACATCACCTGCTTCAGCACTGCCCTGGACTCTGCAGGAGCAGTGCAGATTCCTTTCTCGGCAGCCCCAGCAGCGACGGCAAAGTCTGCGTGACAACCGTGGCACGTTACGTCACAATCACCATCCTCCTTCTGCTCGAGAACACCTTTGGTGCTCCTCCTGTCCACATTTTTCCAGACATTGGTGGTGCTTGGCAAATATTTACTGTAGGAATTAATTCTGTAAACAAATAAAACCCTTCTTGATCATCTTTCCTAAAAATAGCATCTTTCTTTTTCAGACTCATTAAACCGTTTGTTCCTCTTCTACTTGCTCACTGCAGTAGATAATGTCCAGTTGGTGGATTCTAGTTCCTAGACTAGATTACAAATTGGTAAGGTTAAGACACTGATTCTCTTTGTCTGCTTTGCATTAAACTAGGTTCCTGCGCCAGTGAGTGGCTGATTAACCGTCAGCATATGCAGATATAACTAGCATTCTGATTTTGTGCAAAATGTTTTTAGAAGTCAAATGGGGTCCATCCACCTATGACTCCAGGCAGGAGAATCACAAATCTTCGCTCAGCCTGGGAAATTTGGCAATTTAACAAGACCCAGTCTCAAAAAGAGTTCAATCCCTACTACTACAAAAGAAAAATGAAAAAAGAATATTTTTATAATGGAACAGTATACATGAAAGAAACACTGTGTAAGTCTCAAAGCGTAAAATGCTTGACTATATATGTCAGGATTATTATAATAACACGATTCTCGATGTCTGAAGGCATGTTTCATAGTTTCAGTTCTTTAAGTTTAAGCTGTACTACCTAAATATTAACTAAGCCAAAATGAAAATATCCAGAAGAATATGGAATTATACATGGCAGAAAATGTGAGAATCCCTGTTAGCCTAAGTAAAGCACATTGTCCTGCTTAAGAATATCTTGATTTACATTATACTGCATGCTTGGCCAACTGCATGGGCTTCTCTACTTTGAAACCATCAAAGTTCCCTCCTCATTAAAGACATTGTGTTGCCACTTCATTTAAAATTCACTTAATCAAGAATGTAACATTTTTTGAAGACATTGTGTTGGTGATTTTTCTCCAGGAATGAGACCTATTGAGTCTAGAAAGCCCCAATTTGATACTGTTACTGTAAAGAAGAAAGGGATTTGAGAAGCCACAAATGGCAGCTACACAATAATATTTTTTAACGTAGCTGGTGAATTTATTGTAATTCAATAAATCTGACATTATGGAAAGACATGACTATAATATAAACTTGAAATACGAATAATTACCATTTGAAAACAGTATGCCAACAGTACTAAAAGTAAAGAAAGCATCATAACGTTTATTAGTGCCTACATTTGTATGCTATATAAATAAAAGTCTAACTTATACTGTATCTTTAACCTGATCAGAAACAGAGAAACACTGGAGAAGGACCATTTTTTAAAAAAATCAGAAGCCCTTTATTTTAGGAACTTAGTGCCAGAGACAACTGTAAGTTTATTTACTGTCAGTCACTTCAGTAATTTTTAAAATTTAACCTAAAAGATGGAGCCTTTTTCACTGTGTTTTTTTTTTTTCCTTGTAAAACATGAACTAAAAGTTACTTGCCAGTCGCTGGTGAATACTTTACTGTTAGATTTTGTTATGAACAATGTCAAAAAAGAACAGCATCAACCTTTCAGAATTCCATTACTGTAAGACAGAATAACAAAACAATCTGGATTTTCAGTCAGTGATTAAAGTGCTCCTTTCCTTTGTGTCAAAGGCAAATTAGTCAGAAAAGGACAGATTTTCAATGGATCTTTAGTTTTAAGTTTTTCAGGACTTTAGTTTCATTATAAAGCTGAGATATCCCTGAGTCAATATATCTGACCAAAAGACGGCAAGATCAGCTTAACCCTTACATTTTGTGTCACCAGGAACACCAAGTGGCACAGAGCATCGGGTTGCAGTGTATCCAACTTTCCTTAATGCGTCCCAGCAGAGAGTAAAGAGAACTGCATCACTGTCAGTCACTAGCCTCACTTCATCCAATATTCCCAAGCTACCCTATCTCGGCATGTATAAACGTGTTAATAAAACTAGAGCCACGGTCCGTCTAAAAGTAAAACCAGCAAGATTGTTTCTAAGCTGTGCTCTAATTGCTGAAAGACAAAAATGACACGTTCAAAATCCAAAGCAAGTTTTTATGCCTATTTCAGTAAACGGTCCCTGGAACCAGCAGCCTCGAGTTTTATGCAATTTATTAGGAGGTATTAGGCAGAATTCACTTTAATTCCACACAGCCACATCGGCTCACAGGAATGTATGCACTTAACAGATGTTTCTGTGGGTGCATTTAGGGGGCTTTGTGCACATTCCTGTCTGCTGATGAGCTGCCATCCTGGGACAAAGAGAGCCTGAAACATATGGTAATTGCAGGACAGCTGTCCTCACAAATGGCTTTGATGTGCCACAGTATTGTAAGTGGCTCCTCAAGCCTCAATCAAGACGCTTTTAAGTGATTAGGTCTGCAGTTTTGTAGATGGTGATTTGTGTCTTTGAGATAATATTCCGTGGTCACCATGGTATACCCTTCGAAGATGTAAACTTATGCATCATCGTGTAATCTTCCTCACTTCAGAAAACAGGAAATATGAGAAATCTTGAATTCAAATGAGTACAGAGGTACATTTCTCAGAATGCAAAGAGCATTGTAACTAATTAATGATGTCGAAATGCTTCAACCATAGACCGACCGGGATATCTTATTTTGTCAGCCCTGGAACATGTGCTGCCATGTCCAGGAGCCAGAGCTGCCACGGCTCCTGCACTGGGTCAGCACAGAGAGGCCTGCTGAGCACTCTGTGCCTTGCTCATGTCTTTCCCAGTGGACAGAAGCCCACCAGCGTGAGCACACGGGCTGTCTTTCCAGGAGAATCATTTCGGCTTTCCCTTACTTCTTTTCTGAGTCAGTTTTTAAAGAAACAACATAAATTTCAGAAATCCATCCAGATCCTTTGACTGCACATGCAGAGCACAGCTAGTATTATGAATACTACTCGCCTGCTCTTGGTACAGTGGACGCTTGACTTATGAACTCAATTCATTCCCGAGAGCTGGTTGTAACTCAAGTTGGTCAGTGAAAACTCAGGCTCTTCTATAGCCTTCAAAGCTTCTCTCCAGTACACAGCCAGATCTCAGTGTCCACAGAGAGATACTGGCCCTGGATGTCTCAGTGAACCCCACACAGGAAATGATGCTGTAATGCTCCTTCCAGAACTCTTTAAGGGTTAAATCTGTATCTGAGAGCATCTGGAAGTACAAGCAGCAGGTCGTAACTTGGGCCGTAACTCAAGACTTTGTTCATAAGTTAAAACAAAAATTCTGGTCATAACCCAAGTTGTTCGTATGTCAGGCTGGTCGTAACTCGAGGGTCCACTGTACATTCTTATTAGTGGGTTTCCAAAAATGGCAAGGTACTTTCACAGTCCCTTATCTCAGCAGTCAGCTTCACCAACTTCCTCTGTCTTTACATCTCTCCAGTCCTTGATATGGAAAGGTCCAGTTTTCTCTTAGAATCTGTGGTCCTCTCTCTCCAGAACAATCACAAGCAGGGAGAAAAGCAGGTGACATATACACTGCTGTTTTCAGTGACTGTTTTCAGACTACAGTCTTTTTTAAAACTTTGAAGCCAACAAAGAATTATGCCTGATTCTTCAGTTCAGCTTTCAGTAGTATGAGACTTTCTTTAAAAAAGTGAGATTATTCCCACAATAAGCCTAGTTACCAAAATAAACCTAAGTGGAATCAGAAGTTGTTAATAATTTTTAAGAATTAGAACTTTGAGACTTCCTTCTCTTACTTGATCTTCTGAACATTAAAAAAAAAGGTCTATTGTGAATGAAGAGGAAAGGGGGCCATGGTTGGAATACGTGGTGATTAACCTTAAAGAAATTGAAACAACATAAAATCCAATCCCAGTGACGCCTACTTAAGGTTTCTCCACCATCTTAAATTTCAAGTTTCCACCCTTAGCCCCTGTATAAAGTATGGAAACCTGCTGAGAACCATCCGGTGTGTTGAAAACCTCATAGAATGGGGGGCACAATCCAGGACGAGACTGCTCTCTGTGTTCTTGTGTGTGACCTTAGAGCTGAGGACCAAATGCTCAGGGTCCAGATGTTCTCATGCACAGATGCAGTCCTGAGGTGAGGCAGAGGACTTGGGTAAATCTGAATGAACACGTACACAGCACTTTGCTCAGGGACCACATATATGACAAATGTTGATTCCTTTTCCTAGTTTTTGTTTGTTTCCGAAAGCTTACTTTAAAAGATTTCTTTGAAGTTTATTCACATGGAAAAAATACAGATTGTTAACTCAGAGACCTGAATGTGTCAACTTGAAAATGACAAGGGTCTGCACACTGCTAATGACTACATTTGGGAGTTTTTCTTTTCTTTTTTTCTTTTTGTATAAAGGTTTTATAAGGCTCTCTTTATTCACAATGACTTTTTCTTCTTTTGGGAGGATTAAGCCCCAAAATGAAGAATGAAGCCTCAAAGTTCCAATTCTTAAGTCCATGAAAGTTCTTTCTTTCATTTCAGAGTCTCTTCATTCTTGTAAATAATTTGAAATTTGCCTTTCCAAGCATGGAAATTAGATCCTGGACATTGGTCCTTCATTTGAAATCAAGCTCTTCAACTCACATTCCTGGACCAGCAGGACTCAGATTGCCATGGAGACTCTGTTGACAGCTGATATGATCAGATCAGTATTTTGTGGCCCAGGGCAAGTAATTCCATATTCTCATAACTGCTCTCCTTGGTGTGATCCATTTCCATCAACACATACTTATAAACAGTAGGAGATCAGCACATACTTGTAAATAAAAGGAGAAGGCACAGCGAAGCTTTGTTCCTAACAAGTAACTTTCTGCTTCCCCAAGTAGAATCCTGTACTAGGGGAAAAAATTTTTACTCCAAGTATTAATACAAATTTCCCCATGAAAAATAGGAAGATGATTTAAAATAAATTAAAACAAAATGTTAAAGGAATCCTAAGTGTAAGGTCTATGTGTAATGTCAATATAAGTTGATTTTAGCTGCAATATGTCTCACTATTTCTCTTCTCCAAGAATTTATTTAAAAAAGAAATTTTCTTACAGTCACTAACCAAGGCATTTACCAAAATTACCAAGGCAATTTTCCTTCTCAATATTTTGCAGGAAGATCTGTGGAAGGAGATAAGAGCAGAGCAGAAGTGAAAAGAGGTAAAGGAAAAGAATTATGGACAGGAGCTCACGTCATCAGATAGGGAAAAACATGCAGGTGTTAGATGCAAAGGTTGCACCCTGCAGTCAGCTCTCTTCACAGCTACAACCACCAGACCCAGTGAAAGGCATCTGTGAGACACATCCATGCCTCAAAGTGGCAAAGGCTGTGGGCCAACATGAACAGGGCCAAGAGGGCCATGTCTAGAGGAAGCCACGCTGCAGAGCAGGGGGCTTAAAACTGTGAGGTCTGGCTGGCCATCCTGGCTGCTCACAGGACACAGGGATCCCATGCTGGTTCTGGGAAATCCAACGCATACAATGGTGGATTTCAAAAATATCACTTTACACAACATGCAAAAAACATATGGGGGGGGGTGGGATTGTAAAAAAGGAAAAAAACGATTTATAAACACTCAAAAAAAAAATAAATTTCCACAAAGCAGTGAAAGTACCATGGCCAAGTGTTTTATCATATATAAAAGTATTATGTATTTGAAGTATTTACCACTACAGAATATCATTAAGCAGAAACACAAGAATTTAACACAAGAACACTTGGAAAGACTTTCAAGATCACTGGGGGAGATGAAATGTAAATTCATGGCCTCAGGAAGGGAAAATAATACCTAACAAAAATAAATTTGATTTTTCAAGAGCACAAGGAAAATATATTTTAAGAAAAATACAATAAAGATAACTGAGTCTACAAAACGATATTAATAATATTAAATGGGAAAAAAATCTTTAGAAATAAAATCATGAGTGCAAAAGTTAGTAAAAAATCAGAATAAGTATGACTGAGTCATAAAATTAAATACAGCCATGAGTAGAACAAATATTAAAAGAATAAGCAAAAGATTATTATATATTCAAATTGAGCAGTAACATGGAAAGGGAGAAAGAATGAAAAGAAAAATTTATTTTAATTCTGTTTGTACTAGGAAGTGAGATGATCTTAAAATCTTGCCATGAAAGGAAAAGATATAAGTATTAAAAAAAGAAAAATAAGAATCATAAAACAGAAAACATACACACAAAACATAGAGTGAAGAGACTAACAAGCAAAACAGCTCTAATGGCTAAAAACAAATAAATATACCACAAAAGATTTAAAAATCCGTATTAATAAAAAAGAATGTTCCTAATCTCCTATATTTTTTTAATTCACTCTGGTAACAAAACAGAATCTGTGTCCCTTGTGTAGAGGAGAATCCACTGACTTTTGGATCACAAATTAAACCTACATAAATTCCAGAAGCCAAAAATAACATGGAAAATATTTCCTAATTTAACTGTAATTAAATAAATAAAAATAAGACTACTTCTTCCAGCATAAATTTAAAAGCTTCATTAAACAAAACTTGTTCAAAGAGAAAATATAAAGCAAAATTTTACAATAAAATATGAAAATATTAAAACTACTCTTGCTTAGAGGTGCAGGAGCCACTCCCAGCTCAGAGGAGGTGAACCTTCCAGGCCAACATACCACTGCCTCCAGCGCGGAGGTGAGCCACGTGGGCGCCAGCAGGACACCCTCCCCACTGAAATGAGAAGACATGTAAACAAGTCTCAAAACTAGATTCCCAGATCACCTAAAGCAACCCCAAATGCAAACAATATGGAACAATCTGATAACCACCTGGATTCCCTGAACTGGCAACAAAAGAAGATCTGAAAAAAATGAAATCAGAAATAATTTCTCAGAAAATCGCAGAGATTGTGCTCATAGTGCAAGACATGATTAATAAATCTAGAGAGGACACATTAAAAAAAATAGAGTAGCTGAGGAACATGATGAAATCCCAACATAGGAAACAAATGGAATCCATAAAACAGATACAAACAGATTTCCAGGAGATTAAAAACTCCATCGAAAGTTTACACAGCAGAATAAGCCAACGTGAGGACAGAATTTCAGATATAGAAGATAAGATTGCAATCACTGACCAAGAAAAAAAAAATTGCTTTAAAATAGTAAGGGACCATGAGAAAACAATGCAGCAGCTGCCACATGATGCAAAGAAGAATAAAATAAGACTGATTTCAATGAAGAAACAGGAGAGAGTGCAGATGACATAAAAAAAATTGTTCACAGAAGTGATGGCACAAAACTTCCCAAAGAGGGGAAAAGAACTTGACATACAGATAAGTGAGGCATATAGGACTCCAATTAGCCTTGATCAAAAAAAATCCACACATAGGCATATAATAGTTAAGATTCCAGAAAACAAACAGAAGAACAAAATTCTACAAGCAGTTAGAGAAAAGAAACAAATCACATACAAAGGAAAGCCCATCAGAATCACAGCAGACTTCTCAACGCAAACCCTCAAGGCAAGAAAAGCTTGGAGTGACATATTTCAAGCCCTAAAGGAAAACAACCCTGCAAAACTATCTTTCAAAATTGATGGAGAAATAAGACACTTTCATGACAAAGAGCACCTTAGGAATTTTATGAATACCAAACCAGCACTCCAAAAATATTTAGACAATATCCTAGGAAAAGACAATGAGGATCACATTCCTAGGAAGCCCAGCAGAATGAATCCATCAGAAGTGACAAGAAATTAAACACAAAGGGGGAGAATCCAACAAAAAGAAAAAGTCATGACAAGGATAAGTCAATATGTATGAGTTATAACCATCAATGTTAATGTTCTCGATTCACCAATCAAAAGACAAAGACTGGCAAAATGGGTCAAGAAGCAAGACCCAGCAATATGTTCCATATAAGAAACACACTGAATTGAAAAAGAAACTCATAGACTGAAAGTTAAAGAGTGGAAAATAATACAGCATGCAACAGGAACCCCTCAAAAAGCAGGAGTAGCTATCCTTTTTGCAGATCAAGTGGATTTCAAACCAACACTGATTAAGAGAGACAAAGGACACTACATCCTTGTAAAGGGAAGAATCCAAGAGGAAGAGATGACAATCATAAACACATATGCGGCAAACAGTAGTGTGCCCAACTATATAAAACAAATACTAACAGACTTGAAAAATCAAATAAGCACTAATGCAATAGTAGTGGGGGACCTCAATACCCCACTGTCACAAATAGATAGATCAATTAGACAAAAAATAAGTAATGAAATACTAGAACTCAATCAAACTCTTGAACAAATGAACTTAACAGATGTTTACAGAGTTTTCCACCCCTCAAAATCAGAATAGACATTCTTTTCAGCTCCACATGGGTAATTCTCCAAAATAGACCACATATTCACTCATAGAACATATTTAAGTAAGTACAAAGGAATTGAAGTTATCCGGTATATATTATCAGACCACAGTTGTGATGAAATTGGAGATCAATAGCAAAAGAAACTGCAAGAATTTCATAAACACATGGAAATTGAAAAACACACTTCTGAATAACAAATGTGTCACAGAGGAAATTTAAAAAGAAATCAGACAGTCCCTACAATTAAATGAAAATGACAATACAACATATCGAAATCTATGGGACACAATGAAAGCAGTCTTATGAGGGAAATTCATAGCAGTGAATACATAGATTAGGAAAACAGCGAGCCCAATTAAACAACCTGATGCTGAAACTCAAGCTTCTAGTAAAACAAGAGCAGGACAAATTCAAAGCTCATACAAAGGAGGAAATTATAAAGATCAGAGGAGAAATCAATGTAATGGAGACTAAAAGAATGATACAAAAAAAAAATCAATGAAGCCAAGAGTTGGTTCTTTGAAAGAATAAAAAAAATTGACAAACCCTTAGCCAACCTCATCAGAAAAAAGAAAGAAAAGATATCAAAGAGGATATAAGAAAATGGAAAGACATCCCTTGTTCCTGAGTAGGAAGAACCAACATAGTAAAAATGGCCATACTTCCAAAACTGCTATATAGATTTAATGCAATGCCCATTGAAATTCCAACAGAACTAGATAAAAAAATCCAAGATAATGCTTCACAGAACTAGAGAAAACAATCAAAAAATTCATTTGGAACCAGAAGAGACCTAGAATAGCAAAAGCAATTCTAAGCAATAGAGACATGGCTGGGGGTATCACAATCCCCAACTTGAAGCTATACTACAAAGCTACTGTGATAAAAACAGCATGGTACTGGCAAAGAAACAGACCTGAGGACCAGGGGAACAGATGAGAAGATGATTAGAAGATGAATAGATTAGAACTCCAAACACACTCAGCCATCTCATCTTCAATAAAGGAGCCAACCACCCTCACGAGGAAAGATAGCCTCTTTAATAAATGATGTGGGAAAAATTGGGTTTCAACTTGCCAAAGAATAAAACTAGACTTATATCTCTTACCATGCACTAAACTAAAATCAAAATGGATTAAAGATCTAAATATTAAAAGAGAAACACTGAACTGGCTGGAACAGAGGTTAGGTAGAACTCTTGAAGACATTGGTATAGGAAAAGATTTTATGAACAAAAACTCAGTTGCCCATGAACTAGCACAAACAATCAACAAGTGGGATCTCTTCTTACTAAAAAGCTTTTTCACAGCAAGAGAAACCATCAACAATGTGAAAAGACAACCCACAATATGGGAAAAATTTTCCACTTGCTGTTCCTCAGACAAAGGTCCACTATCTAGAATCTATAAAGAATTTAAAAAAATCAGACCTCCCAAATTTAAAGACCCAATCCAAATATGGGCATCTGAAATGAACTGACATTTCTCACACAAAGAATTAGAAATAGCAAATAAACATATGAAAAAATGCTCAACATCACTTGTCATTCGAGAGATGCAGATGAAAACAATGCTGAGATTCCACCTCATCCCAGAAAGAATGGCTGGTATCATGAAATCAACCAATAACAAATGCTGGCGGGGCTGTGGGAAAAGAACACTGCTCCACTGCCAGTGGGAATGTAGACTGGTGCAACCACTGTGGAAATCAGTATGGAGAAACCTCAAAGAACTAGGATTAGAAGTCCCATTTGACCCAGCTATTCCCCTGCTGGGTATCTTCCTCAAAGAATTAAAAGTATCATGCCACACTGATATATGTGCACCCATGTTCACAGCAACCCAATTTGTAATAGCTAAAACTTGGAAGCAGCCCAATTGCCCATCAACTGGAGACTGGATAAAGAAAACATGGTTCTTTTATAAAATACTCAGCCATAAAAAATGAGCAATTAGACATTTATAGCTAAGCGGATGCACATTGAGGCGAACACTCTTAAGTGAAATAAATAGGACAAAGACATATAAATACAGAATAGTTTCTCTAATGTGAGAAACTGAAAGTGTAAATAAGGACTAAAAGGTATAATAGATAATGTGAAATAGGAAGAAAAGGGGCAAAGGGGAAGGGGAAGTGGGAGGGCTAGGGGAAAAGAAAGAAGGGAATGGAATGAATATGAGAAAATGAAAAAATGGAAACAAAGACTTTGTAAATATGGAGGGATGGTGGGGTTGAAGGGAGGGCAGGGGAATGGGGAAAATAACAGAACCAAGAGAGATTATCTAAAGGTGCAAATTTCCAGTGATGAATGTCATTATAATGTATACCTAAAATGTAGCAATAAAATTAATTTTTAAAAAACTACTCTTACTTAAAAATTCATAGGTTTACATATTTATGTCAATAAGGGAGGACAAATTATTTAATTAACTGGCTCAAAAAATGAATAAAAATCTAATGAAGTTAACTAAAAGACAACAATGTAGGATAAATAAAATTTTAAAATAACTATAAATAATTAACATGATCACAATATTAGAAAACATTATAACATGCAAATTGAAAAAATGTACAATAAAAAATCAACTCTAATGTAGGTAAACTACTAGATAAACTACAGTCATGTAATAATGGAATATATATATATGATAAATGAATAGACTATCATAACATGGCCGAAAAATGAAGCAAATATGGTAAAGGAGTTTATTTAAAAATAAACGATGCAGTGCAGACTGGCACCCAGCTCAGTGGTGAATCCAGTACCTCACATGAGTGACATCTTGGGTTGCAAGCCCCACAGAAACAGAAAGCAAAATTATACATATTCAACATTTTACGCTTATAATCATTGTTTTAAAAGATAAGAAAAATAAATTGTTCATTTCAGTGAATACTCACAAGTCACCTAAAATACCTCACAAATATTCATAATTGGTAAAATTAACCAGTAGGTAAGAAGAAAATAGTTACTTCTGTAACATGACATGTAAATACATACCCAACTCTATAGTATTTAAAATTACTTTATGTACCTATTATGAAACTTAGTCATCTATATCTATATTATTTTCTATTCTCTTACTTCAAAAGGCTGAATTGTGTTTAGGGAGAAACTAAATTTATTTCTACAAGAGGGAAGAAGAGTTTGGCTAGAATGCCCCCTTCACCATTATTATGACATTATTGGATTTAGCAGCAATTAATAAAAAGCAATCAAAATTCTACATACATCCATGCTTTGATCAAGTGATTCTCATTCTAGAAATGTATACTTAGGTAAACTTTCATCCTTACATAAAAAGAATCTGTAGTTAAAAATTTGAAAAGAAGTAAGTACAGTGCATTCTTTTAAATACTCAGAAATCTTGGAGTAACTATTAAAAAAACCCAACTTTAAAAATAAGAATATCTAGAAAAGTAGGAGTGTATGGTTTTCTGATAGTCACATAAACTTTCACCTCTAAAAGATGTAATAGACAAAAAGACCTCTGTATAATAACAATAATACACACACATACACACACACACACACACACACACACACAGAAAGAACCTGAGAATAAGCTTAATCTGGATATGCATAAACGGCATAGAGAAAATTAAAATCAAGCCCAAAGCCAACAAACAAAAACAAAAATCTGAAAGGAAATAAAAAGTTTCTTTGGCATTCAAGAATGTTCATCCTCATGTTGATGTCAGAAAGTTAAAATTTTAATGTAATTCCAAGAAAAAGTTTTTAAAATCTTAGCAATACAAAAAGTGATTTTAAAGTTCACATGGAAAGGCAGATAACCAAGAATGATAAAAATGAAACTGAAAAAGAAAAGGAATGCCATCCCTAGCAGATATCAATGAATGAGTATATTTTAAATCATCCAAAATTTGAACTTCAGTGCACAGGACTTCCAAGGGACTTGTGGAAAAGCAGACCAGTAGAACAAACTAAAAAATGGGAATTGACCTCAAAACATAGTAGAAACTGGAATATGAAAATGACTTCAGCTCAGATAATTAAGTTGGTTTTTCAGTAGACACTATTTGAGACAATTAGATGGATACCGGGAAAGCAATGAAAACATACCTCAGTGAATCAGAATAAACTCCAAAGAAATTAAAGACTTTAATGTTGGGCTGGGTGTATCTCAGTGGTAGACTGCTTACCTAGCATGTGCAAGGCCCTGGATGATGCACAACACTGGGGAAATTAAAACCAAGATTTAAGTGTAAAACAACAAAAGCCATTAAACTATTATGATAAAGTATGACAGCACTGATTTATAACTTTGTGTAAGGAGGTCATTTATAAATGTGACTCACGATCTGTATTGGTTTAGTGTTCCCATTGCTGGGCAACAGACCTGACACTTGGAACTTAAATGAGGAGAGGGTTATTTTAGCTCATGGTTTCAGAGGATTCAGTCCATGATCCTGCAAGGGTCCACAGCAGAGACATCATGGCAGAAGGGCATTTTGGACCAAATCTACTCACTTCATAGCATCCAGAAAGCAGAGCACAAGGAAGGAGCACTCACAAGTGATACACCCTGCAAAGTGACCCATCTCCAACTGGGCCCTTCTCCTAACAGCTGTGAATATCAGTGGGCTGATCACTGAGGACCACAGTGCCCGGTGATCCAATCCACTCTCCAGGCAGCTCTTACTCAAATCAAGTAGAAAATTAAGCTTAACAGTCATAATATTAAACAAAAGAAAAAGTAATAAGAAACAAAATATGTTCAAGTTTTTTGATAAGCAAAACTGAAAGTTTTTTTAAACTATAAGCAAAGGCAATCGACAATTTTCACAATTTAAAATCTGCAACTTTGCAAAGGTTTTTTTTGACACATAAAGCACTTCAAGAACTCAGAAACAACAACAAAAATGTAGAAAAAGCAAATACTAAGAACTGTCATTTCACATACCCTAAAGTAAAATAGCTTTCAAACACATGCCATATGTTCAACCTTACCCATAAAAAAGGATTGCAAATCAAAAGTAAACTGAAATGTCATTTTCTCCTACTAGCAATATTCAAAAATTCATAACCTGTTTTATTGATTGGTTGTTGAAATGCAAAGATTCTCATATATTTTCTGGAATAAATTACTGGAATCTTTAAATGAGTTAAATGTGATAAAACCTATCTATCTATCATCTATCTGCGATTCATCTATGCGCAGAATTCCTGTTTCTGGAAATTTAATTTGCAATGTAATTGTATGTTTGTGAAAAGACCTTTTATTAAGTTATGTAGTGAACTAAAAGTGTATAATCCAGCAAAACACTGGAAAAATATAAATGCCCAGTAGTAGGACACTAAGTCATAAATTGTTTCCCAGTTGTTGAAAAAAATTTTTTTACCTACTGATATGGAAATTTTGCCAATTTAAACTTTAAATGAAATATAAAACAGATTGCAAACTGTGAAAAGAGAACTCATAAACTCTGAAATCATGAAAGCCTAAATGTTTACCATGCAGTTAAAGTAATAGCCAGTTTGGAAGTTAATTATATGGTAACAGTAAAGGTACAAGATATTTCACTGTATATTTGTATATATTTATATTTTTGAATCAGAAATAATATTATTAGTGCTGGGGATTTAGCTCAGTAGGGCCATGCCTGCCTCACAAGCACAAGGTCCTGAGTTCGATCCCTACTACCAAAAAAATTTATAAAAGAAATCATATTATTGTATATTATTGTCATCTGTTTACATCCTACTATGTTTACAGTGGGTCATGTGACCATATCAAATAATACTTTAAGAATGACCTTTATGGCTGCTTTTTCTTTCAACAACAATACACTGGGAATTATTTTTAAATTACACTTAGATAACACTTTATTTTTTTGGTACCAGGGATTGAACTCAGGACCTTGCACTTGTGAGGCAGGCATGGTGCCACTGAGCTACATCCCCGGCCCCTACTTTTCTTTAATCCAGAATCATGTCCAGTTTCTTTGCTTCTCATGATATTGATATTGTGAAAGACTATAAAGTAGCTGTTTATCAGAATTTCTCAGAATTTGGATACTAGAAGGGCCAAGTCAAACACACTGTCCGAATCCCTATAGGTGATGTGAGACACTTTCAAGTCACCACAGTTGACAAGAGGTTGACTGAGCGTCTACTACGTGATCATCGTGCGATGACAATTCAGTTCAGTTTGAGCAGTCTTCGCCTGTCTGCAGTGAACTCCCGGCCTCTTAGCAGCCTCACAGAGGAAAGGCAAGTAGCAACAAAAGATCAAAGCAGCAGCAGTGACAATGTGCCAACATCTGGCTAAAAAGAAATCATCCCCCAAAATAAGGCCACCCCAAGAAACAAGTGCCTTAAACTCATGGAATTCCATCTGCGGTTGCTATCACATTTTAAAATCGTTCTTTTCCAGGGTCCCAAGCTGTCCAATGGGTAACTCTGCCCAAGATCTGGAGAGAGAACATACTGCACAGCACTGCCCACCTGCTGTCCGCTTAACTCACTCTGCTCACTTGTCTTCCCCGCCGTGCTTTTGTGCCATGGACTCAGGACTTGTTTCTGTCTTCATGTTCCTTTCAAGGCTCTGCTTTATTCGTTCCTAGTCAAGTGAAAGGCAGAGATTCCATAACATTAAGAATAAAGAGATTTCCAAGTATAGTATATTTTTTCACTTGACAATGTTTACTGACCACATGGTATAAGCCAGATCTTCAAGCAAAGAGAACTCAAACTTAAAGGTTTCTACCCTCATAGAGCTTGTATTATGAAACATGAAAAGGAGTCAGTCAATAAATAAACTAGAAAGTATTAAATGATAGTAAAAGTTTTCAAAGAGTAACTACACACAGCAAAGTAAGGTTGAACTCTTGCAGAAATCCATTCAGGGAAAACTGACTGAAGTAGACATTTGAAAGATAACAACAACTAGCAATAAAAAGGCTATGGATAAAAGAAACTCAAATGGTGAGAAAAGCACTCTTTCAGACTCTAATGAGAAGGTCTTAGGATCTTCGAGAAGGAGAAACAAAGTATTTTTACTGGACCAAGTGGGCAGAGAGGAAGAATGATGGAAGAAAATGAAATCTTGAATGTACATTTGCGGCGTATACCACAAATGCCTACTAATCTTTCAAACTGTACAAATGTCAGTAAGTATAAGGGTCTAATAATTGAATGAGAGTATAGACTGAATTATTATTTTGAAAAATAGAAATTTCTCTATAAGATGACATTTATGAAAGTGATCTCTTTCTTTAGCTTTCAATCACTTAGCAGAAAAGTAAGTAAAACAGACCCTAGGTCTTTTCCTATTTAATGATGTCTCAAGCCCTGCATGTACCACATAGACTGCCCATGAGAACTGGTCACTCTAACTTCCTCCAGAGTTACAGACAAAAGGAAAAAGACACAAAGATGAACATATCGATTCCAAACAAGCTTTGTTTAAAACACTTCCCTAAAGCAGAAAGTAAATGAAGAGAAGAAACTGTATCAAATAATTGTAAAAATACAATCATTATTATTATTATCATTATTCAAATGGCATTTGTTTGTTAAAAGATAGTGGTTGTAACCAAGGCACACCAGGGCTTTATTTCGTTCATTCATTCGTTCTACTTACATTAATGGGATTCTTAGTATTCGGTAAACACAGCTATCTCTCGAGATAGAATGACTAGTCACAGGTCATGTTTTCAATGCATGCACAGTAACAGTGATAGAAAATGATCTTTAGTTGTACTATGAAGTAAGAAGTGGCAAGTAGAAGGAGACATAGAATGCTTTGGAAATTAATTAGAAGAAACCCAGAGTTGAGGTATTATCTCCGCTTATGATGATCAAGAAAGACTTGGTGTGTTAGAACAGAACTGTTCTCCAGAGACCAATAGGCATGGAAAGAGAGGCCTTAAATAATGGGAACTCTGCACATGTAAAAATATAGAGGGGGAAAAAGAATCTATCTGTGTATCTATGTATCTATGTGTCTGTTTGTCTGTCTGGTCTTCTCTCTCTCTCTCCCCCTCCGTCTCCCCTGATCTGTGCTCAGCACTTAGACCTGTAATGCACCACGAGGCCCCAAGTATCAGAGGCTTGGTCCTCAGCCTTGGTACTGCTGGGCCATGGTGGGGTCTGTGGGAGCCGGGGCTTAGGGAGAGGAAGTTGGCTTGCAATGGGTGCCCTTGAAAGGGACTTGGGGACACCCGCTCTCTCTCTTTGCCTGCTGGCTGCTGTGTACCCTCATAGGATGTACTGTGCCACCAAAGGCCCAAGGACAGCAAGGCCAGACAGCCATGAACTGAAACCATGAGCCTAGATATGTCCTCCTCCTCTCCAGCTGTGTATCCTGGGCATTTCGTCACAGCAACAGAAGCTGACTGATGCTGTGTGTTTGCATGTTTATGTATAGAGCATATATCTCACGTATCAGGCTGAATCTCTACTGGATGAAAATACATGAAGTGTGTGGCTTATCGAAGCTAAGGATTTAAAAAATATCTTGAGAATGACAAGCATTGATACAATGGTTAAGTTTGAAACAATAATGTAACCTGGCTTGATTTGTACTTTAAAATAACAGAGTGGGAGAAGGATGAGAAGATACAGGGAAAAGGCTCTTCACAGAGCCTGGTGCCTTTCACGGTGCTGGAGAGACCAGGGTAAAGGGCAGGAAGACCCACTCACGGGCCTGGCTGGGGGCGCAGAGGAGGTTGGAGTCTTGAGGAGGAGGCGTAGAAGCAGCTCTGGGAGGAAAGAGATGGCGATTACCCCTCTGCTTTCTATTTCTGTTTCTGTTCTAAGAATTAAAATACAAGAAGGAAATAAATCGTTTTGTTGACATGGACGTACTAGCTTGCATTTTATCTCTTATTTCCAAGGAAGAGCTTGAAAAAGAAGCAAAGAATGTTGAGAACATGTCAGGGGAGGCTGGACTTGGTTCCAGAGAATTATGCTCATTTTTTGCTCTACTCGCAAGCTGGTCATTGCAAGAGTTTGAGTAGAGGAGTCCTACTTCACCCCTGATTTGTCTCCTAGAGAGGCTTACAGAGAATCAGTCGCACTGTAGCTGAATAAAGGCTGCAATGAAGTCCTCAGAACAGACTGAAAATTACAGATGGCTCATGATGAAAAGAAGAAATACGACAGTGAACAGAGCTACACATTTCAAAGATACAGAGCACATCTGCACCCTGCAGGCGCCACCTGCCTGCCTCCCGCTCCTTGTATTGGGCCGGAAGACAGCGGATGCAGCTCGACTGAGGGCTGAGTGAAGCAGCAATGCGCACAAGAAAGCCTGAGACTGAAGACCCACAAGACAGAGGAGGAACTGAAGGAAGGGGGCTGCAGGCATCGCTCTCGGGCGGGAGAGAAGGACCTGGATGCCATGCTGGCCTGACTCGGATGCAGAGCCAGATGCCAGCTTCCTGGTGAAAGGAGGCTCCCAGCTCATTCTGCTTTTACCTTGGTTTTGTTTTTCACTCCAGGGGGCTTTCAAGGGGCAGAAATGAAGCACGGTCATCTGCAGAGCAGGGTACATTAAGATTTAATCCAATGTTTCCAAGATGATGCAACTGACCTTTTTCCCTACTGGTTTACAAACAATCATCCAGACTCTTGCTGCTAGGCTGATGCAACAAAAATGATGCTGAGCTTGATTTTTACAACTTTATATAGTTTAGAATTATGTGACTTCTTTTGGTGACCCTCACTAATAGTATAAAACAATAATATTTAAATTTGATATAAATTTTAAATATATGAGGAAGTCTATATTATGAGGCTAATTCTTATTTTACACAGCTCATATCATCCCAGAGAAGTGGAACAGACTTTAGGTATCAATTTTGCACATTGAATTCAATATGTGATAATGAAAATGGATTATTCAGTGGCATCAATGTCAGGGCAAAGGTTGAATCAAGAGTCCCCTCAATCAGAGCAGAGAAGGGTCTTATTCCTATTTGGGTTGCACTAAAAATGGAACGCTTCAGTCTCCCAGTAAGCTCGTTCTGTCTGCAAAAGATGCTGCAAGTTGTCAGAAGACACACACCCCAAAAGGAGATGCGCTCTTAACCCTCACAGGTGTTAGCAGTGACCCGACTCTTTCAGCAGAAAAATCAGCAGGCTGTGGCTCACTGACAAACCCGGAGAATAGTGTGCACCTGGTGAAGCTCATCCTGTCTGTGAAGACAGGAACCACCTTCTTCAAAACGAAAATGGCCAGAGATGAAAGTGCACTTCAGCATTTGTCCTACAATCGTTAAGTTTACCACACAACCTGCTGAATTAAAGAAAAAAATCCGCACCCTTTCTGCAACTAAAGCTTTCATTTTGAAAATCTCCAAGAAAGTTCAAAATGGAAAGAAAAAAGAGCCTAATATAGTTTGTTAGTAGCTCCAGCAAAATTTATTTGTAAAGCCAAGATTAATAATCTTGTGATCCTGTAGAAAAAGGAAGCCACTTATTCATATTCTCTTTTTTTTATTCTTATTCAGATCACAAGGCCGACTATATTTAGATTTTTACATGGAATGTTTTAACCCAATGTCTCTGAAAGGGTAAAAAGCTACTTTCACATCAAATACTGATATTCAAATTTCAGTCTGCATATATTAAAGAGAAGATTCCTTTTCAGTTAAGATAATTTTTTCTGTGAAGCCATGTTACATGGGTTTGCTTGATCTCTCCTAGGGAAGGATGTACATCAAAAGACTGTCATTATGCTGCAATAATTTCTATCATTCAATGCAGTCTATGAGGCCACAGTTGCTATGGCAACTGTTTTTTAGAAGATCTCTTGCACATAGCAACTTTTTAGCTTCCTCCATTCTAGTCAATGTCACACCATGTGTCCCTTTGGAATGACAGGGTTAGAGCTTTGGTATTCTACAAAAAAGAAAAATCTACTATTTGCAACTAATTCTGCAGGCCCTGGAGTATCCAGTATTTCGTGCTCACCAGGAGACAAATTAGCAGGAGGCAATCACTGAGAAGTGGGTATCTCAGAGCGATCCAATGCAGCTCAATTATTCCCTCCAACTGCCCAATTACAGGCACCACCAGTGTTGCTTGGGATTCTCGAAATTTTGCCTCATTTTAAGTGCAGTCGTGGCATAACGTAGACACAGAAATAAATGAAGTGGAGTTAAACATCCAGAAAGCAGCCCTGACAGTTATGGTGAATTGATTTTCAATAAGGTTGCCAAGGCAACCCAGTACTGGAAACACAGGTTTCTCAGAAAACAGTGCTAGAAAGCTAGCTACCATCGTGCCAGGTAGTGAAGTGGAGGCCCTACTGAACATCACACTTATTCTAACCCAGAATGGATTAAAAAGATAAGTGCAAGAACTAAAACACTGAAACTCATAGAAGAAATCATGTGAGTAAATCCCTGTGAAAAAAGAAAATTTTGATAGATTAACTTTCAGAAAACTGGACATTTGTGCAACAGAGGAGGACATCGCCATCCAGAAACTGCAAAGGAAGCCCACGGAATGTGAGACTGCATTTGCAACCTTATGTCTGAAACCAGACTTGGTGGCTGTCACGATATAGACAGAAGTCTTGCAACTCAGCAACTAAAAACAAGCAACTGGAAAGAAAAAAATTCTGAATACACATTTCTCAAGAGCAGTTATAAAAACTGGCAATTCGTATTCATAATGAAGTTCAGCATTGTGACGTTAGAGAAATACAAATCAAAAACACAATGAAATGTTCATACCCATAAACATGGCTGAAATAAAAAAGGTAGAGACCATAACAAATGTTGGTTAGAATGTGAAGGGAACCCTCATTTCTTACAAATAAGTAATGCAGCCACTTTGGAAAAAGACAGCTTTCATAATGTTAAAAGTATGTTCTCATACTAGGAACTCCAATCCTAAGTATTTTTTCAAAAGAAATAAAATATATTCCCAGCAATCTGGTACACAAATGTTCATAGAAGCATTATTCATAATATCCACAAAGCCGGGCCACTCCAAACACTCATCAATGTATGAAGGAACAAACAAATATATTTGGAAGTGAAAAGGATAAATTATATTTTTGCATGAGTTTTTTTTATCACCTTTGAGGTGCATATTATAACAAGAATCTTGAAAATATTTTCTAATTGAAAGAAGATAGTCACAAAATATGACATGTTGCATGATTCTGTTTTTATGAAGATTGAAAACAAGCGAATGTCTCCCAAGGACTGAGGGGAGACAGGAATGATTGTAACTGAAAGGAGCATGAAAGAAATGTTAGAGAATTAAGACAGTGGTTATGGTTACACAACGCCGTGCAGTTACTAAAAATCACTGCATCGGGCACTTTGAGCTTCTACAATATATGAATTGTATCTCAGTAAAGCTGTTATCCAAAAAAAAAAATTCGATTTAAAGCAGAATCTCTGACCAGAATGAAACTTGACAATCATGTGGCCTTCATCTATTTATTCCACAATGAGGAAACTGAGGCCCAAATGGGATAAATTAATTGTCGAAAGGCTTTCAGACTGATTCTGATTCTGAACTTGGTTTTGTTCTCCTGCTTGATAATACTAACCACATACATAAGCAATTCTCAGTACCGTCACACCCTCATGCTTCCTGTCACATCTGAGTGATGTTCGCTTTCTTCTTTTAGAAATGTAGGGAAGATTACCCCATTAGATCAACGTTCCATGCCATGAGTCATGAAATTGTCAAATTTCCAAGCAGTGTAGAATGACAGTGTAGCACAGAGATTGTGAATTCAGACACACATACCTATAAATTCTGTCTTGATTGTGTGATCATGGGTGAGCATCTTAACCAACCTAAGTCTTGATTTCTCCAATGGCAAATTGGCTGAGACAAAAATAAATAAATAAATAAATAAATAAATAAATAAATAAATACACATAAAAACATACATACGTACTGAGATCATGGTATTTTGAGGATCAAGTGAGAAAATATTGCTAAGCTTATGGCCAAATACATATAAAGTTGGAAAATTTTTACAAAACTGATAATGAGGATGACAACAATAATGATGCAGTTTCAATACCAGCAAAATAAAGTCAAAATACCTGGAGTGAGTAGAAATGTTCTACAAGTGCTTTCTGTTCTCCTTTCTGAGGTTTCTGTCACTGTAGAGATTATTTATTTATTTGTTTATTTATTTATATATATATATATTTTTTGGTACCGAGGATAGAACTCAGGTCCTTACACTTGCATAGCAGGTGGCGAAACCAATGAGCTAAATCCCCGGCCCAATAATTTAAAAAATACATCACTGAAGCCCTAGATTTCCACATAGAAAAACCTGAGAATACTGAAAAAGACAAGAAACCCAAATAATAGGCAAAAAATATAATAAAGGAACCTCTTTAAGTACATTTATTTGCAAATAAAATTATTTGGAAGTTCAAGGATGGGGCGGTGTATATTCAAATACTAAATGAATATTTTGAAAAATTTTCTATAACAAAAAGTAAAATATATTACACATTTGGAGAAAGAAGTCTTGGAGGAAAACTCAAAATCTCTTGGGTATGATTCTCATATATTGACATAATTTTCATCCACTACTTGTCACTTTTTATTTAGCGAATATGAATAAACAGACCATACGTACTGAAAACCGTATTTGTTCATTTTTTGTGGCATGTGCTTATAGAAGTAATGAAGACTGGAGGCTGGGGTGGAGCTCATTGTTAGAGTGCTTATCTGGTACAATCAAGGTCCTCGGTTCAATCCCCAGGACTGACAAAGCAAAGAGGAGAAGAAACTATCACTTACCAAGGGCAAAGAGGTTATCTCATTCAATCCTCTAAAACCATATGTGGTGGACATTAATATTCTAATCATATTGATGTGAAATCTATGACTCAGAGGGAAATACAAAGATATAAGGGCACACAGCTAATAGGAGAATAAGGGAGTCTGAAGCTATTTCTTCAGCCTGGATTTTTAAAATCGCAAAAACAGATTTGTCTCTGTTGCAAAGCCGACACTCATTATACAATATGATGAGCTTTTACTTAAGATGACAGTAACAACAACAAAAATACATGAATATCGTGTCCTTCTTCGTCTGTCTTAATCAGTGTGGGTTTGAAATCCACTTGGTCTGCAAAGAGGATACCTACTCCTGCTTTTTCTCAGGTTCCTGTTGTGTGGAGTATTGTTTTCCACCCTTTAACTTTCAGTCTATGAGTTTCTTTTTGAATAAGTGTGTTTCTTATATGCAGCAAATTGTTGGATCTTGCTTCTTGACCCATTCTGACCCATTCTTTTGATTGGTGAGTTGAGACCATTAACATTAATGGTTATAACTGATATGTATTGACTTACCCTTGTCATGACTTTTTCTTTTTGTTGGATTCTCCCCCTTTGCTTTTACTTTCTTTTCGTGCCCAATGGATTCATTCTGCTGGGCTTCTTGGGGTTGTGATCCTCGTTGTCTTTTTCTAGGATTTTGTCTAAAATTTTTTGGAGTGCTGGTTTGGCATTCATGAAGTTCCTCAGGTGCTCTTTGTCATGAAAACATCTTATTTCACTGTCAATGTTGAAAGATAGTTTTTCAGGGTACATCAGTCTAGGTTAGAGGTTGTTTTCCTTTAGGGCTTTAAACACATCACTCCAAGCTCTTCTTGCCTTGAGGGTTTGCCCTTAGAAGTCTGCTGTGATTGTGATGGGCTTTCCTTTGTATGTGACTTGTTTCTCAATAGCAACAACATAAGACGTTGATTTGAAAATAATAAAGTTCATACACGGTAGGTTTTTCGCGTATGCATAGAACAAGAGAACTGGCTCCAGAAGGGTATTTGAAAAGTTTTAAATTAAAATCAGACAACCATCATAATAACATAAAGATAAAAGAAAAAGTCCTACACTGTTGACGTTTGTTATAGTAACGGAAAGCTAACACACTGCATTGTAACATATTCAGAATTTCATTCTTTTTGTGTCTGAATGCTACTCCACTGTATGCATAGTAGACTTCTTTAAGGCTGGGGATAGAACCCAGGCCTCACATATGCTAGGCAAGTGTTCTGCCACTGAGTGACATCCTGTCATTTCACTGTATGCACATAGCACATTTTGCATACCCACTCATTTGTTGATGGAACATTTGGATTATTTTGCCATATTACTCCACTTTAAGCAAGAAAAGTTTATGAGGATGGTGCAGGAGGGACTTAGCTCTCCCCTTCCTTTTCCCACCATGGGAAAGAAAGCTCTGGAGGTAATCAAGTCACCCTGCACTAATACAAGCCAGGTGAGAGTTCTCTTCACTGTTGGGTCACTTGTATAACTTTATGAGTGGACGCAGGATTCACTCCATGCTCATTACTTCTTCCCTTGTCATGGGAGGGACCTGTGTCCAGCTTCTAAGGTGCTCCCGATATCCACTCTATGACTACACACCCACTGAGCTATTAGAAGTCACACTGGTTATCAGGTCAACTGCTATGGTACTGCAGAGTTTATGATATTCAAGTAACCTTGGTTCCACTTAGAAATGGCACAACCAAAGTTGCTCACCAGATTCAATTAAGTCTTGGGGCTTTCTTTGAAACTATAAAGCAATAAGGACCATTGTTTAATTCCCTTTCAATTGTATAAAGTGTCTCAGATAACATTTAGCCTTTAATATAATTGACAAATGGAGTCTGATATGCTCCAGTTAATTACATTTGCATTATCTCTAACTGCTGATCAAAAGAAAATGAAATTCTTTACATACTTCATTACAAATTAAGAAAATATAGTTGTAACATACTTAATGGAAGTTATCATTTCTTACTTCAAAGTATAAATGAAGGTTGAGAAACTTTCTTTTTAGCCTGCCTTCTACAAAAAGGGGAGAAAACCCTCAAAATAGATTTATCTACTTCTTCTTGCCCAAGTCTTGATACTCCCTCCTCATCCTCTCCTTCCCCAACACTCCTAGAGCAGAAGAAGTTATTCCAGCCTATATAGAAGAACAGAAAGGGAAAGAAAGCCAATTGCCAATTACAGCATGTCCAAGTTGGCTGTATCTCGAGTGTGTAAGGCCAACATTCTACTTTACTAAATACTGCAGACACACATACAAGGATACATATAGATGCGCACACACACAGAAACAAGTATTTTAAATCAACTCACATTCTTCCCCTTTCGAACATGTAAAGACACCCATAAAAAGGAAAGTTTTTTAAATCAGTCATTTGAAAATTGTCCTGACCCAATCACTTCAGAAGAAATGTTTTAGCAATTACTTCAGTCAATATGCATGACAATGACCAATGACCTCATTTTATACAAAAGAAACTACTGTGAAGAGAGCACTGCAAATGATGGCATTCAAAAATGTTTCTGAATTATTCAAAAGCAACTGCATAGCTTCTGTTGGATAAATGCTACTTATCTCCAAAGAGCCCTTTGAAAATGCATGCAAAAAATATGGAATACAGTAATTTAATTGATCACAGTTATCAGCAGACACCTTCTCTGAAGAAGTGATTAGATGTTCAGACTCCAGACTGAGACGGTATTGCAATCTACCCTCTCAGCCTCAACCTGCTCATGGTAGACATGGATACTAATAATAGCATGATTCTCGAGGATAGGTGAAGGTGTGAAATGAGTATACATTCACACACACAGATATGTGCAGTGAGCTCTCTGCATCTGCTTGGCTCAGCATTTGTTGACCTAAACACTCATGAATGAAAATATCCAGAAGATGTGCATAGATTACATGTAAATACTATGCCACTTTTTTTTGTTGTTTTTTGGTACCAGGGATCGAACTCGGGACCTTGCGCTTGCGAGGCAGGCGCCGGAACCACTGAGCTAAATCCCCGGCCCAATGCCATTTTTATATAAGGGATTTGAGCATCCATAGAGTTAGCATCATTGGGGTTCTAACCCCTACAGATACCAAGGGACAACTGAATTCACTGTACATGATACCCATACTTTGCGCATCATGGTGTCAATTACCTGTACTCAACAGCACTATAAAAATATTATGTGGAAAATTTCAGAAATAAGCAATTCATAAGCTTTAAATTCTGGGCCATTCTGGTTAGCATGATAAAATCTCGTATTATCTTGCTCTAGCCTGCTAGGGAAACAAATTATTCTTTCTTCTAGGATTTCACTCTGTAGGGAACTACACACACCATGTTGGTTTTCAGGTTGACTACTGTGGTATCATATCGTTTATGATATTCAAATTACTGTGATTCTACTTTAAAATGGTTCTGAAGCACAAATGTTGTGATTCTGGCAATTTTATTACAGTATATATTATAATTTGATTTTATTATGATTTTCTTTATGCCAGATTGTCTACTATGTCAAATTTATAAGTTTAACTTTATTGTAGGCATGTATAAATAAAAACATAGTATATATCTACAATTATATATATACTATATATAATACAATATATATATAGTATATATACTATGTATCTACAAACATAGTAGATATATCTACAATTTCAGGCATCCATCTGGGGATAGAGGAACATATCTTCCATGGAATATGGGACTGTGGTATACAATGAATGTATTTACTAATATATATGATGAGTGTGTATGTATATATGTATGTGTGTATGTCTATACATGTATGCAGTGTGTAAGCATAGATTACTACTTTTATAATGTGTAAGTATATAGTACATATCTAAATATGTAGTAATAAATTAATATGTAACATGTTCACAAATTTAATGTTTTATCTAGGTTTATAATTGGGTATCATGATATATATACACTACATGTTACAAATTATACATATGTCTACATATTTCTACACACAAACACATACATATATTCCTGGCATGTAGTTATTATATATTTAGATCTATATTTAATTTCTTCCATTTGCCTGCTTTAAATTACATAATTATTGAAAAACACCGAAAGGTTCATGGAATTTGATATCAATTAGAAGCATTTTAGGTCTGCTTTCTAAGGGCACATTCCATTTCCTGTGGATTTTCTGATGGTGTTTGCCTTATCTGAACATTAAAATCGTCTGAGAGGAGCTCATCTCTTTCAAATCCAACAGGACCTTTTAGGCAGTACCAGGCATCTGCAGAATTCCTTTGGAATGCCCCCATAATAACATCCTTCCTTCGCCTCCGTGTAGTCCACCTGCACCCATCACATCGGCCGCGATAACTATCTGCCAGACGAATCGATCTCTTAAAAAATGGCTGCATTTTATCCACTATTCTCACGGGTCCTGGCAGAGAGCAGGAAGTAGAGAGAGTCTTCTCAAAGGGGAAGGGGATCTAGGAGATGTAGGCAGGGGGAGGGAAGGGAAGGGAAGGAAGGGCGACGAGAAAGGAATTAAGCTGCGTCATGCACTCGTGCCAACTCCACAGAAGGCATGCAACCCCTGTGTACTGCCAACAGGCACTAGCAGCAAGTAGAAAGCACGCGAAGCCCGGCGGGCCAGCCCCGAGAGCCAGCGTGCTCTGCTCACCGTGCAAGGTGGCGCGGCCAGCCTGCTCGCTCCAACCCGCTTCCTCAAGGTCTGACTTCCGGCCCCTTGGCGACTTCTCCTGGTCGCTTCCTCCTCCTCCTCCAGTGCTCTCCCGACAAAGTGGGCCTGTGCTGCTGTCCGTCCTGTCGTCCCCCAGGGCCTGGCCCGCAGACCCCAACCTCGAGGGCACCGCACACCACGCTGAGCCGAGGCGCGCCGCGTGGCACGCATGCGCAAGATGGCTTTGGGCGAGTTTGCAGCTGCGTGGAGGAGCACGGAGTTCCTGGCGGAAGCACCATCTTCCGGCCGCCTGGACCTGCTACTCCGTCTGGGTGACGTTCATCTTGTCAGCACAGTTCTTTTGACATTTATTTTGCCTCAAAGAACAAAAGTGCTGTTTGAAAATTCCATTTGCGATCACCAGCCGAGCCTGGAGAAGCCAGTCGACCGTGCCAGGACTCCTCCCGGCAGGGAAACCCAGGATAAGAGAACGAAGCCAGTGATTTTTCTGGGATTCGTACAAAGGAATGCATTGCATGTACAGTAACAGCTTTCACATGCCAATTCTTACAAAAGGTAAGGATTTCCAGAAAACAAATAAAAATAGAATCTCATTAAGTTTTAAATTATATAAGCAATGTAAACAGATTGAGAAGTTAGAGATGAATAAAAGGAAGTGAAATCGCTAGCAACCCTCGATATAAACAGATAATCATTAATTTCTGAGTGACTATTCCTTGAATTGTTTATATGCATATATAAATCTTATACAAGTCTACTGGAGACTCCTACAGTTAGATTACAGTTTCCTGCCCAGTGTATGACACAGGCCAGAGGGGAAAATGCACTAAAAGACAGAACTAGGAAAAAAAGCAGGGTGCAGAACAACCAGTGTCAGGGCAACCGACAAAGGTGCTGGTCCTTCCAACCAATTGGGGTGAAGGTGAGCAACGTGCAAGGGCAGGAATACATGTGAGGATCCACAGTTGTGCGGTTTCTAGGGAAATTAATGTAAGCAAGACTCATAAAGACAAGGCAAAGAATTCTCAAATTAGGAAAAGGAAAGACAAAATATATGGTTGTAATTAGTACACTGTCCTTCTAGCAAGAAGGTTTTAGTTATGGGAATGGAACTTGGGTGCGACTTACTCTGATCTTGCCACACAGGCTTCGGCCAGGCTCATTTCTATAAACAAGCCAACTGTGGGGTTAACTCTTCACAGACTGCCTTGGGCATAATCAAGATTATGGTCCCCTGCACAAGTCCAGCGAGTGTAGTACAATTTCACATCATTATCACAGTATCATAAATGATACAATCTATAAAAAGACATCCTGACATTTGGTGGAATAAGCCCTTCAGTTCAACCACCATCATCAAAAGTCAGTTGTTAGTTTGGATTCTTTATTCATCCAGAGAATTTCTACTTGTCTGTGATACATTTGAATCCTACAACAGTTTATAAAATTGTATGAAAAATCATATGGGTATTTAATTGAAGTTTTATTGAATGTATAGATTAACTTTGAAAGAACTTAAAAAAAATCTTCCTATGTGTATGATACACATGCTCAATAAGTTACATTTTATTTTCAGCCCTTTAATACTTTTCATAACTTTCTGCTTTTTATACATCTTTATGTGTTAATTTTATTTGCATTTGTATTTACTTCTTCCTACTCTTTTCAAATTATAAAGTGCGGCTACGAAAATTTTTATTGCTAAATCTTTTATATATCCTTAACAATTTCCTTAGACTAGAATATAATTTTTTTGGATCCGAGGAAAGTACATTTAATAATCTATTTACTGTCAAAACTATTCTAACAGTTGAAAACATGAATTATATTTTAAGTAGTTTACCATTTTATCATTATCAGCTTATATTAATGTCGGAATTGTGCAAAATTAGGAGTACTAAATAGTTGAAGGAGTCAGCATGGTGTTTTGTGTGTTCATTTTTGTGTTCACTTACTTATTTGTGCCATGTACTTCTGGAAGACACAGCCCTGGCATTTTGTGGTGTTCAGCTGCCTCCAAGCAGTGTACGCTCGCTGCCTGCCTGTGTGCTGTTACCACAACTGGGGCTGTATAGATTTACAGCTTATGTGTGACTGCAGAACCTAAAAATGCATCCAGTTAGTGCAATACAGAGACTTCTGACATCTGAAGAATGTGATTAAAATTGGTACAGAAACACAGGTTGGTGTTATTCAGGAGACAGGCCTGGCTCAACACTTTTTGTCAAATGGATCTTATGATCAACAAAAAAGAAGCTAATCCCTCAGTGCAGAAGTAGGAGAAAATTTGAAAGACCAGGCATTCCAAATGGGGAAATTTCAAATAAGTAGAGAGAAATATGAGCAACAGAAAAAGAAAAGATTCCTCCACAGTTAGCTAAGAATAAACTTTATTAAATTTCACAATACTGGTTTATTTCCTGTTATCCCTAGTTACATGCAAACTAAACATTTAATGAAATCATAAAATTATTTTTTTCTTTTTTATTTTTCATAAAAGAATGACTGTAGAATATAGGTTAAAAGAAACCATTTAACCCGCAAAAATAGTTATCACAGCCAATGTCTCAACATTAATACACTCTAGATTAATATGAAAATAAAGAAAAATAGCAGCAAATGGTCTGTATTTGAAAGAACAATATTTTACCTAAAATTGGAATTAAATCTGTGAGACAGTCACCTTGGAAATTAAAACATCTTGTCACTTTCTTGATTAAAAAATGCTACTGAAAAGGTTGCGGATTTTCACCATCAGTTTACTGTGTCTCGGTCAGAGTCCTGGTGGAAGAACACAGTGACGCTCATCTCTTCAGAAGCATGGCCAGTGAGGCTGTCTTCCACACTGCTCCCTGCAGAGGCCATGAGCCATGTGTGGATCGGCACTTTAAAATGCGGCTAGTGTTATAGAGAAACAGCATTGTCAAGTTTTTTTCATTTTAGTTCAATTTAAAATTTAGCCACAAGTTTCTGCCGTGCTAACTAGAGCAATTCAAGTTATTTAAAAAGAAATAATGTGAGCTAGGCATGGTGGTGTACTTCTATAATCCCAGAACTCCAGGAAGTTGAGGCAGGTGAATCACAAGTCTAAAAATATTAAGGCTTGGCTGTGCAAAAGTCCTGGGTTCAACCCCTAGTATCACCCCCAAATAATAATGCAAGCAAATGTGTTCAGTGAACTAGATGAATTGCCTAGAGACGGAGTTCACTGCTCTCTAGAAAATTTCATACGGAATGTCCAGTTTCTGATTTAAAACTAAGATCTGGAACTTTCACTTTTTTGCTGACATTTATTAAATTGAAAATTCTCTCAATTGCCATGAGAAAACATGGGACTAGTACAACTAGACTCTTGTTTTTAATTTTAAATTAAATTTACATTGACTGTTACATAAACACATAAAAATTATATATATTAATGGGGAACATGTGATACATATGTACACAAATGTCAAATTAAACATACCTGTCTCAAGCATTTGTCATTTCTTTGAGTACTTTCAAAATTGTCTCTTCTATCTAGTTTGCAGTGTGTAGTGCATGTCTCTCTTTTATTGGTATGCATTCGCAGTGTATACTGTTCACATTCCTCCACATGGTTGGTACATGGACCTGCCACATCTGCATTCCTTTTGCATACCCTTTCCTTTCACTCCTTCCCTCCCTCTTCCTCCATCTCTTCATCCACTTCCTATTCGAGAAACCTCCCTGTCCCTACTTCCTATTGTCTAGGTTTTATGTTGCTCCTTATTTATACTTTGGGTTACTCGCCATTGTATTTGCCCTGTTGCTCCATAGAACAGCACGAGGTATACCTCCCATCAAACGATATAGCACTGTACCAGCTGACAGGCTTTTTTCTCCCCAGCCCCTATCCCCACTCTCTGGTGAGTACTGTTCTCCTAACTCATTGAGATCAACCTCTATTCAGCTGTTCTCATAAGAGAGACTACGTGGTTTTATCTTCTGTGCCTCACACATTGCGTTTACCTTAATGTGCTCCAGATCCATCCATGTTGCAGATGACAGGATTGCATGTATTTTATGGCTGAATGAAAGTATACTTTTTTTTAGTATATTCAGTACTCTGTGCTGTATATGTGCCACATCTGTATCAGTCCGTGAATGGGTGGACATTTAGGCTGTTTCCATCTCTTGGTTATTGAAAACAGCAGTGCTGCAATCAACATGGCACTGCAGCTGTCTCTTTGACATACTGATTTCATTTCCTGTAGATATGTACCTAGTAATGGGATTGCTGAATAACATGATAGTTCTATTTTTCATGTTTTGAGGAATTCCATGCTGATTTATGCAGTGGCTATAATACTTCACATTCCTGCCAACAGTACGCAAGCCCTCTTTTTTCTCCACCTTCTCACCAGCACTTGCCTTTAGTCTTGTTGGTAGAAGCCATTGTCTTTGGAGTAAAGAGATACTTTTTGTTTGTTTGTTTTTGGTACCGGGGATCGAACTCAGGTCCTTGTGCTTGTGAGGCAAGCAGCGGAACCACTGAGCCCAAGATCCCCAGCCCAAGAGATACTTTCTTACAGTTATGAAAATCTCTGTGGTTTCCATTTGCATAAATTATTTTTAAAAATCCAAAACATGAAGTAATGTTCTCAAGATGTTTATTAACTATTAATTTTATTTCTCTATTTATTATATTTGGGTTTTTAGAGACAAAGTCTCATATGTATCCCAGGCCGCCCTTGAACTCAGGACCTTTCTGCCCTGCCTCAGTCTCTGGAGTGCTGGGATTGCAGGGGTGTGTCACCAGCTTCAGAAAATTCTTTATCCAGAATATCTTTGAAGGGTTTTTAAAAATCAAATATATAGACAGTTCATCTCAACAGATGCAGAAAAAGTATTTGATAAAATTCATTTGATAAAATTCAGCATCCAGTCATGATTTTAAACAACTCAAGAAAATAGGAATAGAGGATCCTTAATTTGATAAGGCATCTATGCCAAACCAAATGCTAACATAATACATAAGGGCAAAAAGCTGAAAGTTTTCCCCCTTAAAACAGGAAAAAGACGAGGATGTGCACTACCACAGAGTTTGTTCAACATAGTCTTTGAAATGCTAGCTAGAACAATTACAAAAGAGAAAGAAAGAAAAGGGATACAGATAATGAAAGAAGTTAAATTATCTTTATTCACAGATGACATGATCCTCTATATAGAAGACATTAAAAACTCCATTAAAATACTCCTAGAACTAACAGCCAAATTCAGTAGTGTGCCATGATATAACGTGAACACCCCCAAACCAATAGTATTTCTTTACACAAATAAAAATTCAATGAGAGAGAAATTAAGTAAACAATAATTTTCACAGTAGAATGAGGAAAAATGAAATACTCGGGAATTAACCTAACCAAAGACATGGAAGACCTTTACATGAAAACTGTAATTCTCTGAAAAAAGAGTTAGAAGAAGACACCAGAAAATGGAAAGATATCCCCTGTTCCTGGATAGGCAGAACCAATATAGTTAAAATGGCCATACTCCTAAAACCATTGTACAGATTTAATACAATGCCAATCGAAATACCAATAACATTTCTTATAGAACTGGAAAAATCATTACTAAAATTCATGTGGAGCCAGAAGAGACCTAAAATAGCAAAAGCAATTCTGGACAAGTGCAAGGCCAGGGATTGGGGTGGGTGGGGGAGGATCACAATCTCAGACTTCAAGTTATACTACAAAGCTACAGTTATAAAAACAGCATGGTATTGGAAAGATAAACAGGTTTGTGGATCAGTGGAACATAATAGAAAAATATAGAAACAACTTCAAATACACTCAGTTACATGACTTTTGATGAAGGGGCCAAATTCCTTCACTGGAGGAAAGACCATTTGTAACAAATGGTGCTGGGAAAACTGACTATCCATGTACAGAAGGTTGAACTTAGCCTTACACCTCTCACCATGCACTAAACTAAAATAAAAATGGATTAAATATTTCAGCATTAGAACAGAAGTACTTAAATCTGCTGGAAGACAAAATGGGCAAAACTCTTAAAGACATAGGTGTAAGCAAAAGCTTTTTGAATAAAATCCAAGTTTTGTAAGAAAAAACACCAATAATCAACAAATGGGATCTCATTAAATTGAAAAGCTTTTGCACATCAAAGGAAACCACCAACAAAGAGAAGAGACGACCTACAGAATTGGAAGACATTTTTGTTAGCTACTCCTCAGACAAAGAATAAACATCTAAAATATAGAAAGAACTCAAAAATATTAGATCCCTCAAGTTTAAAGATCCAATGAAAAAATGGGCATCTTGGGCCAGGGATCTAGCTCAGTGGTTCCGCCACCTATCTCAAAAGCACAAAGTCCTGAGTTTGATCCCCAGTACCAAAAAAAAAAAAAAAAATGAGCATCTGAAATTTATACTTCTCAGATGAAGAAACACAATTGGCCAATAATTACATGAAAAAAATATTCAACATCAGTGGCCATTCAAGAAATGCATATTAAAACAGCATTAAGATCCTGTCTCGCCCCAGAAAGAAGGCCATCATCTAGAAATCACCCAATTATTATTCTGTGGGGAGAAAAGAATCCTTTTTATTGTTGGTGAGACTGTAAAATGATACAACCACTATGGAAACAAGAATGGAGATTCCTCAAAAAAGTAGAAATAGAAATTCCATTTAACCAGGCTATTTCTTTCCTGTGTATCTTCCCAAAAGTTGTTAAAAGCATTCTACCAGAGTAATATATGTGTACCTATGAGTATAGCAGCATAATTCATAATAGCTAAATCTTAGAATCAGCCTACATGTCCATCAAAAGACAAATGGATAAAGAAAGCGTGGTATCTATACACAATGCAGTACTACTCTGCTGTGAAGGAAAATAAACTTGAGACATTTGTAGGAAAACAGATGCACCTTGAGACCATAACATGAAGTGAAATAAATCAGACACACAATTTTGTACATCGTATGGTTTCCCTTATATGAAAAATTTAATAGGAAAGGAGAAAGAGAAATGAAAAAGAAAAATGGATAATTATATTCTAAGAATGTTTCTGTTGTTGCTCTCTGGTTCACTGTAACACAGTGTACACAACTTTGTACATGATGGGGTCGTGTTGTTGTTATGATTATGGTCTATTGAAGAAAAGAAAATGAAATAAATTCCTATAATGGGGAAATTTAGGGTATGGAGGACCCAGTGGATGGTCCTAGGGGTAGAGTGTTTTGATTTGGGGTAACAAAAATGACCTAAGTTTGATTATAGTTACAGTTTTACACCTCTGTTATTGCACTGGAATTTATTGAATCTCTTATTTTAAGTTTAGGGGCTATATGGCATGCAAGTATTTAGTTCAGTAAAGCTTTATTTAAAAAATCAAATATATAGACAATTCAGAAACTTACATGATTAGAGATTATTCATTACTGGAGATGTATTTTATTCTACATATATAATACTTTCTCCATTCTGATAATTAAAAGAAATATACCATTATAGGATGGAATTATATATAATAAATCCAGTAAAAGCTAACTAGGGAAACAAAATTAGCTATGTGAAAGGTTGATATAATACCATAATGAAAGAGCATTTATGTAGTATTATCATAGTATAGAATTTTTCTTCTGAATTTTACTTGAGGAAAATTAAAGAAATAAAATTTTATTTTTTTTCTTTTCTTTTTTTTAGCTTAAATTCTTTTATTGGTACATTTTAGGTATACAGTACATTTACATTTATCATTGGGTCCTTGTACCTGTACATGATGTATCTTGATTCTTATTTTTTCCCCATTCCCTGTGCGCCCTTCACCCCATCTACCCTTCCCTATTTACAAAGATTTTGTTTCCATTTTTTCCTTTTCTCATAATTTTTCCTTTCCCTTCTTTCCTTTCCCCTTCCCCTCCCATTTCCCCTACCCCTTTGGACCTTTTCTTCCTATTTCAAATTATCAATTATTCATTTTAATGATTTTAATCCTTATTTACACTTTCAATTTCTCACACTAGAGAAACTATTCAGTATTTACACATGTGTGTCCTATTTATTTCACTTAAGAGTATGTCCTCAACATGCATCCATTTAGCTATAAATGTCTCTAGTTTCTCATTCTTTATGGCTGACTAGTACTCCATTTTATGAAAAAAAAACCCCACATCTTCTTTATCCAGTTTCCAGTTGATGGGCACTTGGGCAGTTTCCAAGCTTTAGCTATTACAAACTTGGCTGCTATGAACATGGGTACACATATATCGCTGTGGTATGATTCTTTTAATTCTTTTGGGAAGATACCCAGCAAGGGAATAGCTGGGTCAAATGGGACCCCTAACCCTAGTTCTTTGAGGTATCTCCATACTGATTTCCACAGTGGTTACACCAGTCTGCACTCCCACCAGCAATGGAGAAGGGTTACTTTCTCTCCACACCCCTGCCAGCATTTGTTATTGGTTGATTTTTTGATAGCAGCCATGCTTTGTGGGGTGAGGTAGAATCTCAGTGCGGTTTTCATCTGCATCTCTTCAATGAACAGTGATGTTGAACATTTTTTTCATGTATTTATTTGCTGCTTTCACTTTGTCTGAGAATTGTCTGTTCATTTCAGATGCCCATTTTTGAATCGGGTCTTTAAATTTGGGGGGTCTGATTTTTTTGAGTTCTTTATATATTCTGGATAGTAGTACTTTGTCTGAGGTACAGCTGCTAAAATTTTTTTCCCACATTGTAGGTTGTCTCTTAGCTCTGCTGGTGGTTTCTCTTGCAGTGCAGAAGCTTTTTAATAAGATGAGATCCCAGTTGTTGATTCTTTGTGCTAGTTCCTGTGCTACTGAGATTTTGTTCATAAAGTCTTTTCCTATGCCAATGTCTTCAAGAGTTCTACCTAACTTATCTTCCAGCAAGTTTAGTGTTTCTGTCTTAATATTTAGATCTTTAATCCACTTTGATCTTAGTTTAGTGCATGGTGATAGGTATGGGTCTAGTTTTAACCTTTGGGAGGTTGAAATCCAGTTTTTCCAACACCATTTATTAAATAGGCTATCTTTCCTCCATTGAGGGTGATTGACTCCTTTGTCAAAGATGAGGTGGCTGAGTATTTCTGAAGTTGTTTCCACATCTTCTAATCTATTCCACTGATCCTCAGGTCTATTTCTTTGCTAGTACCATGCTGTTTTTATCACAGTGGCTTTGTAGTATAGTTTCAGGTTGGGGACTGTGATACCCCCAGCCACGACTCTGTTGCTTAGAATTGCTTTTGCTATTGTAGGTCTTTTCTGGTTCCACCTGAATTTTTGGATGGTTTTCTCTAGTTCTGTGAAATATATTGTTGGAATTTCAGTCGGCATTGCATTAAATCTATATAGCAGTTTTGGAAGTATGGCCATTTTCACTATATTGGTTCTTCTTACCCAGGAACAAGACATGTCTTTCCATTTTCTTATATCCTCTTCGATCTCTTTTTGCAGCATGCTGTAATATTCAGTGTAGAGGTCTTTTGCTTCCTTTGTTAAATTGATTCCTAGATATTTCCTTTTTTGGGGTGCTATTGTAAAAGGAATTGTTTCCCTAATTTCTCTCTCAGTGAGTCTGTTATTTGTGTATAAGAAGGCTATTGTGTTTTGAGTGTTGACCTTGTGTCCAGCTACTCCACTGAATCTGTTAATTAAGTCTAGAAGTCTTTTGGTGGAGTTTTTTGGGTCTTCTATGTAAAGTATTACCAGCAAATAATGACAGTTTCACTTCTTCCTTTCCTATCTTTATTCCTTTTATTTCTTTCTCTTTTCTAATTGCTGTGGCTAATGTTTCCAGAACTATATTGAACAGGAGTGGTGATGGTGGACAACCTTGTCTTGTTCCTGATTTTAGCATGGAAGTGGAAATAAAATTTTAGACAATTGTTTTACTATAGGGAAATGCAAGGCTATTTCTTATATTTCATAATAGAGCTTTTTCTTTCTTTTTTTTTGGTATCAGGAATCGAACTCGGGACCTTGCACTTCTGCGGCAGGTGCCGGAACCACTGAGCTAAATCCCTGGCCTGAGCTTTTTCCTCTAATACAGAAAGTGTAAATGTACAGCCAATAATCTCAGAAATATTTACATACGGTCTACAAGTAAGGGTCCTTACTTTACCCATGGTCAATTTTGACCCATTGAAGATCTGCTTATGCTACAATACTTTTATTATGGGGTAAAGTAATAGAAAATAAATGTGTCTACTAGTAGAAAACATGTTATCTAAATATAAAGTGTATGGAGGTTCTCAAAAGTTTTTATTTTAACTTTTGCACACAGAGCTATGTACGAAGGGAGGAATGAAAGGAGAATTGGCTGGATTATGACATGATGTACTGGCTTACCTACATGCAGAACAAAATTAATATGATCCTTAACTTACATTAAGCAGAAAGTTAAATTTTAGACTGATTAAATAATAACATGTGAAAAATAAAACTTAAAACTTGGAATAGATTGGACCAAAATGGCAGAGTAATGATCAGCAGCAAAACTGAGCCTCTCTGAGACCTGGAATCTACAAACTTCAAAAATAACAACTCAGTGAAAAACAAAAAGAGAAATAGGTATCAGGAAATTAGAAAGAAAAATTAGAAGTTACAGCGATGTTGGAGAAGTGGACCATGATGCAGAGAAAAGGAAGCAATGTGGAAGGTCACCCTGGCTCCCAGGGAGAGGGATATGTCTCCACAGACACAAGGCAAGGCCCCAGGGTTGGAAGCTCCATGAAGAAATGGCAGACCAGGCTGCCAACACTGGCTCATGGCTGTTGTGAACTACAACAGCGTAGGGTTTTCCTCTGAGGTGACTCCTTCCACAGGGCAGGCAACAGCTAGAGAAGGAATCCAGTGCTGCAGCAGCCATATTAGCAGAGAATGTTTAATCAGGTGCCGTTTTGGAAAGGGATGGTTGTTATTTAAGACTGAGACTCAGAACAACTAAAGCAGCTTCACTTCAGTGTTCCTGGATAACCCTGCCACAGTCCCTGGTAAGAGTTGGCCATGGAGGACAGTCATGGAATGAGAGCAGTCTAGACTTAGAGAAGTTCATGCTCAGTCGAGAAAGGACACAGGGGCCCTGGCCTGATGGTGAGGAGCCAGGCCCAGTTTGCGTCATGCTCAGTGTTGCACCCAGTGAGAGAGAACCAACCAGAGACCGATATTAAATCCACACAGGAGTTTATCACCGGCCGGGACCCGAGCTGAGCATCGGACTCCAGCCCCGACTGGGGGGAGACTAACATGTTTTATACACCTCTGAGGCCAACAGTTTCTAGGCCCCCCTATGGGATAGAACTAGCAAAGCAAGCAAAAGGTACAGAAGCAGAACGTCCTGCTGTTAGAACATTTGTACAACAATAGTTGATTAATTGTTATTTCTAAAGGGACTTTCTAAGAGGAGGAGGTTTTTAAGCTTCTTCCTTCTGAGTTCATCTAAAGGGCAGGCAGGTGGGTCAAGCAGCAATATGGAGTCTGTCTTGCTAACTAGGGTCCTTCACTCAGAAAAGGCTGAGTCTGAAATTCAGTGTTGGCACTAAGTACAGCGAACTGCTTGAACACTGGCCCTGCTGCCTACATCCAGCTCAGATTGAAGGTCTGATTGCTTCCCCCATCTACCAACAGGAGCAAGGACAGTTTCATCTTGGATGATTGCCACAGCCTGGAATAAATGGACAGAGACACCTCGGGATCAGGGAAGCACCTCACAACCCCACTGGCTGTAAATCTGGGTGGAGAAAACTGAAGTGCTGGATTCCAAAACTGCAGACCCTGGAAAGAAACCATTCATTCAAAAATGCAAAGACATTTTTTTTTTCTTGGATTCAATTTCTCTCTCTCTCTCTCTCTCTCTCTCTCTCTCTCTCTCTCTCTCTCTCTGTCTCTCTCTCTCTCTCTCTCTCCTTCCCTCCCTCCCTCCCTCTCTTCCTCCCTTTTCTTCACTGGTTTTTCAGATTTGGGATAATTTTTCTTTTTCCATTTTTCTTTTTTTCTCCTATTTTTCCATTTTCCTTTTATTATACTTCTATCTTTATTTCTCCATTTTTTTCTTCTTTGTTCTTCTGTGTTACTTTTATCTAATCCCATTGATATCCTTCTACTCTTTAATAGGATTCTTTATCTCATCTTTCTCCCCTCCTCCCCATCTTCCATATATTCCAAATGTTTCTTCTTTCATTCTCCCATTTCCCACCCCCTCTATTAGAATAGTCATTAAGGCTTATTAATATTTTGATAGTTAACTATATTTACCACTATTGAATTCTTTCTATTGTTAGTGGAAGTATACTTATTCGATTTAGTAGGGATTTACTGTGTCAATATTTGACTTGCCTTAGTGTTTATACAATACTTACAGATCTCCCTTCTGTGGGTAAGAGTGGTACATTATTAGTTCTTATGGTAGGTCAATATCCAGTTTGTATCGGACCACAATTATTGTTGATTTGCTTGCTGTTGCCCAGGTGACATCGTTGTTGCTATTAATTGGTTTCCTATGTATGCCAATATCCAGGTTACCTTTGTGTTATCAACAATACTGTGGTCCATTCCTGAGAACTGGGTATGGAGGTGATTACACTGCATCCTCCCCTCCCACATTAATGGAGGTGGTTAGATCCCAGGAAAGAGGCAAAGGGCTGTAGCTAGTTATGCCCAAAATGTATCATTGAAAAATAAACACTATCTAAAGAGCTCTCCATACTAGCAACAAAGTATTTCAGCTATAACCCCCTTTAGACCTCAGGACAAACAAAACAAACAAACAACAGAAATATGAGAAGACAAGGCAAAAAAATGCCACCCAAAACTCTCAACTTCCCCAAAGTAGAACCACGGGGCATCAAGGGTGAAGCAATCAGAAGCTGCACAGTGGAATTACTTGAAAGGATAATAAAGGAGATAAAAAACAGATCAACAAGATGCTTGGTAAGCTCAAAGTAGATGCAATTAACAGATTAACATATTAACAGATAAAACAGATAATGCAAATACCAGATAAAGCAAATGATCATGGAGTTTACAGATGACACTACTAAAAAGTTAGCTGAGCTAAACAAAACTGTACAAAACATGAATGACCACTTTAGCAAAGAATTAATATCTATGTAAATGTTCTAAACAGAAATCCAGGAGATGAAAAATTCTATTGTTCATCCAATAACAAATGTTGGCGGGGGTGTGGGGAGAAAGGAACCCTTCTCCATTGTTGGTGGGAATGCAGACTGGTCCAACCACTGTGGAAATCAGTATGGAGATACCTCAAAGAACTAGGGCTAGAGGTTCCATTTGACCCAGCTATTCCCTTGCTGGGTATCTTCCCAAAAGAATTAAAAGAATCATACCACAGGGATATATGTGCACCCATGTTTATAGTGGCACAGTTTGTAATAGCTAAAGCTTGGAAACTGCCCAAGTGCCTATCAACTGGAAACTGGATAAAGAAAATGTGTTTTTTAAATAAAATGGAGTACTACTCAGCCATAAAGAATGAAAAACTAGAGCCATTTATAGCTAAATGGATGCATATTGAGGCCATGCTCTTAAGTGAAATAAATAGGACACACGTGTAAATACTGAATAGTTTCTCTGGTGTGAGAAACTGAAAATGTAAATAAGGATACACACAGATGAAATGGCCTAATAACATATTTCTTGGATTGTGTTTCCATAGCATGTCATATGACTGTATCATAATTTAAATTAATGTGGGAAATTGTAGAATTTAGTTGTCTAGTTGTAAGAATTAATCACAAGAAGTTTGTTAACTGAGAAAATCAAGAAGTCATTTCTGGGAAATTCCTCAAGTCTGTTTGTTAAAAGAATTCCAGGAGACTTTAAGAGACATTGTAAAAGTTTCACAGGAAAAAAACATGTTTTCCTAGTTTTCTTAGTAACCATTGCCCAGGATCAGAGGAAGGTGACCCAGTGACTCTAGGGTGGTGAGAGAGATAAGACTCACTGTGCACATCTGTGATGTTTGTGGTGGGCTGGTGGGTTTGACTCTGCTGAAGTCGCCCTGCTCTCTTGCTACCATCTGATAAGAAGAGGGCTGCGGTGTGCTCTTTGATGTACAGGATTGGTGAATGGAAACGGGTGACTTGTGAATTGGCCTTTAGCTTTTATGAGTCACTTAAAGTCATTTCTCACCAGAGGTTAAAATCAGAAAGAGGATAGCCAGAATAACTAAGCCACTTTCCTACATGTGTAAAAGCCTTACTTCTTTCCTTTGTGATTGTCGAACAGTGCCAGAGGAATTAAACTGCTGCTTGTCCCCCAGCCTGTCTCCTGTTCTTTCTTTAAAGGTCGGTGCTCCCCGGGGTCTCAGGTCTCCCTTTAGAGAGACCACCAACAAATTAGGGAGAAGTTTGGCTTATGTGGAGTCTGCTAGCTAACTGGAGTTTTTTTTCCAGATCACTATTTGTTCAATGTTGGTTTTGGGGATCTTTCTGAAACAAATCACATCCTCTGGTGTTTTGTTGGTGCTTGAGATGCTTTTGTAAGTTATATGGAAAAATGTTTAAGTGCTTTTCAGTTTTGTTTTGATTGAGTTCTACGGTATTTGAATATTATTGTAGTTTTTTTCCCCTTGCATTGTTCTTCTTTGAATGGTTTTAATTTTTGTATGTGTGTGTGTTTGATAATACAGTTATTTTAAAAATTTCTATTGAATGTATGGACAGGGATGTGACCAGTGTGAGAACATAGTATCAAACTAGAGGACAGGAGTGTTGTTGATGACCATTTAATGAGAGAAACTTTATGAACAATCAGAGAAAATAAAAAATGGATCCAACATCTGCTAGATCATGCAAAGAAGACTAATGTAACATGAACTGGAATTATTGAAAAACCAGAAGACAGAACAAACGGCATAATAAACTGTTTACAGAAGTAATAGCAGAAAACTTTCCACATACAGGGAAAGAATTTAAAATTAAACAGATAAGTGAAGCTTATAGAATTACAAGTAGCTATGATTAAAAAAGAACATCTCCATGCATGACACATTGTAGGCAACATCCCAGATGTCCAACAGTGACAGAATCCTAAAAGCTGTTAGAAAAAGATAGCAAATCACTTATAAAGATAAACCAATTAGAATTAACACAAATGTGAAAGACCAGGAGAGCTTGGAGTGAAGTGTTTCAAGCCCTGAAAAAAATAATTCGTAACACAGACTTCTGTGTCCTGTAAAATTATCTTTCAAAGCTGAGCAAGAAATGAGGTATTTCCATGATAAAGAGCATATTGAGGAATGAATGGCTACCAAACCAGTACCACAAAAAAAAATCTGAAGGATATCCTAGAAAGAGACAATGACGCCGAAACGCCAAAAAATCTAATAGGATGAATACATCAGGCAGGATGAGCAGTTAAGTAAAAAGTGTGTGGGGGGTAATGAGGAACAGGAAAATAATGCAAAAACAGGAATAAGTCAGTACCTTTCAGTAATAACTTCTAATATGCGTGGTCTCAATTCCCCAATCAAATGACAGAAATTGCCAAAATGGATCAAGAAACACAACCTAATGATATACTGTATACAAAAGCACATTTAAGATAAAAAGTTAACTGATTCAAAATCAAAGGATGGAAAACAATATTTTATCCAGTAGGAATCCAGAAAAAAGCAGTATAAACATGTATGCACTGAACACTGACACACTCAACTTCATAAAACAAACAGTGCTGGACATAAAATGTCAAAAAAACATAAACACAATTATAGTGGGGGAACTCAAAGCCCCACTGTCACAAATAAACTGATCAACAAAGTGAAAAATAAATGTAAATGTTGAATGGAAATTTTGAACAAATGCACTTAATAGATATCTATAAAGTGTGCCCAACAACAAAATATCCTTTATTCTCAATAGCACATGGAATGTTCTCCAAAATAGACCATATACTAGTAAACATAGCACACCTAAGTATATGCAAAAGAATCACAATTATTTCGTGCATATTATTAGATCGTAGTCCAATGAAACTGGAGATCAGTGGCAAAAAAACCCCACAGAAATTAAACAAATACATGAAAATTATAGAACAATATGCTCTGAATAATCAGTGAATCAGAAGAAATTTGTTCTTAGAATTAAATGATAACACTAGTACAACATATGAAAACTTATGTGACACAATGAAAGCAGCAAAAAGAGAGAAGTTAATAGCTGTGAATGCTTACATCAGAAAAACAGTGAGCCCAAATAAATAAACTAATGATGCATATCAGGCCCCCCCAAAAGAACTATTCAATTCCTAAACTAGTACAGTGAGGAATATTATAAAGAGCAGCACTTAAGGAAATTAATTCCAAAAACCCCGCAAAGAATTAATGAATTGAAGAGATGGTTCTTTGAGAGAATAAATAAACTCTTAGCCAATATTACCAATAAGGGGGAAAAAAGACACAAATCAATACAATTAGAAATGAAAAAGGTGAAATCACAGCAGATACAACAGAAATCCAAAAGATTATTAGTAACTAAAGTGAGAACTGGTATCCTGAGGAATTGGAGAATTCAGAAGAAGTAGATAGATATATATGAATTTCCAAAACTGAACCAAGAACCAAGAAGATATAAAAACCCTGAATAATCTAATAACAGGCAATGAAATTGAAAAAGTGATTTAAAAAAAAATCTACCAACTAAGAAAACCCCAAGTCCCAATATTCACTACTAAATTCTACAAGAACTTTTAGGAAGGCCTAACATCAAAACACCTCAAATTCTTCAATGAAATTGAAAGAAAAGGAATACTTCCAAATTTATTTCTGGAAGCTAGCATTACCTTGATTATAAAATCAGAAAACGATCCAACCAAAACCAAAGAACTATAGGTCAATCCCTTTATTAAACATAAGATGCAAAAATCCTCAGCAAGATACTGGAAACAATTCAACAAATCATCAAAATGAGTGCATTTAACAGCGAAGGGCATACAACCAAGCAAGAAGGGGCAAAGGAGTCAAGGCTGATAGAAATGAATTGGCTAAGCCTCAAGCCTTCAAAAAGCTTCTGAAAACAACGGAGCTCAATAAAAAATACAGATTGTAAGTGTCTGGCTTTTACATCTTCATGTGAAATACACTCCATATAGCTATGATTTTTAAACTTTATGTTTTCTTTGCATAACTCTTTATCAAGAAACAAAGAGCAGTATGCCTTATGGCTGTATAAGAACAGAAGTATATCATAGAAAACAAAATTGCTAAGATAACAAAATCTTGAAGGAGAAGCAAGGAAAAAAAAATCAGTGAGAGACGTAATGTATTAAATATACCCCTAAACAGATTCTTGAGCTAATTAAAATGAAATATGAGATTGATACTTAATGCTTATTTAAAATTGAAAGATATTTTCAAGTAATGGTATCATAGAAGATTACGCTGCCCTTGTAACTACTATTATCAACTTTGTGTAATTAACACCTACTGAAAATTCACAGAAGAATTCACATTTTAAATGTTGTCATTTTCAGGGAAAAATGTCAGTTGAAATAATAATTTTAAAAAACAGATAACACCCAGAAAGGAATTGCGTCCCATCCAGCTTCCAGCAGGTCAGCACCACCCTCCAAATGTGTTAACACTGTGTGTTCATGCAGACAAGCATGGAATTTTACAGACTATGGTGAAGCCATGACTAAGCTGCAGGCAGGCTGTACAGCAGGCTGTAATGATAACAAAACTAATTTTCCCAGGATTTGAATATTTGTACAGCATTTAATGACAGTTTGTAAATTTGATACTTATTTCCACAACATTTGATAATAATGATTAGAAGGACTCCATAACAAAACATATTCACTTCATATTTGTACATATTCTCACGATATTCCATTTCCACCATGCCAATTTCATGATCTGTCCCCAGCCAAGCAAATCATATACAGACCACGTACATATGAGCTGCTGTAGCAGTATCTGTTTTATATTTTTGTTACCGCTAAAGTCTTAGCACAGTTCCTTTTATGAAGAGGCCAGCAGTTTGTACCTAACCATCTCTAGCCCAAGTATATAATACATTAATAAAATTACTTAGAAATTAGTATTTCGATGTCGGAAATATTATCAATTCAGTCTTTCTCGTTATAGATCTCATTAGAATTTTGAGTTCTTCATGGGTCAGTTTTAGTAACTCGAGTCTCTCTACTATCCAGTGATATTTCTCTATGTTCTTCTGCCCCACACTCAGATGACAGCATGCACCGCCTTGAGACACACGAAAGTCCTGTTTCGGAGCAATTTCCATCCAAATTTCTGGTTCACTTGCAGACTCAGGGAACTGAGGCAGTGCACCTGCTGCAGATGAATTATGATATTCTCACCAAGGAGAAGAAACCCATAGAGTTTATTTGTTCACATTCATTTTTCCCCAAGTAAAGTAAATACAGACACATTGTGGCACTTTTCCATAAGACACTTCAGAATAGAACATATGAGCTATTCTTTGGAAATGCACAAGAAGAAAAATAAAGGCAAAAGGAGAGACTTTTCTAAATGTTGCTACAGACTGCCTATTGCTAGAGAAACCATTTTTAAAATATGTATGAAGTTTGTATTCTCTCAGGTATAATTTGTCTTGGAGGAAGAAAAAGAAAAATTGCAGAAGTGAAAAGTAACAAAATAAAAATACTGGGAAAGCCCCAGGAGAAATATTAAGAGCTTTAGGTTTCAACAAAATCTAATTTATTTTAATTTATTTTTAAAGATTATAAAATATGTACAAGACCAAAATTGCATATAGGTAAACGCAAGTTACAGTATTTAAAAGCATTAAGAGAAATAAAAAGAAAGATGTGTCACCACCTATAATAGAAATTCAAGAGCCACAGTTCCACAAAGAAAATGACACAGGTCTTTCATGCCAAAGAGGCAAGCTCAGGTAGCATCCTGTGAGATTAATTCTGAAGGTTAAGTATGCATATGATCAAGGATTATGCCAGGTGCAGACAATACCTGTCATACCTAAGCAAGAGACATATGAATGTATAACAAAAAATAATTTTGTTGGAAATTGTCCTAGAAACTTATACTGTAATCATTTGAAAGGTAATTTTCTGGTTCCTGTCATTTTATTTTATGTGTTTCTGTCCTTACTTATAATTGTTAATGGCACCAATGATTGATAAACAAAATTTATAATAATGACTAATTAATAAACTAAATCAATTACTTCTATATATTATTTGGAGAAAGGCAACTTATTTTTCAGGTATTCATTGTTGTTCAAAATGTACCAAACATTTTTTTGAAATAAGAAATATTAAAGGTCCCAGATCCATTTCAGGGAAATGTAATATCTTTCTCTTTTGAGCTCCATAACAATTTATCAGTACGTTCTTCATGGCCCTGCTACAGTTTGAATATAGTCTGTCTCCTTCCAAACTCCAGCTGAAATTTAATCTCCACTGACATTGTAAGAGATGGGGCCTTTTGACCTTTAAAAGATGATTAGGGTTGTGCCTTCATAAATGGATTAATCTATTCATTGCATCACCAGATTAGTGGGTTACTGGTTAGCTTGGGAGTGACCCGCTGTAAACGGCAGTCGGATCAGATCTCAGCCACACTCTGTCTCGCCTGTGATGCCCTGAGCTGCCTCAGGACTCCGTCAGCCAAACATCAATGTCACATGTGGCCCCTGAACCAATGAACCTCTTGGTTTTTGCTTTTTAATTTTCCTTGTCTGTAGTATTACATGACTAGCAAAAGAAAAAAGAATAAGACCAGCCCTTCCCATCATCTATGCTACATTATGTAAAGTGTCTTATCTCTTCAACCACATCATACAAACTAATTTAGGGCAGAGAACATGTACTTTGTATTTTCCCCGTATTAGCAGATAGTGCAAACAAAGGCGAAGAGTTGTTTAAAATATACTTTTAACGTAAGTGGATGTACTTTATTTATCTAATGACCTGAATTTTCACATAATGGATTTTCTTGTGGGCACATCTTAAAAAGATATTATTCAAATCTTCCAGTTTCTAGAAAAATCATTCATCACTTGTTGCTACTTCTAGGCAAGGTAATCTACCTATGTATCGAACTAGGTACCTGTATCTCAGATGTTAGGTATACATGTCTCCCTGTTGTCCTGGTTGGGTGAGCCGTGTATGTATATGAATTTGTGTACGGAGATACACTTTTGGAGGAATCTAGAAAATTTATCTCAGCAGATTGAAGAGTAGTAATATAATTAAAATGAAAGTAATATGCCATAAATGTTAACTTGGTAAACATATCTTCTCTTTCTTTTATGGCTTTTTATCTTTACTGAAATAATATTCTAGATGTTTCATATTCTAGTATTAAATCATTTAAATATAGTAGCCTCAAAATATGACATTTTGACACAATTATATATAATAATTATTCTCTTTCAGGTTTTTAATACAAACCTGAAAGGCAAATCCTCATGTGATCCATGTCGTTTTCTAAAATAACGAACTAAACCATTCCGCGGCCTGATTGTATTACCTATGATTTCTGAATTAGAAACAGAGCTTGAGGTTTGTTTTAAACACTGATATTTATGCAGGAGACACAAAGCTGAAAAGAAAACAAGGTAAACTTAAGAGTGGAAGAAGACGAGGCACTGGCTGCAGTTTAATTGCCATGTGGAGATAGAGTCCCTAAGATACTGAATTTACTGGACAGCTGAGACAATGGGAAACATTTCAAGAAGGAAGCACAGTTGAGTCCAAAAAGAGTGATGGGAATGACCTGCTGAGCTCCTTTGCATCCTGTTTCCCATTACCCAATCTTTCCCCATGCAGCAAGCTGCACACTGCACTTCCTGAGTGTATCATTTTTCGTCTTCAAGGGCAGCCCAAGAATCTGGGTACAAGAAGCAAGGTAAGGAGAAACATCCTGCTAATCCTTCCATCTTGAATGTTAGGCCTCCAAGACTTCTAGAAATAATGTGTTGTTTAAGTCACCCATCCTGTGGTCGTTTTCATGGAAACTGTAGCAAAATAATACACTATATAACACTATCTGTGGTTTTGCTTTTGCTGCACTTTGAATCAATACTCAGGGATTTTTGCAAAAAGAAAAGTCATCCAGACTGTCTGAGAGGCTCTGTACTTTATTGTCTCTAAATATTTGCGATGGCATTCAGGAGCCAAAAAGATTAAGAAATATATCTTAAAATAACTAGCCAGTGTATCAGTGTACTTCTGTTTTGCTTCTTGATAGACTGGTGTTTTGTCAAGTGTTGAGGTTTTTAACATGAATTGTAAGCTGCCCTAGTCTACTTGCAGGCCATAGCAGAGTACCCTATACCGGTGGCTTAGAAATAATGGAAATTTCTTTATCATCGTTCAGGAGGCTTGGAAGTCCACAGTCACAGTGCCGGGAAGTTCTGTGCCTTCAGAGCCACTGACCTGGCTCACAGACACTGCCTTCTGGCTGTGTGTGTGACAGGGCAGCAAATAAGGCCCCTCAAGCCCCACTTATGAGAGAGCTGATTCTAGCAGGAGAATTCCACTCTCATGCTTGAGCTGCCCCAAAAGTCTCACCTTTAAAGTTATTACATGGCTGTTTAGATTTCAGCACATGAATCCGGTGAAGTCACAAATACTTTCCTCTTTGTTTCTGTTTACTTTTGATATAGTTATAAGGCAACTTGATTTTTAAAAATTGCTTTCAATTCCAAATGCAAAGGTTGATTAGTAAGGATAATTAAGTAAATTATGATATATCCATATGAAACATTCAGTACAACCACCAAAATAAATGACATAGATCTAATTATGCTGTTATAAAAATTCCCTTTTTTTTTTTTTTTGTTCCCGGGGATCAAACTCGGGACCTTGTGCTTGCAAAGCAGGGAGCAGCACTACTAAGCTAAATCCCCAGCCCCTAAAAATTGCCTATATTAAAAAGTAGAGCAAAACTCTGGAGAGAATGAGAAGACAAATCCAAAACTGGAAGGAAATATTTGCAAATGACACACTTGGTAAGAGACTGTTATCCAAAAATACACAAAGCACTCATGAAACTCTAGAAAGAAGCTAATTTTAAATGTCCCAGAGACCTTACCAAGTGCCTCCCCAAAGGAGGATGTGCAGATGACAAATGACACGTGAAAGAGGCTCCCCATCATGTCTTCGTCAGAGAAATGCAAACCGGAGCAATGATCTATCCCTGAACTCCCACTGGAAGGGCCAAAATCCAGAGCACCTGCAGCACCACATGCTCTCAAGGATCCGGGACACCAGGGACTCACAATTAGTGCTGGTGGGAATGCAAAATTATACAGGTGTTTTGGAGGACAGTTTGGCATTTGCTTTCAAAACTGAACGTCTTCTTACCCTTACCATATGACCCAGCAATCATGCTCCTTGGCATCTAATCAGGGAGTTGAAAACTTATCTTCCCACAAAATCCTGCACAGGCATGCTTCTCATATCTATTAACTATATCCATTATCACCTGTTCTTGAAAGCAACCAACCTGTCCTTTAATAGATGAATGGCAGCCAAACTGTGCTACATCCCTGCATAGAACATTTTTCAGTGCTAAAAGGAAAGAAGCTGTCAAGCTGTGGAAGAAATGGAGGAAACTTAAATGCATTGTGGTATGTCAAGAAAGTCAAGCTGAGGTATGCACTGTATGACATTCTGGACAAAAACAAACCTTGGAGACATAAGAATCAGGATGGATAGTTACCAGGATTTGGCAATGATGATGTCATGAACAGGCAGAGTAGAAATTTTTAACAGTTAAACTACTCACCATGACATTGTAGCAATGGACGTATGTTATACACATTGGTCCCAACCCATAAAATCTACACCATCAAGTGTACATGTTAAATGCAAACCGTGAACATGGAGGGACGGTGACGTGTCAGTGAGGGCTCATCAAAGGTAAAAAATATACCACCCTGGTGGAGTATATTGATAGTGGGTAGACATACGTGTGTGTGTGTGTGTGTGTGTGTGTGTGTGGGTGTGGGTGTGGTCGGCAGGGGAGGGGGGTGCTCTGTACTTTCCTCTCAATTTCTGAACTTAAAACTGCCCTGACGATATAAAATCTATTATAGGAAAAAAGAATGAGAAACAGGTTTTTTATATGAAGAAAAAGGTTATTTATAGTGGCAGTCCTAAATGAAATTTTAAAAATACGTTTAAAAAGCAAAATAGGGCCGGGGATTTAGCTCAGTGGTTCTGGCGCCTGCTTTGCAAGCGCGAGGTCCCGAGTTCAATCCCCGGTACCAAAAAAATTAAAAATAAAAATAAAAAAAATTTTAAAAAAGCAAAATTTAAAAATATTATTTTAATCAATGTTAAATAAAAATCAAAGAGAACTAAGTTGTGCTTACCCTCTGATTATGAGCCTGAAATCCTTCTCTGTGCATATAGTAAAATGCTGGAAATAGAGAAAAAGATAAATAGGTAAAAAGATAGGAAATAGATAAAAAGAATGTATTAAGAATTTCAATTTGAATGCTTAGAAAAACCAAGATATATTGGTGTAAGAGTTATTGAGACTATTTAGGTCTGCAGTAAACAAGTCTGCTAAATTAAAAATAAATGTCTATTACTCATCTCAGGACATGTGAAAGTTATATTTGAAATATGCACTTCTTACTAATAATATTTCTTAGAGAAGATGTAAATGAAGAGAAATATACAACAAACCTAGAGACACCTAGCTAAAAGTTTCTATAGCAGTTTCACAGAGTTTGGGTATGAACTTCCAAATTAATATTAATTACTATTAATATTCAGAGGCCTAAATTTCATCCATTTCCTTGTTTCAGAATTTGGGGCGTTGGGATTTATGGGTTTGCATTGATAGTGATACATATTAAAGTATGAGACAGAAAGGGCAAGACATTCTGGCTCAGCATGGTGCTTGGTGGGTAGAGCTGCAGAAAGAGAACACAGATTAGTGGGAGCACCCAAGGGTGAAAAGCAAGTGTTTAAAAAATAGGATCATTTGTGGCAATGAAAATATTTTGCACCTAGATAGAAATAGCGATTGCATAACATTTTGAATGTTTTTAATGCCACTAAATTGTTTATTATAATATGGCTCAATATATTATGTAAATTTTGTGTCAATAAAAAAGGTTATAGGTGAAACAATTTATTAGACTCACAGGTCATCAAAATGTGCCAGTGAAATGCAAACACTCATGCTCAAAGATTTCATCTTATAATAATAGTAAACTATTATTTTGCCCCTAAGCTGATCCTAAAAAGAGCTCTTTTCCTTACGAGAACTATTCCCCTATGTTAGTAGAACTTTAATACAGGTTAATGTGTACATTCTGTTGGAGACTAGCAATAATCTTGGCAAACAAAAAATTTCACAAGTTTGAGTTTAAGGAATTATTCTTTTGCCTGATTTTGTTCTGTTCCTGCATTAGATAAAAATGAATTAGCTGTAAAAGAAAAAAATGAATAAAAACATGAAAACAAAATGTTGGATATCTGTGGTAACTGTGTCAGGTCATTCTTCATGTTATCATTACCTCCTGTATCAGTAAATCTTTGCCTCAGAAGGGGTAGAAATGCTGTAATATCATTGCCTTTCTTAGACTTTTAAACAAACATCTTTTATTAATGATTTTAAAATGACAACTAAGACAATACTTAGTTTGTTTCTTTTGCCAATTTGGTAAAGTAAAAATGCCTAAAATACACCCTAGTCTGTCAGAACATGTCGCTTTAACAACTGCAATTACTTTTTGACAGATGCAGGAATCCCTCACAGAATGAGGATAAAGAATAGGTGGATCCTGGCAGTTTTATTACACTTTACACTGAGAATCTTAAATCCACTTGACCCACATTAATTCAGCTTCATGAAACCAATTATGATGTCCTGTCAAGGTTAAAGTCTTTCTTTCAGGGAAAGAATTCTTGACACATTTATGAATGTTCCTCCTGTTTAATTGTAAAGCATAGAAGTTAGTTTAGCTAAGCGGTTATTCTTTTAACAGACCAGTTTTGGGTAGATTAATATGAGGTAGGCCAGAGAACTAAACATCCTAAAACTGCTTTCTCTTCAACTTCCGCTGGAGCCTCTTAGAAAACACTTTTCTATCTATTAATGTTCCACTGTGATGTTCAAAATATGAGCTATAGCAAATCTTTTATTCAGACCTCCAAATCCTGATTTCTGCTCCCCATTCTAATACTCTAGCTGCATTTACTAATCCCTGTTCTGAAGGTACATTTAATGGGGTGGGCTGTGATCTTTTGACCTCTGTACCCCCTTCATATGATTAGGATTTTAACATCTCAATATTTCCTCAATGTCTCTTAAAATTTTCTTCTTTGGGACTTTCCTTACCACTACATGATTGTGGGCCTCATCCTATCTATCTGACTCATTCTTATCGAACAATATTTTTATTGCAAAGTTCAACAAATTTCTAGGGAAAAATAGTAAACTCCAGCTGAAGAAATGAAAATATAAAAGTACTTGTGAGTCCATTAGTTAGAGATTGCCCTGGAGAATGCAAACAGGTAACTGAGACCAATTTCTCGTCCCAAACACTAAATCTTTTCTCAATTACATTCTGTTTGAACAGATCCCTGTCAGAAAATGATCATAAAGAACAAAGAAAGGTTAGGAAAAATTAGCCCCTCAACTTTAAGCTACCCTAAATCCAACCACAGCTTGAAGAGAGCCAGGCTAGATGATAGCAGTTGTCACAGTCAAAGGCAGGTTAGGGCTGGGTCAATAAGGTCTAAACAGTTGCTTTTGTAATTGTGTCATGAGTCATAAATGCTTTTTGTTACTGTTTTAAAAATCCCATAGGCAATTTTACTCTTTGGTGATATCCTTGTTTAATAAATCTGATTGTAATGAATTATAAACTTACTCTGTGGTGAACATGACCCTACCCTTCCTGTTAGTTTTAGATTCTGAGATAAAATCTTCAATTTCTTTGATGCTAATTGGATCTTGAATTTGCCCCAAAAGGCACTTTGTTAAATATTTGATCTCAGCACTATGAGGAGGTGGTCAAAATCTTCATGTGACAGGGCAGAGTGGAGGAAATCAGGTCTCCGGGGACATGCTGGCTGCTGGGATGTGTGAACAGGGCTCCTTCTGCCTCCTTTCTTTCACTGCCCAGCTGCTGTGAGATGAGTGGGTTCTGCCCCTAAGTGCTCCAAAGCATAATGTGGGGCCTCACTATAGCCCAAACAGCAGAGGGGCACAGACCACAGATAGAAACCCCCAAAACTGTGAGCCAAAACCGACTTTTCATCTTTTAAAGTTGATTAACTCAGGTACTTATTACAGTAAAAGAAACCTGGCTGATACACTGTGTTAAGGGCAATTACATGTTGCTTCAGCCCCTTTCTGTTGCCAATAAAAAACAAAAACAAACATATCAGAGAATCCATCAGCTCATGTAACTCGATACTGTAGAGCCAGAATTGATTTTAGATGTGTCTTCTTTTTGAGTTAGAGCAAAGTCAATTAGAATCTCTCTGCTTTGCCTCTTCTAAATTGTGGGCTTCATTCTCAGGGCCCTTGGGAGGAACCCACTTCAACTGAGGCAGGAGATTAGGGCCTGGCAAACCAGCAGGGCAATGGGGGCATGCCTGTCAATAATGGGAACCTGTCCATCACCCTGGGACGCACGCACAGAGCAGCTTTGGAAACGTGCGTGGACCACAGAGGTCTGAAGCCAGGAGTCAGCCTTCCGCCTTGTGGCCACTGCCTTTTTGCTGTTACTGTACCCTTTCCATATTTGGGGTGTATTTTCACCTCACTCTCCTTTTCTTCAGAGCACTTCTTTTTTTCATTTTCTGTTCTTCTTTTACCTTTAATGAATGTTAAACTTTTTCCATCTTTGGTTGTCCCATCCAATGCTCTGAACAAGACAAGCGTGTGGAAAGGACCCTGCCTGGGCTCCTCCTGGCAGCACAGCCACCACCCGTGGCTCTGTATTCGCATTATTGCAGCACCGCCTCTCACAGCCTTGTCCGTGTCCATGCGATTACAAGCAGAATTCCGGGACTGGAATCTCAGCCGGTTTAATATAGGGTATTCCTACCTCTGAGCAAACCATGTGGGCTCCAGGGCTTCTGTTTCTCTGTAACGTTACAGACTGAGAGTGATGGTGATTTACCCCCAAAGTCGGGTCAGAGCACAGTCTTTGGAATAAAATCTGTATGTCTAACAATATGCTAGATACAAACTTATGCTCATATAAACTTAATTATTGTCAATATGGTCATTTACTATAGCAAGTAGTAACTTTCATTTGCACTGTATTTCAGCCATGGTCCCTCCTTAGGAGGTGTGAATTTGTTACTACATTTAAAAAATGTATTTATTGCCTATTTCTGTTCTTTGCTCAACTGTGGTTAAGGTTTTGGGGTGTGTATTCCTCAGCTTTTCTGTCACAGGACACAATACCAGAGAACCACAGACTAAAGGAGCAGTGGCTTAATTTGGCTCATAGTTTGAGGGCATGCGGTCCATGGTTGGCTGACTCCAAGGCAGAAACAACATGACAGAAATCATGGCATAAGAAAGCTGCTCAACTCATGGCAGTCAGAAAGCAGAGGGAGAAGGACAACCCAGCAGGAGAGGAAGGGGCCAGGGCCAAAATATTCTCTCCCAGGTTGTGACCCTGTGACTTGCTTCCTCTATCTAGGCCCTAAGAAAGTACATTCAGGATTAAACTTTCATGGGTTTAGCACTGCATTGTATAATCACTTTCCGAAATCTTGACCTCTGGACATTGCTGGGTTGAGGATCAAGCCCTTGATACATGAATCTCTAAGGGAAACTAAAAGCAGGTCCTGCCTAAAATGTCCGCCTCCTCTCTGTACCTCTCGTCTTTTTACCATGAAGCCTTATTATCACTCTTTCGACCTTAAATTTTTGAATTTATTTTAACTTCTGTGGTTCTAGGAATCAAAACTAGAGGACCTGATGAATGCTAATCATGCTATCACTGACTTACATCTTCAATCCTGTTTTTTTTTAAACTGTATTTTATGTAGAACTTTTGAAGACATTGGCATAGGAAAAGACTTCATGAACAAAACCTCAGTTGCCCGTGAACTAGCACAAAGAATCAACAACTGGGACCTCATCTTATTAAAAAGCTTCTGCACAGCAAGAGAAACCAATGACAGAGTGAAAAGTCAAGCCACGATGTAGGAAAACATTTTTACCAGCTGTCCCTCAGACAAAGGTCTACTATCTAGAATCTATAAAGAACTTACAAAAATCAGACCTCCCAAATTTAAAGACCCAATCCAAAAATGGGCATCTGAAATGAACAGACATTTCTCAGACAAAGAAGTAGAAAAAGCAAATAAACATATGAAAAAATATTCAACATCACTGGTCATTTGAGAGAAGCAAATGAAAACAATGCTGAGAGTCCATCTCACTCCAGAAAGAATGGAGTCAAAAAATTGTATTTTTTTAGCCACAAATTCTCCAAACTAAAACTTCCCTCAGAGTCAGGATGAGTGGATTTTTATCAGACATTCTTGCCCTCTACTTAGACAAATTTAGGGAACTTGTTTAGGAATGTAAATCAGAGAAACTGTTATGATATTTTTAAAGTAAGCTGAGAGGTCAGAGGATGGAGCCAGAACAATGGTAGGAAAATGGATTGGAAAACCAGACTCCCTCAGTTTTGCTTCTATTTGAGACAGAGCAAATTTTGAAGAATTGGTGCAAGTATTTTATCCCATCTTTAAAGGACTTATCAAGGGGCATATGGCATATGACAGACACTGATCTCAGCACCTGACTGATCCCCAGCGGAGGTAAGTTAAAAATTTCTGTGTCAAACACAGCTTCGTGAACACATTTCCATATCACTACAGCTTTTTTAAATTGTTGCTTGTCCCTGACTTTTATCCTGAAGCTGAATACACATACACAACTTATATACGTATTAGTATTAATAAAAGGGTGCTCAAAAGTCACCCTTGCAGTTCTTATGGACTCTTACACTAACCTTTACCCCCAAATATATATGTCATGGAATTTTCTTTACATAAGTGCTTCAAACTGTTAGAAGGCATAAAAAATCAGAGTGTATAGAAGAAAACTGATATATTACTGATACTCTATTTCATTTTAAAATGGAATTTGTTTTGGTCCATCAATTCTCCTTTGTAGAATACATTCATTATATTATCTATGTACACTTGGTACACAGTTTACTCCTAATGCTTTTTGAATTTGTACTATGTCCACCAACTCATCTTAACCCCTTTTGAACCATTACTTCTGAGTCATTGATTTACTCTATGAAATTCATGTAAGTTTAACAAAATTCATTAATTAACAAGACCAAACAAGTTACAAGTTTTCCCAGCTACCTTAGCAGCTACTAAAAGTCACAAGGTAAAAGAAAAGAAGACTAGTATTTAGTGGTAAGCATTTTAAGAGTTATAAAAAATGGAATAAAACTATAGATTTATAAACATGCTAGAATACATAAATTTACAAACACTGAAAATACAGTACTTGCTTATTTGTGTGGAATCCAGTGACCCTCAGTGAATTCCTGAAGCTGTGAATAGTACTGAATCTTTACTCTATTTTTTATGTGTGCATACCAATAAAGTGTAATATGTGATAAATTGAGCACACAAAGAGAATAATGACCATAACTTACAATAAAATAGAACAATTGTAACAATGTACTTTAATTAAAGTCATTTTAAAGTTATAAGTTTTTTCTCTCTGGAATTTTCCATTGAGTATTTTTGAGACTGTGACTGATCAAAGGCCATTGAAATCACAGAAAATGAAATTGTGAATAAGGAGGGACCTGCTATTCCAACATAAAATTAACGTAGTCCCCATAGCAAAACTAACAACGCTTTTGTGAAAAGCTTGAGTCATCTTCCCTCCCTGGACCAGTGTGGTGAACCAAGAGCAAGATCGCTTGCTGCTCACTCGGGGGAAGCCTGTGGGGGCCCACCTGCCTCACTTCGGTAGATGGCATCTCTGACACTCGGTCACCTGGCAAGGGTTGCATGATGCCTGTCTTTTGAGAAAATTGAGGAAGCTTTGTCTGACTCAGACTGGTAGAAAGCAGAATCTTTCACCTAGATTTACAAAGAATGTTCATCAGCAGACTTTGACAAATGGTCAAACACCTCACCCCAGTTCTCGTGGGCACCCCATTTTCTGGCCACCCTGGGCAATCCACCACTTACTTCAGCTTTCCCTGCTCTCAGTCGCCTTCCCTCACACTGAATGGTTTTCCCATCACATAAACACCACCAACCCTTATCCCAGAGACTCTAGTCTCCTCGTGCGGGCTCTCTTCTGAATTAAACTCTCCCTCTTCTGCAAGCTTAGCTTTCTGGAAGGTGGACATGAGCCTGCTTTGCCAACACTATGTCTGAAAGATAAATGCAAGACTTGCCAGAATTGGAGATCATTCACAGACAGAAAAGACTGTGAGCATTTGCTATTAAGATACAATTTCATTTTGTATTATTTTATCAGTTACTTTATTCTTTTTATTATTTTTCTCTTATTTGTTTTTCTAAACTTACCCAAAGAAGAATACCTAGAAATTCACATTAGCTATTCAAACCAGACAACACTTCATACAATCTTCTGTTGTCAGTTATCCACATGCCTGGCACTGTGACATCACATTACATATCTTTCCTCTTTGCAAATTCTATAACAGTCTTCTGTTATAACTCAACTCAACTCTTATTTTTCCCATGCAGTTTTCCCAATGAGTAACTTCCCTCCATGAAATGTTTAATTTTAAAACTTACCCTACTTAGGATCCATAACCTAAACCTTATCATGATATGACATTGAAAAACATTGAATTTTTTCCCCTATCCTTCATAGTTTCTAGCTGGAATCCCTGTAATAAAAGACAGCTAAACCAGGGAAAAGCAAACAAATTACTTAGCATTTTTGCCTCCTGTATACAAGAGTGATTCCCAGGTTACAGTGAGAAGCTCTCATAAGCAACTTAGAATTCAGACTTAAATACCATCTTCAGCCAAAAGAGAAGAGAACAGTACAATGTGAAAAAGACCGGTTGTGGGGAGATGTCAGGGAAAAGGATGCTAAATACTAGTAAGTTTTGCCATGCAGATATTTGTTGCTGCTTTCCTTTTGATAATGTGTGCAGTGACTTAGACCTGCTTGTCTTGCTGAAAGACAGCCTCACTGTTGGAAGATTTCTTCTGTGAATGCAAATGTCCTGTCCAAAAAAGGTAAGTTCTGTGTTTTCAGGGATCTGCCTGCTTTTCTTGTTTCTCAAAATAATCCTTATGTCAAAGGAGCGTACTTTGAGATGACATACTCTGATCTCTTAGAACATCTTACATCGGTAACTTCTCTTCCTTACTTTGAAACGAGGCAGTGATTTCATCCAGACAGAGTGTAGTTAAAGTCGTGTCAGTTACTCCAACCGCTGTCCACCAAATCCTGAGGAAAATGCAAAGGTCTACACGGTAGGCAGGAGAGTTGCTTTGGCTTTGTAAGTAGTTTTATATTTACAAAGTTTGCTTTGTGTGCTGGCATTTTTTCAAAAATGAAGGGGTGATCAGTCTTTACATTTTTTGTCTTTTGATCTCTTTAAATTTATTTTTTCCCCATTAAATTTATTGGTACATTTTAGGTATAAAATACAGTTACATTCATCATTGGGATCTTGTACCTTTACATGAGTATCTTGGTTCTTATTTTTTTTCCCCTTCCCTTGCCCTCCCTTCACCCCCTCCACCACCCTTCTCTATTTACAAAGACCTTGTTTCCATTTTTTTCTCTTCTCATATTTTTTCCTTTCCCTTTTTTCCCTTCCCCTACCCCTCCCAATTCCCCTGGTCTTTTAGACCTTTTCTTCCTGTTACACAATATCAGTTATACATTTTTTAAATTACAATATCAAGATCTAGGAGACATTACCACAGATTTTACAGAATTTAAAAGGATATAGAAAACATATTACAAAAATCTTTTTTAAAATAAATTTAACAACTTCTAAGACGTACCTTGGAAGACAAATTAATGAAACTAACTCTGGAGGAAATATAAAATTTGAATAGCACCTATTAAAGAAAGTATATTCCTAGCTTGAAAACCTACCTATATGACAAAAGCAGGCTCATAAACATTTTAATTGATAAATTATATCAAACAAAGCAGAAAAAAGAAGGAAAACTTCTCCCCTCATTTTAGGAACTCAACATTGTGCTAATCCTAAAACTGGATAAAGATAATAGAAGAAAAATGTATGAACATAGATAGAAATTTGTTGAACAAAACAAACTCTTAGAAGTCAGATCTGGCAAGATGTAGAAAGTGGTTTTGTTATAGGGATGGCAGTGTTGGTTCAGCATTAGAAGATCCACCCCCAAAAGTCATCATTTTAACAGAGGAAAGGAAAAAGCCATATGATCCTGTCACTAGTTGGAGAAAAAGTATTGGACTAAATTCAGCTGTTCATGGTAAAAGCTATCAGGAGACTAGAAGTAGAACAGAAACTTCTCAACAGATTAAAGACATGTACTCCGTACTTCCAGCGAGAATGCCTTATATGAATAGAGAAGATGCAATGCTTTCTCCTTAAGATGGGGAACAAGGGCAGATATGCTTACTCTTTATCTGTCCATCAAACTTTGAAACCTAGTCCCCACCAAAATAGTCTGGCAATAAAATGACACAACTAGGATAGGATTGGCATGGCAGAAGCAAAATCTTTATTATGTAGATGAAATGATCATCTACAGAGAAAATACTAAGAAATCTCTAGGAGCCCCTAGAACTTATACTTGAATTTAGCAGGATTAGAAAACACAAGGTATATATAAAAGTTCAGGTCTATGTATGCTTGCTATAAATGAAGAATTGGATATTGAAATTTAAAAGTTATGTAGGAGTACAAAGGACCTAGAAAAATTAAAAACAAAAACAAAAACAAAAACAGTGTTGGAAGACATTTAGTACCTAATTTTAAGACTTCTTCTTAAAGCTACAGTAATCAAGGCAGTTTTGGTGTAAGGAAAGACATATAGATCATTGGAATAAAATAGAGAATCTAGAAATAGAACCACACATATATGGTCCACTGAGTTTTGAAAGATTATTTAACATTAGCATTTTATAGAATATAAACTCAATTCAAGAGCCAAGGAAGAGATAGTGTCTTCAGCAAACAGCACTAGAACACCTGCTATCCATATATAAAAAATTAACCTCAACCCTTTTTTTCCATACATGAAAATAATTTGAAGGGATCTGTGAACCTAAATAAGAAAGCCTAAAAGTATAAAACTTTAAGAAGAAATTATAAGGGAAAATATTTATGAATTCAGGGTAGGCAAGAACTACCTAGGATTCAAAAAACATGATGTATAAAAGAAAAAAATTGATAAATGAGATTCCATCAAAATTTAGAACTTTAAATGACATCATTAAAATGAAAAGTAGTCCTTAAACAGACCATATTTACAATGCATATAACCTATGACCAGAATATATAAAGAACACTTACAGCTCACTAATAGACAACCCAATTAAAATGTAGACATAAGAAGATGATAAATAGCCAATATAGCACAAGGAATGGTGTGCAACTCTAGAATCAGAAAAATACTAATCAGTACAATAATAAGATTGAATTATACACTCATTATGGAGGTGAAGTCGAAAGTTTTAAAAGCCTTGTCATGACTTTTTCTTTTTGTTGGATTCTCCCCCTTTGCATTTAATTTGTCACACCCAATGGATTCATTCCGCTGGGTTTCCTGGGGTTGTGATCCTCATTGTCTTTTCCTAGGGTATTGTCTTAAATTTTTTGGAGTGCTGGTTTGGTATTCATGAAGTTCCTGAGGTGCTCTTTATCATCAAAGTATCTTATTTCTCCATCAGTTTTGAAAGATAGTTTTGCAGGGTACGTCAATCTGGGTTGGAGGCTGTTTTCCTTTAGGGCTTGAAATACATCACTCCAAGCCCTTCTTGCCTTGAGGGTTTGCATTGAGAAGTCTGCTGTGATTCTGATGGGCTTTCCTTTGTATGTGATTTGTTTCTTTTCTCTCACTGCTTGTAGAATTTTATTCTTCTGTTGGATTTCTGGAATCCTAACTATTATATGCCTATGTGTAGATTTTTTTTATTAAGGCTAGCTGGAGTCCTATATGCCTTACATATCTGTATGTCAAGTTCTTTTCCCCTCCTTGGGAAGTTTTCTGCCATCACGTCTGTAAACAGTTTTTTTGTATCATCTGCACTCTGTCCTGTTTCTTCATTGACTTCAATCAGTCTTATGTTATTCTTCTTTGCATCGTCTAGCAGCTTCTGGATTGATTTCTTGTGTTCCCTTACAATTTTAAAGCAATTTTTCTTTTCCTGGTCACTAATTGCAATCTTATCTTCTATATGTGAAATTCTATCCTCACATTGGTTCATTCTGCTGTGCAGACTTTCAATGGAGTTTTTAATCTCTTGGAAATCTGTTTGTATCTGTTTTATGGATTCCATTTGTTTCCTATGTTGGGATTCCATCGTGCTCCTCAGATCCTCTATTTAGTTATCTGTGTCCTCTCTAGATTTATTAATCATGTCTTGCACCATGAACAAAATCTTTGCTGTTATCTGAGTAATTATTTCTGATTTCATTTTTCCCAGATCCTCTTTTGTTGCAAGTTCAGAGAGTCCAGGTGATTGAGTATCAGATTGTTCCATCTCATTTCCCTTTGGGTTGCTGTAGGTGATCTGGAACTCTGTTTTTGAGGCTTGTTTATGTGTTTTCTCATTTCCCCGGCGGGGGGGGCGGGGGTGCTTCTGGGGCCCGCACAACTCACCTTCTCTTCCCTAGGAGGTTGGGATGGCAGTGGGGGAGCTTCCTTCCAGGTGCTGGGACCGGCTCACCTTCTCTGCCCTAGGAGCCTGGGATGGAGGCAGGGAGCTTCCTTCTGGGTGCTGGGACCAGCTGAGCTTCTCTCTCTTTAAATTATTTTTATTGGTACAATTTAGATTTACATAATGATCACATTTATCATAGGAAATTTGTACTTGTACATTGTATATCATAGTAGATCCTCTCTTTTCCCTCAATCCCCTCCCTCTCTTCAGCCCCTCTTCCCCTCCTTATTTATAAAACCTTATTTGCTCTTTTTAATATATTCTCTGTTCATAACAGATGCTGCACTGGTAATTACCTTCAAGAGTCTAAAATATACTCAATGACAATTTTCATAAAATAGTAATTTTCCCTGTGGGTATTTCCCCTTCTTTATGCATTAAATTTGCAACCATCTTCTTTCTTGTTCAAAGTGGTCTGTATGCCAGCCTGACTATTGGAATGGTTTCCTCTAGCACTGCACAAGTCCCCCCATCCTCTCATCTTTAGGGCCAGTGCAGTGAACCCCTGTAGTGCTTCTGGGTTCTTCCAAAGTCATAAAAGAAAAGTCAATAACAAAAGAAACACATACTAGGAGATTTTGCTTGAAGAGCATTCTTGGGCACTCACAAAAATAAATACCTTTTCCCGTGGGAAAATCCACTTACTATCTTCTTACCAAGGCTTTCCCTGTAACCTAAACTAGTACTTGAACAACAGCAGTTCATTTCTGTTCCAATTTTGACTCATTTACCTTCTACAAGCCCTAGGGTGTCAGTAGAAAGTGCTGATATTTGTCTGGTATGCTCACATTCTCCTTTGTGTGTTCATTTTCCCTGAAAGGAAGTCAGACAGTGAGAACATGTATGCTCAGAGCATGAAGGCTGGTAGCTGAGCCTCTACTTATTGGATGGAAGTAGTGGTGGCCACTTAATCCCAGCATCAAACGATTCACCCTGATTCTTTTGCATAATTATTTCTTAAGCTACCAGAAGGATTAGGAGTAGGTTTAATGAACTTCATCAAAGAGTCATATTAAATGTTTTGCTGACTAACTTACATGATTTTCAAATCAAATATAATATGTATAAAATTTGAACATAAAACTATGTTGAATACCTTTAAAATCAGAAAAACTACTATTTTTGCATTATACATCAGACTGATGAGAACATTCTGAGCAGCAGTGGCCAGCAGACCAACATTAGACAACCTCTGATTTAGAGCAACACTTGAAAATAAGTGAACCCAGCACATTTGAAGAACTTGGCCCCAAATGGTCATGGGATCAGAGAGTGGCTGATGTCGTGGTTGTCATGGTCAGAGACAAGGCCAGAGGCCAGCGTGCTGCCACCCTTCTAATGGCAAGGCTCAATGCATCTCCTTCGTGAACAAGTGTCCTTTCCACGGCTAACTGATTTGATGGGTAAGTGAGTTTCCAAGGTTGACTTTCCTTCCAGAAACCGTGTGATTAAGGACAATATCGCAACTAACTGTTGCAGCTTTTTCGCAGTAATAAACTTGCTGGGTTTTGGCACGACCAGGGTCAGTTACCTACACTAAATATTGTGCACCTATGGACAACATCTGTTTAAATATCTGGAAAGAAACTGCTTCTACCTGTGTCTAGATATCGCTTTGGAAAATGTAGTTCAAAATCAAAAGACCAGGTCATGAGTGGGGTGACTATATAATTTGTTAGCATAAACTGGGACACTAAGAATGAGTAGGTGCTGTTGAGAATAATACTTAGCCTGGACTGGGGTTGCTGGGCTACATATTTGTTTAGTGAAAGGAGAGAAAGGTTTTTATTACCAAAAATATGTGAACTCATCTAAACTTTCTACATTACTGTGTTTCATGTGATTACACATTTACCATAAATAACCCAAAGCAATATGTTGTTTTTAATAATGGTCAGTACAATGCCCTGATAACAATGAAGGCATCACATGGTGCATTGTCCTATGCAGGACATGTAGAAGGATGTCTTTAAAAAGGAGATAAAAGGAGTCAACAGAAAAACATGTATTTTCATCCTTTATTTAAAAAAAGAGAACATAATGTCCAGAGTAAAAATACAAATGAATTCGGAATTCAGTGAACTTGGTAAAACACTAGCCTTTGCTAATATGCTTCAAAATGTATCCTGTGTGGGGTCTAAAATCCTCAGCAGAAGTGCAAAGTTTCTTGGCTGTAACCTAAGGCCTTGTGAATGTTACACATATGCTCATGATCACAGCCATACCCCAAGCCTCTTCCTTCTTTTCTGTATAAATCAAAATCATTGCTATGGAAAGCCAGTGTAGAAACAGGTCTTTGCATGAAGTTGTCCTGCCCTCAGTGTGAAGGGCAGTTTTCAGGGTACTTGCTTGAGATGCCAGTCACATATTTTGGGTCCCAATATTTGATAAAATTTTCTGCTGCTAAATTACAACTGAGGTTCAGTATATAAATTGGGAGCTCTGTAGAATGAATTTTGAATTGTCAATTTTATGAGTCTTTCTCCAGTATACCACATGAATTTTTAAATCGTCCTTTAGATCTCTCAAAAATGACCCAAAATAGCATCTTTCAAATCTTAATATTAAATATGCAAGAATGACACAGACATTATCCATCATCTTTAACAAATACATAAAGATTTTAAGTACTGTGTCACCATTAAGTTCACAGTGATCCCAAAGTAAAAAAATTAATACTGAGCACACCAAAACAATGTCTGAAATAATCAGATGAAACTATCACTTCAAAATGGTGTCAAGCTGTTTCATGTTCAATAAAAGTGACATTTCTGATTTATGGGAAAATATGCATAATCATGTCAGGACAAATGGTTAATCATCTACAGGAAGAAAATAGCTGCAATCATATTAGAATTATACCTAAGAATTTTTCAAGTACTAGAAATACATCTCCATGAATATATGACAATGTAATTTTAGGTTGTGAAAGAACTTTGTAATCATGATTGTCTAGTCAGAAAATGTAAATTATTCGATGAAAGCTGGTTATTTTCCATGGTAACTATTGGGAAAAATATATGTATGCATGTATGTAACTTTTTCAACCTTCTATATTAAATTCATAATTTTTTGATAAAAATAGTATTTTTTCATTAATGCCTTTTTGCCTTTTAACATTCCATCAAAATCATTATGATCTAAAATGTGAAGCTGAAATTGTTACCAATTTCATTATGTACTTTTCTCTTTCTTTTTCTTTTTTTTGGGGGGATCGAACTCAGGACCTTGTGCTTGCAAGGCAGGCAGCAGAACCACTGAGCTAAATCCCCAGCCCGCATTATATACTTTTTACTTTGAAAATTTTCCAGACCCGCAGAGAAGTTGCACAATATTATGATGACTTCCCTAACACTCTTTGTGCAAGGCAGGATAATGGCTCATCAAAGCTGCCCATGTTTTAATTCTCAGGACCCCTGATAGTTTACCTGTCAGGCAGGAAGACATTACAGGTCTGGGAAACGAGCAGATCTCTAGAAGGGGAGATAATCCTGCATCACCATCTTGGTGCAATGTGATCAGAAATGTCCTTAGGAAAGGGACTCAGAAGGGTGAAGAGTCAGAGGGGGAGTTAAAGTAACACCCTGTTGACCCCAGAAATGGAAGAAGGAACCATGAACCGAGGCAAGTAGGTGGACTTTGAAAATGAAAGAGATAAGGGAACAGATTTCCCCCTAGAGATGCCAAGTGGAATATAGCCCAACAAAATTTTGACTTTCTGATTCTATTGTCCCTCCTACTTTATTATTTGTCATTCTTGCTGGAAAGGAGATCTTGTTTGTCTTTGTTAGTATAACTGTACTCTTATTTTGAAATATTCCACAATGTATTTAGGTGAGAAGTTTTTATGCTCAAATGTCCCATGTTTGGCCAGTGGAAGCCCAGAAAACTGCTTCTCAGTCATGACCATGTTCATGGCCGACATAAACAAAGGAGAAGCATAACATGTTTATTAATGCTTTGACAGAGGAGCTTCCAGAAACAAAGAACTAAGATTCAGGGAGTATTTTTCTTCTAAGTCTACGGAAAGAACTGGATAGTTGTAGAGAAACATGACCTTCAAGAGGGCATAGGATCTAGTGCTAATAAACAAGGGGAACTCACTAAAGCCTTTCTATTTACATTTTTTGTAGTAATTTAAGGTTTTTAATCATAATTAAATTCACTGGTACAGGCTAGAGAAAAGAAAGATAAAATGGAAACAAAGCTCCTGTAAATAAGAAGGGGAAGTGGGGTAGCAGGGAGGGGAAGGGAATGAGAAAAAAGTAAGTCCATTTCCACCCTTGCAGCTGCCAGGGCAGCATTCCTCTGCAGTGTGTTTAGGGCAGCACACAATGCTCTCGGTTCTACTTTCCACAAGGTACATGCAAGGGTGACCTTTCTCGGTTTTATGTCTTCTTTTGGTGAAGAAAGAAAAGCGGGAGTCAGAAGTGTGGGAAAGTACAGAGATACCCTGCTTATAAATTAGTATATTATAAACCATATGTAGTATCTACAAGAAATTAGACTATTCTGAAGTCTATAAAACTATATAATTTCTGATACTGGAATAAATCTGTTATATCTGAAAAAGATACAGAATATGCCATCTAACATAAAGTATGCACATAATAAGCCTGAGAATACAGACTGCAAGGTATCATTTTGATGTTAGACCAGTCGTACAAAATATTTCTATATTATCCTGCTATTTAAATTTGTAACAGTTTTTAGTTTGACAGCATTATTGATATTGTCTTTTATTAAATACCTAGTAGCAGGTTATAAAGCAGAGGGGTTTTAATATTCTTCAGTCTAACCAATGATAGTAACCGGTAGCTACAATGGCAACAAGAAAGATGTGTGTGTGTGAACAGTCACCTTGGCTGGTAATGGTTTATGACATTAATATATCATACACTGTATAACAACATTTTAGTGAACAACAGACAACGTGCTTGATGGTGTTCATGTGAGACTATACTGCAACTGAAAATTTTCTGTCACCTAGTATTTTTACTATAGTTTACCTGTGCTAGATATGTTGAGATACACAGATATTTACCATTACATTACAACTGTATATAGTATTCAGTGAAGTAACAGGTTTGTAGTTTGGGAGCCATAGGCTACATCAAACAGTCTAGGGGTGCAGCAGGCTGAGCGTCTAAGTTGTGTAGGCATAAGCATACCTACAAGTGTTACACAAGGATGAAAGCACCTAATGATAAGCACTGTCTCCTACCAGACTCCATCTTTTGTCAAGTTAGTAAAAATAGAGAGGACATGTAAAAGGGCTTGGTGATTCTCTTCAGAACCTTACTTATCCAGGTCAACCTGGAAGTTTCATTGTAGAGTAGTCATATTTTTGCACGTAATGAGTACTTGCTCAATTTTCTCTGTAAGACATATTCCTTTAATGTGGACAGTATTTTATTTATCAAAATTCCAGGCTTAGGCCAATTGCTGTAAGAGCAGGCTGGGAGCAGGGCTCCACTTTCTCTACAGAGGTCTAAGAGTCTTCTGCTGTTAACAACATCTTTGGAATGTAATGGGATGTGAGCAAATTATGGAACCTGTGGGAGATGATCATGCAGAATGTGATGATTTCTCCCTTCTGCCACCTTAAATCTTCAAATGCCTATAAGATCCACCACTTGGGAGAAGATGGAGTGTGAAGTTTAACATCTCAGTACACATTGGGTCAAGTTGTACTGGTCTGCAACACTTGTGAATTGAAAACAAAGAAAACCCAGATGGAGAGAGTCATGGAAATGAGGACAGTGGGTAGGGGCTTCAAGAAACCCAGAATTGCAGACCTGGATGGGCACTGGCTTTCCTCTATCTCTAGAGCTCAGGTGAGTCCCTGCACTGCACAGGTGAGTATCAGGATAGAGTAGATTTCCTTCAAGATTGATGTCAGCTTTATTTGAACCCCAGAAAAGGGTTTGGTGCCAATTTTGTGGTATGGTTTAAAATACTAATACACGTAGGTATTTCTTCCTTCAGCCTGAGCCAAGAAAGAGCAATGCGTTCTAGGTCAAGAAAAGAAAACAAGCTTTGTACTTATTCCTTGCTGCTGAATGACTACTGCATTATAAAATATCCTCGAAGAGCTCAGCAGTACAGACGCGTACTAGGACCCTGGGAAACCTCTAGGTCCCTCTCTTACCTCTGGCTACATCTATTATATGTCCTGAAATTACGAAAAGGTAGAACTACATTGAACAAAGGTGAGTGTCTTTAGGCTGTAACTAGAAAATATAAACGTAAAGGCAGTTCACTAAGATTTACAGCAGCAGATGGGGACGAAGGCAATTATGCACCATTTTTTCCAACAGTGGGTTTCTCCAAGCAAAAGTTATTCATTGAGAAGGTTGGGTCTTCTCCTTTTAATTAGAGGTGAAAATTGATCTTCCATGAAGGAGATCTAAGATAACATAATTGGCTGACATTTTCCTTGACATGAGGTGTTGACAGCCCTTCAGAACTTCTGTCCATGATGTTCTGTTCTGCCCTGTTCCTTTATAAAAGGTGCTGTATTTATAAATACAGATGTTCTCACTTACTTTGCATTTGCTACAGCTATCAACATTGTTTTGCACTATTCTTAAATTATTCCTCAAGGTCACAAAACCATCAGACACATTTTTATTTAATAGTATGAGTGAAATAAGGAAATGTCTTAGGAAAAATTAGCTGGAGGTGGTAGAGAGGAAGCTGTTGCTTTTAATCACTAATTAAAGTGGTCTATAAACTGGAACCTTTTAGTGACTTAGTGGAATTTAGTTTTACAGCTTGAATATTTTTAAATTTTATACAACAAACATGAGGAAGAAACCCTTTGCTTTTATATAATAAAAAATAATACTAAATTCCTTGTCATCATAGAAAGTAAATAACTTGATAGATTAGATATAAGAAATGGATCATCTAACAAGAATTTAATGTTAACCAAATGAAAATATAGTGCAGATATATGCTGTATGCCCTTTTAAATTAACCCAATTTAATTTCATAATAATGTCATATCATAGGAATGCACCACTGCAAGTCATGAGGTCAGGAATTTGTCTGCATGGCATGCTTCCTCATAGATCATTTCCATTATAGAGAGAGCAATTTGACCAATGCACAATTCTTTATAACCCTCTCATATATAAAACTCTTCTCAGTGCCATCTGAGAGTTCCCAGGTTAGTAAGACAAGTTTAGAAAATGATCATTGTGATGTTGAATGTTTGTGTTAAGGTTTCTTTTTTTTTTGGTACCAGTGATAGAACTCGGGACCTTGCGCTGGCAAGGCAGGTGGTGGAACCACTGAGCTAAATCCCCAGCTGTGTTAAGGTTTCTAACGGTTAGAGCAGAGTAAAGAATAGTTTCACATTAGTAAATGTTTAATTGTCTTATATGTGATTGTATTTTCCAAAGAATACAAGCCCATCAACAGATACATGGGTAAAGAAAATGTGGTTTATGTACACAATGGAGTATGACTCAGGCAGTCAAAAGGATAAATTTGAGTCATTTGTAGAAAAATAGTTGCACGTGAGGCCACAATGCTAAGTGATATAAATCAGAAACAGAAGGTTAAATATTGCATGGTTTCTCTTATATGAAAAACTCAAAGTATAAGTAATTTAAAGAGCAGAATAAAAGATGATAAGAAGGCCAAGGATTTAGCTCAGTGGTTCCGACGTCTGCCTCACCAGCACGAGATCCCAAGTTCGATCCCCAGTACCAAAAAGAAGACAGATGATAAGAAACAGGAATCCAGACTTAGTGGAGAGGAAAAGAGGACAGGAAGGGAGAAGGGCAGCAGAAAGCATTGGGGTGACCCAGTGTGTGTGTCAGTAACAATACGGGCAAGGCTTTCATGAGCTGGAAGAGCATTATAGCTCTTTGCTTTTCAGTCTTTGTCGATGTCATTTATGGTCAGTTATGGCAGGACTACAAATCAGTCGAAGAAGTTACAAAATGTTCTACCTATTGGAAGTTGTGGACATCACAGCATCGGTCTTCAGTGTAGCAACCAGTCACCACTGTAGCAGGTCACAAACAAACGTGAATTCTGGTGATGGACCAAGGATATCATCAGTAAGGACTTCACTTTCGTTTGAAATGCTACACCTATCCTTAGAGATAGAGATGAGAAATAACAGAAGTCTCCATGCACATGAGAAGGAGCCTGGTGACTGGTGGGAGGGAGGGGACTGAAGGAGTGCTCTCTCTGTCCAGTGAAGAAAACACTTCCTTCCCATCCTTGGAGAACCATGTACTCAGCAGCTGCTTAGCTGCTGAAAAGTAGTATGAAAGTGGATCTGCCTTGCCCGTAATACCCAAGGCACTACTGGGATACCAGGTGAAATATTAAGATTTTTTTTAACTGGCTGAACAACTTTTTTGTGTGTTCAGAAGCTGGTGGAAAATGTAGTTTCCAGCTTCCTCTGAACAATTACCTAAAATCAGGCATTTGGGTCTAAACCACTTCTTTACTGTTTACTTAGAAAATGGATTTGTATGCCATATTTCTATTTGTCCAAGTTTCAATATCTTGATCTGTAAGAAGGAGGTAATTACTAATGTAATAATTTTAAGTGGTAATGAAATATTGTTTATGAAATAGACAATGATGCTGTGTTTGAAATACATAGTATTTTCAAAAAGTGAGCCAAGGATAGGCTTGTGTGGAGGAATGACAAAGTCAAGCTTAATACTAAAGCTGTTTGAAAGCATATTGTATCAATATAACCTCCCTCAAGTAAAATGCACAGGGAATGAAATCACACAGAGGCAGCCTTCCTGTCCAGTCTCCCTGCATAGATAGAAAACACACCACAGTGTGGTTGGCTGAAGTCAGTGGGGTGAACAGCACTGCTGTTAAATCCTTCACAAGAGGAAATGTTCTTCTAGTCAGGATCTCATGTTTAAAGGTATATGGCAGCCACATCGCAGTGACTTGTGCTGGATATTCCTTGCATCTATTTCCTTTTTATTGGGTGAGAGAGGAGAGAGGGTATGAAGGCAATCTAAAGCAGCCATTGTACTGTTCTGGTCTTTTAACTGGGACTAACAGTGCAAATACACAATAGGAAATTGGGGTTAAGAGGCATAGAGTCATTTATTCTAGCAAACCTACTAATGATTATCAGCTGAAGAAGAAAGATGGAAACACTCTTACTATACCATGATAGTAAGAACAATAGATGGCACAGCATAGGAAGGACCCCAGCTCGTTCATAAAGCAGATTGTCCCCATGGACTGTGTTCTCTCGGCAGCCCTCCTTCCCAGGGACTGAGTGCTAATGACACTTTGCCAGCTCTCTGACCATTTGTGTTTGCACACAACAGCTTTATACAAGACAGAGTGCCTTTTGGTTCCAGTATAAGAAGTGGGCACGTGTATTAGTTACACCTCTTTGCCCATTTGTTTGGAAGGATGCAGCCAGTTCCTCATTCAGCAGAAGTTGTGACTGTCACTAAATATGTGGGAGAAAAGTGTAAAGCGATTGTAAATGCTGAGCGTGAAGCCAATACCAAAAGTAGTGCTGTATACACACAGTAGTATGACTGTTAACATTTAAAACTGATACGAACTCAAAAATCCTGACCATATGTAGTTTGAGAATTCATTTATAATCATTTATAAGATTACCAGTTTCAGAATCTTCACCCTTTCCTTATGCAGAATTAGTAGAGCTTCCATTCATCTCTTTCTTCAACAAAATATTCTTTGTGTCTGGAAATAATCAGGGGTTTTTTTCTATTTTACATTTTGATTAAGAATTACACTCAAATGGAATTTGTTACTATATTTTTATTTGTGCCTTTATTCAGTTATCTTGGATCAAAAGAAAGTTACTCATGCAGTTATGATCTTGTGCCTGCTAAAATACAGTTTATAACTAAAAAGTCGTGCTCAAGAAGTATGCTAAATATTTAAAGTAAAAAACTAATTACAGTCAAAGACATATTACAAAGAAGTGTGTTTGAAGTGAGGGGAACATTATGATTACTTTGGTGGGGATTAAGGGCAAAGTGTCTTCTACTGCAATAAATCCTTTAAACATTCACTGTATTTTCATCACACTTCATAGTCTAGAAGAAATATGGCAAATTAGCTCTTGATATTGCCAATTATTTGCTACAACTTATTGCAGCATCAGTCCATTATCTTACATCGATTGAGAACTGAACAGTTATTTTATTACATATATAACATTAGTCACATACTTATTTATGATCTGTGTAGTTCCCTGTATTTTTATCATTTGAAATTTACTTAAACGCTTGTGGTGCATTACTGCAATTGAGAGATAATACGTAATCCCTTGAATTTTCATCAGCTCTGCAAGATTAAGACCTCTCTTTCTCACTCTTGAAAATTCATTATTAAAAATGTGTCACAATTCCTACTCCAAAAGTAAAACTGAATCAGTTCTTTTCATACCAGCAGAGACTAACAATCTCATATAATACAGATCCAGTGAGCTATCTATTTCCTTTGTCTTGCAATGGTGACATTGGGAAGACAAGGTTGATGGAATGGAAATACAATACGATGGATTTATATTTCTCACACTAGAAGACAAATTTTAGAAAAGCTAGTTTTGCTGTGTGTTTCCGAAGGACGCAGCATCCGAACAGAGAGGTTGTGTGTGATGGAAGCATTTCTAGCTCCTCGCAGCCCTTCACATCAGAGGAGCAGGGGGTGGGGCCATCCTTGGCTGTGTAAAGTATCTGAAGGCTGCAAGTACTTGGCGTTTGACAGCTTTCCCTGCGTGCAAATCCTGACCTGCAGACACCGTGGCAAAGTCATCTGCCTTCTCCCATCCACACACGGAGGCAGACCTCACCCAGGCCCAATGTAGCCTGACCCAGGATGTATCAGGGCCCTTCAGAATAGGCGTCCTGCCTACATACACATTCAGAGTTGGTTCCAACTTTAATTATGCTGCCAAATTGCTGAATGGATTTGCCATCTATGCTTTGTGTTCCAACAGTTCAGTCGGTACTATCACTGCAATCCATTAATGTACAGTATCTGTTTTAAGCATAAATATGCATAAACTTCAGATTTCATCAATAAGATAAAGTTCTGGAATGGATGGATAATCAATAACAGCAATAATTGTGGGTTACTGGTCAGAGTAAAGCGTTATCTCCTTCTGAAACAATGCCCATGGTACTGTGTCTTCTGCTGGAAATTTCGCATCTTCCACCCAAGTCAACTCTGAGTCGTCTGACAGACAGAACCTAGGAGTGCAGCACTGGAAGTAGGGGCATTTAGAGAACATCCATTCCAGGCTCTTCATGGACAAGTTGAAATGAGAGAGCTGGCAGATGGACTGAAAGAAGGAAATTTAGACTTGGTGATTATGGAAAGGAGTCTAATCGCAGGGGAGTAATTAGGGAGGGGGATCGGGAAAGAGACCTAAAAGTTCACTGCCTTTATACAGGGATGGCTTGGAACTACCTGGAGGTGGATGTGAGCATTGGTCTACCAGATCTGGAATCACCCGCCAGAGAGGGCTTTCAGGGGCTGTATGAGACTTGGCATCTCTGTTTCCTCAGGATGCTGTCCACAGCAGCACCACCCGCGACAGGGAGGCCGGCAGAGGCCTCCCATTTAAAATGCACTTTTCTGTCTTTCCCTTCTTTCCTTTCCCCCAGGCATCCTGGGTCCCCTTACGTTTTGAACCTGTTCTTCCTATTTCACAATAATTCCCAATGATGAACCCGATCATAGTGTATATCTAAAAGGTACCAATAAACTTAATGAGTTAAAAAAAAAACAACACACAAAAAAGATAAAATGCACATCTGCAGACCTCAGACTCTGGGGCTTTCACCAAGCACTGCAGGGTCATCTGCTGTAAACCAGGCCTTGAGAGTCACTTCACTATAATCTTCAATTTATAAATGATTTATAAATTATCCAAAATTATATTTCTTCTTTCTATTCCATATGTTGTCTAATAGTAATTCGCGGTAAAATAATCATGTTTGTTTTAGTTTGTAGGGATTGTTTCCTACTTTACTGCTAGTCCTTATTTATTTGTTTGTTTATTTCGTGCTGATGATCCAGCCCAGTAACTTGCTCATAATAATCGAGCACTCTCCACTGACCTGCAGCCCCACCCTCTAATTTTGGCCTGGAAGGAAAATAATCTCATAAAAAGAAAGTAGAGCTGGGCTCAGAGGGGTAATCCCTGTAATCCCAGTTATTCAGAAGGACCTGGAATTCAATGCCAACCTGGGTACCTTAGCAAGAGCCTATCTTAAAACAAACCAAAAAAGCAAGCAAACAAAACCAACCACCACCAGCAACCAAAGGCAGCAGAGGATGGCCATTCAGAAAAGAGAAATGCCTGTCTCTCTCCAAGATCATATGAGACCTGGACCATGCAGGGAGCCCGACACAAGGAACAAGGCCATCAGCAGAGTCAGTCCTGCTGTCCTGTAGCAGGCAGAGTGGTCTGAGCTGGAACACCAGGAGCACCCTGTTCTCTGCCTTCTTCCTACAAAGCTGGGAGGATGCTGATTCTCTCAGGAACTCAAGACACAGTTTTAGTTATTCTGTACCATGTAGTGTCCTACGAGAGCTGAGTCCCAACTAGGAAAGGAATAAGAAAATTTTGGAAAATATAACAGAATTAAGCTACCTAGTGAGTAAATGGTTTTTCTAATTTAGAAATCTACAGAAAACTCTCTAAACCTCAAGCCTCATCTTTAGAGTTGGGGGCTGCATGAGGTGATGTGAATCCTCTCGAATGCATGGCTTGCTAGCTAGGGGCTCAATTCACCTCTCTCCTCTCCCACATAAACACAATAGAGGCTCAGGAAGGGCCATGATCCATCATCTAAGAAAATATGGCATCCACAGGGCACACAAATAGGTCACCAGGGAGGAGAGAGTTTATGGGAGAAGGGAGAAAATAAATAGAAGTCCTGAGGTCAGTTGCTTGCTCCTTCTTGATCTTTATTTGCTTGTTCATGGTGTTTTCCCCAAACTGATTCTTGGTGGCTGTACTGTGGTTGGAGGGGCCCAGAGAAGGAGGGACTTCCTCTGCACTGATCTGGGGAAAGCAGTGAAGCTCCGGTCAGCCTCACGGCGGGATTTGCTATCACTCACTGACTCGAGATCTAAGAGCAGGTTTGGATTTGAGAGTGACACCCTTGGCTGGTCACCTAGGAGTATTTGAGTATTTGTCCCTTGAGTGTGTGTTTGCAAAGCCTTGGGCACTCATTCAGAAGGGAGACCTGAAGGTGTCTGATGAATGCAGACACAAGTGTCATTTCTCACTTCTCGTATGATTAACGGTTAAGTTCAAAATTCTCAGCAACAAATGACATTGTGATAATAATGTTTTCTTTAGATTGTCTTGCAAATAATTATTTTGTTTCTGCCATCTGTTAGTGCAATTTCAGGTTGCTCAGATACCTTGGCATGGAGCAAAGCCACTTTTTCGATGGGATTATAGTGCTGCAGATAACTTGGGCTCTAATTTCAGGCACGGGAAAGGTGCTGCATTCACACGGGAAATTCACTTGAATGTCACTCATGAGTGACATCCTGTGCACACTCAGTAGAAAGAGAATCTTGTCCAGGTGCTGCTCATTCTATTTACCTTTCTTCAGGGGGTTTTATTCTCAACTATAGCTATTTCATAAATTAGAGTGCTTTCAGTGGGTGAAATAATTCTTTTCAAAAAGGGCAAAAGAGGCAGTAAATAAGTCAAATGTATCTTAAAGTCAGACTTCAGAATTAGAATGAATTTGCACAACTCTATGAAAAATATTTTTGTATATGTAAAATAATAAAAGTAAGTAGCACATAATAAAAGAAACAAACACATAACGTATGATCAGAATATGTAGTGAGTGTTAGAATTTTTTAAACTTTTATTACAATAAGACTCAATGCCACTAGTTCCCCTTCAAAATACCCCCCTTTTCTGATATTTACTCCAAGATTCTTATCATTTTGTGAAATAGTCCTCTTTTGTGTCTTTAATGCAATTCTTTGCATTTTTTAGCTGGTGTTGTCACAAGTTCACAGTATCCAACCGGCTTTCAACAGCCAGGACCGCTGACACGTGCTGCGCTACTCAGCTCTTTCTGCAGCTCCTTCTCCTATAGCAACGGGGCAGATTTCCTGCGCCTTCCTCACTTTTCTTCCTTTGAATGTTTACCTGCGTGGCCATACCTCATAGGGACATAAGGTTCAGTGATGTTCCAGGAAATATGCATTTGCAAACAATATCAAGAGAGAACATTTTGTGAAAGCATCAAAGCTGAATGAAAACGACGTGGACGCAGAAGGAGAGGGACCAAATATAAAAATGAAGTCCCAGTAAGAAAGCCCTGTGAGGCTGGGTCTTAGATGTCAGCCCTGTACCTAAGTGGTAGTCACACGTGGAGAGAGGATGGTAAATGGAAGTTAGTGTCTCAGATGGTCGCGGTTCTGAGTGGTGACGAGCTGAATGGACGGAAAGCTTCAGAAGAGAGAAGGTCACTGGAAAACAGGAGGTCAGGAAGTGGAGCTGCCTGGCTCTCGGGAAGATTTACCAAAAGCAAACTGAGGTTCTTAAGGATGCTCATTCAGTTGGTGGTAAAATCCGCACATGTCCATGGAAAGGGAAAACAGACGGAGTAAAGCTCCTATGAATGAAGAAATTTACACAATCGCTAATGTAGAAGACAGGAGGAAAATAAACAAGAAAACCAAATAAAGTTTATAAAGAGTGAAAATTTATTGCATTCTTATACATCAAGACAAGATGTGGTTACCATCTCAGGTTACCAACTCTGCTATATGGTAATATGAAAGTGACTCCGGGTGAGACAAGCAGCTTGGAGCTCCGCGGCCGACCCGGGCCCCGCCCACGCCACAGTGAGGTCCGCTTATCCGCAAGGCCCAATCCCCCCCCCCCGCCCCACCGTGCGCCTCTGGCCTTCTGGCTTTTCTGCTACCTGGTCCCACACTACAGAGGCACAGGAGATTATAAAGACCCTTGTCCTGAGCGCCACAAGATAGAGCAGAAGTTAATAACAGAAAGAGGGCTTCTCAGGCTCCTCGATGAAAACTGAAGCTCAGCGGAAAAGTAAAGAGAATCTCCAATAAAGGCACATCAGACCACTGCACTTGGTCTGCTGCTGGCTTGCTGAGACTCACTGACTCGGACATGCACACGGATTCCTACGTGGCCTACTGGGACGGCAGAGACATACCCTGAAGGAGGCCCATAAATTTTATTGCCATTTGCAAAAAAGAAAAAAAATTTTTTTCTCTTATTTGTAATTCTTAATTTTTACTTTTTTTCTCTTCAAATTTTTACTTTTCTTGCTTTTATCTTTTCTTTTTTTCTCCCTCTCACTAGTTCTCTTGCTGTCCCACGTTGCACCTCATCTCCCCATTTGTTCCTTTCTGCACTGAATTTGGATTTCTCCCTTATTGTTCTTTTTTTCTCTTTTTCCTTCTTTTATCATTAGGTTTAAAGGAAAGTAAATTCTGTATCTAGCCTTCCTGTTGCTGTTAGGTACTCTATTCACATCTTTGTTCTTTCATTCTGCCTTTTTCTCTTGCCTTTAACAACTTCTTAGAGTTTGTGTGATCTTCCTGTGTCTTCTGGACTCACCGCTAATCTTACGTGTTCTTTCTACCTGTCCCTCCCTCCACGATTCCTTTTAACTCCCCACCCAAAAGGGAAAGATGCTATATTGAAGAGTTTATTCATTATAAATTTATGTTGGGTTGGTCCTTGGTTTTAATTTAACTCACATAGTTAAATGTGATAGATTAACAACTACCACAAATTGTCATTTTCTAAGCTGTGCTTGATGCTATGGTATGGCTGGCTATGTCATTTGGGCTAACATGTTGTAATTGACCTAATTAGTTTTTCTTCCTGGTATAAGGAAAATAAAATAGCCTCAGAGTCATTGGAGTCTCAAAACCCAAACACAAGCTATATCTGGAAGACACCTCTGAAAAGCAATCATTCCACAAGGGTTTTAAACTCAAGCAACAAAGATACCTACATTAAGCAATTTCGAAATATCAACCCAGGAATTAAACCAAAGACAGTACCAAAAACAAAAATGAGAAGACACTTAAGCAAGGCACAAATGCAGGCTTCCATGCCACAAAAAGGAAATTTTGGGGGAAATGCCATGGAAAATTCTGACAAGCAACCACTTGGACACCCTGAAATGATAGCACAAGAAGTAACAAAGCAGATGCATGAGGCTCTAGAAAAATTCAAAACAGAAATAATCTCCCAGATAAATACAGACATGGTGAGCAGAGTGAAAGACATAATTAGAGGCTCTAGAGCAGAAAGAGATAAGAAAATAGATGAGATTAGAAACATGCTGGAAGCCATGAATGCCCAGCATAAGAAAGAAATGGAAACCATGATCTCCCAACATAAGAAAGAAATGGAATCCATGAAACAGATTCAAACAGATATTCAGGAGATTAAAAACTCCATTGAAAGCATGCAGAGTAGACTAAGAGAATCTGAAGCAGAATATTAGATACAGAAGACAGGATAGTGGTTAAGGACCATGGAAACAGAGATTTCTTAAAGATAGTAAGGGACCATGAGAAATCAATCCAACAGCTGCTAGATGATGCAAAGAAGAATAACACAAGACTCATAGGACTCCAGGAAAAAACAGGAGAAAGTACAATTGACGTAAAAAACTGTTCACAGAAGTAATAGTATAAAACTTCCCAGACAGAGGTAGAAAATTGGACATACAGATAAGTGAGGTATATAGAACTCCAACCAACCATGACCAAAAAAAATCTACATCTAGACATATAATAGTCAAGATCCCAGAAACCCAACAGAAGAACAAAATTCTACAGGCAATTAGAGAAAAGAAACAAATCACCTACAAAGGAAAGCCCATTAGAATCACAGCAGACTTCTCAATGCAAACCCTCAAGGCAAGAAGACCTTGGAGTGATGTATTTCAAGCCCTAAAGGAAAACAGCCTCCAACCCAGATTGATGTACCCTGCAAAACTATCTTTCAAAATTGATGGAGAAATAAGATACTTTCATGATAAAGAGCACCTCAGGAAATTCATGAATACCAAACCGGCACTCCAAAAAATTTTAGACAATACCCTAGGAAAAGACAATGAGGATCACAACCCCAGGAAACCCAGCGGAATGAATCCATTGGGTGTGACAAATTAAACGCAAAGGGAGAGAATCCAACAAAAAGAAAAAGTCATGACAAGGCTTTTAAAACTTTTAACTTCATCTCCCTAATGAGTGTATAATTCAATTTTATTATTGTCCTGATTAGTATTTTTCTGATTCTAGAATTGCACACCATTCCTTGTGCTATACTGGCTATTTATCATCTTCTTATGTCTACATTTTAATTGGGTTGTCTATTAATGAGCTCTAAGAATTCTTTATATATTCTGGTCATAGGTTATATGCATCGTAAATATGGTCTGTTTAAGGACTACTTTTCATTTTAATGATGTCATTTAAAGTTCTAAATATTGATGGAATCTCATTTATCAATTTGTTTCTTTTATACACCATGTTTTTTCTATCCTAGGTAGTTCTTGCCTACCCTGAATTCATAAATATTTTCCCTTATAGTTTCTTCTTAAAGTTTTATACTTTTAGGCTTTCTTATTTAGGTTCATAGATCCCTTCAAGTTATTTTCATGTATGGAAATAAAGGGTTGAGATTAATTTTTTATATATGGATACCAGGTGTTCTAGTGCTGTTTGCTGAAGACACTGTCTCTTCCTTGGCTCTTGAATTGAGTTTATATTCTATAAAATGCTAATGTTAAATGATCTTTCAAAACTCAGTGAACCATATACTTGTGGTTCTATTTCTAGATTCTCTGTTTTATTCCAATGATCTATATGTCTTTCCTTGCACCAACACTGCCTTGATTACTGTAGCTTTAGAAGAAGTCTTAAAATTAGGTACTAAATGTCTTCCAACACTGTTTTTGTTTTTAACTTTTCTAGGTCTTTTGTACTCCTACATAACTTTTAAATTTCAGTATCCAATTCTTCATTTATAGCAAGTATACACAGACCTGAACGTTTATATATACCTTGTGTTTTCTAATCCTGCTAAATTCAAGTACAAGTTCTAGGGGCTCCTAGAGATTTCTTAGTATTTTCTCTGTAAATGATCATTTCATCTACATATAAAGATTTTGCTTCTGCCATGCCAATCCTATCCTAGTTGTGTCATTTTATTGCCAGACTATTTTGGTGGGCACTATGTTTCAAAGTTTAATGGACAGATAAAGAGTAAGCATATCTGCCCTTGTTCCCCACCTTAAGGAGAAAGCATTGTGTCTTCTCCATTCATGTAAGGTGTTCTTGCTGGAAGTATGGAGTACATGTCTTTAATCTGTTGAGAAGGTTCTGTTCTACTTCTAGTCTCCTGATAGCTTTTACCATGAACAGCTGTAGAATTTGGTCCAATACTTTTTCTCCAACTAGTGACAGGATCATATGGCTTTTTTCTTTCCTCTGTTAAAATGATGACTTTTGGGGGTGGATCTTCCAATGCTGAACCAACACTGCCATCCCTATAACAAAACCACTTTCTACATCCTGCCAGATCTGACTTCTAATAGTTTGTTTTGTTAAACAAATTTCAATCTATGTTCATACATTTTTCTTCTATTATCTTTATCCAGTTTTAGGATTAGCACAATGTTGAGTTCCTAAAATGAGGGGAGAAGTTTTCCTTCTTTTTTCTTCTTTAATTGTTTGATATAATTTATCAGTTAAAATGTTTATGAGCCTGCTGTTGTCATATAGGTAGGTTTTCAAGCTAGGAATATACTTTCTTTAATAAGTGCTATTCAAATTTTATATTTCCTCCAGAGTTAATTTCATTAATTTGTCTTCCAAGTTACTTCTTAGAAGTTGCCAAATTTATTTCAAAACAGATTTTTGAAATGTGCTTTCTGTATCCTTTTAAATTCTGTAAAATCTGTGGTAATGTCTCCTAGATCTTGATATTGTAATTTTAAAAATGTATAACTGATATTGTGTAACAGGAAGAAAAGGTCTAAAAGAGCAGGGGAATTGGGAGGGGTAGGGGAATGGAAAGAAGGGAAAGGAAAAAATATGAGAAGAGAAAAAAATGGAAACAAGGTCTTTGCAAATAGGGAAGGGTGGAGGGGGTGAAGGAAGGGCAAGGGAGGGGGGAAAAAAATAAGAACCAAGAGACTCATGTAATGGTACAGGATCCCAATGATGAATGTAACTGTATTTTAAACCTAAAATGTACCAATAAAGTTAGTGGGGGAAAAAAAAGAAGTACAGCTTATTTGGTAGTCCTCTTCTCACCCAGTTTACTAGTGTCTTTTAGTTTTCTCCATGCTAGGGTAAGAAATACATAGTCCTTGTCTTTAATTCATTGTTTATTGGTACATTTTTGGTATATGATATGATGACATTCATCATTGGGAATTTGCACCTTTACATGATATATCTTGGTTCTTGTTTTTTTCCCCAGTCCCCTGCTCTCCCTTCAGCCCCTACACCCCTCCTTATTTGCAAATACTTTGTTTCCGTTTTTTCCTTTTCTCATATTTTTTCCTTTCCCTTCTTTCCTTTCCCCTACCCCTCCCACTTCCCCTTCTCCATCACTAAAAGTGTAAATGAGGATCAAAATGTATAATAGATAATGTGAAATACAATAAAAAGTACATAGTCCTTTTTATTTAACACATAAATATATGTACATATGAAAACTTAAAACATTTCAGGAACTAAACTAACCTTTATCATATGTGTTGAATTTTATATTCTTTTGCATTTAAAAATAATAATATTGTGATCTACTAAAATTACTTGATTACTTAAAATCTGTTGTGTGAAGACCTTTTATAATTATGAGGAATTTGTCATTTTAAAAGGAAAAAAGACTATTACATGCTTTCCAGAAGGAAACACTAACTTGTGGCACTTGTATCCCTACTTTTTCTTATTACGATCTATTTACATTTTTTTAAATTTACTTGTTTTATACATTATATAAATGGTGTAATACTTTATATAATGTTTCATTATTCTATTTTTTAATAATAGTCACATTTTATAATAAAAAAAGAAGTTAAACTGTCATTATTTGCTGATGATATGATACATTACATAGAAGATCCAAAAAACTCAGTCAGAAGTCTTCTAGACCAATTGACAGATTCAGATCCTACTCTAGCTGGATACAAGGTCAACACTCAAAAAACAATAGCCTTCTTATATGCAAATAGCAGACCCATTGAGAGAGAAATTCAGGAAATAATACCTTTTACAATAGCATCTAAAAAAATGAAATATCTAGGAATCAACCTAACAAAGGAAGCAAAAGACCTCTGCACTGAAAACTACAGCTCTCTGAAAAAAGAGATCAAAGAGGATATAAGAAAATGAAAAGATATCCATTGTTCCTGGGTAGGAAGAACCAATATAGTGAAAATGGCCATATTTCCAAAACTACTATATAGATTTAATGCAATGCCAATTGAAATTCCAACAATATACTTCACGGAACTAGAGAAAACAATCCAAAAATTCATTTGGAAGCAGAAGAAACCTAGAATAGCAAAAGGAATTCTAGCCAACAGAGACATGGCAGGGGGTATCACAATCCCCAACTTGAAACTATACTACAAAGCTACTGTGATAAAAACAGCATGCTACAGGCAAAGAAATAGACCCAAAGATCAGTGGAATAGATTAGAAGATGCAGAAACAACTCGACATACTCAGCCACCTCATCTTTGACAAAGGAGCCAACCACCCTCAATGGAGGAAAGATAGCTTATTTAATAAATGGTGCTGGAAAAACCGGATTTCAACCTGCCAAAGATTAAAACTAGACCCATACCTGTCACTGTTCACTAAACTAAGATTGAAGTGGATTAAAGATCTAAATATTAAGACAGAAACACTAAACTTGCTGGAAGATAAGTTAGGTAGAACTCTTGATGACAATGGCATAGGAAAAGACTTTATGAACAAATCTTCAGTAGCACAGGAGTTAGCACAAAGAATCAACAACTGGGATCTCATCATATTAAAAAACTTCTGCACTGCAAGAGAAACTACCAAAAGAGCTAAGAGACAACCTACAATGTGGGAAGAAATTTTTAGCAGCTGTACCTCAGACAAAGGTCTACTATCGGAATATATAAAGAACTGAAAAAAATCAGACCCCCCAAATTCAAAGACCCAGTTCAAAAATAGGCATCTGAAATGAACAGATATTTCTCAGATAAAGAAGTAAAAATGGCAAATAAATATATGAAAAAATGTTCAACATCACTGGTCATTTGAGAGATGCAAATGAAAACAGCACTGAGATTCCACCTCACCCCACAAAGAATGGCTGCTATCAAGAAATCAACCAATAACAAATGCTGACTGGGTGTGGGGAAAAAGGAACCCTTCTCCATTGTTGGTAGGAGTGCAGACTGGTGCAACACTGTGGAAATCAGTGTGGAGATACCTCAAAGAACTAGGACTACAGGTCCCATTTGACCCAGCTATTCCCCTGCTGAGGATCTTCCCAAAAGAATTTAAAAACCATACCACAGCGATATATGTGCACCCATGTTCATAGCGGCACAGTTTGTAATAGCTAAAGCTTGGAAGCAGTCCAAGTGCCCATCGACTGGAAACTGGATAAAGATGTGTTTTTTTTATAAAATGGAGTATTACTCAGCCATAAAGAATGAGAAACTAGAGACATTTATAGCTAAATGGATGCATACTGAGGCCATACTCTTAAGTGAAATAAATAGGACACACATGTGTAAATACTGAATAGTTTCTCTAGTGTGAGAAACTGAAAGTGTAAATAAGGATGAAAATGATTAAAATGAATAATTGATAATTTGAAATAGGAAGAAAAGGTCCAAAGGGGTAGGGGAAATGGGAGGGGAAGGGGAAAGGAAGGAAGGGAAAGGAAAAATTATGAGAAAAGGAAAAAATGGAAGCAAAGTCTTTGTAAATAGGGAAGGGTGGAGGGGGTGAAGGGTGAACAGGTAATGGGGAAAAAATAAGAACCAAGATACATCATGCACAGGTACAAGCACTCAATGATAAATGTAAATGTATTGCATACCTAAAATATATCAGTTAACATATATAAAAAATAGATAAATAAATATGCATACTGGTTAAAAAAAAAAGAAAGTGACTCAGAATTTTAAAAATAGAAGGTATACTCAACATATACAGTGAATGTTTAAATTTTTAAAACTATTACACATTTCCATTAATCTCCTTCAAAGTGGAGATTAATTTCCATTAATCTCCTTCACGTAGAACACACTTATCCCATCACTCCTAACACTGGCTGAAGCAACTTCTGGAAGTCCTCTTTCATGAGCATCATTATGAGTTATGATCAAAAATGCAGTGACTACAGCTGCTGAGTGCCATCCGGGGAAAGACAGGCTGGTGACATCACAGTGTGTGCCACGTCCTTGTCCATTTGACTCACTGGATATGTCACCAGTGAGCACTTGTGTGACTTCAGGCTCTCCCCCAAAGTGAAAATGACCATGAAAGATAAATGCTTTGAATGGATTCAGGACATCCAGGCAATCATGACAGCACAGCCAGACACTCACACAAGTGGAATTCTGGAACTGTTTCCCAAAAGTGGCCAGAAAGGTGGGATAAGAGTGTTGGAAGTAGGGGGAAGTATTGTAAAGAGGATTAATAGAGTGCATCTTTTACTGTAATAAGTGTTCCCTTCACATTAGGAATTGCATTGTCTATGGCCTCAGGAGAGGGAAAATTTTGTCAAGAAATAAAAAATTACAAGCAATTTCATACTCCAACCCCATCTTTCTGTCCTTTTCCCTTCCTCCCTTCTTTCCTCCCTCCTTGACACCCTTCCTATTTTTGTGATAGAAAAGGTTAAATCCGGGGGCTCATGCCTGCTATGAAAGCAATGCACCACTGACCTACATCACTAGTCCATTTTAATTTTTGAGGCAAGGTCTGTCTAAGTTTCCCAGGTTGGCCTCACACTCAAAATCCTCCTGCCTCAGCCTCCCCCGTAGCTAGGACTAAGTGTGAGTCACCATGCAGAGGGCTACTTTATGTTTTGTTCTGTTTTAATTCCTAAATGCTTTCCTGTTGAAATAGTCTCTTGCCCTTTAATGATGAACAATGCACAATGCAGAGAAGAAAAAAGTTTAAAAAAACCGAGATGATGAAAACCATAATTACATAAACCCAATCTGAACACGAGATGAAGTAAATACTACGCCTTGGGTCACGATGGTGACTGGCGACCAGAATGGTCCACAGCGTGAGTCCGCTCCTTCCAACAGCTACTCTACATGAGCGCTGGCTCCCGAGACTGGATCAACTCCATGCCCTACACAAAGCAAAGCTCAGACTCAGGGAGCTATGGAACAGGGTCAGCGATCAGGGAATAATCATTAATGCAGGCAGATTCTTCACTCTGCAAATACAGTAAGTCCCTGACTTTCGAACGAGTTCCATTCTGGGAGAATTACCCATCAATCGGGTTCATCCATGAGCCAACAGTGACTCACACAGTTCACATGAGAAAGTTTGCAACTGGAAGGTTTGCAAGTCAGTCGGGGGCTTACTGGCCAGAGCTCTGTGAACATGTTAAAACTTTATTTCCTTTATGAAATCGTTCTCCTATATCATTTCCAGCACCTTATGGTTGTGTCTGTAAAAATGGCAACGACTGTTCCTTGTAACCACCATGCAACCCAGTGAATCCACAGGGCATGCTCATCCAGGAGCACTGACACACACACAGATGTGCATTGAAGTTTCATCCATCACTGCTAGGATGCGTAAGTGTAAGTGATTCCAATGTCCTTTAGTCTCAAGTAGTAAAGAAGCTATGGCCACTCATACCATGGAATAGTACTCAGCAATAGCAATGAAATGACCGCTGATTCACAGCAGCGAGGGTGGGTCTTCAGAGAAATACAGTGTGGACAAAACCAATCCCAAAAGTTTAAAGGCTGTGTCCTTACCTTGATATGTGTTTTTGAAAATGAAAAAAGGATAGGATTGGTGAGCAGATTGGTGGGCTCCATCTTGTTCTATAATTGGCATATGGTGCCTCCCCCAAAGACTATGTGTTGGTCCCTGACTGACCCTAACAGTGATGGTGGAAACTGTAAGAGCTTGGGCCTGCTGGGAGGCCCTTGGACCCCTGGGAATGTGACCTCCAAGGGGATTGTGGGATCTATTCTCTTCCTTGTTCTGCTCTTAGTCCTGCTCAGGAGGGAAAGCATTTGGTGGCACCATACACTACTGCCATGATGGGGTGTCCCCACCCACTAGATCGAAAAGCAACGTTTCCACCCAGTCATGGGCAGAACCTGTAAAACTCTGAGCCAAAAGAACATTTTTCCCTTTAGCTATCCCAGGCATGTGTTATCGTGACCAAAGGCTAATTAACACAAGAGACAGGGAGGAGGGAACCAGACATGGCTGTGTAGGGGGGTGCCCCTCGTGATAGAATTGTTCAGTGTTCTGACTGTACAAGTTTCAGTTTCTCGACTGTGTAGTGTACTGTAGCTTTATAAACTGTGCTCCTTGGGGAAAACTGGTCAAATGGTACACAGGAGCTCTGTTATTTCTTAGAATTCCGTATGAATTTATAATTATCTCAAAAATGATAAACTTAGGGGGGAAATACTGTTTCCTAAATGAATTCTCACAAAAATAGACACACTTTATATATAATGTTAAAAGGAGAGTATTTAAATTATCATCATTAAATCATATGCAGTCTACAATTCAGATTAAAAATGCATGGGATCATTATATAAGTATAAATCCAGTTGAACTTCTGATGTATCTCTCTGGGGCAAGAACAAAACACAGCTTTGCCCTAATTAGTCAGTCTTAATAAATATTATTTAAATGGAAGCACATTATGGCTAAACAGCACTTTCGTAAATGTCTCTGTCATGCATGAAAACTTTCCTAAAATTGTTTTCACTGAAATCCTCGTTTATGCAGCTACACTGGCTGTGCTGCGGCATCAGTAGCTCTGTCTAGTGGTGACACCGCAGCTTTGTGCCTGGGATTTAGCTCAGTGGTGCCGCCGCCTGCCTCGCAAGCGCAAGGTCCCGAGTTCTATCTCCGCTACCAAAAAAAAAAAAAAGTACCAAAAAAAAGCTTTGTGCCCCTACTGGGCAGGCTCTCTACCAGGTGTCAGAAACATTCTTTTCCCTGCTGTATGCAGAAAATACTAAACAGGCAAAATACAAGCTGGCAGCTGAAGACGAGGGAAGTACTGGGGCTGGATCAGAAGCCCATGGGCTGCACGTGCAACGCAAGTCTCCGGTCCTCACAGACAGAAACTTGAGAAGCAGGAAGGGAAAGGGAATTAATTCTGAAGTGAGGGTGGCACAGAGATAATCAGAGGAAATCCCCCTCAGAGCCAGTCAATATGACATTCAATTATCAATGGCATAAAAATATATACTCCATTTTAATTGAGCTAATCCCAAGAAGAAATTGAGTTTTAAGAACCCCAATCAAAGAAAGGGACCTCTTACTTCATGAGTGTGGGAAACCTTGACCAGACTGAAGAGGACCATTTAAGTCAAAGCACACCCTCCAACGGTCCAGTCTGGCAGCTTCTCTTAATTATTCCTGATAGAGGAACTAACAGTCTACATGAAGATTCCATTCTTGGAACAGCTGATTTTCTATAAATTGTGCAGAAATGTACAATTTTGTAGTAATTCAATTAATTTTATTTCTAAAATGAAGATCTTTTTCAGAGCTGAACCAGTCATTTCTAATGTTCAAGTTTTGAAAAAGGAGAACCAGCCTAGGTAATGTTTGTGGGTAGACATGTGCAGCGCTGGCCGCCAACTAACAGCTGCAGTTAAGACGCCCATGACCAGAAAGGACAAAGCTGAGTGACACACCCTAAAGAAGATGGCTTTATAAGACTTACTGTCAACTGTTTATCCCATACTTGACACTACTGATGTAAGAAAATATATTGGCAGAAAAGTTATCTTACTTGCCAGAAAATCAATTCTACATTTCTCAGATTATATTCCCTTGGTTCACAAACTCAATTCTCTGCACAATTCTAGTCACAAATGGAATGAGACAAGAACCAAATCAAATTACCCATAAGGTCAACATTGAACCTAACCATTGAGTTTGATTCAGTTCTCATCCAATTCAGTTGAGACCAGAATCATGGAATGAATTAAGTTTGTGAACCCAGGTACCACTGTATCTTTAAAGAACCAAATCAGGTTCCTGTAGAACATCTTCCTTTCAATACATTATCATATAGAACTTATAATTCCAAATTGAAATACTTCCCATGAGCCAAGTTTTCACACTTAGATCAGATAAATTGATAGATTCATGTATTTTCTCATATGTCTACTTGTAAATGAGATACAAGTAAGAGAACATGGAACTGTCTAAACAACCATATCCAAAAAGTGCTAAGTTAGACCCGAGTGCAAATTTGATGGCAGCCAAAACAGAATGAGTCAGAGACTGTAGATTGATAAACACTGTCTTGCCCAAATCAGTCTTATGGAAAGGAATGTAGGTCTTGTATTTGGTTCCATAACATCAATTTTACAACTTCAGAAAAAAAGTGACTGAGCTCAAAAATAATTAAAGTGTAATGTTCAAAAGTCTCAAGGGTTTTAATAGTAACCTGAATAACCAAAGCAGTGTTACTTGCCTGGAAAAGTAGTTAATGTAAGCTCCAGTAAGTAACAGGACAGAGCCCTGAAAGAACATTAGCTTCAGATTCATAAGGGAACTTTCTTTTCTTCTGGTCATAAGCTTTATGGAGTTTTTATTTCAGGAGGAAAATGAGGAAAGTTAAGGACCTGAAAATGAGGGGTTCCAAGATGCTGCATGGGGGTGATCAAGGGGCCTGGGGTGCTGCCTCGCTGAAGAGAAGCTGTCAGAGGAAAACCTTTGCACTCCCAGCATCCGAAGGTCCCCCATGCATGAGGAAGACTGGGGTACGGTCATGAGACACTGCGGTGAAAATAGGCATTTTAGGGAGACGTTCTCAAACAGTGAGCATTCGCTTTGCATCACTATAACAAATAAATCAGCTTCTAAAGGAAACAGGTTCATTTTTGCTCAGAGCTTTTTATGTCGCAGACCATCATCAGTTTGCTGTGTTACTTTTGGGCCGTGAGGAGGTGGGACAACATGGCGGGGACCACGTGGAGGAGGAAAACCACTCACTTCATGGTCAGAGAAAAAGAAGGGGGAGGAGGAGGAGAGGGGCTGGGTCCTAATGTCTCCATCCTCAAGTGAGTGTCCCAGGTGACCGAAAGACTTCCCAGTAGATCTCACATTTTCAAGGCTCCACTGCCTCCCATAAGGTTGCTGGAGAACAAGCCTTTAACCCATGGGTCTTAAACTACAGCATGTAAGTTCAAGTCAAGTCTAAATAACCATTTACTGTATGTATTAACAACATATCCAAGTAAGAGATGAGTACTTACATTACATGAAATAAGGGATCTGACCATTCCTAGTGAACATCGTGTACATGTCTTGTAATTACCTCTTCAAGGATAATTCACTGCATTATCCATTTATTACCTCCACCCTGGAATATGAGACCCATTGGGAGGGACTCTAGCTGTTCCTACTCATCACTGGTTGCCATGGCTGGCATCTAGCAGACACTCAGTGAATTGTATTGAGTGAATGATGCCCCTTCATTTAGCCATCAACAATATGAAATAGACACTGCTAGATCTATTTAATAAATGATGTAAATTAGATTCACTAAGATTTAATAATGCCTAATTTTCCAGCTTTGACTCCAAACCCCCATGCTTTTTTACATCTTTGAAATTTTCAGGAAGAAGGAAAAGCAAAGGTAGAACAATAGGTAAATGATCTGGTGTGTTGCAATATGGAATATTCCTACGTCCCTCACTTGTTGCCATGGTTTCTTTAGATATCTGCATAGCTGTGGAGCTGTGGAGCTAAAAATAGGTAACATTTTCAAATAAATTACAGTTAGATGTGCCCTGTTTATGCTTCGCTCATATTTCTTTACCGCTGTCAATTTTGATATGTAACAATGAGAATTAAAATAAGGTTATATTTGGAAATATATATGTCATGTTAGCCAATATTAAAGTCATATAACTCTGTCATGTAGTGCCTCATTGAGCAAACAGTAATGTCTGTACTTAGATTTAGCTCATGCAAAATATTTGATGCTGCACAGTATTGCTCTACTTTGGGGCAAAGTAGATGATAATGAGGTATTTATACTTTTTATTATTCTTTCATTCAATATAGAAGTTTAATCTGGTAGCTGAGAACCTTCAAATCAAGTAACATAATGACATGCAAAAGAATGGGATACGTGAATAAAGGAAATACATTTTATACCTAGTTTCTTGGAGATTTTCTTTGTCTAAGAACAAAACTATAGTTTAACTCATACAACATTATATAGAGAAGGAAACATAAAATCATGAGCTCCAACTGTGCCATTTTGCAAGTGTGGAAAGTTGAGGCCCAAAGAATGTTAGTAATGTTCACTGCAGAGCAAGTCAAGGAGAGCTTAGATAATTTACTAAATTTAGTTTACAGAGAGAGAGAGAGAGAGAGAGAGAGAGAGAGAGAACAAACTGGAGCATATCAGTTCCCATCAAAGCACAATCCATGGCCAAATGAAGTTTTCATTAAGCCAACTCACGTTTTCACATTAAGACAACTCAAAGACATCAATAGAAATAAAAATAAAATTTCATCAACTAAAAGATAAATATTTACATTTTGATACACTTTATAATCTTAAATAGTTGGCATTTATATTTGACTATAACTTCTATAGTTTAAAAGATGCTTTCTCTGTTAGTGAAAAATATATCTCTTCACCTTTGTGCTTGAGTAGAATAATTATCTTGTTCTCTCTCTCTCTCTCTCTCACACACACACACACATACACACACACAGACACACACACAAACACCCATGGTAAAAGAGGTACAAAGTGGAGATATTATTAATTTTATGACAAATATGAACATAGAGGTTTTGATCTTTGCATGCAATCCACCTGACCAACTAGTATTTAATATAGCTCAGGAAAATGAAGCAAATCAAAGTAAAGCATTTTTAATTAGTGTTTTAGCAATGTGATTATTGATGCCTTTTTAACAAAAAATGCCTGTACCGTAAATGAAAGCCTCATTATTTCTAAAAGCTGTTTTCGTCTACTTAATGACTTCTTCTAATAGCCAAATAAATTGAACAACAACATATGAAACCTATTAGCCTGAACAATTTCACAAGGAACAAAATTTAATGTTGAGTTACAAACCGTTGATCAACTAATCTGAAAGTAATAAAACAACAGGCAAAGGTTTCTGTTCAAATTGCATGCACCTTGCCTTTAAACAACTGTGCAGTACAGATGAATTTTACTGCATAACAAAATAACCTACAGTAAAATAAAAAGTACTTTACTAAAGAGGCTAAATTAGCTCTTTAACAAAACTCTCTGGTTACGTTTGCATGCTTTATGTATTCATTTGGGGCCATTTCAGCCTTATTTGACATGTCCAGAAAAGAAATTTATTCCAGGAAAGGAGGACAAATAGGTCCTGAAATATGTGATTGATTCACTAAAAACCTGGCAGTCAAGTGCAAAGACTCGTTAATATTAAGTAGAAAAAATGAGCTTGTCAGTTGAGCACAGGAACCAAAGAATTGGCCACCGACAGAACTTTGTGTGGCTCCCAGCTTAGTAACTTCATAGACATCGCCAAACCTCCACAGAGCGGTCTCTACATTGGAGGTAACCATCTCACCCATCTCCCAGGGTTATGCTACAGCATGAGATGAGGCATGTAAAGCATCTAGCACATTACATTTTACATTACATTACATTTTGCACACATCACTTTTATTAACCATCATGGCTATTGTACTGTAGTATAGGAAACGGGGTTAATATCTTCACCAATTGATTGTGCCTACTGTAACATAATGAGGTCAAGCAGCAAGCTCAGTACATTTGCTTTTTTAAAAAATTTAGACAGTTTCCTTTATGTACTTTGTACATATAAATTACCGAAAGGGAACATAAATAGGAATGTTGTCATCAGTTTACCTAAGGGAGTCATAAATAATCCATAAATAGAGATTTAGGAGAGGGTTGATTTCTCATACTTATTACCTATTGTTGAAGATGGTGGGATGTGTGTTTAATGGGGGTAGGAGAGTATATTTGACTGTACTTTCATAGGCTCCACTAGTGAACCTTTCACTGCACTTAGTTACTGTCTGTCTGAACAGAATGAAAAGCTCTCAGTTCCTTTCTCCTCACTCACTGTCACCCACACCTACTCATACAGACCCATCAGTGGTGACCTGGACTGGCTTCAGCGCGGATCTTGAAACTGTCATTGTGTAAGGACAGCCGCTCAGCTGGCCCTAGATGAGGGTCTCCTCCACTCATACTCTCACTGGCCATCACCACTGCATCTGAATCTCTCCAGGTGCCCTCTTCCCAGCTCTTTGTGTGTCTGGTTTCATTCTTCTGTTCCAGCTAAAAGTCAGTTGGCCATTAGGAGGGACTTTCTCTGTCCACACTTTCAAATTCCATCATCCAAGACGTCATCGTCTCCAACCTGATCACTGCCATGATGTCAGAATAATTCTCCTGGTCTCCCACTCCATTCTTGACTTGCATCCATGTGAGGGATCATCTCAAAGATAAGTCAAATTTCCAAAAGCAGGATACATATATGCCTCAAAGGTATAGAAAACGATGTTTAAGGTCACCAGTCATCAGGGAGGTGCAAGGCAAGGTCACAGTGAGCTGTCACCTCATACCAATAAGAGAAGCTGTTATCAAAAAGACTGTGGGCAACACACATTGGTAAGGAGGTAGAGGAATAGGAACCCTTGCACACTTTTGATGGGAATGTGAGTTAGTACTGGTGTTATGGACATCATCATGGAGTTCCTCAAAACTTAAAAATGTAACTACTATATGACCCAGCAAACCTACTACTGGGCATAATACACCCAAAGGAAATGAAGCTAGTGTGTCAGAGACATCTGTACTCCTGTGGTTACTGTAGCACTCATGGCATTACCAAACCAGGTAACCAGTTTAGGGCCTCATAAAGAAAATGGTGTCCATATACACAATGGAGTACTACTCAGCTAGAAAAAGAATGCACATCACAGGCCAAGTATTTAGCTCAATGACACCACACCTGCCTCACAAGAGCAAGGTCCAGAGTTTGAGCCCTGGTACTGGAAAAAAAGAAAGAAAAGAATATAGTCACATGATCTATGATATCACACATGGAACTGCAGGTTATTATGTTAAATAAAACAAAAACCGCACATCACATGATCTCTCTCTTATGTGCAATCAGAAAAGGTTGATATCACAGATTTTGACATAAAATTATTCTTACCAGAGTCTGGGAGGAGGAGTGGGAGGGGAAGGGGAACTTTCTCGCTAGTATTAATTTACAGTTAAGCTTAGGAAGTACTGATTGTGCTGGGATGTAGCTCAGTGCTGGAGCAGCTACCTAAAGAATGTGAGAGGCCCTGGGTTCAATCCTCAGAACACCAAAAAAAAAGAAAACAGAAAAAGAAGTTTTGATGTGCTATGACACAGGTGACTGAGTATATAAAACAATATTGTACCATACATTTCAAAAAACTAGAAGGGTCTTCAAAGTTCCTACCATAAAGAAATAATAAATACTTAAAGAGATGTTTATGGTTAACACTACTTAAATGCTACACAATATATACATGTATTGGAGCATCATGCTACCCATTAATGTATACAACTTCTACGAATTGCTTAAAAATATTTTTTTCTTAAATTCTTTTATTGGTACATTTTAGGTATACAACACATTTACATTTCTCATTGGGAACTTGAACCTTTACATAATGCATCTTGGTTCTTAATTTTTCCCCATTCCTAGCTCTCCCTTCACCCCCTCCACCCTTCCCTATTTACAAAGACTTTGTTTCCATTTTTTCCATTTCTCATCATTTTCCTTCCCCTTCTTTCCTTTCCCCTGCCCCTCCCACTTCCTTCCCCTTTGCCCCATTTCTTCCAATTTCACATTACCTATTATACATTTAGTCCTTATTTACACTTTCAGTTTCTCACACCAGAGAAACTATTCAGTATTTATACATGTGTGTCCTATTTATTTCACTTAAGAGTATTGCCTCAATGTGCATCCATTTAGCTGTAAATGTCTCTAATTTCTCATTTTTTATGGCTGAATAGTACTCCATTTTATAAAAAAAAAACCCGACATTTTCTTTATCCAATCTCCAGTTGATGGGCATTTGGGCTGTTTCCAACTATTAGCTATGACAAACTGTGCTGCTATGAACATGGGTGCACATACATCACTGTGGTATGATTCTTTTAATTCTTTGGGGAAGATACCTAGCAGGGGAATAGCTGGGTCAAATGGGACTTCCAGTCCTAGTTCTTTGATGTATCTCCATACTGATTTCCACAGTGGTTCCACCAGCCTACACTCCCAGCAGTAGAGGAGCAGGGTTCCTCTTTCCCCACAGCCTTGCCAACATTTGTTATTGGTTGATATCATGATAGCAGCCATTCTTTCTGGAGTGAGGTGGAATCTCAGCATTGTTTTCATTTGCATCTCTCGAATGAACAGTGATGTGGAACATTTCTTCATGTATTTATTTGCTATTTCTACTTCCTTGTCTCAGAAATGTCTGTTCATTTCAGATGCCCATTTTCGGATTGGGTCTTTAAATTTGGGAGGTCTGATCTTTTTAAGTTCTTTATAGATTCTAGATAGTAGACCTTTGTCTGAGGAAAAGCAGGTGAAGATTTTTTTCCCATATTGTGGGTTGTCTCTTCACACTGCTGGTGGTTTCTCCTGCTGTGAAGAAGTTTTTGAATAAGAAGAGATCCCACTTGTTGATTGTTTGTGCTAGTTCATAGGCAACTGAGGTTTTGTTCATAAAATCTTTTCCTACACCAATGTCTTCAAGAGTTCTACCTAACCTCTGTTCCAACTGGTTCAGCATTTCTATTCTAATATTTAGATCTTCAATGCATTTCAATTTTAGTTTAGTGCATGGCAAGAGATATAGGTCTAGTTTTAATCTTTGGCAATTTGAAACCCAATTTTTCCAGCAGCATTTTTTAAAGAGGCTATATTTCCTCCAGTGAGGGTGTTTGGCTCTTTTATCGAAGATGAGATGGCTGAATGTGTCTGGCGTTGTTTCTGAATCTTCTAAGCTGTTCCACTGGTCCTCAGATCTATTTCTTTGCAGTACCATGCTCTTTTTATAACAGTAGCTTTGTAGTATAGTTGCAAGTTGGGGATTGTGATACCCCCTGCCATGTCTCTGTTACCTAGAATTGCTTTTGTTATTCTGGGTCTCTTCTTGTTCCAAATGAATTTTTGGATTGTTTTCTCAAGGTCCATGAAGTATGCTGCTGAGATCTCAATTAGAATTGTATTGAATCTATATAGCAGTTTGGGAAGTATGACCATATTCACTATATTAATCCTTCCTACCCAGGAGCAGAGGATGTCTGTCCATTTTCTGATGTCATCTTCAATCTCTCTTTTCAACATGCTATAGTTTTCAGAGAAGAAGTCTTTGATTTTTTTTTTTTTTTTTGGTTAGGTTGATTCCTGGTATTTCAGTTTTTTGGAAGCTATTGTGAAAGGAATTGTTTGCCCTATTTCTCTTTCAGTGAGTCTGCTGTTCGTGTAGAGGAAACCTATTAATTTTTGTGTGTTGACCTTGTATCCAGCTGCTTTACTGAATTTGGTTATTAAGTCTAGAAGACTTTTGGTGGAGTTCTTGGGGTCTTTGATATAGAGTATCATGTCATCTGCAAATAATGACAATTTGACTTCTTCATTTCCTATCTTTATCCCTTTTATTTCTTTCTCTTATCTAATTGCCATGGCTAATGTTTCCAAAACTATATTGAACAAGAGTGGTGATAGTGGACATCCTTGTCTTGTTCCTGATTTTAGTGTGAAGGACTTCAGTTTTTGACCATTTAGTATGATATTGGCCGTTGGTTTTCCATAGATGGCTTTTATCAATTTGAGGCAGAGACCATCCATTCCAATTTTTGTAGGGTTTTTATCATAAATGCATGTTGGATTTTGTCAAATGCTTTTTCTGCATCTATGGAGATAATCACATGGTTTTTGCCCTTGGCTCTATTGATATAGTGTATTACATTGATTAATTTGCATATGTTGTACCATCCCTGCATCCCTGGGATGAATCCCACTTGATCAGGGTGTATGATCTTCTTGATGATCTTCTGCATTCTATTTGCTAGTATCTTATTAAGGATTTTTGCATCTATGTTCATTAGTGAGATTGGCCTATAGTTCTCCTTTTTGGTTGGGTCTTTCTCTGCTTTGGGGATCAAGGTGATGCTTGCTTCCAGGAATGAATTTGGGAGTATTGCTTCCCTTTCAATTTCATTGAAGAGTTTACACAGTAGTGGCAGCAGTTCCTCTCTAAATGTCTTATAGAATTCAGCAGTGAAGCCATCGGGGCCCAGGCTTTTTTAAGTTGATAAGTTTTTAATTACGTTTTAAATTTCATTGCTTTATATTGGGTTGTTCAGAATTTTTAGGTCTTCTTCATTCAACTTTGGTAATTCATATGTATCTAGGAATCTGTCCATTTCTTCTGTGTTTTCCATCTTATTGGCGTATAGGTTCTGGAAGTAGGTATTGATCATCCTCTGGATTTCTGCTGGGTCTGTTGTAATTTCACCCTTTTCATTCCTAATTGCATGGATTTGGGCCTTTTCTTTCCTTTTTCTGATGAGGTTGGCTAAGGGCTTGTCAATTTTGTTGATTCTTTCAAAGAACCAACTCTTGGCTTCATTGATTTTTTTGTATCATTCTCTTAGTCTTCATTGCATTGATTTCTCCTCTGATCTTTATAATTTCCTCCCTTGTATGAGCTTTGGGGTTGTCCTGCTCTTCTTTTTCTAGAAGCTTGAGTTTCAGCATCAGGTTGTTTAATTGGGCTCGCTGTTTTCCTCATCTATGTATTCACTGCTATGAATTTCCCTCATAAGACTGCTTTCATTGTGTCCCGTAGATTCTGATATGCTGTATTGTCATTGTCATTTTAATTGAAGGAACTGTCTGATTTCTTCTTTAATTTCCTCTGTGACCCATTGGTTATTCAGAAGTGTGTTGTTCAATTTCCACATGTTTATGAAATTTTTCCAGTTTCTTTTGCAATGGAGCTCCAATATCATCGCACTATGGTCTGATAATATACAGGGGATAACTTCAATTCCTTTGCACTTACTTAAACATGTTCTATGTGTGAGTATGTGGTCTATTTTGGAGAATGACCCATGTGCAGCTGAGAAGAATGTGTATTCTGATTTTGTGGGGTGGAAGACTTTGTAAACATCTGTGAAGTTCATTTGTTCAAGAGTTTGATTGAGTTCTAGTATTTCATTACTTATTTTTTGTCTAGTTGACCTATCTGTTTGTGACAGTGGGGTGTTGAAGTCCCCCACTACAATTGTATTAGTCCATATATGACTTTTCATGTCCGTTAGTATTTGTTTTATATAGTTGGGTGCACTAGTGTTTGGTGCATAAATATTTATGATTGTCATCTCTTCCTCTTGGATTCTTCCCTTTACAAGGACGTAGTATCCTTCTTTGTCTCTCTTAATCAGTGTTGGTTTGAAATCTACTTGATCTGCAAAGAGGATAGCTTCTCCTGCTTTTGGGGGGGGGTTCTGTCACATGGAGTATTGTTTTCCACCCTTTAACTTTCAGCCTATGAGTTTCCTTTTGAATGAAGTGTGTTTCTTGTATGCAGCATATTGTTGGATTTTGCTTCTTGACCCATTCTGCCAGTCTATTTCTTTTGATTGGTGAATTGAGACCATTAACATTGATGGTTATAATTGAAACATATTGACTTGTCATTGCCATGACTTTTTCTTTTTGTTGGGTTCTCCCCCTTTACATTTAATTTCTTGTCATGCCAGATGGGTTCATTCTGCTTTGCTTCCTGGGGTTGTGATCCTCAATGTCTGTTCCCAGGATATTGTGTAAAATTTTTTGGAGTGCTGGTTTGGTATTCATGAATTTCCTAAGGTGCTCTTTGTCATGAAAGTATCTTATTTCTCCATCCATTTTGAAAGATAGTTTTGCAGGGTACATCAATCTGGTTTTAGGTTGGTTTTTTTTAGGGCTTGGAATATGTCACTCCAAGCTCTTCCTGCCTTGATGGTTTGTGTTGAAAAGCCTACTGTGATTCTGATGGGCTTTCCTTTGTATGTGATTTGTTTCTTTTCTCTGACTGCTTGTAGAACTTTGTTCTTCTGTTGAGTTTTTGGAATCTTAACAATTATATGCCTATATGTAGATTTTTTTTGATCAAGGCTATTTGGAGTCCTATATGCCTCACTTATCTGTATGTCAAGTTCATTTCCCCTGCTTGGGAAGTTTTCTGCCATTACTTCTGTGAACAGTTTTTTTATGTCATCTGCACTCTCCTGTTTCTTCATTGACTCCAATCAGTCTTATGTTTTTCTTCTTTGCATCATCTAGCAGCTGCTGGATTGATTTCTTGTGTGACCTTATAATTTTGAAACAATTTTTCTTTTCCTGGTCATTAATTGCAATCTTATCTTCTATATCTGAAATTCTGTCCTCACATTGACTCATTCTGCTGTGTAGACTTTCAATGGAGTTTTTCATCTCCTGGAAATCTGTTTGCATCTGTTTTATGGATTCCATGTGTTTCCTATGTTGGGATTCCATCATGTCCCTCAGCTCCTCTCTCAATTTATTAATCATGTCTTGCACTAGGTGCACCATGTTTCCTGTTATCTGAGAAATTATTTCTGATTTTATTTTTTCCAGATCCCCTTTTGTTGCCAGTTCAGTGGGTCCAGGTGGTTGAGTATCAGAGGGTTCCATCTCATTTCCCTTTGGGATTGCTGTAGGTGATCTGAAAGTCTGGTTTTGAGACTTATTCATGTGTCTTCTCATTTCGACTAGGGGGCGGGGGGGGTGCTGTTGGTGCCTGTGTGGCTCACCTCCTCTGAGCTGGGAGAGGTGGGCCATGGGCTGGGAGCAGTGGGAGGGATGGTGGCCGGGAAGTCCCTTCCTCTGGAGCAGGAGCAGTGGGATGGTGGCTTAGAAGCCCCTACCTCTGGGCCGGGTGTGGCGGGACAGATGGCAGCCCAAAAGCCCTTTCCTCTGGGCCAGGTGAATCGCTTAAAATTAATTTTCAAAATAAGTCACAAGAAGATGGTAGCAGCTTCTGGGTTTTGACAGCCCCTAATCTCTCACAAAGAGAAGCTCAGCAAAAAGAGGGAGGGAAAAACTAACTCACACAGGGACTACCTGTAGGAAAGAATGAATAACAAGGCGTCTCTCAAGAATTCCAGCTTCAGTGGGATGGGACCAAGCCACCGGGAGAATAGTATTGCACTGGCTGGCAGCAACTGTGTGGAAAGAAGTGGGTGGAAGCAAGTACACAGCCAACAATTCTAAGATTCAAGGAAAAAAATCACAAATACGTAGCAACCCTTAAATTTAGGCATCTCCCCATAGTGTGGATATTTCAAAGGCTCATCTGGAAACTGCCACCATGCTGTGTCTCAGGTGCAGTGAACGATGAGTGAGGGTAAGCGACCCACAAAGCATGGGCCTAACTCTGCCCTGCAAACTGGAGGCCTTGCAGGGTGCACAGGGGAAGACATCCACATAAACAGGCAAGGACAAGAGCCAAGAAAAAGTGAAGCAAGGGATTAGTAAGTCTAAAGTAGTAATTAATGAATTTGAAAACCAAAAATTCAAAATAAAATAAATAAAATCTCATTCTTGAAAAATATACAATTGAAAAACCATTCATGAACCCAATCTAACAAAAAGGAGTAAAATACAAATACAAAGAACTTACAAGAAAACCAAAACTAAAGAGAAAATGCATAAAATTATATAATTTCTAGAAGATTATGCAAATAAATATGAAACAATTGAAATATATTGTTTTCTAGGGAATGTATTTTAAGGCAGTATGGTTTGCATGTGGAGCTGTGTGCATCATTATATTCTGTCCTCCACTCAAGCACACACCGACCTCGCTTCTAGGGCCTCTTCTCCAACATTTTCTATAACATGTACTTCATCAGGTAGAACAATTGAACAATTTCTAAGTCTCCTAGGAACATTTTCATCCACAAAAGGAGGAAAGTCTGTCTTTCCCTTGGAAGCTTAAGCAGAAAGAGTTCTCATATTTTAAACTCTGCTTCTCCTCATCACAGAATAAAAAGGATGTACCTCTCGCTAAAAATACAGCCCCAGAGTGGGCAGTGAAATGCTTCAGTGAGACCAACTTCACTGTCACAGGAGCAGGTTGGTTACCAAGACAGTGCGTTGTGATGAAAGCACCTGGCTCTCAGCCCTGCTCTGTCCACTCACTTGCTCTCATTCTTTTACTTTCCACCATGTTATAACACAGCACACCAAATACCTCTGGATTTCCCAGCCTTCAAAACCATAGGAGAGGGGACAGAGATGGAAAAAAAGACTTAAGATGTATTATGTGCATGTACTCACTCACCACAAGGTATGTAATCACTATGTCCTGCGCACACATAGCAATAAAAATGAAATATTTTTTAAACTGGCTAAATAAATTTTTATCTTATAAATTCCTCCATTTGCTGTATTTTGCTACAGCAACAGAAAATAAACTAAAATGACATTATTCTTGTGTCTATACATTATCAATGAATATAATACAACTATTAATTTTATATGGGATCATGTGTCCACACAAGTCCACACGGTATCTGAGTCAGACTCAGGAATACTCTGGACACATGGATTGGTGAAGTGTCCTCCTGTATGGTTTCCTCTATGTATGTTCATTTCACTGACAGTTTCCCTTCTATGTATGATTCCAACTTTTGTCTTAGGGATTACAAAGCTTACAGTGTTGGATTAGTCAGCTTTCACTACTATAACAAAATACATGAGGCAGTTAACTAAAAAAGAGAAAAAATGTTATTTTAGATCATAGTTCTAAAGATCACAGTCTAAGATCAGATATTCCCATAGCCTTGCATCTCTTGTAAAGGTGACCAATTGGGGTGAGAATGTGGTGAAACGAACTGCTCATATCACAAGCCAGGATGCAAAGAGGATAAGGAAGGGCCTGAGCTTCCAAAATGCCTTTTAAAGGCACACTGCCAGTGGCCAAAGACTTCCTAGAAGTTACACCCTGCAATGAGGTCAGCCCCCTCTCCATGCCACCATGCCGGGTACCAGGGCTTTAACACAGGAGACTTCGCAGGTCATACACCCAAGTGTAGCAAATACAGAATTTAAATAAGCCTCTCTTATTGTATAACATTTCCAAGGTCAGTTTTCAGTCTCATGGCAACAGGTACCTGTGTGTGGAGAATGTCATGAGTTCATGCATGGTGGTGTTGAAAATGATCCATGTTAAATCACAGTAAGGCAGACTTTATGCAGGACTGTTATTCCTGCAACTGGGTCTTGCCGTGGGAAAGAGCCTGGGCCATCTCCTGTTGGGTCCTCTATAGGGTGTCAAATACAGCATAGGCCAGTGATGGCAAACCCTTTATAGGCCAAGTGTCCAAACTACAGCCCAGAACCCACTTATTTATTGCAAAGAGCAACACTGCAATTAAACTTGAATACTGAGGTTTTAGTGTACATTAGTATACATTAACATCTTTTGTCTTAAAGGAAAAACACAATAACAGCTTTCAGTGATCCACACAGCTTTTTACTGAAAGGTAACAGTTTGCATTCAGCGTGCTTTTGCAGTTAGTGTGATAGTCGCTGTTGTGTGCACACTAATAATTTGTCATACCTTGCTCAAACTTCTTAGTTTGAGAGCAACACAAGGAGCATTCAGGTTGTCTGTCAGTCTGTTTCTTGTATCAGATTTGATATAATTCAAAGCTGAAAACAGCTTCTCACAAGCACAAGATGATGCAAACAAAGTGAGAAAAGCAATCCCAAGTGTTTTCATTGACTTAAAGTTGTTCAGCTCAGAATTCCACATGTTAAGGGTTTCATTTTCAGAACTACCAACTGCAGTCCTTTGTCTTCCTGTCACACTCCATCTTCTCAAGTGTTGCACATAGAACATATATTTTCCAGATAGAGCTTTCTTGATATTCAAACAGCTCCATTCCCAGATTTCCAAAATCTCACCAATGTTAGCAGGAAAGATCAAGTTCCTCAAATCTGGAGAAGCAAGAAAACACAGGGTTTTCTCCATCTCACAGACCTGTAAATATCTTTTATTAAAATTCTCCTTTGCACCTGCTATAATGCTAGAACATTCCTTGTAGATTTCCTGATGGCTTCTAGGGTTGTTTGCAAATATTGTAGAATTTTCTCAATGCATTTTTAGATTTGGAAAATATTTCAGCTGCCCACTTTCAAAATCTCTTCCAAAAACTTGCAGTTTTCTCTCAAATGTTTTGATGTCACAAAACATCCTTTCTGCAGTTTTCCCCTACAACTCGTAGTTTTTTGTTCAGTACACTGAAGTGCAGTATAAAATCTGTAAAAAAAACATGAGGTTGTTAAGGCAGGACATATCTGTGAGCTGTGGATATTCCTGTCCTTCTTCATTCATGAACACCCTAATTTCATCCAAGCAGGCTATAGATCTCTCCAGGACTCCCTCTGCTCAGCCATCAGACAATATTGTACATAAGTAAAGCATTATACTGTGCCTGACCCTTGTCAAGGAGTTCTTGAAACTGGAAAATTAAGAGTACAAGCCATCATTTAATGCACCATTTTGGTGATATCTTTGAGAATATCATCTAATTTTTTGTTGCTTTCCTGAAAAGAGCTTCTTGATGTTCAATACAAGGAAACTTAGTGACTGGATGTTTTGCCTCTTTAACAAAGAACTGTATGAAACCAGATGTTGCCCCACCATGCAAGTGCCGATCACTAGTAATTGAAACCACTTTTTCTGGTCTTATGTCTTGTGACAAGAAAGCCTGCGTCACAGCACTGTAGACGTCTGTCCTTTGTGTTCTTCCAGGCAAGGACACCAGTTTCACCAGCTCTTCTCTCATGATGTCACCAACAGCATAGCGCAAAAACACTGCTAGCCTCGCATGATTATTTATATCTGTGCTTTCACCCAAGCACATGGAGTACCAGGCTGCCTTCTGTAAGTCAGTGATGAGTGCTGACTAGCATCGCTTACCACATGCAGGACTCGATCTTTAAAAGTATTTCGGCTAAGTGACGTCTCATAATTTTATCCTTGTTTGGGAAATCTTGGATAAGGGAATTACTACCAGACAGCATGGCCATTTTGATAAAATCCCCATCAGAGAGGGGCTTACCATGTTTTGCTGTGAAGAGTGAAACCTGAAAGGTGGCAGCTGTCAGATTATTTGTTTTAGAAAAATAGCTGCAAAAACTAAGAGAGTGGAATGACATTTCCTCAATTTCCCTTCAAAAAACTCTTTTCTTTCAGTTTCACCAAATTCGGCAATACTTTTGTGGTTGGAGTCAAAGTGCCATCTGATACTTGATCTGTGACACACAACACTTTCACTACACAAAATACATAACACTTTCCCGTTGCATTCAATCACTCCAGATGACTTTGTCCAGGCCTCTTGGAGTGATCTTCCACTATTTGCTTTTAGTTTTGTTCTATTTTGGTTTGGTTTGGGTTGGGATTTTTATTGTTATTGTTTGTTTTTTGCTGTAGTAATTTTTTTGGTGTTCAAGACTTAGAGTCTACAAAAACAATTTTTTTTTAAATGAGGCACCCAATACATATCTATCCCTATTGCAAAAATAACTAACACTATTAGTTAACCCTAAAGAACTAGATATTCCTTGAATCAACAATCTATGGCAGTGAGTCTCAGCTCGGGTTCCTCTTGAATTTGCTGACCACCAGCACAAGGGGCAATGTTTCATGGTCCATCAGCTTTTGGCCTGCTCTGAAAAAGGCATCTGAGTGCATTTCCTACCTTGTGGGGGCTTCTGCTAAAATCAGAGCCAATCCAACCAAAAAGTGAAGATACATGTATCTTCACCTGTTTTCATAAATTCTTCACAAATAACTAAATATAATGATGCACATTCAAATACGCCAAGAAGATAGCACAACATTAAAAGAATCTCAGTCTCTTAATTAGAACACCTCTTTGCTAAATCTTAGATATTAAATTCCAATTTTTCATAAGAAAAAGGTCAAGGATAATAGATGAGTGTTTATTTAGGGCATTCCCAGTAATCATGCCAGTAGAGAAAGTATAAAAAAAAAAAATGCTACTTTCTAGGGATTCTGCTTAGAAAAGACATCTTCCACCACTATTTCCATTTCATTAACAAAAAGCAAAGTTCACCACCAAGCTCAATAGCCATTGATTGCACAAATATTTTCCCTATTAAAAGGAGAAATACATATTTGGGAATAATAACATGGCCTTACACAATGTAGACATGCATTCCTGACTTGTTGAATCTGTAGATTGCATTCTTTTATCACCTCTAGTACACTCTCAGTATGTCTTCAAACATCTGTTATTTTCTTCCTCAAGAACCTTAGTGTTTTGTTAGACTTCCTAAATTTTCATTGTATCTTAGTCATTTTTATCTCTATATATGCTTTTTTTTTGTAGTGCATTTCAAAGAATACCACTAGATATACAGCATCTTCTCTGTGTGTATGAAATCCTTTTCTTTTATTGATTTTTCTTAAATTTTTGTTGTGAATATTTGACTTAGTAAAGATGTACAATAATCGATACAACAACTAATATTCTCAGTAGTACAAGGAACTTAAAATGTTTTGACTCATTTTTCATTATAATTTTTGCCTACTACTTTAGTTTCTCTTTCTATTCAAGATCTGTCTTCATTATAATTATTAAAAATCATAAAATAATTATTTTATGCCCACCTACATCTCCCTCCTCCTTCCTTTTTTTTCATTTCTTCTTCATTTGTTAACTATAACTCTTTTGTGAGCCCAGTTTTTCTTAATAAATATCATCCTTTATTGCTTCATTCAGCAAAAGTCTACCAGTGACAAAACTCACCTTTGTGTTAAACATTTTTATTTTATTCCCACTATCAAGAGATATTTTAGGTTGATAATCATTTTCTCTCAATACCTTCAAAGTAAACTTTTTAATTAGTTTTTATTAATGTGGAATTTGCTGCAACTTCTTGTGATTCTTTTCAGTTAATTTATAGTTTATTACTCTTTCTTTTAATATCTTTATCTTTATCTTTCCCTGTTCTACACTTTTCTTATAATATGTCACTCTTATGTACCATTTAGGACTTAAGTTTCTTCTTTAATCAGCCTCCAGAATGATGAAAAAGTCTTTATAATTCATTTTAATTTCATTTCTTTTCTATTTTCATATATCTTTTCTCCCATCCAAGTACCAACCAGGCCCAACCCTGCTTAGCTTCTGAGATCAGATGAGATTGGGTGATTTCAGGGTGGTATGGTCGTAGACTCCTATATCTTTTCTTTTGGAGATCCCACTGGAAAGTACTGTACCACATAGATGTCTGAACTTCTTTATATTTTCAATTTTTTGGTACCTATCCCCAACTAAGTGAAAGTAGAAAGACAAACTTTTATACAGTATTCAGTACATTTTTAATGATATTATAAACATATGCAAGTAAATATAGCACAAATTTATCATTTAAATACATAAAAACTTACGTAAATTTTTTTTTTTTTTTTAGTACTGGGGATCAAACTTGAGGCCTTGTGCTTGCACAACAGGCAGTGAAACCACTAAGCTAAATCCCCAGCCCTTAGGTAAAATTTTTTATCACCAAGAAACTTGGTGGCTAAAAAAAAGAAAAGAAAAAAAGAAACTGAAAAAAAAGAAGAAAAACTGAAAAAAAAGAAACTCTTGTGGCTGAAAAAACTCAGCCACAAGAATCAAAAACTGACTTTCTCAGAGAACATTTTCATGCATTAAATACAAGCCTCTTTGATGGTGAAACAGATGAGTGCTTCTTTGTTTAAAAAAAAAAAATTCCTTATGGTTTTCCTTTAGTTTGGTAAGAAGAATCCTAATACTGCAATGGTTAAGCATAGCATGGATGACTATTTTTTAACTATGGATGAATATTTTTAACCTTTATGGCTTTTCAACTAGATTCATGACCTCTTCCCATCCTCTAATCATGCATCCTGAAATTCAAAGAAAAGACAAAAACACTTTTTGAAAATCTACTTAATTCACTTCTTCTTGCAATAATTACTAGGATACCAAAATTGGAGACCCCAGCAGACTTAGCTGCACGTCCTCTTGATTTCTAACTGGATGGCTGGTTCATTTCATTTCTTCTTTCCTCCAGTCAGAACTTCTCATGAGACCAGCCTCAGCTGCACAGTGTGGGCTTGGGCTCCTAGGAACAATGACTAGGGAAGAAAATCAAACCTTTGACCTTTAGAGCCCCAAAATAACACAAACAAGAACATTTTTCTCTGAATAAAAAGAATTGAAAGCATCAGTGGCTGAGCTCTAAGTAGGAAATAGAGACACAATTGATCAGAAGGAAGCCACATGCTGAAAATTCAGTTCAGCTAAAACAGCAAAGGTCAAGATATTTTATGTTGATAAATAACTCTCTCAGCTCTAAGCATTTTCTATTCCATCAGAATCGTCTCCAAATGAAAAGTCTTAATGTGCACTATAATAAATATGTTACCAAGCTTTCTACATATCTACAGTGAATTCTGCTCTTTCTCAATATTGCTAAAAAGAGAAACAAGCATTTGCTGAGATTCTATGTGGTCAACTTCAAAAAATATTGCCACGCTAGGGGGCCAGGGATTTAGCTCAGTGGTTCTGCCGCCTGCCTTGCAAGCAGAAGGATCCAAGTTCGATCCCCGGTACCAAAAAAAAAATTCCCATGCTAAACTGTTATATGGCTTTAGTCTCCCTTTGAGTTTAAGTAGAAATATCTTTAAATTTTTTAATAAAGGAAAGCCACGTTTTTATATAGCAGACCACATTATTAATGTTTATGGACTCCACAAAGAAAGAGCCAGAAAGAAATTTCTTCACCTTGTACAATGCAGGCCCTTCCAGTTAAATGACCATGGTTCTCTCCTTTCCTTCCCCCTGGGAAAAGTGACCTTGGAAACAAACAAGCAATCCATTTCCTCAGGGTCTGACATCAAGACCCACACCTACATTTAAGTTGTCTTTATTTCTACAGACCTAGGACAGGCACACCTCTGTACAAGAAACAAAAGGGTGTGCACATCATTTAAAGTCAAGTTATGCAAAAAAGTTGTCATTCATTAGCTATTTGCAAACTCCAGACCCTTCCTGTCACTTAATTGCTGTGGAAATTACCATCCTATCCTTCCCTGTACAGTGAGGAAACACAGGGGTGACTCAAAAGCTGCAGCCTGCTGTTCCAACTTCTTTCCTCCCCAGACTCAAACAGAAACAGAGCCTTCTGCATGCAGATCTTTCATCTCTTCCATGACCAAGGCTGCCCTGGTGAGCAAGACTCTGAACTGACCCTTCCTCCCATATCGTCCTAATAATTTTCACATACTGTGGGAATGGACAAAACAGGAATCCCATTGCAAAGTTTTAGATCTCATGAGCAGCACTAGGTAGGCAGGGGCAAAATGGGACTTCATTGAATAATATTCTGCAAGGGGAAAAGGGTCTCCTGAGACAAGCCCCTTCTAAACTGCTCAATCAAACTAATCCAGGAATTTAAGAGAAACGAAAAATGATGACTGATTACAGCATCCCTCAAATATGTAACAAATTGTATTGAAGTCCCCCTGAAGAACGCCATCTCTCCAGTGGACACAGACGAGCCTGTAAAATAGCTCTGGCATTTTAATTCTGGTGCGTTCTAAAGTTCCAGATGACAGCTGCACAGCTGACTTCTGAGAGCCAAAGGAAAATCTGGGCTGCACAACGGTCACAGCTGGACCCATCAATCACAAAGGTTTTGCTTGAATGAGATTCAGTACTTGGTAGATAATTAAACATTGAATGTTCTGGACTTTAGAATTTTAATCATAGAAGCTAGATTTAGAAGAAAACAAAATGCCTAAGCTTTTCCTGTTGCTTTAGCCTAAGATAAAGATTTTGTAAATCCTACAGGATGGTAGGACAGTTAACAGTATGCAGAGCCTTACCCTGCTGTTGATGTTGGCTCTGTTAGCGGTTAAAGTTGAGAACATCAAGATGGTCACCTCCTCTCTTGCGAAAGCTAAATGTTCAGTATGAATAGAGGTTCTTCCCTAATCCTAAACAGACTCTAAACCAAACTGCCATACAGGAAGAAGTCCATGGCCTGAAGCCTTGGCTATGAGGGGAGTCAGCCCCTGACTCCCACCGTCATGTGCAGCATGTCAGTTAAGGTGACTGTCACTGGAGGACACAGAAAAGTCTGGCTTGAATGACTCAAATTAGGACAATATTTGAATATAGGAATTTCAAGCTGAGATGGCTCCACATTCACACAATCTGGGCCATGCTCTAAGCTGCCATGAGTGGTCCTCGCTCTGCCTCCAGCCCTCTAATTTCCCTTCTGACTAACCCTTCTTAACACTATCTCTATGCCATTCAAGTGTTTCAGGCATGGTTTGAATCATATAATCCTTGAAACAGACCTAGGAGGCAACCTCCTGTTCTTTTTATTTTCACAAATATAGGAAATTTGATATATATGAAGTCATTTTCCCTGCAAATAGTCTATGAAATGGGCATTATTATTACCCACTTTACAAAGAAAGAACATGAACACAGAGAGATTAGCCAACCAACACAGGACCACATGGCTAGCAACTGGCACAACTGGATGCTCCTGCCAAGATTTTGGCTCACACCCTGCATCCTGGCTCACGAGGACAGCCAAGCTCACTGTCCCAAGTTGGAGTGACAGTGGCAAGAATTGCTTCCCTACCTGTCTGTGTGAAAGGTGGTGGAGGAGTGATCTTCTTGTTTGGACTTTGAAGAGCAGGAAGATTTGCCAGAGGCCTTCACTCGGGGCTGCTGGACCAGAGCTGTCAGGACCCAAACCCTTCCAGCAAGGCGATCGGGCCATCTCAAAGGGTGATGCTCTCAGGACTCCTCTTGTGGGGAGGGGCGGCAGCCAGGTTCTGCTGAAGAAGAAAACCCCGCATGGTATAAGTACTGATCGCCAGGAAACACAGCACAAAGGAAGCAGCTCAGCATCCATCATGAAGCCTCTGGCCAGGGATGCTCAATAGTGGGCTTGGTCCATAAAACCAAACCTTCCTCAGGCTTGGCACGCCCATGGCATTTCAAATCCTGAAATCACTTGGCAGACACACATCAGAACAATGTCTGAAGCAATCTCATTTCCCCTTGAATGATTCTTACATGAGAAATCTTTAATTCAGATTTATCAAGTCTTTTATGTAACTTTTTTATGGTGACAAGGACACAGTGGTGAATAAGTAGATATTGTCAACCTATATGGAATTTACCTTGAACGAGAGGAAAACCTTCATGTATCTGTAAATACATAAATGAGTATTATGACTGCAGCATAAAGGACCAATAGATCGTAATAAGAGTGTACTGGAGGAGGCTTTAGATGGGATGGCCACACAAAGCTTCTCTAAAATGATATTTCGATGCAGGCTTAAATGATCTGAAGGAGAAGAAGAGAGGCAGCTGGACAGCGTAGAGCTTCTGGACTCTCAGGAAGGGAGACATCAATTCGAAGCCCAGCTCCGCTTCATGCATGCACCTCACATCCAGTCTGGTGCCTCAGATTCCTCAGCTAAAGGAGGAGAACTCATAGGTTTGTGGGGCAGCATACCATGGGCTAAGACATCTCACAAGGTATGAGCTACATGGAGTCAGCAGCAAAATTGTGAGTGCTCAGAAAGCCTAGCCCAGGCACGGAGACCAGCAAGTTACCCTCGGAGAAATTATGCTTTGGGGAAACCACAGTCCCTGGGCAGGGGGAGGGCAGGGAGCAGCCAGCTGGGCCCAATGAACAGAAGGGAATGTGACCGGGAAATTGGGTCTGGAAGGGAGGCAGTGGCTAGATCACTCTGATCATTAAGTGGTGGATCTGACGCTAGTAGAGGATTCATTCCCTGGGGTTGAAAGAGATCACAGCCTCCAGGGATGAAGTTCAGGCACTGAATTCTGAACTTCAGGCGTCAGGTTCAGACATTCAAGCAAAAGGGAAAATCATTGGTGTGGGCTTTGTATGTTCAAGAAAATAGTTTGAATCTGATTCTAAGAGAAGAGGCAAACCATTGGAATGTTTGTGGTATCTTGGCTACTTCCTCTCTCAGGCTCATTTCCACATATCACATTCTGAGCTATCTTTCCAGGTGTCACATTCTCTTAGCTTCATGTTCTGTGACAATCTCCTTTCCTCTGGGCCCTCCGGTTCTTGTTCTTACCTCTTGATGGCTGTGATGAAAATGTAACTGCTCTTCGGGAAATTCCTCTCGCCCATTAAGATGCAAAGAAGGTTTTAAGCAGTGAAGTGAAGGGTTTTGCTTATACACAACTGCTTCAGTTAAATGCTAGTTATAACAAAGCCCCCATTGCTGAGCCAATCCAGTTCACTAATAAACTCTCAAACATTTGGCATGAAAAATGGAGAGACCAAGGTAGTCTTATCAGGTTATAGCCTTTGTTCAATTTGGGAAAGAAGCCTGAGAAAGCCAGGAAGTAATTAGAGCAGAGGAGAAAACAGGAATATATACTCCATGTTCTGACTGCAACTCCTTTCCAGCAAGTTAAATGAAGTTGTCGATACATAATCAAATTCTCGGATTTATATTCATGGTATGAATAATGTCTAATAGTGATGGATTTTACATCAGAGCAGTTTCAGAAACATCAAGATTAATCATGGAAAAAGAGTATCTTTCATTTAGACTCATACCAAGCAAGTCTTAGTATTTTCTATTCCATAGACAAAATTCCACCCACTTTTATGTGCATAATTTATATTTATGTATCAAGTATCTGATTTTGATGTCTGTGGTAGGCATCTTGTTTGATACTAATTTAAAAATGAATGAATATCAAAAGAAAAAGAATGCATGGTTACTTTTGGGGCTCCTAAACTGTTTTTGCAATGTAACAAATGAGAAAGAAATATGTTGTCTGTCTGATAAATAGAACTGAATTCCATATAGAACAAAAGCAGCCACTTTCCATGGGAACTTACCTTGAAGAACAGACTACAAACAAAATAGAAGTAAAAAAATCATCTTGTAAGTTCAGGGCTGGTAAAGCATTTAAATGTCTGGCCGACTCTAGCTCACATTGTGATGTATAGTTCTCTGGGTTCAGACTGTCAAACTGAGTTATTGTCATTGAAAGAAAATGGAGGATAGACTTTCAGATGGTTTCATCCAACTAGAAAGCAAAACACAGTTCAAAGAGCTTTTACCCACTGAGCTTTTCAAATAACCACTCCGTAGGATGGATATACTGCTTGTAAGGGAAGGCTCATAGGAATACCAAAAAGAAGTTGATATATTTCATTTGAAAATGAATCAGGGAGATTACATGTATCCTTTCACCTCAAAAGAGTAAACAGGTGCTGAAGCTAATGGAATCACCTTGCTCACTGGGTCACTTTAATGGGTGCTGGGAATTTAGAGTAGGTGCTTTTAAGCAGCTTTTGTCCAGTCAGCTTTCTGCATTCACCAACCAACCCGAAGTCTCCGTTCCCTTTCAGAACCAGCCAATGAGGCTGGAGTGTCTGAATGTCCAACTGCCACCTTCCGCACAGCTCAGCAAGGGGCCCTTCACTTGGCCACAGGGGCAACCAAGGAAATTTGAATAATGTCTCTGTAACATTGTATTCTCTTTTGGCTATATATCGAAGCCTGGACTTACTGTGGTGAAATGGAAATCTAAAACTTACACTGCAGTGTTCCTAAGTTTAACTTGATACACACTATACTGTTATGTATTATTCATTGGAAACCTTAAATCACCTTTCATTTTTCATATTCAGACATTTATACAATATCTAGTAGTTAAATGTTTTGAGTTGCCTCATTTTTTTATGGCATTCTAACAGAAAACTTCATTCAGAAAACCACCATTTTTGTCAATAAGGCAGTCTGTGGGATAATTTAGATATTTCCTTGTCCACTGGCATTTATAAAGCATTTGTTCTTTTACTTGGTAAATATAGAGTTGAAAGCAAAAGAAAGAGTACTGATCTTTATTATAAGAAACAAAGTGAAAACTTCACAAAAATAGAGATTGGTTGATCATCTGTCCAATAAGCCCCCTCAGTTGGTCTTCAGTTAGAAGCCAGAGGCCCAATCCTGAAAGTTCAGATTAAAATGTGAGACCTCTGAGGAATGTTAGAAATCTGTCTTCGAAAGTTGGGACTTAAAAACGTCCAAGTATTCTCCAGGATTTTATTACTTCTCAGTTCACCCCTTTTATTGGTCTCAAGTATAGAAAGTACTTGAACTAAACCTCTCCATCCTAACACATTACTAATAGAGTCTGTAGCTCCCTTCTTCTGTTTGATTCGGTTTTTCCTTTTCAACTCAGAGATATTTGTCTACGTGGATGAGCCACTGGTGCTTTGCCCACTGCTCTGGAACCACCTTCTCCTTGGTGGGAATGAGTCCCAGGTCATTTAAATTGTTCCACATATGCCATTAGAAAGAAGTTCCAAATGGACATAAAGTTAAGACTAAGAGCACAGAAAGTCTTAAGACATGAAACTCTGACTCTCTGTGGTTGAAGAGGACTGTCCCTGACTGACTCCCGGGATGAAGACATTGGAGTACTGGGTGTACAGGAGACACTTGACACAAGTGAGCCCAAGCTCTAATGACAGAGCCAGTGAGTGACTCAGACGTAGGCAAGCACTGAGTGTACTAGTGAGATTTAATCAAACACCGAGCACAGCGTTAAAGATCCATTTTCAAAACTGAGCAATTATCAAATTTAAGGCAGCTAAAGGTGTCGCTAAAATATCAGAAAACTTAACCTTTGTTTTCAGCATCTTGGATTTCTTAAGGCGGAAAAATGTGAATAAACTTCCAGTCAGCACTTGCCTTGGGGGTAGTTCCTCCAAATCTGCAGGTTAAAGATCAAAGTTAGAGCCCATTCCCCGTGCCCTCCCGCGCCGTGCCCCGTCCTCCTCCCTCCGCTCACTGCCTACAGTGGAAGTGGAAACGCGACCTCAGAAACCCGACAGAGGCACACAAACAGGAGGCGTCGCTCCCACTGAGAGGTGTCAGGACGGAAGGCGTCCGGGAGGCCGCGAGCCACAGCCACGGAGCAGACGACAGGACCCTCACTTCCGGAACAGACAGGGTCCTCACTTCCCGCAGCCCTCCAGACCGCAGCGCTGGTGATGAAGCGCTCATGCGTGGGGGCCTCCATGGCAACCACGCGCATCCCAAACAAAGGAAATTCAGGGTAGGCAGACGGCCCCCGTTAGTTTTATTCTTAGTAAGGAGTTACTGCTTGCAGTGACAAAGAATCACCGTACATCTTTGACATGGGATTAAGGAACCCCGTAACTAGCGGGTGAATTTCGTGCTAGATTAGAAGTGCAAAACAAAGCAGGGACTGAGGCAGTTGCAGGAGGATTACACCCGCACACCCTCACCTGGAGCAGTGCAGTGGGAGTCCAGCAAGTGTGGGCTCAAGCGTTACTGTATTTACCTAAATTGTATCCCCTTGCCCTCCTTCGTGGGCCATGCAACTCTGATAGCGTCACTTCCTTCAGCTTCAGTAGCTGAATAAAAAGGGCAGGACACAACTAATTGTAAGGACTAAATGAGACAGTAGATGTGGACTCCCAGCAACTACATATCACTCCGCTCTCGGAGAAGGTTAGTTTTCTTCATGCTTTCCTGACAGAACGGTTGGTTCTAAACAGCAACTCGCACTGCTTCTCCAAGAAAGATTATTAGCTGAAAACAAAGACAGGATTCATTCAAGCAACATGTGGGGCAGTTGGCAACAAGTACCGATGCACACTTTTCACAAACTTTTCCAAGATGGGCAGCGGATAACTTGTATCCAAGCGATGGTCTCTGCCTTCATGGTGTTGAAAATTACAGAGGGAAATTTAAAGAGAAGCGCTGATCCACATTAATAAAAACGCTAGCATCTTAATAGCACAAACATGGCAGGCATAGCTTTTTTGCAGCACACAGGTGCCTTAGAAACGACATTACTGCTGCAATTCTTCCCCTCTTTGGAAGAGACATAGGTTAATAGCCATGAATTGCATGCAAAGTAATAAAGATTATCCTGTTATAATACAGAGGAATAGCAACAGGCTTCTTGTATTGAAGGAATCAACAGCTTCACCCATACAAGGGGCGATTGAAAAATGCAGTGAATGCTTAAATTTTTTAATGTATTGCAGTAACAGACACGTTGCCATAATCTCCCTGAAAACACTCCCCTCTGGCCCACAACACACTATCCCATCATTCTTGCCATTTTCTGAAGCAGTTCTGGAAGTTCTCTTTTGTGAGTGTCTTTACAAATTGTGATAAAAAATACAGTGAATGCTGCTGCTGTGAGTCATCCAGTGGAAAGGCAGACTTAGAAAACTGTTATGTGTCCTCTGGCTTACTCCCCAGATCTGGCACTGCACAATTTCTAGCTCTCTCCGGAAGGCAGAGTGACCATGAAGAATGAACATTTTGAATCAGTTCGGGACATCGAGGCAGCTGTGACAATGCCTCACGTGTTCATTCGCACTAAATCCTTTCCTCGAATTCACTTGAGCTGCACCCAGGCTCCCCTCGGTGGGGCTCACCCATGGCCGTGAAGCACTGACAGCCCAGCCAGCACCACGCACGAGACTGTGCTTTCTGTCACTAAAACAGCCAATCCACTCAAAAGGAGAATAATGAGTGTTCTCACGAGATGAAACTCGTGCATCAGTGGAAATGTGCTATGAAAGTAGACTACATAATCAATATACTTAAAGAATATTACATTATCTTGTATATATTTTATTTACAATGTCAAGTAAATATAAGCTGTTGGGCTTCCTAAAAACCAGAGAAATCATGAAATTCAGTGGATTACAATAGTTTATATTTTTGTGCTGATCTCTGCCATGAAGTTTTATATTTTCTTATCAGATGACACTTATCCTTATGTTGGTAACCTCATTCTCATGATAGCAAAGCACCAAATATTAAGGTTTCATATAACTGATATTATTCCATTCAACTAATATTAAATATTAGAGACAGTCCCCAATTTGTCATTTTTTAATTTAAGAAGCACATACTTTTCATTCAAAACTGATCCTTACATTGTACACATGCAAAACTTCCAATTTGAACATTAAGAAATCCCATACAAATTTAACAAACAAATCTAAATAATAGCAATTTTCAACTTAGAAGACACTTAGTATAGCTCAAATTTTAATTTTTATTTAATTCTTGTCCATATTTTCAGATTAAAATATGACATTCTGATTCTCAGGAAATGAATTTTCATATTACTGGATCATAATCAGTCATCTTGGTGAACATAGACTGTTCATCTCCTATGTAACAGCCACTTGGAACTGCAAAGCTCAAGAGGCAGCAGCATAAACAGGCTTTCCTTGCCATAGAATTCCCAGTATCACCTATCACAGATATAGCAGGAAGGAGCAAAGCAAAGCAAAAAGAAAATACATTTTGCGGGCAAAGTTTTATGAAGAAAATAAGCAGGGAAATGGAAAAGAAACTGAGTCTTTATATGTGCGGAAAGAAATCAAAAAGCCGGGGAAGACACTGGAAGTGGAATGTAAAGGAAGAAACAATGAAGGGCCAGCGAGGTGAAGATGCGGGAGCCGACGTGACGTCTCCAGACCCCATGTGGACAAGAGGCCCCCATGGCTGAGTGGGGGCTGCAGACACCCAGGCAGGCCAAGCTGAGGCCCTGGCCAGGGAGCCGGTGCTGGGGCTGCTGGGCGGGTGGGCGCGCGGGCTCTGGACAGAGGCTGTGGTGGCTCCCGGGGCCTGTGTGTTCCTAACTGCACCTCTGGTTGGAGGAGCTGCCGGGACTGGGGCCTCACTGACCACTACCCTCTGCCCTTGCTGCAAACTTGCCAAATAAACCACTCTGAGGATCTCACATATGACCTATAAATGTGGGTGTCCATGCCGTCAAATTACCACAAATCGTAATGGAGTGAATTAAACTAACACTTCCTGATTTCACGTGTTGACTAAACAGTAGCACCCCCACTAAACCTCTTCAAGTTAACCACACTTGGAGTCTCTTTGTCCTTTGGCCTAGAATGACAATATGCATCAGACCAAGAGGTATCCTAGCAACAAAATGATAAGCGCTGTCTTTGCAGGAAGCCATAACCTTCACTTTCTCACACTCGGAGGGGAGGGAAATGCTGCTGCTCTGAGAGAAATTAATTTTTTTCACAAGAAAGCTGATGGAATTTCTGGATTCACTCATTGGACATGTATCTGTTAAATGCCTACTAACTGCTACACATCAGAATGCTCGTGAAGGATTCAAGGTCAGTATATCAGGTCTGGATCCCATATTCAACAGATTATTTGTTGAATTAATGTACAACTCTAATCTATAAATTCTTATACAATTGACAGTCAAGTTTCAACTGAAAATATATTGAAGATGAGTGTCTACGTTAAAATTCTCCAGAAAAAGAGCCAGTGAGATGCTTATATACAGAGGTTTATTATTTATTTTGTTTGTTTGTTTGTTTTACTAGTCTCTGTTTATAGTGTATGATGCCTATCTTCCTTGTGTCCTGTTGGTGCATGTCCATAACTCATTTCTTTTTCATCCCTTCCCCTCCTTGCATCTCTTTCTTATTTAATTGGTACATTTAAGATGTACATAATGATCACGTTCATCACAGGGAATTTGTACCTGTAAATGATATGTCTTGATTCTTCTTCCCCCCGTTTCCCTTCCCTTCAACCCCTCTTCCACCCCTTATTTACAAAAGCTTTGTTTTTATTCTTTCCTTCTATTGTCTTTTATCCTTTTCTCTTCCTTCTTTTCCTCCTCTCCCCTCCCTGTTCCCCTTCCCATTTGAACATTTTCTTCCCATTTCCCAATATCTATTATATATTTTGGTCCTCAATTTACACTTTTGGTTTCTTACACTAGAGAAACAATATGATATTTACACATGTGTGTCCGATTTATTTCACTTAAGAGTATGGTCCCAAGGTGCATCCATTTACCTAGAAATGTTTCAAGTGTATCCTTCTTTATGGCTGAGTAGTGCTCCATTATATAAAAAACACATCTTCTTTATCCATTCATCTCTTTATGGGCACTTGGGCTGTTTCCAATATTTAGCTAGAACAAATTGTGCTGCTATAAACATGGGTGTGCACGGATAGCTGTGGTATGATGCTTTTAATTCTTTTGGGAAAATACCAATAGAGGAATAGCTGGGTTAAATGGAACCTCTAGATTTAGTTTTTTGAGGAATATCCACACTGATTTCCACAGTGGTTGCACCAGTCTACACTCCCATCAACAGTGGAGGGTTCCTTTTTCCCCACAGCCCCACCAGCATTTGTCAGCATCACACTAAACTGTTAAAAACTGAAAACTTTCGCTCTAAAATCAGGAACAAGACAAGAATGTCCCCTATCACCACTCTTATTCAATATAGTCCTGGAAACATTAGCCAGAGCAATTAGAAAAGAGAAAGAAATGAAAGGAATAAAGATAGGAAAGGAAGAAGTTAAATTATCATTATTTATGGATGACATGATATTCTACATAGAAAGCTCCAAAAACTCCACAAAAAACCTTCTAGATTTAATAACTAATTTCAGCCACTTAGCTGATTACAATGTCAAAACTCAAAAATCAATAGCCTTCCTGTACACAAATAACAAACTCACTGAGAGAGAAAGTAGGGAAACAAACTCTTTCACAATAGCATAGAAAAAAAAAAAGAAACACATAGGAATCAATTAATGAAAGAAGTAAAAGACCTTTACAATGAAAACTACAGCACTCTGATAAAAGAAATTGAAGAGGATGTCAGAACATGGGAAGACATCCCTTGTTCTTGGATACGAAGAACCAGTACAGTGAAAATGGCCATACTCCCAAGATTGTTATACAAATTTAATGCAATCCCAATGAAAATACCTACAGCATCCCTCAAAGAATGAGAGAAAATAATTTTAAAATTCTTTTGGAACCAGAAGAGACCTAGAATACCAAAAGCAATTCTAGGCAACAGAGACATGATGGGGGCATCACAATCCCCAACTTGAAACTATACTACAAAGCCACTGTGATAAAAACAGCATGGTACTGGCAAAGAAACAGACCTGAGGATAAGTGGAACAGATTAGAAGATGCAGAAACAACTCCAGACACTCAGCCACCTCATCTTTGACAAAGGAGCCAAACACCCTCACTGGAGGAAAGATAGCCTCTTTAATAAATGGTGCTGGAAAAACTGGCCTTCTACATGCCAAAGACTAAAACTGTACCTCTCTCACCATGCACTAAACTAAAGTAAAAATGGATCAAAGACCTACGTATTAAGACAGAAATCTACTGGAAGAGAGAATAGGTAGAACTCTTGAAGATATAGATGTAGGCAAAGACTTTATGAACAAACCCCTGATCACACTGGAAATAATACAATGAATCAACAAATGGAATCTCATCTTCTTAAAAAGCTTTTGCACAGAAAAAAGAAATCACTAAAGAGTGAAGAGACAACCCACAGTGTGGAAAAATTTTTGCCAGCAGTTCCGCAGACAAAAGACTAACATCTATAACATATAAAGCACTCAAAAAAATCAGAGCCCCCAAATTTAAGACCCAATCCAAAAATGGGCATCTGAAATGAACAAACATTTCTCAGACGAAGAAGTAGAAACAGTAAATAAAAATATGAAAAAATGTTCAACATCACTGGTCGTTAGAGAGATGCAGATGAAAACACACTGAGATTCCACCTCACTCCAGAAAGAATGGCTGCTATTGCGAAGTCAACCAATTGGAAAGAGATTTATTGGAAGGAATTCAAGGGTGCAGTTCGGGAGCCAGCCAGTCCCAGACCACAGGCAGGGCCAGTCAGCGCGATGGAGCTGATGACTTAGCGGCAGGTTGCACCTGAAACCTGGAAACCAGGGCAGCTGACGAGTAGTTTGAGGCCAGTCGGGGGAGGCAGGAAAACCAGATGTGTCCACTTGAACCTGAAGGCAGGAAGAACCCCACTGTCCCCACTGGAAGCAGGCAGGCAGGGAGAGTTCTCTCGGTCAGACTTGTCTTCCTCAGGCCTCCGACCGACGGACGATCCTAAGGAGGCCGAGGGAAGGAGGCGGGCTGCGCAGGGACCTCCCTGTTCCCCTCTGTCGCCGACCTGTGGGCGTTCCGCAGTGCGGAAGGGCAGAGCTGTGGGCAGAAAGCCGCCTCCCTCCACGCACAGCTGCGGCGCCACTGGGTATTTGCTTCCGTGCCTCTGCGTGTCCGTGCGTGTAACTGTGTGCTGTGTAGCAGGCAGGGTGCTGAGGAACACAGGTCGAAAAGGAAAGCAAAATGTCCAGGCAAAAGCAAAAATCAGTTTCCTTCCCTTGCTGGCTGCTGCTTCTGGGAGACAGCGCTGCCCTTCCAGGCGACTCACAGACAAGGCTGTGAGCAAAAGACTAATGCCCACCGCGAGGAGTCACGGTTCCTCTTCTGCCTGCAGGGACACCGAAGTCTTCCCAGAAATGAGGTTCTACCCAGTTATTTCTCCATGTCTTCGAAAGAGAGCTTTCCCGTGGCTCATTCATTATCAGAAATATTCGGTTTCCTCCACACCATCATCATCACACAGAACAGAAAGTCACCTGAGATACCCAGGTGCTCGGAGAGCAGAATTCCCAACGGATGGGCTTTGCTCTACCTGCGAAGACATCGGTGTGTCCCTGGACTTGCTAATTGTCCTCCTTGGGCGCAATTCCTGCAATTGCAGAGTGGAAGTTTGGATAAGAGGATCACGACGGAATCTTCTAGTTTTAATTTTGTATCCATGATTTTCTCTTGACTTTAATACTAGATTCCCGCCCCACCTGCCTTGCTTTAAAGGTACCATGCTGCCCTCATGTGGTCACACGTGGAGTGGCCCACAAATGTTTGCTCCAACCTTTAAATATGTTTGGTTTTGTTTGAAGGAGTAAGTGAAAGCCCACACTTGAAGATAAAATTTCACACAGAGTCGCTAACCAAATCAGATCCATTGGAAGCACCTATGCACAAAACGTTCCAAGCATTTACCGATCCGTAGAGATTCAATGTTGCTCTCTATGGCAAGGACTTCAAATTTATGGGCATTATCTGTGTGCTAGGCATTACAGAGTATTTACATATTTCATCTCATTTGGTTCTTTTTTAATCTATCTTTTTTTAGATGAGGAAATTACAGTGCAGTAGGTCAATGTGCCAAGAAGTCAGGATCACTATGAGACACGGCCAGCTTCAAATTCAAGTTGTGAGACTCAGTGGCAAAGATGGTGCTGCTGTCCCTCAGGCAGCCGTGCTGGCCCCTCGAGGCCCCGTTCTCTCCTGTGCTCTGTTTCTGGAGACATTTATAAGGAAAGCGGCATCAAGTGCTTGGAAATGTGACAAGAAGCGATGTGTGAAAGCTATTTTAAGACAACGCTTCATTGAAAATGGGCGCTCAGAGACTGGACACATTTTAATTTTAACTTGAACAATATTTCCATCTGGTACCGAGTCTTCGTTACCAGTCATGACGTGGCCTGATAATGAGAGAAAATACCTTGTGCCGCCAGTGCGTAACCGTTGTGCAGCAGTTCAGACTTTGCCACTTTGTCAGAGTGTGGCAGCATCGGTTCCGCGTTGCATGTTCGCGGGCTCAGTGCTGGGGGAGGCGCCCAGGGCCTGGGGAGGCCAAGCAAGCCAGGTGCTTCTGAACTACTCCCCAGCGCCTCTATTTGAAATTGGGTAATCAAGGAGAAGTTTTTAAACTTTTGTATCAATAGGGGATGACTATGAAACAGGTGAGCAGTAGGTGCGTTTTAATTCACACAGAAATTACAAAGTTAATTTTGGTTTTGAAAGCAAGAAGAGATTCTCCACTCCAAGAGGGGAAAAGCCATGAAAGACAAGAGTGGGGGTCGCGCTGCCGTTCCGCATTCCCTCTCCCCAAATGCCCTGGCACACACTGTCTTCCGGTGCTGAGGTGCCTCCCTTTTCTACTCCAAACCCCAAACCTTACCCTCCAAATGCCTTCAACTGTGGAAATGCAGTCAGAAGCAAGATCCTGTTTGCTGAGTCGGTGAGGGTATCGGACGGGCCGTTTCCACTGTCAGCCGGGCTGGCGTGTGGAGTCCCTGTGTCTGGGGGTCGTGGGCCCCTGACCTTGGGCACCACGTCCGGTCCCCGGCCCTCCCTCTCCAGATCCCCCTGCTCACCCCCTTCTGGCTGCTGTGCATTGAGCAGCTTTACTCAGCCGCACCCCCTTCTTTAGCATTTGTTTATTAGTGGCCCACGTTTGCAGTGCATGCACTTTACAGTCATCTTAGGCACAAATATATATATGTATGTGTATGTATTACAGCTTGCTTTTTCTTTGGAGCCAGCCCACTATGGACCAAAACCTCAGAAACTGACCTGAAATAAACCCCTCCTCTTTTAAGATAGGGATGTCAGACCTTTTGTCTTGGCAATGCAGATTACAGCTGGATGGGAATTACAGTATTTATGAAACCTAGGCAAGTGAAGGTCCTTAGGAAATTACCCGAGTTCCCGGGTATGAATGACAGCTTGGTTGGCATTAGCAAAGAAGGCCATTAAGAAGAAAGAAAAGGAAGCCTTACTCTCTTCAGACATGAAATTATTGTTACCAGGACTTAAAGTGAAGACAGTAAATCTAAGGTCAGTTCTGAATCCTGCCTCAAAAGGAAACTTCACAACCCAATGATAACAACTACGACAATGAGCCACCTCCTGTGATGCAAGAACTTTTCGCTCCTTATTTCTAACCACATAAAACACCAGAACTAGACATTATTATTTCTCATTTCTATACAATGTGACTAAGTCTGAAAATGACAAATAACTACCCTAAGGTCATGAAGCCCATGACAAGTAGCAAACCTACGTTTGTACCCATCCAGGAACACAGTGTGTTTCTCCCTGTGTCATTGGCTTTGCCTGGAGTCTCGGCCCAAGCGTTACCTTTGCAGGGCACACATGTGACACTGAAAACGGTGACCAAATGAAAAGCCCTTAAACCATGCAGTTTCCTAAGCCAAGGAAACGAAATCGCTCTGCAGGCGGGGCTGGTGACGCACACCTGTGCTCCCCGCACTCCAGAGGCCAAGGAGGAGGACAGATACCAGAAGGCCACAGGGACACTCAGCGAGCTCACCCTTGCCTGGACTGTATGGCAAACCCTGTCGCACACACGTGCAAAATCATCCCAGTGCTAACCACCTCTGTGATGTCTACCAGAGCTACCGGATTTTCTATAATTTTAAAAATAGGGTACAAAACCTGGGCATGGGGGTGCACCCCTGGAATTCCAGCAAGAGGCTGAGGCGGGAGGATTGTGGTGAGTTCAAGGCCAGCCTGAGCCACCTATCCAGACCCTGTCTCAAAAGAAAGAAATTGGTAAATAAACAAGTTACAGATTACAGACTAAGGTTAGGGGCCACTCTCAGATGAGTTCCTTCTCAGGTGATTTTTCCACATCTGTCCTCTGTCTGTGAGCCTCCTTCCTACATGTCTGCTTGGGGATAAGGTGACAACTGCACAGGCAATAGAGGTCAAAAGGCATGTGGTTCTGGCCAGCTCCACCTGACCTGAAGAGAACGGAGAGCTATGCAAGCAGGAAGTAGCTTTAGTCATTAGCAGCTAAGCACATTAAAATATACCGGAAGTATTTTCTTAGACCAAGAAAATGCCAATCGCTTGCTACTTAAAATTACTGCACAAACGAGGAAGAAAGTTTCAGGCTCCCACAATAAATAACAGTCATGCAAAACCATATTGCTCTTGACTGCCAACCCAGATTTTTCAGAGCTGCTCAGGCCTGTGGGGTGCTGTGACACAGGAGGAGAGAAGCGACATTGTTTGTTGCAGAGGTTAATAATGACTCTAAGATAAACCCCTTAGTGCTCTGTGTGAGCAGCAGAGCCAAAGCGTTCTTCTACTCCCATTTATTCAGATGTCAGCAGAACAGAAACATGGAAACGGGCTGAGGTTTCCATGGAAACCCTTCCTGGTTTCAGGTGCTTCCTGGGGCTTTGTGTTCAGCATTCAGAGAAGAGGAAACCTGTGGCCTCATCCTTCTCCGCGGGCTAGGGCAGGGCCTCCTTCTCCTCCATCTTCTTGTACTTCTGTCTGACCCCCAGAGCCTGCAGCTGGGACACTGAGGAGAGTCCCCTCTGGGGCTTCTTGACAAATCTCACCCCTTACACCTAGGAGATCGGTCAGCATTTCTTCTCTTTTGGCCAGAAATGGAGTTTGACTATGTCTTATGCAGAAACTTAAGTACTATATACATGTAGACTATGTAGAAGATTTAATATCTAGAATATGTAACTGAGGGGGCATATTTTCTGGTTCAGAATTTGCATCATCCTCCTGGAACGTCGGTGACAGAAGGGACTAAGTGTAACTGAGATAACTGTGGGAACCCAATTAACTACAACAGCAAAAACAATAAAAGCAAAACTTTCAGAGGCAGAAGCCAAGATTAAAGATAATCATATCTTTCAACCCAAACTCTAGGCAATTAGATGCCTGGAAGAATAATATTTCTTCCCCTAAAAAAGGGGAAAAAATTAAAAAACAAAAACCAAAAAAAGCCCCACAAAAAACCCACACAGCTCAACTCAGGGGAAATACACATGCATTATTGAACGGCATGCTTTCCCCAAAGCTATATGAAAACACAGGAAGCTGCTACTGCACTACGAAGTTTGATTAAAGAAAACCAACAAAATTTAAAAATTATAGTAAGAAGCAGCACTGTAGCTGTGAAGCACCTGACCTGGCGTGAGCTCTGAGCTCTGAGGATGGACCAACCAGTAAGCGTCTCACCGCGGCCCCTTGCTGCTAAGGGCCTCTCCTAAGTTCCCTAACTGTTGTGGTACATGGGTCAGCTTCCTGCTGCACAAAGGAGAGTGGGAAATCCTGCCCTGCAGGATCCTTGTAAGAGTTAGAGATCACGGACACCCTTCCTTCTCATCAGCAGCTCCATCCTCTGAAACCCTGCGGCTCAGTCTCAGGTTGTGCAGGGATGCAAAATCCCTCAAATCCCCCAAACACCCACCGTACAACTAGTCTCTTACAAATGAGTATCCATTCAGTTCCCCCCAATAAGCTCTGCATCTTCCTCGCTTATGTTTCAGATCATTTGACGACCTGAAGCTGATGACATGGTTATGGTGGCTCCTGCGACTTGGGAGCTCACTGAGTGGAAGGATCAATGTGTGCTTGAGCAGCGGGGCTTTCTGAGGTCCATTCAGAGTGACAAGGAGCCAGGGGGATGCAGCACAGAGTGGATGGATTGAGAAGCAGAGGCCCCAGTTACACCTGCATAACTAACCCTGTGCTGTCACTGCCCCGCTGCCCTCCGAAGAGACCATGCTTCTGCAGGCTTTGTCCAAGCACACACTGGGGAGGCCCAGCCAAGGCAGAGCAGGTGGGGCTGGAGGCCACCCCGTCTGTACCACTTCAGTGTGGGCCACAGCCCTGAGCCAGTGCTCCCTCCAGTCTTCTAACAGAGGAAAAAAGTCAAATAATGGAGGCCCAGGAAATCTCCGTGGCCTGACCTTCAGTAACAATTTCTTTTTATTCTTTCCCCATTAAGTTTATTGGTACATTTTAGGTATAAAATACAGTTGCATTCATCATTGGGATCTTGTACCTTTACATGAGGCTCTTGGTTCTTATTTTTTTCGCCTTCCCCTGCCCTCCCTTCACCCCTCCACCCTTCCCTATTTACAGAGACTTTGTTTCCATTTTTTTCCTTTTCTCATAATTTTTCTTTTCTCTTCTTTCCTTTTCCCTACTCCTTCCACTTCCCCTACTCCTTCAGACCTTTTCTTCCTATTTTACAATATCAATTATACATTTTTAAAATTACAATATCAAGATCTAGAAGATATTACCACAGATTTTACAGAATTTAAAAGGATATAGAAAGCATATTACAAAAATCTTTTTTGAAATAGATTTGGCAACTTCTAAGAAGTACCTTGGAAGACAAATTAATGAAACTAATTCTGGAGGAAATACAAAATTTGAATAGCACCTGTTAAAGAAAGTATATTCCTAGCTTGAAAACCTACCTGTATGACAACAGCAGACTCATATACATTTTAACTGATAAATTATATCAAACAATTAAAGCAAAAAAAAGGAAGGAACACTTACTTCTCCCCTCATTTTAGGAAATCAACATTGTGCTAATCCTAAAACTGGATAAAGATAATAGAAGAAAAATGTATGAACATAGATAGAAATTTGTTTAACAAAACAAACTATTAGAAGTCAGATCTGGCAGGATGTAGAAAGTGGTTTTGTTATAGGGATGGCAGTGTTGGTTCAGCACTGGAAGATCCATCCCCAAAAGTCATCATTTTCACAGAGGAAAGGAAAAAGCCATATGATCCTGTCACTAGTTGGAGAAAAAGTATTGGACTAAATTCTACAGCTGTCCATGGTAAAAGCTATCAGGAGACTAGAAGTAGAATAGAAACTTCTCAACTGATTAAAGACATGTACTCCATACTTCCAGCGAGAATGCCTTATATGAATGGAGAAGATACAATGCTTTCTCCTTAAGGTGGGGAACAAGGGCACATATGCTTACCCTTTATCTGTCCATTAAACTTTGAAACCTAGTCCCCACCAAAATAGTCTGGCAATAAAACGACACAACTAGGATAGGATTGGCATGGCAGAAGCAAAATCTTTATATGTAGATGAAATGATCATCTACAGAGAAAATACTAAGAAATCTCTAGGAGCTCCTAGAACTTGTACTTGAATTTTGCAGGATTAGAAAACACAAGGTATATGTAAAAATTCAGGTCTGTGTGTACTTGCTATAAATGAAGAACTGGATATTGAAATTTAAACGTTATGTAGGAGTACAAAGGACCTAGAAAAGTAAAAAGAAAAAAAAACAGTGTTGGAAGACGTTTAGTACCTAATTTTAAGACTTCCTCTAAAGCTACAGTAATCAAGGCAGTGTTGGGGTAAGGAAAGACATATAGATCATTGGAATAAAACAGAGAATCTAGAAATAGAACCACACGTATATGGTCCACTGAGTTTTGAAAGATTATTTAACATTAACATTTTATAGAACATAAGGCCGGGGATTTAGCTCAGTGGTTTCGCGGCCTGCTGCGCAAGCACAGGGACCCGAGTTCGATCCCAGGTGCCAAAAACAAACAAACAAACAAACAAAAACATTTCATAGAACATAAACTCAATTCAAGACCAAAGAAAAAGATAGTGTTTTCAACAAATGGTACTAGAACACCTGGTATCTGTATGTAAAAGATTAACCTCAACCCTTTATTTCCATACATAAAAATAACTTGAAAGGATCTATGAACCTAAATATGAAAGACTAAAACTAAAACTTTAAGAATAAATTATAAGGGAAAATGTTTATGAATTAGGGTAGCCAAGAATCTCCTAGGATACAAAAAACATGATGTATAAAAGAAAAAAATTGTTAATGAGATTCCATCAAAATTAGAACTATAAATGACATTAAGAAAATGAAAAGTAGTCCTTAAACAGACCATATTTACAATACATATAACCTATGACCAGAATATATAAAGAACTCTTACAGCTCATTAATAGACAACCCAATTTAAAAGTAGACACAAGAAGATGATAAATAGCCAGTACAGCACAAGGAAAGGTGTGCAACACTAGAATCAGAAAAATACTAATCATGAGCAATAACAAGATTGAATTATACACTCATTAGGGAGATGAAGTTAAAAGTTTTAAAAGAACAAATGTCATCTTAGGTGCGAACCAGTTAGAACTTTCTAGCACTGCTAATGTGAATGTAAAATGATAAAACCATTTTGGAAAACAATATAGAAATTTCTTGTATTACTGTTAAGAACCAACAGTCCTGTTCTTAAGTTTTTACTTGAGAGGAATGAAAACACATGTTCACAATAGATTTGTACATACAAGTTGACTATCCCTTTTCTGAAATTCTTGGGATCAGAGAATGGCTACTCCTGCATTTTTTCGGGTTCCTGTAACATGGAGTATTGTTTTCCATCCTTTAACTTTCAGACTGTAAGTTTCTTTTTGAATTAAATGTGTTTCTTGTATGCAGCATATTGTTGGAACTTGCTTCTTGATCCATTCTGCCAGTCTATTTCTTTTGATTGAGACCATGAACATTGATGGTTATAACTCATACACATTGACTTATCCTTGTCATGACTTTTTCTGTTTGTTGGATTCTCCCCCTTTGCATTTAATTTGTCATGCCCAATGGATTCATTCTATTGGGCTTCCTGGGGTTGTGATCCTCATTGTCTTTTCCTAGGGTATTGTCTAAAATTTTTTGGAGTGCCGGTTTGGTATTCATGAAGTTCCTAAGGTGCTCTTTGTCACGAAGGTATCTTATTTTCCATCAATTTTGAAAGATAGTTTTGCAGGGTACATCAATCTGGGTTGGAGGTTGTTTTCTTTTAGGGCTTAAAATACATCACTCTGAGCTCTTCTTGTCTTGAGAGTTTGCATTGAGAAGTCCACTGTCATTCTGATGGGCTTTCTTTTGTATATGATTTGTTTCTTTTCTCTAACTGCTTGTAGAACTTTGTTCTTCTGTTGGGCTTTTGGAATCTTGTCAATTATATGCCTATGTGTAGATTTTTTTTGATCAAGGGTAGTTGGAGTCCTATATCTGTATGTCAAGTTCTTTTCCCCTGCTTCGGAAGTTTTCTGCCATCACTCTGTGAGTGAGTTTTTTTATGTCATCTGCCCTCTCTCCTGCTTCTTCATTGACTCCATTCAGTCTTATGTTATTCTTCTTTGCATCATCTAACAGCTGCTGGATTGATTTCTCGTGTTCCCTTACTATTTTAAAGCAAGTTTTCTTTTCCTGGTCACTAATTGCAATCTTATCTTCTATATCTGAAATTCTGTCTTCACATTGGCTCATTCTGTTTCATAGGCTTTCAATGGAGTTTTTAATCTCCTAGAAATCTGTTTGCATCTGTTTTATGGATTCCATTTGTTTCCTATGTTGGAATTCCATCATGTTCCTCAGCTCCTCTATTTTTTCATCTGTGTCCTCTCTAGATTTATTAATCATGTCTTGCACCATGAGCAAAATCTTTGCTGTTATCTGAGTAATTATTTCTGATTTCATTTTTTCCAGATCCTCTTTTGTTGCCAGTTCAGGGAGTCGAGGTGGTTGAGTATCAGAGTGTTCCTCCTTGTTTTCCTTTGGGTTTGCTGTAGGCATCTGGAAGTCTGGTTTTCAGACTTGTTTACGTGTCTTCCCATTTTGAAGGGGGGGGGTGCTGCTGGCACCTGGGTGACTCACCTCTTCTGTGCTGGCAGGGGTGGTACAGCGGCCCAGAAGCCTCCTCTTGTGCACTGGGAGTGGCTCACCTCCTCCTTCAGTGACATTTTCCACTCAAACCCTCCTCGAGGCTCCTAAATACCCAGGGCATCTCACTCGTGTGATCTAATCAGAGTGGATTCTGGGCCACGCATGCTCAGAGCCCCTGGTGACTCAGCATCCTGCCACTCATTCCTGTCTGTCTCACCTGGAAGTCCAGAGGGAAGCCCCTGGGCTGGGGTGTGCAGCCTTGAAAATCTGGAAGCCTGATTTATCTGTGTGCTGTGCTCTTTACTTCCCTGCGTCGCGGCACCACTTGTGGGCTGGTGCCACGTTGGTCGGCACAGACTCCCTGAGCACATCTTCCTGTGATCGTCAGTGATTGTGGCTGCCTGTCTTCTGCACAGGGTGCACATCTGCAAGGCTGTGCTCATCCTAACCCAGAGCCTGGACCCGTCTCAGGGCCTCACTGCTGCCCACACAGCTGGAAACCAAACCTTCCAGCTCTGAGAAATCTTCAGGAAACTGCGGCCACATTCAACAGCTTGTGTGCTCATAGGGGAGACTTGAGCCAGCACTGAGCTTTCTCAGACACCCTTCCCATAGAACCAGGTCACTTAAAAATCAGTATTTGAAACCCACTGAATTCTGGACTTAGGTTTTTATGCAACAATGGATAACTAATACAAGGCTGAAGAAAGCACCACGCACCGTCTGGCAATAACTGACATTTTCCATCCTCCTACAAGGTATCACATACTACAGATTTTGTCACTTCTACTTCTCCAGGTTAAAGCCTTTCAACCCACTTAGAAGTTGTTTTGTTTACCTTTAATAGATCATTTTAATCTCCCTCTTAAATGACCTAAGGCTGCACTGTGTGTTTCTCCCCGTACCATCCACACCCACTCCTTCTCTTTCCGGAACAGGCCGAACATACTTCCTATGCCGTGACTATTCCTCGAGCTCAGCTTCTCTGCCCAGAGACCTGAATACCCAGTGGCTCACCCTCCTCCACCTTCTTTTTCTCAGATACTGGGGATCAAGCCCAGGGCCTTCGCATTCTCTCCCCAGGCTTTTTCATTTTTTAATTTCGAGACTGGGTTTTCCTAAGTTGCTAAGTTGCCCAGGCTGGCCTAGAACTTGAGATCCTTCTGCCTTGGCCTCCTCAATCCCCACGTGGGGTTACAGGTGTGTGCTACCAAACCTAGCTTTCTCCTCCTTAGGTCTTTGCTCTAAGTCTCCTCATTAGGAAGGATTTTCTTTGAATGGCAACACCCCCACTCCTGACTGTCATTCTGTTTTATTGCCCCTTAAAATTCCCAATAACCACCACATGGCTTCTCCCTGGAAGGCAGCTCCATAAGGGCAGAGATCTTTCTCTTAGCAGTGCCTGACACTTAGTAAGTGCTCAGTAAACATTTACAGGTGCAACCTTCTCAAGTAAGCTTGTTTCAAATGGAATTTATTTTACAATATCAATTCTCCCAGGAAAGAATGACTGCATTCATTTGAATTTCCTAATTCAGAGGACTGTCAATGTGGGATCTATGGGCTCAGTTTTTATAAACAATAGGATCTGTATGGGCTCGAGTGAGTTGTAAGAAAAGGGCAGGAGCAGAAGAGCTGTGAGTTCAGTGTGAACATTGATCTTCGGACTTACCCTCTAATTGAATATTTATCACTACGTCTTCCAAGAGCAGCATACCTTACCACTCATCAGGGATGTAAACAAGCCAACTCCCGTGCCTTTGCTATTGCTACCCACAGCAGGTGTACATGCTTTTTATTACCCGTTCTGCGACCAGAGAATCCTGTCACTCAGCCTGTGTGGCAAAAGCTAAAGATACACTGCACATGTTGGTCTTAAAGACCCAAAGCCACTGCACCAACGGTCGGCGAGCGTGGAAGCCTTGTCCAAAGTAGATGATCAGATAGTCCTAAGTGGGGAGGCCCGGGAGGACCAGCTTCGTGTCTGTGCGACCGTGCAGGAGCAGGTGCCCAAGGGGCCTGGCGTTGGTGAACGTTCTCTGTCCTCTTAAATCTTTCAATCCTCCCCAAACAAGGGCTCTCTACTTTGGTCTTGCACCTGGGGCCGGAGGGGACAACACTGCTCCCCAATGGCCACCCCTGTGTAGGCTGTCGGCTCAGAGCTGTAAGCAGAGCTTTCCGAGACTGTTGGCCCAGCTGTATCAGCCAGCTTTCTGCCTCTGTAGCAAAACACCCGAGACAATTAATTCACTAAGAAGAATGGTTTATTTGGCTCCAACCCTGGGCCGCCGCATTCCCTTGGACCTTTGGCGGCAGGGGTGTGCAGCAGAGCGAAGCATAAGCAGCCTGGCTGGCTCGGGAGAGAGAGGCCCAGTCCCCCGCCTCCCACTGTCCCCGACCGGAGACTGCAGACAGACGACAGACGGACGCACGTGTGAGTCACCGAGCCCTAGGCCAGGGCCTCCAGTCCAGGACAAATCCCTAACCTGCGGTGTGGCGGGAACACGCCCACTCATCTGCAGCTTTGCTTTTGCTGTCTCCACCCCAGCATGGGTGAATGACGTGACCCGGTTGGAAAAGAGAAAAAGTAATAAATATAATGAATAATGATAAAATCATGTAACAGTGAAACCCAGGAGAAGGGAGCGTGAGGCTGGCTATGAAGAGCCGAGCAGGAAGGCGGCAAAGTGAGCGGTGCTTTCCTGGCGGCCTCCGCGCCAGGCCCCTGCAGCTGCTGGGCCGCACCCCGCAGAGCAGGAGTGGAGCCCCGCCCCGCAGCCTCCTCCGCAGCACGGCGGCCCCAGCTCGGGTGGGGGGCGCGTGTGCACACGCGTGTGGGCGCTTGCACGGGGCGGGGAGCGAAACCGCGAGGCCCCACCGCCCGTTCTCCAGGGAACGGAAGCAAAGCAGGGCCCAGTTCTGCAGGACAAGAGCGCCCTCTGGCCCGGCGGCGTACGTCGGGGTCCGGCCTCGGCTGCTCGCCAGCGGGTGCAAAGCGAAACCGGAAACCCGAGCGCGCAGGCTCGCGCGGAAACTCCGGGTGGCCCGGCGGAGAGCGGGAGAGGGCCGCGGGCCGCGGAGGGAGGGCGCGGCAGGATGCAGAGGAGCGCGCGCTGGCGCTGGCTCTGGCTGCTGTGCTGCTGCCTGGGCCGCAGCGACGCTGACGCCCCGGCCCGCGAGTCGCGGGCCGCCGCCTTCCGGGTACGCTAGGGGCCCCCCGGGGACTGCAGGCCTCGGGCGGGGCAGGCGTCTGGTTTCCTTCTGGGACTCAGAGGGGCCATGCACAGCAGTGCTTCCAGCGGACCGGCAGGAAGAGGGACTTCAACACCGCGAGGGCGAGGGCTAGGCTCGGGCTAATTACCGGAGGAGACTCGCTCCTCCGAGGCGGCCCGGCCCGGCCCCACCTGCAGGCCCCGCCCCACAGCCGGCTCGGGCTCGGGGCTCGGGCTGGGGTGTCAGCCGCCCTGACCCCGTCCCTGCCCAGGACAGCATGTGTGCTTCTGTCTGGCACGCGTCCTCAGCTCTCGCTTTCACCCCCAAAACACGCCGGTCCTGATGGTGCAGACCTGTGACCCCGATATCCGGGGACGCTGAGGCAGGAGGGTTGCGTGTTCCAACCCAGCCTGGGCAGTTTAGAGAGACTTTGTGTCAGATTTTGTTAAAAGGCTGGGGGTGTAAGGATGTAGCTCACTGCAAAGGCCCTGAGTTCAATTCCTAATGCACTAAGAAAGAGGAAAAAAGGAAAGACAGAAGAGAAGGGAGGAGAGAGGAGACACTCCTGCAGGCTGCTGGCCGTGCGCCTGTCCTGAGCCTGGCTGCGCTCTCTCCCTGTATTGAGAAAGTGTTCATCGGCCGAATAAACTCCCGGCTGTGCCCTCCAGGAAAATCGTATGTCAGGACTGGAGGCCAGACAAGCCAGCCACGGATACATTCTAATACAGGTCAATTATGCAAGTGTTAGAGATGACAAAACGTGACATCTGTGCCAAGATATGTAAATAATGCAATAGAAAGTGCATGGCTGCTCGTGCTGGTCCTCGGAAGTGGTGATATCCAGGCGGCCAGGGGCTTCCAGGCTCAGCTCCTCCCGTTCGGGGGAGACACGGGCTCCAGACTGGAGATGGGAGCTCGGAAGCGAGGACAGCGCTGCACGATCTCGGTATGTTGTGTACAACCTGGGTAGAGGAAGACTGGGGAAGTCGTGAGAGCAGTTGCTGCCGGTCGGTGGGAGTCTGTCTGGCGCAGGGAACTCCCAGAAGAGGGGCGTCCGGGCTGCAAGCCTGGTGGCTGGAAGACAGGGACGCCCGGTGGTGCGTGTCCAGGGGCTGTGGACCCGGGCAGGACGGGGAGGACCTTGCTTCCTGGATTTACCGGAAGCTTTTGGAAGGATTCTTCTGGCCTCATGGGAAAGACTGAAGTGTTTGATTATTAAAACTCATGCGTAACTCTGGAAAGCTTTATTTTTACAAAAATATGTTAACTTACGAGTTGGTTGATTGAGACTCTGCTGTTTACTTAACTGGTGAATTGTGTATAAAACAGAGAAAATCTCTTTGCTGCGTAATGGAGTCCATTTTTTAAAAGTTTCAAAAGTGAAATAGAGTACCAGGACGGCCCGTGGAGTTAGGGAGCACCCGAGAATTACAGCGCGGAAGAGCAGGCAGACCCTGGCCAAGAGGGGTGGTTTTGTTGTCTTTCAGAGGAGCAGCAAATAGGTCTTACCTATTGCAAACTGGTTATCAACCATGTCTGCCTGCAGCGCGAGGCGGACGGCATTCACGGGGCCGCAGCTGGGACGCAGCTGTAGAAGGCGCCTACTTGATGGATAATGTCGTTCACGGTCGCTGGTTTTAGAGAGTAAGGGAAGACTCTGTCATTGCAGCTGCCACCATGAGCAACTGGAGTCCCTGGTGCCCCAGCCTCGGACGCCGTGGGAGGTGCTGCACCTGCGGCAGGTGGGGCTGGCGGGAGGCAGTTCTGTCACTGGTACCTCCAAGGGCACATTGCGACCCGCCCGTTCCTTCCCCTTGCTTTGCCTCGGCTGCCGTGAGGTGGACGGGCCTGCGCCCTCGCGCCTGCTGTGATGTCTCTGCTGCCCCAGGCCCGAGTGATCTGGACTGAAACCTCTGAGACCATGGCCCAAAGTAAACCTCTCCTCCTTGGCACCAATTTATCACGAGTATTTGGTCACAGCGATGGAAATCTGACTGTACAGAATCATGTGTTTGCAAGGCTCCCGGGATCAGGGTATAGATGAAAGTCGAGTGGCAGCCAGGATATTTTCTCATCACCTTATCCCAGTGAAGACACAGCTCGCCCGGGAAGCCTCCCAGGTGAGCAGAGGGCAGGAAGCTCAGCAGCCTCCATCTCTGCTGCAGACTCTGCCGGTCTCAGGAAGCCCCCTGCAGGACTCGCCCTCTTCTCCTTGGTTTCACAAACCTAGGTGTGAGTTCGTGTTAGTGATGCTCATTGTTTCCCCTTGGAGCAGTTGGCATTCGCATCCCTCGGGGCGCATGGGCTGATGATGACACAGGGTTATACAGTTCAAAGGGCTTCACTGAGGGAAGCCTGCCCAGATCCCAGCGCTCCAGCTCTGTTAGCCTGTGCACGATTTGAGACACTTCTGTCAGTGTCTGTGTGGGGGATCCTGGCATCCTTGTGACAAGGGATTCTCCCACCTGAGGACTCAACAGGCTCAGCCTGCTGAGCTCAGAGCTCAGGAAGGCTGGGGTCAGGGTGGCTCAGCTGTAAGTGGCACAGTGGGTGACTCGACAACCAGCTGGAACGTCTGCTCACCCCACCCAGCCCCTCCACATCAGGAGGAGCTCCCCAAATAAGCTGAGTCCCAGAATGCTGGAAAACACACTTTCTGTCTCCATAAAGGTACAGAGGTGAATTTGATGTCAGACAAGATGCTCAGCAGACCTTCTCTGGCAGCTCTAGCTCAAAGCACACATTGCCTAAGTGGAAATACGTCATAGGCTTAAAATCTGGCAGTAGAATTACTCACTCATTTGGCTGGCTGGTGATCCACTTACCCAGTACTTTAACGCTTACTATATGTAACAGCTGGGCTGGGTTTTCTGAGTGATACAGTGGAGAGTAATAAACATCTGCTGACCTGTAAGGAATTACAGGCTAATAAATAAATAATATTTAAATATGGTACTCTAATCTGTTTTCTAGTGAACTGAGAAGACTATAGATGCTCCACTAGGTATATTAAATATATAATATTAAATATGTAATATTTAATATATATTACATATATAATATAAAATATCTAGTAGAGCATCTATAGTCTTTTTAGTTCACTAGAAAACAGATTAGCGTACCATATTTAAATATTATTTATTTATTACCCTGGAATTCCACAGATGTTTGTTATTCTTCACTGTATCACTCAACTGATTCACAAAAGAACACACACAGGCCCTGACTACACCTTTCTTATCATTTTATTTTGCAGGGCACAGATGCATATTATTTTTGTACAGACTTCAGCATCTGATGGGAGCCACTGGTTTGAGGTTTATGGCTCCCCAGTCTGGAGGCAAATTCCCAGCAGTGCATTCATTATATGCAAATCTTTCTTCTCTTTTGCTTATTCTTGGACATATTGGAGCCTCCAAAAATTAAGGCAATCCCAAGGAGAACATTTTACATTCAGATGTAAAGTTTGTGATTTATCCTGTTCCAAACTTTAGAATCTGTAAAGGAGCACTGTTAAAAGTTAAACAGAACTGAAAGACCGATGGGTTTAGGATCCTGAAGAAGAATTGATCCTATTAGCCAAGCTTGGTGAAATCTTAGTGACTCAGGAGGCTGAGGCAGGAAAGTCACTAGAACTCACAATTTCTGGGCCCACCTGGGCAACATAGTGAAACCCGCTTCTTAATAAATAATTAAGAGATCTTACAAAGTACCTTATGATTTTCTAGTAATTTCAATATAAAGCTTAACTCTGGTATTAGCAATTTCAATATAAAACTTAACCCTTGTATTGCGTGACATTCTCATAAGGGATTCCATATACCATTGCATATTTTTGACAGTGCAAAATAACCACTATTAATAGGAGAAAACCTGGTACACGTGGGGAGCTGTATCAAACGGCCACTGCCTTCTTGGTTAGTAAAATAGACACAAAGTCCCTTAGAGTTTGTATCCCTTCTGTGGACTCCTCAGGGGCCGAACATCCACACCTCTCCACCAAACACCCATTGCGTGACTTTGGCCTCGGCTGCTTATCTGTGAAGGGGAGGCAGTGTTAGCGATTACTTCCTGCGGAGCTAAGTTAAACCTCATAATGCTCTTGGGAGGAATATTTGCATTTGACCCGTCTCAGCCCTTTCCAGCTATCCATGTAGTGTATTCAGCAGATGAGGACGCTCTGTCCAGAGACATGAAGGCGCAGTAATGTGGGCCAGAGACAGCTGGACACCCGCAAGAAGTGCGTTATCTAATCGACTTATTTGGCGCCAGTCTGTGAGAAGGACTTCGCTGGTTCTTGCCTCCAGGGCGTAGGTCAGGGACACCACGGAGCCCGGAACCCCACGCCACCACCCCATGCGTTTCTCCTCTTCCATTTTTTTCAAGGGACCATTTCTCATTTCCTCTTCGCACATCCTAATCAGATTGATTAGCTTTGGTGCGGTATTTGTGAAGTTGAGGAGCCGCATGCCTGATGTGGGGCGAAGGGTTTCAGAGCCCATCAGAAAAATGCTGGTTTCTAAAGAGTGAAAATGCCAGCCTGATCCCCACCAGCGGTCTGGCTCAGGTCTCTGGTTGTACCTAGAAAAGCCGCACGCCACTCTAAGTGGGACTCATCAGTGTCTGGATTACGGGGTACAGCCGACTTGCTAGTGGGCAGTGGGGTCCAGTCTGGAGAGACAAGTGGGTCGCTGGGCGTGGCTGCAAGGGGAAGCGGGAGGGGGTGAAGCCTGCTCGGTTACTTCCGTCCTCTTCGCTTCTAGGCCCGGGGACCCCCTGCCGCCCTTTCTGTGTGGACGGGAACTTCCGAAACAGGAGCCGAAATAAAGCTTTCCTTCTTTACGTTGTGGGTGTCGGGCACTTTTCCTAGCAACAAGAAAAGTGACCAAGACATCAGTGTAGTTATCTTTCACCACCACCGGCAGAAGTAACCCTCTCTGTTTCTTCTTTGAAGAAAACATTGTCCTTCCTTTCTGATGTCACTCCAGTGAGAATTTCCTGTCCTTAATGGAACAGCCTACCCAGGGGAACAAACATCGAAAAGACTACTTAGGGATATCGCTCAGTTAAATTGTGTTTTGAGACTGTGACCACCTGTAGCACATCTGAGTGCTTCACACATGTGCACACGCTTGCACACACTCAGAAACAACTGTAAGAAATCCTGGCTTCTAGAAGTCACTAGAAAAGCAGACAGCGCCTTATAGAGTCGGGGTGGTAAGGTACAATGTTGATTAGAGAGATTTAGGGTGCACAGCATCTGTGAATGTCTGTGAGACTGGTTTTCCCTGGTACTATTGCCTTAGTTACATTTCTCGTTGCTGAGACAAGATACGCAACACCCAAAGTTAAAACGGGAAAAGAAAGGTTTACTTAGCTCACAGCTTGTAGAGGCTTCGGTCGGTAATTAGCTGGCTCCAAGGCAGAGTAGCACATGGCAGAGGGGCAACAGCTCATGGCAGACTGAAGGTAGCAAAGCAATAGGGACATCAACAGCGTCTTTCTGCCCCTTTTATCTTATTCAAACTACTTAGGGCGCTCAACACTCACACCCTTCATCCTAGTGCCCTCAAGCCTAGCATTGCACTGTGAATCAGTCACACACTCTAGGTGCAGCCACCTCTGCAAAAGCCCCACCTCAGACCGTGCAAAGCTGTGGAGGACAGCTAGACACAGCCATAACTATAATCATCAAACAAGTCCCTCAAACTTCTTCAACCCTGAGACCCCCAGGAATATTCTAAATCCCCTTGTAACTCAGTGAATTAAGTACATTTAATTAAATAAAAAATAAGTGAAGGTAGTTTTTTTCCCCACCGGATCTGTTCAAAGGCTCTTTGGATTTACAGCTCTAATTTTTCTCACATAAGATCCATCTAATTCTCAGATTTCTGCACTTTGAAAAGTACTAACAGAAAGCTTTCTACATGTTTCTTAAAGCTTCACGTCTTTCTTACGTGAAAGGTTCAGATCTCCGTCCTGATGGAGTAGCTTGGTGCTGGAGCACATGGCTTGGCCTGCGAGAGGCCCCATTCCATCACCAGCACCAGAAACCGTTTTAAAACTTTGTTTTCATGTTCTATGGCTTTGGGATGGCCACTCTGTCATGCTCCTTATTATGTTCTCTGTCGCCTCCTGTGAACAAAATGATCGACCCTTTATCTATGCCGATTCTGTGCCACGGATTTAATATCCTGAGAACCAAGAGCTTAAGGAAGACCTAACATAGATCCAGTCTGTGATGCTTCCATGAAATCTGCATGGAGAGCCAGAATCCAGGTAGACCGGGAAAGTCACTTGAAAAATAGATAATTCGAGAAATGGAATTGAAAAGTTTAAATAATTTTGGTAATGTGAACCTATGTTAGGTGGACTTGGTATGTGTTCTACTATTATAGAAAATAGGAAAACAATTTTGGATATACTGCAGTGGTTTTTTAACTAAACATATTGCTTTAAATAGATCATGAATCCGCATTTAAAACACCATGAGAAATATGAGAAATATTTGCTCCACTTTAATCCGAGTAAATCTGAGAGTGTGATATTTCAGTGACATTTACTATAACTCAAGTGCTCTATGTTCAAACAGAAAAGAAGCTAGAACATGAGAATATTTAAGTGGAGAATTTGTTCTGCCAGCCACTGTAGTATTTTCCAAACACTCTCTTATTTAATTTTACTTTCTGTAAGGTCAGTATTATCCTATTTTTCACTGGAGAAAATAAAGTTCAAAGTAGTCCAGCATAGAGCTGAAGATTTCACAGCAAGAGTCTTTGGGGATGAAAAAACAAGAATGAAGATATTTATGCACATACAGCAATTCCCCACCATAAGTGTACTACATTATGTACTGCAAACATGTACGAAAAAAGGATTTCACAGCAATAGTAAGTTTGTTGCAAAGTTAATTAGAGATTAGAGGAATCCATCCATAAACATGGCCACGCGTGCATAGCTGTGTAAGACAAATGTGCTTTGTTCAGAGGGAACAAAGGGAAGCGCTTTTCATGTCACCAGTGGTCTTGTACCGTCAAAAGAAGGGTGTGTGATCAGTGCAGGAAGGGAGTGAGAGCTAGGACTTTGGGTTCCAGTATTTTGCTCTTGCCGAGAAGTGAACACAGGAGCGAACACTGGCACGGCGTTTGGGACAGACAGATGAAATTCTTTTAGAAGTTGGCCTCTGGTTGAACACGAGGCAGAGAGCCCCAATTCCACACCCCTCAAGTACCTGCACTGCTGACTTATATGGAAGAACTATATAAAGTGGAAGCAAAGGAGAGTATGTGTGCAGGGAGGTGTTTTGTCTTTCCAAAGTGTAAGACCAAAAATAAGCGACTGTTACTGGAATCATCACTGAAACTTGGGCACAAGAATATTTAATATAAACCCATGGTATGTGCCTTTTTTCATTATTGAGTTGGTGTTTATAGCTACTTCAGTAGCAGAATGACTGAAATATGGATGATGAAGTGGCACTCCTATGGCAATACCATCCGGAGACTGGAAACATGATGATATAGAAATATGTTTAATTTCTAAATATTTTGACTTTAATACTCTGATAACTCAGTGACAAAATTTTTGCTTTTCTCCTTAATTACAAAAATTATCCAGTGAGATGTACTTGTGTTAGCTCTGTACTTGAGCTGAGAGTGCTGCTACACGTTTATACACACCCATCACACACCCACGGAGAGCCCAGAGCTGTGTCGGGCCCACACTCATTGTCTAAAAGAAAATTGTAGGCTGGCTTGCAACTCAGGGTAGCATGCTTTCCTAGTACTCAGGAGGCCCTGCTTTAATCCTAGGATTGAGAAAATATAATAATAAAATAAAATTCTAGAACTCAGCTTTCTTGGTCAAACTGTGCAATTTTGAGGACACTGAAAGGGTTCTTAACTCATGACTCTGTGTGTGTGTGTGTGTGTGTGTGTGTGTGTGTGTGTTGCATTTTGGTTCTACATTATCGTGTTCCTGAATGACTTACTTTTATAAACTGTGCACTAATTTCATAGGTAACAGTAAGATGCTATTCTTAATTCAATTAGCATCACTTTTGTACTGTCACTGAAGAAACCATGTATTTATTAGTCAATTGTTTTTTCTAATTTTAATGATTTAAGACTACTCAATGTTTACTAATTTTTAATTAGCATTACATTTTCTGTATATTCATTGAAGGAGCTCCTGGAATTGTAACATTATTAACTTTAGTGGCAGTTTGATTAGCTTTGTTTACTTTTCAAATTTTATCTGAGGTTTTTGAGAAACACAACACTTTGTGTGTCAACTCTATCAATTTGGACATTATTTCTCCTTTGATATCAAACTGTAAAAGGCCTTCTCAAAGGCCTTTTATTGTTTTCTTTGGAAAATAAATTAGGATTTTGATTGGAATGACATTGAATCTATAGATAAATGGGGAAGATTGCTGCCACATCAATATTGAGTCGTCTACACTGTGAATGGTGTAGATCACCATTAATTATGAATTCTGTCAATGTCATTTTGTAATATTTTATAGACTTCAGCATCCAAATCTTACATATTTTGTTGAATGTATTTATTTAGAAATGTTTAAAAATTCATTTAATTTTTAATATTCATTAAAAATTTTAACTTAAATTTTTGTTTTCTAGTAGTTTATAGCCATTATAAAAATACAATTAGTTGTTTGTAATGATCTTGTGTCTCTTACAAACTTGCTAAAATTTATTTAATAGTTCAAGTAGCATTTTTGCAAATTTCCTCATGCTTTGTACATAGGTGTTTTCCTTTTCTCACTGAGATGCAAAAGGAGGAAAGGTTCATTTGGCTCACAGTGTGTAAAGGTTCAGTCCATAGTGGTCTGGCTCTGAGCAGGGCAGCATGGCAGAGGGACATCACAGAGAGAAGCAGGTCATCGCAGAGCAAGCAGGAGGCACCAGGCAGCCGGCCTTCTGGACATCTATCCCATCCGGGGTGGGCCTTCCCACTATCACCCCCTGAACGATGCTAAGCCAGTCAATCAGTGGACTGATTTAGTTACCACACCCCTTTGTTTCATCTTCTCACACCCATGATGCAGCCACCCCAAGAGCCCCAGCTATGTATGAGTGCAGGAGGCTTTGGTGGACCTTGAGATGCAAGCCATAACAATTTGTTTTTTTCAAATATTGACAGCTTTACTTCTTTTTTAAAAATACGGTTTATTTATTTATGTTCCTTTATTGAAAAAAATAAGTCTTCTAGTATGTTTGTGGAAGAAAGTAATAAAAATATTCCTTCATTCCTTTCTCCTACTCTGAAAAAGAAACCTTTGAGAACTTCACCATTAAGAAAGATGTGGGGTTTTTATGCATCTCCTCAATCAGGTTAAAGAAGCTATTATAAAGAAGTTATTTCAGTCTTAGAATTTGCTGATAATTTTTATCAGGAAATAGTATTGAATTTTATCAAGTACTTCTTATACATTTATTAAAACATTATACTGTTTTTCTTTCTCCCTTATTCAGTTAATGTGGTGTAGTCGATGGACTGATTTTTCAGTGAACTTCCCTCACCATGATGTATTATCCTTTTGATGTATTGTTGAATTTTATTTGATAGTATCTTGTTCAGGTCTTTACTTCTTTATTCATGAGACATATTGGTAAGGCAGATAAGTGAGGCACCTTTTTCTGGTTCAGAATCTAGGTAACATTTGTCTTGTTTAAGTTGCCAACTATTCCCTTGTCTTTCATTTTCTGTAAGATTGGAGATGTTTCTCTCTTAATGGTGTAGAATTCACCACTGACCCTTCTAGGCCTGGAGTTTTCTTTGTGACTCAATTTTCAATTACAATTTTAATGCCTTGAGTTGATAAAAGGCTGCTCCAGTTTCCCACTGCTCTGACTTTCACCTTTGGTGATCTGTGTTTTTCAGGAAGTTTGTCCATTTCATTCAGGCTGTCAAATTTATTGGCATCCACTTCTTGATACATTATGATTCTGATTCCTGCAGCGTATGCAGTCATGGACCTTCTCTCATTCTTGATATTGGGGATTTGTGTCTTCCCTCTCTCTTCTCTCACTCTCAAATCACAGAAGCAATGCCTGTGAGGGGCTGGGGAGAGGGCCTGAGAGCCGTCGCACACCAAGGTAGCCCCGAACCTGAGTGAAAAAGAGAGGAAGGAAAGATCAGGAAGCGCCCCATCCTGCCATGCAGTGCAGGGATGCTTGAAGGGTTGGCAGGGCCGAGAGGTGAGTCATTAATCAGAAGGCAGCTGTTCAGATATCTGTGTCTCCTCCAAATGGCCAGCCTCCACCAGCCCCGCACTGCCATTAGGGGCGGCTGAGGGGCCCTGGCTTTTCTGTGCATCTGATGACAATCCTGTCAGCAGCCAGAAGGCCCCAGAGAGAGGGAGGTCTGGGAGGTGCATCTGCAGGTGGCCACATACTGGCACTGCCCGTGTGTCCCAGTGGCCTCCCCAACCACAGCAGCTGAAGACACAGTAGGGGGACAGCACTGAGGGGTTGAGTGATTGATCTGAATTCCTTAGCAGGTAGCAGTCTCTGATTTATGTTTGTCACTTGCCATAGAAGAAATTGTCTTGTATTTTAGTTTTAGTTTTATATTAATATATCCAGGTTATTTTCAAAGCCCTGCTTCACCAAGATTTCAAAAACTGGAAATTTGAATTTTTATTAGTTTATGGATAAGCAATTATTCTAGGATGGCTCAATAAAGAGAAAAAAAATAAAGATCATGGTAACTACTAGTAATAACTTAGTTAAAAAATATACAGCTTACAGCTACTAAGGACATGACTTACGGAAAATGTCATTAGCCTAACTGTTAAACAATAAACAGTCATGAAAGAGCTATTGTGTCCTAGGCATGGGCTTGGTGTGGGTAACAGTGAGGAGAAGACTGATAAACTTGCCCACATTTTGTGTTTTGGTTTTTGTGACACACAAATAATAAACACATAAGTACATAAAACAGTATGTGAAAGAACTGGAATTGGAAACTTACAAAATGAGAATCCTTTGAAGTTTCATTACCCTACATGATTTAGGAAACTAAACAACTTTTATAGAAAAGACAAGCCTAACATACACTGTAACAAAATTCAGAGTTTAGAAATCTATAGATAATGGTCACATTTTTTCCCTCCAGATTAAAAACCAAGCAGTCTTCCTGGAAGATTTCCAGGGTTGCATCCCTTTCACAAAGCCTTTAGTCCATAGGAGCTGGAGCTGTCTATAAAGCTTCAGTAAGATTAGACTCATGCAATGTTTTTTAATGCTGCATTTCTCAGTGCTGAGAAAAACAAAGATGAGGATGATTTCCATATTCATCACTGTTTAATCACAGGAATGGTTGTAAGAGACAATTTGCCACTAGCATCCAGAGTTTGCCACAGTTTATTTTTCCACTTTGTCAGCACTCTAATAATATATATGTAATGCTTTCAACACATGCACTGAAGAGGAAACAAATGGATAAGATCCCTCTCAGCCTTTAAAAAGTCTGTAAATACATAGTAGTTTTCAATATGAAGTGTTTATAAATCTGATATGGATGTCTTATACTAACCTGCGGAGAATCAAGCTTTGTATTTTGTACCTGAAGAATAGCTGCAAGTTAGGTATGTACAGATTGCTTGCTTTGAAGAGTTTACATGGTATATATAAAATTACTCCTTTTTTCTGCTTTAGGAAAGTCTTAATAGACATCGATACTTGAATTCTTTGTTTCCACATGAAAACTCCACTGCTTTTTATGGAATAAATCAGTTTTCATATTTGTTTCCTGAAGAGTTTAAAGGTATGGTCTGAAAGTAATATTATTTGTCCATTTCCTGATTTTAAATTCTTTTTAATTTTTGAGGAATTGTTTTATTGTAAATCTGGCAAATTGAGTACTGGTGAATGTTTATTAAATATTTATACATTACTATGTATCAAGCACACACTGTATCCTAATTTTAAGAAAAGTATATTTATAGCCCTTCTGTGCTAATTGTTTTTTCCAGTCCCTGGGATCCAACTCAGGACCTTGTGCTTGCCAGGCAGGCAAGGTGCTACTGAGCTACATCTCAGCCCCTCTCTGTACTAATTATTGCCTTAAGAGCTAAACACTATAACTATACACATGTCTTTGCAGCATTTCTACAGTTTTCTAGCACTATTTCTATTAGGAACACTCATGCTTTCATGAGTTACAATGAAAGAAATGTTGTCAATTATGCTCATTTTTTTATTACTGACCTGATTCTATCAAACAAGTCATTTTGTATGTCAGCTTCAACCTAATTTTAGGAATTTTCTTCTGTAGCTTTCAGTAGAATGTATTTCATGTTATAGAAGAGCAAAGAGGAAAATTTCAAATATCATATTTATCAGAAAGTTTCTATTTTTGTTTAGAGCATTGCTCTAGATAGAAGAACCCAAGGGCCCTCCTTATAATATTATTGTCTTTTCATTTCTTCTTTCTACTCAGCCATTTATTTAAGAAGCAAACCTTCCAGGTTCCCCAAATACGCAGCAAAAGTACAGGCATCCGTCCCCAACACACCTTTGCCGTTAAGATTTGACTGGCGGAACAAGCATGTTGTGACACAAGTGAGAAACCAGCAGATGGTAAGTTTCAAGTCCTTTTTCTGCTTTGCAAAGAATTGAAAAGCACTTCTGGGGTCAAGTTCAACCAAACTTGTAAAGAAACCCTTCTGTTTTTTCTCAGTGAAATCACAACTCAGTCATTCGAAAATGACAAGCAAGGGAGGATCTTTGAGGAATAAGAGGCAGGTGTCAAACCCTGACTTTTATTTCTGAAGATAAATCTCCCTAGGTTTGTCCCCTCATTGATTGCCATTTCCACCAGTACACTCTCAGTGATGCTTTCCGGTAGCTATGCCAAAGATGCCACATCTGGTATCAGGTAGCAAGCCAGTAAGGGAGACATGACACCTACTTAAGTAACTCAAAGGGAAAAGAACTCTGCAAAGATGAAGTGAGACTGGATATATTCACCCAGTAGCATAGCCAGATCTCCTGGATTCTCAGCTTCATCCTGTAAGCTCATCAGCCGCTTCCTCTTGCCCCCCGCAGTATCATCCCCTGTTCAATTTGTGTCCTTGAAAGCACACTCAGCTCAAGTGCAAGGTGACATGTACACTGCTAAAAACACCACCTGTGCAGAACTGTGCAGTACAATGAAGGGGTTATGGTAGGAATCAGGTTAGAGTGTAGTGTTTAAAATCATCACACCCGAAAAGCAGATGGGAAACTAACAACATGGTAGCACAACTTTACACACGTTGAATGATTAAGTAATGTCTAAGCACTGCTAAGTACAGCAATCATTTAGCTTGAAAAGGACCCAGTATGTGCTCAAGGAAGGAAATAAGAGAGGGAAGGTCTGCAGCCTGCAGGTCATTGGGATGGGTGGAGGGAGGGTCATCCGAGATGAGAAGGGGCAGGGTAGACCCAGGTGTGAATGAGTGCAACTGTGGAGCACACAGGACCCAGCTGGCTGCTAGACATTGCAGAGGGGGGTGTGCCTCGTATTCCCCTCCCATTTGCACCTCAGTAGGCAGAGGGAATGCCAGGCCACGAAGGAAAGACGAGCACCCGAGAACGGCAGGGTACTCTCCCTTTGTCTTCAGGGTGTCCACGGTGAAATCTCAACAGGTCGATGCACCTCCCTTGGCAGGAAGCGTTTTACATGCATCAGTTTCTCAATCTTTGTCCAGTTAGAATGATCATTTCTGGTGCTCATATCAGTGTTTATTATTGTGCATTAAATTTTACCATTAAATCTTTTGCTTTGTTATCGAATTCACAGTAAGTTGTGAATTAGCCATCCATCCAGTTCTTCCAAGAAGTGTCTACATTGAAGTAAAGAGAAACTTTTAATAAGAATCCTTAGAAAAGGAGTTTAGTGGGGAGATTCTTTTAGAAGGAGTTGCTCTTGTGGCTCAACTAAAGGCAGATATCAAACCCTGATGTGCCTAATTTTATTCCCTTGTCTCCTCCCTTTCTCTGAGCCTCAGCCTTTTATTCTTTGGATCATCTTTGTTAATTAAAAGCAGATAAATAGATCCACAGTAAGCAAGCATGGCAGCCACTGTTTGAGAAATGACTAATATCACTTGTCTGGTGCATGCACACTGATCTCTCAGTGTCTTGATACACACAGCAGTTCATCTGACTCCTATGTCTGTGGGACAATGAGGACACACACATCTTCACCACTGTCTTGACAGCTCGCCAAGGAGGCTTTAAAATCCGAGTCAGAGGAGAAGTGAGGACTGAAGTGTGGGGTGGACTGAGGGACACAGTCTCTGGGACAGGAGCTGCTGGTGACACAACCAAGACATTCAGTGAACACTGGCTTCCAGAGACCACCAGTTACTCAGTGTTTTCATACTCTCTGGCAATCCACTGCATCATATATTCATTTACAGTAGCAGTCTGACTAATTTAGCTTTAAGTAGTAATTAGATCTTGATGCTCAAAAGAGAATGCTGTTTTTGTTTTGAACTTGAAAAGCTAGAGGATGGACATGTATATTTTGTAGATTTCCAGATTCTGGACATTTTGTTGAATTTCATAACTTCTTATATTTAGAGACATCGGTACATTTGACTGAGCTGCTGCTTGATTGTAAACACTCTGCCTTCTCTGCTTTGAACAGTGCGGAGGATGCTGGGCGTTCAGCGTGGTGGGAGCGGTGGAGTCCGCGTGGGCCATCCGAGGGGGGCCTTTGGAAGACCTCAGTGCCCAGCAGGTCATCGACTGCTCCTATAATAACTACGGGTGCAATGGAGGCTCGCCTCTCAGCGCTCTGAGCTGGCTGAACAAGGTGACTGGCCTCTCAGCATTTCAGATTCTTGATTTCTTCTTTTCCTGTTGCACTATGCACAGAATGCCAATTACTTTCCTTGATTAAACAATGTTCCCACATTCAGAAATTTAGATGACCAAAGCTTAATTCAATTAATCAAAAACTTTAAAAATTAATTGCTTCCAGGCAAATTAACTACCAAGTTACCAAAGCATAACAAAAGTTATCTGAGATCTTTTTTCAGAAAGATAATTTGGTTATTTAACACTCCTGCAAAGATAATTCTTTTTTTTTTTGCATAAACACATCACATAACATCCCCCAAAAATCAGAGTATAAAAAGCATGTTAGAAATCAACTAGATCAGCACATCCCATAACCCTTGTACTGATGAGAGCTGCAGTTGTGCTGCTGAGTGGGTTGCAGAGCCAGAACTGCACCTCTGGCCCTGCCTCCCTAGCTCAGGACCCTAAGGTATTCTCTGTTTTTCCCAATAGTTGTTTGTGAGTAGGCTCTGCTGCAGAAAGCATCCATTGAGGCTACTGTTCTGGTTTTATAAAAATTCACCAAGCTGGAATTCCCCAGACCTTCCATTGTAAACTCACGGGATTTTGAATCAGAAGCCACTCTTACACACAGTGAACGATGAGAAACTGCATGTGCTGTCCATTCCAATAAGCCCGGGATTCGGAAAGGAAGGACTGTAAGATATGTGACACGTGCTGGATGAACGGCATGGGGAGAAGGGGTAGAGAGAAGGCCTGGCCTTGCCGTCTGTCATGAGTCTACAGCACTGCGCTGGCATCGAAGGCCTGGCAACCCAGTGGACGCCAGGGGAGGGAGGTGCTCCCCACTTGGCGCTCAGCTAATTGGTGGAAGTTTTGGAAAGATGATAAGTGAAAGAGAAACAGGAGTAAACCAGAAAGAAATACATTCATTCTGGTCATCTAGGACATCTCTAGCAAGCCCTGAGGATGCCACTTAAGATCTCAAGAACTCAGAGTATACTCACATAGTGATGCGGGGAGATTGAGCCTATTCTGACATGCTGGAGTAAACTCTGATTCTTAAAACAACTGACACGTGGACATTTTGGGTGATTTGTTTTAGACACGAGTGAAACTGGTGAGAGACTCAGAATACCCATTTAAAGCACAGGATGGGCCGTGCCATTACTTCTCCCAGTCACAGCCTGGACTTTCCATCCAAGGCTATTCCGCATATGACTTCAGGTAAAGATCTTCTCTGGGCCCTTCTCTCCATTCTTAATTTATGATCTATTGACTATTCACAGTGAATAATTTGATCGATGGCTTCCTCATCTACTCTTTGTAACCATTTTTCTTTTTTATTAATACAGTTGGCAGTACATATGGTTGCATTCCTTGTGGGGAGTTGGTGTATATACATAACACAGCTTAATTCCTTTTTCTTCCCTTTCCTTCCCCTCTCTCCCTGCCTCCACCTTTGATCCCCTTACTATTTGAGAAAGCTCTGTTTCCCTACACCTTATTGTCTGTCTCCTATTTTATGATGTTTTTCTTCTATGTTTTAGTTTTCCCAGATATGAGAAACAGCATGTGCTATTTAAACTTGTGTGTCTGATACGTCTCACTTAACATTATGGTCTCCAAGTGCTGTCCTTTTCCTTCAAAGCACCCTCTTTCACAGTGCTGGTTTCACATTTGTGCCTCATGATTTCCAGACCAGCCCTGCACCAGTGAGCTACAACCTCAGCCCAAAGTCTCCACACTTAACACTGAATGCTAAACCCTCCAACAGTGCAACCCTAAGCTGATTGCAATCCTACACTGCTGGTATTGGATGGGAAGAGACTGGCCCTTCATGCATCTATTTGCTGGACGCTGTGTGTGGTGTGTGTGTTGTGATGATCTCTAGGTGAGCAGTGAGAAGAGGAGGAAGTCGGTGGCAGAAGGGAGGATGTAAGCCTCGAAGGGGCTGCCAGCAGATGAGCAGGTGAAAGCTGAGTAAAGACTCGCAGTTTGGGAAGCCAACCATGCAGATATCCGGGGGGATATTTTTCCAGACAGAGGGAGCCACAAGTGCAGAGCCCTGAGGTGCGCGATGGCCAGCACGCTTTGCAGGACTGTGTGAGGGCCGTGAAGGATGAGGCAGAATGGCTGGAGCCAGGCCATGGGCCAGGGCCCACCTCTTAGACATCACCGTCTGCCTCTGGGCGGAAGCACCCAGCTCAGCCAGGGCACCCACCTATCCGAGGCAGAACTGGGTGAAAACCCGCACCTGTCCAGCTCGAATTCACTTTCCCTCATCTTTCCTCTCTTTTTGTGCCACGTAGTCATTCCATTCATTGTGGAAGGTTGGTACACATACATGACACTTCTCGATTCTTTTTACATCTCCTTCCCTTTGCATGTCCTGCTCCCTCCCCTGTTTATTCTTTCTTATTTCCACATTATACTCAGTTGTGTTCTTTTACTAGTGTATAAATTACTCTTTACATTTTGTGGGACTCCAGGTGTCGTGTGTGCCTTTGGCACATCACAAGCTGAGTTTTACCTCGGGGTGGTGGAGCAGCTCAGTGGTAGAGAGAAGGCTTGCTTAGCATAAGCAAGGCTCCGAGCTGAAGGCCTAGCGCTGTCGAAATATGCACTGTACTCTTTAATAGATGTAAAGTGTGAAAAGGTCACAACCAGCAACTCCACCCACACCCTTCCATTCTTTGTGCTACTGGAATAAATGTTTTATCTGCCCATTACAAATCCCAAAATACAATGCTTAAAAGTAATATTTGCCTTAAGTAGTTATAGATCCCTAGGGAAATTATGAAAAAGGGCAATAATGAACAGTTAGAGGGGGTGATACAAAGGATGAGCAAATACTCGGTTTCTCCCTTGAAGTTTCCTCAGAATACCGTGGCTGCCTACTCTGCAGTGGTGTGCTAGCAGTGATTTTCTGTTTTCATTATTCATCTAATGTTATTACTTGGAATTTTGTAGGATATCTTTGCCTCTCCCTCCCTCTGTCCTTTCTTTTTTCCTTTATCCCCTTAATTTTTAATTTTTATTACATAATGTGTTACACTCCCTGTAGGGAATTAATACCTTTACATAACAAATCTCAATTATTTTCCCCCTTCCCTCTACTCCTTTTATTTTGTCAGCATCAGATTAATTTATTTATCTTATAAGACTTATAAAGTTAGTTCTCATATATACAGATTAACAACCAGAGGAATAGGCCAAAAACCATATAAGACGATTATAGTAAGTCAAGATACAATTTAGATACATTGTCTGTGCTACATTACAAGACCTTCTCTCTCTCTCTCTCTCTCTCTCCCCCTCTTCCTCTCCCTCTCCCTCCGTTCCCTCCCTATTATAGGTCTTTTATTTTGCACTTTATATAGATACTGAGTTTTTCATATAAGAGAAGTCAGGCAGTATTTAAGCTTGATATTTATTTCACTTGATAATTTTGGTCTCAACAATTTTCCTACAAATGACTAAAGTTTATCCTTTTTGGTAGAGTAGTACTCTAGAGTAGTACATTTTCTTTATCCATTCATCTGTTGATGAACATATAAGCTATTTTCAAGATTTAGTTATTATGAATTGTGCTGCTATAAACATGAGTATGCATACATAGCTGTGGTATAGTATCTTTAACTCCTCCACATGATACCTAGAAGGTCAAGGGGAATTTCTACTTTTAGTCTTCTGAGAAATCTTCCCACTGATTTCCATAGTGGTTGTACCAATTCATACTCCAACCAACAATGAGAAGAGTTCCTTTTCCCCTGTAACTGCGTCAGAGTTTGTTGTTCGTTGAACTCTTAATGGCAGCCATTCTTTCTGGAGTGAGATGGAATCTCAGTGTTGTTTTAATTTGCATTTCCCTAGTGGCCAGTGATGTTGAGCATATTTTTAGTGTATTTATTGGCCATTTGTCTTTCTTTATCGTAGAAGTGTCTGTTCATTTCACATGCCCATTTTTTGATTGGGTCTTTAAATTTGTCCCTCCCTTGTTTATCCTGAAGCTGTTAGTTTTCAGGTTCCAAAGAAATGTCAGTTCAGTGCACTGCCAATATTCAAAACCTCAGTAAAACACTGAAAATTTGAAAAGATCTAAGATGGAGAAAAAAATCAGAACACAAAAACATCCTCTAGTGCTGAAGCAGAATGACCATTCACATTAGGATTCTCATGAAATTTGTTCACCAGATTCCAAAATAAGACATTTTATACCTCAAACAAGAATATGAGAATAATTATTTAAATAAACAGGGAAGAAACTTACTACAGCTTATCATGAGCCAAAATATATACACAGTGGAAGGTGCTGAACTCTAGGGAAGATGAGACAGGAACTTGCAAAGTCATCTAGTGTCAGAAAATTCTGCAAAGACTATAGGTTTTGTAAATTATTGATCTGTGAGATTAACACAAAGTGCATGCAACCAAAATTTGATAAAATCTCTATTATCGACAATGCACTTTTGACATTAATTCTGTATGGCCCAAATAATGGAAATAATGATGCCATTTGGAAGACATTTTAACTTGCTGTGAGCCTTCATCTTCAGTAAGAGAATATGCTTAAAAAATACTGCTCAGTCCTGGGGCCAAATGGGACATCTCTCTACTGGCCATGACTGGGCTGTCATCCTTTTTCTGATCTTTTAATATTTTTTATATCTTTTCCTTATCCTCGCTCAAGCAGGGATTACTCCCAAGTCATTCCTTTGATGCTGTAACATTAATAGTTTTACATGCTAAATAAAATACTTCTCCTTCTCAGTCTTTATGCTTTCTCATGGTATCTCTGTAACTGGCTCATTGGGTGGTGTATTTCCACTGGATCTTTTGTCCTCTTAATTAGGTAAAGACAGTTGTGCTGATTAAGACAGAGATTATCATATATTTCACATTTTAATTACAAAATATTAAAAAGAATTTAAAGAATGGGTTACACATTATACAATCAAAACTATACTGTACAGAATTCATTTTTTAAATTACTTATAAATAAAAAGTTTATTGTACCATTAGAGTATAACTCATATGCATGTTATGTAGCTTACAGCCCATAAAACTATATAATTTTATGTTTATGTTGATTCTGCATGGTAAGGGGAAAGAATTTAGTGTACAGCTGACATTTGAACCCAGATTTGAGGAAATTCAAAGCTCATACTCTATCACTAATCTTTTGAAAAATTTTATAATTTTGCATTTTTTAAGATAGTGAACACCAAGTATTAGAGCAAAAATTACAACTGTCTGCTCACAGACCTCCAAAAAATTTTCAAGTTAATAGGTTATGTGACCATATGTGTCAAATGACTGTAAAGTTCCTCTTTTAATAAATTCCATTGTTATGCAATCAGGATTTTCCTCATCTGTGGATAAAATATCTCATTGCTAGAAACCACTCTCCAGCTGGGCATGATTATTTACTTTTTCAAGCCACTAATCCAGCACATCTTGCTGTAGCAATAAACTACCAAATGCTCTCTTAATGGCCTGAGCTATCAGTAACTTGGTTTCAGTGTCCTTCACCCACAAAGTTGACCTTTGAAAAATGTAAATACTGGTTTAATCACATACTTTCAAGATCGATAAAGGCCAAATGTTGTGCAACATAAGATTTTGCCAGTAGATGTCCATAATAATTGTGAAGGCAGTAACTGTGTTTTTTGTAGTCTTGGCAGCCAAACACCCACATAGCTTTTCTGACACCTTAACATTGCCTCTTTACTTTTTAAGACATATCCTCTTCTGTGTAACTATATTCACTACTTTTGGGTAATGCTCCCCTGAAGTTTCTATATTCACTAACAGAAATTTGTCAGTCTCTTGATTCTAACGGGGTGTGGCATAGATCACAAAGTATTGATAATGTGTAGCCTTCATACGTTCATTATGGAAGGAGTTCCTATATTTTAAGTAGATGCTTTGCCAGCCAGCTATGAAACTATTTCCAATCTTCCTTTAGGCTATACTTAGCTACATGCGTAAGTTCTGGCCAATGAGATCCATGCATGCATGTACAGAGGAGTTGTGTCTTATTTCTGGGAAGTGTTCCCTATAAAGATGGAGCACTTCCCTTTCCCATTCCGTCTGAAACATTTGTTAAATGACTAGAGCTTCTGCAGCCTTTTTGGCATCTGAGACCTCCAGAATGGAAGCTTCATATGGGGGGGTGGGTAAGGGGTTCCTGGTATCTTCGATGCACATACTGTTCTGAAATACCTATTTCCCAGATTTCTAGACATTTTTTGAGCCTCTATTGTTTAAGTCTTTTGTAACTGAAGTCAAAGCTCCCTCTAATCATACACAGATTAAAAAGATAATTTTTATTTTTGCCATAAAAGCTAAATTCCTTACGCAAGCATTTCCTCCCTTGACAGTGGCCAAGAGGCTGAGATGGCCAGAGCCCTGCTCGCACACGGCCCGCTGGTGGTGATCGTGGACGCGGTGAGCTGGCAGGACTACCTGGGAGGCGTCATTCAGCACCATTGCTCCAGCGGGCGCGCCAACCACGCGGTGCTCATCACCGGCTTCGATCGGACAGGTGGGTGCTCGGCTGCAGCCACTGCCTCCGGACTGGGTGCTGCCAGATCCCGGCCCAGCCCAGCGCTGGGGCCCGGACTCGTGTGTGAGAACTGACTGGCCAGCGGTTCTCCAGGTGGAACCACGCTGTCTTGTCGGGTCCCCCTTTCGTTTTTAATCACGGTGACTTGTTTTCCTGTGAAGAGAATGAACTGCAGGCCTTGTACATGGCAGACAGGCAGCTACCACTGACCTGAGCCTGGTCCCACATGGTAACCATCTTATCTAAATGGGAAAAATTCTCTGTCTGGAATATTTAGGACAATGGCGGGAAAAAGAGATGTGCTCATTAATTTATCATACATCTGCAATAACTCTTCATTTTCTTTTCCTCAAATTTCGTGGAATTGTATGTTTCTTTTCATTTTACACAGACTCTCAATTGAGCAAAATAAATTCAAACATATGTTTCTTAGGATTAGAGTGTGACCCTAATCCAGCCTGCAGGTCCTTAGCTACTTTGCTTATATTGATAAATATAATTTGTATAATATACACTTGAATGATTATGTTATTACATTTGTAAACTTATAGTTCATTTATATATTGACATATAAGTAAAATCATGTAATATATGCAATCATATATTACATTCATCATCTTTTTCTCAGAGCTACTAGACCTATAGAAACCCAGTTTGACACATGGAAGCTACACATTCCTAAGGGCTTTGCGGTCTGTTCCATCTTGTGTTTTGCAGACAGCACGCCATACTGGATCGTGCGCAACTCGTGGGGAAGTTCATGGGGAGTGGGTGGCTATGTCTATGTCAAAATGGGGAGCAACACGTGTGGTGAGTCACGAATTTCCACTTCAAACTTCATGCTAAATGTCAAGGAAGATTCTATAAATATATATATATATATATTCATTAGTGCAATAATTCCTATATTCTACGTAGATGCTTTGACAGCCAGCTGTGAAACTATTTCCAGTCTTCCTTTAGGCTGCACTTAGCCACATGTGTAAGTTCTGGCCAGGGAGATCCATGCATGCATATACAGAAGAGTTGTGTATTATTTCTGGGAAGTCTTCTCTATAAAGACGGAGTGCTTCTCCATTCCATTCTCTCTCTCTCTCTTTCTCTCTCTCTCTATATATATATCACATGCATATGTATATATGTATGTATATATATGCATATGTATATATATCACATGTATATGTCAGATCAAAAGATTAAGTAATAATTTAACAGAACTACTTTAAAAGCCAGATAAACACTCAAGTTAGGGAGTTAGGGGACTGAATTTCTCCAGAAATGCCTTGCTATGCCTTTTACTTTTTTATAACTATATTCCCAATCTGTGCATTATAATACCTGCTCAGTGATTATCAGTAATTGCTAGGGGCATAGTTCAACAGAGCACATGCCTAGTATATGTGAGGTCCTGGGCTAGATCCCCAGCACTGAAAAGAGAGAGGGATGGAAGGAGAGAGAGAGAGAAGGAGGAGGAGGAGGATAAAGAGGAGGAGGAGGAAGAAGAGGAGGAGGAGGTAGGGAGGGAGGGAGAGAGGGAGGGAGGGAAGAAAGGAAGGAAAGGAAAGAAGGAAAGAAGAGAGAGAAGGGGAATGGAGAAAGAAAGGACAGTGTTATTAAGAATCAGTTTTTCTTGCATCAAAATGTGAAAATCTGAGCATTATGATTTTTTCTGGCTTAACATGCCCCTTGTAACCTGAAAAATTCTAGCAAAACACCCGCTGGGTAGAATTGAGAGTTTGGCCAAATGCCAAACATTGTTTTTAATAACTTTATTAAATTAATTTTTATGAAATTAAAGTAGTTAAGTATTTTTTTTTAGTAGTTAAGTATTTTAAGCTTTATTCTAAACCTATATTCAAAGCTACCTTCTTAAACTTTTGGTTTAGAAAATCAACATATTTTCTAAATCAAGCCACACCCAAACTAAGCTGCAGATAGAAATAAGCCTGATTTCGATCAGTTGAACACATGTAGTGTATCGCTTTTTAAAAACTGTAGAACTTTCCAGATTGAGAAACAGTTACACTAAAAATTTCAAGGGAAAGTTTTGATTTAATCTGGTGACTATTTTCCAGTCATTCTGTGAAATAGAACACTTTTCACAAATTGTTTACTGAAAAGACTCAACATCACTGAAGTCTTCCGGCAGGAGCTCTAGAAGCCAATCAGGCCTCTGCTTTTCAGCATCACTGGGTGTTTTTATATCGTTAGAACTTTGGCTAAATCACTGCTGCCACTCTTGGAGCCTCTGCTGCTGACATGCATTACCTCTGGAAATTATTGGTGCCTAGATTTGTGCTGTTCGTAAGCCTCTGACAAGGGAGTTGCAAGAGCAATATTCAGACACTGCTCCCTAACTGCATCAGTTGTGACTATGCCTTTTCCCCTAACCCTCAGCTACCAACGATGAGTTGAGATGATTTCTTCTCTCTACCTGCTTTGACCATTTGCATCTCCAAGTGTCTGCCTGGTTACTAATTCTGCAGGGATACAAATCTTTCCTGAGAATATTGCCTGAAATTTGTATGCCTGCTGATTCATATGAACAATGGCATGAGGCACATAGTATTCCATAGCGTCAGTAAAATGTTTAAGAATAACATCCATTCTTCAGATGGGCTAATTACTGCTTTTGGTGTTACTGTGAGCTCTCTATAGTAGCGCGTTAAGAAAGTATAGAACATCTGTGATTTATTGAAATTTTGCTTAAGTTTAATTTTTAGAGTTTGATTTTGGAATTATACTTAAAATAATATGTAAGTTGTTTTATTCCCTTTAAGAAATATGCTATATACAAGTGCAATATTGATCTTAGATGCATTTGCCTACTCAGTTCACAAGAAATTTTGTTTGTTTTGTTTTGTTGCTTCAAACAAAAATATTAGGCCTCTCTTCTAACGCCAGCTTTGGCGGTAACCGTTCTCACTGGCAGGTAGAGGTACTCCTCCCAAACCCATGTGAAAATTAAGTTTTAACTTACGACTTAAGAACACCTAAAGAGGAAATGAACCATACTGATAATTCCCTCTCCTTCCTTAGGTATTGCAGACTCTGTTTCTGCTGTGTTTGTGTGACATGTTGACAACAGGAAAGCACAACAACAACCATGAAACTTGTGCCACGCAACAACAGTGTTTCATTCCAAGTATGACTCACCTCCAAGCTTGGGCGGCTCCCCGGGGAAGGCCCTCGGCCTGGCCAGATTTAAGCTAAGCTGCAGAATGTCTACTCTATGGAGAGATGGACTCCAAAGCCTCTAAGGGTCCTGGAAGGCAATCTGTGTTTCCTACTCCGGGAGGAAGTGGGATGAGGAGGTATTTTAGGTGCTTCCAACTTGAAGAAGCTGTTGTTTGTTGGTTTTCTTTTGATTTTTATCATGGAACTTTGTTCCGGTGTGATCAAAGAGGTGGTCATTTGTTTTCCTTCGTGGGACACACTCTGTAGGCTTGGATTTGAGTTCTTCTGAGAAGAACGCCCAGCCTCAGGTGCTCTGGGCCTCTCGAGATGCTATGTGCGGCATTCGGAGAGGCAGCCTTGAGAAGAGTCGCGATGGCAGTTGCGTCTCATCTCCCGCCGCTTACCCTTGGCCAGAAGGGGACCGCCGTTAGAGGAAGAAAATGCCAAATCCCTTTTTAAGAGAAACAAAGTGAAATTAAACGGTTGCTATGACCGCAATGGGATTGGTCACTTCAAATAATATTGCCTGTCAGATAAATTATTTTTTGAAAATTTTCATTGTCAGTAGAAATCCAAAATATTTCACTTTTTAGATTCTTCTGTCTATATCACAGAACAGTCTGTTACTCTCTGCTGCATAAGTCCCAAATACTCCTGCTGGTTTGGTTTCCCTGATTGAAGAATTGCTCTTGTCTCTTACTTTCCATTTTTGGTTTCTCATCACTTACTTGGCTCCCTTATCACCTTCAGCTCTTTATCACCACCAAGATCACACCTCTGACCTCTTGCCATGAATCTGTCAAGTTTCTTTCCTCGGATCTGATAGAGTCAGTCCGCATCAGTCCAGAAGTGAGCACCCCGGCTCTTGGACTTCCGTTTTCTACTGAGATTGCCCAGTCTCCATCTTGGTGCTTCCCTTGGGCTTCCTCCAGGCTCCTGGTCCTCGATGCCTGTTGTCCTTCCTGGGTCTGATTGCACAAGGGACTCCGGGCACTGACACTGACGAGCGGTGATGAACTTTCGTCCTCAGCAGTGACTGACAGTCGAGCGTCCCCGGAAGGGACAGCTGTGAGCTCTTGCCCCGCGGCCAGGACCGAGCCGGTTCTCGAGTGGCAGTGATGACACCTCAGCACCCAGGTCTTTTACCACTTACGTACAGTTTCATCAACTGTAAACAATTTCTGGACTTTGTCTGTAATCAAATCCATTATTTTTCTCAGAAAACAAAATAAAAAGTATATTTTATATTTAAAAAAAGAACCTCAACTAAAGAGCTGATGTTCTAATCAAATACAAGGACAGCAGCTGTCATGGAAGAGTTCATGTAAAATCATGTCACATACCATATGTGTAAATATGTCTACCCTAAAATACATGAGTTTTTTTTTTCTTCTCTGTTTGTTTGCTTTTGCAGCGCTGGTCGTCAAATCCAGGGGCTTTGCACTGTACTAAGACATTTTTTTATTCTTTTTTATTTTTATTTTTATTTTGAGTCAGGATCTCAGTAAATCTCTAAGTTGCCCAGGCTGGGCTGAAACTTGCAATTCTCCTGCCTCAGCCTTCTAGGGCGCTGGGATTACAGCATGTGCTACCATTTCTGAGTAATGATTATTTTTTAATGCACAAGAGGTTAACAAAAATAAAACTTTAAAGGTAGCAACAACCACTAAAAATTAATTCTAGCAATTCCAGTTTTTCCTCTCACTTTTAGTCTAATCCTTTTATTAGAAAAGCAAAACAAAAATCAAATTATTTTTCTTTTTCTTACACCAACCAAAAGAAATCTCAAAATAGTATGTGTGGACTCAGGTTTGGAGATGTTCCAGGATGACAAATCCTGGCGTGTAGTGGGTAGATATTTTAATTATCCAGATATACCAGAAAGGAATTAAATCCTGTTTGTTCTAGTATGTGTTAGGTTGCTGATTTTTTTCTATGCTATAAAAATGGTTCTCTAATATTCTTTTTTCAAATACTAAAGAATTATTAAAAACTTCAAAATGGTTACTACTTCTCAGATGTTCTGGGTTCTGATGACATTCATCATAAGACAACTTGTTCCTAAAAAGGTCTTGCTCTTAAGGGTGCGGCTGCATTTTGTCAACATGGTATCAGGTGCTCTGCATCCACACCCAGGCTCTCACTGCCAGCTCCGCATCGCATCCAGTTTTTCGTTTTCTCCATGGTGCCCACATTAACTCGGTGTCTCCCGGACTTCACACCTCACCCTCTGCACTCCCTGCTTCACAACAGCAACAGCGACAGCCAAACGACTTGTTTCGTAGAGTTCCTACTTTGGTCAAAAGCATCAACATATTAACCCTGCAATCCATCAAATCAAGAAACCCTATTCAGTCTGGCCGAGCAGGGCGTGAGTGTCTCTTCGCTCGGTCGCCTGCCTCCTCTCTCCTTCCTGTCCTTTCTGGAGCCGAGGCCTTTGGAGTCTGTGTCCACTGCCCAGTGGCTTCCTGTCAGCCTGAAATAGCAGCCCAGAGAGGCTCCCCAAGGACAGCGCCGTAATGCAGGGATGAATGTTGTGATGGGAATGCATGTGCTCATATTCCAGAAAGAAAGGGACACCGGAACAAAAAAGTTGGTTTGTTTTTTTTTTTAACTTACACAAAATTGTTCTGAAATGATTATCCCTGGCTACAAGGGTCAACTGCAACCGTGCTGTCAGTCCAAGTTTGAGTGGGCAGTAGCGGAGCATATGTCCTCGCTGGAGTATTTTTTGTATAAAATTACAGTGAACCTTTGTTCATGTGGCAGCTCCAGCAGTCTCGTGTGATAGTTCTTGCCATCAGACATACATTCATGGGATCTCCTCCTTCATATCATCTTGGCTTTGTTTTTTCTTAGGGTTTGACACAAATGACGCCATTTCAATTTTGTCAGCTTTCACTACTAAGTAAACTACATGGGCCACATATGTCCTCAAATACAGTCCCTAGGCGGGAATCCGGGTGATCCTAGTGGATGTTACAATTTCCCTACAATACTCCCTAGATTCGCAATTCATAAAAGCACAATCATATTACTCCTCAATTTTGAATGACTTAGGAGCTCCACGGTGCCCGTAAGTGGGAACGTACGTCTTTTAAAGGAGCTTTCATGAAGACAGGCCTCCCCTACTCCGCTCCACACAATGCAGGGCTCACCCACCCTCCAAAAGCTCCATAGCAAATGCTTCATCAAAGGCTCCCGCCCATTGGGAAAACCACCAGCAGGTACTCGGTGTGGTTTCCCCTGGGTCTCAAATACTGAACACTAAACTATTAGTCAGCCAACCTTACTGGAACTAGGTAATTCACTTAATAATCACAATTTAAAGGGGTAGAGGTAGCTCAGTGGCAGAGTACTTGTTTAGCTTGTCTAGCATGCATGGCGTCCCAAGTTCTATCCCCAGAACCAAAAAATAAGAAAGAAAGAAAAAAGAATTACAAATTAAAGTGATCATCAGCACTCACCAGCTCGAATTTCAGTGAAGTTAAGGATGAAAATCATTATGTTGTTTTGCTAATTACTATAAGAATTACAAACATATCCTTTGAACACAACTCTTACAACTACATACCTTAGTTACACCAAAAATATACACATGAAGAACTAAATCAAATCATGCCATCTATAGAAAGAATGGTATATCTTAACATTATTTCTTAGAATAAATAAATAGCATTTATTCCAAGTTTCCAGGGTATTGTGGTGAGAGAATAGTTATTAACTTTGTGATTTATTACTTTGTGGAAAAAAAATTGTAAGAACTTTTAACCCCAGATAGATAGAAAACTAGGTGACTAGAAACATGGTGATTTTTTTCTACACTAGATAGTTAACAAATGGGAAAGCCAGAATTCACTCCCAGGTGGCTGATTTCAAACCCACTCGCTTAGCCTCTGTGACCCTGATCTCTGTATTTTCAGGGTGACCACCACCCACAGTGCACACACATGGATCTTGTAAATATGAAGCTGACCCAGCAACTGCAGCTGCTCCTCAGCATCCACGGGACTGTTTCTGAGCCCTCCTCCCATGGATATGAAAACCCAGATGCCCCAGTCCCTTATGTAAGATGGCATAGCACTTACATACAATCCCTGCACACCCTCACATTTACTTAGATCATGTTTAGATTAAAATATCAAATACAATGTAAAAATTATGTGAATAGCTGTTATACTGTCCTGCATAGAGAATAATGACAAAAAATTCTATGCATGTTCAATACAGACAAAAATTTTTTTTAAATTTTCCAACTGTGGTGAATTGGATCTGCAGATATTGAACCTGTGGGTGCAGACCGATGATGTCATCATGCAGACCACTGCAGGGTCTGGTCCCTTCCAGAAACCAAACAAAACAAACCGGTAACCAAGACCAGAGCATAGCTCATTTGTGTCAAGGATTTACTGCGGGCTAATCAGTCTGGGTCAACGCTGATGAATATGCTGGATTGCTTTTGATTTAACTCATCAAAATCCAGGCCAAGCTAGAAAAAAACTAAAACTCATGTGATCTAAAGTCGTAGTGTAGTACTTTTATTAAAAATAAATAGGCTCATCCCTATAACAAAACCACTTTCTATACACTGCCAGATCTGACTTCTAAGAGTTTGTTTTGTTAAACAAATTTCTATCTATGTTCATACATTTTTCTTCTATTTTCTTTATCCAGTTTTAGGATTAGCACAATGTTGAGTTCCTAAAATGAGGGGAGACATGGTCCTTCTTTTTTCTGCTTTAATTGTTTGATATAATTTATCAGTTAAAATGTTTATGAGCCTGCTGTTGTCATATAGGTAGGTTTTCAAGCTAAGAATATACTTTCTTTAATAGGTGCTATTCAAATTTTATATTTCCTCCAGAGTTAGTTTCATTAATTTGTCTTCCAAGGTACTTCTTAGAAGTTGTCAAATTTATTTCAAAAAAGATTTTTGTAATATGCTTTCTATATCCTTTTAAATTCTCTAAAATCTATGGTAATGTCTCCTAGGTCTTGATATTGTAATTTAAAAATGTATAACTGATATTGTGTAGCAGGAAGTAAAGGTCTAAAGGAGCTGGGGAAGCGGGAGGGGTAGGGGAAAGGAAAACAGGGAAAAGAAAAAATATGAGAAAAGGAAAAAAATGGAAACAGAGTCTTTGCAAATAGGGAAGGGTGGAGGGGGTGAAAGGAGGCCAGGGAAAGTGGAAAAAAAATAAGAACCAAGAGACTCATGTAAAGGTACAAGATCCCAATGATGAATGTTACTGTATTGTATACCTAAAATGTACCAATAAAGTTAATGGAGAAAAAATAAATAAATAAATAGGCTCATTATGTATTATGGTTATATCTCTTTTTTTGAAAGACCAATATTGTTTAAGGGAACTGCTACTTGTCTGCCCCTCAATATTCTGCCACGCATTAGCACTGACTTTGCTTCCCCAGCTACAGGGACTGGAAGTAGGGACAGGGTCACCTTTGCCCATTTGAGGGCCAGAGTTGCTGAGTGCTAGCACCAAGCCTGCAAGAGGGTGTGGTCTACAAGGGGAAAGAACGAAGCTGACACCCACAGAGAAGGGATGGGACGGGGGGGTCCTCTGAGTGTCCAGGACCAGTACACTGGGGATGGAGCGCCCCCACCCCCCATTTCTGAGCCATTGGAGGTCTTCAGCCTCCCCTTCTAGGGACCTTTTGAATTCTGGGAATGAAAGGGGTAATAACCCAACAACCCGCCCCCCCAACAAGCTTCAGACAGATTTCTTCCGTTAATTATCAAGAGATTCAACAAATGTAACATTTTAAAAACAACTAAATTTATTATTTTATCCTATTTGTTTCAAAAGGTTTTGTATAGAATGACATATTTTATTGCACAGAACATTTGAAATATCTGGTTTAAAGGCTTGTAAAATATGAAACAATACAAGGTTACATTTAGTAGATACATTAAGGTAAGCACCAGGGGAAACTGAGCTTTTAATAGGACCCCATATATGATGTTACCATTTAACCAAATTGTTTTGCATCTTAATGCTTAATCTTACATCCTCACAAACAGGAGACAATTATTTCCAGAAGCAAATCAGATCACTATGATGTTGAGCCATATATTACAAATATATTATATTACCAAATATACTACATTTAGACTCTACATGTATATAGGATTATTCCGAAAATAAAAAATGGACTGAGAAATCAATATTCTTCACAGCATTTTCATATAAATTTAATCTGAATCATCACTACTGAAGTAAGAACTGTCACAGTATTCTGCAGTGTAAAGGAATTTATGAATGATTGGGTTCATCTTTGGCATCCAGTGTCGGGGGACCAGATACGTAGAAAGGTTGAATAAATCCACAAACACCTTGTACCTGTCACTGGAAAAACATATGTGTACATCATTAGAATGGTTGACATGAAATATTTAAAATTTTCTCCCTCAAAATTGTTTTCTTGGGTATTTTATCATAAGTGACTAATATTCAAAATTACCTATTACCTGTTGTGCATACTGGATATAGTATGTGTAGCTAGCTCTGGAGCCTTAAGTCTGTTCAGGTTCAATCCATATCCAAAGTTCAGGATCATAATACAATATTATCTCTTTGGCTGAATCAAAGCAGCGTAATACTGATTAAAACCTAGAATCCCTGTCATGCTATCTTCAGAGAGTGTTATCATTTCCTACTTTTAAAGGATTGTATGCACAGTTATAAATTTAAAGCACATAGAGTCTGTGATTCCTCATTGGACAATATTTCGCAACCACAAAGTAGCTGCCAGTACCACTGAAGCTTTCAGTACACTGAGAGCCATCTTGGTCCATTAAAATATCCATGTGTGATTTTAACATTACAATATCTTTTGTGTTTGTGTTTGTTAGAGGGCTTTTTTTTTTTTGATATGGGGATTGAACTTGAACTTGGGTCCTTGTGCTTGCGGAGGCAGGCCTCTGAATCACTGAGCTAGATCCCCGGCCCATTTTGACTGCTGCAGTTTTATACAGGACAAACTTTTGTCTTTGAAGTCAAGTAAATCTAGGTTGAAATCCCGATTCTATCACCTGTAAACCAGTGGTCATGGACACAGGATTCAAACTTCCATAGGTAAATAAAAATGATTTCTAATTCTATAAATAAATGCTACAGTCCTTTCCTCTGGCCAGGACTTTGTGTAAATTAAATGGGACAATGAATCAGCAAAAATGCTGTTTGGGGTAATTATTCCCACCAGTCTACTAATGCATGTTTATTCTCTCTCAGTGCTGGAAATGAAGCCCAGTGCCTCATGCTAGCCAAGCATGAAAGTGATAACACTTTGAACCTGTGTATTTAATAAACCAGCCAATCTGGTGGAGAGTATGGATGAAAGCAAGGTATACTAAGGACTTTGGGTGCTGCACATGAACACTAAACTTAGCAAGCTGATTCCTGTTTTCCAAGGAGCCACAGTTTCTCAATTTCACATGGTTTCTCGATTTTTCCTATGATGCTGTGAATATTAAAATAATGCAAAAATGTCCTAACATTTAGCATTTAAGCATGTTTCATGCCCTCAATAAATACAAACTTCTTCTCTTCTAAGGATTGTGAAAAGCACACTTTCTGGAGTAGCTGAAAGTTGTTTAATAATGTAAAATAGAATCACATCAAAAAACAAGAAACAAAGCTGGGTATGGTGGTGCCTGCCTCTAATTCCAGGATTCTGGGAGGCTGAAGCCAGAGAATCACACGTTCTAACATAGCCGAGGTAAGATCTCAGCAAGATCTTGTCTCAAAATGCAAAGAGAGCTTGGGATGCAACTCTGTGTGCAGGTCCTAGGTTTAATCCTCAGTAACAAAAATAAAAACGAAAATAAACATTAAAAAGCTGTGTCATTCAAAGAGATCGTAGGGGAATTAATGATATTAATGATGAAATGACTAGTCTTCTGGAGACCTGAGCCAGGATGAACTGGAAGACTTCCTCCAGGGTGTGAACGCGGTTAGTCCTTTATGCCTTCACAGCCTCCCCAGCGAGCTGCACCCATACCATGATCCTTCTCACCCTAGGACCACGAAGATCAGATTCCAGAACAGGGGACTTTACCCAGTTCTCACCCAAGGAGCGGCATCTGAGCACCCAACTCCAAAGGAGTCGAGTGCAGTCCAGCAGGGGACAGTAAGAGGCTCTCCCTAGCAATGCGAGGTGACTCCCCATTGCAGGAGGGTCCCGCCTCACCTCATGGTCGAGCGCAGATAATGGTACCCGGAGGAGCCACCAGTGCCTGCCTTGCTGCCCAGCATCCGATGCACCAAGCACACGTGGTTATCTAGACAGACACATGCATTTATTCCACAATCTTTTTGTGTCACTAGGCTCACAGTGTTCTAAAAACAAGGGGCTGGTAATGATTATTGCCTCTGAGAAAGTGCTGGTGACTTATGGCTCAGCCATGTGGAAGGGGCACACGCTGGGGGAGAGCGTGAGGTTGCCTACTGCCCACAACCTGAGCTCCTGCGACCCTGTGCTCAGCCTCGAGCTGTGACCTTCATGAAGCCTTGCCAGTTTTCCATTTGTGGGACCCTCACTCCATTAAAAAAATAGAATATATATTTTAAAATTGCATTGACACATGGATGGGAATATTACTGTTATATACTATATTTAGACAATTCCTTTGTTCTAAAGTTCATTTTTCCTTCTGGTTATAAAAATAAATTAAAACATTTTCTTGAGCCAGCAAAAGTATGGGCATAAAGGAAAAGAATGGACGGGGAGGAATTTGGGAGTGGGAGCAGCACTTACATCTCCATTTGGATATGAGCGTGTCTATGTCCGTAAGAAAAGTCAGCAGCTGAAAAGGGACCTGGAATCGAGGCTCTTCCCTAAAGAAAAAAAAAAAGCGAAAGAAGAAGCCATTTATTTAAGCCAATCCAATGTGTTAAGAAGAGGCCTGGTGATGAACATCTAGTTTGCCATGTAAGAGCCCTAGCATCTTTGGGATTGTTCTATCTCTTCATCTCAAAAATGAGAATAATATTTTGCAATATTTTTTTGAAGTTTAGAAAATTCCACTTAATACACAAAAATCATCCAGCCAGAGTCACACTTAAGATAGATTCTTAGCAAAAGGAAGACATATACACTGCCTGGGATTTCCCCACTAATGCAAGTTTGAAGCTTTGAAGTAAACACATTAAAATACACAAAGACTACTTTTCATTTTTTCATATATTTGTTTTCCTTTTTTCATGGAATACTTCAACTTTCTCAGTACAGATTTTTCTTAGGACACCTAAGCTTGAGTGACCTATATTTATTTTGAGTTTAAGAAAAGAACTAAGGATTTTGTTCCTCTGGCACTCTGAAGAAACAAATTTAAGAGGAGTTTTTAAAATTAAAGAAATACGAGGAAATAAACATAAGTATTGGTGTTTGAAGCCTTTTAGCCAGCTTGCTGACCTGTTTAGTCATAATTCATGAACTATTAAGGAGGAACTTTACATACTTGAAGTAGAAGTGTGTGAATATTTAAGAGGCATCTCAGCTATTTCAGACAGTAAAGGCAACTGTAAGTAGAAAAAAAGCTCATGAGGTGTTCTGCTTTACTTTATAAATCAGAAATTATCCCAAAACACTGCTTAATGACAGGACACATTTCACGAGTGAGTTTCTGAAAAAAAATGAACTTTGGTCTTTTAGGATATTTAATAGAACACAATACCTTTTGTAGTTTAGTAAAAAAGGATATTTGAATAATTTACTAGTGTGTCTGTAACCTGCTTCAGAGGTAGTTACATTTTTTTTATTTAAAAGTAAAAATTAAAAAAAAAATGTTTTTGAAATTTTCTCTAAAAACAGAGTTACCATATTAAAGTAGGATTCCAATTTAAAAGCTTTATGCTTGGCATGTCATCTGCAGCCACTCCTGGCTGCTCCCCTCTGTGCCCTCTCTTCTGGTGGCTCTTACCTGTAAAAATGTATCATCAGGGCTCCCTGGAGTGCTCTGTACGACAGTCGTCTTTCCCCTGAGAAATGCAAAGCGAGCTGCTTCTTTAGAGCTAACCCAGGACTGTGTTAACTTGGCATTATTGCTTTAAACAATTTAAGTTTAGTTTAAATTTTTTATTTCTTGGCATGAATTTGGAAACCTTCATTCAAAACATTATTTGAATATTGGATTCTAAAAGCTAAACAAAGTATGTACATTTTAAATTCTCGAAACCTTTTAATATCATCTTACATTAGGGAAATGATACAAAAATGTTTAACATCCCTCATAAATATCAATTTTCAACTAAAATAGTATGATGATTTACTTTTCAAAAAACTGAAGAAGATGCCTTCCAAACTACATTTGAAAGTAGTTTTGTCTAATTCACTTAAAATTAGTTTTCTTGGTTTTAAGGAACACAAGACCTATATAAAATCGCACGTGCACTGTAATAAAAGACTTTTATCTTCACTGCAGGAAACAAGATTTTCCATTCTTTTAGTCTTTTGGGAAACTGAGGCTAAAATCTTTTAAGCTTAAACAATTTAACACTAATTTCATATATTGCCACACTTCGTAATTTTGTTATTAAAATTAAGTGTTACTAACACTTTGCTTAAACAGCCTTTTTCTGAAAAGACTCTGATTTGCTATACAATAAAAAGTCCAAATCAAAATGAACAGAATAGACTCGAACAAATAAAGAAAACAGTTGACTAATGAAGTTACTGATCATAATGGCCAATTAGTTTCAAGAAATAATAGCTCAACATTGTGTCGAAAATTGAGACAAAAGCCTGAGCAGATACTTTTCCTGGTCTGCGTGGAAAACTGCCCAGTCAGCCTGACTGAGAATAGTTCCTTTCTCCTTTCACCTGAGTTACGGCAGATACTTGTCCAATTACAATGAGTTCTTTTCACTTCTGTCCCGGTTAAGCTGTGAGGAATTTGCAAGCCATATCAAATCTAGCTCGGTACTCCTCGTGCTGAGCACGTACTATGACAATTTTTGCTAAAGATTTTGAAATACACTGAACACAGAAGCCTATTACCATAGGAGACAACACTTAGACAATTCTTGCTTCTATAAGTAGGACAGCAACTCTCATTCTATTTGCCCCAACTTTGACAGGCTTATAAAACTATATTTTGATCTCACATTCGTTTATTCTTGGGAAACAATCCTGACAGTAAAAAGATGTACCTTTACTAAGGAGATGTTCATGACGCTTCTCATCAAATAAGGACAGCAGCACCTCTTTGTGTTTCTGAAATTCAGCCATTTCTTCCTCTTTTTCTTCAGACTCTTCTTTAGCCTTTAGGAAAAATACGGGATATAGTCACAAATGAGAACAGAATCCTGTTTTAGAACACTTTGTTTAAACAGCCTGACAGGTTGCAGAAAGGGCATACTTGGAATATTTAATCAACCAATATTACAATTTGGAAATTACTTTTAATAAACTGGGAACTTTCACACACCCATACACACACACACACACACACACACACATACACGCACACATACACACACACACACGGGTTCTATCTTTTAAATTTAAGTAGTTTGATATGTGCAAATAGTCTCTTTGTAAGTATCTTGAGAGATAGGCTAAGATATTATAATTAAAGATAAGAACAAGTCATCAAGAATAATCTAACATTAAACAGCAATTATTTAACACAGGTTTAAGTAAATTCTGCCTAGGAAAAGTTAAGAATTCTTGGGAAAACTTTTAGCTGTGTTGAAATTCTCTATTTAATACTACATTCCATAAATACAATTTCTTAAATATGTCCTATATTTGCATTCACTTGACAGCCATTGCCTGGTTTAAGGCAGATCTTACTTTTCTGCTTATCATACTTGCCTTTCTTATAAATCAACTGAAGTGGACCAAATTAGTTAACCCAATTATTTTCAATTCCTTAGAACAAACATGTGGCATAGAAAGACTCCGTATGCTTCTCATTGCCAATAAATTATTCCTTTATACAATAAAAGTTCATGGGGAGGTGATGGTGTTAAAATTTTGAGCAAAATTTGCACCCACCACCACCTGATGCAAAGAAGGCATCATCAAACAATCACCAGAGCACCACACTGCAATACAGAAGCATGAGCACCATAAGACAGTGTGGTATGGTAGTAAGGAGATCAGCAATGACAATGTCGGAACATGGGAGATACAAAAGGCACCAGAGACCCTGTTAAGGATTTTATCCTTCTGCTGCCAACAATAAAGAGATATCAGAAGATTTTAAGCAAAAAGGAGATATGATCAGATTTGCATTTCGAAAAGATGACTCCAACTACCATGGGGAGAATGAATTGTTATGGAGCCATATTGGGAGCCAGCTAAGACATGTTAGAGACTTATTCCTGAAGAACAGGTGGAAAACTAGGGCAATTTACCTAAGGGTGATGGTGAGAGATGAAAGGAGGTTCACCACTGACATGGTGTGAAGGGTGGAACCGGTTGGATGTGGTGATAGCTCAAAGAAATTGCCAACACTTAGGACTAGGAGCACTCAGAAGGGAAAGCCTGGACCAACTGGAAGGCTCAGAGGAGAAAAACTTCCTTCATTCTGAAGAGACCAGGTCAGAATGATAGTGGGTGAAAGGGAACATCATCTAAGTTTGATTTTATTGGTCTGTTTTTAAGAAGACCAAGAGAAGGGCCTGGGATTTAACTCAGTGGTGCTGCTGCCTGCCTCACAAGTCCAAGGTCTCAAGTTCGATCCCTAGTGCAAAAAAAAAAAAAGAGAAGACTAAGAGGAAACAGTAAGTAGAGCACCACATATATGTATGGAAATCCAAGAGATATGCACGCCAGAGATACACGTTGGATAATTATTGGCAAATAATTCAATATTGATCAAATTAAACAGTCCAGAGATAGAACAGAAAGTGCTAAGGGAATGCATTTCAAACTCTTCATTTATTGGTCTGAGAGAGAATTATGAGCAACTAAAGGAAAGAGAGAAACAAGAGCTAGAGAATGTATGTGCAGATATTATGATGCATACTAAAACTCACGGGAAGGAATGTTTGGGTAATCGGTAGCCATTAGTATTGAGTGCTGCTGAGAAGCCAAGTAAAGTTAAGATTAAACGTGTGTCTTGGATTTGCGCATGTGTTATCATTTGTGCAGGATGAGGGAGGGAGGGAGGCTCACTGAGTGGCCTGAGGGCAAGGGGAGTGAGTAATTATCCTAACTATTGCTCTAAATCTAGCATTGCAAGCACCAGTCTCATGGAAAGCTCACCATGATCCCTTAAGGTAGATATTCTCTCTGCTTTGTTAATGGGAAAAGTGCAGCAAGGAGAAGCTATGGGTTTGTTCTCACAAAGTTCCACTGGGGAGATGGAATTCCAGCCCAGCCAGGGGACTTCGAAGTCTGCATTCTCTATACTACCTGACACAGCCCATTCAGGTAAAGAATTTGAACAATTCACTGAGAAATTTACTCATAGATGACGAAGGACATGTGATTTGAGGAAAATGAGAATTAACAGTATTTTTCAAGCAAAAGCGAATTGACATAATCCATGGCTAATAGATGGGACCCAGCAGATAAATAAGAACAAAAGAAAAATAATATGGTTAAATGTATTTACTTGGCAACCCCCCCAGTTCTTATTTGTGCCTAGAATTGGTCATAATGTGGAATTTTTCAAGAGACATCATTCTATTAAGTTCAGTGGTTTGCAACAAACAGAAATCTTCCCTGCAACACATCTTAATTTAGTAATGAGTTTTATTACACATGAGGAAAACTGAATCGATCATTCAATAGTCCAAGAAAATATATGAATAAAAAGAATATGAGAAAAAAGAACAGTAGGCAATATTTTTTAAAAATCCGTAATACTTCTGTAGTACATTTATATTAACTCATGGCATCAAAAATACCTGAATCTTTATGAATTCCTCTTCTAGTCCTTTGGTGACATTTTTTTCAAACTTTCCCCAGAAGTTAAATCCATGTGGCTCTAAACCAGGCGTTCTTTCCAACCAGGCCTAAAGTAAATATTATTTTTAGGTAAATAAGTGGCAAAATTTTAAACATATAAAACATATTGTACCTAACATTCATAAACTTGAAACCAGAAATCTTCATACTATTGGAAAACATATTTCAAGTTTATTTGTATTTTTCCTTGCCTTCCATTTTCTCATTTATGAAATACCAATTCACATGTTTAATTTTCCAAATCTTTAAAGTAATTATCATCAATAATGTTTATTTCTTATTTCTTAAATAAATTTCTGACAGTTTTCACCTAGAATTCTATGAACATTTATCAACCTTGTTTTAATAATGTCTTAGTGTTTATTCTCAAAATATTTTGTTTTAGGTGCAGATGGATGTGACTTGTATAAGATATGATCTCCTTTAATCTCAGAAGCATTGTTCACTTACTAACCTTAAAATTAACTACCCATGTGATTATTTTAAGATTGTATAAGACCTTGAAATCTAAAAATAAAAGTAAATTTATGTACATTTATGGGTTCTCTTTTAACCTATTTTTAGTTTTGAACTTAGTTGTGTGATTTTTTTTCTCTCTGCGTTTATAAGTCATTATAGGATAATATGTAGGATACGATAACATAAATCCACACTTACAACACTGTGAAGATTAGTGAGCTCTGTATAATTTATTAAAAGTTTAATTTGCAAAGAAAAGACTTTCTGAAGTAAATCAGGACAATACAAATCTTATTTAATAATTTACCTATAAAGACTCAACTTAATAATCCTGAAAGTCTATTTATAGACCACTAGGGAATGTGGATATGAAGGGAAAAGTTCTTAGTAATTTAATTTAATTTGTAAAAATCACCCACACTAGTTGAAAACCCTGCTAATTAAATATTGTTTAGTAGGGATGCTTAAAGGAATTGCTTTAATCATCTGAGATTATTAAATATTAACTTAGTTTCCCAAGATACTCTATTTTAATAAGTTGAATTTACGACTTAGCATTTTGTAAATTTTCCCGTCCCTTTTACATAGCCCAGTGTTGCTATGTTTCAGAGATCGGTTCTCCAGAAGCGGAGGCAAAGAACGCCGAGTAGGAGGGCAGGGGCAGGGCAGCCGTACCTCCACCAGCTGCAGCAGGGTCTTGTCCTGCTCTGACTTCAGCAGACCCTCGTCGTCTTCTCCGCTGAAGTTGTCTCGGTAATGCCTTCTGTTGTAGGGCACTCGCATGCTCTGAAGCACGCCTATCTTGTTTTCTAAGAGTCGGAATTGCAAACTCTGGAAGCCTGAGGCTGGAACTAAGTACTCTCTGAGAATAAATACAGGAAGAGAAGAGCAGGGAAGAGGTGGGCTGACACCGCGTGTCACTGCGATGGTTTCTTCTTCTAGCCTAGTGTTCATTAGTATACGCGTGAGACGCACAGGGAATGCATTTGTCCTGGGGAGCTGATGCCCTACATGCTCGCCGGCCCCATCTTCATCCTCTTCACTTTCCCTCCCCTTCTCCCTCCTGTCCTGGCATCCCAGACCCCTCCCATCTCTGCACGGTCTAGCTCCCTGTTCATCATCATCTGTCTCTTATTTTGCTCTGTAAATTATTTATACTTTGGGTGTCTCACATAAAAGCAACTATGCACTATTTAACCTTCAATGTCTGACTGATTTCACTTAGCGCTACGGTCTCAAAGCGCATCCATTTCCCACAAATCACTTGAATTTATGCTTCTCTATGGACAAGCAGCACATGGTTTCTTCTCTTGTGAAAGGTTCTTGGTACATTACCAAAGAGTGACATGTACGACCACTTAAATGTGAACCTGTGATTTGGCCTTTGTTAAAATAAGGAAAATGACCTCCTTAAACACCACAATTGCTGTCAATCAATTTGAAACTGGGCAGTTTGTACAGTTGTGAAGTTTCACATATATTTCATATGTATACTATGCACTTTGACATATAATATGTATCTTATATACATTTCCATAAATATATATTAAACAAATGCTATATACATGTGTGTGGTGTGTGCAATTGTGTATACGCAAATGTTTATTGTTAGATATTTTCTAAGATAAAGACAGGTGGACACAGAGCTTCACAATGCTAAAAGATTGTTTACAAAGTATTTCATCCCTGCCACAAAAGGCATTCTTGCATACTTCCATTCACCTCGCTATTTGAAATTATTATGAGCAGCAATGAAATAACACAAGTGAAATAAATGAGGTGCTGCCTAGTATGAAAAAGGCAATAAAAAAAGTCAGAATTCCCACCCTGCAGATCATCCACACTCTCAGGTTCCTGTAAATGTCTTTCATCTAACTGATGCTGCAACCTGAATTTTTAAAATCCACCCAAAATATCCAGCTACATTTCTCTTTGTTGTCAAACATGTTGGGATTGCCTATTACACCATATCACACACTCAAGTTAAGTTTCTTCAAAAAATTTCTTCTATAATTTTGGTAAGAAAACAGTATGCTTTTTAAACAGAGTGTGTGTGCGTGTGTGTGTGTGTGTGTGTGCGCCCCTGAGCTCACGTGACACACATACATGGCTTGGCTTGCGTAGTAATTGAAAACCAAAATTAATGGCTCAGGACATCAGTTGTACTGGTGCTTTTGATTGGCATACTTCTTTAGGTATCACTTGTTTCTTTTGTTTTAATTTTTAAGTTAACTGCATATGTCATTGCTATCTTAGCCATTTTTGCTGTGTAAAATCCATTTTGGAGAAAAGCAGAATATAGGATAATGAACTGAAATTTTTTGGTCACACTATTTTTCTTTGTAAAAATGGTCAAATGTTTTTTGATGACTTCTCAGATGTTGTGTGATTAAAGACCCCAAGTCAGTAGGGTGTGGTGGTGCACACCTGGAATCCCCAAACTCTGAAAAGCCAAAGCAAGAGGATCACTAGTTTGAGCCCAGCTTGGGCAGCTCAATGATTTAGTGAGGTCTTGCCTCAAAATAAGACATAAGGAAAGGGCTGCGGTGCAGCTCACTGTGAAGGCCTGGGTTCAGTTCCCAGTGCAGGGGTGGGGTGTCCTTAAGGTGGGTCCTGCCAGCGGGAAGCGGGAAGGTCTGGCTCGGATGCCTCAGCTGGCTGTGTACCTGAAGTCGTTGAAGTCCAAGGCTGTCATGGTGTCCAGGACAGAAAACTGCTGCACCAGGAGTTTGAGGATGACCACCACCCGATGCATGCGAGTGACCACCTTGAGCATGTTCCGCTCGTCCCGGACCTGATGGTGAGGAGGAGACACAGACACAGTGCCTTCCTGCTCATCTTAGGTGAAAGCAGAATTAAAGAGGAAGATCGGAACTGGCTAGTAACCATTCTGGATTGTGTGTGAGAAATGGTACCAATTCAGAATCCTTTTTCTTTCTTTAAAAATGAAAATGGTACGGAAGTGAAGTGGAAGTCAACGCCAGGACACAACTCCCACGTTTTCCACACAAATTTCTCTTTTAATTTTAACTTTGGCTCAAAAGAAGAGCATTCTAGGCAACCTGTGTATCTGCTTTTCTCTGAGAGCCACAGCAGCCAGGGCCAGCGAAGGCTTCTGTCCACAGCACAAGAGCAGGTCGGGCTCAGTGTGGCTCGGGATCAGCCTTCTTGGAGGGGCCCCTTAGGACAGGACTCCAGGCTGCCCCTGGAGCTCTGGGAAGAGGAAGCAAACTGGGGCCCAGCCCGGTGCAGGTGGGACTTCTGATGATGCCGCCCAAGGCCTCTCCACCCTCCTGCTGTCCTTTTTCCTCTTCTTCCAGCTTCCCTCTTCCTCTTATTTTCCCCTTTTTCTTCTTCCTCCTCCTCTTCCTTTCTCATTCTATTATTGCTCCTTTCTTGCAAAAGATACAGGCATTAGAAATATAATTGTTACTCATTAATTAAGGGGTCTCAGGCAGCTGGATACTCTACTCTGATTTATAGCATTTTTTTTCAAAGAAAAATATATCGAGTTCTACACAAAGGACTTGAAAACTATATTTGAAAAAAACTTTAAAGCAATGGAGCTAAGAAAGTACCATGAAATGATCTACTCAGAAAGTGTTTGTTTTTTTTTATTGTTTTGTTTTGTTTTTTTAAACCAGGTATGGTGGTTCACACCTGCAATCTCAGCATTCTGGAGGCTGAGACAGGAGGATTGTCTCAGAGTTGGAGGCCAGGCCGGGCTGCCTGTGAGTTCAGTGAATTCAAGTCTGCCTGAACTCAAAGGAGACTTGTCTCAAAACAAATCCAAAAATAAGAAAGTGGGGTTTTCTCAAATCATTAGTCATTTCAATATTTGGTGTTATATTTTTGAAATTAATATTTTCTTGAGCATCCAAAAATATATAAAAACAATTCTATGGCATGATAACTTACATGACCATTCTGAAAGATCTCTCGAACAGAATCTAACTCCCAGAGAATTTGCTTAAACCAGAGTTCATAAGCTGTAATCAGAAAACACTTGTCAGTGAAAACATTACAGGAGCTCTGACCACAGTTATGTGAAAGATGCATTTAACATATTTGAAAATAAATACAAATGGAACTTTAAAACTCATAAATGAAATATAGACTCAATTATGCTACAAATAAGTATTAGGGTTAAAGTTAGAATACGCTCCATTTATTAAATGCTTTACTATGCCAGGCATGTTGTCTATGTGCTTTGTGTTCATTATTATTACACTGGTTCCTCTCAACAAATGTATTTATAAAGCTGACACGAAGCAGAAGTGGCAAAGCTAGTATGAGGGAGTCACGTGATCAGACACATTCCTGACTGGAGTGGACTCGTTTGTACACTGGTTAAGAGCAAACCACCTACACATGGGGACTGATGTTTCAGCATCTTAAGACTTACAGTAGCATAACAGGCCATGCTCTCTTAAACTAAAAGCACTCCCCAGAAGTAGAAAGTGTGGCCAAAACACATTTTAGAAAACATTTTTCCCAATATTAGACTTTTTATGAAACTACATAGAACTTCAATAAACTTGAACAATTCATTTTGTGGAAATAGTTTTTTAACACTCTAAGTTGAGAAATAATGTCATCTATGCTTGCAGATTCTTTGGGAAATTCCAAGAGATGGAGTTAAGAATAAAGCTAGACACATTAGCACCAAAGGAACATACAGATGACTGTTATAAAAGCCCAAGAGATTTCCTAAGAGACTTTATCTGACAACAAAATATTCTCAGGCATTTCCAACAAAGGCAGTCCCTGGATCTTTCACCAGCTGAAAGATAAAAATGGCAGCTGGCCTCCTCTAGACGGCAGGTGCCTGTGGAGCAGTGGTTCTCTGACCCTTTCCAACTTACCTTGATGAGTGATGATAAAAAGATGCTCATCGTGGATTTTATTTCCTTTTATTTCACTTTGAAGTTCTTGTGCATTCAAAATTTTTTCCAGCTTTAAATGAAAAATAGGCAGATTTCAAAATTGTGGAACTTGAGTTTTTTAGTCAGCTTTAATAAAGGAATAGAATTCTGGAAAAAGTTCCTCAACATTCCAAACTTCCTGAAACCTTTCTATTTTATTTTAAATGATGAATGAGTCTCATCATAAAGAGTGAGTTAAAATTAGGATTTTTAAATTTTTCTCAGAAAAAAATGTGTTTGGGAGGATTTTGTCACAAGTCCTATGACACTCTGAGATGTCTTTTCTTTTCAATTTCATGAAATGAGAATGATGAAAACTTGACAACCTGCCTAAGCTGTCTGCACTTCTGTCCTGCTCTCCCCATTTATTCCCCTTTGGACCCTGTTCTAATGAGATCTAAACACTCTTTGTCAGTTCATCCTTAGACACACATCAAGGACAATAACCATTTTGTTTCTTTAAAAAGAAAAAGAAGACAAACATGCTTAAAAACAAACTTAACCCCAAATAATCTTCACATAGTTCATTTATTAATGGCACTTTTATCTAAAAACTAATGGTTTCAAGAAAATTCTCAGTATGTCTTTATCATTTCGACTTTATGATCAGAGATTTAAAACAGAACATTTTCTGAGACACATTTGCAGTTATCTAGGCTGGGGTGTATTGACCATGTCTTATTTATCCAAGTTGTGTAATGTCTGCCTTTTATCTTCACCCTTCTGCCCCAACCCGAAATTCTCTGCTTTTGCTTAATTTTTACTTTTATCAGTATGAGTTTGCAGTACCTAGTGATTACACTCATCACGGGCAGTTGGTTCACACACAGAACACATTTTAATTCTTTTTCCATTCTTTCTCCCCTCCCTTCATCTGCTGCTACTGAGCTTCTACCAGTGAGGTCAATTTTCACCTACAAGTCTCTAGAATTATTTTTATAAAAGTAGAAGAAACAAATTTGTATAGATAGGGGATCGGGGGATTTTAGGACCCTGTCACTTACATGCAGGTAGTTCCCATAGACAACTCCTCCTCTGCTGGCTTTATTCACACCGCTTTGTGACTCATCTTCTTTACTGTCTTCTACAGACAGACTTTTAAAAGCATATCTACAGTTTTAATAAATGAAGAGAAAAATGAACTTGAAAAGACATAGTTACCTAATCATCTGAATGATTCAAATTCCGTTACCAATTCTGTTTGGGTTGTTAAAGAAGGAAATAGAAGGCAGAATCTTCAGGGCCCTCTACAATCAGAAATAAGACTGTTCCTACTTGGAGCTTTTCAGAGCCCAACTCCACTTAGAACAAAAGTAAATACTCACCCAGAGTTGCTTCCTAAAAATGGACATCCGCTCATGGTGCTGCCACCAGTGGTGCTGGCCATCCCAGCTGCTCCACAGCTGTCCTTTATGTGCCCTGCCAACTGTCCCTGGCCAATCATCACCCTCCTGTGCTCTCCACTGGGTTCTCCTTTCAACTGGCACAGGGCTGAACCCATGTGAGCTCTAAAGTGGATTTTTGTTAGGTACAGTTTGTTTGTTAGAAGAATGAAGATTCTGTCAAACTGAGTCACCTGACTTGCCAAGCTCTGCTTTCATTTACAAAGTCATAAAACCCAATCAATAGAAGCCACGATAAAATTACATCTCAATATTCAAACATTTGACATGTTGGCATCCTGTAAAATGTAAAGATGATGAGCTTATACAAGAACATGTACTTTCTCACAAGTCCCAATCCAACACTGAACTCGAATATCCCTGGGGAAGAAATTCTCAGAAAGGCAGAGGTGGCACATGCTCAAAGCCACTGCCATCCACCATCAGCGTCCTCCCACTTACTCCTGCCAGCACTGAGTGGAAGGTGAGCTCCCAACGCTGGCTTGGAGTTCCAGTTGACAGTGCTACCAGCCCCTGCCAACCTGTGCACACCGGAAATGCCATGTAGAATTCACCCACCCAGCCTCACACTACCGACAGGTGGAACATTAGAACCATGTGCTCACTATTATAAACAAGACCAGTGATAAAGTATCTTATCTAGAAACATTGTTTATTGGTTCAAGTTCCAAAATTGCTCTGAGGGCTACTGACCCACCATACTCTCCCCGTCCACCTCTGCCCACGGAGAACCCCACCGAGATGCCCTGTACATGTCCTCCCATCCACAGTGACAGGCCTGTGTGGGCTGGACCCCAACCATCCGCAGTTAGAAGCTGTGTTTCTAGTCTCAGCCCTGCCACTGACTGTATGGATGGGGAAAACCAATTTAACTTCTGGGCATATCAACCAAGAAGAAATGAAGTTGTATAAGTTGATTGTCATTTTGAGTCTTGATCCACAATAAAATCCTCACTTTACTACTGCATAGTACATGATAATGTTAAACAATATAGGGTAAAGAACGTCAAATGCTGTGTTGTAAGAGAACAGTGAACTCATCAGAACCATGCCTGCACTGATGATACCTGCTCTCGTTTTTCACAGGTGACCCTGGTAATGGCTTAGCTGGGACAGGGCCTTCAGAGGGGTAGGAGTGGTATCCCCTGTTCCATCTCCTGGTGTCCTGGCACCATGTTTGAAAGTCAAGAAAGCTTTGCAGCCTCTCTTTCTCCTTTTGATTTTTCACTTTGGTGTGTGGTTATGGAAAATAGCAGTAAATAATTTATTCTACTCTCTTTAACCCTTCGGGGCTGAGAAATACTCTCCACTTATTGGTCAACATGCTAGTAAAAGAAAAAATACTTTTCCTCATAAATTAGAAACAAATAGGCATTTTAGAAATAAAATAGTTTTTCTTCTTTCAAAACAGCATTGCAGTTGGATCTCCTAAGTAGCACCATCAATCCAACAATTTGCTTTTGCAGCAGAAGAGCGGTCATTCAAAATGGAATTTAGTCTGTCAGAGAACATGCCAGCTAACCTAAGAGTAGCTGGTTTCCTTTCCTCAGGACAGTGGCTCCAATGGCAACCTGCAGACTCACACATTCTTGCTAATTTTTGCATAGAAAGCATTATCTAACTGATGACTGATGATGTTCTGGTCGCTATCTTGCCTATATTTAAATTTTTTGCACTGGGAATCCAATTTGTCAATCTGCTATTTACTTCAGATTAGGAACATTTTCTTTGTGATCATATATTAATTTATTAAACTTCTATAACCAACAGTATGTCTTATTCCTAATATATTTCATACACTGTTTTATTTTGGGGGTCAAACCCATGCTGGACGTGCTAGGCAAGTGCTCTTCCACTACATTATCACTCCCAGCCCCATGAGGGATATTTTCCACAAACCTTCTGAAAATAGCATTTACCTCAAAGAAGCAAGGTGAACAGTGAATCTCGGGCATATGGGTGCAGCGACAGTCTCTGGAAATCTCCTAGATCCCTGGCTTCTCTGTCAGCACACAGCGGACCAGGGAGGGAGGTGCTGGGGTCCAGGCTCCCGGGTGAGCATTCTTGGAAGAGAGGACTCCTAACAGGTTCAGGCTGAAGATGATTCCTAGGAACCATCTAGTGCATTTCAAAAGTAAAATATCGGAAAGCTAAGAGACACAGTAACTTCTCATTCAGATATGTAGTAAAAGACGATGAAAGGAAAACGAAAAATAAGTTCAGAAGATTAAAAACCAAACCATTTGTCTCCAGTTCTTGTGATTTCTAAGGCTGGGTAATGGAGAAGAAATCAGCCTGTGAGAGCCAGGCAAGGAGAACTAGTAAAGACTCGTGCTGGGCTAAACTTAGAAAGTGATAGAAGTTTCCTCAGGTTACTCTTTCAGCCCTCACAGTGTTTGTTTCTACAAAACATCTCATGTCATCTATTGCACATCTTATTTTTTTAAAGACAGGATCTGACTATGTAGCCCTGGCTGGCCTCAAACTCACAGAGAGCTTCTTGCCTCAGGCCATCAGGCTGGGATTATGGGCCTGCAGCACCACCCCTGGACGTGTGTTATATCTTCTCATCTTTGCCTCAAAGCTCAGGTCTGGTGAAATGCCACCACCACTCCACACAAACTGTCCTGTTCTTACTCAGGAGACATAAACTGCAGCAGCTAGCAGAACACTGAGCCCAGGCCGGAACTATCATGGATAAATACATGTTCCAGCATCCTGCTTTTCAGGAGATAACTCTGAAAGAAATCTGAGCCCTTCTTCAGAGACCCTAGGAGAATCCCTAGCAGCTCACAGTGTTAGCTTTGGGAGTTTGTTTCCTCCTTGGCTTCCTGCCCAATGTCCACCCTCCCTTTGTGCTTCTCAGGATCAGTTCCTAGATACATTCTCCCCTCCAGTACTTATTCCTCATGATGTCTAACACTTTCAGGAATTGACTCACTTTTTCCCAAACACTTGTCCTTTCCCAGCAAAAAGTCGATCAGCACAGCAAGCACTTCAATGAAATGTAGTTGGTGGCCGGGGATTTAGCTCAGTGGTTCTGCTGCCTGCCTCCCAAGCTCAAGGACCTGAGTTCAATCTCCAGTACCATAAAAACAAACAAACAAAGAAACAATAAAACATAGTTGATGTATAAGTCACCATGGGTTGGAAGTACTTTTTCATGTTGTTTTGTTTCATTCCCACAGGTGGAGTCTAAAGATAATTAAAAGCCCTTGGGTAGATTCTACCTTAGTCATACAAGAATGAGCTTTCCAGTAGTTCTTTGATAAATCCAAAGATCAGTCATCAATACTGAATGACTGTGGAATGGTAACAATGTCAGACTCAAGGAAAATCAGGAAAGAAAACAGTAAGACACTGGCTTCAAGGGAAGAGGGATTCACCTGTTTGGACCAATGTAAGGCCATTTCATTACTTGATTCCAAGGAAAAACTAAAACACAATTCTTGAAAAATGTGTGTAGACAAGAAGAACCTAAGCAATTCATAGGTAGGGAAATGACATGCCTCCAACAATGAATGTACTATGGAGAAGCAAGAAACCAGGACCCTCTCATCCTGAGATGGAAAAGTGGCATTTGTAAAGAGGTACAAATACATTCTACTTGACCTCATTATTCATTAAAAATGAGCCTTCTTAAAAATTCTATTGAGATTTGAAATGTAAATTGTACTTATTTAGAATTTTTTAAAAATGTACTATTTGTAAATGAGAAATTCTGAAAATTGTATGGTATGTACTGTATAAAAGTACTTTGATTTTTATGAAGTTTTTTACTCACAATCATAATGTATTAAATAATTTTTTTAAAGTACTAAGGAGCACATTTATCACCCATGAACTATATAAAACAATATGATGAAAAAGACTAGGCACTGTCACCACAAAACACAGTTTGAACCAACTGAAACTGAGGCTGTATAGGTCAGAATGGTCAACTAGCAGTAAATCTATCATGTGAATCTTTTTATTGTTACTAAAGTCATACTAGATATTAAACATTCAAAATATGATTAAAGGTGACAGCTAAGTCAGGAAAATTTGCAAAATGTTCAAGTATCGATGTCAGTTCTTTAAAAAGGAAGAGCGGTGACTTGTGAAAAACTTCTGTCTTTAGTTGAGAGCAGTATTTTGGGCATGATTCCCACACTTACTAGGAGAGAACCCAAGACTTCATACTCTTCCCGCAGGCTGTCGAATCTTCAGATTTCGTTTTACCTCACTTCCCACACAAACACTTCACGGCCGATCCAGCTCATGAGGACAAACCCCTTGGAATCCTCTGAATTCTCCATCCTTAGAGTGGCCACCCTGTGACTCCAACTCCTGAACTCTTATTCTTTCTTTAAAATGCATTTCAAGCAGCTTTCCCCTGGGATGCTTTCCAAGATGTCTTCAAGAAGAGCAATTTCTTTTTCTGCGGTGAAATGGCAAACTGTGCTCCTATTCAAATTCCCAGCACTCATCACACTGGGTTATCGTCATCTGGCGCTGTGCCCGACTTGTTCCTGAGACTGGATTTCCTCCGGACAAGCAGTGAGTGTTGCTCCTCTTTCAATCTTGTGACCTCCGCCCCGGTCAGGTAAGTATGAAGAGCACAGACATTTACTGACAAAATCGAACTTCCTATTTCCATCACCCTGTGCTCAGCCAGAGTTAGAGATTAGTGCAAATACTTATTACAGAGAAGACAACTAGCACACAGATAATATTTGGAAGCCTGGGAAGGAACAAACATGGTAGCCATGAAGCAAGTCAGTGAACTTGGTTTTAAAGTTAGGAAGCTTTTAGCAACTATAATATACTTGTGCCTAAGTCTTTGTACCCAGGAGGGCCAATAGGTCTTTAACTTTGCTGAGTCTGTTCTTGGTAAAAGTTCAGCTGCAATTACTTTCCTCTGTGCACTGTAAATTCTCATGAGTCCAAGATTCAACTGATCACTCCCACACCACTGGCCAGTAACCATGAAACAATCTGTCCAAATGAAGTCAGAAGACTGAATAAAGTGGAGAAGGGAACCGTGCCAAGGTGGCTCCATATGTTCGTTCATGCAGCAACACTGCCAGCTATGTTTGAGCATTTGACTCTCCGACCACTGACTTCCAGTGCTGCACATCATGCAAGCTGACAGAGATCCACTGTAACACTCCTCTGAAATCTTGTCTCCTGCATTGGCTTCCCTGTAGTTCCCCGGTCTAAACTTTACCTGTTACATTAGTAACAGACCCTACTGTTCTTTCCATCAAGCATGCAGTCCCACGTCTTTCGTTGCTGTACATCCACGAATACCTTTCATTTCCTCATGCAATGAAGAAATTAATGGTTACAGTAATTATTTTTTCTTTTGACTTTGATTTAAATTTTATTTCATTATATGAAAAAATCCATAATAACCAGAATGTGAACAAATTAAAAGCTTACTACTGCCTTCAGGAAGTCAGGTTATTTGTGGAAAAATAAGCTTCAGGAGCTCCAAATTTACTTCAAGATTTGAGGATATCTAAAACCTCAAATGGTGAGAAATTCATTTAATGTTAATTGGATAAAATATGAGTAGGAGACCTAAAGATTCCTATCTGAGATACAGTAACAAGTTAAACAGTATTTTATACATACTAATACTTACTTTATAGCCACTACGTATTTAAATTACAGCATAGGTCTTAGAAAATTCCACCATCTATCCAGTAATGGAAAATAATTTAAAATACTATTCAAAAATATTATAGCAAAATAGGAACAGAGAGTGGAACCAATGGTATAGTGCTCGCTTATGATGCAAAAGTCTCCAGGTCCCATCCTTAGCAGCCTCCATTCAAAGAATGTACCAAATATATACAACTTTAAAATCGCATTTATTATAAAGCTGTTTTGCTCTGTGTCAAAAACACCATTAATGGGGAGCATTAAACGTGCTGAGTGCGTTGGCGGCAGTGTTCAAGATCTAGGGGTGAAATGGCGAGAAGACCACCCTGCCCTCCCAGGCTCACTGACGTGCTTCCGTCTCCTAGGAAGCTCAGCACCCAGTCAAGTGGACCAGCGAGACTGACCCTCACATGCTGCAAGCGCAACATGTCCAGCAGCGAGCTCCACTTTTCCTTCCACAAAATATTCTCTTGCTTGAAAATCAGACTATTCTTCTGAGTGAAATTCCAGCTTTCTGCTTTGCTCACGTAACAAATCTCAGACTCCTGACTCATTTTTGACCCGCCAGCCCAGGGTACGGAAAGCAGGCGATGCAGGCAGTGAAAAGAATTTGCCAACAGACAAGAAATGTAGGAAAGACAAGAATTTATTCAGAATGCCGAGCATGCTGTCAAAGGGCAGATTTCCAAGGGAGCTTTCCCACACTCGAGGTGAGAGTCTGGGGTTTCATAAGGGGATGCTGGTGTTGGTGTTGGGAGGGTCTGAACTGGCGAACGTACATGTCTTAGAAGGCCCCTTCCCAGGAAGTGCTAATCTATCAGCAACACCTGCACTGTGACAAAGTTGTGTATCAAAGGTGCAAATTTGTAAGGCGTGGTCTTACATTTATGTATGTGTAGGGGAAGCTGTATCTTTAACCTTTTTGAGAAGGACATAGCTTTAGCTCTGTGGAGGAAAGGCCGGGTTTTGTGTTCACTGGTATCTCCTGCTGTTTTAGTCCTCATTAGTGCAGTACCTTATGAACTGCCAGCACCTACTGGGCAGTAGTGTGGGTGCTGAGAATTTTAACCCTTTTGTCTATCACGATTTCTCTCACCACCCGCATCTAACCTAGCAGGAAATGCTCTTGGCACTACCTTTAAAACTGTCCACCAATTTCTAGCACCCTCCCCCTTAATCCAGCCACCTTTACATCTAGACTCACTTTCTCTCCCCTCAACACTGTGGCCAAGGAGAAACGTGAACTAGTCATGTCATGCCTTTAAACTAACCTGCAAAGCTTCCCCATTGTAGTTCATGACAGATCCTTCGAATGGTCTCAATCCCAGGAATACCTGACCTCCCGAGGCCTTTCTATCTCTCCTTTCTCTCCCTCACTGCCCTCAGCTTCGCTGCTCTTCTGCATCTCGCAGCTCCTGCAGGACCCACACTTGGGCTCTGCAGTTTGCCTGGAATGTTACCCACCCCTGAAGTAATCCCATCTCCGCTGGAGTCCCACTTTGTCAAGCATGCCTGCACCTACTGCCCTCACCCGCACCATCTCCACAAACTCCAGGTCTGGGGACTCCTTTGCAATGTTCTACTCCTTCTGCTGCAGAATGTCTCATCTTCTAACACGTTAGGTGACGTCTTCATGCATTAGGTCTCCTGTGACCTTCTGGTGAGACCAAAGCTCCTGCAAAATGGATTTGAACCAATCCACCCTGTACAGCTGGGCCCAGCACCCAGACCCACTTGCATCCCATGCTTGTGAATGATGGGAATTTTTCCTGGGAATGGAAAGCTAAACCCAAAAAAAGAGCAAATATATTCATGTTCTTGGTGCACTGAAAACACTGCCAGGACTATGGCCTTCCTGTGACACTTATGTTCCTGATCTATTCCTTGTCGTCACACTGCAATCACCTTCATTTAAAATAGTGGCATCTGCATCTGTGCATTCATTCACCTCACTGTGACTGTGGCATTCACTCTGCCAGACAGCTGCACAGGGTTCCATCTAACACATGGCCTCGGTGGGTATTTGAGTCACAGCAGAACTAGGTTATAATGTAAAATTCTTGCAGTTACCTAAGTTCAAACTTCTTAGGACTCCTGAGTAAAAAATTTATCTGACTTTTTTAGGAGGATGTGTATTTCTTTCCTAGGGCTGCTGTAATAAATTGCCACAACACTGGTGGCCAGAAGTCCAAATTCAAGGAGTCCAGGAATTCAAAGTGAAGGTGTCCCCGGGGCCACAGTCCCTTCAAAGACCCTGAGAGGGAGCCTTGCTGCCTGTGTCCTCCTCTTCTGGTGGCTCCTTCTGTCTTTAGCACAGACACAAGGCAGCGCTAATCCCAATATCTACCTCCAACTCACAGGACCTTCTTTCCATACGTCTCTGTGTCCATATCCCCTTCGCCTTTTCAATCTCTTTCAGAAGGACACCAGTCATTGGATTTAGAGCCCACCACAAGCCCACGATGATTTTATTTTGAACGCCTTACATAATTATGTCTACAAAGATCTTATTTCCAAGTAAGGTCGCAGTGTGAGGTACTGGGAAGACACTACTTCTTCCACTATGGTGCAGAAAATCCATGTGGGGAGTTTTCAAGTCATTCATAGTGTGTAATTACCCTTGATTTGTGACTTCTCAATGTTCTACAATTTTATTTTGCCATCTTTGGGTTATTTTGTTTTGATTTGTTTTGCTTTGTTTTTCAAAAGAGGTGCTAAACATACTGTGTATCACCCTCCATCAGAGCAATCTCTAGAGGTATCAAAAGGACAACAAATCAATATTTTTGTTCTAAGTTGGAAAGCAAGTGAATTTCCCTCAAATGTTCTATTCCACAGAAATAAAAGATCAAATTTCAGAAAACAGACAGAACATAAAATTGCAGGGAGAATATTTGGAGAAACCCTGTCTGGGTAACCTTGACATGCAATGTCATACGCTGCGTGGACATGGCATCTGGCCACCTCCTGAGCCTACAAGTTAAACATTAGTGGAGTCCTTCCCCCTGCCTGGACCAATGGCAGGAGTGTTTTCATCACCTACATAGTACTCCATCAAGGTGTTTAGACAGGATCTGTCTTCCTCATGGCTTGGCTGTGCATAGGTGACAAACAGAAGACTCCCATGGACTGAACCAATAGCAGACCGTGGGTCATGAGGACTCAGCAGATTCCCAGACCCTTCTCGTTGGCAGGATCTCGAGCATAGTGGCTGGGCATGGGCTTTTTGAATGTGCAAAGGATTAAGATAAGTCCTTGGCACTCTTAGCAAGTGTTTGTTAATAATGACATCATACATTTGTAATATTTGCTTTGAGTAGTACTCTTGTGTACATTACAAAGAAGATTTCCTTCCTATATTTAAAGATCTAGGGATGAGTATTTTGTTCAATCAGTATATATAAATAAAAAGCAGAAAAATTCTGATTGAATAACAAGTAAAACATCTTGTGAGATGTAGACATGTAGCAAAGATGAAATAAAGAAATAGAAAGGATGAGAATACTTTTTTCCTGATCCAAGAAGTTCAGATATTTAGTTCCTAGCATGGGTGACAGAAAAGTATTATTTTACAGATATAATTGTTAGTTATTACAAAGAACATCCAGAAGTTATGTCTACATTGTTACCTTATCTTTCCCTCCATAACCATTTAAATAATTAAGAGCTAAGATGATCATGAACCCTTGTCACCTTTTCTACACCTCTATATGTTGGTGCTTTAAATTGGCTACCGGAATCTAAAGTATTATGAGTTTGAATTTGGAAAATATCAATGTTTTTCATTTCAGCATATTTTAATTGCTTCCTTTTAATAGTTAATGCGGGACATGGTGGACCAGTGAGCACAGAAACCTACTTTAATGAGTCCTTCCTGGAAATGTGCCCGCTTAAAGAATTTCTTAAGCAATAACCACCAGAATAGGTTACAATACATGAAGTTACAAAGTCATCCATGAGTCCCTAAATTCCTTTTAAAACTTTTCTTATGAGTGCCTCCTCATTTTATTATAGAATGGTGGTGTTTGCTTGGAAAGTTGGTGCATCCATTCAACGCACCTCAGCCATTTTCAATCATGTTCACACCCCACCCCACTGATCCCTTCCCAGTCTCCAACCTCCAAAGTCTACAAAAGCCTATCTCCTGGTTTCCTGACAGCTCTCCTTTTTAAAATTGATTTATGATCTTTGATAAAAGGCCCAAAACATATGCTGGAGAAACAAATGGTGTTGGGAAAATTGCATATCCCCATACAGAAAATCAAAACTAGTTTTTCATCTTGCACCATAGTGGCTAACTGGAACCTCTAGCAATTTAAGGTTAGGGACTGGAGCAGAAAGTAAGGAGAAGAGTACATCCCTCCTACCATGTGATCAGCAGCCAGAGAGAAGCGAGATTCAAGCAGCCTTGGGCCACCTGCAGAGCAAGGAGTGGGAAGACAGCACCTGCCTGCCCTGCGGTAAGCAGCATGAAAGGAGACAGCAAGGTGGAACCGAGGAGACTGCACCAAGTCCCGGAGGGGCCACTGTACCCGGGACAGCCTGGGGCTGTCTCCGGCTGAAGCCACCACAGCAACTGGGAGAGCCACAGAGACAGAGTAAGGAGCCATAGGTGGGCCACCGAGGGGCATCCAGAAAGCTGCTGTTGGAAGACCGGCCCCAGCCCCACATCTGGAGGCCAAGGCCAGCCCCACACCCAGCACTGATCCTACTGAAGGCTTAGGGGGCTAAACCAACACAGATCTGGGCTCCGACTTGGGCACCACCGCAGAACCGTGGGCAGCAGAGGAATTCTACTGGTTTTTTCTTTCTTTCTCTCTCTCTCTCTCTGTTTCATTTTCATTTATTTGTCTGGTTTGGGGGTTTGGGGGGGTGCTTAGGTTTTTACTTTTATTTCTTGTTTTATTTTTTTTCTCTATTTCTTCAAATGTCTTTCTTGATTTTTTTGTTTTGTTTGGTTTTGTTTTGCTAGAGAACATTGTCTCTAGTGTTTCTGGTTCACTTTGATGTTCTTTTGCTTTCTCCTTCATTTTTTCTCTCCTGTTCTCTTCTCCAGTTTCCCAAAGTTTGGGTGTTCATCCTTTGTCCTTCAACCTTGCTTCTACTATAGTCCTATTCATATCTCTATTTTGTCCTCTATCCCTCTTAGATTCCCCCATCCACAGGGTAAAATCACTCTACTAAGGGGAAACTCAATGCATACAAGTTCCTGGCTTATGTTGCATTTTGTTATATAACTGTAAATTTTGCTCTTATGGTTAAAGGTATCAAATTCATAGTTACCACAGTTTGTCAGTTTCTAGGCTGTGCTTGAAGCTATTGTCATTGCTAATTGTACTACTTTAACCAGGACACCATACCTTTTGTAATCAGTTGCTCTCCCTTGTATGACAACATGGTGATTGTCTGGGGTCATAACCATCATCACAGTCCAGTACCAAAGGATTGGGTGCTGAGCCAAATAGCAGCTTCTCATCTCTAATAAATTGGGAAGGTGGAATTTTGGGACAGGCACATAGACCAAAAGCCAGAAACACCCAAAAGACATCTCTGAGGAATAGATATTTCCTAGGAAAGCTTTGATACTAGTGATAAAGCTTTCTACCATAAGAAATTTACAACCATCAAAACAAAAAATGAATTAAAATTAAAAAATAGAAAATGACAAGATGCAGAAGCAAAATGCAACCTCAGGCTTCCTTCCCACCCAGGAGAAATCCAGAGGACAATGACAGGAAATCAGAAGGCACCCACCTACCTAAATTTTCTGAAATGATAGCAGCAGAAGTAAAAGAACAGATGCATGAACCTATAGAGAAAATCAGTTCAGAAATAATTTCTCAAGTAAAAAAAGAGATGACAATCAAACTGAAGGACTTGCTTAGAGAATATAGACACAGATTTTAAAAAATAGACAAATTTAAGAGAATGGTCAAAACCATGAATGCCCAATGTAGGAAAAAAAAAGGAATCCATAAAGCAGATTCAAACAGATATCCAGGAGATTAAAAGTTCCACTGAAAGTATACACAACTGATTGAAGGTGAGGGCAGAATATTAGACAGTGCAAACACCATAAAAAATTTGTTCACAGAAGTAATGAAAGAAAATTTCCCAAATATGGAAAAAGAATTTGACATAGTAATAAGTGAGGCATATAGAATTTCAATTAGCCATGATCAAAATAAATCTCCACCAAGGCATATAATAATCAAGGTTCCAGAAATTCGGCACAAGAACAGGATATTAAAAGCTGTTAGAGAAAATAGACAAATCACCTATAAACAAAAGCCCATCAGAATCACAGCAGACTTCTCAACACAAGCCCTTAAGGCAAGGAGATCTTGGAATGTTGTTTTTCAAGTCCTGAAAGAAAACAACCTCCAACTCAGGCTGATGTACCTTGCAAAAAAATCTTTCAAAATCAATGGAGAAATAAGGTACTTGTGTGACAAAGAACAACTGAAGAAATTCATGACCACCAAACCAGCACTACAAAATGTTCTAAAGGATATTTTAGAATAATAAAAAAAATACAATTCCAAGAACACCAATAGAAAGAAGTCACCAGGAAAGGAAACCAATCAAACAGAGGAGAAAGACCAGAAAACAACAACAGGAAAACAATATGACAAAGATAAGTCAATGCATATCAATAATAACCATCAATGTCAATGATCTCAATTCGCCAATCAAAAGAAACGGATTGGCAGAATGGATGAAGAAACAAGATCGAATATTTGCTGCATACCAGAAATACATTTAATGCAAAAAGAAGTTCATAGACTGAAAGTCAAAGGATGGAAAATAATAGTTCAGCTGACAGGACCCAGGAAAAAAGCAGGGGTAGCTATTCTACTTACAGACAAAGTGAACTTCAAGGTAAACTGATCAAGAGAGACAAACTAGGTCACTACATACTTGTAAAGGGAAAACTCCAAGAGGAAGAGAAAACAATCATAAATATATATGCCTGAATACTGGTACACTCAACTATATAAAACAAATATTAGTGGAAATGAAAAATCAAGCACTAATAGAATTATAATGGGGGACCTTAATACCCCACTGTCACAAACAGACAAATCAACTAAACAAAAAAAAAATCAACAAAGAAATATCAGGACTGAACCAAACCTGTGAAAAAATAGACTGAGTCGATGTCTAAGAGTGCTCCACCCCACAACATCAGAATACATATTCTTCTCAGCTGTGCACAGGACATTTTCCAAAACAGAATGCATACTTAACTCATAAAACATGCTTAAATAAATGTAAATGAATTGAAATTATCCTGTGTAAATTATCAGACCATAGTGCAATTGGAAATCAATGGCAAAAGACACTACAAAAAATACATAAACACATGAAAATTAAATAACACCCTCCCAAACAATCAATGTACAGATGAAATTAAAGAAGAAATTAGTTTCTACAGTTAAATGATAATACCAATACAACATACCAGAACTTATGGGATGCAATAAAAGCAGACCTGTGAGGGAAATTTATAGCATTGAACTTTCACATCAGGAAAACAAAGATAGCTCTAATAAACAATCTCAAATGTTCAAACCTCAAATGTCTACAAAAGAACACATCAAGTCCAAAGCTATTATAAGGGAGGAAATCATATCGCTCAGAGCAAAAAATTAATGCAATTGAGACTAAGAAAACAATACAAAGAATCAATGAAATGAAGAGTTGATTCTTTGAAAGAAAAGACTCAAATCCATGTGATTAGGAATGAAAAGGGTGAAATCACAGCACATCCTGCAGAAATCAAGAACATCGTCAATACCTACTTCAAGAACCTTTAAGAAGATAGAAAATACAGAAGAAATGGACAAATTCCTAAATACATATGAATTATCAAAGCTGAATCAAGAAGATATAAAAATCCTAAATAACCAAATATCAGTCAATGAAATTGAAGATGTAATTAAAAACCTACCAAAAGAGTAAAACTCAGGTCTTGATAGATTCACTGCTGAATTCTACAAGAAATTTAGAGAAGATCTAATGCCACCACTCCTCAAACTCTTAAATGAAATTGAAAGGGAAGCAATACTTGCAAAGTCATTCCTGGAAGCAAGTGTTACTTACCCTGATACCAAAACTACAGAAAGACCCAACCAAAAAAAGAGAACTACAGGCCAATCTCTCTAATGAACATAGATGCGAAAATACTTAATAAGATACTGGCAAAGAGAATGCAGCAAATTATCAAGAAGATTGTACACCATGACCCAGTAGGATTCATCCAGGGATGCAAGGATAGTTCAACACATGCAAATCAATAAATGTAATACACCAAATCAATGGAGTTAAAGACAAAAATCAAATTATCATCTTAGAAAAAGTCTTTGACAAAGTCCACCCTCCATTCATGATAAAAACCCTATAAAAATGGGAATAGATGGTTGTTATCTCAATCTGATAAAAGCCATCTATGACAAACCAACAGCCAACATCATACCAAATAGTCAAAAACTGAAAGCTTTCACTCTAAAATCAAGAACAAGACAAGGATGTCCACTATCCCTACTCCTGTTCAATATAGTTCTGGAAACATTAGCCAGAGCAATTAGACAAGACAAAGAAATAAAAGGAATAAAGATGGAAAATGAAGAAGTTAAATTATCGTTATTTGCAGATGACATGAAATTCTACATAGAAGACCCCAAAAACTTCACCAAAGACTTCTAGACTTAATAACCAAATTCAGGCGCATAGCTGAATATGAAGTCAACACTCAGAAATCAATACCCTTCCTGTACACAAATAACAAACTTACTGAGTGATAAATTAGGAAAACTACACCTTTCACAATAGCATTGAAAAGAATGAAATAATTAGGAATCAATTTCACAAAGAAAGTAAACAATCTTTACATTGAAAACTATAGTATTCTGGAAAAGGAGATCAAAGAGGATATCAGAAAATGGAAAGACATCTCTTGCTCATAGATAGGAAGAAGCAACATAGTAAAAATGGTCATACACCCAAAATTGTTATACCAAATTTATGCAATCTCAGTCAAACTACCAATAACATACCTAACCTAACCCTAAACCTAACTTTAACCCTAACCCCAAGGACTTCCTAAATTGCAGTAAAAAAGCACAGAAAATAACATCAAGAATTAACAAATGAGACCAAGCCAAATTAAAAATCTTCTGCATGACAAAGTAAACAATTAACAGAGTGAAGCGATAACCCCCTTAATGGCAGAGTCCTTGCTAGTTGCTCTTCTGCTAGGGGAATAATATCTTTGATGTGTGAAGAACTCCAAAAATAACTTCCTCCAAAACAAACAACCCATGAAAAACGTAGGCAAATGAATTGAATCAACACTTCTTAAACACTTTTTTTTTTAATCAGGAAGACCAGAAGGTAAACCTCTTCTTTACAAAAAAATGACGGAAACTCAAAATCACTTTGTGAACAACATAGTGAGTATTTATTCAGATAAGCTCCAGTGATTTATGCTAGAATCATTGCATGAAAGGTTGGGGACAGTGTACCTTGGCTTAGTACAATTACCTTACAAGTTTTATATGCCTATTAGTCTGGTTTTTAATCTGTATATATGGTAATTAACCTTTAAAGTCTTATAAATAAATGAATATGATGCTTAAAAAACAAAAGAAGAATGGAGGGTAAGAAAAAAAGAATTGAAATGTGTTAAGTACATGTACCAATTTTGTACAATGAATGTAATAATTATGTACTGCAAACATGTACTAAAAAAAGGTAAAAATAGAAAGAGTAGCATGAATTAAAATCCTGATGGACTAGCTATATTGTGAATAATATACTCAACAAGAAGCAAAAAAGGTTTGGAAAAATTTTTTGGCATATATAGTATTGGAATCTGCTTACATTAATTTATGTCACTTATTTCTGAGAATATTATTAAACTTTTTAAAACTGCAAAATAATATTTGGGAACAGGATACTCTTATCTCAGATCATCGCTTCCACATATGATGTATTCATTATAAAGGGGAAAAGGTGCATGCGCAGTGGGGCAATCCGACAGCTCCTTAAACGTGAGGCTGAACTCATGGGCACCATGTGCAGGAGGACTGAGACCCTGAGTTCTTGATGTGATGCACAGCAAGGCCACATCACCCATCCATCACCTGTCATGAGTGTCGGACCTGAACGTCATCGTGACAGAGAAATGGGCAATGCTAAGCTGAGAGGCATCCTGCAAAGCATCTGACATTGGCTCTTTGAAAACAGCAATGAAATGAGGAAACAGAAAACAGAAATCAATATGGATAGATCGCTTCTAGATTAAAGAAGACTAAATTCTTATGACCACTAAATACAATCAGCAATCATTAATTGAATCCTGAATTGGCAAAATTAAATACAATGGAGTTAATCTGGAGAAGGATTTAGAGAATTTGAAGACGGGCTGCATGTGAAGTAAAGATTTTTAGCTGGGAGCCCAGAGGAAAGGGCTTTTAGGCCACCATCCATCCTGCCACTCCTGGCCCAGGGGTAGGGGCTTCTGAGCTGCCCTCCCACTGCTCCTGGTCCAGAGGAAGGGGCTTCCTGGCTGCCATCCCTCCTGCTGCTCTCAGCCCAGGGGAAGGGGCTTCAGGGCCACCATCCCTACTGCCACTCCCAGCCCCTGTCCCACCTCTCCCAGCTCAGAGGAGGTGATCCATGAGGATGCCAACAGCACCCCCTCTGCCCCCCCAGTCAAAGTGAGAAAACATGTAAATAAGTCTCAAAACCAGACTTCCAGATCAACCACAGCAACACCAAAGGGAAATGAGATGGAACATTCTGATACTCAACCACCTGGACCCACTGAACTGGTAACAAAAGGGGATCTGGAAAAAATGAAATCAGAAATAATTTCTCAGATAACAGGAAACATGGTGCACCTAGTGCAAGACATGATTAATAAATTGAGAGCGGAGCTGAGGAACATGATGGAATCCCAACATAAGAAACATATGGAATCCATAAAACAGATGCAAACAGATTTCCAGGAGATGAAAAACTCCATTGAAAGTCTACACAGCAGAATGAGCCAATGTGAGGACAGAATTTCAGATACAGAAGATAAGATTGCAATTAATGACCAGGAAAAGAAAAATTGTTTCAAAATTATAAGGTCACACAAGAAATCAATCCAGCAGCTGCTAGATGATGCAAAGAAGAAAAACATAAGACTGATTGGAGTCAAAGAAGAAACAGGAGAGTGCAGATGACATAAAAAAACTGTTCACAGAAGTAATGGCAGAAAACTTCCCAAGCAGGGGAAATGAATTTGACATACAGATAAGTGAGGCATATAGGACTCCAAATAGCCTTGATCAAAAAAAATCTACATATAGGCATATAATTGTTAAGATTCCAAAAACTCAACAGAAGAACAAAGTTCTACAAGCAGTTAGAGAAAAGAAACAAATCACATACAAAGGAAAGCCCATCAGAATCACAGTAGGCTTTTCAACACAAACCATCAAGGCAGGAAGAGCTTGGAGTGACATATTCCAAGCCCTAAAAAAAACCAACCTAAACCCAGATTGATGTACCCTGCAAAACTATCTTTCAAAATGGATGGAGAAATAAGATACTTTCATGACAAAGAGCACCTTAGGAACTTTGTGAATACCGAACCAGTCCTCCAAAGAATTTTACACAATATCCTAGGAACAGATATTGAGGATCACAACCCCAGGAAGCAAAGCAGAATGAACCCATCTGGCATGACAAGAGATTAAATGTAAAGGGAGAGAACCCAACAAAAAGAAAAAGTCATGGCAATGATAAGTCAATACGTTTCAGTTATAACCATCAATGTTATTGGTCTCAATTCACCAATCAAAAGAAATAGACTGGCAGAATGGGTCAAGAAGCAAAATCCAACAATATGCTGCATACAAGAAACACACTTCATTCAAAAGGAAACTCATAGACTGAAAGTTAAAGGGTGGAAAACAATACTCCATGGGACAGGAACCCCCCAAAAAGCAGGAGTAGCTATCCTCTTTGCAGATCAGGTAGATTTCAAACCGACACTGATTAAGAGAGACAAAGAAGGACACTACATCCTTGTGAAGGGAAGAATCCAAGAGGAAGAGATGACAATCATAAATATCTATGCACCAAACACTAGTGCACCCACTATATAAAACAAATACTAACAGACATGAAAAGTCATATATGCACTAATACAATTGTAGTGGGAGGCCTCAACACCCCACTGTCACAAACAGATTGATCAACTAGAGAAAAAATAAGTAATGAAATACTAGAACTCAATCAAACTCTTGAACAAATGAACTTAACAGATGTTCACAGAGTCTTCCACCCCACAAAATCAGAATACACATTCTTCTCAGCTGCATGTGGGTCATTCTCCAAAATAGACCACATACTCGCACATAGAACATGTTTAAGTAAGTACAAAGGAATTGAAATTATCCCCTGTATATTATCAGACCACAGTGTGATGAAATTGGAGATCCAAAGCAAAAGAAACCGGAAACATTTCATAAAGACATGGAAATTGAATAACATGCTTCTGAATAACCAGTGGGTCACAGAGAAAATTAAAGAAGAAATCAGACAGTTCCTTCAATTAAATGACAGTGACAATACACCATATTGTAATCTATGGGACACAATGAAAGCTGTCTTACGGGGGAAATTCATAGCAGTAAACATGCATATTAGGAAAACAGAATGAGACCAATTAAACAACCTAATGCTGAACCTCAAGCTTCTAGAAAAAGAAGAGCAGGACAACCCCAAAGCTCATACAAGGGAGGAAATTATAAAGATCACAGCAGAAATCAATGCAATGGAGACTAAGAGAATGATACAAAAAAATCAATGAAGCCAAGAGTTGGTTCTTCGAAAGAATCAACAGAATTGACAAACCCTTAGCCAAGCTTATCAGAAAAAAGAAAGAAAAGGCCCAAATCCATGCAATTAGGAATGAAAAGAGTGAAATTACAACAGACCCAGCAGAAATCCAGAGGATCATCAATAACTACTTCCAGAACCTACACACCAATAAGATGGACAACACAGCAGAAATGGACAGATTCCTAGATACATATGAATTACCAAAGTTGAACAAAGAGGACCTAAAAATTCTAAACAACCCAATATCAACCAATGAAATTGAAAACTTAATACAAAACTTACCAACTAAGAAAAGCCCGGGCCCTGATGGCTTCACTGCTGAATTCTACAAGACATTTAGAGAGGAACTACTGTCACTACTGTTTAAACACTTCAATGAAATTCAAAGGGAAGCAATACTCCCAAATTCATTCCTGGAAGCAAGCATCACCTTGATCCCCAAAGCAGAGAAAGACCCAACCATAAAGGAGAACTATAGGTCAATCTCACTAATGAACATAGATGTAAAAATCCTTCATAAGATACTGGTAAATAGAATGCAGAAGATCATCAAGAAAATCATACACTCTGATCAAGTGAAATTCATCCCAGAGATGCAGGGCTGGTTCAACATACGCAAATCAATCACTGTAATATACTATATTAATAGAGCCAAGGACAAAAACCATATGATTATCTCCATAGATGCAGAAAAAGCATTTGACAAAATCCAACATGCATTTATGATAAAAACCCTACAAAAAATTGGAATAGATGGTCTCTACCTCAAACTGATGAAAGCCATCTATGAAAACTCAACAGCCAATATCATAGTAAATGGTCAAAAGCTGAAATCCTTCACACTAAAATCAGGAACAAGACAAGGATGTCCACTATCACCACTCTTGTTCAATATAGTTTTGGAAACATTAGCCACGGTAATTAAACAAGAGAAAGAAATAAAAAGAATAAAGACAGGAAATGAAGAAGTCAAATTGTCTTTATTTGCAGATGACATGATACTCTATATAGAAGACCCACAGAACTCCACCAAAAGTCTTCTTGACTAAATAACCAAATTCGATTAAGTAGCTGGTCAACACACAAAAATCAATAGCTTTCCTCTACATGAATGACAGTTCCATTTGACACCGCTATTCCACTGCTGGGGATCTTCCCCAAAGAATTAAAAGAATCATACCACACTGATATATGTGCACCCATGTTCATAGCAGCACAGTTTGTAATAGCTAAAACTTGGAAACAGCCCAAATGCCCATCGACTGGAGACTGGATAAAGAAGATGTGGTTTTTTTAATAAAATGGAGTACTACTCAGCCATAAAAAATGAGAAATTAGAGACATTTATAGCTAAGTGGATGCACATTGAGGCAATACTCTTAAGTGAAATAAATAGGACACATGTGTAAATACCAAATAGTTTCTCTGGTGTGAGAAACTGAAAGTGTAAATAAGGACTAAATGTATAATAGGTAATGTGAAATAGGAAGAAAAGGGGCAAAGGGGAAGGAAGTGGGAGGGCTAGGGGAAAGGATAGAAGGGAATGGGATTAATATGAGAAAATGGAAAACTAGGAACAAAATCTTTGTAAATAGGGAGGACTGGAGGGGTTGAAGGGAGGGCTGGGCAAGGGTGAAAAATAAGAACCAAGAGAGATTATGTAAAGGTGCAAATTTCCAATGATAAATGTCATTATATTGTATACCTGAAATGTACCAATGATTAGAATGAATAATCAATAATGTAAAATAGGAAGAAAAGGTCCAAAGGGGTAGGGGTAGTGGGAGGGGCAGGGGAAAGGAAAGAAGGGAAAGGAAAAATGATGAGAAATGGAAAAAATGGAAATAAAGTCTTTGTAAATAGGGAAGGGTGGAGGGGGTGAAGGGAGGGCTAGGAATGGGGAACAAATAAGAACCAAGATGCATTATGTAAAGGTACAGTTCGCAATGAGAATTGTAATTGTGTTGTATACCTACAATGTACCAATAAAAGAATTTAATACAAAAAAAAAAAAAAAGAAAAGCAAATCCTTCCCAGCCTTGGGCAGTTTCCCCATCCCAAGTCACCTCCACTCCCCTTTAGGGGTCACTCCTTTTCTGGTACAGACAGAATTGGTAACTATGTTCAGTAACGAAGTTTATGACACTCTGTTCTCATACGAGCCATAAAACACTGTCTTCTTGCAAGGCACAGTTATAAAACTGTCTGCCCGTGTCTTTCCAGCAAACTCACTTGCTATGTCACTGAAAGATTACCCCTTTTACAAAATGTATAGAAGCTAAAACTTCTCTCTGTTCAAAGCTCTTCTTTTGACAGGAGTCCACTGAGCCGGTAAACACTTTAACCCTAAAATAAAATCTTTCTGTTTCTGTCAGTGGGTCCCTCCAGTCTCTTGGATTCTTGCAACAGTAATAGTGTCTGCCATGAAAATAGTACAGGGCTGGAATGAATTTTTTGTCATTCATGATTGCTTCCCATCTGTTATGCTTTTTTCTATGCAGTCGGACAGATCTGCCAACAAAACAGGCAAAATGCCCACCTCTGAGGACATTTCATTTTCCTTTATTTCTCAGCTTCCCCATCATAAATGGGTAAACTTGGGGATAATGGTAACACAATAACACTTGGATGTAAGTATCTTATGTTCACTTTCTGCATTGCGGGCTCTCATTTCAGAGTCTTGGTTTTTTGTTTTTCTTTTTTGACTTTAAATACATATGCTATGTTGGCTAATTTCCTCCTTTTAATGTTCTATTAAAATATGATAACAAAAACAATAACCAACACCCACAGCCCACAGTAGAACAGAACTCAGTCAGTGCCACTTTTTCTCTTAGCACAGACTCAGACCCCACAATGGGGCCCTGAGCTGACTTGCTACTAGGGGCTGGGGCGGGCAGAAGAGGTGGGTCACGGAGAGTGGAGAGCGTGGTCCAGAGGGCTCCTCTCCCACCCTAATTCTCCTTTGTTCTGGTTCCCAGCCACAGTGCCATGAGCAGCTTTGCCTCAGCTGAGCCCCTCTGCCATGCTGTCCTGCCCTGGAGCCTGCTGACCATGGGCTGCAACTCTAAGTCCAAGTAAACCTCTTCTCCTTTGAGTTGTGTGTGCTGGACATGGCCGCCCTGGTGAGAAAGTGACTGACACAGATTTTGAACGGCATTCTCTGCCAGCGGACATTCCACACTGCCGCTTACCATGCCCGTGAACGGACAGTGAGCGTGGGACACAGACAGGCGTGATGCAGGGCCCAGCCTAGGTGGCCGAGGGCTGTAGGGATGACCACATGCTCACTTCACACTACGGACTCGAGGAGGTGGCCTGTTGTGAACTCTGCATGCACTTACTGGGTACCCCAAGACCCCTTGACCTTTCCTCATCCCAGAAACAAAGGCTAAGACCCTCATGGGCCTGGATTACACCAATCAGTGAAACAGTTATTTTTAGAGACCCATTTCCCCCTGCAAGTGTGAGTACCCTTCCAAAAGACTCTGGAGAAACTTGCTCAAGTTCTCTCCACCTTGTAGCACTTTCTGCTGCCTGGCAGCTTCACCCCACAATTGAGGTATTATAAATAAACCTTTGCTTCAAGCTACTTTCATTTCTGACTTCCCCGCCCTCCATGAGGGGCCCCTCCACGAGGGGCCTTTGGCTCTAAGCCAGTCTCACCCCACTTCCCATTCTTCCTGGAGTGGACGTGAGAAACCCAGAGATACCTGAGAAAAGGCAGAAGTTCCTTGGGGACCCATAACCCTTCAAAGACCACCCACCTGACACAACACATGGACTGAAACTTGTGAAACATGAGCAAAAATAAATCTCTCCTCCTCTCAGGTGTAGGAATTGGGCATTTTGTCCCAGTAATGAGGAAATTGACTGAGATAGATTTTAGCACCAGACTGGTGGGCTCCTTTTGTGACTAACTGACCACATGGCTCAGAAGCCTTTGGACCTGGTTTGCAGGCACAGTTTGAGAATGTTTGGAGATTTTGGCTCTCATCAGAGCTCAGAAGATCAGAATGCAGCTTGAAATGAAGGTGGCAAAGACCAGGCTCAAGAGTTTTGAGTGGGAACAAGGATTCTACTGGCAGTTGGACTCTAGACCATGTGTGTTATGGTCTGACAGAAACATTTTCTAGGTTTTGCTAAAGACCTGAGATTTTTCAGGAGGCTGAGATTAAGGTGGCATTATTCATCTGGCAAAGGAAATTTCAAGGCATCTGAATGTCCATGTTGTGGCATGAATGCTGCTGGGGGTCATTTAGCCAACTCTGCATTGAGAATCAAGAGCACACGGTCTAGCTAAGTGACTTTAAAAGCTTTCAGTTTCTGGAGAAAGGAAGCTCCTGTAAAGTACTGATAGAGGAGAGCTTAGATGCTGAAAAGATTAGCATTAAAAAGAAGCCAAGTACTTTACATCAGGACAATAAGAATGATGCCTTGAGAGCAAGTGAGGAATCAGCAAGACCCTACCCTCTGAAGGCTCCAGGGTAAAAAGATGAAAGACTTTCCTTTGAGAAGAGAGCCCCAGGGCACCCTGATCAAGAAAGGGTATCTAGGAAATTGGTTTCCCACAGATTTGGTTCTCAGTGCTCAGCCATGTAGGCATTCAGAGGCTGCTACAGCCATAATTCAAGGAGCCTTAGGTACTGCTTCAGCTGGCCTTAGTGTCATCTATGGGGTGCTGGTTTTAGGTGCATGTGTTGTGCCCAGATTGTAAGGTCCCAAAGACCACCAGGAGGCCGTTTCCGATGTAAGCACATGAGGGTCGTTTATTCAAGCTTAAGCAGGGACTCTCAATTGTCACCGACACAGCGGATCGAGATTGAGAGCCCCGAGTTCCAAATTAGCAGGGTTTTTATCGAGGTTACAGCAAGGTTTGGAGATTTTCCACTTAGCAGTTACAATGATTGGTCAGTGCTTAACATGCATGAAGTGTACATTTCTGATTGGGTGAACTCATCAGGGGTAAGGGGTGGTTACGTATAGGTTTTACAAAAGAAAAGAAGGACAAAGGTTAGTGGGCAACTGTCACGTATTGATGGTCAGCAGACACGGTGACTAATGGTCACGACCACCCAGCATTGACAGTCAGCCCATTAACAGACTGTTCCTACAGATAGTGGGCCCAGGATGTTCATTTCCTGAGTAAACAGATGGCTGAGTAATTAACTTAGGGACTTTGGTTTGTTACAGATTGCATCTTTTGTCCTAGATCAAGCACATTTTAATCATTAATGTGAGAGGACAAAGGAGACTACTCCATTTTGGGCAAAATGGAGTCATTCTGGTTTCACATAAGCAAAATGGAGTCACTTTGGTCTCACACATGCAGAATGGAAGAGTTCTAGGGTCAAAGAGGCTTCTACCCACGTTTCAGAAGAAGGCCTGGGAGGCCAGGTGTGTGCCCCTGAGAGGGCAGGGCATGAACCTGTGAGAGTAAAGCCAAATGTGGAAACTCCAGGAGGTTGGAGAAGCCAGGAAGATGGAACATCTGAGAAAAGTTACAAGGAGTGAGCAAAGCCAAGCCAAGAGAAAAGCTAAGAGAGTTGCAAACACTGACAATGTCATAGGGGAGGGGTGGCCCAAGCCATTTGGAGCCCCTGTAAAAATCAAAAAGGAACTTAAGCACTGGTGACATACAATGGCACAGGGTAAACATTCCCATTCCAAAATAGAAAAATGGAGGGATCGAAAGGGGCCCATACCTAGGAATTTGTTTTCAGTCTCAGAAGAGAGGATTTGGCCCTTTCAGGAATGCAGGAACTGTGAATACTTTGGCAGCTCTTAGGGATGAACTAAATGCACTTCACATAAAGGAGCTGTGAGTCTTGGGGACCAAGGGTGGAATGTTATCATTCATATGGAGATGTAGCCCAACCCTTGCGCTCATAATTGAGTCTTTTCAATGGTAATTGGATTACTGGGTGTTATAGCTGACTGGCTGCCAGGAGATGGGATCTGGTAGGAAGAGCAGGTCACCGGCGGAGGGGTGGTCACAAAGTGTGGTCCAGGTCCTCCCTTCACGCTCTGCTCTTTGGCCACCATGATGTGAGCACGTTTTCCCCCACCATGTCATTCTGCTGTGGAACTGGTCCGCAGCGGGCTGTAACTCTACCCAAATAAACCTCTGCTCTTTGAGTTGCAGGTGTGGAGCAATTTGTTCCAGTGAGGAAGAAATTTGTAAGACACCAAATTTATCATTTAACCACAAAAAAGAGATCCGTCATGCAGAAATTCATACACCATGAGATTGACCCCATTCCTGGAATCTTTATTTTTATGTTTGGGGAAATCCACCCAAGACTCTTCCCTTATGCACTTGAAGCATCTTAGTTTGCCTCCGTGCAAGAGTAATTTCAACTAATAGTACTGACAAGTTTCCAAATATATAAAATACCCGTAACCTGTTGGAAGTGGTTGGATGCTTATGAAATAGCACCATGAAGACAGAACAGGCTGAGTAGAAATATATGCAATTCCTGAGATTTGTCAATAGGTGGCACCATTTATACAAAATAATGCCCATTCTCCAGTTTATTAATGTGAATTCTAATTTCTCAAAAGAGTTAACAGGGAAGAAAGTGGTTGCTTTCTCAAAATTAAATTTATGTGTTTCTAGTAACGGTTTCTTCCTGAAGAGCTTTGTTTTAGTGTTTTATTTTGTCGTGCTAATTGGCTATTATTTCTGTTTCCAGCAGCTAAGAAAAAAACTTTGACAAGGAATATAAAAACATCTTGTCCACAGAAAAATTCATCCCGTCTCCATTTTGATTCAAAATTGTACACAGAGAAAAATAGAGAGAATCTGAAGGGACAGTCCCGGTGAGTCCCATGCATGCCTGCCAGCCTGGTCAGATATTTGGCGGGATTAGCCCTTTACTTCAGAAGGTGGTTTCTTAGCGATACTTTTGTTTTTCTAGTCTGTGATAGCTTCTCATCAGTTCATAAATGCCCATAGCTGGTTCTGCCACCATTTTTAATTTGCAGATTATGTGCTTTATGCACAGCAACACAAATATTTAAATTGCTCCCACACTTTACAACCTCAAGTGCTGTATTTTATATAAAGGCCACAAAATGGATCTTGTCACTGATGCGATTGGCTGTCCTGAGGACTCCTGCTTGGTGAAATCAGAGATGGAGCAGCTCAAGAAACCAAAAGCACATACTGAGAAAGGTAAAGGGGAGGACCTTCCCAGTGGTAAAAATTTCATTCTTGTCTCCATGCTGGAAACAAACAAAGAAAAATGGGAATTAAAAAAAAATTATTACTCATCTGGGAAATTTGATTTCCAATGTCATGTGGACCTAATATAAGTGATATGCATTTAAGAGACCAATAATGCCATTTTAATTACTTAGGGAAAGAAGAACTTGTATGAGCAACTCAAAAATAGCTTATAAATATTACTATGTATTAAAGTGTGCTTGTTTATTTTGTTTTACTTATTTTTGGTTTCTATTTATCATGTGCCTGCAGGTTTTATTTTTAATTCATTTGATTTTTTTTTTTTTTTTTTGGTACCGGGGATTGAACTTGGGTCCTTGTGCTTATGTAGCAGGTGGGGAAACCACTGAGCTAAATCCCCGGCTCTTATTTTTAAAATATAACAAAACTTGCTTGAAGTTCCCCACAATTTTCTATGATCATCCACAGTCCATGCCAGCGCCGCCTGCCGTAATTATGTAGTATTAGCACTGCATCCAGGAAAGGAAGATGTGTTTGCTTTGTGGGCCACTGGACCACTCACTAGACCAGTCCTCACCTTGTGGACTAGCAATTCATCCCATCCTTCTTTACTGCACATCCAAAACAGCAATTTCTAACCCTAAATATGTAAGAATGCTTCAATAAGGTGAACATGAATATCAAGGAGAAGATCTTCATTAAGTGAGCTGCTTTTTGAAGATAAATGTGAAACTTACATTTTTCAGGGTAATGTTTGCACTCAGTCATACTTTCTAGGCCAGTTCCTAGTTACTCTTTTTTTTGCTGGTAGTTTTGAATCTTTTAATAGGAAGTGTACAACTGGCCCAGAGATGACACATCTTTTAAGGAGAATGAATCCTTTCTGTGTGTCTGTATATAATGTCTAAATGAAACACAGAAGATCATAACGGGATTTATTTTGCTAATAAATACTAACATAACTTTTCATGCTTCTCGTTTTGTCCCAGAACTTTTCCAAATTTCTAAAATGTGTTACCTAGTTTGATACCAAAAAGAACATTATATGGGCACCATTATTAGATCTTTTGTCCAACTTCAAGTTGACAATATTAATACAAACTTTCTGTTTAATGTAAAGTCTCTTTAAAATTATTACAATATAATCCGTAAGTGTCCAAACACTGTAAAGAAATTTGACATTCTCAGAAAATGTTAAGTACCTTCTATATATCATTATGCTTTCCACAGCAGAATAAAAAGCTTAGCTAATTAATTGGAGCTTAACAATGTATTAATGATTTAATAATGATTTAATGACAAGTGCAATTTGGAGAGTAAATTAACACTGGATAATTGACACAAATAATATTTCTTGGACCAAAGAATATATGTTAATTAACTTTATTATGAATATTTATGAGGCCATTAAAAAGTCACTTTCAAATGAGAATTTTAAACAGTTTTCAAAATCTCTGAATTTTTGTTTTTTTAGTACCAGGGATCGAACTTAGGACCTTCCACTTTCAAGGCAGGTGGCGGCACCGCTGAGCTAAATCCCTGGCCCACAAAATCTCTGAATTTTTAACCACTGAATTAGTACATCACCACTGAACTAGTAGAACAATAACAATATCTAACACTGCTGAATACTTATTATGGTCTAGGCAATGTGCTAAGCCCTCACTGAGTACGATTTTAATATGGCAAAGCCATGAAGCAGGTGCTATGGTTGCCATTTGACAAAACAGGGTGGAGATTGGGAAACTTGCTGAGGTTCCATGGGTTCCCGAAGCCTGGACTGGAGCTGCATGCCCCCTGCCAAAGGCCACCTCGTCCTCTGAGGTATTCCATTCTCCCTCAGGAGAAGGCTTCTCTACATCCTCCCATGACACGAAAACAAATTAAACCCTCAGAAAATTCTGAATATGCTATATATGGTGAAAACATATTTTAGTCCAACCTCTCTTCCAACTAATACCAACAAACACTGATTGATAATTGGTAATATTGAAAATATGAATCCACTTTCTTAAAAGGTAGGAAAGAGAGTAATAATGCAACTTTAACTTAAACACTCTGACTAAATCACCAGCAAATAAATAAAAGAATTATGTACCAAAGTCTATGAAGTATGGAAGTTACATTCTCCATAAATAAGCACACTCCAGGACAAAGATAAATTGGACAACTGCTTGTTTTTACCTGCACTTATAACTTTCAGAAGAATAAGCCTGATTTCATTTGTGGCATCAAAAAGACTTTGATTTTACATGGGGAAAGACCAATGTAAAAATAGGTGGTATTTTTTAAAAGATTGTGAATTATTGAAAGCAAACTACTCAAGGTGAGTTAAAGCTCTAAGTAACAATGTATAAATATAATGCCACTAATGCCTTTGCTTTAACAATAGACACTCTTGGAAGGGTGCTAACATATTCTCAATAGACCTATATAGCTAACTCCTATAGTTCTCCATTCCTGAATAAATCATCCAATGCTAAGTGAATTTGGAGACTTAATGAGTCACACAAACAAAAGATGACCAGTTTAGTCATATGTGAGTTGCAATTTTTACAAATAACATTAAGATTTCCTAACTCATGAATTTTTCTTTATATTTTGGCCAAATCTTAAGGAGTCTTTGAAAAGATAAAGCTTTACCTTCTCCAGAAGCCACTGCTGTCTCCCACTGACCGGAGGAAGTTTGACCGTGACTTTGCTATCTCCACTTCCTTTCATGGGGTTCACAATATTGTTCGGAGCCGAAACAAAATCCAGAGAGTAATCTGGCTGACCGTGGTGCTGGGCTCAGTCTCCCTCCTGATGTGGCAGGTCTACAGTCGCTTGGTCAACTACTTCTCATGGCCGACCACCACATCTATAGAGGTGCAGTATGTGGAGAAGATTGAGTTTCCTGCTGTGACATTCTGCAATTTGAACAGGTAAAAATTACTCTTTTAATAATAATTAGTCTTTATTGCTTTGGTAGTATAACATCAATTGAATTATTGGCGGAGTTTTCTCATATAGTATTTCATGTATTTAAACCCTTTGAACTTTTTAATTGTATGTAAATGCACAAATTTAGGGTAGTAAAAGGGCTTATTAACTTTATTTTCTTTTGTTTATTTTTCATTCCTTTCATAATTATATCCTAGGTAAATACCAAAGTGGATGATTAAGTAAATAAACAAGTATTGATGCCAGCACTGAAAAACTGTATTAATTGCAAAAAGGAGAAACAATCACAATGCAATATGATAATTCCACAATACAATAAAAGTATATTGTACAATATATTGTACAATAAAAGGGCTTCAAAAACACAGAGAACAGAGTAACTGTCTGCATCAGTAAGTTTTCAAAAAAGTACCTGATACCTGCAATGTAAAGGAGGAAAGCTTTATTTTTAGCTTATGGCTTCAGGGGATTTAGTTCCTGGTTGGCTAGCTGCAAGGCAAGAACAGTATAAGAGGAAGTGCGTGGCATGGCAAAATGGTGACAGAGAAGCAGGGGAAAAGCACCAGAGAGGGAGGAGCCAGGAGCCACACATTGACCTCAAGGTCATACCTCCATATCCTGCACAGACTCACCCACAATTGTGCTTTCTTGGCAACCAAGATTAACTGTCACACAGACTGTATGTGAGATTGAAGTCTGGGTATTAAAAATGACTCAAGGTTCCTAGGTGGAGATGAGGAAGACCTGGAAGAGGGAAGTAACAGCAAACCCATGAAGATATGAAAGGCTTGGGATACGTAGGATGAGACATTTACTGTAGTAAAGACAGGCCAGCTCCTAGGTGGCTTCACGGGCACTGTGCTTAGAAGGGCATTATGTTTTGTTTAATTCTCTGCTGCCATTCTGAGTCCTTGACTGAAACTCACTGCAGAAAGCTACAGTTCACTGTGCAGCACCTCTGCATTGAAGAGACCAGCTTTCTCCAGTGGGGCTTACACACTTAGCATTGTAAATGCCCACTGTGAAACTGGAAGGATTACTGGGGAGACTGCTCCCTGCAGGAAGGGACTCCATAAGACCTGCCACTCATCAGTCACTTGGGCAACGACAAGTATATTTTCTCAGCTTCAGTTTACTTTTAATATTATCTCCTTTACACATGTGCTCTTATATCAGATGAGGCAATATGTGCACCATTTTGTTTTATTTTTTAGGTAATTATAGAATCAATAAGTTTTACATATTACATCATATTTATGTGACTGTTAGCATTTCAAGAACTCAAGATATGTGTCAAGGTCTCAAATAGTAAAGATAAATCCTACCCCCAGGAAAAAGACTTAATATTGCCTCAGATTAATTTAAATAATATGCATTCTAATAAAGCAAAGGTTGGTTGAGGTATCCTTCATTAAAAGAAAATGTAGACACTACTTTTAGAAAGGCTGATGTGAAGATATCCATTGACTTTCTCTCCAGGGAAACAATCTCAAGTGGTGAAAATTATTTTTTAAAGCAATAATTTAAAGTATTTGGAAATTGTCCTAAAGAAATATGGCAAATGAAGAAATGTTCCTTTAGGAACACTCACCAAATCTCAATAACAGCAGTGAAAGTCTGTACAACTTGAACTATAAACCTCTTCCACTCTCTCCTTTGCTGCCTCGGTCTGACAAAAACTACACTCCTGGTGAATGTGGCAAAGAAAAGAAAGGTTCTCTCTCCTCTCATCTCCCAGCCAAGGGCTACCTTGTGCCCTGGAGATGCAGACTGCTAATGTGGCTCATAATCCAGCTCCACCATTGCAGAAGCTAAATTCCAGATGAGTATAGCTAAGAGGTTGAGCCACCTTTCCTCCCAGGAACTCCCATTTGTGTGGTGGAAGCTGTACCCAAGGATGATAAGATGAGAACACCCAGCCTATTTAGGGTGTAAAGGTTCCACACTGAGAGGGCCAAATCACTATGCTAACCAGAACCCAACTTGTGAAGATTTTATCCAGAATGAGAGGCTGGCCATAAAAATAAGAGAAGTTCAAAACTCCCAATAAGGGATGAGTTTGCTTATAATAGAACATAATGAAGTTCACACTTAAGTACAATCTATAACAATATATATTTTGATGGGAAGTAATTAGAAGAAAGCTGTTACTCTGTAAGAACAAGCTAAATCACAGTTTACCAATGAGAATTTGGAAAAGAGATAAGGAAGAAGAGCTCTGCTAAGGTCAGAACTACTCTCAAAGATTGACCACAAAACTTGCTCCTGCAAATCTGTTAGATAAGATTGTGCAGCAATTTATCCCACAGGACATCATTAACAACAATAGGCCCAGGTGGGTCTAAGGCAGCCTAACCTCTAGCTGTGATGCCTGCAGAGACAGAGAGCTTACCATGGAAGTTAGGAAGACAAGTCACCAGCTAGAGGAGCCAGCATTGAAAGATGACTCTATGTGCAAGGCTGTGCACCTTGTGTGAGATATCAGAGGCATCACACTAGGAGAAGATAGACTTTACTAGAAATGTCCACCCAGTCACTAAGCAAATAGTAGAGCAAAGCAAGCCCAGGGTGGGGGAGATTAATGAAATGGATGGAATAGTGACTCCTCAAAATTCTAGCTGCTTAGGTCTCAGATTTACCATATTTGAAAATTGGATACTTACAGATGTAACTAGTGAGACTATATTGCATCAAGTTGACCCATAAATCCAAACACTGATGTCCTTAGAAGGCAAGGAGAGGATGCAGAGATAAAAAGGGAAAAGGTCATGTGCAACACAAGCAGAGATTGCTCTTATTCTGCCACAAGCCAGTAACACTTTGGGGCCATCAAGATATGTAAAAACGAAGGAATAAGCTTCCCCAGAGCATTGAGAGGTAGGAGGCCCTTCAACACCTTGATATCAGACTTCTGACCTACTGCAATGTGAAAGATTAAATTTATATTATTTTAAGCCAAGTTTGTGATAATTTTATTGCAGCCCTAAGTAACCACAATTGCTATCCATATTTGCTACCATATATTATAAAAAATGTCAAGTTTTTAACAAAAAAATAAGAGGCATAAAAAGGAATGGGAATTTTACTTCGTACATAGAGGGGGAAAGTAGACAATAGAAACTACTTGACAATGGTGTTAGACTTAGCAGACAAAGATAGCAAAGCAGCGGTTACACTTATTTTTTTAAAACCTACATAAATTATGCTTAAAGAAGTAAAGGAAGCTCTGATGACAATGTCTCATCAGATAAAGAAGAGTAAGAAGGACAATAATTATAACAAAGTAAATGGAAATTCTGGAGTTTGAAAGTAGAGTGAAGGAAATGAAAAATTCACTAGATTCACCAGAGGTGCCACAACTATGGATTTGAATTGGCTGAAGAAAGAATTGGTGAACTTGAAAACATTACAGAGTGCATGGGACCTGAAAAATAGAGAGAAAAATGAATGAAGAAAAAAGAACAGAACCTGAAACAAATGTGATGCAACATTCAGCACAACAACATGCAAAAGAGGGAGCACCAGGAGGAAGAGAGAAAGTAGCAAAACACATAGACACAGAAAATTAATGTCTAAGGGCCCTCCCAATTTGCAGAAAAGCGTTAACCTGCATCCAAAAGGTTCAGCAAACTTCAAGGAAGATAAATACAAAGATACTTGCAATTAGAAACGTCCTAGTGGGGAGGTAAAAAGAAAATCTTGAAAGCAGCAAGAGAAAACTAATCAGTCACATACAAGGAAGCCCAACAAGAGTAACAGGTGATTTCTCGTTATAAACATTTCAGTTCACTGGCAATTAGGAGGTGGAAAACGTTTCCCTGAGGGTGCTGTTTCCTGCACTCCTTTCTGTTGAACTGTCTCATCAGCAGGGAATTGATCCTTGAAAACTTTCCCAAGGAATTTAGGGTATACTAAGAAGGGTACAGTTTCTACAGGAGGTACCAGGACCCTATTCAGTTCTGTGTGTGTCAGAGCTGATCATGTTCTGACACTGTCCTCCATTATATGGCAAAATCATTTTCAGTAATATTCATGAACTTAAACAAGTGTCAATAGTGTCTTACATGCTTTTGTTGAAATAAAATGTACAAAAGTAAAAAGGCAATGCATTAGTACTTTTGAACATTAACCTTTTTTAAAAAAGGATATATTTTAAATCTGTTTCAGTAAGTAACAATAGTATTGTATTTCCATTTTCAGCCTTTCTGTAAACTTGTCAATTCTCTTGTCAAAATTTACCCTCATTTAATATATTAATGTTCAAAAGATAGGCCAGCCAATTTTTTCAATGTAGCTTCACTTGCAGTTTATTAAGCTTATTTTATTTTAATTTTAAGTGTCTTTCACATAAAGCAATAGCTATACAAATATGACTTAAACTCATAAGGACACATTTGGCAAAGATTCCTGAAACTTAGACTTCACATAAATTCCATAAGTTGCAATATTTTTGAGACTTAAAAAAATTAGAATCAATTCTAGTGGCTTTCAAATATCTCTGTCAAAAATTTTTACTAAAATGGCTTCACCATAGAATTCATTATAAATTTCCATTATATTTTGCTACAACTTCTGAAACCTTCTTCGACTAAAAGCAGAGATAAAGGATGCAATAGTAAGCACTGGCGGTAATTAACACCAGTTAATTATTTTTGATTATGTAACTCAAGTTCTGTCTCTTGATCTTTATAATCACCGTGTTCTATTTATTCCAAATTTTTGTGAATGCAATATGTTCAAGTGTGTATTTGTGTGTGCATGTGAAAGGATTTTTAATGGAAGGTAAAATCACGACTCATACAAATATGAAATAAACTTGTGAAAATTTTTGACAATTAATGAGAGAGTTGGGAAGAGGTTGAAATTGAAAAAGGGAATCTTCTGATATTTCCCCCATTTCATATCTATAAAAATTATCTGTAAAATATGCATTTCTTGTTAAGACATATAGACCACATGCACACACTGGTTGGGCAGAACTCAATTAAGGGCTGAGTCAGACATCAGCTTGGACAGCAGGTGAAACTTGGCATCTGGGTATATAATATGGAGGAGTGCACCTAGAAATGTAAATACACACACAAGGACAGACTTATTAACCCTCAAATTTAAAAGGACCGTTGTTAAACTGTTTAAACTAATCAATATATTTTTATTATCATTTTCTCTTAGTAGGTGATGAATAGTGTATGTTAAAGAATAATTCACATTCTATTTAAGCAAGGTTTCTTGAAGGATAACTTGGGTTTAGAAGTTTGAATTAAAGTTGAAAATAAACAGTACAAAACAATTTGGTTTTATGCTAAAATGTCTCAAAATTTTCATTTACTTATTTCTAATTTTGTTGGACCTTATTTGTTAAATTTAATTCATCTATTGAAATTACCTTCATAGTCTCACCATTATTAGCACAATAAAAATGTTTTGAAAGAATATTTTAAGATGCCATCTTTTAAATGATTTTATCTATTTTATTAATACCTCCTACAGTTGTGACAATTCTTTCATTTTTCTGCACAGTCACTCTGGAAAGAATACAGTCAACCTTGTGTGACCCTTGTCCTGTGCAAGACTCCAAATTCACAGGGCTTTGGTGCAAACCCTTGGGATCCTGCCCATCATTCCAAGTTAGAGACTTGAAGGAACTTACAAGCCCCTCCCTAGTAAGAAGTGTACAAGGTACTTCCCCCTCTAATCTACTATGGAAGTAAACTGTGCACTCCTACAAACATCAGGAATAGCCTTGATGAAGAAAAGCAAGGCTATTAAATATTCAGTAGTTAGAGAAACACCACTATGAGAGAGGCTTATAGCATCTCGGGATAAAGTCAAAGCAGGTATTTACAGGGTTTTAGGGCCTGTGTTGGCCTTGTGAGGGTCACAGCTGGTTAAAGAAGACATTAAATTAGATACTTAACGTGAAAGTTTCTCAGCTCTGAAATTTGATATGTAGGCTAGGGATTTCTTCTTTTGGTTTTGTCTTCTCTATGACTTAACTAAGAAAAACTGAAAATGGCTTGTACATTTCTACAAAGGATAACATGAAGAAAAGTGAAAAGATCTAGGACACAACCACAGTGAGGTACCGGCCAACTCCAGTTAGACTAGCTATCAAGTACAAGGTCTTGAGTTTGATCCCTGGTACCAAAAAACAAAAACCAGAGAAAAAAAATAAGCAAATAACAGATAATAGGAAGGATGTGTAGAAAAGGGGATTCTTGCCACTGTTGGTGGGAATGTGAATCAGTACAGTCATTACAGAAAATCAATATAGAGGTCCCTCAATATATTAAAAATAGAACTACCATATGATCCAGCAATCCTACTACATGATTTTTATCCAAGAAAAATATAATGATTATGTTGAAGAAACATCTGCACACTCATGTTCACGAGTCACAATAGACATCAACTCAAATGCTCTTTGGCTCATGAATGAGTAAAGAAAGTGTAGTGAACATACACAATGCAACACTCTACAGAAAACAATGCTATCCTGTCATTGACAGCAACATGGAGGGAGCTGGAGATCACTGTGTTACGTGCAATAAACTAGGCGTGGGAAAGCAAGCACCACACGATCTCATTCATGTGGCACCTGGAATAGTTCATCTCACGGAAGCTGAACTTACAGCAGTGGTTCTCAGAGTCCATGGAGACTGACGAAGACGGAGGGATAGGGGAGGCTGATCAATGGTTACCAAGTTCCAGTTAGGAGCAAAGACTTCGTTGTGCTATTGTACAGTTGTGTGACAGGTGTGACAGTAAGACTAATGTACTGTATATTTAAGAACACTGGAAAGATATTCTGAATGATTCACCAGTAAGAAATGAAAAATGTTCAAGGAAATAGATATGTTAAATTGGATTTAATCAATATATATATATATTACATACATCATATATAGCCCAATTAGTATGTACAACTTTTGTGTATCAGCTTGAATAAATTTAATTTATAGCTTTGAAGGAAAGTAAACAAAAACAATCTAGGACATAAAGAAGACACAAGAATGACATAAAAATCACATACGACGTGACCCTGTTCACATACTAAGAGTAAACCACATATTCTGGTCTGGGCTTTCTAGCAGTCAGCTTGAAATGGGAAAACCTGCTCACTTTCAACATTTATAATATCCCAAATATGAAAGTAGCAATCACATCTTGAAACAAATGAAAGGCATACATATAAAGAACAATATGCAATGCAAAGTAGAAATTGCTTAGGAAAATAAGAAAATTATGAAACAATAGTTAGGTTAAATAGATTACTTCTGGTTTGATTACCAGGAAAACACTTTGACAATAATGATGCATTTATCAACAAATACTTACCTGACCCTCACTATATTCCAGGCACTTTTCCAAATATTTTCAGGAAAAATAATTTATAACATTCTGAGGTCAGTCATGTTAACGTAAACTCATTTTACAACTGAGGAAGCTAAATGGGAAGGAGACGAAGAAATCTGCCAAGGGTTACCATTAATTAGGGGTTGATAAAGAAGCAGAGCCAATTTGCATGGCGCAGCATAAGGGAGCTTGATGGGTTTGGGCCCTGCCCAGTCATACTGCTGATTACGTACTCTTTGTAAGGCCAGTCCCTCTGTTCTTGTTGCTTGGGCTGAAGTCAGCTGAGCCTTTTTGAGAAGGAACAGTGGATGTGCAATGGGAGCAACACATAAAACATAGAAATGTATCTCCTTATCAGTGGCTCTGATCTTGATGTTACAGTTACCTGTAGGATTAGCTGGCACCTTCACCAGGCTCCATTCTCTCTCCCTGGATCGAGTGTAATGCTATGGGGCTCCTGCCCCGTGATGATCTTCAGAGTGTGACCAGATGCATATGAGCAAGAGGACTCTGGCACACACAGTTCCAGTTTAGCTGAGCACATGTAGAGCAAAGCATGATAATTGCAGAGCTGAGATTTGAACCCAGGAACCTGGTGTCTAAGTGGATGTTCTTTACAGCTACTCATTTTCACCTCCTCCTTTGAAGGAAGGAAGAATTGGGTCTCAAAGATCTATTAAGGTTCAACCAGATCAAGATGTCGGAGATATATGAGGTAAACTAAAATGTGTGCACAAATATATGATAAATTTCACAATACATTAAGGACCTTTTTGTATCTTTTTTTTTCTTATTTCTTGTAAATGAGGGACAGTGTAGAAAATATCAAAAAGCTGATAGAGTACAGATGTTTGGTTTCTTCTGGATAATTGTAAGTTTTTGTTATTCTAACTATTGCTTTTATTCTTACTAATAGGTTCAAAACAGATGCTGTCGCCAGATTTGGCATCATTTATTTCTTATGGGATATTGTATCCAAGGTTTTCCATGTTCAGGAAATCAATGCCAATTCCACTGACTCTCAACAGGCTATTGATTTTGTTTCGACTCACCAAAACTTCAGCATTACAGAGTTTGTAAAGAACAATGGTTTTTATCTCAATAGCAGCACCTTGTTGGCGTGTGAGTTTTTTGGAATGCCATGTGGCCCAGAGGTAATAATTTGACATTTCTCCAAATTTGCCGAGATATGTTACTTGTTTCTACTGTTTCACATTGACATCATTTCCTATGTGGAATCAGCCTAAATTTATTTAATTGTTATATTTCATTAGCTCTGCCTTGCCATATTTGATGTTATAATATCGGGAGATGTGGGATATACATGAGATACATTTCCTATTTCAAATAGCTGGATAAGGAAGTAGGGAGAAGAGAAATTGTGATGGCCTTTCTTGTAACACCGTTCTTCCAAAAGTAAAACAACTTCACAAAACAAAATATTTTATTTCTTCTCATTCACCAACAAACAACCTATCCCAAGATAGCACTGTCATCGTCAAGCAGCTTTCATTCTGTTTCTATGCTTGTTGTGTCGTAGAAGTGATAAAAGTGAGAGTGCCCCAGCATTAATGTATGAGAATCACAGCGTACATAATGCATATGCTGTATTGCATATTCACTCCTAACATGAAATTCTACTTTTACTATTTATGTAATTACTCTATATTTAAGGCAGAGTGTGGATGTGCAGAATCTATTAATGAAGACATTGGTAGGCAGTCTGATGCACGTTATTTCCTGTGTCAGCAATCCTGTAACGATTCTAACCAAACTTTGTAAGTTCATGGTTCTGGGGTGCTATCCTTACCTTTTCTGCCGTCTCTGCTAGCACACAAAAAATGCCCAAGAGACAGCGACAGAGACAAGGACAAAGACAACAGACAGAAACGGTCTGAACTCCTAATTCAGAAGATAACTTTTTCTACCTTCTTGCTGTTTATTTACCAACACATTTATTTATTTGCAGTTTATTTACCAACCAAACTCAACACCAGAACATTTTGTGTTAGGGATGACCTTTTCAGTTTTGTATTCCAGAAACCCAATTCTAGTAAGCTGAAAGTCAAGCAAATTAATCGGTTTAATGAAAAATGACAATTCTAAGTGTAGGAATGGCTTCCAAAAAATGCTACACCAAAGCCCTCCAAGAATATCATTGAGATTCTGTCTTTGTTTCCATCTCCGAATCTGGTTGGCCTCTTCCTCACACAGAGCCAAAGAGGTTGTCAGCAAACCGGGACTTCTGTTATCGTAGGCTCACACTCCAGTGTCTGCACGATGACCTCATGGAAGGCTGCTCAGCAGTTTTATGACCAAATCACTGAGGCCACAGAGCAGGTTAGGCAGGGGAGTACAGCGGCTGCTCCCCTCTGGTGGATGGAGGCAGAGGTAGAGGAGGGTCAAGGGCAGAGTGGTGGGCTGCTCCTCAAACAGCTCCCCGTGGTACAGACATGCTCCCATAGACCCTTAGTAAAGCATAAAACATGTCACTTTATAAATGTGAAGTCATGCCTAATTATATATGTAGACATCTCATTGGAAGAATCGCATGCAGATTGAAAGGTGCATATTAAAAAGGAATAAAATCTATCATTGAATATACACATAGGTCATAGGGTATCTATTCTTGATATTTTTGCATTCTTGTTTAGAGATCTATGATTTTTTTAAATGCTATAGTAATTTAAACTTTAGAAGTGAGGAAGACACCAAACTGATTTTGTTTTATTTGGCTTGCTTTCATGTTGGAGGATTTTAAACACATCTTCACTGAATACGGAAACTGTTTTACTTTTAATCATGGTGAAAATATCCAAGGAGAGAGAAAAGTGAGTGTGTCCGGAAGAGGCTTAAACTTGGTCTTCGATGTTCATCAGGTATTGAACTCTGTTGAATCTAGCGAGGGCTTGGGATAGTCAGGAAGAGGCAAGATTTCAAAAACAACACAAACAACAGCATCATTTGCTCTGCCAGATAGATCCTGTCAGTTGGACTTTATTTGTTTTTGACACTTTAGCCCAGTCTCCCCTGAATTCTACAGAACTGCTGGTTTAGAGATTGAAAGAGCAACATTTGCAGGCACCACCTGGAGATTCTTAGCTGTGCTACTGACTTCTGTTGCTGTGATTCCAAGAATCATTCATGCCAGAAAACTTCTAAGGGAGCCAGAGACTTCTAAGTTGCCATACATACAGTTAATTTAAGATGACTCTGTGTGCTTAATAGTGGTAAGATCTTCATGTAAACAAGGCAATATATTTTAGAAAGGAATGACACATTTGACAAATGGTAGAAAAAGCATCTTGAAAGATGATACAAAAATAATTGCTCTGTAAAGAATGATGTATAAATGGGCTTTTTCTAAGCCTAGCTTTCACAAAGTTATCCTCACTGTGGAGACCTGGAGGCTCCTACACCTGTGGATGCAGCAGTGCCATCATCTGGGGTGCAGGCAGAGCCCCCTCTCCAGCTCAGCACTCACTTGCTGTCCTGCATGTCCACTGCTAGTCACACAGGAGAGGCGCCCCCGTCACTGTGGGGTTTTTACTGAGGATTCTGTGATGCTGACAGAGCATGAAAGGCATGAAAACTCACAGAGACAGAGATGATAAATACACACCGAGTCTCACGAAACCTCCTTCTCCTCTACTCTACGTGTGTGAGCCCATGGGCTCTCCATAACCTCCTCTTTATCCTATTTGAGATATTTTCTTTATTTCCAAACAAAAACACAATGCACACTAAAATGCCTATACCTGCCCATATTTGTGTAGGGTGTGTGTGTGTGAGTGTGTCTTTGTGATCTACTAATATTTTTTTCAAGTCTTTCAACTATTACCCCTATGGTCAAGTATGAATTTTACAATTTGGAATTCCTAAATATTTTTTTACAATGTTATTAAAATCTACAAATTTAGCGCAATATCCCATAAGTGAATAACACAGAGGTATTTCCTCCGGGTACGAATGTGTTTCCTGGAGGGTTATAGCGGCCCATGAGGACCAGGATTCTGAGCTGCAAGTGGACCATTAAGTGTGTTTATTAAAGGTAATTACACACACAGTTGACCCATTCACTGAAAAATCAATATTTTCTCCGGCCCACTCCTGCTTCTTGTAGCCTCAAATTACAGCTAATGACCAAGCTGAGTCTGGAGTTTCCTCGTCTCACATGGGGTTTGTATCAAAGGAGCACTGGTGTTAAAGAAATTGTTTAAATTTCACTGTTATGAAAATAAACTTGAATTTTATATGAGGCTTGGGCTTTCATTGCAAAGAGAAGAGGCCGAAATGATTCTCTAAAATGCATGGTCCACCCAGGAGCAAGCAACTGAAAACACCTAGGGGAAAGCGGGCCAGGGAAGATGAAATGATTTACAGTCATCTTGGATCTCAGCGTGCATCTGTGGTGGAGAGACCTCTGGGGAACTGTCAGAGCTTTGAGCTGTGACCCAACCATGAAAGAGCCTCTTGGGTATTTCATTTTTCTTGCCTTTCACATAAAAAGAGATCGAATACATAATTGACCGTAGGTAAATTAAATGCCATCGTGTGGTGACAAAATAAATCCTAAACTTGTGGAGGACTGATAAAATTCATTTGTGCCTTGAGTAAATGTGAGTTCCTATTTCAGGAGGAATTTACTGACAGCTCAGCCCTTGGTTTTGCTAAAGCGGGGATCATCTTCGATATCCATTCACCGAAGAAGGAGCCACAGTTCGATGGCTTGGGCTTGTCCTCCCCCGTGGGGATGCACGCGAGAGTGACAATCCGCCAGCTGAAGGTGACACCAGGAGCCGTGGGTCTGGGGCATTAGGTGGTGTGGTGAGGGTTTTAAATGCACAAATAATTCTGTGTTACCAGAAACCCTATTCTCCTGTGCTTTTAAACCACTGGGAGAAATATCACAATTTCATTTCAGGTTCCCTTCCTTTATCAGAAGGCACATATTTAGTGACAAGTGACAATAAATTTATATAGACAGCTGGGAAGCCTGTCAAATCCTAGACAACCTAAAATTTCTCTGGCAATGGAAAGGGCTGCCTAAACTGCTGAGCTGTGCATTGCCTCAGTGGGACCATAGGGGAAGGAGAGCACGAACGAGGCAGAGCTTGCAGTCTTGGGGTCCATCTGGTCTGATAGGTTCCCACTTCCCAGCCTCTGGCCCAGTAATTTCCTTAACTAACGGTCTTAAATTGCCTCCCCTCCCAGAATAGCTAAGGGGGGCATGGTGGTAATCTTTCTCCTTCACAGTTGTTTCGTGACGTTTAGGCGATATAACAGTGATATTCACTCTGTTGTCTGGTACGTAATAGGCACTCAATAAAGAAATTTTGTTTTTGTAATATCAGTTGCTGTTTCCTGGTTAGGCTAATTAATATGATAAAAAGACATTCACATACATGATTTTTTTCTTATAGGAGTTCATTTTTAAATTATTAGTTTGATCTTATTGATTGGGATAAATGTGAAAATACCACTATTATACTTAGCTTCAGGGAATTTCCAGTTAGGAGAGGAGGCAAAACTGGCAAACAGTCAATTTAAAAAATCAAAGAGCTGGAAGGAAAAGTAAAAATATGTATATATCAGTGTCTCTGATAGAAAATAGGCAGATTGAGTGAGAGAAATCTGAATGTCGTGCCTATTTTATCTTAGACAGTTCACCAAGAATACCCTTGGGGAGAATGCAAGCCTAGTCTCAAGCTGAATTCCGGCAGCTATAGCACTTCTGGGTGCTTGAAGGAGTGCAAAGCCCGGCACATAGAAGAGTGGTGTGGATGTCTGCCTTTTATGCTTCCAGGTAATCAGGGTGACAACGTTCCGCTTAATTATAGCTACTCACTTTGAAACACAGAAGATGAATATGTCGTTAAGTGGGTTTTCATTCGAAGGGAATTTTAGTTTGGAAAAATCACCTACTTGCCAAATGTAGTCTCAGTTGGTAAATTGAAATCAGGGCAGAAATTTCTGGGGGAGGAAGCTGCCAGCAGGCAGGTCCTCTCTTCTTATTGCTGAAGGTAAAATCAGATGCCCTCAGATTCCGAAATGTTTTTATTTACTTACTTTCGATTTTTTTATCCTGTTGAGATGGGGTCTATCTATGTTCCCCGGGCAGAGGCCAAACTCAGAGGCCTGAGTGAGTCTCCCATCTCGGCCTCCTCAGTAGCTGAGGCTACAGGTGTGCAACTCTACACCCAACTTTTGGCTTTCTTAATTTGAAAGAAGAATTAGTTCGCCTGTGTATTCTTACCCATCCTGTGAGATCCTGAAGATCTCACTGCCAGGACATTCATTTTGTTTCTGCCTGTGATAGCAACTCGAAGCCTCCTTTGCTGGAAAACTTTCTAGAAGGTAGGAGGCAGGAGCAGGCTTGAAGGAGGCAGCAGAGCAGGATGGAGGACCTGACCAGGCGGCTCCTCTGTGTGTGGCCATTTCTCAGGCGGGCAATTTCACCACCCGGACTTGTACACTGGGGAGAATGTTGTCCTCCTTCCAGGGTTGTCATAAGTGACTTAAGAAGTCTGAACATGGCTTAAAAATTCCCAGCACACACTGTCATCTCTGTTAGTGTTGAGCATTTGTATTCAGGCTTCCTTCATACCCCACCTACATGCTCCCTGCCTGTGTCTCCCTCTCCTACACACACACACACAGGCCCTCACACATGTATTAACTCCACTTCATCCATAATCACAGTATGCACCGGGCAAAGTACTCCTCAGGAACTTTGACTCATAGTCTCCTTCTTTCAAGAACCTTGATGCCTGTTTTCTGGTCCCTCCATTCTAAAACACTGCAGGCCAACAGCTCTGATTTGCTATTGTGAGTTACACTGGCAACGCTGCTGGGAACAAGTCTGAATAGAACCATACAGCCTAAGGTTTATAATTTAAAAGTTTATTACTTTTATAAAATACAAACTGAATAATTAATGTGGGCGAGAAACTGAGGAAGATGCTGTGCAAAACACAGAGAGTGGCGTTGACATGAACTTTAGGAGGTACCAAGTGTTTTCTTTGGATAGGAACTCTCTAAAGGTACACACGGATGAGGCAGGTGAGACTTATAGGTTTACAATAAATTATCCACAGTGACTCTAAGAACAATCTGAAGAAGCAATTCCCCGAAACAGCTTTTAGAGATGGGTAATTTCCAAAGCGTCATTCTTTTATAATGGAAGAAATAGTATTGCAAGAAGTAAGATACACCTTGGGAAAAATGAGGCCTTCGGCTAATGATATTGGAGATCAGAGTTTTTTTCCGTTTTTCACTTCTGGCAGTTCCTTCACAAGAAACATTTCATTACAGGCATTCTGCACATTATCCACAAATTCCAAGTGGACAATCTCCTTTGGTTATTTACAGGATTACTGACTGCACATTGTGGTTGGCCTAAGAAGCCACATGGGTTATAGCAGTAGACAAACACTCTATCAAAGTTCAAGGACTAAGGTTTTAGAGTCAGGCCTGGGATTGAGCTCAGCTTGAATATATATTGATTTTATAACTTGCCTCAAAATCCGCAGTAGATGTTTAATAAAAATTAACATATATCTACCCCTATTCTGGTCATAGAAAGGCAGCCCATCAGGAAAGTGTGTGTGTTAGATAGCTTCCCCATTTCTCAGACACAATACCCTACCTGCATAGTTTAAAGGAAGAGAGGTTTAATTTGGCCCATGGTTCAGAGAGTTCAGTCCATTGCTGGCAGGCTCCAAGGCCGGCACGTCATGGAAGAAGGGTGCAGTGGAGCAAAACTGCTCAGGTCATGGTGCCCAGGAAGCAGAGGAAGGAACAGTGCCAGAGAGGAGGGGGCCATGAAGCCAGGCTTCAACCTCCCTCCCGGAAACACCAGAGTGTGCTTTCCTAATCACGTGGGTGGCTCCCAATCCAATCGAGTCAACACAGCATAGCCTAACCCCACAATCTCCGATGCATGGAAAAATAGTCAGACAGACAGACTGACAGAGCAAGACAGAAGTTATACAGAATGTGCCATGGTCCCACTAATGGCATAGTCTTGGGCAAGGTACTACCTGAAGTTTATTTTTTTCATCTATAAAATAATGATTCCCACGTCACAAGATTGTGAGCAGAGTCAATCAAAATAATAACTGTGAAAGGTATTGTATTTTACTTTTACAGTCCTGAGGATCAAACCTAAGCCATTGTGCATGTTATTCCCACTGAAGCACTATACAATTATATAGACAGAGGGGAAGAAAGAAAAGCATATTTCTTCCTCTTAACACATAGTTTTACTGAGTCATAGTATGTCTTAATCATTATCTGATAAAGGAACAAATGTCCATACAGATAGATGAATGGGTGGATAGATGGATGTAGGTGGCAGTTATTTTTGTCACTAGGTTGCTGAATTTATAAAATGTAAAATCTGGGGGCTGGGATGTAACTTAATGGTAGAGCACATTCTTAGCGTGAGTGAGGTCCTAGGTTCAGTCCCCCACACCAAAACCAAAAGAAACACTCTCTTTATGTTACATTTACTGTTTTTAAGGAAATGGGATTGAATGTGACCTACAAAAATACTACAACTGTGTTTCTCCTGTCCTTGGTAAGTGGCTTCATTTTCTTTCAGGATTTAAGTTAAAGGTTAAGGTTACTTAGAGTAATATAAACCATTAAATAATTGTGTGTGTGTATATATATATATATATATATATATATATAGCACAAAAATGAAGCAGAAATAGACTATGAGAGATTTAAAAAATATTCTTAAACTGGCTTGCAAAAACATTGACAGTAAAATAAAAACAAAAAACAAAACTGATTTCGGGACATGTCAGTTAAAGATACACAGTGCCAGTAACAAGAGAGTTCTGAGTTTTACTTCCAACTCTTTACATTGTTTTTAAAATTTTGATTTTGAAAATAAAAAGAGACTTTTTTCTTATTCTAGGAATAAAGCATGTTTATTGTGCATAGGTCAAATAGTACAGAAGAGAAAATAATCACCCAAAAGTTACTTCAAGCAATATCACTATGGACATTGCTCTTGCTGTTTGAGAACCATTCATTTTATTACACATACATTTTATATATAAAGTTTTACATAAGTAGAATCAAAACCATGCAAGCCTTATTTATCGGGGACAAGTTCTTACATAGTATTTTTGTTTTGCTTACATACCAATCTTAACCCCCAACTGGAGAACACTCTAGTATATTTTTCCATTACATTCTCCATATGCAGCTTCATATTTATGACTTTAAGTCATTGATTGTTTATTAAATGAAATCTTATTACATACTCTTCTATAAAAAGCTGTTTTTCTAATCCATTGTGGAAACATCTCCAGCACAACAGGAATAGGTTCTTTTTAATGGTTGTAAAACATTTCGAGATATGAATGTGAGTGGAAGAGATTTTATATTTTTCTACAGCTCACAGGCTGAATATCGCAAAAAGACACATTCATGACCAAAAGGGGGTGAATCATGTTGTCAGATTTCTTCTGATTTCTTCAAATTTCTTCTGATGGAGCTGCAGAGAAAGCTTGAGGGAAAACACCATGCATGTGATTCTTGAGGGACTGTCATGGTGAATAGGGCCACACGGTACATGTGTGAGCCTGTGAATGGGCCTGTGTATACGTGTACAGGTGTGTATATCTGGGTATAAGTGTGTATGTATGTGTTTGAGTGTGAACATGTGAGAATAGGAGCCTGAGTGCTTCTAGAAGAGTATGATTACGTGAGTGCAAGTTTGTGCATGTGTGTGCATGAGTGTGTGGGATTATATGTGAGACATGTGAGCATATAAGTGCATGAGTGTGTAAGAATGGGACTGTATGTGTGTGGAGAGGAAGCGTGGTCATTGCTACCATTAGTCTTAAAACACAAAGATGCACTAGGGGTGAGATATGTCGGAGAGTAGAAAACGAGCCCCAGATTGGGTGTTAATTAAAAGGTTTTGGTGAGCAACATGTTCATGACAACAAAGGGTTTTAGTATGGAAGCCCTAGGAGTGGGTGGCGGTGAGCGGAGGCAGGGGAGGATGAGAAGGAGCCACAGAGGAACCCTACCCGGCAGGGCTCTTCCCAGCACACAGGTAGGTGGTGGGGGTGAAGCCTCAAGGGAGGACTGGAGACAGAGAACCCAGGGTCTCTGAGCAGTCACCGGCTCCAGAGCAAGAAATGAGACCTTGAAGAAGGGCAGCGCATTGTGCACCAAGCCACATCTAAGGACAGCTTCAGTCCAGCCTAAGCCCTTTGCTTCCAGGGCTGTGTTTGACCGTTCCTCTCAGAGTGACCCAAGGTCACACAGCTCTCCATCTCTCTCCTACCCGAACAGCTAATAATTTATGGAAACAACTAATTTCTAATAATTTAAAGCTAATCTAATAATCTAAAGCTAATAATTTATGGAAACATGATTTATGGAAAAAAGAATTTCTCATTGCTAATAAAGATCTGAACCCGGTGTGGCTCAAGGAAGTCAAGGATGACAGCTCTAATACCTTTTATTTTCCATTTCCTTTGTTGTATCATGGTAAAATGTAAACACCATTGGAGAAAGAGTAGTGGTAAAACTTGTTAAGCACTCTTTTTAACATGGAAATTGAAATCACTATGGAGTTTACAAAGCTCTGTCCTCCCTGCTGCGGAATAATCTTCTCTACTCTATCCTGATCTTCATTTCAGACCTCGTAGAATTTAAGGAGTTATGTACCATGGGAACACATAACTCCAGCTGTCCTGTGTCTTGTGAGGAAACAGAATACCCTGCCACCGTTTCTTATTCCACGTTTTCGGGACAAAATGCTTTGAAACTTCTCTCCAAGAAGCTGAATCAAAGCCAAGAATATATCAGGTGATTGTGTTAGCCTTATAAATTATTCACAATTCACATGAAGTTTTTCTTTGTTGGAAACATTAAAAGTTCAGGAGATGAAATGTGTACCAATCCAGGGAGGTGATGGCTGATGTCAGTGGGCTAACAAGGAAAGCATAGAAATGTAAACTTGGGTGAGATCAGGCCTTTCAACCCCTTACTCTGTGGGAAAAGGAAATGGAGCTCACTGGACTCCTTTGCTCCTGGTTACAACTCATCTGGGAAAAAGAACAACTCTGACTGATGTCTATTACAGTTGAAAACAGGGAAAGCTTCTATCAGGGTATCATATAGCTTGCATCTTCTAACAGCCACGTAAGTGATGGAACAGAAATTACTATTCTTTTGCAAAACACGGATTTGGCCTAAGACCTGACACCACAATAATGATATATTGGTATCTGTGTTTATGTCTATTAAAATAAATGTACAATAATTTAAAGTTGACTATCTTTACACAACCAAGTAGATAATTTTGAAAGTATGTTTTGATTCAGTTTCTCCCTAGCATTTATTTTAATGAAAGAAAAGTCTTCAATGTAAGTACATCAAGGAGAAAATGATCTTTACAAATCAGGAAGAAATAAGTATTTGTGTTAATGTAGAGTTTGTGGCATATTCAAACAGTTAGAGACAAAAAATAGAGAGGTCATACATTTGCAATTACCTTTACTTATACTGCTGTCTCCAGTGCAGATATCTCTTTATTTTCGATTCCATTTTTTTTTACTGTAAGGGATCTCACTTTGTTTTTTATTAATCCATGTGTGCAGTGCATAATGCCTGCACTCCTTGTGTGGAGTTGGAATGTGTTCCTAACTCATCTTCATTCCTTTTTTAATCCCTCACCCTCCCTCTCCCCCCACCATCTCTTGATCTGTTTCCTGTTTCTCTTCACGTTTGCAGTGCACAATATTTGCATTCTTCATGTGGAACTGGTGCATGTACACCCCCTTTTGTCCCCTTTCCCCTTCTCCCTCCATCTCTGTATGTCCTTCCCCTTTTGGAAAGATCCATCTCCATATTTCCTATCTTTTATTTTGGTCTTTTTATATTTTGGATTTCTCATAGAAGATAAAAGCTTTGTGTCTGATTTATTTCAACTAACACTATGGTCTCAAAGTGCATCCATTTTCCTATAGGTGACTCAAGTTTATCTTTCCTTCTCACAGTATATGTCATTTTCATATGGGAAGCTGTTTTGCTTGTAGTATCATGCCTATTATATTTAAATATGATTTTGTGTGACTTTTGGTTTTTAGAGATCTCCTGAGTTCCAGAATTGTTGAATTTGTCCAGAAGGTAGGCAATGTGTCAGAGGTATGCTGGTAAATCAGAAAAGAAACCTATGTATTGAACAGGAAGGTCCTGGGCAATACTTTTTTAAATCTGATCTTTATAAATAGGTTTCCAATTACAATAACATAACTGATGGATAGGGACTGGCTATGATAGTGAAAGCTAATTCTTAGGAGACTAAAGTAAGCAGTGGCGCAAAGGTGGCTCAGTATTTCCTGAATCCTAGATGGTGCTGCTGAGAGCTCACACATGTATCTAAGAAATTTTGCACTGGTAGCAAAATAAAAGAGTAGTAAATCAGAATACACAAATGCAGTTTGTCAGGAGAGCAGACATGAGATCTGAGCAGCAATGTGATTTACAAAGATGCAGTTCCTAATTTAATCACGATACCTGCATGTTTCCTCCTGGAGGAGAAATCACCCCCAGGCTGTGGCCAGGCCAGGGCCTAGCTGGTAGCTGCTGAATTGCATTATAAAGATGATGAGAAGCTTAGCACAGCTGAGGAAGGTAGTGTGGAGGTGAAAACAAGGGTAAATTGTGGCTGAACTTGGGAGATTTTGTTAGTCATTAAGTAAATTGTTAAAATTATTCTTTTGTTTTGCCTTGGGTCTAGATGTCCCCCAAAGCCTCATGTGGTCATAGGTGGAACTTTTTGGAGCTGGCTGGATCTAGGGTGTGTGATGCTGAGATTAAGGATGTAATGCTGGGACTGATTCATAGTATGATGCTAATTTTAAGGCTGCCCCACACTGGATGTGAGGGCTACCATCCTAAAGGTGGGAAGCCTGGATAGAATATAAGGAACAGAAAGAGGGCTGCTGTGGTTGCAGCATGTCACTTGTCACTTGCTTTTTCACTACTTCACTGCTTTGCTGCCTTCCTGCCTTCTGCCCACCATGAGCTGTTTTTCCTCTGTGATGAGATGCTTCCTGCCTTGCAGCCAGCTGACTATGAACTGAAACTTCTACAAACTCTGAGCTACAACAAACCTTTTCTTCTTTAACTTTGGGTGTCAGGTATTTTGTCTTAGCAATGAGAAAAGTAACTAAGGCATCTATTTAACACATCTATTATTTTGAAAATAAATAGCACAAAATGGTTTTATGCAGCAGCACTTCATTCTCCTTAATGTTGCCTTCATGTTGAGCCAGCAAGGAGGAAGCATTTTCTTAGTGTTTTGTAACAAGATGCTCATATTTAAAATCTCTTTGTCCTTGCTAAAATCCAGACTTTATTTTGCAACTGTGCTTTTCCTAAGATAAGCAAATGTTCTTGTATGTCATTGAACAATTTCACTATCACCATGAGGCACAGATTCAGTGTGAAAATTACTGGACAGATCAGCTGCCTGAGAGAAGCTGAGTAAACATTGCAATGTTTTTGTGGGAGAGGAATTTCTTTTCTCCTAGTAACACAGATGGATAATGCTTGGATATGATCGTGAATGTTGTGCTTGGGGAACTAACAACATTATCAGTGCACATGCAGATTAGGAGCACATTGGAAGACAGAAATATTGGAGCATTACTAAAATTTCTGAACTTCCAATATAACTTTATTATTTCTTTCACTTTGGCAATTGCTTTATTATTTATAAATATTACAATGTTCCCTGTTTGTCTCTTTAAACATTGTACGTTCTCCTGTTAATCAGGGTTAAACCAATGGAAATTAGGTACACACATTAATGAGACATTTTGAAGTAAGTATATTTGGCAGTATTGATTTCAAACACTGTAAATAATAAGGAGAGTGATTTACAGCCATGTTCCTTAGAAATGTTAACGAACATCACATAATTCCAGGAAACATTGATAATAGGAACTATTCTTAGTGAACATTTTTACTGCCATCTGAAAATAGTGAGGTGGTTGGTTTCCCCTTCAGCTTATAGCACAGGCAAATTAATATTCATTTCATGGCTTCCTCTTTAATTTGTTAGTTTTTCTTACAAATATATGTGACCACCTGTTATGTGCTAGGAATCGATGGGTATTCTTGGACTTAGTGACGCCTCAGTGTTTGAGAGACAAAACCCTGCTGTGCGTCTCTTTCTACTGGGATGGAAATAAACAGCAAGGATGTACAGTCACCTCCCATGGACCAAGAGAGATAGCAGGAAAGGGGCCCAAAGAAGCCAGAATCAGAGAGGTTGTTCCCAAGGTTGTGGATTGTGACCAGGAAAAATCATCCTAAGAGGGTGGAACTGTAAGGTCAGAGACAGGGGGAGGGCCTCCTACTGTGCATGAAGAGCTGTCATATTAATATGGCTCCAGAAGACAGTAAAAGTGAATCAGTGACCAAAAGTAAACACCCTTTACTGAGCAGTGGATGCACGCCCGTCCCGTGCCAGTCCTGTGCAAACACTATTTAATTGCTTTTCAGCACAACACTGTGAATTCAACTCTAAAATCCTGGCCACAGATGGGGAAACCAAAACTCAGGTAAACAGTGCAGTTTCTCCAGGGTAACATAACTAACGAAGGAAAGAACCAGGATTGAAATTAAGATTAAATACATATTTAACTATTCGTAAAGACATTAGTCACCTCATTAGATGCTGATGATTATGGTCATCTTCCAATTTCTCAGGAATGAGGCAGGAAAAAATGATTGCAGGCAACAGTTCTTTCCCCCCCAGTTCCAGCCTAACAGGGTTGTCTTCCACATGGTGCTGCTTGGGATTAATATCAACGCACATGCTGTGTCTAACTCAACAACCAATAGCATCTTACTAAAATGAATGACTTGTTGGGTGGGAGCGTAAAACAGTGCTGACAGTCCATGCCAATTCTGTGTTCATCCCCAGAGAGAATCTGCTGAACATTGAAATCAACTACAGCGACTTAAACTATAAGATAACCCAGCAGCAAAAAGCAGTCAGCGTGCCTGAATTACTTGGTAAGGGTTGCCTAGCTGCTTCTCAGCTTTCCAGCAGGATGTTTTCCTTTTGTAGTTAAGGTTTAACTTATTAATGGAGAAAAAAGAATCACACCTGTTCTTATCATTTGTTCACCTCTGGCCTTTTGCAGACCTTAGAAAGCACTGGGAGACAAGGGGAGGGCACGGTGAAGAGCCTGCTGCCCTTCCTTCTCTCTTTCCTTTCCCGCCCACCCAGGGAGTGACCACTGCAGAGGTTTTCAGTGAGTGAAATTCAGCCACCTCCTGCCTCCACCCAGAGCTGCACAGGGAGGGTTCAAGAACCGGGCAAGCAAACAGAGCACTTAGATCCCACCACTGCCCGCTCTGCTCACCCACTAGGCAGCCTAACTCTCTTCCTGCTGCTCTCCTGACTCTCTCTGTGTTTTCTATTATTACTAAGTTCATTGGTCCAGTTTAGATTTATAATGATCACATTCATCACAGGGACTGTGTCCCTGTACCTGCTGTACCTTGATTCCTTTTTATTTCCCATTCCCCTCCCCTCCCTTCATGCCCTCTTCCCCTCCTTGCTTATAAAAGCTTTGCTTCCATTTTATCCTCACTGTGTGTTTGAAGAAGGCTCGCTGGAAGTGGAAGACAGTGTCAGAGTCAGGCAAAAAGACAGAGTGAGCAGCTGAGATCCCAAAGAGGGAGAAAATACACAAATTCTCAGCAGTTTTCAGAGAAGCTTACACTTAACCAGCTCAGTGAGACAGATTAGGAATCTGATCAAAAAGACAGTACTGAGGTTTTCAAACAGAGAGAGAAAGGGTGACTGGCAGGGGCCGGATGGGCAGTTGCCGTTCAAACCATGTCCCTAGTGGGACGATTTCAGAGATGAATGATGAGGACAGTGTGTAAAATGGGAATGTACTTCGTGCCACAGAACTGCACACTGAACACTGATTAAATATCGTTTTTAAAAACCTTTTTAAAAAGCAATGTTGTTTTAATTTACTTAGATTGAATGAAATGTTATAAATGTTTAAAAAGAAGTAAAGTTTGGACATTTGCAGTCCAAATTGCCTGGAAATTAATTTCCTGCAAAACAGTGCCAGCTGGCAATGTCACCTCTGCTCAGCATTTCACACGCGGAAACAGATGCATTGTTATTTAGGACCTTTTAGGGTTTACTTAGGCTGCATACCTTCCAAAGTCTTTGGGATGTATTTTCAGAGATAGATTTTATGTTTGTTTTCTCCCTCTTCTTTCTGAAATGATTTGAACGAATACTCTTGCCAGATATTATGAACCACTATTACTTTAATTATGCCAAATTTTAAAATAAAGCAATTAACCTATTTTCACATATCAGTTGTCTGATATTCTATCTATTTTTATATAATGTTGGTTCCTTATACCCACTACTATCAGCTAACTAATTAGCTTCAAATAATTTCATTTCTAATAATGTTTGTTTGCTTTTTATGAAAAAGAATGCTTGACTCGATTTTTGTATCTCTTTTTATTACAGCGGATATCGGTGGCCAGCTGGGCCTATTCTGTGGGGCCAGTATGATTACAATTATTGAAATTATTGAATATATATTCACCAATTTCTACTGGGTTTGCATTTTCTTTTTGCTGAAGATACCTGCAGTGACCCAGTGGGCTCCTCCGTCTCACAATCATTCTGGGAATAAAAATGGGATAGAAGAGTGCTAACGTTCAGTTAAAATAAAAGCGTATTTTTACACTTCACAATACTTTCAGATTCACCACGGTTAACTCATTGTTTATAGTTTGGAGAGCTGAATAAAAGTCACTGGAGATACCAATTTCTTTATGCATGTTTCTGTCCATCTGTAACTATTTATATCTATAAAAGAAGGAGGTGCTAAGTTTTTGCCATTGCTTTAGATCCTAGAACAGTTGAAATTATGTCATAGACATTTCATATTTTGTCCAATGAAGAAGGGTTTGATAATGGGAAAAAGCTACTACTTATAACTAAATATGCAAATTACACTTAACAAAATGTAGTAGTCAGGAAATAGTATATATAATTTCTGATTTATAGAATTCTGAGAATTTTGGTTTTCACTAAGCTTCAACATAATTTTTCTACTTTCATCTGTATAGTTCTATTTTAACTGATTTTTAGAGGAGCAGGGATCCATACTGCCTATATATCTAGATAATTAAAATAATTTTGATTGAAAGTAAATTTGAATCCGTATGCCATTGTTTCTTTCCAAGGCTGTCAATGTATTTAATGTAAGTTATAGAGGGAATTCAAGTGTCAGTGGTTACTCTTCAGGCAGTGACCAACTTTCCACTTTGCAGAATACACTATGGAGGGGAATTATTCAGAAGCCTCTAACACACTTAGGAAATGATAATAACCAGGTCAAAGAATTCTTGCTCCAGTGCTGGGGGCGTAGCTCAGTGGCATAGCACATGCTTAGCACGTGAGGTCTTGTGTTCAGTGCCCAGCACACGCACGTGCACACACACACACACACACACACACACACAATGTATTTTAGTCTCAAACTTACTCTGTACAATACTGGTTAGTCCTGGTTGCGTTTTCCTCCTGGGCACGTGAGACTAACTCCTGAAAAATCTCCAGAAGCTGTTCATGAGCTCAATGGTACCAAGTGCTAGGGCTGTGGGAATGAGGTCAGCATGAGCACAGTGTGGTCCTCAGGCTTAGAGGAATGTGTATGCTCAATGACTCAGAAACCAGTCTTGAGAGGCAAGCAGAGGACTTCCCGCACACAGATGTCCCACTGGGACATCTGCATCTCCACCTCCAGCCCGTAGCGCAGGTGCAGTCTATGGAAGATGGAGCAGCAGAGAAGAGGCTATGGATTAAATAAATGTAAGCTTATTCAAAGTACTGAATCTACCATTGGTATATCTTAAAAACAGAGCAAGAAAAGAGTAAAATAAAGGAGAAAACAGCAAAATTTACAGTAAGAATATAACACAATTCATTTTGTGTAAATTAAACCTCTATGCACTCAAATGTACATGTCTTAAAAGGACATGCATTTAAAAAAGATACATAATGACATATTAGAAGGACTGTCTGTGGTAGAAAGGGGAAATGAGGAAGCATAACACAAAGGAATAAGTAAAGAAGAAATATACAATTAATGATGACAGTATTATGTGAACGGCTAGCACATTTCTCTGCCCTGTGGCCCCCCAAAATGAAATAAAATATGTAGCTGCAAAGCCATGCTTTTGGTGACAGCTAAAAAGGATGGGGTTTTTTGCTGATATTTCTGTGGTTGATTCGAAGGGTTTGTGAAATGCAGCTCCTTGCTTGGTGCATTCACTGCAAGCTTGAAATTCCTGGATTTATGTAAATACACTAAAGAGAGGAGAAATGATTTTTTTCTTTTAAATCTTGAAACAATTTGTATTTTGAGCTATTGAAGAAGAAAGACTCCACAAATATAATTTGAACGACAGTTTTGGGCTTGATGAGGCTAGCATGGTAAGAAATGTGAAGTGTTATATATGATGTCCACTAACTTACCTTCAGTATTCTCAGCTGCGGAAATGAAAACCAGTGTGTTTTCAAAAGAAATAAAATGAGATTGCTGTCATGGGAACACTAACTAGCTAGGAATGGAGTTTATTGGAATTGAAGCCTCACTTCCCTTAATTCAGAACAAAGAACCTCGACTCTAGACCATAGGCCAATGTGCTGGACAACTGAAGTGGACAATGCTGAGTGCTAGAAGAACTGAGATTGACTTTGAACTCTCAAATATATGTGGCAGAAGCACTGTCTGGGTTTAGATGTAAAATGTCCCCCCAAAGTTTCATGTTTCCAGGTGAAGCTCCTGGGTGTGATTGGGTAATGGGACGTATATCTGAGTGTGCTGTCAGGAGGCGTAGCTCGATAGCAGGAGGTGGTCACAGGAGGCGTGACCTGGTGCCCTTAAACACAGGCATAAACAGGTGTCCTTGTCCCGGGTTCCTCCTTCTCTCCCTGCTTGCTGGCTACCATGGCTTGAGCAGCTGTCCTCTTCCACGCCACTCTGCCATGCCGTCTCTCCCTTAAAGCCAGCCAACCTTGGACTGAATCCTCAGAAACTGTGAGCCAAAATAAATCTCTTCTCCTTTAATTTGTCCCAACTTTGGGAAAATGACTAATAAAGCACTTAGGTTAAAAAAAAAAAAAAGAGTATTGAAGATCTGATGAGACTTTAATGCCAAATTGGTATGACCCTAGTCTTGATTTAAAGTAACAAAACCTCTAATGCAGATGACCAGACATACATGATATCCATACACTTTTCACCATATACTTTTGACCCCAGAGAGGTTTGTAACATAGATTAAAGTAGAGAAACTGAATGAAGGAGGAAATGCTATAACAGGATGCCCTGGTGCTTTGCTAATCACTTTAGTGAATTCACTAATGAAGGAAAGAAAACGAAACGTAAACAATGTGAAATTCAGACTGATGCTTGAAAACAACAGCAAGAAAAAAATGGGCCTCACTTTTTGCCAGAAGTTCTAGTGGGAACGTGGGCAGTACTGTGTCTCCTCAGAAGACCACTGCTCTCTGACTCTTTTTTAGGAAATGCACCATCTAGAATTTTTACTTGCTAATTGCACCTTAATTTAAAACTCTATAGATAAATGACTAAATATCATACAGTGCCAGACAGTCTGGGCATAATTAGACCACATGACTGAAAATTACCATCCACTGGCTTTGAATCTTCAAATAATCAAGAGGAAAATACAATATTATGGTAAACACAGTGAAATAAAAGAGACTATTCAGGATAAATATTCATTTTATCCACACCATCCAAATAATTCCTCAGGGTTTTAAATGTATGAGTGATATTTCTCTTGGGGTTGAGAAAATAATCCAGACAGTATGAGAGTCTCTGAAGTACTTCAAAACTTTCTTACAGAGAAATGGAATAGTCTTTGGAAGCATGTGAAATATTGTGGATACAAGCAGCCCTTAGTCTGTGGGATGATGGCTAGTAACATGCCACACTGACGTGACAGCCACCAGTAAGCATGAGGCATCATCACAAGGACAGGTGCTTTACAGGACCTCCTGTAAGAAGAGATCGGGCATCTGGTCAGCTGCTGTGAAGGGCATGCGTGGCAGCCAGTACGCACAGATAGAAGTTTATGAAAGAAGATCTGAGTCAATGACAAGTCTTCGAGTATCTGAGAGAAAAAGAAAAAAGAGTAACAAGGAAAATTGGAACGAGAAACAGCTCAGACTACTAGAACTTCTGGGATAGTTGGAAAGGGAGAAGTAGGAGAGGGGACTGACAAGGTTGGTATGACAAACTAGGGGGTACGTATTTTTCCTGCAGGGAAAAAAATCTGTTTGTAAGTTGGGCAACTGCTTCATCTCAAGACTTCCACAACATTCATGCCCTGTCCCTATTCAGATGACGTTAACTCAATGGTACAAAGCAGAGTGGAGAAAAGGGTTAGAAGCAGAAACTGACCTACTGAAGTGCTGGGAGAAAAGCGACTGGCCTGCAAGTCGAGAGCTCCTTGCCAGACCTCCTGACAGTCAGTGGTAAACCTGGGTTCTTGTGGTCCTAATGAACTTCTGGATGGTCGGATGGTGGTGGGCAACGCACTTGTCTTCCCCGGAGAAGCAGAGCGCAGTATCTTCCGAGCGTCAGCACTGAGAAGATGCAGGGTGGTGTGGCTCGAGGACACCTCAGCCCATGCAGGGAACGTATTTCACATGTAAGCAGAGAGCTCTGCCTCACCAGCCCAAAGCTTTATGCACATCAACTGCGCCTTCCCCTAAACCAGGACTTCACCGCTGCCCAGTGCTCCCAGCACACAGGAAGCTGTTCTTGGGTGTCCTGCGACCATACGTGCACTCGGCATGAAGTGTCTCTTGCTGCAGAGTGGGCATCCGTCTCTAATCAAACCTCAGCCCGTCCTCCCAGGACCTCTGCCCCTTTCCTCCTTCTGTATGCTGGCCCATCCTGACCCACAGCTCCATGCCCTGCATTCAGCTGCAACCCCTCGGAGCTCTGCATTGCCACTCAAGAGATTCACAACACGTGGCACAGTGCCAGAATCAAGTTTCTTAAATATTTCTCTCTTATCCCAAGTCATTTTTTAGCTTTTGATTTCTTACCTTTCATAAACCAACCATTGTAAGCATTCAGCATCACTTTTAAACTTCTTCCCCAGCATCCTTCGCTAGTGTGTTTCTTTCTCTTTCCCACGACTTTATCATGAAGGGATGCTCCTCAGTAGTACATGATTTCTCCCTTTTCAGCATTATTTTCATGAAAAGAGCTAAATATTTCCTACTTTTGAAAGTCTGCCATCCCTAATAAGTATACTTTTGGTTTCTTCAATCCCAATTTAATTCTTTTTCATTTAAACATAAGGTGTTTTATCAGTGCTATTTAAAAAAATACTTGAATAATGTAATAAATTAATATATTCAATTAATGAAGTACATTTTTACAAAGACATTAACATAGGAAAGTGGATACTATATACAATCAACATTTTCTCTTTGGTTATTAAATATTTTTTTAAATTGGAAAATTTTTAAAATAATGAACAATCATGTTCTCATTATTCAGAATTAATCAACATTATGTTTGGGCTTATTTCCTTCAGATTTTACACTTGTGGAATCATGATGTGTATTAATCTGAAACCTGCTTTTGGAATTTCACATTTTGTGAGTGCATTCCTTCTAATACATAAAGATATAGTATATTAAGTTGTTGCACAAATTTGCTTCAGTAAATATACTATGATTTATTTATTCATTACCCTCACTCTTAATTTAGGTAATTTCAAATTTTTATCTACACTTAACATACTGTGATGAAATTCTGTTACACATAATTTTGGTACTGTATCCAAAAGTCAAATTGTTGAAAGTTTTTGATATATACATTTTTACCTTGACTATATGTTACCAAATTGCTCTTTGACACAACTGAACCAATTTATACAATTAATAGCAACATATGAGAATTCAACTTCTCCCATTGTCTTCTAAGACATTTTAAGTTTTTTCTAATCTAATGTGTATAGATTGGTATTTTTGCCGTAAGAATTCAGTGCTCACCGTTGCGAGGCAAGATGGAATTTAAGATATCCAAGAGGACAGATAACTAAGGAAACACAGAGAGAAGCCACTGCTGAAAAATGAGTGGGCATTTGTGTGGCTTTGATAGAGTTGAGAATACAGTGAAGCTATGCTCAGATTGTGATACCAATCTGCGGGCAAAGCGCCCTTCCCTCTGTCCACTTCAACATGATGGGAAGCGCGTCGCATGCTGCTTAGGTAAGTATTGGCCAATCTACTCAATGCGTGTATCAGTCTGCTTCCTGGATTATTTTGCTGGAATGTAAACAGTGTAAGCCAGGTGAGGGTCAAACCTACTGGGGAAAAGGGATTCCACAGGACAAATGTCTCCAGAAAAGTCTCCAGAATGGATGGTGTTTTAACTATCTTCTGGGGTCCTTAGAGTTTCTGCAATTTCTTTTTCTTGTTGTGAACACCAAAAAGACGAGATTGTATTTAGAGGAAAGAACAAATGTGTAAAATCATTCAGAAAACTAATGAATTTATTTAGTCAACAAAAAAATGAGAGGTGGATTTTGGAAAAATTTCTGAATATAAGAACTTCCATATCATCTTTGTTACTTATCTGGCTAAGTCATCTCAACACCGGAATCCAGAAGCCCACTGGAGTTTGAACTGCTGCCCAGGCACGTAGTGCATGGTGGCATGAAAGTTACTTTTAGACTTAAAGTGATAGAAAAATTACACTTTAGGACTTAGCAAAAATTAAAAGGGCCTTAAAAGAATTGTTATATTCCAAATCAAGATAAAGATGGGGAGTGGGAAAAACAGAAGTAGAATAAGACAGGATTTTTATCTCTAAGTTCCAATTGAATTTTTTAAACCACATTTTACCAGACTTGCAAGTGGGAATTGGGATAAATAAGATTACTGTTAAAGTTCTCACTGATTTCCATAACTTGTTCAGTCACTGTGTCCACAATAGAGTCCCCCGATCCTTATAGAAATTCATTATTCCATTGTATCATATATGTTGGTACTGACTAAATACCCATAGGAAGAAGTCTGTAAATAAATAAGAAAAGTACTTTGAATGTCAGCTCGAAGTGACATTTACAAATGTCACAAGCTAACAAGCCATAGCATACTATTTGCTTAAGTATAGCGTTCATCAGTGACTATTAAGCTGTCTTGGATGAATCAATGTCTTTTTCTAAGTCACTGGCAGTTTCTCTCTTTATTAAGACCAAGTCAAAGCCACTTTCAGAGGCCTGTGTCTGGTATTTTTCGGAGTCCTTAACAACAGATATATACTATGTCATTCTTTCTTTCCCCTAAATTGTAGTTGTGATTCAAGCTTTCATATGAAAAGTCTATGAAGAAGAAACCACTACCTGATTCAGTTTCAGAATATTTATTGTAAAAAAAACAAGTTCTGAGAAGGAGAACAACTCAAGTTGTTGAGATACTCCAAAGAGTTAGATCTGGTGGGCTAGAATGTTCAATCAACATTAAATAGAAGAAGGAGGAGACCTGGAAGGAAATGTGGCAGCGGCAGATTTGTATTTGTATAGTGTATTTGCAAAATGCAAGGGTTTAGGTCAGAGGAAGTGGGAGGAGAATTCAGTTAAGGAGTAGAAACTCTTTGGCCAAAAGGGGGAGATCAGGATACAGGATTATGGATTACAGGAATCCTTAAAGTTTTCAAAATGGTCACATTACCGCAAATTGAAAAAAAGCCACATAGCTTTTTGGATGAAGTGAGTAGATTGTGGTTGATACCAGGAAGGAAAAGTAGTCAGTATAGCTCCAAGGGTTGACCAGAATGTGGAATCTTTAGCTTCAGTGATAGTAAAGTCCACAGGTACAATGCCTGGGAATCAGTATGGCCATACTTAGGCAAATTAAATACCCCAATAATTAGGACTCAACAATTTTATTATTGGAGAATGAACACACACACACACACACACACACTCATGCACACGCACACGTACACTGGTCATGGGACTCGGTGGAAGGGAGATTCCCAACTGAGAAGTCCTTTGGAGGCATCAGATTCCACGTGATTGAAGACAAACAGAAATTGAGAAACTTGAAGAGAAGAATTTTTCATCTTAAGCTTTTTTGTATTCTACAAAGCTTTCTGATCCCATCTTTCAGATTTTCAATGACTCTTAAAAATTGCACTCTGATATCAGCAATGGATGTGCATGTGTATTTGAAAGGAATGTTGCTCCAATAAATCAATCTACAATCAGCACAAAGAAAAAAACAAGTGGAAAACAGGTGGCTGACAAATTGTACACAAATCATTCTCCCACCCTTGGCTGGTTCTCCAGTACTTGGAGGGAGTGTACCTGAGCATCCTAACTATTGCTCTCTACTGGCTGCTGAGGTAATGAGGTGGGGTATGCAGCCTCTGCCACAGCCTGCTCCACAGCCTACCGAACAAGGAATTTTACAGGAAGAATAGCAGCAGAGTTACATCCCAGCCCTATGGGACCGTGGCTTTATGTTAAATTGGGAAATCAGGACAACTTCTTTATTTCAGGGAGAACTTGTTAGAAGCCTAAGAAAGAAAAATCCAAGAAGAAAACAATTCCCCTGGTCGGATGCTCCTAAAGTGGAGGTTAAATGTCAGTTTGTGGAGACACGGTGCAGAAAACCAAAGTGGACAACTTCACGAAAGAGTCCCTCCACACCCACGGAAGACTCTCTCCGAGCTCTTGGCAGAAGCCTTCCTAAAAGCCACAGATACTAATATCCTTCCCCTATTCCTGCACCCCATCAGACTCCACTGTCAGAATGAGTCATTCACTCAATCTGAAAACTTCAGGATGATCAGGATTTTAGACAGAAAAATTGTTAAGTCTTTTAGTCGGCAAAGGCCCAGTGATCATTAAGGCATCTCTCCTTACTGCGCCGCAGGGTGGTGGCCTGTGCTAGCCCTTCGCTGCTGCCCTTGATCCACAAACAGCTCTCTCTTTTAGCCCTGCTGTGACCTGCTGTGCCTCAGGCCCCCAGATACCGCTTTTTAGTGTCACCATAAGATTTAGGGCAAAACCTAAAATCACTGGCCATATATTTTTCAAACACCTCGTCCACTTGCCTTTGTCACGTGAATCACCCACCAGTGATGGCGAACCTTTTAGAGCTTTCAATGGTAACAAACCGCCCGCTGCAGCACTCATGCCATAGGTTCGCCGCTGCTGCTACTTCACTAGACCATCACTACTCCTTGCCTGTTTCTCTCTTGGGATGCATCAGAGCACACTTGGGATTTCCAAGATCCTGGCTGACGATGCTGGGTTGACTACTTGTTCTCCACTTGACTTTGGGCTCAAGGCACCCAAAATGCATGTTCTATGGTTCGCTCAAGAGTGAAACGGAAGAGACAGAGTTTCTATGTGAAAGACTGGTCCACAGGCCAAGCGCATGGAACAGACTCAAAGCAAGGCTGGCCCAGGGCAGAGTGGCTGGCATCTGGCTGGCAGGTGGCCATGCTGCTGGTGTGTGTTTTCTGGGGGGAAATCAGGGACTCTGGCCACCACTTCACACCCCATGCTTTAGGTTGGATTATCACTTAGTTACCATGCAGTAAATATATTTAAGGAAATACACATTTTGAAAAGGAGTTTTATACATTTTGTTATAGTGCTAACACTTTTTTTTAAAAGCTCTTTTAAAAGTTTTAGGTGTCTAAAAATGCAAGACATATTCATGAATCAGGAACAAACATTGATAAATTCACAGAGAATTGAAGTACTGAAGTATGGCTGGGAGGGAAGGGCATTCGCTTCCTCTGAAGACTAAAGATTTCCCATAGTTAAGGGAGGGCAGTGGAATAGGGAAAAAATAAGAAGGAAGATATATCACGTACGGGTACAAAATCTCAATGATGACTATTATATTGTATACCTAAAATGTACCAATAAACTTAATGAATAAAAAAAAATTTCCTATAGTTCAGGAATGTATAACACAAGTCAAACAAAAACTGTGCATATGTACACAAGTGTGCAAATCTGGAATTCGTCTTTCTGTGACCCTCCTTCAGTTAACACCGGTATATTCCTGACAAGTGCAAAGGGAGTAGGTGGGAGTGGCAGGAAAAGAACAACCTCTAACAGGGTTGCCAATGAAAAGGAGAAACATAACGTAGGTGGTAGCTGAATGATGAACTTGATCTTTATAAAAGGCCTGAATTTTGTCAAAAGATAATAGATGTCATTTAATGCTATATAATTGCTCCTCATTAAAACACTGCGAAGGACTTGTCAAATGAAAATGTGAAATCTTTTATCATCTCAAAACATTAAGTTGCTAAAGTTAACAACTTATAAAAAGGTCCAATTTCTTTTTCTAAAAAATTTCCCTATAGAATTCATTTTTTCCTTATTACTCTTCTTATCACAGTTTATATTATGTTGTAGTACATAGTATTAAAGTTCAAAATAACTTCTACTCTATTCAGAACTAGCAAGCAAAAAGTATAAACATGTACATAGGTTTTTCCTTACCCAGTGACCACTTTCTCTTTCAACTATCCAGCTACTCTTCTTCCCTTTTTATAAAAGCAAAGTTGATTCAATTTGCTTCTCAAGTGGAAACAAAACAAAAAATATTCATGATGACTTCCTCACTTGTGGAAGATCCAAGCAGAAGCTTGTACTCAAAATGACAGCCAGTGGCTCCCCGTGGCCACTGGGCTTTTGAATTGTGCCTGGTTTGCATTTCAGTGTGCTGCAAATGTAAAGCGCACACTGAATTTCAAAGACTTAGGACAAAATGAAGAAGGTAAAATATCCCCTTAGCCATTTGAAATGGACTGTATCCCTAAAATGCTATTTTGGTGATACTGGGTTAAATAAAATATAGTATAAAATTAATTTCACTGGCTCCTTTCTACTTTTTGAAGTGTGGCTGCTGGGAATCTTTTTAACTTAAAAAGTCACACATCCTTGTTGACTCACGTGGGTCTTACATCTTATTTCTGTGAGGCTCAGAGGATGGTGATCCCCCTTGCAGTTTTCTAATTAGGCTCTAGAGTATAACGTTTCAGGGAGAAAAATAGTTATACTAATATGCCAAGGAACGGCGTGCACCTCTTATTTAATATCCTACTCCATATTTACAGCTGAGGTATGAAAGCATCGGTTCCACAGCATCACTCACATGAAAACCATACCCTGAGGCTTCCACCACGACGGTCTCAACTCAGAAGCGGGTGTCTCTGCCCCGCTATGCTCCTGAGTCCTCTGCCTCTCCCTGAGTAGCGTGCTGCACATTTCTGAGAGTCCCGCCCTCCCCTCAGACCTCAGATTCCAGAACACAGACTCTCCCAGGGCAAGCTGCCCACTCCGCTTCAGAGTCCCAATGCCCAGGAATACAGGGCATACGCTGAATGCAATGATTTTTAAATACAAATAAAGGAAATCTCTTCAGTTCAGTCATTCGTGCTAATAGATTCAATACTATCAGTAATTACAACGTCAGATTTAGTTACTCTTATTGTCCAAAACTGTATGATTAAAGTATCTTTACGGGTCCCTGTGAAATGTATTCATGTGATGCAGAAACACAAAAATGGAAAGTATTTATGGATTCTTTTAAAAGATGTGTTAATATTTTACTTGTGTATAACTTGCATATAACTCTGAATGATCCAAAATTACTTGGTAGGCAACTGTGGCCAACATTTTAGAAAATGGGCAATAAATTTTATTAATAATAACAAAACCCAGCCTAAAAGTAACACTGACACTTCCTATTTTTAATTTTTAAGAAATAGCTTTCTATTCAAAAGGATAAATGGCAGATTTAAGTGCTGAGCCCTATTTGAGATCAGCTGAACTGGAGGAATGTGAATTGGGAGGACAGGAACTGGGTGGATACATCTTCTCCCCCTGTGTTAGGTAATCAAACACACAACCCTTCATTAAAGAATGTGAACTGAGCTAATGTAGTTAGGTAAACATTACAGCAGGCATTTGTACCAGAAACACACACTCACAAGAATCTGTGTCTAGTCATTCTGATTTAACTTGGAATCAAAAGTCTACACCAGGTGTTTGCTTCAGATTCATTTCTTAGAAGTTAGCTTTGGAAGCATTCCGTAATCTACCCACTGTTCCTAGACTGCTAAACTTTAGATTTTACTCCAAAAAGCCCAACCCAAATCCTGGCACAAGTGCTCTGGCATTTTTAACAGAATAAATTATGGAATTTTGATATTATTTTAAATATTAGCTGTTTTTAATAATTAGGAAATTGAGTCCTAATAAATTAACTGAAGATCACAGGGTGTTCTTGGCATAATTGGATGTAGGCTCTTGATCCTGCATTTTGGTTTGTTCATCTTCACTACAGTCCTCTCTAATATGACAAATGTTACAAATGTTTGTTTTTATTAATGCAAATTAAAGGGCTTTTAAAATACACCCTTGTATATAAACAGTGCTTATTTATGTACCTTCCACACCTTTTATTATTATAACACTGTACTATTACTTCTATTATAAACTGCTTGATTTAGCAAATTTTTACAGCTTCCTACAGAGTTAGCAGGAAAAACTTGGTCGCCACTTCTGAATAAGATACGTGTGAATAGCTTTGATGCTACACAAGTGATCTCAGTGGGTAGGAATCATGGTTTTCACACCCTTCTTTTGGACCTGTGGGAGAGTAGGAACGAATTGAAGTGGCCATCCAGGAAGTGACATTCCGTGGCGGTGCAGATGGGGAACTTTCCTGAGAAAATCTGTCCTGAGTTTAGCTTTTCTGAACTTCAGCTGTAAGCAGCGTCCTCTGCTGCCCTCTGGAGGTTCTCGGAGCCATTAGTAAGGACAGCAAAAGAGGAATTTATTTCTCTCTTCAATGATGAAGAGAACATACCATCTGTTGAATCAATCACAGATTTAAATAAAATGAAATAAAAATTAGTTCTGATATATAAATGTATACATATTCAATTGTAAAGTTTAAAAACATGTCGATATCTCTTTATATCAAGCTGGTAAACTGCTTTTTCATAACATTTGGTTTAAATTTTTTTGGTAGTTTTTATTGTTTTGCTTTGATTGTTTTTCATGCTGAGGCATGCTAGTCAAGCATTCTACCACTGAGCTATATACTCCCAACCCTTTTTGGTGATTTTCACTGAGTATGTTTCAAGATTCAGCAAAATTAAATATGTTACTGTTTTTTCACGGCATGTGGTCATGATTTAGCTTTGAAAAGATGTTATCAATGATTTGCAAAATGCGTTTTTTAGACTTCTTTTCTAGTATTCCCAAAAGAACAAAGCATTTCTTCGTGTGTTAATTAGATCTACCAGCAGCCTTAATTACTGGTTTTTATACCATCTCTACAATAAGAGAACCACGTTACAGAAGTTAGGTGACTTTACTACAATGAAAAAATTTAACTGGAAATTTGTTTGGAAATGTCAGTTGACTCATGCTACGCGGAGACAACAGCCCTTCCTCTTTTAAATGTATTCACAAGGACTTCAGGCCCATGTCTGGTAATGTGCCTTCCCGTAAGCTCAGTCCCCCCCGCCCCCCGCCTCCATAGCCAGCACCTTTTGAACGGTACTCTCATCAACCCGCTGTCCAAACCAGAAGCCCTCTGATTGCTTCTTCTGTTACTCCACCTCCTTTAGCTCATCAATTCTTACGCACTTTCAACGGCTCTCCAATTGACCTCCTGCCCGGCCACTGCTTTAGCACTAGCCCCGTACACGAGGTAGAGCAGCTCCCGAAGCGAACCCCACCTTCATGCTCCTCTTCCCCACCAAGTCAGCCCATGACATCAACAACAGGATTCCCTCCCTCCAAGCGCATTTAACAACTTAATACGGAAAAGCTTCCTTCGGCCCAAGGGTAGACTCTGTTGCTTGGGGCTTGCAGTGGAGGCACCTGAAAGGTGGAGAGCTACTCCCGTCACAGCGGGAAGCAGAGAGAGAGGTGCTGGCTTCCACGTCTTCCTCAAGCCCACACCCCCAGTGAACACCCCCAGGAGGCCCCGCCTCTTAATGCTCAGCCACCTTTCAATGGGGCCCACCTGGGAATGGGCACGTGGGTGTCGGGAGACATTTCAGGTCCTAACTGGAGCGCACCAGAAAAGCCCACAATAGCTGCTGCCAGGCAACATTCAGTAAGTCTGTGTTGTTGTTCTCACTGTTAAAGCATCTGCGTATCAAAGTAAATTTCCCCATAAGAAATAATGGAAACTCAGATGATTCATTCCACAACCCAAAAGTATTCATATGAAATGACTACATACTGCAATATAATATTAAATTGTCTACAGACAAGTGGAAAAAATAATTTATTGCAGATTCTTTTACACATTAACATGGAACATTTATACATATATTGATATACATATGATAGGTTGATATAATGTACTAAATTTAAAGCCAAACATCTTTACACAAACGTATATGCATTATATTTTATAAAGACAGGTATCAATAAATTACCAGAGACATTTTTAGAACAACAGGCCAATAATCCCAATAGGAATGCATTCAACACTGAAATTAAACTAGCTTTGTGAATGTGATGCCCTGGAAAAAATCACATTTTTCTAAGCTAAGAAGAAGCTGATTTCTAGGAATAAAAGCCAGGAAAAATGGCTCTAGCTGCAATGCCCGAGCAGCGTGTTTCCAGCTTTCTTCTTGAATATGGCCAGGGCCCTCTTAGATATGCCAAGCTAACTAACGATTCACTGTGAAACAGTGGAGCTTTCTGTTAACAGCTACTCACGGCTAAGGTAATTACTCCAAGCGATATGGTACGAATGGTAGGCTGTTAGAGGAACTCCAACTGCCATATGATCTGAATCCGCAACCACATGCTTTCATAACAGAAATGTGTTCTATATTTCCAAAAAGAAATTAGCATACTTCAAAATAGCCACTATTTTCTTAGCATGGAATATTAACTCTTCAGAAGTTTGAAAATAAATTGCATTTTTCCCTAAAACTTAGAATTCAGTTCTTTAGAAAATGATTTCTATAATGATATACACCAACATGATACATTTTGTTCTATATTATAGTCATTAAAATATACATACACGCATATATATATAGGGAGCATTAACAGATTTGCTAAACCATATGTATTCAGTGCCAAATATGGTTCAGTTTCATTTAGTTCAACAAATATTTAAATTAATTCAACAAATGTTTATTGGGTGCCTACTACTAGCGGATCACCAGTTTGGGTAATACTTGTAGTAGATTTTAAGATACTAGAAGTTCACAACACCCACATTAAAAGCCAAGCTTCAGACAGTGCACTAAAACCATGGGAATCATCAAAGGCAGAGCTGATGCTGAGTAGTGGGCAGTGCAAGATCCGCCTGGGGAAGTGCGGGACCCGGAGAGGACAGTGCGGGGGGGCGCTCCTCTCCTTGGCACATGTCATGTCGGGAGACAGCGGGAGGCCACCCAGGTCTGCGGCCTGAGGTTCAGTCATCCTCCTGGCTCGTTTCCTTAAAGAACAGAAGGGTGGGATGTTGATCTGGAGTAAGAAAGCTTGTCGTGTGTACTTTTCTTTCTAAGAATAGGGCCTGCATTCCTGCCTATAACTGTCTATCATCCACTCCAGCCACAAGTCAGGGTGAAATTATCCTCAGGCCACCCAACTAAGATAGCCAACACTTGAGATGAAGCAGTTTGGTTCCTGGGAATATCCGCATCTGCATCGTGCAACCTCATAGGTTAAGTGATTTAAAGCCAAAACAGTCAAAAGGAGATAAATGTTTGCAAACATGGCACTGTGTTTCCGTTAGGACTTGTCATATCCTTTCACAAAAGCATTTTAGAGAGTGTAGACATATATATGAAAAATGTGGTAAGTGATCTCACCCCCTCTAAAGAGCCAATACCAACGGGGGAGCAAAATGTCACCCTTGCTGCCAAGGCAGTGCTGCTCTGTAGACCAGGCCAGGCCAGGCCTGACCTGAGTGTGGACAACTCCACTGGGAGGGCCAGGCTGGGACACTGGAGTGCTCAAGGCCTGGGTTCTGGCTGGAGCAGGAGCAATGTACGCTAACGACCTAAAACTCCCCTAAGGAGTTATTCAGAACCTGGCAGATTACATCATTCAAATCTTGTAAAGAAACCCACCAGGGACTTAGATTTTAAGAAATCTGAGATGCCCACAAGGAGATACTGTGGCTCTTAGAAGGATCTAAAGCTTCATGGCCGAGAAAGAGATCTTCCACAAACACAGTCTTTACCTGGGCCGAATGGTGGTCTCACGGCCCACTTGCTGTCTGCCCACTGACCCTGGTCCTGCTGGAGGGACGTTATGGAGGAGGGACAAAAGCACAGGGCCGCTCAGCCTAGGGATCTGGTTTTAACCTCATAACCTTAAGGACAAAATCGGGCAGCACACAGCATCCCCTGAATGTCTTTATTGTTCTACGCAGCTCAGTAATGCTCAGTTCCATCCACTGCCTTCCTCCTAGTTAATTTCTGAAAGCAGGACTTCTCTTCAAATGAAACAAATTTTCTGCGGTTATGACCGAACCCCCAATTTGACACCAGTCCTAAAGGGCAGGACGGGACACTCACCACTCCTACCTCTGCTCCTGCGTTTTTCCTGGAGAGGAACCACACCTGCATGGGCTCTTTCTTGCCCTTCATGGACACTGGGCCTCTGTGCTCCAGATGGAACTGGGGATCTGCATTCTCCGGAGACATCAGGCATCTAAGACGGGCATGGGGGCAAGACAGGGCACAGAGGGTATTTGGAGTAACAAGTACTCAAGCTACAAACTGAGAGCCAGAATGCTCAAGCTGTCGTTAAATTTCACTCACAGTCAGTTACAATGGTGACATCAGAAATTCCCAGGGTGCTGTGGCCCATTTAAAGTGGAAACCATGATACAATCTTCTCAAATGAAAAACACCTAACTGGAGCTCAGGAGTAGAGGCTAACCTTTTAGCCTGAGTAACAAGATTGCAGAGCTGAGCCACACGAAGACACAGGACCCTGCCAGGCAGTACACAGGACACTCCTCTTACCTGTACGTATATTCAGACACATTTATCTTCCCCTTCTCTCCCGTGGTTTCCGTTCTGCTTGTCAGGTTGACAGTGTTTCCAAAGAGACAGTAGCGAGGCATCCGCTGTCCAATGACACCTGTCACCACCTCCCCTGTGTGGATTCCTATTGTTATCTGCAGAAACCAAAGCTTGGCTTCAGTAACCTTAATATCTCTCTCTCTCTCCCTCTCTCTCCCTCTCTCTCTCTCTCTCTCTCTCTCTCTCTCTCTCACACACACACACACACACACACACACACACACAAACACACACACATAATTTGGCTTACTCTGCATTACAGAATAAGGTGGAATCATGACATAAAAGCGTAAGACTTCTCTGTAAGAACTCAGAAGATATTACAGACAATTCCAAGTGTCTCCTGAGAGAGACGCTGTGTCTCAAAAGAAAGATCAGAAGTCTGAGGATTTCAAGGATGTGAACTGGGTGACTTGCAGAGGCAAAGGAAAGGGATTATAAACATAAAGCAGAAGGGATTTTTTAACATCTCATCCTCATGACTTTCAGTACATGGAACAGACTACATAAATTAAAATAAGAAATGTATCTCATCTCTATAAAAGGTAATGCAACAGGTTCAGTGCGGTCTTTCTTTTTGTCAGGTTGTCCTTCCTTGTGTGTCTGAACGGTTGTCCAATTGGAAATAAGAGCCAGTCGTCCACAGCGGCCTCTCACGCTACCTGCTCACCTGTACAGACTCGCCGTCCACCTGCACCTGGCCGGCGATCTCCATCATGTCCAGGGCCAGGTGGCAGATGGAGCGCGCGTGGTGGACGCAGGGCTCTGGCAGGCCGCTCACTGTCATGTACTTGTCACCCACAGTCTCCACCTGGAGGCACAAGGAGGTGTTCGCTGCTCACTGTGAGCGTGACTGGCTCTTTTGCAACTCTAATAGAAAGTTCTCAGGGTTATCAGCAACCTTAAACTCCCTGCCCTCTCAATTTTCTTAAAATCCTGATACCTGAAACCCTAAGAAGATGACTCTGTAGTTATTTGAAATTTACACACATGGCACTAAGGGTCTTTGATTACAATCACCTATAGACACAGAATTACTTTTCCCCTAGTAAGCAATTAGTTTCCCACCAGTGGAATAAATAACTACCCAATTTTATTACAAGATTGGGATGGTTTGAAGGCAGAAGAGCCACAGCCTGCAGTTCAGTGGTTTATCAAGGCCATTAATCATGATTCTCACATGCTCACCAAATGCTACATTGCGTCTCAGAAAATGACTATAAAACAAATTGTCCTCATGAAGCTGTATTGCCCTGGTGGCTGGAGGTGGTTTAGTTAACATTCTTGGCTTTATAAAGCAATACTCCACTGGCTTCATTTTTCCATTATTATATTTGTTTTCACTTGAAACAAAAGACAGAAATGCCTTATAAATGTTTATCTTCATGCTGATATTATCTAAAAGCAAACCTGAGTCCCAGGACCCTTCTCAAGCTCCATGACTTCTCTACAGTGCAAAACATTTATGAATTTCAGAAAGCATGTCTCTTCCCAGGCACTCAGCTGAGCACTGTTTATACTGCATGTGACAACAGCCTGCACAGATGTGCTAACCTAAGTGCAAACGAGCTGCTGAGGGTTTCATTTTAACCAGGGAGTCATCTGCTCCAGGAAACATTCATTTCGCTTACAAGGAAAGGAAAGCAGTAACGGGAGGTACTGTGCAGAAAGTGACAACTTGTCAGCTCACTGTACCAGGATGGCAGCCACAGCTCCAGTGGGTGACAGGGGCCACGCCGAGGCCCGCAGTCAGCAGACCACTGGCTGCACTCTAAGGAGGACTTGCCTTATAGACAAACGGGTTCTTCCGGGAATCCGTCAGGGTGTCAAACCTGGTGTACAGGTCGTTGAGAAGGTTCACGATCTTCATGGCCCCTTCTCCGGATGCATGCTTGCTGCAGAAAGCGTTGAAGCCCACGATGCCGCTGAAGAGGATCGTCACGTTGTCATACCTTTTGGCAGGGACTGGACGCTTATGCCGCAGCTCATTGGCAACAGAGGGAGGGAGGACGGAATACAGCAATCTGTTGGGAGTAGGAGGAAGGTGCTGAGAAATGCTGGGAATACATGCAAAAGTGCTTCTGCCAGCCCTTCACAGAGCATCGAGGCCACTCACTGTGGACTCTGACAGGACACCTTATAAAATTAACGAAAGACAGAGAACACAGAAATCATTTATTTTTCTAATCATAAAATTGCAAACACAAGCCAATTCAAACCAAAGCAAAATAAGCCAATCACACAAGCAGAAAACAAAGGACTGACAGCAACAGACACTCAAATTCGACATCTGCAGTCCTCTATTCTGACTCTCCTGTCACAAAGTTCACAGAGTTCACAGTGCAGTGCTGAGTGAACAGAACAGCAGCAACTCGCGGGCCTCTCAGGGAGGAGCAACTCAGTTCAGTTGCTGTGACATCGCAGTGGCAAGGCAGGCCTTCTAACATTCTCAAAAATATGAGGATTCTTGAAGCATGATAATTCTAAATAGTATAAACAGATTCAGAAAGTCAAACCCAACTTGGGAAATCCAAGTAAAGGAAAGGTGCAGGGCTAAGTACTTATCAGCAGCCCATACTAAAGGAGCCAAAGTCCAGTCCCAACAGTGCCTAGCTTGGGACTCTTGATCTAGGGAGAGAAGTCAATACCCTGCTTACGTGGACAATTGAGGGGAACATGAATTGAGTGCTTTTTCAACAGAATATAAAATACATGGGTATTTGTTACACTTTAAATTGTGCGCTCTTCAGAGTATCAATGAGTTAGTGTCTGCTTGCTGCTGCTACCATTCGGACCTTAATGTCTCCTGAACGCTCCCATCCTGTGGTCCTGCTGGGAAGCGGTGGGACCTCATAGAAACAGTCGGGTCATGCAAGTGAGGGGTGCATGCCCTCGTGGGGGCATTTGGAAGCCAGACTCTTCTCCTCTCTTTGGCTTCTCAGAAGTCTCCTCTGCTGTGTGGTCCCACCATGATACACTATGCTGCCTCAAGTGTGAAGGCAACAGAATCGAGGGACCATGAACTGAACCCTCTGGAGCTGTGAGCCAAAGTTCACCTTCCTCCTTTTAACCCAATTCTCTTAGGTATGTGTTACCGTAATGGAAAACAGACTAACAAAACCAAAAATACAGACACTAGAAAATACTGCAGAGTCACAGAACAAAAAATGAAACTTGGGGAGTTTTCTAATGTAATGGGCAGAGAGGATATTGAGAAACTCATTATGCTTTGAACCATAGTTCTAAGTGTGGTCTTGCAAGCTCCATAAAACACGTACTTTTACATGGATGGAATTGCACCACATACCAATGAAACACACACTCTGACTTTTTTTTCAAGAAATGGGATATTTTGTATTGTCTACCCTAAACTCTTGCTGAAATTTGCAAAATACATGGATAGACTGAACTGGGTGCAGCTTAAGGCCAGGAGGAAAATAAAGTGGTCTCAAAGGAACCAAACACAGCATTCAGCTTCATTACACAAAGGCCAAGGCGTATGAATAAGAAGTTGTATTTACACTGGCATCCTCTACTCCAACCATGCCGCTAAGAAGATGTGTGTTCTTGTGTACAGAGTCTCCACACATGGACATCTACACATGTATCAGTGCCAAAGAGGCACAGAAAGTGAGTTACTTACCAGTCCTGATGGTTTTCAAGGAAAGTGAAAGTTATAATGTGAACCAAGGCAGACTGGTTCAATTCTCCAACAATTTAGCCCCCTCTTTTACAAATACTGACCACACACAGAACCTGGGTAAAGGCTCTTACAACCATGAGGGACTTAATGCTTTTAATTAATATACAGAAGGCCAGGGATTTAATTTAGTTCAGTGATTCTGTCACCTGCCTTGCAAGCAGAAGGACCTGAGTTTGATCCCCAGTACCAAAAAAGATTCATAATTAATATACAGAAGCAAGGCAAAGTAGTATGCATGATGGATATTCATTAAAATTATAACTTGAAAGGGATGTATTTTCTTTAATGTTGTTTGTCCGTATTTCATAATTTATCTTTCCTATCAGAAGAACAGTTTAGGTTTGTATAGTTTTACTTTTTGTCACCACAAATGTATTACTGTCATTGATGACATTATAATTAGAATCATAAAATAATTTGTGGTTTAAGCAAGGAAGTCTTTTAAAATATAAGTACACTGCTCCCTGTAACCCTTCACAGCCGGTCTCAGCGGAGATGATGAGAATATCCACTGTATGCATGAATGGATGAATGGACAAACAAATGAACTGGACTTGATATGTCTGAATTACTCTGATGCTTTTCACTGAGATATTCTGATATCTATTCTTTTAACCTGGCTTAAAACTAGAATGCCTGCTTCCCCTATGATGAAGACTGATTTTATTTCCTTATGCATAATTTCTTTCCAAAGCCACAGCAGGGCTGAGGATGTGGTTTAGTGTCAGAGCCGGATGCCCTGGGTTCAATCACAAAAACCTAACTAAATCAATAACCAACGAACAAACAAACGAACGAACACAAAGCTGAAGATTTTGTCTGTCCTTCTCAAGACACAGCAAGTTCCGTGCCTTTCTAGTCTGGGACCCATCTGGACTGCAGCAGGGTAGCAACACGGTACGAATACAAGCCGCGCCCTCCTCAGCGGCACTCACGTGTCTGTCTTTTTCTTTTCATCTTCCAAGGCTCTCAGAGTGAGCTGCAGCCTGTCCGTGAGGATCTCCAGCTCCTGCGTGAGTTTGTACTCCTCCCTGAACTGCTCCCCCAGAAGAACCAAGTCGCGGGTGGCGTCGTGCAGCGGGATGTCGCTCAGGTACAGGCCTCTCCTGGTCAGGTCATCCAGGTTCATGACGCTGTCACACAGGAGACAGGGGCTGCTCAGGCCGCCGCCACGCGACAGCCCCGGCCCAGGACCAGGCAGCCGAGGTGAAAACAAGCAGGGAGCTGAACTCCCGAGATGACTTTATTTGCTCAGGTATCTACAACTCCATCACAGAGCAGTGAACCTCAGATACACTCTTGCCAGGTTGTTTTTTGGGTCTGTCTTTACAGAAAGTTAGGGTGGAAAACTGCTCTGTGAAACCCTCTCAGATCCTTAATACAAGGCTGTTGATGATTACATAATCACATTTTTCTTTATAAAAAGAGGAAGGAATACCCATGCTTCTCCTCAGCGGTAATTTCTTTTGAGAAACCAGCTCACTTTTTGCCTGGATCCTATCAGTCTTCTAACTGGCTGCTTTTCCCATGGTCACAGTGTTTATGAGTCTGCAAGATGATTCAGTACATCTTCAACGTGCAGTTGATGTGCTTAAAAGCCTTTCTGGCACGTACGTATGTGTTATTCTTACTTCTAGCTCTTACTTCTTCTGCTCTTATTTTCTTTGATTAATTTTTCCCATTTTTGTGAATTATTCTTTGACCTTCCTGAATTCTATGTATGAATTCTATGCCTCTTTGTAATTTAAGTAGTTTTTGGATCAGCATAATAGTGTTTATTCATTCAGTGAAGATCTGGTAAATAAAAAGTTCATTCGTTTTCAAATATTTTACCCCTGGGTTAAAATGTCTTAAAGGCATTGTCTGAATTATTTAAATACAAAGTGACTACTTCTAGTTACTCAGATAATAATTTCTCTAAATAGAAGAATTGGGTTATGATTTCACTAAGGATTTATTGAAAACTCAGATGGTCTCTTTTGATTTTGTTACAATGAGAATTTAAGCCCTCTTGCAGAAATAAACCTATCTGGAAAGATAGCAGATTGTTTGCCAAGGAATGTAGAACATTGCCATTGGGCAGATTATAAACTTAAAATGGAAATAAATGGCTATAAACATTCATACTGAATTAGAAAACAATTCAATTGTAACTTTTAATTGTTCTAAAATATAATTTTAATGAACTAGTAACAATTTTTTCTTAAATTAATCATCCAAAAATTATTTTATGAGTAAAACTGCTTTAATTTGATCTTTATTTATTGTGGACACAAATCTTTCTACACACATGAGCACGTCTCATACGACAATCTGTGAATACCTAACCCAGGACCGATTTCTGCATGTGGCAATAAACAAACACATTCCAAATTGTCTGCTTTTGTCTCCAGGAAAACCATTTTCCTCCATGAGTGGGAATTGTCCCTACCTGGAAACTGTCATTTTATTGACTCTCAACCTGGAGAGAGGCAGGAGAAGAAAATGCTCATTGACAGGAGACAAAATATTGAAAGATCAATGCAGGTTGTTAATATTTAGAAGTTTTCTATTTGTTAATTTCACCCTTTTAATTTTCACTTCTATATATTTCTCAGGAAAAATCATTTTTATATCTCATGTAGTACATATAATCACGTTAACAAAATTAAACAGTATTTCATATTTAATGTACTTAATAATTAATTGGTGATTAATATATTCTTATCTAGTTTTACAGTTGTTCTGCATTCCTCTATACCATTAGACTTTGTTCTCAGCATGTGAACACAGCATCTTTACATGAAAAGAGATCACGGTAGAGGTGACATTAAACATTTAACTGAGAGCTCACCAAAACTTGCTTTCTTAAGTGATTACTAGACAATGTGGAGTCTTTGGCTGCACATTTAGAAATGCACAAAATGTCACCAACTTACAAGCATCATGTTTTCTTTCTGTTCTAAAGCAAGTTTAGACACACTTTTTTATCTTCTGATTTTTGGTGCATCCTTTAGGTAAAATGCTTTCTCAGTGTGGAAAAACGCAAACTCATAGTCTTGCTCCCCTAATATCTTTATTACAAACAACATATTTTAATACATTTCAATTTAATAATATATTTCAAGTAGTGTATCTTGATTAAGGTAATTAAATATTTTTGATATAAAGAATCTTAGAGCTAGAAATAGAACACTTTTATAATTTTTTACTACCATAGCACAAAAAAGCTAACTCTGTAGGGCCCAATATACCCACGTATTTACACCACCATTTTAGATGCTTTGCAGAATTGCTCATTTACAGGATACTCCTTCTGAAGACACAGAAGTAGAGCACTAGCTGCAGATTAACTATCCCATGATCTGATGGCGTAAGTATTTCAGAAATAGACTTTGAGGTGCCATATACAGTAGGCTACTACTTCTGAGTTTATCAGCAAGTATTCAGTAAGGTCATGCTTGTTAGAGAGAATTACATAACAGGGGTAGGAGAATCCAGTCTCTCCTTAGCACACGAATATATGATGGAAGAAAGTCTCCCTGGACGAAGGGAGGCTGCACTTTATCAGTGCATTGCAGTATCACACTGAACACACCAATATGCACAATTAATGCATTTTCATCAAAACTCAGAAGTGAGAATATGATCGACAGCCTCTGTTAAGTAAAAACGGGTACTCACACCCGTCGTAATTAACCCAGATTATTACCTCGGGGAGCACAGGAACACGATGCTGTCTGCTTCCGGTAAGTAGATCATTTGACCCTTGAGACGCAGGCAGCTGATCTCAGTCCCTGTCAGTTCGTCCTCGCACTCTAGCTTCTCCACATCCAACAATCCTTCCTTGCAGAGACAAGACACAAGGACACAACCACTAACTCGCGGTCTGTCCCTGCCTGGCAGTTCATCACCAATCGCTTTGCACTGCCCACGGGGCAGAGTAGGTGCCTCCCACTGCCGTGGAACGTGGAAGGGCAGCCGCTACTGTGCAGACACTCATTTAAGCAGTTTTTGTGAATCTGGTTTACCCTGACATTCATGGATGGACATGCTTTCCCTGGTAGTAAGACCTAGCTGGAAAATATCCTGAAAACCAGAGATCAGCACTGCCGGCCCCGTCAGCTATCCTGACCTCACCTGCCTTCCAGAGTAGCCACCGAGCAGGGGAATGGTGAAGGGAGGTGAGGTGAGAATGGGCTGATGGGGCTGGCACGTTTGATCTCTAGTTTTCAAGGCTGATTATTTTCCAGCTAGGTCTTATTTTGGGGGAAACACGGCACAAAAGGATAAAACAAGCCAATGCTGTATTCACACAGCAGCTGAGAACAGTGGGTCTCAAATACAAACATGGGCATAGATACAGTCTTTGGAGAGGTGTGGGAAGGATGAAATGAATCTCACTCTAATTAACCCACTGAGGACACAAACTGAGATCTGGACACTACCTAAATTACTGGCTATGTGGATATTTTATCACTTGTATTTTCCTACAAAAATGGCATCAAGAATAATACACAATTTAAGAATTAATCACTGCCTTTGGGTGAATTAAAAAAAAAACACAAAACCTTTGTTCTTTTGGTTCCTAAAATAAGGCAGTGCATCCATATGGAGGAGAGAGGGTGGTTTTATTATGGGGCATGGGGCTGTCCCAGCAAGACACCTAAAAGTTACTTTTGTTCATTCTGATCAGCTCATGCAGTTGCATGTTCTTCAGCAAAACTGTAAGTCAACAGCCTGCTATACAGGCACGTCTTTGAGGTTTGGTTTTCATCTCCTTTTAATTTCTCCATCTCATACAATGTAGCAGTAGATAATTCTTCCTCCTGACCACTTCTGAGTGGTAACACCTTAATTACAGACATATAATGAAGTAAGAGTTTGATTACCTTGCTTCTCAAGACGAACACTGTATTGATGTGTGAAAGGATCCCATGGAAACTAATATCGATATGAGGACGAACCAGAGAAAAGACAGACAGAAGGCTGCAATTCCCGGGCTGGAGCTGAAGTGCAGAGAGAGAGCAAAGGACACTTCCTGAGTTAAAACAAATGGAAAATCTTAACTGTTGTTAGGAAACTTACCTGGACTGTGGACTCAAACATGCACCTCACTGACTAAGTGGACATCAAACAGGAGATCTGCTATGATTTCAGGTAACTAGTACTTGGCTACTAGTAGATGCAAGTGAGTATGTTAAGAAGGAGAAAGGATAAAAATTTACCTTCTGAAATGTACCACGATGTGTTAAATGCCTACGGCTTGAAATGAAATTAAATGTTAAAAATACCTACAACACTTTTTAAAGTTACCGAAACAGGGCTGATACTAAGAAAAGTAAGCAGCCTTCACTGACTGCTTATGAGGAACGCAGCATGAGCCAGAGTTCTTCGTGGGATCCCTCCCGGGGTGGGAGCAGAAGGGACACAGGCAGAGATGCCCTGGGGCCACATGACGAGGGACAGGTGGAGGCAGCACACACCCCCTTCTGCTTCCTGATGGGCAGTCTTCCGCCTCACCCCATGGGGCTAGTCCTGAGTGATGAAGTCTCTTTAATTACAAACAGGAAGTACAGTACCTCTGGACACATGTCACGGACACTTCCAAAAGCTGAGATGAGAGAGTACAAAAGCAGAAAGGAAGGATTTTCAAGTGGGTCTCAGGAATATCGCCCCACTGCTGTCCTCTGATACTTTTTCTACTAAACAATACGACAATCGCTTTTTCGTCAGTGTTTTCAAATTCCTTCCTTTTCCCTGAGAATGGCAGTAATTTTGAAAGCTGTTTTGAGAAGTAAATATACAATGGACCTTTACTCAACAATGAGAAAGTGACAGCTGACTGCTGGCAAGTCCCCCACTTTCTCATTAAAATAAACACACCACTTCCACATAATGTCCTACTTCACTGTAAGTGACTATAGCAGGAACAGACAGACATCCCGAGGAGCTGCAGCATGCTCACATACACTTCGGTTAAAAGCACGCGGGGCGGCCAGTGCTCCGGGCTGCCTGACACACGTGCGAGGGCTGAGTGAGTGCCGCGTGTGGCAGCAGCACCAGGTCCGGGCAGACTGGCTGTCCTCTCACCTGGGGCAGCACCCTGTAGATGGCATTGCCGCACTGAGTGACCACCAGGTCTCGGTCAAATATTATGTGGAAAGGAAAAGCTTTGCAGAAGGTGTAGGGGCTGATGCGAGATTCCTGGGTACCGTTTTCTTCAAATCTGTCAAGATCTTCATAAAAATCCTCTTCTTTAGACTCTTTCTCTTCAATTAAAAATTGAGTATGATCACATTCTTCATTTCTTTGCTGAATAACCTGGATGTCAAAGGGGGAAATGACTGCATTTTAGTTCAGTCTCAATAGACTGATTATGAGAACTGCATTTAGACTAAAATTTTCAATATTAAAACAAAATTTAAATACTAAAAGTTCAATATATATGTAAATGTATATATGTCTAAAATAGAAAAACATTTCAAGACAATGACCTGTGCAACTGGACAATGAATAATTCTTCACAGTAAAATGCAAACCTGACGTAAGCTCCCCGCTGCCCCGTACCTTCCTTGGGAGGATTAGGAAATACCTAATCCTAATGCTCTTGTTCTGGTAGGCTACCCGCCTCCGGACAACCTACAAACCCCAGAAGGTAACACCGTCTAGTGTGATAAAATGATACTTAAAGGCAGAGGGAGTTTAAAAGATAAGAGATGTGTATTTTCAAACACGCAATGAGAATCTTTTCTTCGTCCCCTGGCAGGCTGCTGCAGCCTAGGTCTAAAACGTAACCTACGTCTGTCTCCAGCGGTCAGGGGCGGGGCTCTGGAAGGAGGTGGATCGGGGAGCTGGACTCTCAGGGGCCGTCAGGGCCACCGGGAGGCGACGCGGGCGGCAGTCCTGTCCTGCCCGTTCTCCATCTGGCTGCCTCCCTCGCTCTCTCTACTTCCAATTTCGACGATGTTGCTGCCTCAGGGCCAGACACCGTGGACTAAAACCTCGGTCCTGGAGGGAAATAAATCCTCCCTCCTTTAACCTGTATCAGGGGATTGGTCCCTGCAGTGGAAAATGACTGATACACAAGTATAAAAATTACAATACCAGGCTGGATGGGCTCCTGGAAAAAGAGGTGGGCATCTTTAATCTCTCTGAAGGATATATTGATACTATTCATAAAAACCCCTTAAAATTATATACTGTATATTTTCATTCAGGCTAGGAAGTTATTCTAAAGAAGTAATCATGATTGCAAGCAAAGCTCTATAACTTAAATGATTACATTCCTAAAGTGTTATTCACAGTCTGCCATATTATTACAGTCTAGAAAAAATAATTTCTTAAGGAACTGCAAGCGATGAGACCTCTTACAAAGGGGGAACTCTGTCTCAACCCAGGCACATCCAAGTGGAGACTGGTTGGGGTCAATGTAAGTCACGGGTAAAGGAAGACAAAGTGTTGCTCATCTGTGCTTTTTCATTTGGGTTCACTGTAGCATCTTCTGACAATCACAAACCATGGATATCACTGTATATATTTTTCCAGATATATTCTTTCATGTCAAAATTAAGACAGCACTACTGTAACTGGCGCACTATCATGCCAATTTTACTATACTGGGTAAATATTGATATTGTTGTGCATCATTTGAAAACTTTGCCCCATTAATGTTGATTTCCCTAACTCATGGGCAAAAGAAAACAGTCAATCTTAAAATTTAGGCCTAATTTTGAGGTTCTGCTATACTGAACTAGAACTAAAATGTATGTATCTTAAATTTATTGATTCATTATTTGATTTCTTTATCCAATTAGGAAAAAGAATTGCATTTGTGCTATACTTTAAGCTCTCAGTGGTATATCATTTTTAGTCATGATTTAATATTTCTTATGTCATTCCAATTGACTGGTATTTCTGGACCCATTAAATTTATGAGTTTGATCTAATATCTAAAGAAGTTAAAACAGTAATTTTCAAAAACTTGAATATGCAAAATTTATTTATGAAATCCAAATATTTCCAAGTCTGTATTGAATCATTTAATCATTTAAATAAAGACCCCAAAGATACTAAATATTGTATAAACAGAACCATGTAACTAAGCAAAAACTTGAACTTTGGCCGGGGATTTAGCTCAGTGGTTCCGCCACCTGCCTCACAAGCGCAAGGTCCCAAGTTCGATCCCCGGTACAAAAAAAAAAACCTTGAACTTTGTATAGTGTGTGAATCCCATCCCTGTCTGTAATAACCATGGTAACTGTCTCTGAGTGTCTCCAAGGGCCCTAATTTGTGTTTCTCTATGTAGTTTCTGTGCACTAGCATCTTGCTCATCTTGCAGACAGACTCTGTACACACCCCCAGGGTGGTTCCCTCAGGACAGAAGTTGTGTTAGTCTGGGGTCAAGATCGAGAGATGGGAAAGAAAGGGCACATGCTATTCTGATTGAATTCCAGTGCTATTCCCATCCATGCACGAATTTCAAACTTTATCCATGATTTTAATCTTTACACATCTCTGGTTTGGTTACCGAAAGGTAAACAGTCCTCCCTTCTAGGTGCAGAGAGATGCACACACGCAAACCTCCAAGTGCCACGGCAGCTCACGAAAGAAAGGAAACAATAAAATGTAACTGGCACCATGAGATTAAATTTGAGGTATTTTTCTAATTACTCTCAATGCTGCAAGTTTTATTTTGTGTAACAGTGTACTTAGGCATTCTGGGCTCCCACTTGAGTTAGAAGACAACTATGAGAGCTGAGAAAGTACTGCCTATCAGATTTCCCAGAAGAAAGACAACCAAAATAGGGTACTATTCCTGACTCCACTCTGGTTCAAGCCTCCAGCCACTGCAAAATGGCCCTTGGGGCAGAATATTCTGAGCACACACAAAAGCAGCCGATGCAGGGAGACTGCATGGGTCAGCAGTAAAAAAACAACAGCGATTCTCCTGTTGTTGGCTGTGTCAGTACCTCGAAATCAGCGTTCAGAACTAACTGTATTATCAATAGTAGCAGTTTTTAAAGTACAGTACCAGACCTGGCTTCTTTCACCAAAGTAACTTGATTTAAAAAAAGAGAGGGAGAGAGAGAGCAAGCCCAACTTCTAATTGAGAAGACATTTCAACTCTGTGTCAGAACAGACACAGACAGAAAATAAACTCCACAGAGGGAAAACTGCTCTGTGAACCAAACCCACTTCTGTGTTAGTTATCCTCACGTGTGACCAGATGTCTTGCACACTGAAAACCACAGCTCAGCCTCTGTTCCCGGCCGGTGGGTGCTCATAGGGAATGCAAACCAAAGTTCTTTTTGCCCTTAAGCAATGTATAATTCAAAAGAAAAATCTGCTGCCACAAGGAACAAATACCCTGTCTAATGCATTCCAAGGCCAAATGTAGAAGGCTGCTGCTGTCCTCGCTGTTCCAGGTACAGATGTACAGACTGTATCTACATGTATATACACAGACATTGACACACACGTTTTCTAGAGACATGCATTAGCAGCAATCGCTGTAGGTAGATTCAGTGTCTTCTCCATATCCCACCCATGTTCAGAGCCCCGTCGGCGCTCATTACCTTCATGTCTATTTCTGTGCCATGTATTTGCTGAGCCACTGTTTTGATGATTCCAATGACGATGTCCTGCAGCCCCTCTCTCTCCGAGTAGTAGTGCAGAATGAGCCCTTTGCCCTTTTCCGCGTCAGTACACCTAAAGGAAGGCGCACGCATGCCCGGGTAGATGGTGGCGAGGTGGTCGTGCAGGGCATCCAGGTTCTGCAGAGGGGAGAGGGGTGAGGGACACGGCCACACATGGTTGGCAGCCTTCAGCAACCCAAGGCACCGTCAGGGCCAGGCCTGAGCCCCCTGGGCATACCGCACAGTAAACCTCTACCCGGCGCGTCCTTCGCTACCCCTGACACAGCTCCAAGACATCCCACCGACAGGTCGGGACTGCAGCGGTGTAACTAAGAGGCCTCTGTGGCCATCACTCATCGCTGCATTTTAGGAAAGGATAAACAAACGGCACCAAGACAGAACGCCTGAAGCAGCACAAAGCCACACGGGCTAAGGAGCAGATACACACGTTCCCCAGGGCGCGGAGCCGCATCCGCCTGCTGGGGACCCCCAGCAGCCCTCTGTGCTGGGCCAACGTGGTTCTTCTTTCAAAGTCAACCTCAGAATGCTAAGTGTATGAAAATGCAAGCACGCTGCTGTGTGGAGCGGTACTTTAGAAATTAAAGACATATTTTAGAAATAATTTCTCCATGTTCAGAGTATCGAATCCAGGATTCATGGTAAACCTGTGAAATAACTATCTTCTAAAACTGAAGTCCTGGGAATCTAATAAATTAGCCTGTAAATGCTTTTCATTCTTGTAGCCTGGCTATGACCTTAGAATGTGCCAAATTCCCCAGGGTCCTACATTACTCACTAAAACACAAAAGTGGTTTGTATAAAGGTTCCCACAATAAAAGGCACACACTATACTTTTAATGTGGCCTATCCAACATGACAGTTACTCAACCTAGCACTTTCCTTTTCTGCAACAGGATTTTGCTAAGTTGCATGGGCTTGACTCAAAATTGCCTTCCCTTGCCTCAGCCTCCCAACTGCTGGGATTCTGGATACATGCCACTAAGCCCAGCTTCAACATGATTTTTAAAGTGACATTTGGTTCATAACATGTCTGCATGTAGGTGTGTGTAGGACACACACACACAGGGCACCGTGGTCCTGAAAGCTGGCCCTGTGATCCAGACTCAAGATACATTGACCTCCTCCACTGTACGAATCTGTGATCTTTTTAAATCAACTTTATCCACAGTGCTTTCCGTTTTCTTCCCCAAAACGACTCCTATTGGAATCAAGTCAGGTTGGTCCATAATAAAAACAGCCATTTATTCTGATTACCTCTAGAGGCTGCCAGTGGCCCATAGAGGGAATTCAATATGGTGGACACCAGGAATTAGACAATTTCTACAACTTGCAAGCCCCTAAATCTTAAATTTTACTTGGCTGAATAGTACCAGAGGTTTTTACGATTCTCCCAAGTCTAAGGGCTGCTCTGAAGGATCTTCAAGATCCTTTGTACTTTGTACTTCTATGAAAAATACAAATAAAAATAGCAGAAAACATACCAGTTAGAAAAAAGAAATCACTGTAAGACTTGAAATTTTATCTCTATTTATCATGGAGTCAAAGTTGAGCTTGTGGCTGCATTAATAATATTTTTCTAATATAACCAGGCCCAGTGCTGAGGTGTGAATATTTAGTAAGGGAGAGAAAAAAATCACTGATTCAAAGCTGCTGGTACATGCCCAAATCCAGCACGCACAACTTAGTGAAACTCTGTCTCAAAATAAAAACGTTTAAAAGGAGGTGAGTACATAAATCAGTGTGAAAGGCTCTAGGTTCAATCTCCAGTACTGCAAAGGCTCAAAGAGGTCTTTGGACACTTTTTTTCAACTTACCCATTTCCTAAGTCAATTATCACTTTTGAACCCACTGGCAAGGCACTACATATCATAGTGTTAGGAGCACATTTCTATCCAGTCCACCTGATGGTATGAGACAGAAACCAATGGTGCCATTTCTGTCAGCAGCACCCTGAGGCCCTTGCCAGGAAAGTCAGGGCTCAGGTGGGAAGGCCCAGCCCAGGCACTCCCGGAGTAACAAGGATAGGCACAGCGGGTGAAGTGTGCGGGAGGTCATCTTAATTTAAATAAAGGTATGGATAAATCAAGACATTAACAGTCCTAACAAAATACTGCTTAAATGTGTCTTTCAGGATAAGTGAAATGCTAAAAACATCCAGTGAGAATGTTCATCTTTTATATCACTGCGGTAAACAACTCTCAAGAGATTTGCTGTTTTATTGAACTTACTATTAATTAAATGGACAAGTAAAGTGCTTTCCTGAAGCATACAAGATTTAACACTACTTAATGTAATATTGATTTTCTTTAGATAGTATCTAACATAAAAAGTACTCTTGGGATTTCTTTAGTTACAGCTTTCCCTACTTGGCTTTACTTTCTCAGAGTTAGAGTGATTACCACAGCCTGCCTATTCTAAGAAATGGGGCTACTGATTAAAAATTAAATTATTTTCATTTGAGTGCATCCACATTGCTAATAAACATGCCGTCTTCATAATTTGGACAACAGTGGTAGAAGCCTCAAAAAGCTACACACACACACACACACACACACACACACGCACGCACGCACACCCTGAAAATGAATCTTACAACAACCCACAGAAAAATTTTCCAGATTTGATAAGGTTCTCTAAAGACTCTTCATCCATATTAGTGTCGCAATGTAATCTGGAGAGGTTTCGTCTCAAAACTGATATTCCCTTTTATTTCTAAATATAACCCATGGAACCAAGTATAGAAAGAAAAGAACTGAACAGCTGTGTGTCCAATTACAAAGTATATGCGGATGCATGAAATGAAATCCACAGAGACACGGGAAAAAGTAAACACACATACTGTAGAAAGCAGATTTCCAGAAAGCAACAGAGCAAACCTTGTTTGCATTTATTCTTTCTAGCTTCATAAAAACTTTTTAAAATAAAAAAATCCAGTACAGACAGCAGGTACGTTCACCTATTTTAAGACACAGAAAGGTAATTCTGAGGTTTTAATTCCATTTCTAAATGGTATAAGAGCTGGGTTGGTTTTTTTTTCTGGTGCTGAAACCAGGGTACTTACCCTGAGCTATGTCTCACCCTGTTCTAGTTTTCGGAATTTGAGATAGGGACTTGCTCAAAACGAATGTGCTCTTTCTGCCAGTACATCCACTTCATCTCGCCACCCAGCACGTATGGTTTAAAGAAGAAACATTCGTTCTGCTAACCTGGCAAACTGTACTGAATACCCAGATTTAGGAAACGCAGATTTAGGGAATGAAAGACAATTCACTATTCTTCAGAGAAATGCTATAAAGTTCCATATTTTTTAAAGATCTTGGACTGTTTCAAAATAAATGCAAATTGTCTTTCTGCATCACGTAACAATAAGCTCATCATTACAGACACAAATCCTACAGGAATCCACCATTTCACTTTCTTGCACCAGAACATCTAACTGCAAATTCCTAAATGATCCACAGAAAGGAATACAGTAGGAAAAAAAAAAAAAGAAAGGAATACAGTAGGACCCTGCCTTGGAAGTTTTGAAGACAGATTTTTGCCTTTGGTTTTAGTGAATATGGAAACAGAAATTGTTTTGTGTTGAGAATGTCACTGAAGTTTAGATCTAAAAAGCATCTTAAAGAGCAGTTCTTACAAAGTCTCTCTCCCAGTCCTTCATTCCCGTTCCTTCCCTGCCCGCCCTCCCTCTCTTCCCTTCTCCTCTCTCTTCCTCTTCCTCCCACCCTTCTGCCTCCCTCCGCCAGGAAGGTACCCTATCTCCTCTCCCTTTATTCCTCCCATCCCAGAAAACCGGACTAACACCAATATTTTTAAATGAAGCTGATGGAACTGGAAAACATTTTGCCAAGTCTTGTAACAAAGAAGTCAACTGAGAACTTGAAGATGAAAAATGTGAACAGACAAAACCTGAAAAATGGCCAACTCAGCTCCAAGCAAGGGGATGACACAGGGTGAGCAGGAGGTCAAGGCTGTGACCATGCCTTTCTGCCTTTGCTTCTGAGAACTTCTTCTGGAGACATAAAACCCTACAACTGCATAACTCCTTCTAGGAGAAACGACAGAAATCTCTGTTTGAAAAGATACTGTACCACAGCCACTAAAATCATGTAAATAGGTGTGCCAGGCAATCTTACTTGTCAACCTGACTGGAGGCGAGTCTTCTGCACAGGTGACTGGGTCACCCACGGATGTCCACACAGACAGAGTGCTGTTGGGAGGGGAGGCCAGCTGGAGGAGGTGGTCACTGGGGTGTGCCTTGGGGGATGGGTCTCTCCCCAGTGCTCTTCCCCTGTGCTCTGCTTCCCAGCCAGCAGGAAGTGGACAGCTTTACTCCACCATGCCGCTCCATCATGATGGTCCTGCCCTGCAGCCAGCTGATTTGATGCTCCTGCCTTGGAAATCAGCCATGGACTGAACCCTTTGAAACGTAAGCCAAATGCACTATAGCCTCCTTTAAGTTGTGTATGTGAGGCATTTTGTCCTACAACAGAAAAGCTCACCCATACAATGGGAACAGCTGTAAAGATATATATAATACATACATTTTCTACTATCTAAAGATAAATGCTGTAAAGAAAAGTAGTAAAAAATACGGCTTGTAAAATAATCCACTTATTCTTTTGCCTGTAGAACTCACACTATGAAAGATACCATATATATAATACCACATTTGACAATTAATCTATATTTTGTAAATTTGTGAAGATCTACTATAGTTACTCAAAAAAATGTCTTTTTTTTTTTAATTTAGAGCATTTTAATAGGGCAAAAGTTGAGAGCACAAGGCCTGAGCCTCTGGAGTTCATTCCTATCAACGTCACTTTGATTGTGCAGCAAGATGAAACTTTTTCATTACAATAGAGTTGGAGATACACAGATACACTATGTACCAAATAGCAAGATAATGAAGCAAATTGTAACACAGTGTGGTAATGCATGAGCAGTAACCATTAGAGTAACATTTCTTGGTCCAGTGAATGCTTCAGTTCCACTTGTACACTTACCAATGATTTCAAGGGTTTATTATACATCTAGTTTTATTATACTTTTACTAGAATTGTCTGTCTTTCAGTTCTAATTCCTTATCTTCCCTCATCAGTTTTTAAAAATAAAAGTAACTCTTCTGTTAATCTGAAAATTGTAGCTTACAGAAATGGGCATTTTGGATGCAGAGAAAATTTTCTTTTGCAATTTGAGTTGAAAATAAAATGAACAGTGCATTCTTTTCTAAGAAATGTAAACAGCTAGGGAAGTATTATAATTTTACAGCTGTTCAGGAAAATCCTTGTATTTCCCAAAATAACCCTTTGCACAAACTTTTAAGAATCAATGTCATTAATCCCAGATTTTTGCTAGTGCGCTGGGAAAACCGCTGTGTTATATTTTAAAAGCCAAAGCCTGAAGCCAAGTGGAATTGAAAAAATCCCCACTGCAGACTGAAGAGAGGAAGTGCTGGGGACTCAAATACACAGGACTTGAGTGAGTGAGCGAGTGAGACCGATCACCTGCTGTATCCAGGTCAGATTAGGGAGGCTGCGTCTTCATTAAACAGTGCAAGACGACTTTAGTGCTGCACAGAAGTCATCCTCATTCCTGTTTAAATAGGCCCATAATTTAAACGCTAATTTGGCTCTAAAATCTGCCTTTGTTGTTTATTGTTTTAATAGTCAATATGGTAGCCTTTGGTCCTCATTTCCATTTCATTGTAACTCTGTAAAATCCTAGGAGAGGTGAGAATTCTATACCCTAACAGCGCAACGCCATGCAAACGAGTGAGCGTCAAATGTCATCTCATTGAACATGGCTTGAAGTTCTTGGCTTGCTGAGTGATGCACACAGACAAAAAATTTAAAGAGAAAAACAGTACACACAGTACTGTCCCAACTGCCCACTGTGTGCATCAAACCCCTCCAAACTTGCTGGTTCAACGGTAATTTGTGTTTATCTTTGGCGTTCTGGGGGCCGCCTGGTCGGATACGGATGGGAGGCTTGCGCTGGGCTGGAGACACGGAAACGGGGGCTGCGGCCATCAGAGCGCTGAGCGGGCTGGCTCGGACGGCTCAGCCCACGTGCTGACGGCTGTGAGGGCCATGTGTTGTCAGAATCCACACCTGGACTTGCGAGGAGCTCGTGCCTTTTATCCACCTGGCCTCTTAGCGGAAGAGCTCATAAGCAGCTCCTCCAGGATACCAGGAAGCAGCATAAAACCTGCACCTGCGAAGTCTCCAAATGTCACTTTCACCACATTCCATTCATCAGATAAATACTAAAGCCAGCCCAGATTCTAAGGAAAAGAAGTTACACGTCTTGGCAAGGGACAGGCAAACTATGTTGAAAAAGTAAACCTAGGTAGGGGCTAAGTTTGTGGCAGTTGTTGGGAAACAATCTGCCATAATGGAATAGGGCATCGGAAAGCAGGGATGAACGTGGTAAGATGGAAATAGCACTGAATTGGACATTTTCTACTAGCTGTTCTCTCACAAAGTTTTCAAATCCCATGTAGTCCCTGGAGTGTTTTCTAGTCAATACACTAGAAGCCTCAGACACAAATTTACTATATTGCCAGCATGTCATCACATATTTGATTCCTAATTTAAGAAGAAAAGAAGTCAAAAAAGAAGAAAAAAAAATTTGCTGAAATATAGTCTTGTCTTTAAAATACTATATCCAGGTTAAAAAAATCAAAATAAAAATGTCATTTCTTTTTCACTTTTTGATAAATCATGTTTTCAATATTAAATAAACTACAGAAATAATTCTAAAATTATTACTTTTATCAATAGACCACAAATTGAGGATCTTAGAAAAGATTTAAGTAAAATCAATTCCAAACCATGTAATACAGAGAGAAGAGTAAGGGTTCTAGAAAGTTTCTTCTAAAATATTTATTATATTTTACCACTATGTCCACTTATGGCTTTTAGCTACTTTTGTTGAAATCTCATAATAGCTTAACATTAAGCAAAATGTAAAATTTAAAAATTGAATTTAGAAGTATGAGAGATTATCTAAGCAAGATCATGAATCTGATACTGGAAGCAAAGACTTTCAAAGGGAGAAGACATGTTAGTACCCATTGTATAAAACAACCAATAAAAGAAATGATAAAATCCATGTGAAGAGAAAAACATAAAAAAGACTCTTACATAGTTGCCTATTGCATGCTTTCTGTGGTACTCAGAAAACTTAAAAATTCAACAAAAGTAAAAAAGAAGATATATATGTGTATACACAGATATTTATGTATGTGTATAGTATATATCTATGTATGTGAATTATTCTTAATAACGTAACCAACTGAGAGACAATGAAACAAGTCCTGTGTGTCAGGACTGCTCAGCTAAAACAGTCAAATATGAGGAATGATTAAAATGTATGCTGACTATTTAAGGTTTTTTTTAAATTATGGAAAAAGACACACTGCCATTAACCCTCTCAAAATATTCCCCTCGTTTAGCCTTCACTCTTGCCAGGGCCCGAATCAGTTCCAGAGCCCTCTTCATGTCTCTAAGGAGGGGCCACCAACAGCACCGTGACTGTTGCTGCAATGCGCCGTCCAGTGGGGGGCAGCTCTTCCGCCTGTTCACCGCCTCCAGCACCAGTGTGATGTCCAGCTCTTCCTCAAAGTCCAAGAGGCCAATGAAAAGCTAACGTTTCGAAGCAATTCAGGACATTGAGGCAGCCACAACAGCAAAACGAAATACTCACAGAAGAGGACTCTCAGAACTGATTCTGAAAGTGGTAAAAATGACGAAGAAAGTGTGTTCCAAGGGTGCAGGTGTATTCTGAAGGAGGTTAATGGAAATTTGTCTTTTACTATTATAACCACTTCTTGTTAATTTAAACATTCACTGTATTTTTTGGTCATACCCATAGTCTCTCCTGTGTCATGACTTCAGTTGCTGTTTTATTGTTCTCTGAGAGTTTCAACTGAAAATATCAATATTGAAAAAGTGTCCAAAGATACAAGCAATGCATCTTGAAAATTAAATATTGAGCAGTAGTTTACCGTGTACTTCTAGAGAAGAAATTGGTCTATTGTGTCATTCACTTATATTTCAATCCATACTCCATCCCTAAAAAAGTAATATGATCCCACTTCAAATACGTTATCCTTTAGGAAATAATTCATCTTGAGCTACTGGTGAATTGGCATCTTATTAGTTTTTTCTTTCTTCCTCTATTTGTACAAGCAGTGAATATTCTTTTTAAAAAGAGATATTCATTCATCCCCTGACCTCCAGATGTTATCTGTGGAGATGCAACGTGAGCAGATTATGCACGGCCTCTGATCTCCTGAAGTTTACATTCCAGTTCAACAAACAGGAAATGACAATGCACTGGGAAAAACTACCATGGCTGGGGAAATAGAGAGGGCTGTGAAAGCACGAGAGGCCAATTACCCTGACTCAGGCAGGGCCAAGAATGGAGTGGTGTTGCACTGGAAGAAGCAATTTATCTTGCAGGATGATGGGATTTAATAAGTGAAAAGGAGTCAGAGCCATATTCCAGGGAGAGGGAAAAAACACTGCAAAACTCAGAGGACAGAGAGAGCAAGATAAAGTTCTCACAGGGTTAGGTCTGGCTACAGTGCAGGACAGGAACAGGATGGATGGACAGGGAGGGAAGCAGTCCCAACTGTCTTGAATACCTGACATTTTCCAATGACCCATGAAGCACAACTCACAGGCTTACACAGGAAAATGACATGAGGAGCTAAGTTCGCATTTCAGAAAAAACACCTGGGTTATACAGTGGAGAAGAGACTGGACAGGTCAAGAAAAGAGGCAGGAAAACCATCCAATCTCTAGGTGAGAGAAGACTGTCCTGCGGAAGTGTTGGGCAATGGAAAAAAAGTGGAAGAGTTCTCAAAATGCAGGAAACAGCTTAAAGTTCTGGGGATTGCTGAGAAATGGAGGGTCAAGAAGAAACGTAAGCCTTTACACTTTTTAAAAATGAGGCCCAATTCACGTTACTCTTTAGTGAAGGTTGAAGCTCACCATGAAGAATGTTCTGTTAATGTATATGACGCAAATGTCAATTTCAGGATGTGACCTAGGGTCTCAAAACGATTTATGAAAATCAACTCTTTAATTTTATAGTCAATTATATAGAAAAAAGTTCACTAAATTTCTAGGTAATTAGTCTAATCATAACAAAAATAGCTACTGTTAAGAAAAGTAGCAGTTTAGCATATTCAATTTACCATTAAAGAGGCAATTTCAAAATCTTAAAAAAAATAAAGAAGGAACATATCAAAAGTGGATAATGGTGAACACTTGACAGGAGTCTAAATATCTAGTTTCCTCATTGTTCACCTTCTTGCATCTGGGGAAACAAAAACTTGTATGTAATTTAAAGATATGTTTACCAAATTTTAATGTGAAATTATTCATGAGCTATCTTATCTTCTCTTTCTACACTGTCCATGATGCCTGGCATGTGTTTCATGTCGCATCTCAAATGCTGAGCAGCCACTCTAGGGGCGGAGAAATGCAGCTCCTCGCACAGGGCCAGGGCGACAGGACAGGCTCAGCCGGCGGTGGCCACACTCGGCAGAGGAGAGAGGGAGGGGAGAGCTTCCTGAGTCTGCCTTCCTGCGCAGCTGTGGCCATCAACGGTGAACGCCAGCTAAGGAAGAGCAAGCAAAAGCTACCGGCTCCTCACCGATGAAGTGCCACTGCTCAACCCAATACTAAAAACTAAAATATGAATTAAAAAACTAAAACTCCCAAATACTTTTAAGTATCAAGCTTCGATCCACTTGAAACAATCCATTTAAATTCCACCTGTTGGATTTTAATTTAAAGATTTCCCAGCAGAGTGAAGCTCAGCCGATCCCAGCACCCGGAAGGAAGCTCCCCTGCTGCCATCCCAAGCTCCTAGGGCACAGAAGCTGAGCTGCATGGGCGCCAGAAGCACCCCATCTCATGGAAATGAGAAGACACATAAACAAGCCTCAAAAACAGACTTCCGGATCACCTACAGCAACCCCAAAGGGAAACGAGATGGAACACTCTGATACTCAACCACCTGGACTCTCTCAACTGGCAACAAAAGAGGATCTGGGAAAAATGAAATTAGAAATAATTACTCAGATAACAGCAAAGATTTTGCTCATGGTGCAAGACATGATTAATAAATCTAGAGAGGACACAGATAAAAAAATAGAGGATCTAAGGAGCACGATGGAATCCCAACATAGGAAACAAATGGAATCCATAAAACAGATACAAACAGATTTCCAAGAGATTAAAATCTCCATCAAAAGTCTACACAGCAGAATGAACCAATGTGAGGATAGAATTTCACATATAGAAGAAAAGATTGCAATTAGTGACCAGGAAAAGAAAACTTGCTTTAAAATTGTAAGGGAACAGGAGAAATCAATCCAGCAGCTGCTAGATGATGCAAAGAAGAATAACATAAAACTGATTGGAGTCAATGTAGAAAGAGGAGAGAGCGCAGATGACATAAAAAAAACTCTTCACAGAAGTGATGGCAGAAAACTTCCCAAGGAGGGGAAAAGAACTTGACATACAGATAAGTGAGGCATATAGGACTCTAGCTAGCCTTAATAAAAAAATTCTACACATAGGCATATAATAGTTAGGATTCCAGAAACCCAACAGAAGAACAAAATTCTACAAGCAGTTAGAGAAAAGAAACAAATCACATACAAAGGAAAACCCATCAGAATCACAGCAGACTTCTCAGTGCAAACCCTCAAGGCAAGAAGAGCTTGGAGTGATGTATTTCAAGCCCTAAAGGAAAACACCCTCCGACCCAGACTGATGTACCCTGCAAAACTATCTTTCAAAATTGATGGAGAAATAAGATACTTTGATGATAAAGAGCACCTCAGGAACTTCATGAATACCAAACCGGCACTCCAAAAAATTTTAGACAATACCCTAGGAAAAGACAATGAGGATCACAACCCCAGGAAACCCAGCAGAATGAATCCATTGGGTGTGACAAATTAAATGCAAAGGGGGAGAATCCAACAAAAAGAAAAAGTCATGACGAAGCATTTAAAACTTTTAACTTCATCTCCCTAATGAGTGTATAATTCAATCTTATTATTGTACTGATTAGTATTTTTCTGATTCTAGAATTGCACACCATTCCTTGTGCTATCCTGGCTATTTATCATCTTCTTATGTCTACTTTTAAATTGGGTTGTCTATTAATGAGCTCTAAGAATTCTTTATATATTCTGGTCATAGGTTATATGCATTGTAAATATGGTCTGTTTAAGGATTACTTTTCATTTTAATGATGTCATTTAAAGTTCTAAATTTTGATAGAATCTCATTTATCAATTTTTTTCTTTTTACACCATGTTTTTTGCATCCTAGTTAGTTCTTGCCTACCCTGAATTCATAAATATTTTCCTTTATAATTTCTTCTTAATGCTTTATACTTTTAGGCTTTCTTATTTAGGTTCATGGATCCCTTCAAGTTATTTTCATGTATGGAAAAAAAGGGTTGAGATTAATTTTTTATATACGGATACCAGGTGTTCTAGTGCTATTTGTTGAGGACACTAGCTCTTCCTCAGCTCTTGAATCGAGTTTATATTCTATAAAATGCTAATGTTAAATAATCTTTCAAAACTCAGTGGACCATATATGTGTGGTTCTATTTCTAGATTCTCTGTTTCATTCAAATGATCTATATGCCTTTCCTTACACCAACACTGCCTTGATTACTGTAGCTTTAGAAGAAGTCTTAAAATTGGGTGCTAAACGTCTTCCAACACTGTTTTTGTTTTTGTTTTTGGCTTTTCTGGGTCCTTTGTACTCCTACATAACTTTTAAATTTCAATATCCAGTTCTTCATTTATAGCAAGTATACACAGACCTGAATTTTTACATATACCTTGTGTTTTCTAATCCTGCTAAATTCAAGTACAAGTTCTAGGGGCTCCTAGAGATTTCTTAGTATTTTCTCTGTAGATGATCATTTCATCTACATATAAAGATTTTGCTTCTGCCATGCCAATCCTATCCTAATTGTGTCATTTTAGTGCCAGATTATTTGGTGGGGACTAGGTTTCAAAGTTTAATGGACAGAAAAAGAGCAAGCATATCTGCCCTTGTTCCCCACCTTAAGAAGAAAGCATTGTATCTTCTCCATTCATGCAAGGCATTCTTGCTGGAAGTATGGAGTACATGTCTTTAATTTGTTGAGAAGTTTCTGTTCTATTTCTAGTCTCCTGATAGCTTTTACCATGAACAGCTGTAGAATTTGGTCCAACACTTTTTCTCCAACTAGTGACAGGATCATATGGCTTTTTCCTTTCCTCTGTGAAAATGATGACTTTTGGGGGTGGATCTTCCAATGCTGAACCAACACTGCCATCCCTATAATAAAACCACTTTCTACATACTGCCAGATCTGACTTCCAATAGTTTGTTTTGTTAAAAAAATTTCTATTTATGTTCATACTTTTTTCTTCTATTATCTTTATCCAATTTTAGTATTAGCACAATGTTGAGTTCCTAAAATGAGGGGAGAAGTGTTTATTCTTTTTTCTGTTTTAATTGTTTGATATAATTTATCAGTTAAAATGTTTATGAGCCTGCTGTTGTCATACAGGTAGGTTTTCAAGCTAGGAATATACTTTCTTTAATAGGTGCTATTCAAATTTTATATTTCCTCCAGAGTTAGTTTCATTAATTTGTCTTCTAAGTTACTTCTTATAAGTTGTCAAATTTATTTCAAAAAAGATTTGTGTAATATGCTTTCTACATCCTTTTAAATTCTGTAAAATCTGTGATAATGTCTCCTAGATCTTAATATTGCAATTTTAAAAATGTATAACTGATATTGTGTAACAGGAAGAAAAGGTCTAAAAGAGCAGGGGAATTGGGAGGGGCAGGGGAAGGGAAAAAAGGGAAAGGAAAAAATATGAGAAGAGGAAAAAAATGGAAACAAGGTCTTTGCAAATAGGGAAGGGTGGAGGGGGTGAAGGGAGGGCAAGGGAAGGGGAAAAAAAATAAGACCCAAGAGACTCATGTAATGGTACAAGATCCCAATGATGAATGTAACTGTACTGTATACCTAAAATGTACCAATAAAGTTAATGGGGGGGGGAAAAATAAGATTTCCCAGCAGCTACTTCATTGGAAGTGCAGCGCCTCTTCCTGACACCAGTAGTTTAGTAACTGTAAGGCAGGACACTGCAAATCAGTTTCCACCTTGATTTAGTGCTCTTTTAAGTTTATAAGAAAAATGTCCCTGTGTAAACAACAGACATTTTGATTAAACACTAAAGTTCTTATTTTGGCTGTTAAATCAATAATGCAGCTGGCCCGAAAGTCGTTTACATTCCCCCAGAGCTGGGCGCCTGTCCAGCCGGTCCTGCGCTGACATCATTTTCCAGCAAGGTCTGGCTGCTCTCGGCAGCCAGTTGAGAAATTCTCTTTAAAGACAGCTACATAATTTTCAAAGTGAGCGCATTTCAGCCAGAGGGTCTCCCAAATGCCTGGGTGGAAGATAGTACAGTCCATCCCAAAATGGGTCTCTCATCCAATGGGTAATTTACTAGCAAAAACCATCCAGGCAACTTTTACTGGACACTGACAAAGACCTTTGGTGATGTTATCTCTTTCACCTGAAATTGACTTTGGAAGGTTTCCTGTTTGGCTTTCTCTAACAGATTCATTAATATGTAACTCTATAGCAATGTATCGTGCGTGTGTGTGTGTGTGTGTGTGTGTGTGTGTGTGTGTGTGTGTCTGTGTGAATACCTCTGCCCACTGGTGCTTTGACCTAGTTGACAAACTCCAATTCATAAGTACTGATGCACTGCTTAAGTATATGCTACACATTCACAATGTTTTAAAGTAGAAAATAAGACCTTATTATATGACTAAAACACAAAAACAACAACCACTAGCATGCATGATCCTTAAAAAGAAACATTGAACAGATCAAAACAGACCTGGTGGAGTCACTAAGAGAATATTAATTTACAATTAGCATAACCAGTGTCAGCAGCTAGAAATGAAGAAAAAATACAAAGCAAAAGTGCAAAATTATATTCAAGATCATCTAACAAATATGATTCTCAGTTAATCAGAAAAAGGTCATTATGATTTCACTTTAGCAGCAAAATACTCTAGTTCCGCTGGCTGGACCAAAGTATTCCAGGACCCGAAATTACTCACCTGGAGAAATTCTCTGACATTAGACCCCAGGACGCGTAAGATGGTATCATAACCGGATTCTTGACAAAACACAAAAAACATCTTCCCGAACATTTGAAGGATTTCTCCAGCATTGAGGTCTGTTTCATAGGTTTGAGAGGAAATAAAAACCACAATTGTAGGTGGAATAGTGTTAATGAAAAGAATGAGCTTAAGTGCATACTAAAATGATCTAAAACGCCTACAGTCTTTGTGCAGAATGGACAGAGATATAAGACAAAAGAATTCTGGTCAGAACACTATAAAGAAGTCTGAGAAAACAATGCATTAACAAGTTAACAGTGTAAATTTCTACTTACTAGCAAAGCAACCATTCTCTCGGCTTATATAAAGAACTACTACTCAATTTTGGCATTTTATAGCACATATTTAACATTCTAAAAATGGAGATTTTTAAACCATCAAGAATGCACATGACAATATTTTGATGCAAAATAATTTTTCTTCATATATTTATGAACCTGACTGCATAAAATATGTACCTGAGTGTCTTGTTCTTAGTATCCAGATTCACACTTCCTAAAATTTAATTTTCCTCATACTTTTTCTTTACCAGCTTCAATTGTTATCTTATTTGACTATGGATGCAACAATTTATTCATCATTGTCTTACTGAAAATGTAGGTTTTTGTATTTATTGATAAGTGACTCTAACACAAAAACACTTACACATAAATCTTAGTGTGAAGGCATCTAGTATTTTTTTTCAGAAAAATTCCTTAAGAGTTTGAATACATTTTAAAAAGATTCTGATGTTGCCAAACTCTTCTTGGAAAGAAGTCATCTAACTTCATCATCAGAGTGAAAATCTATACATCTTTACTCATGATGACACTAGATATTTATTTCATGTTTGCTTCCATTTTGATTACTAATGAAGCTATTTTTCTTGTTTATCAATTTTTTCACTATTTCCTACTTTCTGCCAAGCAAAGCTAAAAGCTTCCTTCTGTCCATGCAAATTATACCTCCCGTGCAAATTAAGTTCTTTGGGAATAACAGAGAGACTATTTGAGAACAACTTCTCTCCATGATGCTCCCTTTTCTAACAGTGACATTCGTCTGGGAGACCTCTGTTCCCTCTTGCTTCTGCCAATGCCTATCGTAACCCCAAGACCTCGTAGAGGAAGAAAGGACCTGCCCGGCCTGCGCCTAATGTGATGGGACCATCTCCCCTCCGGGTCTGCGCTGCGCGCGGTTAGTGTGGTCACACGCCGCAGTCCCGGGACGACGCTGCTCTGGGCTGACCGCGGCACGGGGGAGGCGGGGGGCGGGGACACGGCCTGACTTACTGAGGACTTTGCTGGCAGCGGCAACCAGGTCGTAGGTTTTGGAATCATCATATATTATTCTGACGAGAAACTGTCCTTCTTCATCTAACTGAGCCTCTTTCCTGGAAAACAGAAGAGACAGCGGGGGGGAGAAAAGTCAAACTAAAGGAGTAGCTGCCACAGGTGTAATGATTACATAAAGAACGCTTTGGCTTCTTTGTTCCAGTACCGGGGGTCGAACTCAGCACCTTGTGCTTGCCAGGCAGGTGCGGTGCCGCTGAGCTACACCCCTGGCAGCACTTACATTGCTTTTACCCCCGAAGCAGGATTTCTTCGCAAATCTGTTTAGATCAACATCATGTACCTCAAAGGCAGTGATGAGCCAAAACGATGCTACATCCTTCTCCCTAAATCGACACGTTTAAATATATCTGAATACATCTGACACCGACATCGTACTCCACTGCCCAGTACAATAGCGAACATTACAGACAGTCGAGAAACAACCTCTTCTACACAGCTGGGTGTGATGGCACACCTGCAGTCCAGCTACTTGGGAGGCTGATGCAGGAAGATCACTCAAGCCCAGGAGTTCAAGGCCAGCCTGGAGTACATAACCGAGGCCGTACCTGCTAAAAAGCAGCAACCTTTTGGCTTAACAAACATTGGGCAAATATTTGTTGTGTCGCTTTATGTGCTAAGCATTGCGCTAGGGACACAATCTTCGGTAAAACAGACCAAGTTCCGACCTCTTAGCACACAAGTCCATCGCAGCCCCTAGGAGGGGTGGGGCGATGAGGTGGAAAACTACTGAATCACGTGTACAATGAAAATAAAGAGAAAATCGGCAGAGTGGTGGTAGCTGGCAGGCAAGCAACCGAGTGGGCCAGGGCAGGAGCCCAGGGCTGGCACCTCAGAGGCCAGGGCAGGGCAGAAGGAGCAGGCAGAGGCTGCAGGCATTGAGCTGCTGGGACACTGGAAGACTGCTGCATCTGGACAGAGGTTACGGGCTTGGGTCCCGGGAAGGGGGAGGGGACTGACCCAGGTGGAGAGACCCACCTGCCCCCGCAGTGAGGACGCCCGAGGTGTGCAGGACCCACGGGAACACGGCCGAATCTTCCCGAGGGAGGCGGGGTCCCACATGTGCTAAGGCCAGGGCCGGGCGGGAGACCAGGCCGCTTCGGAGTGAGCAGGTGAGGCATGGAGGGGAGTGGGGCTGGGCAGAGACTGCATTACACTCAGTGGGGGCTGCCAGGTGGACGGATGGAGCCCTCACACATCCTTCACTTGGTAAGCACAGTAGCTCAAAACGTACACAGTATCAGCAGGAGGAAAGCAGTCACCACTTGTAACAGTCACCGTGATTCTATAAATACATTTATTTTGGTAGGATTTGGATGACTTTTCTTAAACAGATGTCTCAAGGGGAAGGGAAGCCATTGTTTAAAAGCCCTGCCTGATGGATGCAGGAGCTGACGAGTTTCCAGGTAGCTTTTCCAATGTTACATTCACAAAAGCATGTCCAGCTGCAATGTCCACCTCGGACTCTCAACCCGCTCATCCCAGCCACTGTGTGCGGCCAGAGCACGGGGAGAGACCCTGGCCACTGCGAGGTGAGTGTGGGGCAGGCCACGGGTCCTCGCTGCGCTGCTCAAGGAAAGCACCCAAGGAGCGGCGTGCTGTCACCCTGAGCCTGCGGCGACGCCCAGGGCCAGCTAGGCTCTGCTGAGCGGTTTATGTTCCTCTCCTGCCGTCATGCACAGCAGGGCACATTTTAAAAAGCTGTGGGCTGCGTGTCTCTGGGTGGTACAGCGCCACCTTAGCATGTGCAAAGCCCCGTTTCCAGCCCCAGCACTGCGAAACAAAACGGACCACCACCAACAAAAATACCTGATTTGGGTAGCCATGGAGATGTGAGTTTCAGAACCTAAAATAAACTAGCTGAGTCAACTTGGGAAAACCACACATATCAACAAACACTAAAACCTCTCCTTTCTGAAATTAAAAAGCAATAATATAATAATAGTAAGGAAAAATATAACTCATTTTCACAATTATGAATAACTATGCAAAATTATGTTCTAAACAGTTAAAGCATTGTGTAATTGACATTCCCAATTGTATACCAAATGCTACTACATATTCTATGCATTCTAATTTCTAATTGTAAAAATACATAAAGTGCTTAAAGGAAAAACTAAAAATACTCCCCATCACAAAATATCCACTGCTAATATCATATTCAAGATGCACATGCTTGAATGTCCTGGTTTATGTAACATACTGCTGTAAGACTTCTCTCTTGATTTAGTATTTGATAGCTATCTTTCCATGGCATTCAATGTGTTTCTACAGCATGACTGCATGGAACTGCATTGTATGGACCTCTGGAGTCTGGGCAGAGAGAAATAGGTTTATTTTCTTCATAGTAAGAAGGGTGTTCTGATGAACATCTTTGCAGCTAACTGTATTATTCGGTAAAAATAGAATGAATTTCTAAGAATGGATTTGCTGGTTTAAAGGATATGGATATCCTAATTTTTGTTATTTATCCATTTAAATTTTACTGTGAGACAGCACTAGTCAACAAATTGGAATTTTGTCGCCTGTGACTTAAGATATATTAGTAAAATATAAATGCTAACAAAATGTAAATTGATTCATGTGTTCACCATGCTTTTTTCTTCCTTCCATCTTGAACAAATAAAAATCACAAAGACTTCTGTAGCAAACTTAGTTTTTATGAGAAGCACATCAGTCCGTGCTAAGCCTGAACAAGCGAGACAGCTGCACAGTACCCCATCTGCAGAGCTGCAGGAGGAGCCACTCCCCAAGGGTCCCCAACAGTGTGGCAACCCACTCTTTCCTCCTGCTCTCCATTTGTTGAATGCGCTCACGCTGCCTTATCTTGCTTAAACTCTTCTTCCTGAAATGATCCTCTTCAACTTGCTCCCTGGAGACTGAAAAACACAGTAAACAGTACAGAACAGAACTCTTCTTAAAACTTTCACACTGAATTCCACTGAAGTACTTAAAAATGTAAGTGTACCACCTCTCCACAGTGAATACAATCACTATGTACTGCAAACGCATACTAATAAAAAATTTTAATTACAAAATGTTTATGACTATTTTAGAAATCTTTAGAACTATGGAGTTAGTCTCTTTTTTTATTTTCTGTCTTTTGTCTTTCTTGCCTTTCTATTTCTACAGGAGAAAATTTACCACAAATATCTGAACGCCTATTATGTTCCATGGTCCTTTCTAGGCACTTTTAACATCTCAGTGAATGAAACAGACAAAGAAGAAATAAACATAGAACCAAATTTCATAGCATGTTGTGAAGGGACCAATGCTACAAGGCAGAGAACAGGATGGGAGCTGAGAGGGAGGCGGAAGGCCAGGCCCACTTTAACCACGGCGGGCGATCACAGCGGCTTCGTGGCGTGTAAACGTCTGGGCAGAGACAGGAGGAGGCAAGAGAGGCGTCTGGCACCATTCACCAACGCTGCCTAGGACCAAGTCCCTTCTCCCTGCGGCCATTCTTCATCTGCTTCTCTTCTGAAAGAAGAGCTAACTGGAGACCGAAGAAACCCTTTAGCGTCGGGCGAATCGATGCACCACTGAACTGAAGAGGAAAATACACAGTGCAAAATGAGTGAGAACCAAAGGCTTAAGTGCTTGGCAGTACGGCCACGGAAGCTGGGAGAACCGCTTGAGTGCATGAAGCGTTCTCCTTTGCCCCTCAACTCTGAACGCTACTTTTCTTCTAGCAGCTTTGCAATTTTGTATTTAACCAGGCTTCATGCTGTGGACTGTCTCGGCTGCCACAGAGCACAGGGATGTGGGAAGAACCGTCTGCCCACCCTTCAGACACACCTGCCGGCACTCGCTGCACACCTCGTGCTTCTTTCTCCCTGCAGCTTTGGAGCTATTTTTTCATCTGCTACCTGTAATCACTGAGCAAGCGCGCATTTACCAGCAAACGGAAGGAATTTAAGAAGTTAACATTTAGATTACATAAATAAGTTACGTAATTCAAGTAACAGAATCTAACAGGTCTTAATTCCCCACTGCTCACGTTAGGCCCTCACTTCTGTACCTTTTCCTCAAAAGCAAAGAACATAGCATATATAATGTACACATGGTATATGTAACACAACAGTTGAACATTTATTTTCTGGATGTGTAGTTTTTCTTTTAAGCTTGGGTTATCCAAATTCAACCATGTACACTAACCAAATTTTCTAGGCTCCCTCATTCTTTCAAAATTGTATTTTGAGTGGGTCAGGCGTGGTGGCACACACCTGTAGTCTCAGCCCTTGGGGGCTGAGGCAGGAGGACCATCATGACTTTGAGGACAGCTTGGGCTACACAGTGAGTTCAAGAACAGCCTGAACACGAGCGAGGCACTGTCTCAAACCAAACAAACAAACAAAAAGCCAGAAAATTGTATTCTGAATATCCACTTGGTTTAAATCATTGCATTACACAAAGAAATTATGTAACGTCCCCATTATTTAAATTACACTTAGTTTACATGTGAAGAAAACCACAGGTTTCTCTGAGAACTACAATTTGAAATTGGCTTAAAAATGAAAGATTTCGGACACACTTTTATCTTTTCAATGCTTTTTAGATTACAAAAAGCCCCATTCTATGCCATAAGTGATCTGGATTAAGTGTTCATTGGTGCAAGTATTCAAAGAGCCACAAACAGGGCTGTTGCCACCATAGGTCCTCATTTGTGTTACTCTATTCTCTTGCTTCTTGTTGCTATTATTTTTACATTCCCTGAATAACCCCTCATGAACGTACTCTTCTACTGTGACTTGCAGACCTTCCTGTTACTTTATACTCTATCTATGTACTCAATGACTCTGCTGGTTATTAAATATTCTAGTTAAGGCAGTACTCATGAAGAGGTCATGAGACAGAGATTATTTTCATTTTTAAAGTAGCTCCTGAAGAAAACCCCAGATGCACAAGAAATAATATGAAGAATAATATCACATTAAATTTAAAAATGTCTGCACAACAAAGGAAATCACCAGCGGAGTGAAAAGACAACATTCAGACTGGGGAAAAGACTGCCAGCTGCTCCTCAGACAAAGGACTACTATCTAGAATATATAAAGAACTCAACACTTAGACCCCTAAAATTTAAAGACCCAATTTAAAAACATGGACATATGAAGTAAACGGACACTTTTCAGATGAAGAAGCACAAACAGCCAATATAAACATGAGAAAATGTTCCGCATGACTGGCCATTCGAGAGATGCAGATGAAAACAACACTGAGATTCCACCTCACCCCACAAAGAATGGCTGCTATCAAGAAATCAACCAACAACAAATGCTGGCAGGGCTGTGGGGAAAGAGGAACCCTGCTCCATTGTTGGTGGGAGCAGACTGGTGCAACCACTGTGGAAGTCAGTATGGAGATTCCTCAAAGAACTAGGACTAGAGGTCCCATTTGACCCAGCTATTCCCCCTTTAGGTCTCTTCCTGCGAAAGTGAAAGACATAATACCACAAACCATCATAACCTATGCAGCAGTATACTCATATTTAGAGCAGCACAATTCATAATAGCTGAAGCTTGGAAACAGCTTGTATGTCCATCAGCAGATGAATGGGTAAATAAAATGTCATATTTATACACAATGGAGTACTACTCTTCCATAAGGAATAAATTTGAGTCTTTTGTAGGAAAACAGATGCTTAAGAAAGTAACTCAGACATGTAAGCCTAAATATCGCAATTTCTTAGATGACAAACTCTATATATAAATAAAGTATAAAATAAAAGACAGATAATAGGAAGAGAGAGACAGAAGTGAAACCTATTGTAACCCAGCATGGACAATGTATCTAAAAGGGCACCTTGATTTAGTATGACTGTCTCATGTATTTCATATGTTTGGGCCTGTTAGTCTGGTTGCTAGTCTATATATATGATAATTAAGTTTATAAGGACTTGTAAGATAAATAAATGACTCACGCTCATTTATAAAAGGGGCGATAGAGGGAAGGGAAAAAAAGAATTGAGGTGTGTCCATGCACTGACTCCCTACAGTGAATGTAATTAGCATGTACCGCAAACATGGACCAATTAGAATAAAGATGTAAAAATTAAAAAGGCTCAAACAAGGTTGGGCAAGGTGAAAAAAGCTGCCTCTTTTTTTTCTCCTTTTCTTTTTTTTTTGCTAACAAGAGTTTCATAGAGAACTCAGTGGGTTCCATCCGTAAGTCACAGTCCTTCCGCACACAGCATGCAAAGTCACAGCCCAAATGACCCCACTGGCGGCCTCACTGCGGGTGGGCAAAGCAGAGCATGGCATGGGTTGCTGTGCTGCTCACCAGCTGGGCGCCAGCTCTCCTGACTGGGACAGAGAGGTATCGTCAGAGCTGGAGCGGACAGGGGAGGGGACAGGACACAGCCAGCAGGGCAAGAAAGGAGGACAACAAAGTCATGGGAATTTTTATTCAGCATTTCAGTAATTAAAGTAAATGTAAACTTCACTGATTAGCACACAGAATTTACGAATTCAAAGAGCCAAAAGCAAAAAAGCTCTATCACCTCTAAACTAGTGATTAAATTTGCACCTTGAATCAAAAATGAGAAATAATATTGTATTTGTAGTCACAATAATTGCATAAAAATTGACTATAACTGAAACATTTTCCCAACAGCAATTCATTTCCTATACACTCCTAGAGACTGTTATTTGTTGAAACTTAAATCGATCTTTTATTCTACTAATTAGCTTTTGGGGGAGTGGTTTTTAAAACTAGTCACTGGTGCCTAACCCCAGTGCCTGGTAATGAGCATATGCTTTGATAAATGGGTGTATGTTTTAAAATGAGGGAATTAATTCATTAAGTATATTCCCCAAAACATTTGCAAACCCCCACTAAAACACAAAAAAATCAAACATTACTGAGGAAAATCTATAGCGTTTTTAATCAAAATTAAGAATATTTTACATTATTTCTTTAAAAAACCAGGTTTATGACTCGTCTGAAATAGCCAAGTGCTATTTGTCATAACTCCGTACCGAAGGCGAGTCCCCAGTTACTACACAGAAAACTGCATTTGTCTTGAGGCTGACCCGGCCCTGCAGTTTCCAGGAAGTCCACTCCAAGGACTGCTTGTGTTTAGGTGCAGAAGTTTCCCACGGTGGTCTGAAAGTGTGTGTGGAAATGGGAAAGCTTGAATACAGACATCTGAAAGGAGTCTCCCAATAAACAGGGTCTGATCTCAGGAAGACAAGCATCACGAAGCAGCTCAGCCAGGGCCGTCCCGGGTCGCCGTGAGAGGCGCTTGTGCGAGCGCTGGACACTCGGGAAAGCGGAGCAGAGGGCAGCACTGCAGGGTCGGGTCTTGTGGCACTGGCCGTCTCGCCCTCGCCATCGCTGTCGCAGCTAGGGAAGTGCATGGCAGAATAAGCCCCGGCCTGCCTGTGCCCTGTCTCTGCTCCTGTCATAGCCCCGCGGGGTTTAAGGGCTCAGAACCCCGGTCTTGTGTGTAAAGTGGCTGAGGAAAATGGGAGACCAACAGGAAGCCCTGAAGACTGAGCCTGCAGAGGCGTAGGGGTGCCCTGTATAAATGACACTGCGCTCAAATTAGACCCGGGAGCATTCCCAGCTGGCTTTCTAGTTGAACTTCGGTACTATGGTATTTAACGGAACGACACGGACTTTGAACAGCACTGCATGTATCTCCTTCTGATACATACTGAGGGGCTCTATCATGGCCTGAATCCAATCCAGTAACTGTCTCTTCATGTATGAAGTTCACATTCTTAATCCTTCCAGTACATTCCCATGAAACAACATAAAAGAAAGCCTACCCTTCCAAAAGAAAGTGTTACTGTTCGTTAACATATCCTCTGCCTGGACTGATACATTCTGTATAATAATGTGCCCACAGTTATTAAAATGTAAGGTGTACTTTGATACTGCCTGCCTTGACTGTTCTCACTCACAGAATGGGAGTGGCCACAGGAGGCGACGGACATGTTAATCAGCTTTGTTACTCTCATTACATGTCTGCATGCATCAAAACACCAGTTTGGACGTGTCCCACATGCACAATTTTTATTTGCCAATTATACCTCAGTAAAGATAGGGGGGAAAGAGCTTATGTTATTAAATAGGGTTGAAAAGTCATTCTGGAACCATAAATTCTGGTTGCAGAAAAAAATATATGTGATGAATATGTACAGGTTCCACTGTGTAGAAATACAGACTGTAGAAGACAATTCACTTACACACACGTATTCATATATATAACGTTTATAGAGACAACCTGGTAAGGTGCTGAGTGTAATGAAATGGGGGAGAGGGAGGGGGAGGGAGGGAGAGAGAGAGAGGGAGGGAGGGAGGGGAGGAAGGGAGGGAGAGAAAGAGGGAGAGCACTCTGTCAGGCCTCTTCCTAGAGCCCCAGGAAGACGGAGGGGAGCTGGCCTGGTGAGGCAGGAAGACAGTGATGGCCCAGTGCGAACTCCTGCCTGTACTCTGGAGAGAAAGCGTCTCTCTAGATAAGACGAAGGTTCCCTTGGGCGTTAACACTGGTCAGGACACCTCCAGGCCAAGAGCTGTGCATGGTCCATGTCCACAGGAGCAGGGAGCCCACTGAGGGCCGGTGAGCTGGGACCCTGACACTCAGGACAGCTGAGGAACTGAAACCTGAGAGGCTGGGTGCCCCGGGGAAAGCAGCCATGGACTAAAACTCTCCAGGACTCTCCAGTAGAAGGCCAGCCACAGAAAATTTCAACACAGCAACTCACTACTCCTCCAGGATTCTACAGTGAATGGCAAGTAGATGGAGATCTGCAACCGAACCGAGGTCTTAGTGCCAAGAAGGAACAATAGCATCTTCCAAATTCTACCTTTTCCTCTGACCACAAACCTCTTTGACCGCAGTGCCTCCCAAGGGAGTCTGGAGAGAAGACGGAGCTCCCTTCTGCTGGATCTGAAGAATAATGACATTACTTTCCACACTGCTTCCTCTTTGATGGGCAAGGAGGCAAAACGGCGAGTACAGACGCTGGAAGAGCTCGGTTTCCTACGCCGTGACCCTCTCAGTCCTGCCGGGTACGTTTCGTATTGCTCGTTTCCACGAGTGTTTCGTGCTGGTGTCTGCCCAGCATCAAGCCCTCACTGCACTTTCTCACACAGGAAGGAGAAACACTGCCAGGCCCCTCGCTCTGGAGAAAGGGACTTCAGCAGGACACTCTCCTCAAGGACAGCAGCAGTGTCCAGGGAGGGTCTGGGGCTCAGACTTTGACTTCTCTCTGGGCGCTCACCGGCCGTGTGAAGACTTCTCTGACACATCAATTCAACAATATGCTTCTCTATTTTTCTAATTCTCAAAATCGCAGAATGCAAGGAAATAAAGAACCTTAATTCCTACCTTGATTTGGAGGGTGTGCTTCAGATCATAAAAAGCAAACCAATAAACACAACAGAAACACCTGATGCGAAGCCAGGATCCGCCTTCTCACCCGGGGCCAGGTCCTTCCGAAACTCGGGCTCACTAGCAGGCAGCTGAGGGCTTCATATGTGGACATCCAGGTCCCCCAAATTATTTCAAATCTTAGTGAGTTTATCAGCGAACAAAATGTTCCTCCCTCTGCCTTTCAAGCTAATGAGAGGATCATTCTGTGGAAAAAGTCCTGACCCTAACCGTTACCATATTAATTTGTTTATTAATTCTGGGTAGTTTCTGGGCATGAAAATCAAAATAGTTTCCATTTTTAACACACACTACACTAGATTCTATTTCATTATTTACCTTGTGATACACTGGGGGCTGCATGCAGGGCCTCACCTGTGCCAGGCAAGTGCTCCACCGAGCTCCACCCACCCACGCGGATTCTGCGAGTACTAAGCAGGGCACCAGGAGGCCAGAGCCGAGGCTCCGGCTCTTCAGCTCCCTACATGGGATTCTGCAGGTAACATCTTATAAAGTAAAAACTGAGCTAAAAAGTCCTCTTGTAGTTCAAACGCCTAACACTCAACTGAGATTACGACAAGGAAAGGACTGCCAAACTCTCAGGCAGTTTTATATTATGAAGTGCTGTTGACACAGGCAGGCTTATTTCTGAGAACAGTATGGGAATGTACATGAACTTCCACCTTCAAAAATAAACAAGGAAAACATGCACTATCTGCTTAACTTGTTTTAATAAAGTGAATATTAAGAGCATGCATGGAATTTTTAACAATAAATACAAATTGAGGGCAAGAAGTGGTATGAAAGCATAATGTAGGACTGATGCCATGCACAGAACCTCAGCACAGTGGCAATAATGCTTCTCCCACAGTCGGCAGGACAAGTAGCAGACAAGTCAGACACAGCACAGCTGGACAGGGGATGGTCAGAGCAGCACAGGGACAGCAACAGGACCCAGAAGGGAAGGAGTGGATGGGCCTAGAGGCGCTTCAAGGGGACATGGCAGTGAGTGGGTGGTGGTTCGTTTTGGGATAACAAAAATGATTTAAATTTGACTGTGGTCATGGTGGTGTAACGTAGGCAATGTGCTAAAATCTACTGAATCTTAAACACTTTAAGTTTGTAAATTGTAAACAGGCAAATTTTAGTCCAATAAAGCCATTATTAAAAAAATGAAGTACTGGCACTAGTTGCACAGAATGTATAAAGGAGAATGAATAACGGCAAACAACAATGAAGTTATTACTAATTCTAGAGGGACAGAGTGACAAAGACATTTAGACTGATATGCTATGTGGATCGCAAAGGACTACTTTCTTTTTTAGTACTGGGAATGGAACCCTGGGCCTCGGGCAAGCCAGGCCAGCATGTTACCTCAGAGCTACACCCCCAGCCTCAGGCTGCTGTTATTCAAGGGCAGCTGCGTGTCTTTCCAAGAAAAGATATGGGAAAGAGAAAAGCTGAAAACCTCTGATTCTAAAGTAAAATGAAAAATCCCAGCTATGCTGAGCAGCTATTTAAGGACGGCATTAAACATTTTGTCAACATTGTTCCATGTAGTGTAACAAACCCATAAAGTAGGTACTATCAGTTTTCCTTAAGCGGGTGAGATTTGGAAAGTTAGGCAACCTAAAAGACACATAACCAGTATATAGTAGTGTTTGTATATTTTAACCACAATGTTTAATTCATGATTATCAAATTCAACTTGACATATTAATTTCAAAACTGGAAGATCAATATATGCTTTCTAACAGTCAGAATGTTTCCATATTCGAGTTACAGACAAGAAAGTTAAAAAAATGAGTAAGACAAAAACTGTTCTGATATCTCTAGACATTCTAAAGCCAATGATTACATCATTTGCTTTTGTAAGGCTGGTGCTCCAACACTACACTGTGCCCATTAAAGATAAGCTCAACAGCAAATGAAAAGAATAAACTCGTGAATGAAAAAGTACGGGCTGCTGTAGGTAAACCTACAGATAAACCTGTAGTAAGCAAATGTGTATTTTTTACAAAAGGGAAAATGATTATCAGCCTTCTGCAGCACCACAAACTGCAGTATTTATCAACACAATAATCACATCACTATCAAATTTATGTCTCACGTGCCAAATTTTTGATCCATTTACCTCCAATCGTCTAGTAAAAGAGAAGGCAGCTAATCAACACTCTGCAGCACTTTAGACTCGAAAAGACCTTCCGGGGTCTATTCAATTGTTGGCAAATGATTAGTTTTCAGTTTTGGTTGTTCAATTCAAGTTTTTTGTGTTTTGTTTTGTTTGTTTGTTTTGCATTGGTGAGGATTAAGCTCAGGACCTTTCACATGCTGAGACTAAATCTCAGTCCTTGTTTTTACTACTTTTTGATCCTATTAGTTTTTTTAAGTTTTTGAGTCCATTTTTAGACTTGGAAACATATTCCAGGGAAGTTAAAAAAGACTAAAATTAAAATCAGTAATTTGATCCAATGATTAGTTTAGCTGGGGCTGGTGCAAAGACAGCAGACATGATTAACCAAGCACTTGGATGATTTTTTTAAATTTACATAAGTCCTAACTTTCCTTTTTTAAAAATTGATGGTTGATTTTTCTTATCATGTAGAAACTATGGCTTTTTAAAAGGACCATCTAAATATTAAAAGGAAATCTGCAAAATAAGATGTAAATAGATTTAAAAGTTTCTTTCACTTTTTCACATCTCTTATTGTACAGATCAGAGGTGGGCAACCAGCCAGTGGGACGAGCCTAGCCTGCCGTTCTGCATGTTTGTTCCTTCTGGTCATATTAGGCAGTTGCATTTCAGTGGCTGCACGGACCGTGTATAAGGCCTCGATTCTGACTTAGTCCCCAGCACCTACAAACGCTTGCTGTCTGGCCTGCTAAGAGCAAGTTCACTAGCTCTGCCTGCAGACAGTTTTGGCTTTTCTTAAAAAGAGGATTTTAAAGCAGTTGTGAATGGTTATATGTTGGTAAGAGTATAAGTAGATACCGAGTTTACAACGAAGCATTTTTGGCTCTTAACCATTAAGAATTTTCTGTCTGGAATCTGTTACTTTAGATTTTATTTGTCATTAAATGTTTGGCACCCTGTCTCATGCAGGAATGATGGCCATTTCCTACTAAACCAGAAAAGTATTATAAAAAAATTTTACAAACATCCATTTCGATGATTTTTCAGATGAAAATAAAAAGAAGATAAAGGTGCCTCGTACTTATTGAGACAAGAAAAATATTTTCTCGTGTATTCAGTTTCTCATAAGAGTTCAAATCGAAAGTATCTGGAAGCAATGCTACTTTGAGCTACCCTGGAGTGGAAGGCAGCACGGCCAGGAGGAATCAGAGCCACTCAGCAGCATTTTCCGATTGAACCCTGCGCCTCTCCTTCACGACGCCCCACCATGCGTCTGCGCTGTGGGGAGCACAGGGTCACCTGGGAAAGTTTATCACCCCTCCAGGGTTGGGCTCGGAACCCCGTTAATGCAGCAACCTGAACCTCGTTCCCCATCTCCGATGCTAACCTGCACCTAAGCCAGTTGGAATCCCCCAAAGTAATGCTGCACTCAAAAAAGAAAAAAAACCTAGCACCTGCATTAGTGCCAACACTAGTTTAACCAACAGTATTTTCCTTGCAAGAGCATAATCCTTGCTGTAAATTTACTTTTAAAATACTCATATGACTTATTTTTATAAAAATTTTTTTTTCATGATGGGAGTTGTTATCACTCGAACAGCTTACAGCTTAAGAACCGTGTTCAAAGATAACGATTAGTTGGAATTTCAAGGTACTGGGGCTTTGATTAAAAATTAGTAAGTAACTGTTTAAGTAGAATGTGAAAATATTCTTTGGATGACCTGGCAGTTATGAATGAAACTTGTGCATTTTTAGCTTTTGGTCTCCTCTAGGAACATATGGCCAATATAAACTAATGTCTTGATGAATTATTTTTTAAAATTTTGTCTGACATATATGTGAAGCATATTTTTCATCTCTGTATTTACTGATTATCTAAACTGGTAATGGGTAGGACATATATTCTAAACCTGGTTAAACTACATAATGACTTTTAGTGGCCACTTCTACTGTGCGCTTTAAATTCTAAACATTGCAGTTGTCATTGCTATCCACCAGGGGACTTGGGAATTTCTATTTTTAAAGAAAAGAAAACATCCAATGAGGATGGAGCCCTCTACGTATGTTGGTTCCATAAATTCACAAAGGAAGAGGCTTAAAAATAATCCTGGACTTCAATGACACTGTTTAGAACCACATTCTTGGGGCGTGCCTTTTCCATTCCTGCCTACCAAGCTAAAAATCAAGAGGTTACTAAGCCTGAAAAGACCCAAATCTCACGGTAATCGCCAAGGCCCACGCTCTCTCGGATAAACGTCCCACTGCCAGGCACCGAGAGCTCCGCGTGACGTACGGCGGAGACCGTGGGTAGCAGAGACGCGGCGCCCGCCGGAAGAGGATGCCCCCGGTTTCCATGGGAACAGCGCGGCGGTGACCGGGCCCCGGGCCCCGGCCCCCCTTGCCAACAGCGGCCGCGCTCGGGGAGCCGCAGGCGCCCTCGGAGCCGCCCGGCCCGCCCCTGCCCAGTCCCCCCGGGCCCAACCCGCGGCCACTTACTTGATGTCCTCCCACGCCTCGGGGCCATAGTTGCGGATCACCAGCAGCTCCAGCGCGTGGTTCACGAAGCCGTACTGCGGGGAGCGAGCGTCAGCCGCTGTCCAGCCCCGCCCCGCGCCCCCCGCCCCCGGCCCGGCCCCGCCGCACTCACCATGCCGCCGGCCCGCAGCGTCCCGCGGCTCAGCAACCACGCAGCCTGCAGCGGCGACGCCCGCTCGGCCCGCTCCCGGCGCGGCCCGCCCTGATGGGCACCTCGCCCGGCCAATGGCCGCGCGAGCCGCAGGGGGCGGGCGCGGCGGTCCCGCTCGGAGCCAATCAGAGGCAGAGGAGAGGATCGGGGGTTGGCCCGCCCGCCCGCCCGCCCGGGGCCTGGGGACCAGGCGGTCGTTCGAGGCCGCGAGGGTGGGACGGGCCCGGGGATCCTCGGCCAGTCCTGCAGGGGCAGCTGCCCGCGCTGCACGCGCGCCGAGAGGTCCGCTCCGGAGCAGCGACCCCTGGAGCGGTGCGTGGGTGTGCGAGTGCGTGACTGCGCGTTGAGTGTGCGCGCGCGAGTGTGAGTGCAAGTGCGTTGCTGCGCGTGAGTGGTCCCGCGTGAGCACTTGCGACCCGGGGTCCCCACCGCGGCCAGCGCCTCTCACCCACCGCACCGTGCCCGCCGGGCCTGGCCGCGCCCGTCCGCGGAGCTGAAGCCAAGACCCAGCCAGCTCCATCTCGGCCCCTGCGCGGCCGGGGCACCGCGACCGCCAGCACCCGCCCCGGGCGCGTCCGCCGGGCCTGCACCTCCGGAGCCGCGCCGCAGTGTGCAGCCCGGACACCCGGACGCGGCTGCTGCTTCTCAGCCGGGACCGCGGGCGGGGCGGCCGGGCAGAAGCTCGGGCTGCAGGAAGGTGCCCAGGGAGAAAGGAGCGGGCGGCTGGTCCAAGCTCCCCACAAACACAGGGATAAGGAATGTCCGCTGTTGGGTGAACAAAAGTGGCCTGAGCAGAAACACCCCCGTTTCCGAAGGGTCACGGAGCGAGTCTCCAGTTGCACTGGAAGAGCGCACATCCTACTGATCGGCGTTGGGGTCAGCCGGCGGGACCCGCGTGTCCCGGCCTCTGCATCCTGATTCTGCGGAGATGTGGTCATTTCTAACGCGTGAAAAAGACCTGCGCTCCCTCATACAGCAGTGCCGCTGTGCTGCCTCGGCCTCCAATATGCGCTGGCGTCCTCCACCCGGTGCTGGCGCTACGGAGACGGCGGATGGACAGTGGGGAAAGCTCCTGGGCCACCTGAGCTCCTGCTGGTTTCTCTCCCCCTTTCTCGCTCTTGCGCTCTGCGTCTTCCTCTCCAGCTCAGACTCCTGCCCTCCCCCTGCCTTTCCCCAGGACTCCTAAGTTACTGTTACTCCCCTTTTCCCCAACACATGTTTACCGTGCCAAATAGTTTACACTGCTGTGTTTTCTGTCTTGTATTAACTGAATTTAAATCCGTTTCTGCTCAACAAATCATTGCTGACTTTCATTTGGCCTGCACGGTACCACAAACAAAAACTGGGGCCTGCAGGGACAGTAGGGCTCCTGCTAGCCATGCTTCTACACGTGCCCTGCCCGTTGCCAACACTGCTGACCAAGAGCATAGAACTAAGATCATAAGGATTCGTATCGTAGATCATGCTGCGTTCTTGTGAGACAAGCTTTCTTTTCTGTGTGTCCTAAACTGAGAATAGATTAGAGAAAAAGGAGGCTATGGATCAGGCAGTCCTAAAGTCAACACTATTAGAAGATCACTCTAATGAATGAAGAACAAATAAAAACAAGGCAATATGCAGGTTTCAGAAATGTCAGCTCAAAAAGACTCACATTTTCAACAAATACTAAATCAGTTGGGTAAATTAAGTATCAAGAGTGTTATGACCATTGTTTCTAAGGATTTTCCAGTCAGTATGATAATAATAAATCCTAGATTAGGGACACAAAAGAGTATATTGTGAGGTATTCCCACTCCTGTGCTTGCATTTTTCAAAACTCTGGTTAAAGTTATGCTTCCTTTTTTCTTGTAATGGAATCCGGACTTCAATTATGGATCATTGTGTGGAGCAAATTGTTCTTTCATTTCAACAATTCTTTATACAATGATTTGATTTCAATTTCTATTTCTTTAATCTGTACAGTTCAGAGCCCAATCTCATTTCTGCATGAAGCCTCTGGTTCTACTATTGCATAGATGCACAACAATCATACCTTCTGTCATAAATTTTGTTGTTCTTCTGCATCAAATTCTTTAAATGCTTACCTTGCCACGAGAGTTATAACAAAATATAGTCTTATATATGTATATATTATATATATACCTTTACTTATAGAGTTGATACATTTATATGTAAATGAAAATTAAAAGTGAATGAGGATGATGCTTCCTATTGATGTTACAATGATTTAAAGCATTAAGTTAAAGCAACTAATCATCTATATATTCAAAGTATATGGAATTAAATAAAACTTTAATTTCTAAGAAAGATTTATGAAGACTAGATGGAGCTGTAATGTTATTCTTGTAGACTCAAATTGTTTAATATAAAAACAGAGTGTGCTTAGTTGAGACTTTTACATGGCTGGAAGAAACTACTTTGGGCACTCAGCTGAACATTCTATATCAAAAACTCTGTGTGTGTGTGTGTGTGTGTGTGTGTGTGTGTGTGTGTGTCTATTATTTCTGTGGGGTGCTAAAGATGAAACCCAGGAACTCATGCACGTTAGAGCATTGCTCTACCACTGAGCTGCAACCCCACTCTAGAAAATCTCTTAAATGTACCAAACCATTTGAGAAATCATGAAAAACTAAAGTGATAATTAATTTCTGTTCTCAAAAATCCTGGAGGATTTTAAGATTTTCATCAAATTAAGCAAAATACATTTTATAGTCTCCTGCTTGTACTCAGATGCTAACATTTGAACTATGTGTGTCTAGTTCAGAAGCAGCCCATAACCCTAAGAGCCCTGGGTCTGATTAAAATATTGCTCTTTTGCAATCTATGCTCAATCACATACTGAGCAGTTATAGATACGCAAGAAAATAGGAAAAAATGGGAGTTGCTGATTTGGCTAGTTCTTCTTTTACCTTTCCTTGGGTGAAAGAACAAAGCTATGGGAATAGTAGAGTGCAGTGGTTGATTGTATAGATTCTATAGGCTGTTTGGTTTTTGCCATTTTATAGTGATGTGATGTTGGCAAAGTTAATTTCTTTGAACAGCAGTTTTCTCAGTTGAAAAACAGAGAAATCTTGCCTATGAAAATGAGAGCTAGGCATATTCCAATATTCTACTGACTACGTGGGTAAGAGTATGCAAATATATATTTCTCTCTAATGAGAATCTACTTGTGTAAGATTTTAATTTTTCGCTATTCCTCATCAACATAGGCCCATCAAGCTAGATTCCTGGACTGAGAAAGTAGCTCAGTGATAGAAAATTTAAAATGCTACCTACTCTCATGTTGATTGTGGGTAACAAATATTTTAATACAAATATGATGCTTAAAACAGTGAGTGGTCACACATTAAATGCTCAGAAATTGTGGTCTAGTACTGTTTTTGTGGTTATTGCCATTGTGATATTTTCGGAATCAACCAGTAATGTGAGTGAATTCCTTTTGTCCACGTCATAAGAGTGCAGTATGTTCACTGGCAGCAGATGCATAATGAAAAGAGTTGAAATAGGAGAATAGGGGCTTGACTCTGTCCCCTAGTCGCTTGGCTGGCAGTCAACTCCACTGGACCTGGGATGTCCTGTCTGTGTGGCAGTGGAGCCTTCCTTGCTCCCATTCCTCACACGAGGTGCTGTGAGCATCAGATGGCACAGCTTCCTGAAAGCCTCTCTTCTGCCACAGAGTCTAGAAAATCAGCAACAGAACGTGCCAAGGGCTCTAACGTTTGGCCAAGGGGACAAAGAGTCCAAACCGTCTGCTAAACACATCTGTGAATTCCCTGTGTTATGACTCGTATCTAGATGTCCATCGAGAGCATGCTGCACTCAGAGTTGGGGCTTTTGGAAGGTGATTGAATTATGGAGGCTGACAGCTGCCTTACTGTTAGGAGGTGGGGCCTGGTCGAAAGGCTGCCCCTGGGGCATGAGCTGCAAGGGTAAATCTCTCTCCAGCTCCTCCCTGCCCTGCTTCCAGCCTGCCAGGACCTGCGGAGCTTTCCCTCCACCGGGCCCTCTGCCATGCCATCCTGCCTTGGAGCCAGTGTGTTTTGCACTGAAAACATGAGCCAAAATAAATCCCTCCTCCTTTAAATTTTATGTCTTAGATATTGTGTCTCAGGGACAAGAAACGGACAGGCACCTTGTACTTTATAATCTGCAAGGCTATTTAGGGCTAAGTTTTTTTGGGAGTGAGTATATTTCAACTGATTCTAATAGCGTTAGAATCATTACCCTGGAACAAATACTGTCTCATACTTGAATCTTTCTGTATACATTATCTTTCTGGTTTTCTGTTAGGTAGATCCCATTCTGTGTGTTCTCCGGGTAAGTGTCTAATGCCTGATGGAGTGACAGGTTGGCATAGTAAGGGTCAGTGATTGATGCAGTGACCCACTGCAAAAGACTGACTCAAATCCCAGTGCTCTTTCCTTGTACATTTCTTTTCTTTTGAGTCTGGAACTGGATGTTTGCTTGTTACACCACCTAATAGGGTGGAAAGAAATCAGTAACTTGATAGCTGTGTAAATTGCAGGAATCCACACCATTGCGTTAAGCTTTCCTTCTCTGCAAACAAAGATATAAATAGTAACTGGTATACCTTGTGTGGTGTTTTCGGTAAACATCAAATGCCTTTAACATATGTGAAACCGTTTTATCGACAGTACAATTCAATACACATCTGGCTTGCTATGTTTGCTGTATGACTGTCTGAATTACATACATTTTAAGCACTCCTCAAATGAGAAAACACCACGAAGCAGAATGGTATTCATAGGACCACTGATCTTGAGCTCTGCTGTGGACAAATTACTGAACCTCTCTAAACACGCTTTTCCTCTTGTGAAAGTAAAGCAATTATGGAAATTAAATGTGGTGACATTTGTAAAGGACATAATTACAAAGCTTGACACATGGTAAATACTCATCAGATGTGACCCCTATAATCCATTTAAGCAATGTGGTCATAAAAGTATAAAAAGTGCCTTTTCACATGTACAGTGAGTTAAAACAAAGTGCTTGAATCCCATAGTAATATTATAAGAATATAAACCATGACTCTTAATGCCTCCTTTTATTATCCCACAGACAGAAGCCAAAGTCAATAGAATAAAGCAGCCCAGATGTGTTTCATTCTGTGATTCCAAGTGAATGAGAACTGGCCCATCCTAGGGTGTGTTTTTCTGTTGTATCCTCCAAAATAGTGTAATTCAGTTGAATGAACTATTCTTATGTCTTTCTTCTTTGTGCTATGTTACTTTCATTTTTATACTGGCCAAGCAATTAATAAAAATTTCACTAATAATTGACCGTAATTTCCAAACCTGAAGCTCAAATTTACTTTTGATCTGCTAGAAATAGTGGTGGTTTCTCCAGGCTGATTCTAGGCGAAGCTGATTTCAGTCAAGCTAAGGCTTTTCTCAAATGAAAAAAGAAATTGCATGGTAGATTAAACTGAGTTAAGGAATCCTGACTTTGCTTCGCATCTTTTTATTCTTCCTATCTATGCAGCATTAGGTTTGCTGTGGCACACAGAATAATTCCCCAACAAAGTATCCACATCCTAATCCCCAAAGCCATGAACGAGGCACCTTCAATGCTAAAGGGACTTTACAAATGTGAAGAAGTCAAGGATATTTATACGGGGAGATTGTCCTAAATTATCAGAACAAGCTTAGTTTTATCGCAAGGGCCTTACAAGAGGGAATCAGGAGTGTGGAAGTTAGGGAAGCAGAGGTTAGAATAATGGGAAGAGAGCCGATGAGCCAAGAAATACCGATGGCCTCAGGATGCTAGAAAAGGTAAGGAAGTAGAGTATCTCCTAAACTTTCCACAAGGACAGAAGGACTGCTCACACCTTGATTTTAGGATTGTCTGACCTCCAGTACTGTAGGGAAAAAATGGCCTCTAACTGTGGTAAGCGTCTCCATTTATGGTAGTTTGTTATAGCAGTAAAAGGATTCTAACAGTGTGCCAGTCATCTTTTCTGAGCCAAATTCTGAGGTCCCCTATGAACTGAATGTTCATATTCTTCTAAAGAGCATGTGTTGAAGCCCTAACCTCTGGTGTGATAGCATTTGGGGTTACTGGGCAGTAGTTTAATTTCGTTGGAGACACGAAGGTAGGACTCCAAGATGGGATCAGTGTCCTTATAGGAAAGAGAGATGAGGGCTTCCTATCCGCCATGTGGGGACACGTCGAGATGGCAGCAACCTGCAAGTCAGGAAGAGAATTGTCATCAAGATCTGAATCTGTCAGCACATGACCCTTACCATTGTGAGAAATAAATGCCCGTTTTGTAGGACATAAGTGTTTTGTATTTTGTGGTAGGACCGCAATCCAAGCTGAATAAGACAGATCCATAAGTTACATTTCTGTTCATCTTTCAGAGACATCAATAATAGGAGAAAGCCTCCCTCGAACTCCCGCACACACCCTCTTGCTGTATACACCCATCTCTTTTATTCTCCCATCGGCCATGTTGAATTTCCCTAAGAAAATTACCATACTCATGTAGCTCATGTAAAAGAGAGGACTCCCCTGTCACTATCGGTCATAGCCTTTTTTGAAAGTAGGTATGTCTTCCCAGGATTTTCAGGGAATTTGTTGGTCTCTACATCACAGTTCTGAGTTGCAAGTAACAGAAACCAGCTGTGTCTGACTTACTAAAATAAGAACCAAAAACATATAAACTTCAGGTAATTCACAAAACCATGAGGAAGACTGAAAAGATGGTGAGAGAAGCTTACACTAGGTGCAGATTCTACTCATTCCTTGGAAATGATGGAAAAGATAAAGGGTTTGGGTCAGTTGTGACACAAGAATGAAGATTTGAGGGCTTTTTCAAGAAGATAGCAGTATTTAACAGTTGTTTAATTGGAAAGTTACAAAGTGTCTTTGTTCTTTGGGTTGGTAGGTTTATTACAGAGGGAAAAAAAAGTTTTTTCCTACCCGCCTCCTCACCTAGAAAACCATCTTCAACCATCATTACATTTCTTGGTCTGTTTCCCAAAATTAATTATTTTCACTATATTTGACCATTGAGAATGAGGAGAGGGAAGTAGCTCGTCTGGTGAGTTAAGAAATAGGATTGAGATAAAAGTGATGAAGGAGCTAGCTAGAAGGCTGGGAACGAGAAGGGGAATGCCATATGTAACTACTCATTCCTGGGGATGGGAAAACGATTCGGAGATGACTCACATTTCAGTGACATGCCTGTGAATGAAAATCAAACTGTTCTTTTCCTTGCATTGCACTAAAGGTTATCAATTATACAACTGAATATAAAGCAGTAAGATCACGATAATTCATTGATTGGGTTTTTTAGGTCACACCTCCACCATTCCACTTCAGTTTATGGCTCAGCTACTCTTCGTGGGCACAGGATCTTGTTGAGAACTCTTTACTTTTGTTTCCAGAAAGAGCCCTCTGGTGAATAGTCTGGCATTTTAGGGTTTATATCTTCTGCTCTAGCCTCATATCAAACCCTAGTTATCATTGCTTTCACCTAAAAAGCCTAGTAGAGATTAGAATAAATAAGATTGAAAGAATCCTCGGAAGCTTGATGCTCCCCTACCTCCCTAAACATGCCTGTGGTCCAGGAAGCAGATGGCCCTGGATTGGCATGCTTTTCAGCTGTCCATATAGAGAAATGTCAGCAGTCAACCAAGTTTGCCATCCAGTAGCACTGGTACATCTACTTTAACCCTTTGAGAGTGACTGAGGTAGGTTCCTGGGATTGAAATCGCTTAAACACAGAGAATTTGTTTAAAATGCAGACTCCTGTGACATCATTGTGCTATTTTAATTGCTCCACTGGATGAGGTGATTTTTGGAAATCTGTAACTTTGACGGTTATCCATCTTTTTCCAGTGATTTTCCAGCAGATGGCCCACATACAGAGGCTTACTGTCTGGTTTTCAGGTACTTCTGTCTCTTTTCTCTTTATCTCAAGCCTGAAAAGTGAACATTACCCACTACACAAGGAACTTCCTGTGAAAACATACAAGAAATTCCTAAGTGAGTTGCATCAGCGATGAGAGGATTCTGTACAGACCTTTTCCAGCTCTGGCGGTAATGAGCTTCTCTTAGCAACTACTTGGCTGTTCTGCTTTTCATGCAAACCTCCTCCTGGAAAGAAGTCTTGCTCAGTGTACACTTGGAAGAAAGAGAGGCAACAAGACTACAGGCAATGTTTCTCCAGAACCAGGTTAGATTCTTCCTCAAACAGATGGGAGGGAGGAGCAAGGGAGGCCTGCAGTACCTTCTCAGCCCATCTTCCAGCAAATGAGAGGTGGAACCGCTTTTCTACTCCTGACAGAAAGAAACAATTCTCTACTTTTCCAAAGGATGCCAGTCTTCTTTGTTCCTGTGTGTCCTTTCAGGGCTGTCTCATCTCCCTTACCTGCAAACAACCCAGGCGTGGAAGAGGGAGTGTGTTTTCTGCTTTCAACTCAGGCATGCTTCCTATTTCTTTGCAGGGTTCCAAGCTGTGGCCCAGTGGGAGGGGCAAACGATGCCACAAGCCAGGAAGTACATCAATGGCTTTCCTGATATGGGACAGGGAAGAAGCAGCTTCAGATTCCTCTCATGGGCACTTAGATGTGTTGCCACATTAAGGTTCTTCCCTCACTGTCTCTTATTCTTAGAGCTACAGGTGGGTCTGGACAGAACCTGTGATCCAGTGACTGTGTGAAACTCTGGGGCAATGGGTAGCACAAAGTACAGAACATTGCCTGGCGATGGCCGAGCCCACAATATTCATGGCAGGGCTTTCGACGCCCACCCAAGCCACTCCCATTTCTTCCTACTACCATTTAGCATGAGGTAAACCGTATCACTTAGTTCAGGTTAGCAGAATGTGAAAAGAAGGGACATGTGTTACCTCCAGATGTTAAAAAAAAATTCAGAATTCAGCAGAAGTGATCAAGGACACCACCTTGACCTTGAAGGGATTCAGCTCAGATTTAGCCCACTGGCTGAGGGATAATCACCTTAGATTTTCTAATCGCAAGCTAAGGTAGAGTCTGTACAGTTGCTAATGCAGTTTGCGGTACCTGGAATCCTGCTTTTGGCCAAGTGGAAAGACCAACAGAGAAGCTGATAGCTTGGTCTGGTTTGTCCCTGAGGGTTCCTGTGCTGGAGGCTGGGTCTTCAGCGTGGTGACTTGGGTCCTTTAAGAGGAGGAATCAACTAGGACATCTTTGAGATACTAGAGGCCCTTTCTTGGGAAAAGCTTAAGGTGTTCTCTTGGGATCCTGAGAGTTTTGAGAAAGGGTTGTTAAAAAAAGAGCAAGACTGCCGTCACCAAGATCTTTGACTTCCTATTTTTTGTGATCTCCTAATTCCACACAGGTTCTCACTATCAACCACGGGGCCCTCAGCGGAGTTTAAGCACGGTGTCAGCTTCCAAGACCATGAACTAACTATAAACCTCTTCTTTTTTCTTTTTTTGGTACCAGGGATTGAACTCGGGTCCTTGCGCTTGCGCAGCAGGCAGCGAAACCACTGAGCTAAATCCCCAGCCCAAAGCTCTTCTTTATAGGGTTAGTCTGCCTCAAATATTTTGTTATGGTAATGAAAAATAGACTTAGAAAATTGATGCCAAGTAGTGGAGTTGTACTATAACTATTCCTGAAAATATGGAGGCAGCTTTGGGAGTAGGTATTGGGCAAAGATTAGAAGAATTTGAAGGAACAGGTGAAAAAAAGTTAGAATACTTTATAATCAGCCATTTCCCATGGACTCAACCTCAAACCCTATTAACCTGATCCTCACCCCTCACCCTCTTCCAGAAAGCCAGGTTTCTGTCAGCATTCATGCTCACTGCAGGACCTTCCAATAAATGTGAAGGGTCTGACATTTTGTAAGCTAGCAAAGTAAACTGCAGCAAGTTCATAGCTGCTCATGGAAGACACAAGACTCTTGGGGAAGTAACAAAGCATTAAATCACAATAATAGCATCACACAGAGGGTATCAGTGCGACCTTGCACTGACCCTTAGTCCCCAGTTTCCACAGGGCAATGTGAAGAGAACAGGTGACAACTGCAGTCCATCACAGAGTGGACTACACATTAGGACAAGACCCTGAGTTTAGGGACACATGGCCTTTGTGATGGGCAGTAAGCAAGTCTGCCTTTTGTCTTGTGGGAGACATTATCTTCTAAAGGTGCTTGCTACAAGAACATTTTTGAAAAGATAATGCAGAACAAAGATGGTGCCTAGTTATTTTTCTCACAAAATTAATGGAAAATTATCTTCCAACCGAGTATAAAGGAGACAAATTGACCTCTAAGCTTGTTTGACTAACAAGGATATGCCTAAGACAGACTTATTTTTAAATTCAGTTTTGTTAAACTTTGATTTTTGTGTGATTTGGAAGACCTCATGGGTTTTGTTGGAAGTAAAATCTTCACGTATGTAAAGATACGTGCCTGGCTCTCTCTGTCCTTGTTGAACAGCGACATTCTGAGGAGGGATTTTGGAAGCAGTGATCCGTAAGCACCAGTTGGCCGACAGAATAGTTGCTGGCCTTGTTGGTCTGCCCTGTACTTTGGATGTTTTTTTCCCGTCTGCAGTGGCGAGATCTACATCAGAATGAATGTATTTGCATAACTTGGAACAATCTTTTTACTTGGTTCAATGGTTCATTTTTCTTTTTAAACAGAACTCATTTTAAATTTTAAGAGGATTTTATTTAAACACTTTTATTATGGCATTTATGTAGCTGTGATATTGAACAAACCTCTGAGGCACAGAGTAGCATTTTGATAGACTTTGCAACTCTGCCAGAAGTAGAATTCAAAATAAATGTGTTATTTAAAGCAATGGTAGAAGTAATAATAAAAGGAATATAATTAGTACCAAAAAGTTTTATGAGTCAGTTTCTTGTATATAGAGGACAAATTCAGAGAATTACTGAATTTAGAAAAGAATAAATATACATAGAGAAATGCAGATTTACAAAAAGCTAGAGAAAAATGTTGAGTTGTATTGTATCTTAAGTATTTGCTGAAAACTTTTATATGTTCAGCCCATGAATCATTCCAAACAGTAGGACCAAAACACTAGTGTCCTTGATCGCTCAAAAATAAAAAGTGGACTCATGAAGCAAAAGTCACAGACACCTGCCGGTTTTCTCATTATCTCCTCAGTTCCAGCATACTCATTATTTCCCCCTGTAGACGTTGCGCTCTTAGTTAAAATTTACTATTTTGCTCCCTCTGGACAGTAAGGTCCACGGTACCCACTGAAGCAGTCTAGGAATAGAGTTGAGAGTTATTGAAGCTCTGGAAGTGGATGTTTGGGATCTAAGGTCACAGGCACATTTTTGGAGGGGTGATGATCTATATCTTTTTGTGTCAATCTCAAAGTAATATGTACTCAATGAAAAAGGAAACCAATGGCTGATTGGATAAATTTCCCAAAGCAAAACATAATGATGATTCACTCAGACAGGTGAAGAAAACACTATAATTTCTATTTACATCATGCTCATTTGGAAAAGAAACTAAGCCATACTGATATGTAGTATGTTGAAAGTAAGTGTATCTATGCATATGTATGTGTGCATAGAGAGAGGAGAGGAGAGGAGAAGAGAGAACAGCTGTTAAAACACTTGACTTGTAGTGTGCAAGAACTTGAAAGGTTGGAGAGCACTGCTCTGTACCAAAGATTCATAGGGAATTTTCGATTTCTGGGTAGGAAGAGGTGAAAGAACAGTAAATTCTCAAGTACGAGTGTATTCTTATTCCTTTCCATTTTACAAGACACCATTCATTCAGGGGAGAGGGGCCTGGTCTTTAAACAGGGCCCAGTGCTTGGAATTGCCACAATGTTTCTAAGGACATTGAACTTTCCAGAGAGCTTCACTTTGGGGTTTTTATTCCAGGTGTGTGCTACTGAACACACTGGACTCTCCAGTTTCTGCAGCTGTATTTTGTTTTGCTTTGTTCTGTTTTAGTTTACTCTGAGGGTAACTTGTACTTCCTTCTCCCATAACAATGGGATTGGCACCATTTGAGAATAAGCAAGTATCTTAGGAAATCCTTTGGGATTTGTGCATTATGCGAAGTCATTTTCTGCCAAGCAATTTTCTTCTCAATTTAGGAGATTTCTTTACAATTTAATTTTATGACATTATATACCTTAAGAGATTAAAAAGCCCAAAAGTAAGGCACAACTTTTGCTAAAACTCCCTCTAGAATGTTTGAGATTAAGTCAGTTTTGGATGTGCCATTTAAATTTTGTCCTGATTTCTATCCCAATGCTTACGTCTGACATATTAATAGTCTATGAAACTGTTTGTTCTGATGGAAATGAATCTACACTTATTTTATAAAAGGAGTATATTCCTTTTGTTCACTTTTTAAAAATTAGAAATCTATACATTCATGAAGACCTTACTTTTTTCATTCAGTGCATTTAGGAAGAAATGGGCATAAATAAGAAGCAAAGGGGATAGTTTCAGTCAAAAAATGGAATTACGTGGATCAGTCTGATGTAGGTCTGACTAAAAGCAAAGCTGCTTTAAGAGACATATCGATGGCAGTAAAAGGTACAATGTTGAAATTGGCATAAAGTTAATACCATTGATTGTCATTAATATAATAAAAATTTTTTTAAATGGAGCATTTGATCAAAAATCTAAAAGCTAGGGGTGTAGCTCAGTGGAAGAATGTATGGTTAGCATGCGCGAGGCCCTGGGTTAAATCCCTAGTCCTCGGAGGGAAAATAAAATCTAGAAGCTGGCACACTAAGAGCAGAAGGAAATTGAACTTACACACTAAGAGCAGAATAGAAGACTGATTGCTCCCCACACTGGGAGCGCCTGGCTTTTGCAACTGGAGCCATCCTTCCCTTCTCAGGAGAGGTCGGTCGCCAAGACTTCCCAGGGCTTGAAGATAGCCTGACACGCGCTGTACATAGACCCTGTTTGAAAACGACATTCTAGTGTTCTCTTTTTGACAAGGCAGGCTGTCCCAGCTTTTACCCTGTGTGCAACCCAGTTCCGTGCTGTGTCTGCAGGGCTGCGTTTCTCTTCGAGGGCCATGGGAAGTCCTCTCTACAGGAGCTGCGGTGCACCTTTGTGAGAGCTCTCCTGGGAACTCCCATGTCCCGGCCCCACTCCTCACCCACCAAGGCGTTCTCCACTTAACTGTCCCAGGACCACTGCCAAAACAGCACGTTAGCACCAAAGCCCAGGACCGGACTGGGTGAAACAGACTTGGTTCTTACACAAAAGGAAGTCATTTGGATCCAGAACCAATGGCCCACGTGTGAGACGCTTCATCTCCGCTGAGAGGCGCTGTGGGGAGGCCCTGGAAACTTCAGGACGTGCGGCCTTGACAGATCTGCAGGCCCTGGGGAGGGAGGCGGGACTCCGCCTCTCTCTTCCTTTTTCTCTCTTGCTTCTGAGTGCGGTGCACTGTTTCCTCCCCACACTCCCACCAGGATGTGCAGCCGCCCCCGACACACACAGCAAGGCCTAAAATCACTAGGTCTACCTCGTCAGAGACCAAAACTTCCAGAAACATCAGCCAAAATAAACTCTTTTCTCTTTGTAAGTTGGCTCAGATAGTTGTGACATGATCTAGCAAGCTTCCGCAACAAAATATGTAACAGAAGGATTTGTCACTTCTTAATACTGATCCATACAGGTCAAACACATACACTTGGAACTACTGAAAGGCCGGGCATGGTGGTGCACACCTGCAATCCCAGCACTCGGGAGGCTGAGGCAGGAGGATCACAAGTTCCAGGACAGCCTGGGCTACATAGTGAGTTCAAGGCAAGCCTGAACTACACAGTGAGACTGTCTCAAACACAAAACAAACTACTGCAGTCATTTCGTATGTCCTTCTCTTTGGAACTGTAATAGTGAGTTGAATATATGTCAACTGAAAACAAAATAAAAGTTAAAAAAAAAATTACACAGCCTTAGACTTCACTGTGGCTTTGCATATTGGGCGATTTCTGGGTGAACTCCCAGAGCCCCGATCTGTTCTCAGTAGACTGCTCGTTTGCAAACCCGCTAAAGAGCAGCTGTTCCATCCTATGCCTTCTCACTGGAGCCTAGGACAGGCCTGGCAGGTCTGGCTTGATGTGACTGGCAATCTTAGGAGAAGGCATTGGAAGAGAGGTTGGTAAAGCACAAGCAACTCTTTCCCTCCCTATCAGGCAAAGGAAGAACTAATGGCTCTGAGACTGATGTGAAATTTCACTGCCAGATTCCCCAGCTCTCTGCTCCTACTGAGTACCAGTAAAATACCAGTACAGTAAAATAGCCAGGCACAGCATCAGGCACCTGTAATCCCAGCACCACCGAGGGAGGCAGAGGCAGGGACATCTCAAGGCCGAGTCCCCCCAAAACCACTTAGGGAGACTCTGAATCCAAGCAAAATATAAAAAGGGTTGGGGATATAGCTCACAGAACACCCCGGGTTTGACCTCCAGCATGGAAGGAAAGAAGGAGGGAGAGAGAGGGGGAGAGGTAGGGGGTGGGGGTGGAGAACAACCCAGGATCAGGCCTGAGTCATCTCCCGTGAGACACAGACACAGGCCCACATGCCATCTGTGCAAATGCATGGCCAGGCTTATTCACGCCGTTTTAGAAATTGCCTTTCAAAGACTTATCTGATCCTATCATTCTCTTCCTTTGAGGCTTGACATCTGTCTCGTTTTAAAACTGCTGGAGAAAGAGTAGAAATGAAACCAAGAGTCTGCTTGACTGCTTCTTTGATTTTCATTTTTCATAACTAACAGGCCTTTGGGGGGTATTCTAGGGAACCTGCCATGGATGACACAATTTCTCCACAAGAACACAATTGTTTGGTCAAGTTTATTTAGATAAAATGCCAAAATCATAGAAAAGATGCAGGAACGGTACAAGGAATTCCCATACAACTTTTTTGCCCAGAATATACACATTTCCCTCATTTGTTCTGTCTATATTTGTGTGTGGTTATACATCGTACACACAAAAAAGATGCTGTTTGTCATTTGTTCGTTTGTTTTGGCAGGCGCTGGGATCAAACCCCCCTACAAACACTAGGCAAGTGCTCAACCAGTGACCTGCCCTCCTAGCCCTGAAAAGTCCTTCCAAATACTCATTAATTTACTTCTAGATCATAATCTACTACTCAGTTGGAGTCTGCTTAAAAATGTATTTGATAAAGACAACATTCTATTGTAAGCATTCTTATGTCCTATATCTCCTATTAGTTTCCTTGTAATAAAGATTCCATTTCAGCAAAAAGGTATTTACATTTTTATTTTTCTCATATATATATTTTTTAACATCTTATCACTGTGAGAATGCAAATATATTTTCCCAAGGCGGTGGTACAACCAAATTACAAGGTGCGCTAATGAAACATATCTCATCTTTTAATACATGTAAGTGTCACTTAGTAGAGAGTAATCGTTGTAATATCTGCAACAGTACCCTGGGGAGTCTAGAGGTCAATTAGTAAGGACTATTGTTCCTGATGACATCATAGGCTAGCTTGGGACTAATGGAGACAGTTAAAGGAACTTTAAACTGAGCTACATCACAGAACTCCAAATTAGTCAGCACATGCACGGTTCTGCTAACGCTGACTTAAAAACACTAATATTCATCTTTCTCTCGCTTTTAAATTTGTTCTTTTAAAAATCAAATCATTTTCTAAACTGAACTCAGCACATTTAAAAAATTTCATTAAACATAAAAATTCGAACTTCAGGGCTGAAGCTGTAGCTCAGTGGTAGAGCACTCGGGCGGCCTGTGTGAAGCCCTCGGATCTGGACCCAGCAAGCCAAAAAAGGAAGTTCAAGCTCCAGAACAATGCTCAGAGATTTCTCCCACCGCCAGCGATCTCTTTAGAGGATATTATCCAGATATTTCAACTAAAAAGTTCACAGATGTCTATGTAGTCACACAAAATCTTGATTCCTAGTACCTATACATACCAATGTTCAGCACGAGTATTTAAGAAAAATGATCTACCAAAAAATGATAAAGCAAAAGTCTTTATTTTTCACTTCTGGAATTAGATTTTCTTCTTGGAAACCTACATGGCTCAGAATGGCAATAGAGAACATCTGCTAAAGGCATCCACATCATTCTATGTGTGTGTGTACATGTGCAGACACGCACAAAGGCTTCACTCTTGTGACTTAGGGTCATGCTTTAATACCATTTCACTCCTGGATAAATTAATTAGAATAGTATTGCATTTAAACATAGGCTATAAGCCTTTTTTATCCCCAATATTTTTAAAATTATGATACTTAAATGAATAATAATAACTAAACTGCTAATTTCAAGTGAAATGGGCTTTACCATGTGGAAAATAAAAAATAATAAATGTCAATCCAAAGAATATATTTATTTCATACATAATGTATAATGGAGAATAATTTTTTACTTTGAGAACTGAAATCATTCTTTGAAATTTACAGAAGTACTATTTCATACCATATTGCATCTAACCACTAATTGCTTATTTTCTAAAAACAAAAGAAGCAAAAATGACAAAAAGATGCAACAAAGAAAAAATAGCTCAGCCTGCTTGGTTACCTGTGCTAACAGTTAAATGAGGAAATACAATGAGCTGCAGAGTGAAGAGGCCGAAAGAACTCTCAGTACTAAGGACTGAGGTCTCCATGTCCAGGCTTCCTCCGGCAACGCTGCCACAGAGACACCTTAACAAGCACGCCCTGCACCCGGGCACAGGGCCGCCATGTCACTCTGCACGGCTGACTACGATGACCTGGAGTAAGCACAAGCTCTGAATTCTGAGTGCTGGCAGGAAGTGACTGTTAGAAAATAGAACTACAACCCCAACACTCACTTTCTGAGGTTTCTCTTAAACAGAAAAGCTGAAGTACCGAAGTGAATACATTTTTGTCATGTTAAATGGAAGGAAGAGTAGACTGTGAGTTCACTCCTAAAATTCTGAGGCTGTTCATGAGCCTTCTGCCATCCTAAAGTGCTTTCAGAGGTTCTGCACATTCTCAGGGAAGTGAGACCCCAGAGAGTAACGAACACGCGCATCACCTGCTAATCTATGCCTGATGCTTTGCCTAAAAAATTAGCACTGCCACTGTCAGCCTCTTTCCTTTGGAACCATGGTTTTGAATTTGTTCCTTGATGATAAGCATCCAGAAAATGGCAGATTCCTGGAATTTCGCTGGGAAAGTTGGGTGGAAGTTCCTCCCTGGATCGAGGGGTAAACACAAAGCCAGGGCAGTCTTTGAGTAATCTGAAAAGATCAAAATGAAAAGGTTAAATTCCATACTAACAGAAATGATCACTCAGGAAAAGAAGGCGACATGACTTAATGAATATCACTAACCCAGTCATTTCAGTTGTGATTGACAAAGGCTTTCATAATGTCGATACCCATCTTCCCAACTGCAATGAAGACTCAAATCCACCGCAACAATAAATTTCCACTAACTAGCATCAATAGTTACAAAATATTTTTGTAAAGATATCATCTATGTAGCAGTACAATTCATAATATGTATATATATTTTGGAACCAGGGATCCAAGTCAGGACCTTGTGCTTTCAAGGCAGCTGGCGGCACCACTGAGCTAAATCCCTGGCCCAATTCACAATGTTTTAAAAATAATAAAAATAAAATAATCCCAAAGTCTAACGATAGTCTAATAATAACAAATATCACATATACTTATAACGCTATTGAATAAAGCTTTCTAAATTGAAAGTGAGTCACTGGTCCATTTATCAATTCACTAATTGTGTCAATACTACTAAGAAGAAATTATGAGTAAAAATTTATGAAAGGAAAGTGAAGTGAAAAATGCTCTTTTAATATTTCAATAGAAATTTTATGAGATTTAATTGTATATATTTGCACTCTACTTACGTTTTGGTACATATTTGCAGCATTTCTCTTCTAAAATTCATTTTTAACAAATTTCATTATTTGTTACATAATTACTTGTCCTTTAAGCTAAACTCACTTTAAATTCAAATCTTACTAGTTAAGTTTCTGACTTCGCTTCCCATTTGTTTCCCCAGCTTTCTATCAAATTTGAATTTGATAAGGGTTCTCTCTAATCTGCTGTTCAGGCCAGGATAAGAACACTGAATAACTCTGAGCTCTACACCAGCTTCTATAGAAAATTTCTTCTCATTTGTGCTCAGCAGCTCATGCCCTTCTATTTGCCCGTCCATGGTGTCACGCAGAAGACAAAGAGACTCATGGTGTTGGGTTGTATTTTGGTGCCATGATGATTTCCTATGTACTGAAGAAAAGAACTGAATAAAAATACATCTGTCAAGAAGGTGTCTCTGAGCAGAATGTTACATGTGAGTATTCTCTTAACTAACTTTTACCAACATATCAATCAAAATGTAATCTGCAAAACAAAACTAATGACAATTATGGTTTCACTACAGACATCAATATTGTTTCATTACAAACATCATTATTTTTGAGTGGCTACTATTTAAAAGGCACAGAATTTGGTGAATACACTCAAATTAGCCATGGGTAGAAGACAGATTCTGGCCTTTTCATACTCTGGTATTATGCAACACATACAGCGTGCATATATAGTGATGTGCCAGAATTGACTCGTACTGGTTTGTGAAACCTAGTGTTAAAACCATTTACCAGGAATTATGCAAGATGATTACAAAATCTGTAGCCTGAAACCTGCCAGAGTGGGCATATATTGATACCACAGACATTGGCAAATACTAAAAACGAGAAGTTCTTTCTTTGACTTCGCATCCCTCAAAGCTCATTTTCTGGTAAACCACCGCCTGGAGGAATAGTCAAAATGAGTGAACTAGATTTATGTGAATTAGAGCAACATTTAATCCATGTAAAATAATCACAAAACATAATATTGAAAAGACTCAAAATAAGTCATAGAAAGATATGGACGTAGTGGGTGGTAGCAGGCTGTTTTTCTCTGGCTTCACTGTTCTGTCGGGCCCCTGAATGAGTGTCACCCTCCTGACTTCTTTCTGTCCTTTTTCCTTCCTGGTAATCAAAACAACTCGCATCACAGAGACCTGGGGGGAAGCTCCTGCAAACATGTTCCGCTGAGTCTTTCTGCTTCTTTGTCTGGAATTCTGCTCTGCAGGGAGTACAGGTTCTCACCTGCTCCTACCCATCCTAAGGGCTGCAAGATCCACCATGTCAGACAGCAGGACGATGGGCACATAATATTTTAATTCTTGTATATTTTCATTTTCATTTCTTATTTTAGCTTTAATTTTATTTACATTTTATTATAGATTTATATATTATATTTATTTTATATTTCATTTATTCTATAACATGGTTCTGAAACAAATATGGTAAAATGTGGACATGTTAAATATTGCTGTTGGCTACACTGGATGCCATATTATTCTTTTCAATCGTGTATTTAAAAATGTCTTCCATATGCTTAAAAGTTAAATATCAAATTGCATAAAGCTATAGGTGCTTAAAAATATATATAAAACTAAAGATGATTGATACATGTATTTTTCTCCTTCATCAACCCAGTATCTCTTACTAAATATAAGTTACAATCATAATCTTATATTTAAATGTATGTAAAAGTTTTCATTGTTTACAATAGGCTTAAAATATATAACAAACTAATCAAGTATGTTGCTGAGGATCATAAATCTAAGACACATCTTCTGAAAACATATCCTATTTTTTTTTAAAGAAGCAAACACAATTGTGTCACAGAGTTAGAAGTGTTCATTAAACCATCTTTTTAAAAAGAGCAGAATTTATAAGAAAAGCAGTTTGTAAAAAAAAATCATTGAAAGGTTGATGGCAGTGCTGCTCAGGAAAAGCAGCTACATATCCAGACGTTCTCAGGTGGCATGAGTTTTTCTCCACTCTGCCTTGACCAGTTAATATGTTATTGCATCAACTCTCCTGTTTTTTATATCTTTCCTATATTCCTTTATTCACTTTGTTCTTTCCTTTGACAGAATTCAAATGTTATGTTCTTGGAGATCCCCTACAAATATAATTATCCACCTCTCAGGGGGGCACATCCATTTGTACCCCTCACCTGTCACCTTTACCTGTAGTGATGCCTAGGTCACCATGGAAACCTCCATTGTTAATCCACTGATGTGTAACTGCAACAGTCTCTGGTGCAGTCTCTATTCGTTTTCCTTACATCAATACAACCAAAGAAAAATGCGTAATATTGTCACCTAAAATAAAAGCAAAACTCCTTATGACATTTAAAGAAAGGAATGTATAATTGTCATTCTGACAGAATATATAATTACATTCTGACACTGAATCACTGATTAAAATTTAGAAACTGAAACTTGAAGGTAATGATTTTTGGTATGTGGATGTATTCTGTATTCTGAGTGTACATAAACTTCATAAATATATCAAGGAAGTTACCCACATTTGATATTTGAAAGATTAGTTTATTATATGAGAAATGCCATTCCAGAATTCAATATGCTGTTCTTTTATATGTGTATATGATCCAAAAGTGTATCCTCCGTGTCTTGGACTTGTCTTGAGTAAAACTAAAACTATGCACCAATATTATTAATCAAATTTCACAAAGCATGGGCGTTTGATTGAAATGTAAATGATCATTTTCCTTTTAAGTTTTCTTATCACATGGGAAAATATAAAAGACCTCCAAAAGAAAGGAATTTGAAGTGTCGTTAATAGTATATTATAGTGTTTATTTCTTGTCTAAATAAAACATGTTAACTATTGTTTGCCCTTTAGATAAAACATAAATAGGGCCAAGGATTTAGCTCAGCTATGCCGCCGCCTGCCTCACAAGTGCAAGTTCCTGAGTTCGATCCCCAGTACAAAACAAAAACATAAGTACTTCCTGTGAAAGAGTAAATGGAAAGCAAAGTATTGTTCAAAGGAATAAAAGCTACCCGGGCCTGTGTTCCAATAGTCAGGGGAAGGGGAGAGGCGGATCGGCGTCAGGCCGGGAGGGCAAGAGCAGGCTGCACGGTATGCACTGCAGGGCGAGGGAGGTGAACTCCGCTCCCTCTGGATGAGATCTGCAGCCCAAACAGAGAGCGAGGAGGAACAAAAGGCTTGTTCACCATGCGGCTCAAGGTCTGGTCTGAGTAAGCAGATGGTGGGGCTATTGGACGGTGATCAGCAAACTTGGCTGTGTGGGAAGTGGATTCTGTCAGGAGATAGTGTGTGGGAAATCATTCCATCAAGTCAATTTTAATGTGCCAATTAGTCATTTAATTAATCTAATTGTAGCTCTCTGGAGATTTATGAAATGGATTAGAGACTTTTTTAAAATGTGGGAGCCATCAAAGTTCATTTTTAAATGTAATCAATTCACTTTTCTTGAGATACGATCTTGCTGTGTTGCTCTGGAGCTTCTGGGCTGACATGTCCTTGGCCATGGATTTCTGAGGGACTGGAGCTACAGGTGCACACCTGCATCCCCAGAGAGACAGCCGATCATAAAAGCTCATGGAAAGGGACAGAGCACCGCCACTACAGTGTGCACAGGTGCAATGGAGAAGAGGAGAAACATGGACTCTCAGATGGTACAGCCATGGGATAGAGCAGAAACCAGGTTGGCGCAGCACCAAAACCCTAAGTAAGAAAGTGTTTAAGGAAAGATACTTTGCTTAGCCTATGCAACTGCTATTGAGAGGGTGACCTCAGCCAGATACTCAGACGACCTGGAAACAACCGTCTCAGTGAGGGAGGGACAAGCACTCATGGAGCTGTGAATGAGCAAGAAAGAGGTTGGAAAATCGAGACAGTGAATCTAGCAACTCCTTTGAGTTTTGCTGAGTAAAGAAGCAGAAATACAAGGTGGTATCAGGACATGGACTTGGAAATAAAGAGCTATAAGTTTTCAAGAGCTTTTATAGTAAGAAATACGTGTATTCTATTGGCAATGATCATTTCATCCAAGAGAAATTGACCATGGACAGAATGCAGTTATTTTTAAGTAGGACAGTTCTCGAGGAGGTGACAGAGTCCAGAGCAAAGCTGTATTCAAGTGGAGGCAGAGATGGACTAGTGCCACAGAAACAAAGCCCAAGACAGGGCCACTGGGGTGGCCACAGTGTGGAGATGAGCAGTGCTCTGCTTTCGCTGTGATGTACAAAGCAGTTACCAACTGGGTGGGCTGGAGAGGAGATTTCATAAAAAAAGAAGCTACTCCAAAAGGGTTATCTATGAGAATAGGAAAGCTAGTCTACCTACCATGCCAAGCTAGAAAACGATTCTATTATTTAAGGGTTTCCATGTGACAAAATTTATACCACAGATATATTTCTGCCTGTGTGGCTGGTTTATTCTCTGGCTCAAGGTAGATAAATGACACCACAATTGAAGGTTTTGGTGACTTGGGTTGCCCACTGCACAATGTCAAGGAGATGTACAAAAAGGGGTCCTCTTGATGCAAGAGGAGGCACAGCTCCCATCTTTCTAGGTGAAGATTTGCCACGAGTCCATAAGACTGTGAAGACTTGGAAAAATATTTAATGACCTGCTGGTGTTTTATCTCCTCAACATTGAGGCATCATGGGGAATTTGATTGGTCCTGTTCTTGATTATAGGAAGGGATCTTCTAAAACTCTCAGGATTTCCTGGATTATAGGAATATCTCGGTTTTCCGTGAGTTCTTTGGATCACCCCAGAGTTTATGGTAATGGGTTGATACAGAACAGGAGAGGACTCCAGAAAAATCAATCATATTATTGAAAAGTGGCTAGCCTGAGGAAGAGGTGCTGGGTGCTGGGCACTGAATCAATCAACCACATCTACATAATCAGACTAATGAGTCCAGAGAGCAAAGCTCCAAGTTCAATGGCACCTTCTCATTGGTAAAGCCACTGAGGTGGTGAAGGACAACACGCTGTGATCCCATAAGGCAGGGGACATGGAGCTCTGAGTCTGGGACCCACCCAGACCTCAGCTTGTCTGTCTCTTATTTGACTGATCCTAATGTGTGACACTTGCCTGACTACTGTGGGTTGTACCAGCTTAACTGTTTGCCTTGAGAGGTCTTGGCAGCATCTGAATCCAAGGGTGCTGATGGCCTAAGGACCCTGTAGTGTGTCTGCCATCTGGGTAGAGGCAGACGTCTCGGGTGCTGTGCCCTATAGTCTGTGCTTATGACTGTGCTGACTCCGAGTGGCTCGTGCTAGACTCGTACTGGAGTACAGCTGCTATCAGAATCCCTACTGACACACTGAGATCATGAATAAATCTTCCTAAAGAAAAAGTATGGAAGAAGACGTGACATCCGTGAAGAACTGCCATCAGGCTACAATATGGCATGAGGCTCCTGAGTGTCTTAAGAACAAGATGAAGTGAGGGGGACAAAAATTATTGCTTTTCTTTTTCCTTTAAGATCACCTAAGGAAGGCCTATGGAAAACGAATGAAATCAACAAAAAATGAAAATGGTACAAAAATAAAAACAATAAATTTCAAGTGCTGAACATTATCAGTACCTGTAGGTCGTTGGACTGACATTGATTTTCCGTGGCACACTGCAGGACTCAAATTTGTTAGCCAGAGTGACATTGTTTCCAAAAAGACAGTAACGGGGCATCTTAACTCCAACAACTCCAGCGAACACTGATCCAGAATGCAGTCCAATTCGCATCTGAAAGCACAATTAACAATGCTTATGGTCACTGGTGAACCACTTCCCACTTGACAGTGTTGTTTGAACGTCCTGTCGTGATTACATTACTACAAATGTGGGTATGTATGTGTCTCTCTATGATAGCCTTAAGAAGGGCAAGAGCTAGGACGGCACAGTTGATAATATCTAAATCTTGGAAGTGGCGCACATGTGTGTCAACAGATGAAGGAATAAATAAAATGTGGTCTTTACAGCCCAGGAGTACCTCTGCACTAAAGGAAGACAAACTTGAGTCATTTGTAGGAAAATGGATACAACTCGAGACTATAATGTTAGTGAAATAAATCAAACACAGAAGCATAAATACCGCATTGTTTCTCTTACATGAAAAACCCAGAGTAAAACTAAAAAGCAAAATAAAAGAAAGAGAATAGGAAGTGGGGAGGTTTCCAAGGTTTCCAAGGGAAAGGGGTCTCAAGGGAGGAGGGAATGGTGGGGAGGTAAGGGATGAACAGAGAGGAACTGGGATGTGTCATGCACAGGTACAAACTCCACACAAAAAATGCAAATGTTATGTACTCAAGAATGTACCTGAAAAGGGGGAATCAGAAGATGGGTGGAGGGGGACAAAGGATAGGGAAAGAGGATGAGAAAAGGAATTAAGATGAGTTATGTGTGCATACCAACTTCCCACAAGGAGAGTAAACATTATGTGTTACACACATGTACTGATAAACTAAAATTTAAAAAAATTATATTACCAGTAATTCCCATCATACCATTCCCTTCCTCAAAACCTCCAGTCAACTTCCCTCTGCTCTGCAGTAAGCAAGTATAAGTTACCAGTACAGAATCAGTCATCTCCTCTACATGTGCACTTCAGTTTATTAAATAAACCGTCTTTATTGGACCCATCTTCGATATCTGAGATGAGTTTCCATGATCAGGCACACATCCCATAGTCATCCCCGAGACAAACAGAGATGCAGGTGTAAACCAGTTTCTGGCATCAAGCAAGAAAGACATGATTTCTGAACTCCCGCAGTTGTTTCCCAAAACAGGGATAGAGAAGGATGAAAGAAGTTAATTCTATGGATCTAAGATGGGTTTCTGAAAAGCCAGGCATCACACCTTGTGCCTGGGAGGTCAAGGAAGCCCGGGCAATATAATTCGATTTCATTTCAAGAGAAACAAAAAAGATTTAAAAGATGTTTTTCTTTAGAGTAACTTTATCCCAAACACTTCCATTATTCAGACAACTAAAACCCGAGGAAAGGCAATTGCAATATTTAAGCAGAAAAAGACGAAGAAGAAAACTGGAGTTGCATTGCTGTACTACTGAGCTTTTCATTACTGTGACCAAATACCTGACACAAATAACTTAAAGGAAGAGATTTCTTTTGGCTCACAGCTTCAAAGGCTTCAGTCCATGGTCTGCTAGCGCCAAGGCAGAAATATCATAGTGGAAGGGCATGATGGAGGAAAGCTGCTCACCTCATGGCAGCGAAGCAGAGTGCAGGAGGAGTCGGAGAGGAAGGCAAGGAGCCCCAGGAAGACACACTCTTTACAGGCGTACCCCCAGTGATCAGCCCCTCCAGTGGGGCCCACCTCTCAGTGGCCCACTCAGCTGTGAACTCTTCAGTAGGTCAGGCTGGTGAGGAGCTTGGCATCCTCACAACCCAGTCGCCTCTCTAGCCCCCATTCTGATCACTGCTCTATTGCAAACCAAAACCTCAATATGTAAGCCACAGGGGTCACTTCCTATCTACATGGTAACAGTTGTTCAGGCCCAATAACAATGACTGTGATCTATGTAGTCTACAGTCACTGAAATCCAGACCCATGGAATGACAAAACTGTACCATGTCTGGGTTATAAGAGGCCGTAGTGGATGTGCAGGAGTAAAAATTTAGGAATTATGCATGATCTAGGGAGACACTGAGATGCAATGTTTTAAAATGAGATCCTTCAAAAGACCTGATGACTTGATGATTTGAAGGACACCCAGATTCTGACATTACTGCCACAACAAAGCAAGTTAACATATTTTATATGACAGATATTTTGTTTGTTATTTTCAAATTTTATGTTTAGTTGACCTTTTGAAAAAGTCTTACGAGATATATGCATTTTAATCCAAAGCCATGGATTCAATAATTTAGACGTAATTTAAGAATCAGTGGACTCCATTTCTGCCCAATTTTCCATCTTATTTTAGATATCTGCTACCAACTTTCTAGAATCATTTGCTTTTTAAAATGTTTTACAATGAATTTTAACATATTTTCAAATAGAAACACTACATTATGAAGTTGGAGATTTGCATTCTAACCGAACTCCACTAGTCATTGATAGCATGACTTTATTTCTCTCTGATCACTTCATCATACATAAAATACAGTGTTGGATGATTCTTAAAGTCAGAGTTTTACTTTATGGAGTGAGACTCAGACGGATGCTAAATCTGGCTCTCTTCTTCTTCAAGAGAATAGGGTTTTACAGATCTAACAACTATACAATAAGAAAAGATAATACAACACTATCTTCTATCCCTAAACATAAGCCATGACTCTGGCACATGTTGGATGAGAAGTCTTTGCTCTCTTGAGCCTTCTTTAAACAAGTTTTTCTCTGATATTTAGTTATTCTAACTTTTTCTATAAGTCTACCATAGCAATTTTATTATTTCATAAATATTATGTAAATGCATTCTCTCACAAAGCCAGTCTTTCTGATTCCTTTAACTGTTGCTTTCCATGACTCCTCTTCTGTTATCAACCTCATGCCCAACCCACAGTTTTCATAGGGAAATTTTCATATTCATGAGCAAGAAAATGATCCAAGATATACAATGCACATGATGCCCTGAATGTATCTCTTTTCGTGGGAAAAAGGCTCGTATGTGGAATCATGGAAGACTTAGAATTCTGACACCCAATGCAAGCTTGAAGGAAACCTATGGGGGAATCTTCCATGTGGGGACCACTTTTGGCTTAGCTCATTTCCCAGGCCAGGCTTCTGGGCATAGAAAAGGAGGGGATGACAAGCTGGCTTCCATGTTTGCTGCCACTTTCTGACCCTCGGTGTAACGTGCAGCTCACGTCTCCACCTGCAGTTCACTTGCACTTTTCTATCCCTGGGTAGATGGAGGTTCATGAGGGCACCAGCAGGAAGAGGGGGCAGGAATGATGTGCATGGTGATACAATGCAGCAAAGAACAATTTTGAAAAGAAGAAAAGGAAGTCGTTTTTCTTCTTTCTAGTCCATGAGACAGCAGAGTAAAAAAGTAGAAGTCTGGGCTTTGAAGCCAAATAGGATTCCAAATCCTGACTCGTGCAAGACTTGACCTCTCTTGTCCACCAGCAATCATGAATCCTGTTCATCATGTCATTATATAGATTAAGTGAAACAACGTTTAAGTGACAATTAGCTCCCCTCTGTTACACAGCCTCATTTCCCTCCCCTCTGCCTCCGGGATGATTCACACCTATCTCCTAAACTCATCTCATATTTCCTGGGACCTTCTACTCATGAAAAGATACGTTTAATGTCTCACTTCATCACTCAGTCAAACTAACCTACAATTACCCAGGTAAAGCTAGCTATATACAATTCTTCCAAGTACAAAAATCCATTTAGACAAGTAAGAAAAATCATGCCATTAATCTTGCTCTTCTCTCCCTGCCCCATCTTAAGAAATTCATTTATGTGGAAATCACTGGGCCTGTTATTTTTAACATTTGCTTTGATGTGTTGAATTATTGCACAAAAATTAGAAAGGAATACATACATATTTCTCTTTTGAAAATGCAATTAAAATATGTCTAGAAAAGTTCAATGCTGTGATGCTTTTAAAACACAGCTCTGAATTATTTTCCACTCCTCCTGTGGAGACACGGTCGAAATCTGCTGCCTACTGGGTAGACATCGCTGCTCTAATACAATAAAGTGGAAGTATCCCTCAACAACTTGCATAGCTAGGTCATAAAAGTCATGCAGCTTCCATCAGTCATGTTTGCTGGGGCCTGAGCCACCATGTACGAAGTGTGACCATTCTGAGACTGTTACACTGAAATACCACACAGGGCAATGGGCCAACAGTCCAGGCTGGGTCCAAGCTGTCCACCACCCTCATCCTGCAGCCATCTTGGAATGGGTTCTCCAGCTCCGAGTGAGGCAACCTCAGCTTTTCAGGCACCCTCAACTGGTAGCGTGCTTCCAACCAAGGTTCAAGACTCTGAGCAGTAGAGACAAAGCATGACAGCAGATTGAGAAATCAGTTTCAATGACAGATGGCTTCTGCCAAGGCTAAGGAAGGCAAAGACTAATCCTCTCATTATTACAATAGTTGTTTTAAAATTTTTTATTTCTTCTTTCTAACTTTATAATGGGATTCTACATTGCTTTAAGGACCCATGTCTGAAAGTCATCCATTGAAGACAGTTCTACAAAATTTAGTGGAAGATCAGCTCTAAGTAGGACATAGAACTGTAGGTCCTTCATCCTCCATCTCATATACTAATACCTAACCTGGTAGATTTATCTACAATAAGATACTATTCTGGAGTATGGATCATTTAAAATTTTCAAAACATTATAAGCCTTGGAAAATACTAATGGACTTGTACTCAACATCCGTCCTCACATAATATCCTCATTATAAGTGCTGGAAAAATGAAAACTAGAAGGCTTGCAGCTTCTAGATGCATTTAAGTTAGTCATTTGATGCATTTGTATGAGGTGTGGAAGGCAAGATTTCCACTGTGATTGCACTTCTTTTGCTCCAAGTGGGAGCACAGTTGTGGAGATGTTTGGGTTTTCTATTGCATGCTTAGCACAGGGTCCATTTTCCAGGCCAAAGTCCTCTGATGTCACAGTGTAGGGTTTCCATCTTTCTCCTTCAAATTAGAATGGGTGCAATTTTGTTCGGCAGTCAGCAGGAGAGGCAGCAGTTTTCTGAACATGGTAGTTTTCTCGCTGTGGCCATGGTGGTGTAGCTCTGGAGTCAGGCTCCAGGCCATGGAGAAAGCAGTGGCCCCGAAGTGTATCTTTGGCAGCCATTTTGTGAACCTATAAATGGCCATCCAGTCCTCTCAGTGATTCTGTAAGCAGTTAGTAATAGCTGGTAGTAAATTTCCTCCTGTTTTAACAGAATAGAGAAGATTTTGCTCCCTGCAATGAAACCCCAATTTAACCATTTTTCTTTGGCCAATCAGCTAGGGAGGGTTTGGTCCCATGACCTCTCCTGGACCACACCGTACCCCTTACCTTGATGGGTTCTCCGTGTGGAGACATGACCTCGTCGGAGAGCTCCATCATCTTCAGGGCCATGAGTGCTATCTGCACAGCGTGGGTGTCACTCTCCCTGTGTAAGCCCCCAGCCACACAGTACGCATCTCCAATGGTCTCCACCTGGACAGAACCAATTTGGCACTTTACAAAGAAAAGCGCAGGAGAATCACTGCACACATCACAGCAGAAATCAAAAATCACACAGTGAATCCTCAGTGCTCTGGCAATCATTTATCCTGGGAAATTTACTCTGATGAGCCAGAGTAAATCAGAAACCCTCAGAAGTTACTGTCCCTTTCAGGAAATTCACCACATTTCGGCTCTTACATCAGTTCCACACTGCACAGCCACGCAATCCTGCAAACTAAAAATCTGGGGCCTTCTGCTCTGGACCTGCCACTAACCCACCATGTCTCTTAACCTCTTTTCACATTTTTATAACAAAAATACCTTTGGTAGAAACAAATGATATATTTTGCACTTAAAATAAACTGCTTAAGATATCAGGATCATTTTATACCATTTTGTAGCTCCCTCATTAAATAGTGTTTTGCATGAAGTTGCCCCTCAATAAATATCGTATTAACTGCAATAAAAATGTGTAATATAAAGTTAAGATATGAACAGTCATAGGAGTAAGAGTGATATGGGTTTTTTAAGACTTTTGGTATTTTGTAACAATCATTAAGTGTCTCGCAGGTCTGAATCACAAAGGATAGAAATCAAGATGTCAAACCCAGAGACAAAAACAAGACTGCCTTACAGGCTATTGAAAATCAGGCTGTTCTATAAATTCCAAGTATCATCCTCCTCCTCCTCCTCCTCATCATCACCATCATTGTTACAGGCAATTTTCAATCTCCCTGTGATATTAGTCACAGTAAGCTAGATGTTAATTCAAATCCATAAATAATTCCTCTCATTCCATTAGTTGTATTTTTCTTCTCTTTTAAATATTTATCATAATGCACTAGGTCAAATTATTTCTCTTCACCATGGCCTCTATTGTGAAAGGATTAAAGTGAGAAAGGAGAAACAAAAGGAGACAAAACCTCAATAACTGATTTCTACAATTTCCCATTCACACAGAGTAAACACTGAAGCCCTTTACAATAGCTCCAACGTTGTCCTTAACCTGTCTTTCTGCTAATCGTTGACTTTATTTATATATTATTTATTCATATCTTAATTCTGTCTCATGTTCACATTTCTCCAATGTCATTGGCCTCCTATTATCCCTCAAGGATACCAAGTATTCTCCAACTTGCAATTCCTCCTCACCGAACAGGCTGTCTGCAGAAAAACCATTAGTTGGCCCCTCATTTTGTTCAGTCTCCTAATAAGACACCATCCGTTTCGGACAGGCCTGTTCTAAGCACCCTCTTTAAAGAAGTAGCATCTCCTACCCTCTGCATTCTTTCTCCCTCTTTAACCTGCTTCATTTTTCCTCCAAAGTATTACAGCAACTGAAATACTGGAAATATACTCACTTGTTTATTGTCTTTATCCCCCCCCCAAATAAGGTCTCTAAGTTTGAGTTTATTTTCACTCTTGTACTGCCAGTGCCCAATAATGAATGAGCAGGCAGTGCCACCTCCCTTAAGCTGCTCCTCAGTTATGAGTGCATGGAGGGGCTCCTCATATGGCTGAGCTCTCACCGGTGTACAGCACACATACTGCTTAGGAGAAGCCCTGCCACCCACTGTGACTTGGGGTTGGTTACCTCCCCTATGGTCTTGGGGACAATCATTTGTACCTGCATGGGTGGAATAATTGATCCCCTCACACAGGAACCTGGCCCTTGTTAGCTCTGCCCCTCTCTCCTTCGCTCCCAACATATGAGCTTTTAGGGATCACATCCTCCTTTTCCCCACCCATGGCCCATTCATGTTGGCAAATGCTGGATAAACGCTAAAAGTTTGATAAAGAAATGGATAAAAGCATAGAGATATCAAGAGTGCAATGATCAAAAGGCTGAGAGGCAGAAAGAAAATGAATTTTTTTTTCATACAAACTTCCACTTGTGGGAAAATGGATATACCTGGAAAGCATACATTTAAGTGAAATAAAACAGACACAGGAGGTTAAATATTGCATGATTTCTCTTATAAGAAACCCGAAGTATAAACAACTTAAGGAGCAAAATAAAAGATAGATGATAGGCAACAGGGAGTTAAACCTTTTGGAGATGGGAAGAGAATCTACGGATGAAGAGGGAAGGGAGGCAGAGAAGGGGAAGCAAACAGGGTTAAGTATGGATATGTGTATGTACCGACTCCCCATGAGGAATGCACTCACGATGTACTGTGAACATGTACTAACAAAAATGCACAGATATACAAATCAAGAAACCCATACATACATAAATAAATAAAGCAAGCCCTGGAACAGCAGGCCCCAGAATAAATAAGGTGGGCCACTCCCTGGAAGTCACTATACTCTTAAATCAGGCTGTGGCCATCCATTTGGTGTTCAGACCCTTCTCATCTTACTGTCAGTTCTCCTCAGGGATATTCATGTGGAACGAGAAGCAAACCGCAGAAACGGATCAGGACCCGGGAGAAGGTGATATGTTATATAACTCCAGTGCAGTGGCCCAGTCCAGTGAACTCACAGGAAGTAGAGTAGCCTGCAAACTCTTGGTCAGGTATTTGGAAACTACACCCTATAGTCATGGTCAGAATCACCCAAGGCAGAAGAGGACACGCCTCCTGTCAACAATCGCAGCGTCTGCAATGGGGGAAGACTTCACTCTCACAGTTATAGGCACCCTGACAGTCTCAAGAGAGAAAGTGACTACAAATAAGTACAGCAAATTCCACAAGAGCCCCTCAAAATTCACCTCACTGAAGCCAATTATTTTACATGTAATCATGCATGGACTTCGCCACACACACACACACACACACACACACACACACACACACACGCCCCTTTACAGCTCTGTCTGGAATGTCCTGTAAGAAATCTCACAAAGCAAAGTTTCGCTCCTAGCTTCTCAAATGAAACAAGGCAGGGCTTTATGCATTCCCGTAAAGAAATCTGTTCCCTCCGCAATTATTTGTTTCATGTGGGTTAAGCCCTGGGATTCCAGATTGTTATGCAGCAAATTAAACAGCTGACTGTGGCCTGACAAATACGATAAATACTTTATTCTTAAGGCCTTTATGTAAAACAAGGCAAAATAATTAAATCAGTAAAAGCTTTTAATTCTAAAGGAGCTAACGGTACTTGAAATTTCTTCATTTACTCTCTTCCTAATTATAATTATATTAAAAACTTTACTGCAGGCCAAGCACAGCCACTGTTGATAAGCGCTTGGAAAAATGCCTGGCTAATTATAGGTACTCAATAAATCTTGGATGCCCGATCCATAACTGGTGAGATGCGATTGAAAAATATAGTGAAATGTAAAAAAAAATTATTACAGTAAAAGACACATTGCCATTAATCTCCCTTAAAATACTCGCCCTCACTTCAAATCCTAGCTTTCTGCTGCAGGTCTGGGTATCCTCTTTTGTTACGTCTTCGCTTGCACTGTCCTGGCTGCCTCTGTGTCCAGGTTAGATTCCAAAAGTTACCTTTCACAGTCATTTAGGTTTGGGGGAAGAGCCAGAAGTGGGTGGCACAGTGCTGACACAGGTGGACAAGGACCCAGCAAAATGTCTTTACGAGCCTGTGTTTCTGTTGGATGGGCCTCAGCAGCAGCACTCACTGCGTTTCTAGTCGTACCCTGTAAAGATACTCCAGAAAGAGGACTTCCAGAAATACTTCAGAAAGTGGCTAGAAGGATGGGCTAAGAGTATCCAAAGGGAAGGGGATCACTTTGAGGGGGATGAATGGCAATTTAAAAAATTTAAACATTTACTGTATATTTTGATCATCCCGTGTACATCACCTATTTTAATCTTTGTCAACAGTCCTGTTTACTTGTATTTTAGGACGTAATGTATTATTCCTGCATAAAGATGTTTGGGTGGCTCTTTCTTTCTTTTTCTTAGCAATGAGAAAAGTTATTTCACTTGCTCAGTTTAGAAAGCAAGTAAGACAGAGGGTGAAATTTGAAGACAAGCCTCCCTTGTTCCCATTCTCCGCCCTTGGCCAAGCTATAAAGATGCCTTATGAAGGTGATTTTGATTCGTGGTAACTGGCTATGAAAAAGATCATGTAAACTCTGTATTAATTCTGTTTAGAGACATTTTCATAGTTCTCATGTCCTTTTACTTTTACAAAGTTCTCCTACATGACTCAGATCTTGGATTATCTCATGCTTAACGATTCCACCCAATTTCCAGTGCAGTGGCTGTTCCACTGATTTACAATGCTAGCTCTTCCAGGCCTTCCATTCAGCCTGTCCTCCCTCCATTCTGCGCTGATTCTTTGAAAAGACAATACAGCAGTCCTTTCCGGGCACAATTAGCTCTGTCTCCGAGCTGATTTGGAGCTATTTCTGGCTGGGGAACACCCACATAATTAACACCCAGCATCTGTCCCCAGGATGTGACCCGCTGGACCTGCAGAGAAAGCAAGCCTCTCATTTGCATGAGAAGTGGGGCAGCCTCACCTTGTAGACGTCCAGCTCCCCACACTGCTGGTCAAAGCGAGTGTAGAGCGCATTGAGCATGGTGATGACCTGCAGCGGGGAGCACTGGGAGCAGATGGCGGTGAAACCCACGATGTCCGAGAAAAGCATGGTGACGCTGCTGAACTTCTTGGCTTGCACCACCTGCCCCTGCCACAGCTGCTGTGCAACCTCGCTGGGAAAGATGGAGCACAGAAGGTCGACCGTCTTCTTTTTCTCCTCCTCCAGGGCATGGTGGGCCTGCTCCAGGGTGGCCTTCAGCTTCCCCAACCTCTTCTTCAGGCCATCCTGTGCACGAGCTTGCTCACCTATCAAGACCACATCCCTCAGTGCATTGTGGATGGGGATGTCGGACAGGTAGAGCCCTCGCCCCGTGAAGTCTTCCAGTCTGTCCACACAGGGCGAGCCCAAGAACAAGATGGCACTGGACTCGATGATGTAGATCATTTGGCCTTTGAGATCCATGACCTGTAAAGCCAAGGAGACCAACGGTGATTTATTCAAGTCCCCAACATCTCTCTGAGATGAAGAGGGGAAAGACAGTGCTAATGTTTTTGTGTGTTTCAACTCTGATTTCTTTCCTACCTTCTTTCTTACCATTCCCATTTGCTAGGAGCTCCGAATCCCACACAGATGCTGGAAGAATATATTGGAATACACACTAAACAGAAATCTTACAGTCTTTTGATATCATTATTCAATTAATCTAGAGTTACGTTTCTTTTTTGGTACCTGGGATCGAACTCACAACCCTGAGCTTTCGAGGCAGGCGAGGGGCCACTGAGCTAAATCCCTGCCCTAGAGTTACATTTCTTTGTATAATTTGTGACACTCATGAAAACAGGAAGGAAGATCTTTTGCAGATGGAAAAGAGAGCTAGGGATGGAGGGAGAAGGAGAAGGGGAAGTAAAAAGCACTAAGATATGACAGGCACATTAACAACTCCCCATGACGAAAGTATCCATTAGGTAATGCAAACATGGACTAATAAAAAAGGAAAAACGAACATGGTCTTTGTTCCTTTCTCCCTGACCCTCCCTCCTTCTCTCCCTTTCCTTGCTCCTGTTTTAGCTTGCTTTTCTCCTCCTCCTCCTGCTCCTCCTCCTCTTCCTCTTTTCTTTTGGCAGTACTAGAGCTTGAACCCTGGCTCTTCCTACTGAGCTACATACCCAGCCTTTTTATCATCATCATCATCATCATCATCATTGTTATTCTGAGACAAGGTCTTGCCTAGTTGTCAAATGGTCCATGCTGGGCTGGAACTTGTGATTCTCCTGCCTCAGGCTCCCAGAGTGCTGGGATTGCAGATATGGGCACTACACCCAGCTATCTTTCTCCTCCATTCTCCCATGAACGACTTGCTCCATTTGGCAGGTACAGAAGTTAAAACTTTCAAATGTAACATTTTTACCCTAACATTTTTCTTTTTGCCATGAGTAGCACCACAGAGCTATCTTATGGAAGTTATTTTTTCCAAAACTTCAAAGTGAGAAGCTGGATGTCATAGGAGAGGCTAAATTGTATCTCAACTTTACCTTAAGGACCTAACCCATCCCTGCCTTCTACAACAAAAACAAAAGTCCAAACCAGACAACAGAATGAATTTCACCCAGTGTGCCTTGAAAAACGGAGAGCTTCAAGTGAAGGCACAAAAGATTAATGTGCGTCACACAGACACATGTGAACATGTATGTCCACTGAGTGAAGGAGGAAAGCAACAGGAGGCAAGGAACGAACACACAGCCGTGCCCTGGAACACCGCAGAACACCCAGAGGAGAGAGAGGCCTGTATCTAAGAGTACCCGAGGGTGAACAAAGCAACCCTGAAATAGCTTTGGTTTTCCTGTAAGCAAAAATGTACATGACTCATGTTTTTGATCCTTTGCTACAATGGATATCTTTGTGCATTATCACTTTTAAAAACATTTAGATTATTTCAGGATAAAATTGTCAAAGTGGTTTTCACTTGCAGAACAAATAGCACTTGCTGGGATTGTATGAGTCTGAAACTGTTCTCTTACCTCTTCGTACTATTAAGTATGCATTAGCATAGAATAAATAATGACCAAGATGAAATAAATTTTTCTAAGATTCCTTCCTGAGATTAGATAATTTGCAAAATTCTCCGTTTGGCTACTGTATTATAAAACATGCCCACCCCATATTTTGTAACAATTAATCAAACAAATTATTTATATCTCCACGCTTATTAAGCATTGATTAAAAATCTATTTTGTTGCCTCTGGCAACATGTCTTTTTTGTTTGTTTACTGTAAAACATTACTTTTAATTGAAAACAGGTTTTTATATAAACGTTCACTATTTTAGTTATAAAATACCTCATAAAGATTTTAAAAGGCAGAATTTATGCCATAAATATTTGTGAAGTAATGCCTCACATAACCACGCAGATGAATGCAGAAGGGACTGGGTGCCCATTCCAAGGTTTAAACTATTTTAGCGTGGCTTTAGCCGTAAGTGTAGCACACCACACTGAAGGGACGCACGCACTGTCACCGGCCGGCTTCGGGTCCCCAGATGCGTGGCCTCGGTTCGCACGGAAGACAGTGCAGCCGCCCTTACCCTCGAAGCCCTGTTCACGGAGCTGTCTGAGCTGCTCACGCGCACCACAAACTGCATGTTCAGCATCGCCATGATCCCGCTGAACGTCTGGTTGATCTTGGGGGTCAGGATCTCGAAGTACTCCCGGAAGTGAGGCTTCGCCGGCACGTCCCTCCTGCTCATCAGCCTCCGGATGCCGTTGCCCAGCTGCAGGATGCTGAGGTCCCTGTCGAACATGAAGTGGAACGGGAAGGTCTTGCAGAAGAGCGAGGCGGGGATCACCAGCGAGGACGGGGGTCCGCCCGGGGACAGGGCCGGCCTGGCGCTCTTCACGCGCACGGAGTACAGCAGGTGGGGCTGCTCGGGCGACGCGGCCCAGTCGCTGTGTGCGCAGGGCGGCGCCAGGGACACGTCCACGTGGGTCTCATACAGCGTGCGCGCCGCGGCCTTGATGACCCCGGGCAGGAGCAGAGCGGTGCTTCTGCTGGGGAAGAAGTAGTAAACGTGCAGGAGCTCGGGGTCCTGATCCAGGCAGAGGATGGAGGCGGCCTCCAACCCGCCCTGCGGCCCTGCCTCCTGGCAGTGGCTGCTCTGCTTCAGAAGGGTGCTGCAGCTGTTCAGGAAGTCCTTCAGCGTGCCGCCAACCACTCCCAGGATGTGCTCGTCTTCCTCATAGCACATTTTAAAAAGTTCTTCACCCAGAGATTCTTTGATGATCTCCACGGGAACGCCTGAAAGCACACAGCACATCTCTGCCATCACATGCGCCAGCCTGGCGGAGGCCCTGATGCTGTCCCTGGCTACCCTGTTCTCACCTCAATCAGATACTTACACTCCAGTGACCTACACAGAGGAGCGTCTCAATTCTAGCACCTCGGCATAAAAGTCCCCAGAGTTGATGTCTAGAAAAATGACCGATGGAATACAAAATACTCCTTTTAAACGGTAAATTTGAATTCCAGGAGGAAGGGGTCAGGTGCGGCTCAGTGGCAGAGCACTTGCTTAGCAGGAGGGAGGCCTTGGGTTCAATCTTCAGCCCAAATCAAAACAATGAAAAGCTAAGCGTCCAGAGTTAAATCCATTTCAAAGCAAGCCTTCCCGTTTTTCTATTAACAAATAACAAACAGTACGATACATCTTCATGAAGGACCTCTCCCCTCAAAAGGCTTCCTGAAGTGTAAATGTCAGACTCTGAAATTAATTTAAAGTCACTGAAATTCAATTTTTCTGGAGATAACTATAATGTTTTTTTTTCCTTCCTCAGTAAAATAGGACTTTTTTAAATTTCAGCACTGGGAATCGAACTCAGGATCTTGTGCTTGCAAGGCAGGTGCAGCACCACTGAGCTACATCCCCTGCCCAAAATAGGACTCTTAGTATTTAATGTTACCTGAATGAATTATTTGCTTAAAATATTTATTTTCTACAGCTTCCCCTTTCAAAACTTCTTTTATTCTTTACACTCTAGGTATCATATCTTTCTTGTCTTTGATGTAGGAAAAACAATGCCGTCCTCTTTATGCCACCACGGTGGTCCACAGGGATGTGTTTAAAGTCATGCGTGGCTTCTAGGAAGGGCTCAATATCAATGAGCCATTGTAATAATAATAACATGCCTGCACTTTTTGAAAGATGCAACCTCTTGATCCATGTACTCAAACTTTGACTCATCTATTTTCCCCCCAAAGTAATTATTAATGTGAGAACACTGCTCCCTCTTTCCCCAGGACTGCTTCCTAAAAAAGTCTTTCTTCCACCTTGCTGAGCAGAATTTTTCATGTATGAATGAGGAACACTTAACTTCAAAGTTAAAGCCTGTGAACTTGTGTGAGTCAGCTTCCCATCTAGCCTTATCTATTTCTCAGCAAATAAATATGATGAAAGAGGAAATGTCTGAGGTCAAACAGAAACATGTAGCATACAGAAGCATTACTGTTTACATCAGCACAGTTAATAATAGGGACACTTCAGACTACGACTCACCAGCAAACTGACAGGAATATTCTTAGAGAAAATATCAGGTCTGTGGGCATGAGGTATACATCCTAATTACATCAACGTAAACAATTCCGTTACCTGCTGCAATCGCTTGGTCTGTAATCATTTTCTCAAAGTCTTCTTTATCCAAGGAGTTCCTGGAAATAATTCAATTACCTTAAATTATAAACTGATAACTGAACACTAAAAATTCCGATGATGTAGAACATACAGGAATGATGATGGGTGGTTTTGTAGGGTAAGTCCTGACTTAAGGTTTTGCAGGAATGTGGTGACAGGTACAATCCAAAACAACTTTGCAAAAGCCCCAAATACACTCAATATCCAGTGTTTCCTCACTCTAGTGAGGCACATTTGCCTTTGAAGTCCAATATATTCCATCTATCCATAATCTATCTATCATCTATCATGGTAACTAGGAATTGAACCCAGGGCCTTCACATCTGGGTTACATCCCCAGCCCTTATAATTTTGATTTTGAGACAGGGTCTTACTATGAGGGATCCTCCTGCCTAAGCCTCCTAGACTGCTATAATACAGGCATGTGCCACCAGGCCCTGGCTTGAAGTTCTCTTTAAATTGGCCAATACTATGAGAATGCAGTGTCAGGAAAGCAGGATTGTGGACTGGCCCAGGAGGGGATAGTGTGGCTGAGAGGGAGGCTCAGTGGTAGAGCACTTGCTCTGCATGCACTGTGAGCCCTGGGTTCATCCTGAGCACAAGAGGAAGAGGGAGAGAGGCGGGGAGAGAGAGAGAGAGAAGGAGAGAGGGAGGGAGGGAGAAAGAGAGAGAGAGAGAGAGAGGGAGAGATCCTCAGGGGTATTCTGATCATCCAGTCAAGAAGACAAATCTACGTACAGGTGGCTTTCACTTTTAAGTGTCACTCTTTTGTATTTTTTTCTAAAGCAAACACATAGTATTTCTTGCTTTAAGATTCTGTATATTTATCTCTCAGACAGTACTATATTAAACTTTCATCCTTAGTCTTACATAAAAGCATTAGTAACAAAAACCCTGTTCTTTAATATTACTGCACTGCTTTCTACAGTAGAGAAGTTGGTAACATAGTGTACACATTCTGATTAATAAGAGGTTTCAGACACTTCAACCAGACAACTCGGTGGTTCGTGTTTGCTTAACTGTTGTTTGATAATTTCTGATAATAATGACCAGTTATACTCAGATTTGCCATACTGCTATTTACACAGCAATGGCTCTCTTTGTGACTCAGTTTCCCATTAGATGGGCCATGTTTACACACAGCTCCCTTTGTCATTTGAAGGTACGTTGCTTATAACTGAAATGCTAGGTAGAAATGCTACATCTCAGTGGGTTGAGGATCACTGCATGTCATGTCCAGCTTGGACCCAGAGGTTCGCAAATTGCTTGTTACACCTTTCCCTATATTTAACAATCTTAATAATCTTCAGATTGGCTCCTTTTCCCTCATCTAAGCAACACTTTTCTTTTTCTAAAGAATGAGAGCAACTGCCTCACTCTGATGCTTCTGCTCCCAGCACCGGGGCGTGAGCAAGGTGTGGCTGGTCCAAGCAGCACACGGCAGTGCCAGTTAAATTCCCTGCCCTCATCTTCAGAAATGCGAGCAGGCATAAGCACTTGCACGTACACCAGCAAATGCACTATGTGTCACACACACATGCACACACACAGCCATGTGGTCATTACAGAATGATGGGATCAAAAAGACCCCAGAAAATACAAAGCAAAAGCTCTTTGAGCAGCTGAGCTGAAGAGATCACAATGGCTGTACCGAAACTCATTCCCTTAACAACAGTGGTGTCAGTGGGGTCTTCTGTCCTTCAGCCAAGATCCAGTTTCTGTTTAATGTATTTTTTTCAAGGCCAGAATAGACTAAATAGCATAAAACGTGGTGGAGGTGTGTTCAGTGCATGGCACGTGGAACAGCAGGAAAGGTAGCCGACTTGCCCACACGAGCCGAGAGAGAAGAGAGCCAGAGAAGATGGCCAAGGGCAGAGCGGGCCAAGGGCAGAGCACACCGGCAGAGAGGGGCTGCAGCAGGCAGAGAGCAGTTCAGGAGTACAAAGCTTATATGAGCTACGGAACGACTATTATTTAAAAGTACAACCAACTCCTTTTCTTTAATAAATCAGGAAAGTGGGAAAAGCTTTCTCAAGATTTCCTAATGCAATGATTACTGTTTGCTTAAGTGGTGAGATTTCTTTTAAGAGACAGTCCTGGAAACAGCCTCACTGCGCATCTCTATGTGGCCCACAGAGCCCTGAGAAGAAATCTGAGTGATCCGAGTGCCAAGCAGAGCAAGAACGGCTCGTGGTGTCTTATCAGCCCTAGGAGGACTAAGGTCAGAGGCTCCTGGAATGCTCTGTGTATCGCTCATGTAAACAAAGCTCCTGTCAGACAGTCGCACTCGCTCCTCCCAGCCCATCCGTGACCCCTGCTTGGCTCGGTCCTGCTGCCTGCAGTCCAGGACCCACTAGTCAGCAAGGAAAATGCAGCAGACAATCCACAGGGCTGCAGATCCACTCATGAGTCGAGGTAGATGGAAGCATTTGCCAAATCTCGCTTGTGGATGGACTGGTCTGTTCTATTCGGGAAATTTGAACTCAAGCAGTTATTCCACTTTTCACAAATTAAATAATCTTTGAAATGGGGACAATCAAGACAGGTCCATCTGTTTCCCACAGCAGTAAATGTGCCAGGCTACACATATAGGAATTATATTTTATTAAAATGTCACCATATATGAGGCATTTTCAGAAACCTTTTTAAGAAAATGTTACAACAGAATGCAAAGAAAAGAAGAGAAGCGGAACTGATATTCACCAGGGAGAGCGAGGCGGTTAGGAGAATACCTACCGAAGCCTCCCACAAGGGTTCACAGACGGTCCCCCGGCCTGGTGCTCTTTCTGCAGTATCCAGACACCTGCCCCTTCTCCTGAGGTGTGCTGGGCTTTGGGTGCCCCTGGTTTCCCACTTGGATCTCTGGAAACACCCTTCAGAGAAGGAATGTTTTGATTTTGGGGGGCACTGTCCCTCGGTATGAAAGAAAGGCTAAGAGGAGCGTGTTGAAGCAGCAGTGTAGATAATGCAGGAATGCTACAAAGCTCAGGCTTGAACCTGGGCTGGGTCTTTTCCGAAACAACAATGAAACCCTACATATGGTGAATAAACCTGAGTCTAGTCATCTATAAAATGTGAAAATTGAATACACTTACTTTCAAATTAGTGACAACTGAAACATCTATTCCAGTTTCCAGCACACCACAGTGAGCAATGAAAGTCCATGCACTCAGTGGGTGCTGGTTCTCTTTAGCAATTGTAACTGGGAATTCATATAGCTTCCATCGTGCCACTTACCTGCTGTCTTTTATTTTATGATTTGCTAGTGTTCTCTGAAGTGCGAGGTTCAGCCGTTCAAACTGGAAATGGAAAAGAAATGTTTCTAGAATTTCCTTACATAACAATTTGTTAGAAGATACACATTTGAAAAAAAGCATCCTTAAGATTTCATAGGAAGAGGCAGAAACATTATTACTTGAATGATGAAGTCACTACATTTATGCTTTGGAAACTGGGACTGACTGTCTTTCTAACTCGGGAAGAAACAATGAGCTCAGACTGAGGTGAGTTTGCCTGTGTGGTCACCCCTGGGCATTGTGTTGACCACAGCCTCACTGAAGCCACAACAGAGACAGCTGAATCTGCATCCAAGATGTCTCCAGCTTGGGAACAGCAAGTCTGCTGCTCACACAGGAGCCTGAAGGCTTCAGCTCCTCTGGGTCAGGACATCACCCGGATGACCTCCCAACACCTCAGTCTCAGCCTGGCTCAAGCCAAACACATTCCTGTCCTTTCCATGAACATAATCCCGACATCCGGCAGACTTAAGTGCCCTGCACTACACATTCACACCTGGTGCTTTGTCCCTGTGTTCTAGGCTGGAAACCTCCACAGCGCTCACCTCTCTCTCCTGCTCCTCTCCTCTCCTCCCTTTTTATTTGATCCCTTCAATCAATTCTGAATGAAAATTAATTGATCATTTATTTAAACTGAACCCAGGATTTGTCTGAACACGTACTGATATCCTCTCTTTGAACTAATCATCCTCACTACATACTGATAGCTTTACTCTCTTTTATTGATTTCTATTTCATGTTTGTCTATTTTACAATATATTTGGGTGTAACCTTCTATACTTAATAAATACTTGCTGGCAATTACTGTCTCCTGGTCAGTCATTGCTAATTATGAAATAAAATGCTGATAAGCAATGTTGCTACTTTTTGTATTCTCTTCAAAAATCATACGTGTGTCAGTGAGTATATATAGCCAGTGATTCTCTTCATAGTTCACTCAAAGGAAAGTGAAGAATCTTCCAGTTATGTTCAATGCGGGGAAATCTCTTTTCCTTAATGACTATATCTGTCATAGAGTTTCCACTAATTAAATGGAATTAAATAAAGATTCTGTTTTAATGCAAAAGTTATGAAAATTTTTCATATATTTATAAATATATATACATAAAGTTTAGAAAAGAAATTTGAAATACATTGAAAGAAAATTCAAACACTGAAAAGAAATAAGAATTTGGATGTCCAGTATTTATTTCTCAGTAGCGGGAATGGAGGAGAGGCTGGCAGGGCCACAGATAGTGAGCTCTGAGCAGGTCCAGTGGGCTGTGCAACCCACGGGCAGTGAGCCTGGAGGGGGAGGAAGCTCACAAGCGGAGCTCAGGCAGGCTTCTTCGTCTTTCACACCACGGAAAGAGAAAGGAGCAGTTAACTGGCCAGACTGTAAATGCAGGACATCTGCAGGGTGCTGGGAAACCTGAATTTCTCAAGAGCCTTCTGCTTGGCAGAATGTTACCCTGCATTCCTAGCAGCTGAATACGAACGTGGACGCCAAGCCAAGAGAGGACGGGCTCCGAGAGTTATTTCCTTCTGCGAAACCTTCCTCTGCAGAAAAGGCACATCACTAAAACCAGGGTTGCTGCCACTGTGTGAGTCTCCCTTCAGAGTCTTTGTGCCCAAGAGTTCCTGCCTGCCTATTATCTTTCACCACCCTGGACTGGAGGCTGCAAAAGGGCACAGGCTATCATGACAGTGGGAGAATGAATGGCTGCTCTTACTTTGTTTTGTTCTGTTTTTGGTCCTGGGCATTGAACCCAGGGCCTTTGCATGAAGCAGCATATCTAGCACGGGAGTGCACCACCCCACCTGGCTCCTCTCTTAAGCTGGTGGAGCAGATGAATTCCTGGGCTTTCCATTCTGAATCAGAATTTACTGCCCTAAAGAAGAAAGTGCTAATAATCTAGAGAAGCATTAATAGCATACTTTAGTATTATTGTGGCTTAATTGCACTTTGATGAGAATCTGCTTTCATCTCTTACCACTGTTCTTCCGGAAAATTGTAAGATCAACAAACCCCACATAACCCACACACTTCCAGGCAAAACATTTATTCATAAATGTTGCCACACAGGGCCTCATGACATAAGCTCAACCACGGCAGTGCTGTCCTATGTCCCTAGGATGCTACACATTGATAGAACTAAATCCACTTATTTCCTTCAAAATTAATTCCTCATAACTAAAAGAATATTGTGTCTTCTGAATGCTAACTCCAACTTCCTTCTATTTGGGAAGGTCTCTGCTCTGAGGCCATCCTTGGACCCTGAAGTTTTGTGGCTCAGAATTTCTGATTCATAGAGGGGCATGTGGCCTTAAAAGTAAATAAGACATTACTCTCAAGTTTGCTTCGCTTTACTGAAAAATTGTCTGTTGGGTTTATGAAGGATAAGTACATAGTTCTTGTTAAAACCAATTCTTTTGTCCTTACTACACCATATGTGAATATTTCAAAAATAATTGCTATTGACATGCCGAATCAGCCGGCTGAAGACAGGCAGGTCTGTGCACGCCCTACCGAGGTCCTCAGTCGTGCGGAAGACACTGAATCACCCCGCTGCAGACAGGCAGCCACCTGATTCCACACTACAAAGACGCAGAGGACACCAGACCACCAGACCAAGGTACTGAGTCCCACTGTTCCTGGCCCAGAGGTAGGGGCTTCTGAGCTGTCGTCCCACTGCGCCTGGTACAGAGGAAGGGGCTTCCCGGTCACCATCTCTCCCGCTGCTCCCAGCCCAGAGGAAAGGGCTTTTGGGCCACCTTCTGTCCTGCTGCTCCTGGCCCAGAGGAAGGGGTTTCTGGGCCACCATCCCACTGCTCCTGGTCCAGAGGAAAGGGCTTCCCAGCCACCATCCCTCCAGCTGCTCCCAGCCCACAGGAAAGGGCTTTTGGGTCACCATCCCTACTGCTGCTTGTGGCCCCTGTCCCACCTCACCCAGCTCAGAGAAGGTAATCTGTGCAGGCACTAACAGCCCCCCGCCCCAGTCGAAATGAGAAAACACAAAAATAAGTCTCAAAACCAGACTTCCAGGTCACCTACAGCAACCCCGAAGGGAAATGAGATGGAACACTGATACTCAACCACCTGAACCCACTGAACTGGCAACAAAAGGGGATCTGGAAAAAATGAAATCAGAAATAATTTCTCAGATAACAGGAGAAATTGTGCCCCTAGTGCAAGACATGATTAATAAATCTAGAGAGGAGCTGAGGAACATGATGGAATCCCAACATAAGAAACAAATGGAATCCATAAAACAGATGCAAATACATTTCCAGGAGATGAAAAACTCCACTGAAAGTCTACACAGCAGAATGAGCCAATGTAAGGACACAATTTCAGATATAGAAGATAAGATTGCAATTAGTGACCAGGAAAAGAAAAATTGCTTCAAAATTATAAGGGAACATGAGAAATCAATCCAGCAGCTACTAGATGATGCAAAAAAGAATAACATAAGACATAAGAATAACATAATAACATAAGATTGGGCTCAATGAAGAAACGGGAGAGAGTGCAGATGACATTAAAAAACCTCTTCACAGAAATAATGACAGAAAACTTCCCAAGCAAGGGAAAAGAGCTTGACCTACAGATAAGTGAGGCATATAGGACTCCAAATAGCCCTGATCAAAAAAAAATCTACACATAGGCATATAATTGTTAAGATTCCAGAAACCCTACAGAAGAACAAAGTTCTACAAGCAGTCAGAGAAAAGAAACAAATCACATACAAAGGAAAGCCCATCAGAATCACACCAGACTTCTCAACACAAACCATCAAGGCAAGAAGAGCTTGGAGTGACATATTCCAAGCCCTAAAAGAAAACAGCCTCCAAACCAGATTGATGTACCCTGCAAAACTATCTTTCAAAATGGATGGAGAAATAAGATACTTTCATGACAAAGAGCACCTTAGGAACTTCGTGAATACCAAACCGGCACTCCAAAGAATTTTACACAATAGCCTAAGAACAGACATTGAGGATCACAACCCCAGGAAGCAAAGCAGAATGAACCCATCTGGCATGACAAAAAATTAAATGTAAAGGGGGAGAACCCAACAAAAAGAAAAAGTCATGGCAATGACAAGTCAATACGTTTCAGTTGTAACCATCAACATTAATGGTCTCAATTCACCAATGAAAAGAAATAGACTGGCAGAATGGGTCAAGAAGCAAAATCCAACAATATGCTGCATACAAGAAACACACTTCATTCAAAAGGAAACTCATAGACTGAAAGTTAAAGGGTGGAAAACAATACTGCATGTGACAGGAACCCGAAAAAAAGCAGGAGTAGTTATCCTCTTGGCTGATCAAGTAGATTTCAAACCAACACTGATTAAGAGAGATGAAGAAAGACATTACATACTTGTAAAGGGAAGAATCCAAGAGGAAGAGATGACAATCATAAATATCTATGCACCAAACACTAGTGCACCCAACTATATAAAACAAATACTAACGGACATGAAAAGTCATATATGCACTAATACAATTGTAATGGGGGACCTCAACACCCCACTGTCACAAATAGATAGATCAACTAGACTAAAAATAAGTAATGAAATACTGGAACTCAATTGAACTCTTGAACAAATGAACTTAACAGGTGTTTACAGAGTCTTCCACCCCACAAAATCAGAATACACATTCTTCTCAGCTGCACATGGGTCATTCTCCAAAATAGACCACATACTCACACATAGGACGTGTTTAAGTAAGTGCAAAGGAATTGAAGTTGTCCCCTGTACATTATCAGACCATAGTGTGATGAAATTGGAGATCCATAGCAAAAGAAACTGGAAAAATTTCATAAACATGTGGAAATTGAACAACACACTTCTGAATAACCAATGGGTCACAGAGGAAATTAAAGAAGAAATCAGACAGTTCCTTCAATTAAATGACAATGACAATACAACATATCGGAATCTATGGGAAACAATGAAAGCAGTTTTACGAGGGAAATTCATAGCAGTGAATATGCATATTAGGAAAACAGAACGATCCCAATTAAACAACCTGATGCTGAATCTCAAGCTTCTAGAAAAAGAAGAGCAGGACAACCCCAAAGCTCATACAAGGGAGGAAATTATAAAGATCAGAGGAGAAATCAATGCAATGGAGACTAAGAGAATGATACAAAAAAATCAATGAAGCCAAGAGGTGGTTCTTCAAAAGAATCAACAAAATTGACAAAACTTTAGCCAACCTTGTCAGAAAAAGGAAAGAAAAGGCCCAAATCCCATGCAATTAGGAATGAAAAGGGTGAAATTACAACAGACCCAGCAGAAATCCAGAGGATCATCAGTGCCTACTTCCAGAACCTATACGCCAATAAGATGGACAACACAGAAGAAATGGACAGATTCCTAGATACATATGAATTACCAAAGTTGAACGAAGAAGACCTAAAAATTCTGAACAACCCAATATCAACCAATGAAATTGAAAACTTAATAAAAAACTTATCGACTAAGAAAACCCTGGGCCCTGATGGCTTCACTGCTGAATTCTACAAGACATTTAGAGAGGAACTGCTGCCACTACTGTTTAAACTCTTCAATGAAATTGAAAGGGAAGCAATACTCCCAAATTCATTCCTGGAAGCAAGCATTACCTTGATCCCCAAAGCAGAGAAAGACCCAACTGAATAAGAGAACTATAGGCCAATCTCACTAATGAACATAGATGCAAAAATCCTTAATAAGATAATGGCAAACAGAATGCAGAACATCATCAAGAAGATCATACACCCTGATCAAGTGGGATTCATCCCAGGGATGCAGGGATGGTTCAATATATGAAAATCAATTAATGTAATACACTATATCAATAGAGCCAAGGACAAAAACCATATTGATTATCTCCATAGATGCAGAAAAAGCATTTGACAAAATCCAACATGCATTTATGATAAAAACCCTACAAAAAATTGGAATAGATGGTCTCTACCTCAAACTGATAAAAGACATCTATGAAAAACCAACAGCCAATATCATACTAAATGGTCAAAAACTGAAATCCTTTACACTCAAATCAGGAACAAGACAAGGATGTCCACTATCACCACTCTTGTTCAATATAGTTCTGGAAACATTAGCCATGGCAATTAGACAAGAGAAAGAAATAAAAGGAATAAAGATAGGAAATGAAGAAGTCAAATTGTCATTATTTGCAGATGACATGATACTCTATATTGAAGACCCCAAGAACTCCACCAAAACTCTTCTAGACTTAATAACCAAATTCAGTCAAGTAGCTGGTTACAAGGTCAATACACAAAAATCAATAGCTTTCCTCTACACCAATGACAGACTCACTGAGATAGGAATAGCGCAAATAATTCCTTTCACAATAGCATCCAAAAAACTGAAATACCTAAGAATCATCCTAATGAAAGAAATCAAAGACCTCTTCTCTGAAAACTATGGCACTCTGAAAAGAGATTGAAGATGATATCAGAAAATGGACAGACATCCCCTGCTCCTGGTTAGGAAGGATTAATATAGTGAAAGTGGCCATACTCCCAAAACTGCTATATAGATTTAATGCAATTCCAATTGAGATTCCAGCAGCATACTTCATAGACCTTGAGAAAATCCAAAAATTCATTTGGAGCAAGAAGAGACCCAGAATAGCAAAAGCAATTCTAGGTAACAGAGACATGGCAGGGGGTATCACAATCCCCAACCTGAAACTATACTACAAAGCTACTGTGATAAAAACAGCATGGTACTGGCAAAGAAACAGACCTGAAGACAAGTGGAACAGATTAGAAGATGCAGAAACAACGCCAGACACACTCAGCCATCTCATCTTTGACAAAGGACCCAAACACCCTCACTGGAGGAAAGATAGCCTCTTTAATATATGGTGCTGGAAAAATTGGGTTTCAACTTGCCAAAGATTAAAACTAGACCTATATCTCTCACCATGCACTACACTAAAATCAAAATGGATTAAAGATCTAAATATTAAAATAGAAACTCTGAACCAGTTGGAACAGAGGTTAGGTAGAACCCTTGAAGACATCAGTGTAGGAAAAGATTTTATGAACAAAACCTCAGTTGGCCATGAACTAGCACAAACAATCAACAAATGGGATCTCTTCTTATTAAAAAGTTTCTGCACAGCAAGAGAAACCACCAGCAGTGTGAAGAGACAACCCACAATGTGGGAAAAAATCTTCACCTGCTCTTCCTCGGACAAAGGTCTACTATCTTGAATCTATAAAGAACTTAAAAAGATCAGACCTCCCAAATTTAAAGACCCAATCCAAAAATGGGCATCTGAAATGAACAGACATTTCTCATACAAAGAAGTAGAACTAGCAAATAAATACATGAAAAAATCCTCAACATCACTGGTCATTTGAGAGATGCAAATGAAAACAACGCTGAGATTCCACTTCACTCCAGAAAGAGTGGCTGCTATCATGAAATCAACCAATAACCAATGCTGGTGGGGCTGTGGGGAAAGAGGAACCCTGCTCCACTGCTGGTGGGAGTGTAGACTGGTACATCCACTGTGGAAATCAGTATGGAGATACCTCAAAGAACTAGGACTGGAAGTCCCGTTTGACCCCATATTCCACTACTGGGGATCTTCCCCAAAGAATTAAAAGAATCATACCACAGTGATATATGCGCGCCCATGTTCAGAGCAGCACAGTTTGTAATAGCTAAAACTTGGAAACAGCCCAAATGCCCATAGACTGGAGACTGGATAAAGAAAATGTGGTTTTTTAAATAAAATGGAGTGCTACTCAGCCATAAAAAATGAGAAATTAGAGACATTTATAGCTAAGTGGATGCACATTGAGGCAATACTCTTAAGTGAAATAAATAGGACACACATTTGTAAATACCAAATAGTTTCTCAGGTGTGAGAAACTGAAAGTGTAAATAAGGACTAAATGTATAATAGGTCATGTGAAATAGGAAGAAAAGGGGCAAAGGGGAAGGAAGTGGGAGGGCTAGGGGAAATGATAGAAGGGAATGGGATTAATAGGAGAAAATGGAAAAATAGGAACAAAATCTTTGTAAATAGGGAGGACTGGAGGGGTTGAAGGGAGGGCTGGGCAAGGGTGAAAAATAAGAACCAAGAGAGACTATGTAAAGGTGCAAATTTCCAATGATGAATGTCATTATACTGTAAACCTAAAATGTACCAATGATTAGAATGAATAATCGATAATGCAAAATAGGAAGGAAAGGTCCAAAGGGGTAGGGGTAGTGGGAGTGGCAGGGGAAAGGAAAGAAGGGAAAGGAAAAATGATGAGAAATGGAAAAAATGGAAATAAAGTCTTTGTAAATAGGGAAGGGTGGAGGGGGTGAAGGGAGGTCTAGGAATTGGGGAAAAAATAAGAACCAAGATGCATTATATAAAGGTACAATTCCCACTGAGAAATGTAATTGTGTTGTATACCTACAATGTACCAATAAAAGAATTTAATACAAAAAAAAAAAAGAAGAATTGCTATTGGAAGCAACACTGCTGAACTTCAAAGGGAAGAATTTCATTATTACAGTTTATGAATTGCTCTTTCAATTGAGTTTTCATATTTACAGTGTTTATATTTTCTACAACAAGAATATTCTAATTCATAAGGATAAATTCTAATACTATTCTTCTTTCCTCCTTGTAACTCAGTACTGTGGAACATAGATAGACCCTGGCAGGCTTAGAGCCTGGGGCTCTCTCGGTGCTCGAGGTGGGCTTACCGCATGTGCAAACTCAGCCAATTCCAGCCATTCCATTCAATAAGTGGTTCTGATTTGCTGCACTTGTGGCTAGCGCTCGGCTACAAGCTCATCCAGACCCTGCACCTGAGGAGCTGACAGCACGTGGTCAGCCAGCTATCCACAATGGCCATGTCTTGCTCTGTGTGTCTCGCTCTGCCCTTGCACATGACAGTGCTAGTGCCACCAGTTCCCGAACTGTACCACCAGACTGTGCTAGCCTGGCTGCCTGGGCTGAGCATAATTAACTATTTCCATGTCAAAGGTCATCAGCCAAACTACTACTGTGATGATGTCATATTTGAAATAAACTTCCTCAGCTTTCAGCTAAATCTAGTGGCTGCATCCCTCAAGCTCCATCTCAACTCTCCTCTCTCTCCATCCCTGCAACCTGTACTGTTGCCAGGAGTCACTGTTCTGGTCAAGTCACCTCACTTCTCCAGAACTTCTTGAGGGACAGACAAGGTCTCTCTGAAATTCCTTCTAGTCCTAGGAGTAAGCGAGGGTGGGATCTTCAGGGCTTCGCCCGGCATAGAAAGTTGGTTCTACGTCAATTAAAAAGTGAATTCTAATTTTATCAATGGCCACCCTTACAGAGAGAATGAGCTTACATAAAACTGAACACTGAGAGAGGAAGACCTCAGAAGGATTTTCAGCTTCTCTCTAGCTCTGCAGGGCAAGACAAGCTCTGCGTGGCCCTCCTACTCCTAAGATAGCTGTTCTCCTAAGGGACTCCCCTGTTCGCAGCGTTTCCTCATGAGACACTGGCCGAGGGTACTCCCCACCTCAGATCGCTGTCATGCTGCAGAGCTCAAAAATCTCAGCGCCGAGAATGCAGAGACTCTGGCAATCACGGGGCTCATCACTCTGACCCCAGTCAAGATTGGCTTGAGAAGAGTCTTCAGACAAAGGGCTAACAAGCAAATGGAGGTTTCTATGCTCACTTCTGCAAGCTGGCCAGGGATATATGGTGCTCTTTGGAATTAGAAGAGGAAAGCCTGGTAGAAAGTATGTTATCTTCAATGAATTTAATCTCAAAATAATAGGTACCTACTCTTGAGGACTCGATAACTTTAGCTGACACGAACATGCCAGGAGATGGGTAGTGTTGCTTCCACTTTACAGATGAGGAAGCTGTGGCCAAAGGGGATTAAGCTGTTGCTCACAATTACGTCAGACTGCAGTATGCTTTGGACAAGAATTCAAGGTGTTAAGCATTCAAAGACTAACCACAGTTTAAAACATGATTTTAAATGTGTTTTCATATATTGCAAGAAAATATTCTGTGTTTATTATATGCTGAAAAGTGAGAAAGCCAGTTTTGCTAAGCATTTCCTTCGAAAAACTTTCTTGTTTCTAACAATTTGAAAATACCACTAAGATCTGTAAAGGGAAGCACTGACCTCCGGGAAAATCAGTTTGCAAATGCTCTCCGCCAAAGTGTGAAGGTAGACGCGGCTGCGGCTGGCCTTTCTCTGCGGGAGGCTTTCTTGCACGTTCTTCTCAGGGACATCCTGGCAGATGGGCGCAGGGGCTTTGCCGCTCTCCGAGCTCCCTGCTGCTTCCTCTGCTGACTCCTGTGCCGCCTGCCCTGGGGCCAGGAGGGAGAAGGGACACTCCCCCGTGATCGTGAGGTCCTTGAGCTTCGTGCAGAACATGGCGTGGGCTCCTCGGCGCTCAGACCTCCGGGGGACACCAAGCCTGGGGTGGGGGCCGCGGACAGCAGCCACTGCCGATCCAGAGACACTGGCGAGCAGGCTTTCTAGGGCAGCAAACGGGCCAGAGAGGAGACGAGAATGACTCCTTCCACGGAGAAAACAGAGAAGTCAGGCACAAGAAGGCAAAGACCACACCATCATGTCTCATTTCCGCTTACAAACAAATTCTGATGGATTGCCAATTATGAAATGAGCAGAGCATGTGGGGAAGATCTTTAATACATGTACATTTCAGTGTACTGCAGTAGTAAACTACTGGATTTCAGTATTTTAACACTTTTCAAATAAAGTATTTTCTCTAAAATACCCTTAGCATGAACTACTAGTTTCTATTCTTGTAACCCAACTGGGCCAGTTTGATTCCACAAGAGCAGAACACCATGACAGAAGCCAGGTCTGAAACTGTCCTTTTAATGCTTGTGTGACTACACTCCATGATGCTGTTCTTTCTAAAGTAGCAGAATGCCACAAACCAGTGTCCCTCAAAAGTAGATAAAGAAAAAATACACACACACACACACACTCACACACACACACACACACAAAGCTTATCTTTTCAGATCTGAAACTGACTTTTAGATGAAAACATTCAATGAAAATGATTACTGCAAAATGAAGTATCACTACAAATAGCAAAATAACTTCAAAATATTATCATAAAAATTACTATTTTTTCCAAAACTCCTGATCACTAAGAGTATCTCATGGGGTATGAAGAGATCCCCGGATCCAAACACGAATGATACTTAGATAAACCAAGAAAGTCCTACTGGTCAGAGCCTCCATAGAAATCATCCACATTGTCACTGGGGCATATTTTCCCTTTAGCGTTTGTTGGTGTCGGGACTGTAAATCATTCGCATAATTACAGCACATTTATTGTCAGTTGTTGGTCACTAGAACTGACTAATTGGAATTTTGCTCATCAACAATACTAAAAACTCTAATTTGGCGGGTCCACCAACTATTTCCTACTCTTAGAAAATAAAAAGCAAAGAGTGTGAAGATCCACATGCAGTAATTCCCTACTACATGCCTAACAGAGTCCTGGGGACCCTAGTACATTTAATCCTCATAGAAGCCATATGACAGATATTATCGCCAAAGGCCAAGAGGCTCAAATATTCAGGTCATTTCCCTCATTGGGATTGCTAGAAAATGACAGCACCAGTACTCAAATGTAGGTTGCTGTTCATCTAACTCCTGAACTAATATGATTTTATTACCCCAAATTCATTTCAAGTTAGACCAATCAGGCTAAGATTAATTTATCTCAAAATATGGTGCACAAGTTCATATTAGAAATCATCAAGAACCAAATTCTCCTGCTCACTGGCTGGTGTTGATGAATCATTCAAGATATAGCTTTACTTATTTATTTATTTCAACCTTTAGAACTGGTATTCAATTTTTTTTTTTTTTTTTTTTTTTTGCTCCTCAATGTTTTTCCTATTTTCTCAGGACATATAATCAAGAGTCTGTAAATTATCACAGGTAAATTAATCAGTTTAGAAGAATGAACAAGTCATTTTCTGAACGGGGGCAAATATGGAAGCTAAATTCACCACTGGACACAGCCTGGGTATCATGAAACTTTGGGGAAGGAGAAATCTTGAAATTTTCCAGAGAACGCCAGTGTGGTTTATTACATACAGTTATACCTCAAAGTCACGATCACATGGAATTTAGGAATCTTCAAGAAAGCACAGAGGAAGATCCTACATCTTCACAAGCAGTAACTATTCTGCTGGGAGAGGAGGGGAGCTCTCTGCATGGACAGCTCACTGAGGCGGCCCCAAGATGATACGACAGTGATGCGGATCAGGAGCACACAGACTCTGAAAGACCTGCACCTAGAGGGCTTTCACTAGAGTTTCTTTTTGGATTCAGTTACACTGAAGTCGTGTCTCAGCATTTTCTGTATCTCAACAGAACACTATTACTAGTATTTTTTATTACTGCACACAAATTTCTTTTCTGATTTATGGTTCAAATCTACAATCAGTAAAACTGTTCTCCATAGGGGCAGAGACACGCTCAGATTCGCAGGCTTCACGGTCTTGATCTCAGCTACTCTGCTCCACTACAGCAGCATGAAAACAGCCACAGGCCACACAAATGAAAGGGTATGGAAGCGTCCCAGTAAAGCCTGCTTGTGAAAACTCATGAGTTAGCCAAAGCATTTTACTCCAAAGGTAATTGGGTCGAAAAGGCCAGAATTACTTTCCCATCTTCTCTGCCTTCTCCTCCTCTCTCGAAAGAGAGCAGCCTATGTGGACCCAGTTTTTGTTGCTGTTGTCACTTATGATTGAACCCAGGGCCTCTCACATGCGGAGCCAGCACGCTGCCACTGAGCTACAACCCAGCCCATGACCAGTTTTGTACAGCTTGAAAGTAAGAAGATAGCTGAGTAGATATTTTCAGTATTTATAGAAATAATAATGCAATTATTTTAGATTAATGTTCAGGAGGAAGACCAGTAGTAACTGCATGCTGCAATTTCAGCTATCTCAGATATAACCACACGCGAGGTGTGGTGGCACACCCCCGTCATCCCAGCGCTCTGGGAGGCTGAGCTAGAAGGATGCAAGTTCAAGCCCCACCTGTACAACTTAGTGACTTAGTGAGGCTGTCCAAAACCAAGAAATAATAATAAAAGGGGGAAGCTGGGGGTCCAGTTCAGTGGTAGAGTGCCCCTCGGATCAATAATCTTCAGTACTGCTAAACCCAAAGATTACAATTCACTAGAAGAGGGTACTCAAAAGAAAAAAGAAAAGGAAAGCAATTAAAAATAGACCACTATAGGTTGACTCTACAGAATCAGCTATAGAAATGATTCCTAAAATAAGTTATTCTAGTACATATTAGAATTTTGGTACTGGATTTAGAGGTCTGGTATAAAATAGCTTATGATAAATTCTTTGATTAAACTTAATCTCTCATTCCATTTCTACCCTGGCACCCAAACTCTTTAATTTTCATCTTCTTATTCAATCTGGCTTCAACATCTAAAGCTGACCCTGAAATGCTTCCTTTTCCTGTATTGCACATTACTATAATTCCTGAAAATAAGCTAACACTGTTTTTTATTAACTTAAAAACGGCAATGGGAAGCAAGTTCTACTTACTTCAACACCAGTTCTTTAGTCACATGAATTCACATGTGTATAAGCAAACAAATGAGCATTCTTGGCCTGTTCAACAGGTGAGGCTGCACGGGAAACAGATGCACCCAGGGCCAATACGTCGGGAACCTGTGTGCGCCCTGGGCCTGCCTTCCAGGGATGCAAAGTACATTCTCCCGTTAAGCTAGTGATGATGTTTGAGGGTAACATCAGCAGTTTCTCCAGGAACGGTTTGGACAGCCAATGAACACAGCACACAGCTGATTGTAGAAATGGTAGTAACACAAGGAAAAAACAAATAAAGTAATAACACTGGTGACAAAGGCTTGGCAGGCAATGGGGACAATATGTTCTCATGAAGGTGGAGAAGTACTTGCTCTCCGAGAAGTTAAGAGCCTCCTAATGCACTGAATGTGCTCTTTTATCTGGTCAGTGATTAACTTCACTGTGGTAAGAATAAGGACCCAGCCATTGTTCCAGATTAATAAGGAGGACGCAGTTATTGTTCAGGTAAGGTAGCTCTCCATCATTTAAAATCCAGGACGTAATTAGGCATGAATACCTTGTTTGCTATGTGTATCAAGGTCATCTAGATCCAAGGACAACACTTCCCAGGCACTGGCTGGCACAGGCCTCTTTTGCAACATCAGGTATTAAAGATCAGGTGTCAAAATTAGAACGCAGTTGGGGAGCAGTCTAACAAATTCGTCTCCATCATAAGAGCAAATGGCTAGATCCAATGTCTAGGAGCAGACCTGGATCCTGACACAGCAGTATCTATGACTAAAGGGATCTAAGTGGTTTAAGATCAAATCACAAAGTTTAGATTTGTAAGAGTAGCTCAAAGGAAGAGTGAACTGAACATCAAATTGTCTTGGTGAGGATAATATTTGCATATTCCAATGCCAACTATAACAAACATAAGGGAGGCAGGTAAGTTTTCATGTAGGCTGAAAGCAGAGGGTTTTCTTTCCTCAAAAATTTAAAGTTGTTTTAAATAAAACCCTGTCAATCAGCCTTTTCAAAGGTATTTCTTTTCACTTTGCAGTAAGAATTATTTATAGAACTTGCTCTGTGGCATATGAAGAAAGGACAAAGTAATAGAAAAACTTATAAGCCTGTCCAAGTTTCTGCACAGTTCTAAGTTTAAACAAACAAACAAACCTCAGACCCCTTTGTGGTATTTATCTTTTTTAGGGCTACCAATTATCTTATTGCCATATTTCTTAAAAGAGTGAGTTTTGGGGCTGTGTTCCATTGTTTAAATCATGTTTATTCTTACATCTAAAACTGTTCAGCTTTAGCTTCCAATGTAATTGCAAATTGCTTGTTAAATTCAAAGCTTAAAAGTCAAAGTTTGAGAATCTTTTGACTTTTAACATACTTAAATTCTGCCAGGATTTGTATTTTCTTTTTCAGAATCTTGACTCCCATGCATCCTTGGATATCACACTAAAGTACCTTCTCCTTCATTTGTTCTAGTCATCAAATATTAGGGATGTTCTGCCACATCTCAAGCATTCCTCCAGACACAAAAGCAGAGTGACTTTGTAAAAGGACACACCCTCCTCTCCTGGGGTTTATATCCCAGCAGGGAAAGTAAGACATAAACCACATCACCTCAGGGTCACATATCACTCTAGTAATGAAAATCAGGGTTACAAACCAAATCCCAGGAGAGAGCAGAGCCATGGAGAAAGTTCCAGAAAGAAGAACATGCTCGGTGATCAAAATGGAACTAGGCATGCTTGAGAAACAGAAAGGATTCCAAGGTAGCTGGAGTATGGTGTCTGTGAGAAAAAGGCATGGGGTGGAGGAGATAAGATTTGTCAAGACAGGGATTTCCCAAGACTCTGTAAACTATGACGGAGGAGTCAAAACTCTACTGGAGGAACAATCAACTGGACGACTGAAAGCAAAATAATGAATGACTTGGACTACATTTTTAAAAGATTATTTGAAATGTTCAATGAAAAGAAGATTGGACAAATGGCAGATTCTGGCTTCAGCTGATACAGCGGCCTTGAGGATGAAAAAGGAGACCAGCTGCAGAAGGATTCGGGAAAGTGAATCTACAGTCCTTGGCTACTAACAGGATATGGGGGCTGAAGGAGAGGGAGGACCCCTTCCTGTGACTTTCCTCTCAATAGCATGCCCACGGTTTAGATCGAGACCATCCCCTGGAGGCCTCAGGCGCTCCTGGTGGGGCCTATGGAAAGTGATCAGACCCTGGGCGCTGGACTCACAGCGGAATGGCCCCTCGGTAGCTCAGCCAAGGGTGCCGTGGGAAGGTGGGCCCTGGCTGGAAGTGAGGGTCCCTAGGGGAGGGGCATTTCCCTTCCTGCTCCTTCCTCTGCTCTCCATTTCCGGACCGCCATGAGGAGAGCAGCTTACTCCATCTGGACATTTCTGCCAGGCTGCTTTTGTGTTTATGTTTGCCCAACATGGGCTGAAACTCCTAAAACGAAGTCAAAGTAAGCCTCTCCAACTTTAAATCGGGGTGTCAGGGGCCTTGTTCGTGATAAGGAAACTGAGTAAGACAACAAGTCACAGAACACCTCTGAGCACTGTGGCGGCAATCAAGATAGTGCATAATGCGTTTCTTATGATTCTGGTTATTTGATCATAACTATGCCCAGATTTGGGGTTTTTGATGTAGTATAAGGCCTTGTAGGAGCTGGGACACTTTAACTCTCCTCTATTATTTTAAAATGTAACTTCTGCTTCTCCTCCAAGAGCAAAGACATGGGAAAGCTGAGTCCGATTTACATTACTGGACAGAGCATTCACCTTGCCAGCAGACTAGGCCTGACACACAGGAGCTGTCTGCGGGCATCTGAAGAAAAGTAGGAGGTGCTTACCTTACATTTCTGTAACTAAAGGGCCCAAACTTGTAAGTCTCCCAAAGCAAAGTGGTCATCTCTAAAGGCAATAGGAACGTCACCTGCGGTAATCAAATGTACCATATGTCCCCTCACCTAATGGTACCTGCCTTGCTAAAGCCAAAGTACTGGGCACAAGTTACATTTAATAAACATTAATTCTTCATTTAAATAATATGGACATTTTCATTGATTGGATATAGGAGCAGTTCTGTGACCTCTTTAAATTTAGTATGCTCTCTGGTAAGGAGGTAAATCTAAGACTTAGCATTTTGTGTTTCTCAGTTTCGATATTAAAATGTTCACATAATCTTCTATAACTAATTATAAAGCAAAACCTTTGAGCACACAAATTTCATTTACATTAAAGAAATACTCTAGTGCATTAATCACTGAAATGTGAATATATACAATTAATACCTCTTCAAATTAAATATCATTGCCAAGTGTGGTGGGTCCTGCAGGCCAGGAGGAAATAGAATGCTCTCAATATTCCATTCTTGAAACAACTTGCAGTTCCTTCTATGATTTTTTCATAGTTATATTTCTAAAATAATTCCTTCCTGATAGCCATTTTTAAAAGATACTTCTTGAAAGTACTCATTGTGAGTTAAAGAAGAAATGTGACTCCTTTTACCCCATAAAATCCATTTTGTTTTCATCTATTTTCAAATAAAAATAGATGAATTTCTATAATGAGAATTGGCTCAAATGAACCTGAATGATGTCAGTATAAACTGGACACCACAGGACAGCCTTCATCCTGGGTCTCCCCTAAACTCAATCTGACCACATGTCCTATCTACTATTATTTATTGCAGTTTTCCTTTATTTCACCCAGGTCTTCATATTCAGAATGATCAAAACTTTCTTAAAAATATCTTTCCATAAAGCCACCTCCACCTCTTGTCCTTTTAAGTCCAGGTCTACAAAAATTGTAGTCCAATCTTCATTCAAATTCAACCTGTATTTTGATATATTTTCAGTCCCAAACCAAATAGGTCAAGAATTGAGTCAAATTTGGTGGTTAGGTTCAATGTTGACCTTATGAGGAAATTTGATTCAGTTCTTGTTCAATTCAGTTTGTGACCAGAATTGTGGAAAGAATTAAGTTTGTGAGCTAAGATATTACTTATACCATGTTATATCAGAAATGCCTCTACCATATTTGATACAAATATGCAAGTATGGCAAAAGGCTGACTTACCTAACTACTGTGGCTGCATCTTCTAAGAGTCCATAGATTTGACTGTGAGTTAGGTAATACATCCTGATGAAACTTAAGATGAAAATAAACTCCTGGTTTTCCAACAACTGGACTGATGAATACATTTCATTTAAGTGACATAATGAAATGGGTAATTACACAACATCACAGCTTCTCCATTTCCTCTTCTTTAAAATTTTGTTTAGGCAGGAAGGCTGCAGAGTATACTGTTTTTATATCTAATATGTCCATAAATCAAAACACAATACACACTTGCATATGTACACTTATTTTTTCCCCTTCTGCAAAAGTGATTTTTGTAATTGTCTTAGGAAATTGTGTGTGTGTGTGTGTGCGTGTGTGTCTTTACAGACTTCCTGGTTTGGAAGGGTCAGTCACAGGGAGCTTAGGCTGTAGGAGCAGCTGGTGATCTGCATGTACTGGCTCCATGACCTTACTCAAGGTCTTAACCAAATGTCTCAACTTTCTCCATTTGAAAAATAAGAATACCAATAGCAATAACCTCAAGACTTGCAAAATTAAACAAAGTCATTCATATATGCATATATATCTTAGAAAAAGCACAGGCCCCCTCATGCAATGAATACCTTTTGACTCTCACAACTACTACTTAATGGCACCTGGCACTGAACAAGCTTCCGAAGTTTGCTGAGCCTGTTTCCTCACCTAAAAAATGGTAAAGTAGTGATTAAATGGGGTTTAATCAAGGATTAGTAAAAATATATACAAAGTGCTTGGCTTTGACAGGCACCCGTAAGTGAAAACTTTTAAAAGAAAGTAAGAAGTCTAGTCTTGTGTTCAAGTTTTAAGTCATTTGTTGCTTCACAAAAGATACGATGCCTCTTCTGGCCATCTGGGTAGCTTCTTACAACAAAGAGAAAATTTCCGCATCTGGTTAGTAGCTTTACAGCAGCCACACAATAAACACTCTGGGAACACACATCCAGGTGCCAGTGATCACCCCACTCTACATGCCGGTCACGCTGACAGCAGCCAGAAACAGAGTAAGTGACAAGCAAATTCAATACATCACCTCACAACGGCCCAGTGACGCTTTATACCTATGAAACATTTTTTGTTACTTACTAAAAGCCTGTGTAAGGGAATGCTAATATATAGCAAGTGCTTGGTACTCTGCAAATAAAGAACAATTTCAATTTGTAGGACATTAATGAGTATCGAGAAAGTTATATCTATGTCAATAGTTAGGGTTCCTTTTATTGAATGACAATATAATAGAGTTACAGCCCAAGAAGATTTTATTTTGTTTTTATCCTATATAATCCCCTTTAATAATCTGCATGTCAAGTTCATTTAATAAAATATTAGGATACAAAAATGGGGGTGTAATGCTGTAGACCCTGTAATCCTGTAGACCCCTATTCACCATAGCCAAACTGCCATATAAATCAAAGAAGCCCTATGCCATGGAAGTACACACTATTTTCTACAAATCTGCAATACTTCCAATGGGGAAATAAAAACCCAATGATCAAGCTTAAATAGAAGTTCTGTTTCATCTGATTTTCTTTTCCTAGAAAGTTAGCTTTGAAAAATGATTACTATTTGTTATACAAAGTATCTTGCCTCTAATCATTGCTTGTATACGTTAACTGTTCTCCATACTGATTCAGTGTTAACACTTTTACCTACTTAACTTCTCCATGTTTTCCACGTTTACTTCCATTCTAGAGAAGTTTGGTTGGTAGGGAAAAATGAGATGCTGAGCGCCATGTTCATTTTAGGGTTATTTGTAAAATCACTCAGAATCCAAGGACAGTGGGAGATGCGAGGGTCCTGACCCAGGCGAAGTGGATGCCGTGGTTGAGGGCCACAACTGGGGAGCATTTTGGTTGACATTTTGAGCAACTGGGAGCTTGTCCTGCTTCAGAAAAAGATTCTAGAATAAAAGACAATAGTGATGATCCTGATTTTTCTAATCTAACCCTTGGAATTTTCCCCAAACTCCTTGAGAGAAAAGAACACAAACTAGGAGAGCCATGAAAACTGGACTTCTATGCACCATTAGATGAACTTTGCTGAAAAATGAATCAAGAAGTGCAGGCCTGTCCACAGCAGGACAATAAAGCGAGAAAACCAAGGAAAGCAGAACAAGCTGAACAGTGAAGTGCAGGCCGTGCAGGAGCTGGGTCAGAGCCCCCGGGATTCAGGGCAGACGCTTCTCTGGGGCTTGCCAGTGGCTCCACCAAGTTGCTCAGGCGGAACTCAAACTTGCAATTCTCCTGCCTCAGCCTTCCAAAGTGCTGGGATGACAGCCATACACCACCACATCCAACTTCACAGCCTTATTTATAAATTCCTTCTGCCCTCCACTTGGTTCAAAATACAGAAAATTAAAGTTACTGCTCACAGTAAACCTCAGTTTTCTCTCTTACTTCAGTATCTCTTACATAAAAACCAATGTAAAAACATAGGCAGTTAATAACAGTAACTGGGATAGATATGGGAGATTATTTACTGCAATCCTTCCCCTTGCGGACGGCCGAAGTCCATACTTTAGTGAGCGTGCCAACCCCGAGGCAAAGGAGGTATGGAGCTGAGGAAGAATGCAGATAGCTGCACCAGAGTTGCCCCAATACACCCTGGTCCCCTTCTCAGCTTTTCTGGACCCCTACACACTCCAGGGACTGCTTTCATTAACACTTAGTCATTTTATTTTATTACTTTGCTTTGCTTTGCTAAAGACTGAAAATAGGGCTTCACACATGCTAGGCAAGTATCATGCGATGAGCTACACTGCCATCCGCCACTTAGTGCTTTCAAATTCTGCACATAACAGGTTTTGAAAGTTATCATAAATATTTCATCTCAGTCCAAACCGAGGCTTCCATTTCATCTACAAATCCCACAAGTGTTGGTGCACACCACAAAACTGCTTTGGCTGTCCAGAGTTTCTTAAATATTTTTTCCAGATTCTTTTCCACATGATTCCCATCATTTTGCACTTTCTCAAAAGTTATCTAGTTCCAGTTCTCGAAACACATTTTCTAAATAGCCATTCTCATCACCCTGTCTTTGTCTCTTCATCAAAAGTTAGGTGTATTTCCAGCCTTAATCCAGACAATGCAGCTCACTTTATCCATCTGGGACCGAGCACCAGTAAGTCCCATTCTGCTGAAATTAAGTCAGAATACTCAACTCCAGCTCACCTAGAAGGAACATGAAGACAGTCGGACAGCCGACATCATGACCAAATTCCCCTTCCCTTCAGCCTTTTGACGTGAAGACACAAACACGTATATGTACATGGCACACAACATGAGAAGGAGGAATTTAAAAGTGTTTCTACATACTTTCTCTTCCATGTTATTAGCATTAGCCGTGTGTGTGTGTGTGTGTGTGTGTGTGTGTGTGTGTGTATTTTGGAAAGCGATCTCACTACATAAGAGTTTAGCTGGCTGAAAAGTCAACAACGCTTGTGAAATTTCTTTCCATTCTTTGACAACTTTGCTGTGAAATCACCAAAATGAAAAGTCATGTGTGCTTCCCTGGCTGATTGCTTTGTGAGAAGCACCTGGCACAAATGCACCACTGAGCATTCAACAAATGCAACTGATGTCAACAAAATATACTGATGTAATGCTATTAACCCTGAATGATATAGAGGAGGAACACAGGCGAGAAACACTGAAAAACGCAAGTCAAAGGAAGCTGTTGGAGTCTATAAAATAGTGTTTCTTGGAAACAAGTTTTATAGTGTGCTGTTAATGAGTTTATTTGTTATCCAATCAAAACTTATTCAGCTTCTGAAAATGATAATTTTCCTTTAATTACATTCGAAATCTAATACAAAACACACAGACACATTGAATTTCCTTAAATGGCCACAATAAAAAGGGAGAATAGGTAGAAAGAGAGAGCTATTAATGTTTTTTTTTGTTTTTTTGGTTTTTCTTTTGGTACTGGGGATCAAACTCGGGTCCTTGCACTTGCAAGGCAGGTGGCGAAACCACTGAGCTAAATCCCCGGCCCAAGAGCTATTAATGTTAATAAGGAATATCTTCATTAGGCAGTGGCAACAAGAGGATGGGTGGGAAAGCTTTCCTGGAATGTGCAGAATTTGAGCTCATTTTTGAGAAGGACTGTGGTTGGGATATAAAGACTTTGGCCACAGGGCTTACCATAGAGGGAGCTCGGCCAAGCCTGTGAGGAATGAAGGAGGCTGTGGGAAAGGGCAGGAAGTGCACTGCTAGAGATGTCAGAAAAGTAGAGGCGTCATGGAGTGTCAGCTCGCTAGAGCTGAGAAACAAGTGACTTTGCAGTTCTGCCTGGAATGACAATGATGGCATTAATAGAAAGAGGGAACCAAAGCAGCACAGTGATCCACAGGGGACTGAGCTTTCTTGGTACCCATGGACTGGCTCTTAACTGTCAGCATAGCATCTTGCAGACATGCATTTGTGTATTGGAGTCTTTAATTCAGCAGCACATGAAAGACAAGAGATGTGAATTTGTTGGCCTTCATAAGAGAATGCCACTAAAAGCTAGGGCTTTAATGCAGACTTACAGAGATCAAAATGCTACATGCAGAGGAAGAAGACCGTTCTAGCTAGTACTCTAGGGAACACTCACGTTTAAAGATTGAACAGGGATGTTATTCTTATGACCCAGAAGTAGCAATTAGAAAAGTACGGCAGGGATGAACAAGAGGGGACATGTCCGAAAAGAGGTGAATGTTGCAAGAGTGTACAGAAGACTTAGAGGTTAGCATTTGGTTTTTAGATTAGAAAGAAATTTATGACTAGTAAGAGAGAAATTTTACTAACAATAGTGGACTGGACATGAAAAGAAATGAGTTAATTTGAGTGTAACGATGTGATAATCAAGTACAGACTAGATTAAAGCCAATGGATTAAGGAACAAGTTTAAAAAAATATTCTGAGTGTAGGAGATATTTTCATTTCCACTAATAGCTTTCTGTAAATAGGAAAACTATACAGTATGCAAAGTTAGCTCCAACAACATCATAGCACAGGATCTGTTGCTTAAGTTACAGAAAAATCATAAGACACTCCCACACCAACCATAAGAAGGAGAACAAGCCAGACAAACTACACAACCACAGTTTTAAGAAGTCAAATGAAATTATCATGAAAAACTACAGCTAATGTCACACTTAATGGTGAAATGCTGAGCATTCACCCACCACTGTCAGGTGCCAAGGAGAAGCCCGAGGAAGAACATCAACTCTCTCCACTTCCCACCAGCACTGGACTGAAGGCAGGGCTGCAACAAGTTAAGAGAAAGGAATGCCAGGCAAACTGATTGGTGGTTTGTGATACAAATATATTATTATGCATGCAGGAATTCCAAGGATCCGCAACCACTAGAAAGGACAAGAAAATTTGGCAGGATTTCAGGATACACAGAAAGTTCATTGTAATTGCTGTACTAACAGCAAACATTAGGAAATGATTTCAAAAGCTCACCTATGATAAGGCCAACATGTGTAAACCACTTAGGAATACATCTAACCAAAGGTTTGCAAGACTGTTACACTGAATGTTACAAACACTGGTGAGATTAGTTAGACAAGCTTCAATAAATAGAGAGATATATCAGGCTAAAAATCACTAACGCATCTCTTTCCCCTAAACCAGTACATACGTTCAATGTAATCCTACTTAGCTCCTCAGTAGAAGTTGAGAAAATCATGATAAAATTAAATGGACATAAAATAGCCAAATCAATAGGATAAACCACAGAGAGGAACTTAGATATTTAAAACTTATGGTAAAGCTACAGTAAACAAGAAAGTTTGGATCTGGTACAGTGGTACACACCTATAGTCCCAGCAAGTTTGGGAGGGTCAGGCAAGAAGATTGATTCTAGGAGTTTAAGACCAGCCTGGACAACAGAGTAAGCCCCTGTCTCATGGAGGGGAGTGGGGTAGAAAGGAATGGCATAGAGAGCAATGGAATGAAGAGTCCAAAAACAGAGTTACAATGTTTTCATTAAACATAAGTTTCTAGGCAATTCAATAGTTACAGGTTCCACAATGAATGACATTGAAATAAAGAACTTTTATGTACTTCATACTATACACAAAAATTAATTTTAATGGGTCACAAACTTAAATGTAAAAGGTAAAGCTATAAAACCTCTGAAACAAAACATTAAAAATACTTTATGAACATGAGTATTCAAAGATGCTTAAATAGAAACAAACAAAAACAACCAACAAAGCATGAGACATAAATGAAGAACTTTTGCTATTTGAAAGATGTCATTAGCAAAATGACAAGTCACACACTTAGAGATAGTGCTGGTAACACATACACCAGCAAGAATTGGATCCACATTATACTGGGTTTCACAACTCAATAAGGAAACAGATAATTCAATTTAAAAATGAACAGGAGATCTGAACAGATATTTATTAAAGAAGACATATGAACAGCCAGTAAATATCTTTTCATAAATATGGTATTATTAGTTATTGGACAACAACCTATTTGAGTCTCTAAAATGCAGAAGGTTGAGATGGTCAAGAGTTTTTGGTAATGTGAAATTATATATATATATATATATATATATATATAATATACATATATAATAATCTACTGCTGGCAGAAAGGCATACTTAAAGTTTTGAAAACAGTGTGGCAATGTCTTAAAATGCTTAACATTTCCACTCAGCTATGCCTTTTTTACATGCTTGCTGGAGAGAAACACAAACATACTCAAATATAGATTTGTATGTAAATGCTCATAGCTGCTTTATTTGTAATAGCTAAAAATGGAAAATAATTTGTGTCTATCATAATGTGAATGAATAAATATTGCATGACCATCAGAATATTACTCAGTAGATACAGACAACACAACGAATGCCTTCCAAAGTCATTATGCTGAGTGAGTGAGACCCCATGCAGGAGAGGAGATATTAGAAAATTATTTTTATATGAAATCTAGAAACGTAGACAAATCTGTAAGGGCCATTAAGGGACTCCTGGGGAAAGAGGAAGAGAGAGGGACAGCTGCAGAGGGACACAAGCAAACTCCTAGGAGTGATGGAAACCTCTGTCAATTTGACTGGTGGTGGCTTCACAGATGTATACATCTGGCTGAATCCCATCATACAGCATTCTTGTCTTGGACATAAGTTTTACCCAGTCATGTTATTTAAAAAGAACTCAAAAAGTTGAGAACTCAAAGAACTGTAACTGAACTATGCTCCAAAATATTACAACCCATAAGGGAGATGAGACCCCTGATGGAGTGGTAGAAGGTGACAGAATCTCCCAAGGACAACAGCAGGAGAAGCTAGCTAAACTTTTATCAGACTTGTAGCTGTTTCCTGTGCTACCCCAACAGCATGCTAACTCTTTTCCTGCTGGCCTTCAAGTGCAGGAGAGGGCTACATACTGGAAGCAAGGCAAGAGTGCTGAGATAGGTCCTCTTTGATGTCTGAGGCTTTCCGCAAGAGCCAGGCAACAGCTTCCTGAAAGCTGTGAGCAGAGAAGTGAGCTGAAAGGAAAATCTTTGAGAAGCCCAATGCTGCAGCAAGCCAAGGCAGTGGCCACTGACGGACAGCAGGGCAGGCAAAACTCTCCGTGCACAGAGCACTGGAGAGCAAAGAGAACCCCTCAGAGACCCGAGAAGCTGGATGCCGGCTGCAGAGTGAAAAGAAGCATCAGATGCAGTACATCATGGGGAGAGATGAATTCTGCTTCTACCCTGAAAAAATATGAAGCCAGTGCTCAACTGAATCTGAGAAAAATTGTAATCAGGAAAAAGTCTCAGATGAACTACATCTGAGACTCACGCCTTCACCAGTGCAGCCTTGTGTATGTTGTGTGTGCATGAGTGTGTATTCTGTACATATAACACATAGAGTGTGACACATGGCTCACAAAGGAAAAGACAAGAAACAAAGAAATACTCATGCTCAAAAGAAGAAACAGTTAATAGACTAAGAAATGGCCTAGATGTTATCACATAAAAAATAGAAGAAATAGAATGAGAAAAACCATTTGAATAAACAATGCTAGGAATTTTATGTACATATTTGATGACAGCATTAATTCATGAACTGAAAAAGTTTGTCAAACCCAACACACAAGAAATACAGAAAAAAATACCAGATAAATCATAATCAAATTTCTGAAATTCAAGGATCAAAGTGACAACAACAAAAACAAAAAACTTTAAAACAATCTAGGGATTGTGAGAAGAAAAACAATGAAGAAAGAAAAATAATATTTTTGACTACGTTCTCATCAAGATAATTTAAGGAACAAAGGAAAACAAAACAAAATCAAACCTTTCTACCTTATAGTCTACAAGCACATCCAACAAAATGTTCTTCAAGAGTGAATGAGGAATAGAAAAAAGTTTCATAAACATTTCATTTATAAATAACACTAAATGGGGGGAAGGATAAAAGATCATTTATTTTAATTTGATTAAATTTTTATCAAAATTATTTGAACATATTAATTTTGTTCTTGTTTTATGCATTATATTTGGAAACTCACAGGTCCTTGAAACTTAATTACAGCAGAAGCCATATATTAGAGCCTAAGCTATCCACGACTATTGTTTATATGCAAAACTTGGCCATTTGCAAACCATCAGAAGAATCGGTCTGTGAGTAGGAAATGTGTGCAGCACAGGAATGAAAAGTATGGACCCTGCCTGGCAACAGCCCTGTCTTCTTCATGAGTCAGGGTATGACATGCAGGCACATTACTCGTCTATTCCACTCCTCCATTCCCCATCTGCAGAACAGGGAGGAAAAGGCACATTTCTTCTCTAATGATCTGACTGAGGTGATGCAGATGTTTTAGTGCTTGGTGCTCAGCACGTGCTTCACCAGTATTTACTATTTCCTGGGCTTGATGTAAAATTGTTGTGGCACTTTTATGATTAAGGTACTTCATTCAACACACGGCAGACCTAAAGCAGATGTAGTCAGAGAACATGGAGATAGCCCAAGACCTTCTCAGATACTCAGCAAGGTCAAGCTTATTTTCACTAGAAAACTCTAATGTTATGTACCTTTTGCACTAGCATTCTATCAGAGCACAGTGGAGTTTTCCAGAGTCTGTGACAAGTAAAGACTCAAACATTTGGGCCCGGGATTTAGCTTAGTGGTTCCACTGCCTGCCTTGCAAGCACAAGGTCCTGAGTTTGATCCCTTGTACCAAAACCAAACAAATAAAAAGACTCAAACGTTCGGATGGAACTTACAGTTGTGTAAATTTTCTCAATTGGTAAGTTTGGATGTAAATGTACATTTTCAGAAGTTAATGCAGTTTGTCCTCAGAGCTTGTTTCTTTTTCCTATCATACTTCCTTTAATTCATGTAAGCTAATTAATGTCTAATGTATAACTCCTTTGAAATCCTGGATTATTTCTTGCACTCACCTGTAATCGCAAGAGTTAACTGCATAGCTGTTTTGTTTTGCAATAATATGAAACTGTTTTAATTTTTCTAAATTTTAAACTTTTCACTTAAACTGTTATTATTTTAATGTTCAATATTTATTCTAATTTAAGGGAGAACCCATGTGTATTTTTCTTATATTTAAAGGTAGATTTGTAGCTTAGAAAGATTAACCTGGAAGCTCTCCCGACCCAGAGCCACAGCATCCACATGCTGTGTTGAGCCTGATGGCTTCAGGATGCTTACATTTTTCTGATTGGATGAGTGGTGATTCCAATTACTGTTACATTTTCCTACTGCATCATAAAGTTTGTCACCATTTGGAAAATCTGTAAATTTCAATGAACACATATTTTCCAAATGGCCACAGCGGTACCTGTTCATGATGGTGTCCAGCAGGATGCGTGAACAAAGTATCCATTCAAAGAACACAGCAGAGCCATGGAAACCACTGGCTGCACATCTTACTTTGCAAGTCAGCCTTTAAGAAATTACCATTTCTCAATTTTGGTGTTATACCAAAGAATATCTGCAATTTTTTTTTTTTTTTTGGTACCAAGGATCAAACTCAGGTCCTTACGCTTGCAAGGCAGGCAGCGGAACCACTGAGCTAAATCTCCGGCCCTACAATTTTTAAATAATATATACTACAATACCATCCTTTTTCACATATGTATCAATGTAAGGCTGGAGTTTTCCTTCATATTCTTTCAACAAAACAACCTGAGTTTGCTCAATGGTAAAAATGTTACTTCTTATTTCAAATAACCATATAATGACTGTGTGCATAGTTACTGCTTAAAAAATATGCACTTGGGGCTGGGGATTTAGCTCAGTGGTTCTGCTGCCTGCCTCGAAAACACAAGGATCTGAGTTCGATCCCTGGTACTAAAAAATATATATATAGATGCACTGTAGGTTTTTACCTCACTAGCCATTTGGTGACACTTTGGTTTTCTATGGTTTTCCATAAACATCACACTAACTCCGTATCTATCGATGGGTCGTTCTCACCAGAACTGGGCAGGGCTTTGTTTTCCACTTCAGTTTGCACTGTGCTCTACACTCCATCACATCAGGCCCTATTCCAGACCTTTCTTTGATAATGACTACCTGCCCTTCCCTTTTGAATCTTTCCTCAATCTTTCCAACCATTCCTTCATGAATGCATTCATATACCCCACATATTTAGGAAGCTCCTATGAAGATAGGGTTTCAAGAACTAAAAACAAAAACAAGCAAACTAAAACAAGGTGAGCCTAGACCTTTAAGGAGTACTTTAAACAGGGTTGAAGGGGTCAGAGACTAAAACCACACAAACTCTGCAGGGAGACATCACGACAGGTTGCTCTGGGGACACTGAAAATATTCACAGTTTATCTATAATCACTTTTTCAAAAAGAGTGACACTTAATTAACCCAAAGGAACTTAGCACATGCACAGAATCAAGGGGACAGAAGGAGTCTTGGGTGGTGTTCCTGTGGAACTCTCCTCATAGTATCTACCTTCTTGTTTTTGGCTAAGCCAGAAGGTGAACTGTAGAGGAAGAAAGTGTAGAGAAAACAAGAAAAGGCATTCCAGGAGCAGAAAAAATATGGGCCAAAGACAAAGACATGGAAACAAAGAAGAACTTGGTACAACATACAGCCAAGACAACTGCATGTAGCACAATATTCAAACAAAAGAAGGATCGAGATGCAGAGCGGTAGGACTGCATTTAGACACAGTGTGGCCATCGGATTGGAGTTATAAGCAGGCACGACTCCTTTACCAAACACGTGGCGTGCACCAGCAAGTCTTGAGATTTGTAATCACTGACCAATTATCACTCATCCACAGCTAAACTGAAGAATCCTAGACAAACAGGCTGTGACAACATACAGTTACTAATTTATTTCCATTGTGCACTGAAACAGGTCTGATGTTCTGATAAAAAGAACTAACTCACTTGAACCTGGTCTGATTTAGATAGAATATCAAGGCCACAACATGTAGATGAGAAAAAAATGTTCTGACAGTTCTCAGTAATGAAGAAAACTAACGGGCAAAGTATGAAAAAGCATCCCTTTTTAGGATCTTTTTGGCTTTCTTCAGGCCTTCCTCTTCCTGTTTGGTGCCATATTTTTGTTCACTCCACCTATTTGAGTGTCTTTTCTATCATTCATAGACTGGGCCTTTCAATTTCCTTTTTCTCTTGACTTTAAAAGTCTATGTCCAAGGGTTGGGGATTTAGCTCAGTGGTTCCGTCGCCTGCCTCACAAGCACAAGGTCCCAAGCTCCATCTCAGGTACTAAAAAAAAAGTCTATGTGCAGCTAATCAGGTGGCACAGGTCTGTAATTTCTGCTATGTGGGAAGCTGAGGCAGGAGGATTGAAAGAGGCCAGGCTGGGGAACTTTGTGAGACTTTTTCTCAAAATAAAAAGGGGATGGGAGTAAGGACATAGCTTAGTGGTAGAATGCTTGCCTAGCATGCGTGAGGCCCTGGCTTCTATCCCCAGCACTATGGGGAGGAAAAGAACTATGTCTAAGTACCTTGCTCTTGATTGAAGGCAGAAGTCAACACAGTTAAAGTCACTTTTGCCACTGGGTAAACAAAATTGACCTATTGTTCTAAATAAAACAGTTGTCTTGTAGAGTCCCAGAGACATAGTCCAAAAGATCTCATCCACCCAAAGAACAGAACTTGGAGCAGAGCCAGGGCACAGAAGTTTTGTGGACAGCAGTCTGGTGACACCCTCCCCATAGGACCTTCTTGCTCTGGCCAAGCTCTCAGGTGAACTGTAGATGGCCACCAGCTTAGGTTAAGAGGAACTCATAGTTTCAAAGGGAGGCAGAAAAACAGAAGAAGAGAAAGACAGCAATTTCAGTTAGGATGACTTGTTCTCCAAGCAAAATACAACCTCTTATCAAGAAATATCACAGCACTCCCATGTGTTACTGCCAAACACGTTTAGCATAACACAGCAAGAGCTTAAGAACTGACCTGAGCCAGCCAGCACAAAACGAACCAGAAATAGTCACTGTGACATATGAAATTAATGTTTGAGGTAGCAGTGGACAGGGAGGAACGTTATGTATAATTACTGTCTGCAAAAATTTCAAACATGAAAAACTGGAATTTTGCCTTTAGAGTTTTCACCAAGAAGACTGCCTTCTGCGAGTCACATCTGCAAGTCTTTCATGCAATCCAGGGTAAGAACATCTGGTTTCAAATCTTGACTTCTCCAATATTGACAATTTTATTGTGCTTACCCAAATTTCCTTCCATGCTACATTTATAACCTAAATACTTCACACATAATGCTACCTTAAGGTTATGCTCCCAAATACATAACTTAAAAGTTCATATTATATTAATGGCAGATTGAAACTCATCATTCTACGTTTTATTAACTTAACACAGTAGTGATCCATTATCCATGAATCTGCCTTCCAAAACACTCTACAGAGGTCCTGAAACTGCAGATACTACCAAATCCAGTAAATACTATGTTATTCTCCGCACATATATATATACCTATGGTGAAGTTTAGTTCATAAATTAAGCACAGTATGAAATTAACAGCAATAACTAATAACAGTCATAGAATAGTTTTAGCAATATTTTGCCACAAAAGATTTTGAAAGCTTGGGAATTGTTTAGTCCTGAAATTTTCCACTTGAGACTTTCAGACTACGATTGGCTGCAGTTAACTAAAACCGCAGAAACCAAAATAATGAATAAGAAGGATAATTATAAAACACATGCCATTTAACTACCTAAATATATCTGAAGCTGCAAAATGAGATAAACCATTGAGATTCAACAGCTGAAGTGCCAGTAAATACATATAAATAGATGACAGAGAGACAGAAAGATAGACAGACTTCTCTGGTAAGAACACAAGAATTAAAGTCATAGGATCCTCAAATTCAAGGATGAAAACACTCAGTCCCAGGGTATACATTAAAACTTTGTGTTCCCTGCCAATTTCATAGGTTGATGGTATCTGGAGGCAGGGCCCTTGGAATGTAACTAGGTTATGGGTGTACAGCCTCCTGCACGGAATGAATGCCCCGGAAGCTACATGAGGGCACACGAAGGTGCAGAACCCCAGCAGACTCCCACTCTGCCTGCCCTTGACCCTGGACTTCCCTAACATGATCTCTGTTGTTTATAATCCCATGGTAATTCGTCATAGCAGCCTGAACGAACTAAGACACGAGGAAAAGATGCCCCAAAATGTCCGAGAAAAGTTTAGAAATGAATATCAAACTCTAAATACTTTGACTTGGTTTATAAAAGCCTAATTAAAATTAACGCATAAGCCACATATCCCTTCCTCCAAATTCTAAAAAGAATAATGTGGTTCCACGTTGCCTCATGGAGCAAAGAGTCAGAGTCAGCCAGACATCTTGGTCCTGTCATAATGAAATCACTTTCTGTCTTACACATTTTGTACACAACCTCATTGTCCCCAGCAGGCCCACAGCTTAGCACACACTTTGACTGAGTGCTTATGAGACAAATGGCACTTCCATTAGGTGTCTGGGCAAAGAATGGAGAAAGGAACAGCAATGGTGCCTCCTCCAACCAGCATCAGTCTCATGGAGCGAGCAGACGACCATGCCCATGGTAAATGCTTAAAGATAGGGAGTTGAGTGAAAGTTCACCAAGGCCTGAATTGAGATTTGGAAGTTCAGGGAAAGTTTCCAAGATGTAGAGCTGTTTGTGACATAAAGGAGGAGTCTGCTCGGCCTCCCAAAGACTGAGGGAAAGCGAAAGCAGAAACAGAGGAGCAGGAAGTGAGGGTCATGCTTTACACGCTTGCAGTCCCAGCTGCTTGGGAGGCTGAGCAAGAGCATTGCCTGAGCGCAGGAGTTCAAGACCAGCCTGAGTAATGCACAAGAGCGAGACCTTGTCTCTTTAAAAAAACACATCAAAACTGTGGCTTGCAGAGACTCTGTGTTATGCTTTCTGCACACACACACACACCTGCTCCCCATAGGGCCCTGTGTAGTCCAGCATCCGGGGCTCACTTTTAAATCTCAACTAAAGGGTATTATGGCACATACCAGTAATCCCAGCACTGGGAGGCTGAGGCAGGAGGATCATAAATTCAAACCCAGCCTAGGCAACTTCCTGAGGCCCTGTCTCAAAATTTAAAAGAAAAGGGAGGGGGATATAGTTCAGTGTGAATGGCTTGGGTTCAATCCCCAGTTTCTATAATAATAATAATAGTAATAATAGAACAATGATAATCCCAATGAAGTCCTGGACCTTAAACCCTGTCTTCCCTGGAAAGCTTTTCTCCTGTTTCCATGCCCAGGCCCAGCTTGCTGTTTTCTCTCCCACGTTTTTCAGACCTATTAAAACTGCCTACACATCGAGCTCGTTATTAAGTGCCGACGTGTAGCTTTTGGAAACCATTATTTGCTTATGCTATCTGCCATCTGCAGACTTTAAATGCCTTCGATCCCGGGACTGTTATAAACTCTGCTTCTCTCACCCTCCCCTGACGAGCATAATCCAGAATAACTTTATGGAGAGCTCTACAAGAGAGCAGCTGATCCTCCGGGAAGAGTGTCATGAAGTATAAAAAGTAAAATAAACTGAAACTTTTAAGAATTACAAAAACAAAAAGTCTTTTAAATTCCTGTAGTGATTGTCAGATCAAGTGGTAATGGTGACAGTTTTATCTGATATCGGAAGAGTATCCTGGCTGCTTACAGATGAAGGAATTCAAATGATAGACCATCATCCTTAACAGGCCTGGCTACTCCACTTTTGTTTTGTTTCATCTCTCTTCTTCAAGAAAATAATATTCATACTCATAAAACAGGACAAAAATTAAAATGACAAATTTAAGGCTGAGGATATAGGGTTATTAAATATTCCAAATGAGTTTAAATCCATTAATTTGGAGAAATTACACTACAAAATACTGAAAGCATTCATGGAAAAATAAAGGAGCTGTTAAAATCATCTTTACAAATATTATGATGAAGAGAAGGGTTGATAAAGAACAAACTCTCCAGCTAGTACCTAAATTTCCCAAACAGAGATGGTGGATTCCCTCCATGAGGCCAAAGAGTTTGCCATTAATTCTGGGCACTATTCCAAAGAGATTCTTAAAGATATGCTATGTGAGCATTCAAAATGTAAAGTGTTGTTACCTACAAGCCAGTGAGAGGTCAAAGAAACATATTATAAACTAACTTAGTGTTATTTCCTTTTGTTTTAAATATGGTTACTTAATATCTATTCCACAGAAAGTGCAAAGGAATTCCAGCAAAGATTTAGACCAGAGCAGTCACAGTACACTCTAGGGTTACACAAAGGAATGTAAGTTAACTCAAAGTTATTTGACTATGTGACTCCTTAAGCAGCCTTCTAAAGAAGTTGAACTCAGGGACTAATGTAAAGCAGGAAGAAGGTGTCTAGGACCACAAGAAACATCCCTCTGGTTCAGTAATCACACTTAACTTTTAGTGCCTCCAAATAGGGGGAATGGCTAATCTGTATTATGGAATCAGAACGCAAAGCGGCCTTGACCTTTTAGAACAACTGACTAAAGGTAAAGGTTAAACTGAATTACAGTATTTCCAAAAGCTCCAAATGAAGTGGCCAAACATGAAATTGAGGAGAAGTATATTTGCAGAAGAATATGAAAAAGAGTTGCATAACCGAACAATTATATACTGTGGCATGGATGCAAAAGAAAAAAGGCTGATTAGATCTTAGGTTGCTGAACCCCAGAGAGGATAATCCAATTTATTCAATGACACCAACACAGTCCTCTACCTGAAGGCTGAGGATCACGCTTTTTAAAAAATGTGCATCCAAAGGAGACCATGCCTGCTAGTAATGAGATTCTCAAATAAAGTTGGATGAAAAAAATGGAATATTATCTTAGAGGCTGCAAGAGATTTTATATATAAAGACATTTATATAAGTCCTCAATAAAGTTAAGTAAGGACATGGATATTATAGAGATAATACCATTGTAAAAAAAAAAAGTTTTTGTGCTCAGAATTGGCCAAATAAAGTCTACTGTATTTCAGATTAGTCTTGACAAGTATTTGCCAAAAATGATCTTAATATTGTCTTAATATTCCTAATTTGATTGGGAAATATGGTCAGTTGCTAAGAATGAAGGCTGAGGATGATCTGGAGAGAATATCAAACCAACAGAAATGGAAGAGTGATGTAAAATTAACCAAGAAAGGAAAAAATAACCTCACAGCACTTTTAATTAGCCCTTAAACTGTAGGTGGAGCAAAATCAATTCATAGTTAACCACAAGGTACAGTTACATTACATGTAGCTAAATCTCCAGCAAGAGTGATGAATCTGACATTCAGTTGAAACTGAAAGTGGGAAGCAGGTTTATGATGGATTTAGTGGCAAGAAATTTGAGGGTTGCAGCAGAATTGAAAATGCACTCAAAGATGGGTATGCTAAAAGAGGAAAATATTAGAAAAATGCTAGAATTCAAGAACCAAAAATGGGAGAGGAAAGTGTTAAGTGGTGGCAAGTGAGCAAAATTTTTGGAAGGATAGCAGATGTGGTCAGAAAAAGAATATGAGACTCTCAGACTTTTCAGTTGAGTGATGAGAAGGAGGGGGTGGGTGAATACCAGAGGAAGTGAAAAGAAGTAAAGTTGTTTAAGGTCAAAGTCAAATATGTGAAGGTCAAAGGCACACATGTTGAATGAAGTCCTAAATAGTGATGGCAGATTAAAGAGTAGAAAGGAAAACTTCTGTTATTTTAGATTCCCAAGGAAGAAGGAACAGTGGATAGGCTAATATACATTGGCCATGAGGACTGGCAGCAATAGGGAAAAACGTAAACTCAGAAAAAGAAAGCAGTGGAGGGGCGGGTAACAGTAACACCAGTCAAACGAGCAGCTCTGAACAGGCTGCAAAGTATATAAGAGTACAGAAGGGTCTCAGTGGGACAAGGCCATACTATTCCAAGGCAGGGCCTCCTCATCAAGCAAATACTGAGCCTTACACATTGCATCTGTAAGCTAAATAATCTGTAGCAATAAGGCACAAAAATCCTTAATGGAATTTGGAAGACACAAATATTTAGTTCATCAGACCCCTATCTACTGAATACCTGATTAAGTGCTGTGACTCCAAGGATGGGTGCCCTGAAGGAAACTCAAATTTGGCAGGAGATGCAGACATTTATAAAGACACTTTTGATGTCATATGGAATAACAAAAGAACATATAAAATAGGTTGGATATAGAAAAATAATTAAGATTAAGTGAGGATGTTTATCTGCAGTGGAAACAAAACACACAAAAAACCCAAATTGCATCTGCCTTACTTTCTTTTCTCAGGAGGTTTATTCCTACAACCATTGTCTTCTGTTGACTTCCTCATAATTCCTATTATGGGGAGATAAATGAGTTGATTTGTGAGTTAATTAATTTGATTTGGCTTTGATTTGATAAAAGGGAGGGCTTGTTTTCAGAAATGTTATTAATGGCCAGAAAGCAGGCCAGGTAAGAGAATTCAGTAACCAGAAGTAGTGAGAGTCACATTGTTTTGTGGGAAAAGAAGCCATGACCTCAAGAACCTCTCAAGTTTTAAGATTTCTTCTCCCTCTGTGGGCTGAGGAGGAAGCTGGCCCCAACTAAAATTCTTCATTCCTCCCAAATAACTCTGTTCATATGATATCAGTCCTCAGGATACAGGAAGATGAAATTTACTGAACTGAACCCAGGGGAGGGAAAATATGGGATAGTTAAGACATTTCAAACTGTTTAGAAAGAAAATAAAGAAACAGATATGATTCAGGATGGCCAAGAAATACCCTAGCCCCAAACAAATCAACTAGTTTATGGGCAAATAAATTGATTCAACAGAAGAACTGAAAATTGCCAGAAGCTCTTTTTGTATCAGTAAAGATGGAGACAGACAAAACAAAATATTCCACAAACACTTAACAAGTGGGAATGAATCTAGGTGGTCTAGAGGGAAAAAAAACCCATTGTGATTACTGATCCTCGAGAAAAAAAAATTGTTTCTACAAGAGTGCAGAAAAGAAATAAATAGTAATTTTAAAGAAGAGTGGCTTGGGTAAATGTTTTTAAATAAGTGGTACAAAAATAGTGTCATAAATTTAAATATTCTAGCAAACAGAAGTCAAGCAATTTCTTAGCGAATCTGGAACAGAGAAGGCTAATCTGAATCACCACTTCCCCCAAAATAACATCAATAACATACTCCTTGGGTTGGCTTATCCGAATACTGCTTTGTTTTTCCATTTCCTCTTACCTGTGAAGATTTGTTCTTAAGGCTAATCAGATACTTATTTCTGAAAAACCATTAATTAGGAGATTTGGAGGTACATACCACGCTATCTTAAACTAACTTGAAAAAAACCATTCCTCTCTCACACACACATTGCTAGGAAACGTAAATTCAGGAATTCATTTGTTTGTACAGTTTCTGTCAATTCTACAATATCCTAGTAATAACTGTGATATTCAGTTAAAGATTCAACTTTTGTCGATTTTATTTGAAAATCATGCCAAAATCCTTGACGTTTAATCACAAAATATTCTATTGATATATTACTCATCATAATTGAATTTCAATGTCGTCACTTAAGTTTACAGAAAAATACATTAATTAAAACAGCTTTCAAAATGTCTTAGAATGAGACCATGTAATAAACCATAACCATAACGGATACAAGAACTAAGTAGTGAAGTCTTCCACATGTTTTTCTTTCATGTCGCCAGATATAAATAAAATAACTTTACATTTCTCCCTCATTCTTGTATGACAGAAAACTATCTTAAATATGCCATTTTACAGCTGAATATCTCGAAATAGGATCTTCAAACGGCTATTTATATTTCACGCACTATGAAACATCGCACAGACCATAACTACTTTATATCTGAGTTGGATTTCAAGGCGGAGAAAAGTACTTTTATTTGCTGTAATACACTAGAAAGAAGAGATGGAAGAAGCAGAAGGTATCCATTTATTCATCATTATTCATTTCTACTAGATACACCTCACAGGACTAAGCTTGCTGACATATTTAAAAACATACCAATGAGTCTATTTAAAATAAAATAATTATGGTAACTATTCCGGAGACTTTCCTAGTAATTTCGGTCTGCAGACTTTATGCAGCAAACCAAGCCTGTTTTAAGAGCGGGGCATACACGCTACAACTCTGGGCTGTTATTTCCCGTTAGGTCACAGATCCTCGGGTATCAGCAGACTGCTCTATCCCCCTAAAACGCAGCAACTCGCGTGTCTGAACGTAACTTCGGCAGCACCAGGACCCCGAAACAGATCCATACCCCACTGTTCAGGAGCCTAGCGGAGAAACAGGCCGCCTCCCCCAGGAAGTAGCAGAGCTTCCACGCTGGGACTGGACGCGTTCAGCTTCGCTTTGGAATTCCGCGCACCCAATTGCTACACTGTTGCTAGCGTCGACTCCCAGCGCTTTACACGGGAGTTATCTGAAGTGATCGCTGCTGAAGGAAGCAGTGCGATCATTTTAGGAAAAGCCACAGTCCCGCGCTATGACAGACACAGCTCTGTATTCACCCCGCGCGCTTCCAGGCTCCTCAGTAACCGGGTGCAGGCACCACCAACGCCAGTGCTAGAGCTCGAGACGCGCAAAGAAACCGCGACCAGAAAGCCCCAAATCGCCCCGCGTTACCAACGCTCTTCCAACAGCAGCAGCAGCAGCGGATCCATCCCTGTCCGGAGACCCAGCGGAGGGAGGCTCGAGTCCTGGAAGCCTGGGCCTCCGAGCGGGCTGCGCGCCCTTAGCCGGCGATGCCAGCGGCTGATCGGGAGCGAGGGGCGGGCGCGGCCAGGCGGAGCCCTGGGACCGGAGCCGCCCCGAGGCCCCGAGGCCGGCTGAGCCTCACCGGGCGGGTCGGGGCCGCTCCGCGAGCCCAGAAGGAGCCTGGAGTGTTCACACGCGCGCTCACGCGCACTCACTTCGCGCCGCGCACCAAGTTCGCGCCCCGGCCCCGCGAGCTTGCGCTCCTACCCACGCTCACGGCCCCCGCCCTCCCTCGGCGTCCGGCCCCACCCCACCCCAGCCCGCGGCCGCTCACTCAGGGCAGGGGCAGGGGCAGGGGCAGGGGCAGGGGCCGGGGCCGCGTCTCAGGGTCGCTGCCCTGCGGACCCGAGGGAGGGCGGCAGCGGCAGCGGCGGGCGGGCTGCACCTGTCGCCCCGAGTGTGCGCCCTCGCATGCACGGCCGAGCTCACACCCGCTGCCCACGAGGCGAGACCCGGGCCTGCACCCGCTCGGCACTACAGGGCCCGAACCCGCAGACGCCGGGACGCGGAGCGCGGAGGCCAGGAATTCTCCGCGCCGCGCTGGCCCGAAACCGTGCTACTCCGCAGCGGCCAGCGCCGGGGTTTCTGCTGGGAGTCGGATCTGCTCCCGCGCCGCCCTCGTCCCGGCCGCTGGGTTGGAGGCCGGCTCTCCCGAGCCTGTGCGGGCCGAGATTGTGTCCCATGTGCGGGCTTCCCGCTCGGTGCTGGGCGTGTGCGTGTGCCTGGCAGAAGGACCCTCAGGACTAAATGGTACAGATGGGAAGGCTAAGGAGCGGTGCCCTTGGCAGAAAGGAAAAATGCAGAAAACAGGAAGAAGCTACCCTGAGAGCTGGCTTCCTCCCCCCGGACCCCTCGCGTTCTCTTCTGTTAGCATCGGGCTTGCTAAGATTCTGTCCCTCCTGGACCTCACAACCGCTTCGTCTGCCTCTGTTGTCCTCGGATTTGATGGTGCCCCACACTCCCTGCTAAGTATCGCGTTTAACTTGTCAGTACTCTAGGAACTGTGAGTTCCTTGACCCTAAGGAGAGAGATAATCTTTGCAGCCAAAAGCCTTCATAGTAGGTTTATAGTAGGGATTCAGTAAAACGGCCCTTGAGTAGATAAATGAATACCTGGACATTTTACCATCTCCTGGGGCTGTTTTCTGCTCCTTGAGATGAAGGTTAAAACCTACTTGGTTTCGCTTAAGAACAGAAAAGTTGTTGTGACAATGCAAATATTAGCAAAGGCAATTATTCAAAATAAAGCAACACTTCCATACCCTTGTTGGCTCTAGCAAAACAGCCAAAGATATTTGTGTTTCTTCTCATACCTATAATTGACAGCGGTACAAAGGTATTCAAACGCGCAGTATTTTCACACATGCGGATGAAGTGACTCTAACAACCAAAGATGTGACCCAAATCCTTGCACTCGGGGTAGCTGGTGTGTTAGCAGCATCAACATGCCAGGAATCTCACTGGAAATATAGAACCCGGGCCCTGCCTCACACGACCTGAGCCGGAAGAGCCATGTAGCAAAATCTATAGGTGACTCCTATGCATATTAAAATTTGAGAAGCACTGATTTGAAAACATTATGAAGTATATCAAAGCTCAAAATAGAGTGTCTTAATCTTTTTAAGCCCAGGTTTTAATTTTTCTGGGCTACTATTGATACATCTGTTCAAATGAAGTAACGAGGGCAGTGAGCTCCTTTCTACTTGCATTATGGACCCTAAGAAGCTCATGACAAAAAGAAGAGAAAAGCAGGGACAGGGAGGAGATGAACGAATCACTGTTTTTAGGAAGAATACAAATCACTGATTTTACCATCTACCAGATCAGAACAACCTTCAAAAACAAGAAAGATAAGACAAATTCTAGCTTTTTGCCATGGTTTATATCTAGATGCCCCCTCAACCCTCATGTGGTCGTAGGTGGGGCTTTCAGGAGGTGACTGGACCATCGGGGTGTGGTTCTCCTCAGTGGGTTAGTCCACAGATGAGTTTAAGCTATGAGGGATAGGGAGATGAAGGCCATAGAAGGTGGGTCCCCGGGCCGTGGCCTGGCAGGGTCTCTCTCTCTCTCTCTCTCTTCCTCCTCCCTGATCTCTCTCTGCTTCCCACTGCCAAACCATGAGCTCTTTCTGCTCTGTCATCCCCCTCTGCCATGCCACCCTGCCTCGGAGCCAGCCAACTGTGAAGTGAAACCTCTACAAACTGTGAGGGAAGGTAGCCTTTCCTCCTTAGATTTGGGTGTCAGTTGTTACTGTGTCTGGGGAATGAGGAAGTAACCAGGGCAGATTTTGGTATCAGGGCAATGGGTTGTTACTGTGAGCTACCTGGTTCAGAAGACTTTGAAACTGGCTGGTGGGAGGAGTTTGAAAAGTTTTGGAGGTGCTGACTTGAGAATGCTGAGCTGAGCTTGATGGGAGATCCGGGTCAGAGCTTGGAAGACCAGAATGTTGGCAGTAATGCAGCCGGTTCAGACCAGACTCCAGAGGTTTCATTTGGGAAGAAGGGTTTCAGTGGTGGTTGGGCTCCAGGCAGTGTGTGTTGTGCTCTAGCAGGCAGTTTGTCTGCATTTGGCTCACATCCAGAGAGGCATGAGATTTGCAGAAGACTGAGATTAATTAAGGGCAGTGGATTAATTAAACTTGCTGAGGAAATTTCTCGGCAGCCCAACATTCAGGCAGTGGCGTGGGTACTGTTAGGGGCTTTTAGCTACTCTACCTTGAAAATCAAGAGCAAAAGCCACAGCTGAATGATTTCAAAAGCTCTGAGTTTGGCCAGAAAGAAAACTCCGGTAAAGTTGGGGCCTGCAAAGATGGAGCAGAGGAGAGTTTGGCTGCTAAAAAGCTTAGCATTAAAGAGAAGTTGAGTACTTCACAACAGTGTGACAGGGAAATGGTTTAACAGCCTGTGAAGAACTTGGGAGGCCCCATTCTTCACAGGCTCAGAATTGCAAAAGTGAAAAGCCTTGGTTTGAGAAGAGATCCCCCGGGGCTCTCTGATAGGGAAGGGCTACATAAGGAATTGATTTCCAGGATTTGATTCACCAAGGTCATCAACCCTAGGCTCAGAGAGGCTTCTGTAAACACAACAAGACGAAAAGGACCTGGCTACTGCTCCAGCTGGCAGCAGCCCTTGGCCTCATCGGTGGGGTTTTAGGTGCATGCAGGGTGCGAGAGTTGTGTAGTTAGAGAGGCTTTCACCCAGATTTTAGAAGACACCCTGAGAGGCCAGGCAGGGTGTGGAGCTGAAAGTGTGGTGGAGACCCCAGGATAACGGGGAAGCCAGGAATGTGGATCATCTGAGGAAAGTCAGGAGAGGTGACGAAGCCAAGCCCAAGAGAGAAGCCATGAGGGCTGCAGCCACTGGCAATGCCACAGGGCCAGGGCCACCCAAGCCCTTTGGAGTTCATGCCCTGCCACAGAGTCCCCTGAGTTTAATTTTTTATTTTTACAGGAGCTTACAACTACATAATTGTTTCTCTTAAATCTCAGAGGAGACTTTGGCCTTGGACTTTTCAACAGTGCTGGAACTGTTAGGGCTTTGGCAACTCCTGGAGATGGACTAAGAGCATTTTGCATTAAAAAAATGACCATAAGTCTTCTGAGGGTCAGGGAAAGAATGTTGTGGCTTATATCTAGATGTGCCCCAAAAGCCTCATGTGCTCACAGCTGGAGCTTTCAGGAGGTGACTGGACCAGGAGGTGTGGTACACACGTGTGGATTAGGCCACTGTGAGTTTGTAGCTAAATGTGGTGCTGGGGGTGCAGGGGTTTTGGTCGGGAAGGGCTGCGTGTCCCTCCTCCTCCCTTGATCTCTCTCTGCGTCCTGCTGCCAGCTCATGAGCTCCTTCTGCTCTGCCAGGCCCCTCTGTTATGCCGCTCTTCTTTGGAGCCAGCCAGGACTGTGCACGAGACTTCTGCAAACTGTGAGCCAAAAATAAACCTTTCCTCCTTAGACTTGTGGGTGTCAGATATTGTTTTTCAGTGATGAGAAAGTGACTGAGACACTTCATTATCTTTTACATCCCTTCTTAGAATTACTTATTTTCAATTTTTAAAAACTCTTGATCAGATCAGTTTTGAACTGTGAGCACTGACAATTAGGATCATGCTGGCGCTCCAAAATGTCTCTTTTGGAAATGAAATTTCAGTTGGAAATAGCACATTATATAAGGTTAGAGTCCTTAAATTCTAGCCCTGTTTCAGACATGTATGAAGCATTCTGAATTTGGTGAAATTGTCATGGTGACAGACATGTTGTCTGCTATATTTTGCCAAAGGTGATATCTGTTAGTGGCAGAGTGATGGGCGGAATTGTGGGCCCCCAAAAATGCTCACATGGCACCTCCCACCATCTGTGAATATGCTGTGTGCTACAAGGGAAAATTAAGGACACAGATGGAATTAGAGTTGATAATCAGTTAATCTCAAAATCCAAAGGCTATCTCAGATTATTTGGATGGGCTCAGGATCCTTACAAAAGAAAGACAGAGGCAAGACTGTGGTGTCAGAGTCAGGGAGAGCAGAGTGATATAATGGGAGAAGGATTTGTCCAGCAATTATGGCATTTGAGGGTGGAAGGGGATTATCTGAGGGATGTATGCACCCTTTAGAAGCTGGAGAAGCCTAGAAAATTATCCTCTGTAAAAGCAAGCAAGCCTGCTATCACCCTGGTTTGAGTCTAGTGAGACTCATTTCAGATTTCTGACTTCCACAAATGTAATATCATAAGTTTGCTATTTTTGTAGTAATTTGCTACAGCAGCAAAAGGAAACTGGTCTGTGGGTGCTGTGGTTACAAATACTTAAAAATATGAAAATCTCTTTGGAACTGGGCAATGGCAGAAGCTGGAAGAATTTTGAAGAACAACTTTTTAAAACCCTGGCTTTCCTTGCAGATACTTCTGATGCAAATATAGATGTGAACTCCCCTTGTGAGGCCATGGAAGAAAGTGAGAATCACAGAACAGAAAACTTACATCATTTTAGAGAGTACAAAAATCGTCATGAACAGACAGCTGTAGAAATATGGACATGGAAACAAAATCTACATGAAAAGCTCGATGAATTTTGATACACCAGTGATGAGCTATCTGAGAAAAGAAATCAGGAAAACAGTTCACCATACCTTCAAGAAAAATTAAAGTATCTGGGAACCTACACAAAGAGCCTAAACAAGGAGCTGACATCTCTACAATGAAAATACAGAGTATTGAAGTGAGAAATGGAAAAAGACAGTAGAGGACAGAGAGAGCCTCCCTGTTCATGGATTGCCAGAAATAATATTATTAAAATATCCATACTGTCAAAAGTGATCTACAGATTCAGTACCATTCCATCAAAATTCCAGTGACATGCTTCACAAAGCTAGAGAAAATTATCCTAAAATCCATACAAAAACACAGAAGGCCCAGAATGGTCAAAGCAATTGTAAGCAAGAAGAGCAAGGGTGGAGACATCACAATACCTGAGTTCAAATTGTACTATAGTCATGGTAATAAAAACAACATGATACTGCCACAAAACAGAGAGATTAATTAGAGGACAAATTAGAGGACACAGAAAGAAACTCACACAATTACAGCCATCTGACTCTTGATAAAGGGGCCAAAAATACATGTTCAAGAAAAGACAGCCTGTTTAACAAACGGAACTGGATAAATTGGGTATCCACATGTACAACATTGAAATTAGCTCTGTCCCTTTACTGTACACAAATCCATTCCTTTTCTCATATTTTTTTCTTTTCCCTTCTTTTCTTTCCCCTACACTTCCCGCTTCCCCTGATCTTTTAGACCTTTTCTTCTTATTTCACAATATCAATTACACATTTTGATCTTTATTTACACTTTTAGTTTTTCATAAATCAATTCAAAATGGTTCAAAAACCTAAGTATAAGACCAGAAACTTTGAAACTGTTAGAAAGAAAACAGGGAAAATACTTGAAGCCATAGATACAGGTAAAGACTTCCTGAACAGGACTCTAATAGTACATGGAATTATAGCGAGAATTAACAAATTACATCAAAGTAAAAGTTTCTGCACAGCAAGGGAAACAATCAACAGAGTGAAGAGACAGTCTACATAATGGGAGAAAATCTTTGTCAGATACTTTTCTGACAGTAGATTAATATCTAGATTATATAAAAGCATTCAAAAATTTAACACCAGAAAATCAGCTTAGTCGATAAATGAGCAAATAAATTAAACAGGTATTTCTCAAAGGAAGTACAAATGGCCAGTAAGTATGTGGAAAAAAATACACATTTTTAGCCATTAGGGAAGTGCAAATTAAAACTACATTGTAATTCCATTTCAACCCAAAGGAATGGTGATCATTAAGAATACAAAAACTATAAATTGGGGCTGGGGATTTAGCTCAGTGGTTCCGCCGCCTGCCTCCACAAGCACAAGGTCCAGAGTTTGATCCCCGGTACAAAAAAAAAACCCAATAAATTCTGGCAAGGATGTAGAGTGGGTGGGGAAACCACTTCTATACTACTAGCGGGAATGTAAGTTAGTACAGTCATTTTGGAAATCTTGAGTATGGAGTTTCTTCAAAAAAGTAAAAATAGAGCTGCCATATTACAGAGCTATAGCACTGCTTGATATATACCCAGAGGAAATAGAGTCAGCGTATATGAGAATACTTGCATATCAAGTTTATTGCAGAACAATTCACAATTCACTATAGCCAAGATATGGGACCAGTCTAGGTGCTCATCAGTGGGTAAAGGATAAATAAATGTGGCATACATACATAAAATAGTATTATTCAATTGTAAAGAAGGTTGAAGTTATGTCATTCGTAGAAAAATGGATGGAAGTGGAGATCACGTTAAAGGAAGTAAGCCAGCCCAGACTCAGAGAGATGAGTGTCACATGTTTTCCTTCTGTGTAGAATCTAAAAATGATGGCATAAAAGTAGAAAGGAGATTATTATTAAACAAGAGGGAGGGAATAAGAGCGTGTTGGCGAGAGAAATGGGGGATAAAAAGCTATGAATTATACCATTAAGATATCATGATGTTGATATGAATCTGTTGCAGAGAGAATGTGCCCACGGCACTCCATTAAGTGATATAGCAGGTTATAAAAGAGTGTATACGGCATTGCCAAATTGTATTTTTAAAAAATGTGTTAGTGTTCAGAGATATCAAGAAATCATCCAGAGCAGTGCTCACTTAATTGTTTTAATCTTTTGGTGAGTGACACAGAGAAGTTTTCTTTTTGTTAAGTATTTTTTTAAACTTGTGACGTCATGAAATGTTTTTAAGTGGAGGCAAAGAGTGGCTACTGGTGAGGATGCCGAGGAAAACGAGTAAATCTGAGAAGTGACATCATTGGTATAAAGTGGTGGAAAGCTCAGCTGAATTGTATCCCACAGATGCATGGAAATGATAATCTTGGACAATTAGCTGAGGGGATTTCTGGGTAAAATGTTGAAAACACAGCCTGGTTTCTTCTTATTATCTATTGCAAAATATGAGAGTAAGAGATAAGTTGAATGAAGAACTGTTAAACTAAAACCAGGAATTGGTTGACGGATCCTTAGTCTACCTAGATTTCCAAAGATTCATTCGTCTTGGTAAACATAATGTCTTCGCACCTCAGTAAGACTGAGCAGTTGTGCCAGTTCTTGTATTTGGAAAGCCTGCTCTATAGATACAAGAGATATCTATATTTTTAATTTATGTTAAAATAAAAGCTATATGGACTTGTTCAGTTGTCAATGTTCAGCAATGACATCATTTCATGGGTACTAGTATTCCATAAAATATATGAATCATTGGAAAAAATACAAAATGGTATGCTGTAGGCTTTGATACATTTAATTTTGCTTTAAAAATATTCTCCTATTAAGTACTTATAGAGAAGTAAGACAAAGGTGTGAGTGGCTACTATAAACATTTGTGAAATGTGTTCACAGGTATTTATGAGTGTAACTCAGCCTATTTCAACATAATTCACAAAAGTAAAATTAAACCAGTACTAAAACACATGGTTTAGTCAAAGAAACATATGATGTCAATTAAAAAAGGGAAAAATTCCATAGAAAGAGCACTTTTAAGATTTTATGTTAAGATTGAAGTGAATTAAAGATCTAAATATTAAGACAGGAACACCAAACTTGATGGAAGATAAGTTAGGTAGAACTCTTGAAGACATTGGCATAGGAAAAGACTTTATGAACAAATCCTCAGCACAGGAGCTAGCACAAAAAGTCAACACCTGGGATCTCATCTTATTGAAAAGCTGCTGTACTGCAAGAGAAACCACCAACAGAGCTAAGAGACAACCTACAATGTGGGAAAAAAATTTTAGCAGCTGTACCTCTGACAAAGGTCTACTATCGAGAATATATAAAGAACTGGAAAAAATCAGACCCCCCAAATTCAAAGACCCAATTCAAAAATGGGCATCTGAAATGAACAGACATTTCTCAGACAAGGAAGTAAAAGCAGCAAATAAATATATGAAAAAATGTTAACATCACTGGTCATTCGAGAGATGCAGATGAAAACAATACTGAGATTTCACCTCACTCCAGAAAGAATGGCTGCTATCAAGAAATCAACCAATAACAAATGCTGGCTGGGTGTGGGGAGGAAGGAACCCTTCTCCATTGTTGATGGGAGTGCAGACTGGTGCAACCACTGTGGAAATCAGTGTGGAGATACCTCAAAGAATTAGGACTAGAGGTCCCATTTGACCCAGCTATTCCCCTGCTGGGGATCTTCCCCAAAGAATTAAAAGAATCATACCGCAACGATATATGTGCACCCATGTTTATAGCGGCACAGTTTGTAATAGCTAAAGCTTGGAAACAGCCCAAGTGCCCATCAGCTGGAAACTGGATAAAGAAGGTGTGGGTTTTTAAAAATAAAATGGAGTACTACTCAGCCATAAAGAACAAGAAACTAGAGACATTTATAGCTAAATGGATGCATATTGAGGCCATACTCTTAAGTGAAATAAATAGGACACACATGTGTAAATACTGAATAGTTTCTCTAGTGTGAGAAACTGAAAGTGTAAATAAGGGTTAAAATGATTAAAATGAATAATTAATACTTTGAAATAGGAAAAGGTCCAAAGAGGTAGGGGTGGTGGAAGGGGAAGGGGAAAGGGAAGAAGGGAAAGGAAAAATTGTGAGAAAAGAAAAAAAATGGAAATGAAGTCTATGTAAATAGGGAAGGGTGGAGGGGTGAAGGGCACACAGGTAATGGGGAAAAAATAAGAACCAAGATGCATCATGTACAGGTACAAGCACCCAATGATAAATGTAAACGAATTGTATACCTAAAATGTACCAATAAAAGAATTTTTAAAAAAAGATTTTATGTTACGATGGTTAAACATGTTCTTTATTTTTTGTATGATTTTTCTTTTGTAGGTTAATTCCTTTCTTCTGTCCTCAAATTTTATAAGATTTCTAGAATCATCCAAATAACTGGTCATTTAAAAATATATTGTTTTATGATTTTAGACTTTATTTGCTAAAGAAGAAACAATGTCACCTGCCAAAAGAGCCTATCAAGATGAAGATCAATTAGGGCTGGGGATTTAGCTCAGTGGTTCCAGTGCCTGCCTTGAAAGCTCAAGGTCCTGAGTTAGATCTCTGGTACCAAAAAAAAAAAAAAAAAAAAAATGAAGACCAATGAGTATTTGCTGTGGTTTCTACTAAACAGAATCCTAACAGCTAACATGACGGGATGTTAATTATGTGGTAGGTACTGTTCTAAGCACTTTATATGCACTATATTATTTATCTTCTCTAGAGACCTTTTGGTCTAAGTGTTATTATTATTTTACCCTTGAGAAAATCAAGGTCTCTTTCCCAAAATTTCACAGCTAGCAAGTGCTAAAATCAGGTCTCAAACTCAGGCGGCCTGGCTCACAGCCCAGAGGGATTAATAAATTTTATCATTCTGAAAAAAGCTTTAGAATATCAGAACAAAGATTCGCAATCCAGGCTTACTAAATCTTATTTTTTGGTACTGATAGGACCCAGAAATGCATATTATTAGGAGTCTATAGAGGTCTCTGATAATTGAGGATCACACTAAATATCACCAAAACTTTCAAAGTATTAAACAGGTTTTATTGAGGAAGTTCTTGGGCAGGTTCATGCTGGTAATGCCATTTGGTAGTAAGTTTGAATTCTCAACACTAGCACTTCAAACTCTTTTGATTCTCTTGATTTCTTACTTGATATTAGTTTAAGGTGTCAAGTGATTGGTGGAGAACATGAATTTCAATAACCTGTTTTTCTAATGGAATAGTTTACTAAATAAGGGCAACACTGTAATTTGGATCCTCTCAAAGCAAAGGTCAAAGTAGTGAAGACTTTATTCTCAGTACGGTACTACTGGGGGGGCACTAATGTGTGGCAGATCTCCACACTGATTATGCCCAAAGCAGGCTGTAAGCAGAGAAGGCTGTAAAGAGTTAACCCAGCAGTTGGGTTATTTTAAGAAGTGAGTATAACCAATGCATATGATGTAACACAGAGCCAAGTCAAAGTGACTCGCACCCAAATTCTGTTCCCAGCCTAACACAAGAATGCTTTGTCTCTTTTCTTACCAGCCTTGCCTACATGTGAGCAACATATCCCTAGTAACCACACATAGTCTCCTTACTGCAATTTAACAACAATTGTGTCACCAACAAATATCAACAGTTCTGGGCGTTCAGGGCCTTTGCTTGCTCAAGCACTGGTCATCCCAGTTCCCCATCTCTGTCTCTTTTATTCTATTTAAGTCTTTCTTCTCACCATATGTTACACCACCAAACAGGAGATAGGGACCCACTGCGGGGGCCTCCAGTACTGGTGGGAGCAGAGGCCATTGAGGACATGTCATGGAGGGGAGTGTGGGAAACCCAACCTCTCTCTCTCTCTCTCTCAGTCCTGATTACAATTTGATTATCTCTAGCATATGTTACAGTAATAAAAAAGTAAGAAAGGTAGTGTGCTTCATTTAATTATGCATTTACAAGAAGAAAAGGAAGGAAGGAGAAATGATGGAGGGAGGGAAGGAAGGACAGAAATCTGTTGAAGTAGGTAGGAAAACATTATAAATATATACGATACAGTACATATAGAAGAAAATATTCAGGACAATGAACTTAGGAAACCTTTTCTCATTTCTTCAAATGTGTGCCTGGTGCATCATGAGGGTGTTACCTTAGAGACTATATCTGGACCTCTGGACCTTCTTTGGTCTTGTTCCCTGCTCTCTGCTCCTCAGATGTTATGAGTTCAGCTCTTGGTCCTTCACCATAACCTTCTGCCATCATATTTCTGCCTTGGAGCCAGATGATTATGGACTGAAACTTCTGAAACCATAAGCCAATGGAAACCTTTAAGTTGTGTATTTCTGGCATTTTGTCTCAGCACTAGAAAGCTGACTAATACAACTAAGTTTGGAACTTTTGAAAGAATGATTAAAAAATTAAAAGTATATTTCAGCCAGTAAAATATTTTTTAATATGGCAACAGAAGAGTCTTTTGCAGTCTCTTGTATTATACTTTTTCTATTTAAGGCTGCAAAATATACTATGAGAATATGATATAGCCCTAGTTAAGCATTCTAGAGCAAGTAAAGCCTGATACTTTTTATTATTCTTACAATGTTGTTCACCAATTTCAGGTGTTTGTATTAATGAGATGTGAAGGTTTCAGAAGTATCTGATGAAAGGAGATTGATTTTGCTTTTAATTCTCACTTCAGAGATCAAGTTGTTGTCTTGGGGTGTCATTCATGGTGTTTCTAGCAAGCTTCTTCTGGGGAAGTGAATCACACGGAACTCAGAACTGGAGAAGGCAGCCAGGAGAGACTCTGAGATGACAGTTTCACCAGGAAGGCCAAGAGGCATGTCCACAGCCATGGTTTAAAAAAGAAAGTGATCCAAGTTTCAAAGCAAGGAGAACTGTTTTGACATAAAGGAAAGGCAAATTGTGCAGAGGCAGACTTGTTGAAATCTCATTTTATGAAAACTATAGTTATGGCTGCTACTCTCCTATTTGTGAAAATACTTTCTTTAACAGTTGATGATATTACTACCTGAGGGAAATCATTTCTCACCAAATCTCTTTCATGTTGCTTTTTGGAGTATTCTATTTGGGTCTATTTTAAAAATTAATGCGAGGGGCTCTCTTCCCTTTCCAACTCTGTTGAAAGTGTGTACAGAAAACCTTTCCAGGATCAAATGCCTATGAAAGCTAGATAAAAATTAAAACACGCTTTTAACACTCGGTCAGGTGGAGAGTTCCAAAAAGGTAACAGGCAAGAGTAGAAACAGTGAGGAGGAAGGATGTCAAAAGTAAGCAATTTCTGCAGCTGGTGATTCCCCTGAAGTCACTGTACCTGGTGGGTCAATGCTTGGTGGGGCAAGGAACACAGAAGACAAACTGAGGTCTGCAAATAGGAAGTGACAGCACACTAATAGAAACCTTGCAGGGTGGGAGAGGAGAGAATATTTCCACATGAAGGACAGGAGGTAATTTGTCTCTTTAGGTATCAGCTCAGAATGGTACATAGGAGAAAACAAATCTGTCCTGAGAGGTCCTGATCACAAACTGGCACTTCCATGATTTGGGGTTGGAAAATCATGCTAATCCCACAGCTTGAAGATCCCCAATCTGAACCTTTATTTTGAAGTGATCATGTGTTGAGAACCTGGCCCCAGTAATCTGGCAGGAGCAAACACAAATCCTTGCTGGGGGAACCCCCTTTAAAAGTAAACTGCAAATACTCCCTGAAGATCAAGTCCCAAAGATAATGAGCCTGTAACAAAAAAGACACCGAACGTATGAGGAAAAAATCACCAAAAATGATAGAAATTAAAAGTCAGTCCTACAAGGACTAAATGAATAGAAACTAATCATGTGAACTTTCTGCCATGGTGACAAAATACCAGAGATGATAAATTTAAGAGAAAGGAAGATTTGGGTGGGGATTTAGCTCAGTAGTTCTGGCACCTACCTCTCAAACTCAAGGTCCTGAGTTCGATCCCCAGTACCAAAAAAAAAGAAAGAAAGATTTATTTTGCATTAGAGGTTTTAGTTCATGATCACTGAGGTGCCATCGCTTCCATTGCTTTTGTTGTCAGGCCCCAGAAACAGGGCATCATGGAAGTGAGTGTGTAGTGGAGTGAAGCTGCTCACTTCCTGGCAGCTAGGAAGGAGAGAGAGAGAGAGAGAGAGAGAGAGGGGCCTGCTGGGTCCCCATCCTCTTGAGAACATACCCTAATGGCCTTGCTCACTCCCACTGTTCCTGCCTCCTGAAGGCTCCACCTCTTCCAAACAGTGGCAGAGCCTGGGGACCAACCCTTCACACACAAGTGTTTAGGGGACATGCCAGTTAATCTTGATTGTCAAGGTGACTGGATTAAGAAGCTCCTGAGAGGAGATTGGCTTGTTAGGGGCTAACCTCATCCATAGCTCAGCCCATTGACCATTTCATAGCTGAACAGACTATTTGGAGGCAGCACCTCACTGGCCAAAGGAAAGGATGGCCTTGGGGACAACATCCAGTCCGGACCCCTTCCTCCCTCGCTCTTCCCTTGCTCTCTGCTTCCTGAAAGCCGAGTTGAGCTTCCTCCACCATGCGGTTCTGCCACATTTCTCTCTTGGAGCTATCCGACTTGAAATCTCTGAAATCATGAGCTAAAACCAAACCTCTCCTCCTTTAAGTTGCAGGTGTCAGGTATTTTGTCCCTGTTCCAGGAAAGCTGCCTAATGTAGGGGGAATTTAAGATCCAAACCATAACATTGTTCAGACCAGCATGTTCTATATACATTTAAAAACACAATGTATCCACCATATAAGAGAGGAATCATCACATGAAACTTGACTAGTTTGAAACTAGAATCAAAGAGAATTTCCAGAAATACAAAAGATAATAATAGAAAATAAAAATCTCATGAATTAAATAGTGAGTTAGATAAAACTAGAGAAAGTTAATGAATTGAGTAATACATGTAAAGAAATAACTCAGAATTTAGACAAGATGGATGAAAATATAAAGGATAGATTAACATACATGAAGAATACTACAAGGAGAGAATAGAACTTTAGGAGAAAGCCAATATTCATAGTAGCAATGTATAAAATTTTCCATAATTTAGTTCCATCAAGTATCCTTTGGTTAGGCCAACAATTCCCAAGAATAACTAACTTTAAAAATTCCACTTATACATTCCTTAGGTAAAATAATTAAAACAAAGATAAAGCAATCATTACAGCAACCAAAATTCATCCAATAAGTTACAGTAGAACATCATTTTAGACTGATTGTCAACTTTGCTAACTTCCTCAAAGAGGCAATAAATGTAGAAGAAAGTAGACTGCTATTTAAAAATGCTAAAAAATGTTGAGATAAAATTACCTATAAATACAGAATTTTCAATTCAGTAAAAACAATTTTCAAGAATTGGCAGGATAGAGATGGGGGAAGGTGATCTTAGAGATTTTAAAACCACAAAAAAGGATTTTATAAGCATATACTACAGGAAACATCATTTTTAATTTGAAGATCTGAGAGGGAAGAAATAATATCAAGCAGAAACAATAGTAACAAGTAATAAGTTCAGGTTAAATATAAACAAAGGAATAGGTTAATAAACTTTGACCTTTTAATTTTAGAATTTCTCTTTATCAAAGAGAATAATACAACAAGTTACAAATTAACTGAACTGGCTGTGATGTGTGACACATAATTAGAAAAAGATGACAAACTTTGTGAATAGATTTGTTTGTTCACATGCTTCATAATTTCCTTTGATACTTTTCTAGGAATTTAGTTTCAGAGAATAAGTTATTAAACAATCACTTATACCATTTGCCAGGTTTAAAATTTTGATCAATTTATAATTCATCAGTTTTATATAAAAGATATACTGCCTGCTTGCTATTTTTTATCACATAATTTTTATGAAAAGTGAATCTCAAATTCTATTTCCTCTACTGGTGTTTATTTGGTCATTATTTTTACTACAAACTGATATGTTCTGAACTCTTAGTTTCTGCACTTTGCCCTTAGCTGACATTTGAGTGTTTTTGCAATTCATTTGAAGGAAGTCCTTATAAAGAACCTTCATCTATATATCAAAATTATGAATCTCAAAATTGAATTTGCCTTGATTCAGACTATAAGAAGCTACAGATCATAAAGGAATTTAAAAAGAATCCATGAAAGGGCCCCTGCTCCATCCCTGAACTCCACACAATGCGACCAGCCAGTGCAAGGCTCTTCATCGAAAACTGAAGCCCACTGGAAAAGTGAAGAGAATCTGCAATAAAGGCACGCCAGACCACCGTACTTGGTAAGTTGGAGGGATCATCACCTCCCATCGGAACTGGACTATCTTCAGGGGAAAGACAGCTGGAACCCATAATAGAACCTTGCAGAGTTCAACCCTGCAGGACAGGGAGCTCAACTTGGGACTGCCAGCTAGAAATCTGCCTGAATCGCACGGGTCTGTGACTGGCTTACTGAGACTCATTGACTTATAACTGCACACTGCTGCCCACATTGTCTGTTGTGACAGCAGAGTTGCATCCCGAAGGAGGCCCTTCATTTTTATTTTTTGTTATTTGCAGAAAAAATTTTTTCTTTTTTTCTAATTCTTCATTTTTATTTTTTTTTCTACTCTATGCACATTTTTATTTTTCTCTTCTTTTTTTCTTTCTTTTCTCTTCTCTCTCTCTCTCTCTCTCTCTCTCTCTCTCTCTCTCTCTCTCTCTCTCTCTCTCATTCTCTTACTGTCCCCCATTGTGCTTCATCTCCCTTTTTGTTCCTTTCTGGACCTAATTTGGATTTCTTCTTTATTTTTCTTTTCTTCTCTTTTTCCTTCTCTCAATTATCATTAGTTTTAAAGGAAAGTAAATACAGTATCTAACCTCCCTATCACTGTTAGGTGGATCTGTTCATCTCTTTGTTCTTTCATTCTGCCTTTTCCTCTTGCCTTCAATAGTGTCTTAGAGTTTGTGTGATCTTTCTGTGTCTTCTGGCCTCCCTGCTATCATTTCCTGATCCTCCTACCTATCTGTCCCTCCCTCCCCAACTCCTTCTAACTCCCCACCCCAAAGGGTAAAGTTGCTATATTGAAGAGTTTATTCACTATAAAAATATATTGGGTTGGTCCTGGATTTTGATTTAATTCACACAGTTAAGGGTGATAGATTAATAATTATCATAAATTGTCATTTTCTAAGCTGTGCTTGATGCTATGTTGTTGCTGATTGTGTCATTTGGGCTAAGATGTTGTGAGTGCCTTCCTGGTATAATGAAAATGAGACAGCCTCTGAGTCATTAGAGTCTCAAAACCTAAAGACCCGCTATACCTGGAAGACACTTCTGAAAAGCGATCATTCCACAAGGGTTCTAAACACAAGCAACAAAGATACTTACAATGAGCAATTTTGAAGTATCAACCCAAGAATTAAACCAAGGAGAGCACCAAAAACAAAAATGAGAAGACATTTAAGCAAGGTACAAACTCAGGCTTCCACCCCACAAAAGGCAAATCCTAGGGGAAATGAGGTGAAAAAATATGTTAATCAACCACCTGGACACCCTGAACTGATAGCATGGGAAGTAGCAAAACAGATGAATGAGGCTCTAGAATAATTCAAAACAGAAATAATCTCCCAGATAACTACACAGATGGTGAGCAAAGTGAAAGACATGATTAAAGGCTGTAGAACAGAAACAGATAAAAAAATAGATGAGCTCAGAACCATGCTGGAAGCCTTGAATGTCCAGCATGAGAAAGAAATGGAAAGCATGATCACCTAACATAAGAAAGAAATGGAATCCATGAAGCAGATTCAAACAGATATCCAGGAGATTAAACACTCCATTGAAAGCATGCATAGCAGATTAAGGGAATGTGAAGATAGAGTATCAGGTATAGAAGACAGGATTGTGGTTGGTGACCATGAAAACAGAGATTTCTTAAAAATAGTAAGGGACCATGAGAAATCAATCCAGTAGCTGCTAGATGATGCCAAGAAGAATAACATAAGACTGAGAGGAGTCCACAAAAAAACAGGAGAAAGTACAATTGACATAAAAAAACTCTTCACAGAAGTGACAGTAGAAAACTTCCCAGACAGAAGTAGAGAATTGGACATACTAATCAGTGAGGCATATAGAACTCCAACTAGCCATGATCAAAAAAAAATCTATGCCTAGACATGTAATAGCCAAGATCCCAGAAACCCAACAGAAGAACAAAACCCTACAAGCAGTTAGAGAAAAGAAACAAATCACCTACAAAGGAAAGCCCATCAGAATCACAGCAGACTTCTCAACACAAACCCTCAAGTCAAGGACAGCCTGGAGTAAAGTATTTCAAGCCCTAAAAGAAAATAACAACCTACACTGTTGTATCCTGCAAAATTATGTTTCAAAATTGATGGGGAAATTAGATACTTCCATGACAAAGAACACCTGAGAAATTTCATGAACACCAAACCAGCACTCCAAACAATTCTAAGCAATATCCTAGAAAAAGACAATGAAATTCACAACTCTGTGAGGCCCAACAGAGGGAAGCCACAAGGCAAGGCAAGAAACTAAAGAGAAAGGGGAAAAATAAAAAATAAAAGAGTCAGCAGCAGTAAAACATCATGACAAGGATAAGTCAATATCTATCAATTATAATCATCAACGTTAATGGGCTCAATTCACCAATCAAAAGAAATTGACTGACAGAATGGGTTAAGAAGCAAAATCCAACAATATGCTATATACAAGAAACACACATAACTCAAAAAGAAATTCATAGACTGAAAGTAAAAGGATGGAAAATAGTTTTCTACATGACAAGAACCCAGAAAAAAGCAGGGGTAGCAATCTTATTTGCAGACAAAAATAGATTTCACACCAAAACTAATTAAAAGAGACAAAGATGGTCACTACATCCTTGTGAAGGGAACAATCCAAGAGGAAGAGATGACGCCAGTCATGAACATATATCACCAAATATGAGTGCACCCAGCTATACAAAACAAATATTAATGGTCATGAAAAACCAAATAAGCACTAATACAATTGTTCTGGGGGTCTTCAATACCCCACTATCACAAATAGACAGATCATCTAGACAAAAAGTCAACAATGAAATTCTAGAACTGAACCAAGCTATTGAACAAATGGACTTAATAGATGTTTACAGAGTGTTCCACCCCACAAATCAGAATACACATCCTTTAAAGCTGCACATGGGTCACTCTCCAAAATAGACCACATGCTAGCTCATAGGACATGTTTAAGTAAATGCAAAAGAACTGAAGTTACCCCCTATATATTATCAGACCATAGTGCAATAAAATTGGAGATCAATACCATAAGAAAACGCAAAACCCCACAAACACATGAAAATTGAATAACACTCTCCTGAACAACCAATGGATCACAGAAGAAATTAAGGAAGAAATTAGTTTCTACAAGTAAATGATAATGCCAGTACAACATGCAGGAATTTATGGGACACAACGAAAGTGGTTATATGAGGGAAATTCATAGCAGTAAATGCCCATATTAGAAAAACAGAGAGAGCTCAAATAAACAACCTAATGCTGAACCTCAAGCTTGTAGAAAAAGAAGTGTATGATAAACCCAAAGCTCACACAAGAGAGGAAATTTTAAAGATCAGAGCAGAAATCAATGCAATGGAGACTAAGAGAATGATACAAAAAAATCAATGAATCAAAGAGTTGGTTTTTGGAAAGAATAAATAAAATTGATAAACCTTTAGCCAACCTTATCAAAAAAAGGAAAGAAAACTCTCAAATCCATGCAATTAAGAATGAAAAAGGTGAAGTCACAACAGACGCAGCAGAAATCCAGAGGATCATCAACACCTACTTTGAGGAACTGTACTCTAATAAAATGGAAAACACAAAAGAAATGGACAGATTCCTAGACACATATGAATTGGCAAAGTTAAATGAATAAGATATAGAAATTCTAAACATGCCAATTACAATGAATGAAATTGAAAACATAATTAAAAATTTACCAACAAAGAAAAGCCCAGGTCCTGATGGCTTCACTGCTGAATTCTACAAGATATTTAATGAAGAACTATTGCCATTACTCTTTAAACTCATCAATGAAATTGAACGGGAAACAATGCTTCCAAATTCATTCCTGGAAGCAAGTGTTACTTTCATTCCAAAACCAGGGAAAGACCCAACCCAAAAAGAGAACTACAGGCCAATCTTCATACTGAACATAGATGAAAAAATCCTCAGCAAGATACTGGCAAACAGAATACAGAGTGTCATCAAGAAGATTATACACCCTGACCAAGTTGGATTTATCTCAGGGATGCAGGGATGGTTCACCATAATTAAATCAATAAATGTGATACACTATATTAACAGAGTCAAGGTCAAAAAGCATATGATCATCTCAACAGATGCAGAAAAAGCATTCGACAAAATCCAACACCCATTCATAATAAAAATCCTACAGAACATTGGAAGAGAAGATCTTTATCTCAACCTGATTAAGGCTATCTATGAAAAACTAACAGCCAACATCATACTAAATGGTCAAAACCTGAAAACTTTCATGCTAAAATCAGGAACAAGACAAGGATGCCCACTATTACCACTCCTCTTCAATATAGTTTTGGAAACATTAGCCATGGCAATTAGAAAAGAGAAAGAAATAAAAGGAATAAAAATAGGAAAGGAAGAAGATAAACTGTCTTTATTCACTGATGATATGATAGTTTACATAGAAGACCCAAAAAACTCTGCCAAGAGACTTCTAGACTTAATTGACTGATTCAGTAGAGTAGCTGGATACAAGGTCAACACTCAAGAAATGATAGCCTTCTTGTACACAAATAACAGACTCACTGAGAGAGAAAGTAGGGAAGCAATCCCTTTCACAATAGCATCCAAAAAAATGAAATATCTAGGAATCAATCTAACAGGAAGGAAAAGACTTCTACAAAGAAAACTACAGCACTCTGAAAAAGGAGATCAAAGAGGATACAAGAAAATGGAAAGATATCCCTTGCTGCTGGGTAGGAAGAACCAATATAGTGAAAATGGACATACTTCCAAAACTGCTATACAGATTCAGTCCAATCCCAATGGAAATCCCAAAAGCATATTTCACAGAACTAGAGAAAATATTCCAAAAGTTCATCTGGAAGCAGAAGAGACCTAGAATAGCAAAACCAATTCTAGGCAACAGGCACATGGCAGGGGGTATCACAATTCCCAACTTGAAACTGTACTACAAAGCCACTGTGATAAAAACAGCATGGTACTGGCAAAGAAACAGACCCAAAGATCAGTGGCATAGATTAGAAGATGGGGAAACTACTCCAGACATACTCAGTCACCTCATCTTTGACAAAGGAGCCAACCACCCTCATTGGTGGAAAGATGGCCTATTTAATAAATGGTGTTGGAAAAATTGGATTTCAACCTGCCAAAGATTAAAACTAGACCCATATCTATCACCATGCACTAAACCATGATCGAACTGGATTAAAGATCTAAATATTAAAACCGAAATCCTAAACCTGCTGGAAGATAAGTTAGGCAGAACTCTTGAAGACATTGGCATAGGAAAAGACTATGAACAAAACCTCAGTAGCACGGGAACTAGCACAAAGAATCAACAACTGGGATCTCATCTTATTAAAAAGCTTCTGCATTGCAAGAGAAACCACCAACAGAGCTAAGATACAACCTACAATATGGGAAAAAAATTTTAACAGCTGCACCTCAGACAAAAGACTACTATCTAGAATATATATAGAACTTTAAAAAATCAGACCCCTAAATTCAAAGACCCAATTCAAAAATTTGCATCTGAAATGAACAGACATTTCTTAGACAAAGAAGTAGAAATAGCAAATAAATATATGAAAAAATGTTCAACATCACTTGTCTTTCGAGAGATGCAAATGAAAACAATGCTGAGATTCTACCTCACCCCAGAAAGAATGGCTGCTATCATGAAATCAACCAATAACAAATGCTGGCTGGGGTGTGGGGAGAAAGGAACCCTTCTCCATGCTGGTGGGAGCAGACTGGTGCAACCACTGTGGAAATCAGTATGGAGATACCTCAAAGAACTAAGGCTAGAGGTACCATTTGACCCAGCTATTCCCCCGCTGGGGATCTTCCCAAAATAATTAAAAGAATCATACCACAGTGATGTATGTGCACCCATGTTCATAGCAGCACAATTCATAATAGCTAAAGGTTGGAAACGGCCCAAGTGCCCATCAACTGGAAACTGGATAAAGAAGATGTGTTTTTTTAATATATATATATAAAATGGAGTACTACTCAGCCATAAAGAACAAGAAACTAGAGACATTTATAGCTAAATGGATGCATACTGAGGCCATACTCTTAAGTGAAATAAATAGGACACACATGTGTAAATACTGAATAGTTTCTCTAGTGTGAGAAACTGAAAGTGTAAATAAGGATTAAAAGGATTACAATGAATAATTGATAATTTGAAATAGGAAGAAAAAGTCCAAAGGGGTAGGGGAAGAGGGAGGGGAAGAGGAAAGGAAAGAAGGGAAAGGAAAAATTATGAGAAATGGAAAAAATGGAAACAAAGTCTATGTAAATAGGGAAGGGGGTAAGGACACAAAGGTAATGGGGAAAAAATAAGAACCAAGATACATCATGTTCAGGTACAAGCACCCAATGATAACTGTAAATGAACTGTGTACCTAAAATGTACCAATAAAAGAATTTATTCAAAAAAGAAGTTAAAAAGAATCCATGAGAGAAACTAATACTCTATCCTGAGCCCTTTCCAAGCTACTTAAAGATTATTTGCATTATGGTGCCCACAATAGGACTATGGGAACACACCTGGGAGACCACTCCTGTAAAGCAAAGACTTAATGAGCAAAGTATGCATGTCTGTCCCTTCTTATCACAATTACAGAGTCACCTTTATTTTATCTGTTTATGAATAATTCAAGAGAGGAAAAATGTATTCTCTCTGAGTAATTAGTTAAAATACTTTCATTAAATATCAACCATATCCCAGATACTGTTCTAGAAACTCGGAAATAAAGAAACAAGAATACCTGTGTTCATGGCACTTCTGGTTTGATATGATAGACAAATTGAGAGGATACACACTGGATTAGCAAGGTACGCAAGATGTTTGATAGTAACATGTGTGGAGGAGACAAAGCAAAGAAGGATGGGAGGGAAGGGCCTGAGGAGGCGGAGAGGGAGGGAACTTCAGCTATGCAGCCAGTGCCTTGTCATTTCCTTAAGTACCCAAGGTGTAAACTGTGTTTTGTTATAACCACTGGGTCACATTTCTTTTTCTTTGGGAAAACAGAAATGACTTTATGCATTATAACAGAAACAGGTGCTCACAGAACAACTGAAAGGCCAGGGGTAGGAATATAAGGATGAGAGGGAAATACCATCGATGTTATGCCTGCTGCGTGCACACAGGTGATGGGAGTCTCAAGACCCCTCTGCTCCTGCACACATTTGCTCCCTTTTTCTACTGTCTAAGCCTCACCTGAATTCAGACTATAAACCTAGGAATTGGATTTCCTTCATCTCTGTTCGCACTGAAAAAGAAAGTATAGAATGATCAGAGATGCTGCTGAGTTGAGAGCAGAGACTCTGATACAACAAAGCCTGAAGAAAACATGTATTACAGCAAATGATGCATCACTTGGTTTTTTATCCGACTAAGCCATACAATATGCTGATTGTAAGATAATGAATTTGCTCACCTAAGTTGTCAGTAAATTTACCAGATGGGAGTTAAGCAATAGAAATTTGGAGAATAAGGAGGTAGTATTAGAGCAAGAACAGACTACATAATGCATGAAATGGAGGAGGAGAGTGGAGGCTAGGGGAAGAGAGCTCTACTGCAACCCCCTTTACCAGTTGTCAGGTTGACTAAGAAAGGTGAAAGAACCAGGATGGAAGGAACATGAATCCAATCAATTACACTTCACATTTCTTTATTTATTTCACACTTTTAAACTCATTTTCTACCTTTTAGTGGCATGAACTCATCCTGTTACTGATATACTGGAATTCATTCATTTGTTCACTCATTTTTTCATTTGATTCAATTTTAAAAATCTGATTTAGTCATTGTTCTCCAGCAGATCATGGTCAGAAGAGAAAAGAGAAATTGGAAAATAATTGCAATACAGTGATGCAAATGAGATAACAGGAACAATCTTAGGGTTCACTGGGAACCCATGATGGATCATGAGCAGTTTTGAGGGTTTAAACCCTTCAATTAAGGCTGTTCAGTAATTTTTCCAAATCAAAGCATAAATTACGATTCCCAAGGTATATATCAGAAAATTGAAGCTCAGAGAGGTTTAGCCACTATGAAGTTATGGAGTGCTCAGCACAGTGCCAGACACAGAATAGGGGCTCATATATCAATATTTGGGTGGATAGAAGATTGAGGCATAATTTAATGCCTAGAGAAAAGGATATGAAGACATGATTGTATTTACTAAAGTTTTGTGGTGTTTATTCCTTCAAATTTCAGAAAATCAGTTGTTTTATTTTGGGCTCAGTTTCTTTTTAAAGTCTCAAGACACATTGCAAGCAAAAAAGTAAAAGGATTCAGGAGCAAAAGGGAAAAGCTTATTAGAAAATACTATATTCAAAAGCTTAATTGTGTTTTTATATTTGTTCAACAAATATTATTTTAAATCCCTAAAAATTTTATATTTATTTTCTTTAGGTGTTTATAATCTAAGTTAGAGATAAAGTATATAAGAACCAACAAAGTTCTCTAAATTATACTTAATTCCTTTCACAGAACAATAATTTTAATCTGTAGGCCACGGAAAGGGAAGAGCAAATATCCTGGCACTTTTCGTGAGCTATCTAGAGGTATCACCTATTTTAATCACAGTGCAGCAGAGAGGACATTTATATAGTGCTGTCTATTTGCTTTCCTTCCTCAAATACTTTGTGATTCATTTTGGGAGTTGAGATGGGTAAATTTAACTAGAGTTTTGATTTATTAAAGCACAATTATTGCTAGATAGCAAAACAGAATAATAGCAGTGAAGTTATTATATCTTAATTTTCTCTCTCCATGCAAAGTGAGATTGAATTGAAATTTTTTTAAATCATTAGCTGAAATACAGTATAAAAATAATTTGTAATGCAAAATAATTTGGCATATTTGGTAATGAACTGTTGTATTTTTGTATGGCAAAGGAATAAGACAAGTCACTTATAGTTAGTAGATAAAACATCTTGGCTATATTAAAATAAATATCATAAAATAAGGGATAGGAGTAAATAAATATATTAGAGTCAGTGCAAAACCATGGCTCAGCTGCAACGTTGGATACTCCACTTAGTTTCTTTGTGGGAAAAGTAATTCAAAATAAGTTTCCTACTGATATTTTAATCCTTGAACAATATTAGGTTAAGAAGAGAAGGAAAACCTTCAAAACAGGGGCACTTCTAACTGAAGAACATCAGAACTACTGAAGGCAGTGTTTGGTGAACCAGTAAAGTACCCCCTCAACAGTGTCTTTCATGTAACCAGAACATAGTTGTAGGCCTGTGTTAATATGACAAATTTGATCTGTTATCTCTGCTGAATTTAATTGTATTTCCTAAAAGAAGCTTTTTAATATGGTAAGCATTTGTTTTGATATTTTCAAAAATATTGTATTGTAAGTTTGAGAATATAAGTCTTTTGTAGAAAGCTTTGTTCACTCACTTACAGTTAATGATTATGTTTGTGATTAGAAGTAGATTGTACGTACCAATACTGTGATAATTAGCACACCGATTATTAGCTCATCAGTCTCATTCTAATGAACTCCCTCTGTATAAAAGGACTGTGTAGAAGTCCAAACTTGAGAAAATATTTAGCAGGAGTTATCCTTGTTGAAAAGGGACTTTATAAGTGACTATTTAATGAATATTATAATAGACCATAGGATCTCAATGTCCCATAAGAGTTTGACAGCTGTTGGGGAAATTAAAGATGGATGGGGTGAATTTTACCTTAAACTTTTATCTTTTCATATGCTGGTGATTCTTCCAAAAGATATTCTTTCAATAGTACAGGATAAGACTTTGTCCATCTTCTTTAATACATCTCTTTCATATGGAGAAGAATAATTCAAATAATAATGATTATTATAAACATTAGTTTAAGAGAAAAGTATTTTAAATTCATGTTTGCATTTCCTTAAAATATGATTTTTCAATAAAAGAACAGGGACAATTATCAACTTGCCTTAGTGAAACAGAAATTAAAATGGAATTTATAATTTAGTTTAAAATTCATGTTCATTCTTTCAGTATAAACTTTATTTTAAATGTTGCTTAATTTAACCTTGGTTGTATTTCATAAAAAAGTGGAATGAACCCTTCTAAATTGTCATACATCCTTATAGTTGGATTGTATTAGTGATTATTTAAATTTCCTAATAAGGTGAATAGTCATGTGAACCCTTTGAAATTCATCTTCTTTCAATGTCTTAACTGCTGTAAGGAATGGAATGATGTTTCTGTTAATTTCAGGAAAGACTCTGATTCATCTGTTTGAGGATTTTCTACCTAATTTCAGGTTTGGCACATACTTCTCCATCAGAAACTTGTAGAATAAATACAAAAGTGCCTATTTGATTATTTGCAATTATTACGGAAAGTTTGCTTAGATGTTTGCACTGAACGCATGTTAGTGGTGATCAGAATGTTGTGTTATTTTTTTCTAATAGGACAGGAGTCTCGCCATAAAGAGAGGCAAAGTTTATTCATCGTAATACAAAATGGGGGAATTATGCAAACACTTAGGCTGCTCTGAGAGCAAAACTGAGTCATCCAGATAACCAATATTTATCTTAGTCAAGTAAATTGAGTCAAATAAACATTAGCCTCAAGATAATTGCAAATCTCCTCTGGAATAGCCTCCAGCTTTAGATATTTAAAAAGAAAACAAGATGAACATCTGTAGGCCTTCTCTTAGAAAATGAGTATTAGACTTCACTTATATTCCATGCCACGTAAAGACAGTTACTACAGAATTTTATATTCTATATACTATTTGTTGATGTACCCAATGAGAATCTCCACGTGAGTTAATTTTTAGAGTTACCAGAACAAATATCTTCAAACTTGGTGGCTTAACACAACTGGAATGTCTCCTCTCCCAGTTTGGGAGCCAGGATCTGACATCCAGGTGACCGCAGGATGGAATCCTCCAGGAGAGTTCCCCTGCCTCCCAGCTCCGGTTGCTGCCCATGGTATTGGGTGTTTCTTGGCTCTTAGCTTAGTTGCATGCCCAGTCTCTGCCTCCACCATTGTGTGGCCAACATGGTTCCTTTCTGGATGTACATCTTAATTACAAATTAGGGTCAGTTCCTGAGGTTCCAGCTGGATATATATTTTGGAGAGTCCCAGTTCAATGCACTACACCATAGTTGTCAACAAAATCCCCATTGTCTTAGCTGTGATCATGTGACATTTGGCATCATTACTACTCATGTGGCAAGACTTTCCTCACGGATCAAGTTAAAATGTATTAGAAATGTTTGCTTCTCTTGAGAAACACTTGTAGTACAAGTTACTTGCAATCCAAGGTTTACTGTACATAATTTTAAAGAAATTAATTAGCACCGAATAAACAAGGGCATCATAGTTAAAAATTTTATATGTTAACCTGACTGGGGGCCCCATGTAGCTGGTTAAAACATAATTTCTGGATATGATTTTTAGGGTTTCCTGAAGAGATTACCACTAGTGGGCTGAGCAGATTGCTCTCACCACTGTCCGTGGGCATCACACTGCCCCATGGGGGTCTACATACAGCAGAGCAGCAGAGCTGGGTAAATTTGCTCTCTGCACGGGAAAGCATCAGTGTTCTCCTGCCCTGAACACCAGGGAGCCCGGCTCACAGGCCTTCAGAATCACAACTGCAGCTCCCTCCTCCCCTCTATTTTCAACTCTTCAGACTGCAAGTAAATGATGCCACAGGTTGTGGAACTTCTCGGTATCCAAACCACATGAAGTTTATAATCTTGTGCAACCTCTCTCTCTCTCTCTCTCCCTCTCTCTCTCTCTATCTCTCTCAATATAATTCTTATTCAAAAAGTAAATATTCAAAGGTAGAAAAGGGCAATCACATTCAAAGTGGCTTTGTTAAAATTTATGACAATGTCAAATTTTTGGGTTTTACACTACTGGGGATTAACCTAGGGCCTTCTCACTGACCATCATACTCGGCCCTTGTATATACACATTGTTTTTAATTTTGAGATAAGATCTTGGTAAGTCACCAAGTTGCCAAAACTGGACTCACCCTTGCTGTCCTCATGCCTCAGCCACCCAGTGTGCTGGAGCTGCTGGTGTGCACTTCCACACCCAGGGCCTGAACTTTTATTTTTTAGTATATTTTGTTTTTTGTAATGTTTAAAAATAAATACCATGGTACCTCAGTTCACAAACTTATTTGTTTTACTATTTTGGGGAAAATGGCCACGTTTGTATTTGTGTTTGTGTGGGGAAGACAGCTGCAGTTGTGTTTGTCACCCAATGTGGAGTTTGTGAACAGAAGAAAAATTTTGTCAAATACTTTTGTTTGAGAACCAAATTGTTTGCAAACAGAAGCAAACAATGGTTCATGAACCAAGGTATGACTGAAGTATCATATATATTGTGTAGGTAGAATGTTCTTGTTTTAAAAGTCCCTAAAACTCTACTTAGTCAACCTGAGCCAGAAGAATGGTAGTAAAAGTCTATGTCTATAAGAAAGTTTGTGCTGGAGGTGTAGCTCACTGGTAGAACACATGCTTAGTGTGCTCCAAGCCTGATTCAATCTTACATTGTTATGTTCTTTCATGTATTGGTGAAGATAGGTATGTATAGACACATTCATTGTTCTTTAGAGAATAAAAATAAATTTACTAACAATACAGTATTCATTAGAGACTAGCCAATATTTCTTTTACAAATCAACTATTCAAAATTTTTGAATCACATTCTTTCCATACATATACACACAATACTATTTATACATTGCATATATATTTTAAACAATTGATTACATATAATCCTTTCTCTATTATATATATATATATACATTTATATATGCATCAACATGTGTTTGTGCCTAATTAGTACTTTCTCTAATAAAGTATTAAATTTCACCAAAGGTTTTCAGTATGGTCTTCAGCTGCCTAGATTTTTATGTGTATTTCTGCAACTCTCATCAAAGTAGCCTTTAATTTTTCCTGGCTACAGTTGCTTGCAATAGTTTTCTTATTAGTCTTGTTTAAAAGCATATTCAATGCATTACCAGGCAGCTCGACCAATTCTGTATTTCTCTTGTTTTCTTTTATATTACCAGAATTTTCCTCTGCACTTCAAATAGCACTCTGTGTCAAAGAACATATTTTGGAGTCAGAGTTATGGTAAGCCAGACATTGCGAATCAATTAATTTTTGAATCCTCTGCTCCTCAACTGTTAAATAGCTATATCAACTCTTTTAAATATAAGCACATTTTATAGATGCCTTTGAGAGAAATTATAATTAAATTTGGTGGAAAAAAGTCAAAAGTTGGCCACAAAAATTGGTTTGGATTCTGAATATTTGATATCTTTTGGTCTATACAAAAACTGTCAACTTAAATCCTATAAATTTTGGGGGAAAATCAGTTTTCAAAATTTTCTTTAGTTGATGTGGTTCTTGCTGGACAGAAAAATCACTTGTATACTAAATCATAATGCAAAATCAGAATCTAATGTCATTGAGCCTATAGAGTTTTCCATGGGAAGTAAAACATGGAGACAGTGGGTCACCCTGTCCAGGTTGCTGATCCCAACTTGGGAGAAACTTAGGAATAGTGACTTAAGGAAAATTGTCACACAGATCATAGCCCATGGGACTGAAATCTCTCAGGGAGCAGGGGTTGGAAAAGGCTTTCCTGGGATCCTGCTGGCTTGGGGTATGGGGCTAAGATGTGGCAGTGAGTGGTATGGGGAGAGGATAGGGCCTGCCCTGCAGTGCACTTGCCTGTGCCTCTGGCAGGGGAAGGATCAGCCATTTCATGGGCTTGAGATGTTACTTCTATGTGCATAATGGCCAGTGTGTTCCCCATCCCTACCCCTGCCCCAGCCCGGTATGGAAAATGTCTTTAATTATGGTTGAGGAGACCTGGATAGTAGCAGAGTAAAGTAACTTCTTCATCTCTGATCTGTAGAATGCCTGCAGAAGTCAACACTGTCCCTGTTCCCCACAGAAACTTCTTGAGCCTGGCCTTTATTGGCTACATTTCTATCAGAATTCTGCTCTTCTGAGCTCTGACCAGTATTGCTCATCAAGCTCTGGTCACAACATTCTAAAGCTTCTCTAGCTCATATCCCCAAACCTTTCCAAACTCCTCCTGCAAACAAGTTCCAAAAGCTTCTAATCCACATGGTCAGGTGCGGTCACATAAATAGTCCCACCAATTTTCTGTTGTAGCCAGGTTTTCTGTCCTTGGGATCAGATAACTGACACTCACATGTTAAAGGAAGACAGGTTTAATTTGGCTCACATTTCCAGGAGATTCAGTCCATGGTCAGCAGGTTCCAAAGAGAAATGTCATAGCAGAAGAGCACAGTTTAAAAAGCTGCTTAGTTTATGGTGTCTGGGAAGCAGAGAGGAGGAACAGTACCCCAGAAGAAAGGGCGAGGGACTAGATATAGCCCCAAGGTCACATCTCCATGACCCTCCAGATGCACGCAGAAGTGGACCTTGCTAATTCCCCAGGCAGCACCCAAGTCAGTGTTAAATTAAAATTCCCCTTAACAGTTACAGTAGGTGAGATTTTATCCAATTCTTGGCTATATCTATATCTACATAGATATATATGGAAATTTAATATAAAGCTGAGCTGAATATATTAACCTCATATTCATATATACCGATATTCAGATGGAGATATTAAAAACTGTTTTTAAAATTTTCTCCTCTTCCTCCTCCTTCTTTTCTTGATCATGCATGTCTCCTACCTACTTTTTTGGTGTGGATAGAGTTTAGCCATCTGTGTGTAACTTTATCACAAATTATAAAGAAATCAAATCTCATCCAACTTCTGTCACACAACCATGTGTTTATTTTGCAGGCATGCACAGGCAAAGGAACACAAATATAGTTCTTATAAAATAGCATGTGAGCTTGATGAAGTTCCTGTTCTTTACCTTCCTAGGAAATAAAACTACATGTGGCATTACAGTTGCACTGAGGGAAAATGTAAGAATATTTTGAAGGTAGAATTTCCTTCCTGTGGTGGTCAACACTGGGCAACCAGAATCCTCCTTGATGTTGGACAAAGAGCCATGTTGGAATCAATCTTCTGGAACTGCCTTAAAGAGACTAAGGTTTGAGTAGGCAAAATGGAAACCATGCCTCTATTATATTTTAGCGAATTTACCTGTCTTGGACACTACTGACATTGAAAGTGAGCATACATTTCTACATTTCTAGCACTCATTCTGCTGATTAAAGTGACCAGATGACAAGTACAGGTTTACCCAGGAGTGTATCACTTAACTGTGTCTTGTTTATGCCTGTTTCCCCACTGTCTCACCTGGATTTACATTAGTTTAATTTTTAGTACAGTACTATGAATAGGAGTTATATTATACTGATCAATGAAGGCTTAGGAGATTTCCACTTTGCACACACACAGCTTCTACTATGCTGCCCTAGAGTTAGGTGTGTCTTACTGCAAATAAAAGACTTTTCATTGTAATATGTACATGAATTACAGCTTGTCCCCTATTTCAGATGCAAACTGACATCTTCCTATCAAGGGACACACGGTGGCATTATCATGTAAAGACCTATGCCTGAATCATAAATTGCTATTTTGAAGAAGAGTGGAGGCAATTTTGTGAAGAATTAAATGCAGTAAGTATATATTATAAAGGTGAATTCTTCCAAAAGTATTCAATAACATGGTAACAGAAGTACAGACAGATAGGAAATTGACTAAAGCATATGGATATACCAGTTTTATTTATATTGCATATTACTTGTGCTGTTTTAAAAATAAAACTTAAAAGTTTTAAATTTACAGAAAAATACTAAAGATAGTACAGAGTTCTGATATGCCCATACCAAACTCCCTTTTTTATTTACATCTTACTTCTACGTGGTACATTTGGTACAATTAATATACCACTATTAACATATTCTTATTAACTAATGTTTGTACATTATTGGAATTTTTTTGATTTTTAATAGTCTTTTTTTGTGTTCTAGTATACTAAATTACATTTATCCAACAGGTCTCCTTATATTCCTTTGGGCTGTAATGATTTCTCAAACCTTCCTCTTTAACGACCTTGGAAGTTTTGAGGAGTGCTGGTCAGGTGTTTTGTAGAGGTTCCTCAATTGGAATGTATCTGAAATGTGACTCATGATTAGACTGAGAAAAATATGTTATGGAAAGAAAATCCCAGAGGCAAAACCTATGAAGCTCACACTAAGAATTGGGGGGTTGTACTCAACTTCCTTGAGGCTAGGGAATCTACAGCACTTACTTGTATTTGAAATTCTGTGGGAGACATTTGTCTCTTTACCTACATTTCAATTACTTATGTCAGTGTAAACTCATAGATATTTGTGCTATAATCTAATAGTGTGTTATTTTGTTACTCAAAGTTTTCCAGCTCTGTTTCTTTGACATACATCCATTACTTTTGTTTTTTGAGTACTTCCTTACTCTAAGGCAGTAAAAGATGCTGTAAACTAATGTTTCAACCTTGTATATATCCAAAGTCCTAGATCCAATCCTCGTAGATGAGCTTTGGCTTATTTTTATTGGACAGTGAAACTAGGAACCAAGATGTGAGCCCCAGTTCCATTTGGCTCCTCCTCAACTGACACAGCAAAGAACACGTGCACACTTACTGATATACACTCACATTTACAAATATTTACCGACGTGGCCACACACACCCATATTAAATGAAACATCAGTTCATACTGACGTCCCTGCCTCTAATCCATCACCACGAGGACCAGTCTAGCCTTTTCTTTCTGTCTGGAACCGTCATCTTCAATAGTGGAAACCTGGCTCCTCTACCTTTCTTTGGCTTTACTGTCCAATGGCAGTGGTTAGGTCTAGATCTAAAATGCCCAAAGCCTCACCTGCGTGGAAGGTGATGGGACAGTGGGGCTCTGTAGCTGCCGTGCTGTTAGCAGTGGGGCCTTTTGTGCAGAGGGTCACCGGAGCGGGAGCAGGAAGGGTGATCTCCCCTCCCATTCCTCCCCTGGCTTCCTGCTTCCTGGCCACCTTGAGCTGAGTGGCATTTCCTCTGCTGACCTGTCTGCCATGCCACCTTCCACACTGGAGCCAGCTAACTACGCATGGTAATCACGAGCCAAAATAAAGCTCTCCTCCTTTAGATCGTGGGTGGGTGTGGGGGATTTTGTCTCAGCAGCGACAAAGTGACTGAGACACGTAGTATACAGCAGAGCAGGGCCAGAGTTAATCATCCACACCCCCACGGGAGAGAACCTTACCAACCAGAGTGCAATGTTTCTGTAGATTCTTTTACTGAGTCTGGCAGACTCATTTTCAAAGTTACTCAGGTCAGAAGATGTCCCCTGTCCCATCTACTGAGGCCTTGCCGACATTCGTAGCACATTTAAGTTACATTGTCACCTCCTGCATTCCGTCCTGGGATCCCTCAATCTCCTAAATGACTTTGTTTTGATTTACATATATCAAGGCTTGCTCTCTGTGTTACAGAATCCTGAGTTTTAAATTCATGATGTTATGCATTCATCACTACAATAGCATGAGAATAGCTGTAAAATTCCCCCCATGGTTCACATATTCAGCTCTTTCCTCCTTTTTTTTTTTTTTTTGTTGTTGCTTGAGACAAGGTCTCACTATGTAGCCCAGGCTGGCCTCGAACTCATGGCAATCCTCTTACCTCAGCCTCCTGAGTGCTGAGATTACAGGCATGCATCACCACACCTAGTCTTTTCTTCTGGTTCTTCACCTCCCTTCTGCTCTTCCTCGTCCTCCTTCTTTTTCTTCACTTAGTACTCATTTCTTTTTACTACTGAATTTTTAAAAGATGAAGATGGAACATGGTTTATCCATTCAGTCATAAAAGAAAAGTTTGGTTGCTTTCAGTTTGAGGAGGTTATGAACAAAGCAGCTGTGAGCATCCACATGCCGCTCTATGTAAATATACACGGTCATTTCAGTTGGGTGAATGTCTAGAAATCCAACTACTGAATGATGTGGTCAGACTGTGTTTTCCTTTGTAGGACACTACCAACCTACCTTCCAAAGTAGATATACTATTGTGAGTTCCAACTAGCAATCAGTAGTAACTCCCATTGCTTTGCATCTTCACCAGAAAGTAGCATTTATCATTTTCATCTGTGCATGTCTGGAGTGAAGGTATGAGATTTGAATGTGCTTTTTCTCAGTCTGTGACCAATTTTCTCATTGTTTTTTTCATTCACCCTTTTTTCAGTGTCTTTTACAGAACCAAAGTTTTTTTAAAAAGTAAAATATTAATGTTTCTGGAAAAATTTAGAAGTTCTTATAGAGGAAGTTCTCACACTCAGATTTCCATATTTTTGGAATGCTAAGTAATTGGGTACATTTGCTATAATTAACAAGCCAATATTGACAAATTATTGTTAATGGAATTTCATTGTTTACTCATATTCTCATAGTTTTTTTGCAATGCACATTCTAAAATTCAGAATCCTATCTGGGGTATCTCATTTCCATCCTGCACACTTTGGCTTGTAGTTTTTCTTTCTTTTAATGTTCTTGGTTTTGGCAATAGAATAATATGGAACCTGGGAGTCTTTTCAGCTTCTATTTTCTGAAAGCATTGAAGAGTTGTTAAAATTTATTTCACAAATGTGGTAAGATTCACCAATGGAAGTGTCTGGGTCTAATTTTCTTCTAAGGATAATAATTACTTATTCTATTTCTTTAATATTACAGACCTAATAAGATTACCTATGCATTCTTGCATACAGTCTGTATCATCTAAGTTGTGCCATATTCTATGGACATAGAGTCATTCATAATACTCTTTTATTGACTTTATTAATTTCATGGGGTCAGCAATGATAATTGTTCATTTCTGACATTTTTGTGTCTCCTCTATGTGTGTTAACATCACCCTGGCTAGAGGGATTTATCAATTTTTTTATCATTTCAAAAGAACAATATTTGATTTCATGTTTGGTCTTATTTTCAAGTTCATGAATTTCTGCTCTACTTTTTATTATTTAATTTTTGATTTGGGCTTAAAATCATCATCTTTTTTTTCACTTTCCTCATGTGGAAGCTAAGATTATTTATTTTCTATCATTCTTCTTGGAGTTTCATGCTATGGGTTTTCCTCTAAGCATATTTTCACTATATTTAATAACTTTTGACAAGTTGTTTTTTAAATTTGTTTCAAAATATTTTAAAATTTCATTTGAGATTTTTTCAGTTGGTCATATCTAGAATTATTTTTTAATTCCAAATGTTTGGGTGTATTTCCAACTGTCATTCTGTTATTGATTTCTAATTTTATTGATGTCCAAGAACATGCTGTATGATTCCTACCCCTTTAAATTTCTTAATGTGTTTTATGGTAAAAACTTGTTTTCTCATGGTGTATGGTGCACGTTGGCTTAAGCAGAGTAGACTATTCTCTGTGTCACTCATATCCAATTGATAAATAGAGCTGTACAGGTTAAGCCTATCTTTACTGACTTTTCTGCTTCCCTAATTTTTAACTACTGTCTCAGTTCGTGTTCTACTGCACCATGGACTGGGTAACTTACAAAGAAAACACATTGATTTCTCAGCATTCAGGAGGCTGAGAAATTTAAGATCAAAGGCCACAACCTGGGGAGCCCTCTGGCTGCATCACGGCCACGAGGGAAGACTTGTCTTTCTGGCAGGCTGTGCTCCCGGTAAGACACTGACTCACTTACTAGGGTGTTGTCCTCATGACCTTATCAACTTCACAGCCACGCTCTGCAGTACCTCAGTGACTACCAAGATGGAGGTGTTAGGGTTTTCAAAGGCACTGGTGGGCATGTCTATTTCTCCTTTCAGTCCTATCATTTTCCTCCTTTATATTTTATTTATTCAATATGTCCACAACCGGGATTGAGATATCTCCCACTCTGTCCCAAGTACCATGGGGTCCTGATGAAAACGTTTCACTAGAGAGGAGATCTGTTTCTACAGAGCAGGCAATGCAACTGTTCCAATGCTTTCTCTGTCCTTTCTCCTACCAAAGTTAGCAGGGGATTTTTCTTTGACCTTCACAGTGAAAACCTGGTAACTCTCCCAAAGAAGGTAAAAATCCACTAATTTGTGAGGACACTTGACAATTAGCATTTAAGTGTTCCATCATTACAGCCCCAGTGGCTTCTTCTATAAAGCAGAACTTGGCTGTGGTCCTCCTCCCAGATTTTGAAATCATGGTGCACCATCCCGCTTTAGCTCCCTGATGGGTCTGAGATAATGTCGATTTCCAATTTGTTCAGCTTTTTCTTTTTGCAAAGATGGGAGTGACAATTTTTAAGCTCATTACATGTCAAAGTTGAAACTAGAAATCTTGCTTTTCTTATACTCGAAATAATCAATACAAAAATATTAGAACATCTTTATATAGGTGAGTTTCTTTCTTAAGAAGAAAATGTTTTTGATAATAGATATATTTAAAAATATTTTGAACACTAGTATGTATCTCTACACTAAAATTATCAGGAGGCAAAATTAAACATTTAAAATGTTATAAAATGTTAATTACTTTGAGTATGCCCATGTACTCTCAATACTGTTTGATTTAGACTATAAAGTTTATAGGACACTCACACCCCTACAGTTATAAATCCCCTGCAAATGCACTTATGCAGGCTGGTGGTTAACAATGCAAATTTGTTTGTTATTTGTGCTGTGCAGTGCTGGGAATCAGACCTAGGCTCTCACCCCTGGAAAGCAAGCACTCTACCAGTGAGCTACACTGCCAAGCCCCTCACTGCAAGATTCAAAAGTGCTGTAGAACTACAATCATGCTCCTGCCTAGAACTGAATGATGAGAATCCTACAATAACCGAAGCGTACTTACCTCTACTGTGTACAAGTTGAAAGTGTTCCCATGGGGTTGATGAGAAAATTGCTTAACATCTGTTTCTCTACATAAAGTAAATAAATTCCTACAATGAAGAATTTTCTTTGCTTTGTATTAAATTACTTTCAGTGCTAGGTGGGAGTAGATGTTAGCAGTAATAATTTTCTTAGAAGTTGGGGAAAAGGAAACATCTGACTTCCCCTGTTTACAACAGAAATTTCCTCCGCCCCACACTAGAAGGGCCTGAGGATCAGAGGTCTTTTCTTTCTCAGAAGAAAATTTTATATCGGCCAAATTAGATAAATCAAAAGAACAGCAAAGATTAAAAAAATGAATGTTAAAGGCTTTTTTCCCTTCGGTTTTAAAAAGCCAAGGTCCCCTTCCCCGTGGGTACTTGATTTTACAGAGCTGAGAGCACAGGGGTAGACCTAACACGTTCGGGGAACATTCAAACCCCTTGGGATTCAGGAACGGAGAGCATTACTGAAGCAGGACAATCGGGGTGTGGCAAGGACAGCTTTGCAAATAAATTTATCATCTATTTTTCTGTATTAAATAAAATCTAACAAAACTTAACAGCATCTACATTTCACATCAGCCTTAGGGAAACATCTACTCAGTGTTATCTTTTCATAGTTCAAAACATGTTTTGATATTTGAAATTCAGCCTGGTTCTTTTAAAAGAACCATGGAATGCCATGTTTGGCTAATTCTACTTTCACATAAAATGAGCTAGAGCCCACACAGAATGGCGGAGTTTGGTCCCCGGGTCAGGGAAGATGGAAGATGGAAGCATCTTACCCAGAAACTAAGAAAGTGTTCCACACAGTGCACAGTGGCTGCACAGCAGCGGGGCAAAGAAGCCACCTGAAAGAGCTGCCAGTGTTCAGAAGTAGAAATTTTTGAACAAGAAAATATTTTTTAAAAATCGGCCAGGCATTGTGGTGCACACTTATAATCCCAACATTCAAGAGGCTGAGGCAGGAGGATCGCTGGGAGTTGGAGGCCAGCCCGGGGCACATTGTAAGACCCTGTCTCAAAAAAATCAAGACCAAAAATGGATTCTAATCTAAATGATGCAATAACCAGGTGCTCGTATCGACCCCAACAATGCACTGAACAGACAAATACGTGGTGAGCAGGGCCAATGCCCTGCAGAGAAGGATCCGAGTAGTGCAGCTGGGCAGGCGCGGGTCTCCTTCGGGAGCTGGAGGTGGGAGCGGTGGGGACCGCGCCGAGGACCCCGACAGGCTCCTGGGTGGCCACGCAGGCCGGGCCTTTGGGACTTCAGAGGTGGAGGGGAGAGGTCCCTCTCCCGAGGAGTCGTGAGAGGCGTGCAAGGCACGTTTTGGGGTGGGCTCCTGGGAAGGGGGGAGGCCCGAGGCTGAGCCTGAGGCGCCTCTACCCAGGCCGTGCAGAACAGCTGTCACGCCAGCTCTGAGAGGCTGAGGCAGGAGGATCGCACATGTGAGCCCCACCTGGTCATCATAGTGACTGTGGAGACCCTGCCTCAGAATTAACAACAACAACAAAAATAATAATAATTTAAAAGGATTGGGGATGAAGGCAGTGGGTTTAATCCCCAATACCACAATAAAGGAGGATTCTAATAAAATGTGGCTTTAGTTAAGAGGACTGTATCCAGTTCTGCTCATTAGTTGTGAAAAAGTTTACCTTACTAATATAAAATGTTAATAATTTAAGTCAAAAAAGAAGAGAAAACAAAACAAAAAGAATAGAGGAAACTTGATCTGGGCATCTAGGAACTCTCTGCTATGAATCAATTTAAAATTTTTCTAAGATTTTAAAATTCCTTTAAAAATTAATTGTAGTGCCAGAGGTACAGCTCAGCGGTACAGGGCCTGCTTTGCATGAGGGCTTCCGCCCCCAACACCACAAGTAAAGATGGACCCCAGCAAGTCTGCCGTCCGTGCACAGAATTCGCTGGAGGACATCTAAGGAAATACGACAACACAGTTTTGAAAAATTCTCTCCGTTTTTCTTTAATCCTGCCAGAATGAGGGTCTATTCATTCAGTTTTTTCATCAGCTATACTTTGAACACCGATATGTGCCAGATTCTTTGCCAGGGGGTGGAAATACACCGGTGAGAAAAATAGTTTACGATTTGGACACTGATCCAGTTAGCGAGCAGGCAAATAAGGGCTAAGCACGTGACAAAATGACCCAAAGAGCGCGCGGACAGGAAGCAGAGTCTGCGGAGAGAAGTGGGGGTCCGGGCGGAGGCCACGGAGAGGAGGCCCAGCGGTCCCCCGCGTGCCTGGCGCAGATCTGTGTTCAAGTCCTCCAGGCAGGGCAGGAGGCCGGCTGCCCCTGCGCCACTCAATGCCAGGCCTGGGCCCCGGGACTCCAGGGGACGGGCTGTGCCGCAGGACCTCCAGCCCCGAGGAGGAGGAGATCAGCGCGAGGAGGACTCGGGCTCCTGCTCCGTCACGCGGTGCATCACGTGGCTACGAGCATTCACGGGGCCGGGCGTTCTTAACAATGAATGCGCACTCATTGGGTGGACTGGTAAGTAAAGCTCCTGTGACCACTCAGCGGGGGTCTCGGGAGGAATTCACTCCCTTGGGCCTTGTCTGAACCTCGGACCAGTCAGCAGCTGGCCGACCTCGCAGGGGTCAGTGTCGGTGGCCGTGGGGACGCTCAGCCCAGGCCTGAGCTGTGCCTTCTGTGACTGGCATCAGAGGGCTTTTGTTCGGTTGGTTTTGGTTCTCTCCCGCTGTCCTGTTCTCCTACAGAACCACGAATCTTCTTGGGCTGATTCGTGTCTCAGAGTTCGCTCCGGTTCTTCAGAACAACACAGCGCTTCCCTGTCTGCCCCAGCCTGCAGCAGACGTGTGTGGCTGGGCACAGGCGCCCTCTGTCAAGGACGGTGGCATGGACAGGAGGCCGCACGGTTAGCTGGATGCCTGATGGCACTGCTGTGACTTTGCCTCTCGGCCTCAAAGCTGGGGATCACGCTGTAGGGCACAGGAGAGGGACAATTCCGATTTATTTTTCAAGCATATCTTGCACATACAAGTGCTTGGGTGTTTTACTAAAATTACTAACAATCTAAACACATCTCACAGTTGACCTTGATAATCCAAAATTAGAACTTCAGCCCCATTTAATGCCATCATTTTGCATGAGGGGATCTGAGACAAAGAAAACCTCTTAGCAAATTGTTAGGGACACATTAATGTCGAAATAATCTTGATATTAAAGGGAGCACGGTGTCAGGATCATGCAATCTCATTTCTATCATCCAAAGCATGGATGGGATATTAATACCACACCGCTGACAGGCTGGCAGAGCTGCCAAGTGATGGAGAGCAGGTTCACCTTGCACAAGCCCAGGCATGTCTGTCAGAGACGCTGTGTGTGCTAAGCAGGTTAAGCACATAATTGTACGAGGGTTTCTGAAGATTGTGCCAGGGAGCTGTGTGAAGCGCTGATACCAAGTTACTGAGCTCTGACTTATCAGTGTTGGACTCTAGACAGTTCTGAGCCCAAGTGTCAGGTTAATTTTCTAAGTTTCACCCATACGACTGCCACTTGAGAGGGAATCAGATTATTGATTCTGACTCATTTGCACTCACTCGTGAATATATTAAGGCTTTTCACTTCAGTTTTAAATGTTTTTTGTTTAAGTTGTTACTATGTACTGATATTTCACCCATTTTATTGTTACCCAATAAAATCTTAACAGCATTTCAGCTAAGTATCTTGGAAACCTGAGGTCTTTGATTTCTGGTCCTGTGAGGGCTATGTACATTTTCCTAACCAATAGGCTTGAACCATGTAGACTGGAGCTCTCAAGCTCTTGGTGCTTGTCAAGCCCACACTGCCCGTTAAGTCATCTTAACTGCTCTGTGAGATATGTGCCTCTTCAGAGGGACTGGAAGGGCTATGATCTAGGCCAAGGACCCTGGGCGTTTCTAGGGTGGTAGGATATTTTCCAGAGTAGAATCTGAAGGGTTCTTCCTGCTCAATTGGTGCATAACAGAGTAACTTGTTCAATTAATTTTATCAACAGAAGAATTAAATAACCTGGCTGTAGAGTCACACACCTATAATCTCCACACACAAGGCTGAGGCAGGAGGATTCTGAGTTCCAGGCCAGCCTGGGAAATTTACTGAGTTCAAAGGAAGCCTAGACTACATAGAAAGATCCTGTCTCAAGAAACAAAAGTTAAATAGCTTAATAAATACTATGTAAAATGTGTTTTCATAAACTGATACTTTTATAGAGGGGCTTTTTATGAATAGCTGTACAAGTTTTCATAGCAAAGACTTATCAGATTAATTCAAAGTAAATTGTAAATGTGGGTTGTAGAAAGAGACCTACTATCTGCTGATACAAAGCATTTCCAATGTCAGTAACCTCAGGTGTCTGTTTATAGAAACTAACTTTTAAGACCTCCTGTTAGAGTGCTGTCAACAATGAAATATTAATGAACCTTCCCATGGCAGCTAAAACCTGTTTCGGGGTGCCGATAAGGAACTGTGTATCCCACCAATGTCGCCAGTGGGCCTCAGCAATGAGTAGTGGGCACTGCACATCTGCCAGCCAGCTGGCCGTGAGTATGAAAACTGCCCTGCTGACGTTTCCTGTTAGGTGAAGAGTGCCTGGAATGAAGCTGTGGAGCATTGGGCTGGACAAGGGCACAGACTTACAATGGCGCCAGCAGATGGAACGTTTGAAACAGAAACAGCTGCTCAGCGTCAAGTTGTTTTCCTTAGCAGCTCCCCTTCCTAGTCACGAGGACACTTCTGGAGGCTGTGAACCTCTTTTGTCAACACACATCTGGATTCCCCCACAGCCCACGTGCGTGACTTTACAAACCAATTAGTGCAGTTAAATGTACAAGAGTCTAACAGACTAGAAAAAGAGGAAAATGCCTTTCACTCAGAGGCAAAGGATGTGTTCTAGGAAAAGAATGATAATTTTCCACATTAGTGCACAATAAATGACCATTTTGTTACTGCTGTACAAACACTAATGAAAAGATTAGCAGAAATATGAAAAAAATAGGTTGTAGTCATGGAAATGATAAAACAGAGTTTGTGTGGGACTTAAAACTAAGCATACTTTTCCCTTCCTAATTAACAGTTTGTTTGAAAGGAGTGCAGAGATAATCACTAGATGAGAACTTAGCAATTTATAACTGGCAAACATTTCATTGGAGTGAGGGGACTGCTGAGAGACACCAGTTTGTGTCCGTATAGACGGCCTGGACATCTGTGGTAACTGCACAGTTGCCACATGGTTAAGTACTTGTTGCATAAAGTGAGTCACAGGAAGACATTTTACATTCAAAGATAAAATTTATACAGACGCTGTATCTGCTCTTGGTAAAGTAGGGTGAGAGGCATTTGATACTTACCTGGACTGTTGCCCTCAGAGTGGCAAACAGGATGATCGTCTACAAAAACCAGTGGATCAGAAGTGACAATTTGGGGCGTTGTGCTCACGAAGACAGACGCTGAGGTCTCACTGACAGTGTCGGAGGAGGTACCCGGCTTGGGGCACGAGTGGCATGTGATGGCTTGGGCCAGCTCTCTGCTGTAACAAATACCTGAAATGAAGAATGGTTTTATTTTGGCCCACAGGGTTTGGGGTTTCCAGTCTGTGGTCATTCGGTACCATTGTTTTAGACCTACAGCAAGTCACAGTGGGGTCTCGGGCTCCACAGCTGCTCACGGCCAGGGCTGGTGCAAGCCTGGTGCACATAGGGGCTTTGGGTGAAATGTCCAAGTGTGAGCATGGCATCGACCTAAGCTCACCGTTCCCAGACCCAGCCGAGCTCAGGAAGTAGCAGAAAAGATGAAGCCACTTCTATTGCTCACAGTTCCTTGCATATATACTTAACATTTTAACCCCCAGACCTAAAGAAATTTCATTAACTGTGTTGTAAGTTTTGTTTCTTTTTTATCTTTAGTTTCTTTTTTTATCATAGCTAGTACTCTGTAGCACCTGAAGCTTCGTGTAATAGTTTCACATTTGGGACATTTTGTGATCATGAAAAAATCAAACGAGACTATAGTTAACAGAAAGCATAAGTCTTATTTTTTTGCAGGGAGTTAAAAAATACTTAACTTGCAAGCAAGAGTTTCTGACAGATTGCTTGGATAGTGGGTATTAGGGTTTTTTAAAAAACAGGAGTCTATAAGAAATCAAATACATAAACAGTGGCCAAAAAGATTAGATGTCCCCCCAATAGCTGAAAATTATTGAAAAGAAAATCGTGATTCCAGTTTGAAAATCAAAATTATGGGAAACAGAGTTTCACTGGGTCATTGGCATTTTAAACAGTGTACCTGCTGGTGTCTCATCGCCAGAGAAGCCTTCTGGCATTTATTTTTTTAATAAGCATAAAGATACTCCCATTTTGGTTAATATTAAGAGCCCCTCAAGCAAGAGCACTATGGTGGTCATCATTAGGAACTTTAACTATTTTACCACTGTGCAAACGTACCTGCCTGAAGGGAAGATGCGAAGTTTAGGGTTAGAATTGCACAGAGCTAACTCATACAAAATTAATATGTGCCTCAAAAGTGAGCAGCTTTAGAAAGGCCACTGCCACTCTGGAAAGGGCTTTTGGAAAGTCTTATTTTCTTTTGATTAAAATAAGTTGACCCTTCCTTATCTGATAGTTGGTTTTCAAAGGAAGAATGAGTCATGAGAGAAATGTCAATTTTGACTTTATGAGGTTTGGCAGAGGACATTCTATTTTCTCCATGTTTTATGATATCTCAAAATAAACCTAGGAATTCCCCCCACTAAAGTGAACATTACAGCCTGGGCTTGGATTTAAAGTGCACTTTTCAGCCTTTCATCTACATTATGCAGCTGACTGTAGAATGGAGGTGTTCACAACCCTTTTACAAAAAGAGAATTAAGACGGAGCTAATTTAGGGGTTTTCCAAGGGCACTCGGTTGCTATGGCTAGGCTGGGAATGAAAACCCAAACTTCCTGAGTCCAGGCTCACTTGTTCTTCTACCATTTCCTGTCCAGGATGGTGGGTGGTCCAGAGGAAGGACAACCTTCAACCCTTCTTCTCGAACACATCCCCTGCTACTGACAAGTAATGAATTTATAGACAGATGTGGTTTCAGTGAAGACCACAGAAGGTCACTGCTAGGCTGCACAGTTGTTTTATTCTTTATTTTCTCCTTTTGTACAATCTCCATAGATGGCTCGGTGTCTTAGTCCATTTTGTGTTGCTGTAACAAAACACCTGACATTGGCTACTTTATAAATAAAGAGGTTACTTTAGCTCACAGTTTTGCTGGCTAAAAGTTCCAGACTGGGCAGCCTGTATGGTTCATCACTGGAGACGGTTTCCTGGCTGTGTCTTACTGTGATGGGTGGCATCTCCTCTTGGGAAGGTGTGTGAGGGGTCAGACAGCAAGAGAGGAAGCAAGAGAGCAGAGAGGCATCCAGCTTGGTCTTCTGTAACCACTCGCTTCCACAGGAACACACCCAGTCCCCCGGGAACTGCATCAATCCCATGGACAGTGGTGTCTGCAAAGCAGTGCCCTTCCCTAGGCCACCCCTCTCTGAAATCAATCGCCAGTGAGCTTGGGACCAAGCTCCAAGCATATGATCCTCTGGGGGACGTAGTTGAACCATTTCCAAGCCCTGGGATCAGTTAATCCACCGCTGTGGGTCTCATCTTTATATATCCTGTTTATATTTCCCTTCTTCCATGGCCTTGACCCCAACTGTCTGTCTGCCTCCTGGACCCCTCTGCTAGAATGTCTTCCAGAAGAGCCAGACTCCAAATGCGCCAGATGGAATTCATTATCTTGTTTCCACACCTGCTCCCGCTCTGTTTTCTGTGCTGGAATTTGTATCAGTCCTTACAAACCAAGCTTCAACCACATCCTGCCTTCTCCCCTGTCAATCCCTCCTATCCCAGCATCCCACAACTGCTGTGTACTTCATGGTTTTGTCTTCCCCCACTGCCTTTATAGAGGTCAGGCCCTATGCAAAGCCTACACTTTCTCAGTGACTCCCTTCCCATAGTCTGGCTTCTCTGTCTCTACCCTATAGTAGACAAGCTTCTCTTTTTATGCCATTGGCAACAATCCTCAGGTGGGTCTTCCAAGCCCAGAACCATGCTGACTCAGTTCAGCTGGGCGTTCCAAGTTGAACATTAAGTAATTTAGCACATCCCCAAAGCCCCAACACCCCAGAGATTGTTTAAGGCTTTGGGGAAACATCTAGATATAGACCATAACAATAGGTTTAGCATTAAACGTACTGAATTTAAGATGATAATAATTCATCTAAGTGGAAATATCCAACAGCCAGTAGAGATGAAAACAAAAGAAAAATCAGGGCTAGTGAAAGATGCAAACAAGAAAGAGGTATTCTTTAGGCATTATGTATGATTGTGAAGAAAAATTGAGGAGATAAGTGAGTCTGTTCTCATAATTAGCACTTCAACCTTATTAACACAAAAATAAGACCTAACTGAAAAATAAGCCCTAGCATAATTTTTTCCTAATAAGCCCCAGATGGATGCATTTAGTACACCTGCTGCAATAGACAGCACATGTACTGAATTATAAAATAGTAATATAGATATATAATTCATTATAATAAATACTATTAACATTAATACCTAAAATGAATGATAGTATAAATTATAAGTAAGTATTTATAAATACTCAGTAGGCGCTTTTGGACAAGATGTAAACACCTGTGTAACAGATGAACTCCAGACTTACTGCTGAATGACCGATCAAAGAACAGATGCAGTGCACCAGTGACATGCACACTTGATAGTGAACGGATGTGGTTGTGTCTAATATGAATCTTCATAATTCAGTATGTCGCATGTTATATCAGATGTGCTTAATGCTCTCTCTCATGTGAGCTAAAGAAACATTTTCTGCATTTTAGTGCCTGCAGTTTTTTCTTGCTTTTGTATGGAGCATCGTTCTTAACTACCATCATTTTTGTAGCCATTCCTGTCTCGTAAATCTTCAATTAATCTTTGATTTAATGGAAACTTTGTGAAGCCAGCCTGCAAGAGGTCATGACGGGTGGAGAACGCATGGGATAAAATCACTGACAGCTGTGTTGCCAATGCACTGCAAGCCGACTACATGGACAGGAAGTGCTCATTTAAGGAGAGTGCTGTTGCTGGACAGGAGAGAGTGGGGCCTGTGGTTCCACAGGAAATGCAGTTGCAAGAAATTCAAAGGCCAGAATAGGGATTTAAATAGTTAGGATGTTCCAGAAGAAGATGATCCAACTGTATTTGGATAAACGTAGGTTTTCATACATGAATAAATGTAGATTGTTGTACATGGAAAAATAATACATCCCCTGAAAATGAGCCCTATTGTGTTTTTTGGAGCAAAAATTGATATATGACACAGTCTTATTTTTGGAACTAAGAGAAAGTAGAGAAAGAGCAGTCAGAAGTGTTCCTCTCCAAATAGCAGGGTTCTGTTTTGGATCCAAAATATCCCCAAAAAACTTTTTAATAGAATGAGATCCCAGTTGTTGATTATTTGTATTATTTCCTGTGTGGTCTGTGTTTTATTCATGATGTCTTTGCCTGCCCCTATGTCCTCAAGAGTTCTCCCTATTCTCCTTCCAGCAGATTTAGTGTTTCTGTTTTTATATTTCGATCTTTGATCCGTTTTGATTTTAGTTTAGTGCATGGTGAGAGACATGGGTCTAGTTTTAGTCTTCAGCATGTGGAAAACCAGGTTTTCCAGCACCATTTATTAAAGAGGCGATCTTTCTTCTAGGGAAGGTGTTTGGCCCCTTTGTCAAAGATGAGGTGGCTGAGTGTGTTTGAGGTTCTTTCTGTATCTACTAGTCTATTCCATTGATCCTCAGGTCTGTTCTTTTGCCAGCACCATGCTGTTTTTATCATGGTAGCTCTGTAGTATAATTTCAAGTCAGGGACTTAGACACTTCCTTCCTGCCTTGCCTTTGTTACCCAGAATTGTTTTTGTTATTCTAGGTCTCTTCTGGTTCCAAATGAATTTTAGAAAATTTTTTCTCAGTTCTGTGAGGTATGCTAATGATATTTGATTGGAATGGCATTAAATCTTTAAAACAATTTGGGAGTATGGCCATTTTCACTAACACTAACCAAAAAAGAAATCACCAACAGAGTGAAGAGACAACCCACTGAGTGGGAAAAAATTTTAACCAGTAGTCCCTCAGATAAAGGACTAATATCTAGAACATACAAAGAATTGAAAAATATCAGACCCCCCCCCCCAAATTTAAAGACCCAATCCAAAAATGGGCACTTAAAATGAATAGATACTTCTCAGATGAAGAAGTACAAATGGCAAATAAATATATGAAAAAATGTTCAACATCACTGGTCATCTGAGAGATGCAAATAAAAACAATGTTGAGATGCCACCTCACTCCAGAAAGAGTGGCTGCTAGCATGAGATCAACCAACAACAAATGCTGGTGGGGCTGTGGGGAGAAAGGAACCCTTCTCCATTGTTGGTGGGAGTGCAGACTGGTGCAACCACTGTGGAAATCAGTGTGGAGATACCTTAAAGAACTAGGACCACAGGTCCCTTTTGACTCAGCTATTCCCCTTCTAGATATCTTCCTGAAAGAATTAAAAGCCTCATACTACAGCGATATATGCACACCTATGTTTATAGTGGCATAATTTATAATAGCTAAATTTTGGAAAAAGCCCAAATGCTCACCAACTGATGAGTGGATAAAGAAGATGTGCTTTTTTTATACAATGGAGTACTACTCAGCAATAAAGAAAAACTTGAGACATTTATAACTAAATGGATGCACCTTGAGACTATACGCTTAATGAAATAAATTGGACACACATGTGTAAATACTACATTGTTTCTCTGCTGTGAGAAACTGAAAGGGTAAATAAGGACCAAAATATATAATAGATACTGTGAAATAGAAAGAAATTGATCAAAAGGAAAGAGGAACTGAGAAGGGGGAAGGGAGAAAAGAAGGAGGGGGAAAGATCCTCCTGCTTCAGCCTCCTGAGTCCTGGGATTACAGGCATATACCACTGTGCCTGGTCACTCAGTAATTTAATTTTTTTTCCATTTTGAGATAGTTAAATCCTCAAGTTGCCAAGACTGGGTTTAAACTTGTGATCCTTCTGCTCCAGCCTCCAAGAATGCTTTCCAGTTTACCTTCCCAGACCTCAGCTTCCCACCAACAGTGAGTTCTTGCATCCAGCTAAGCTTTTCTCCCCTCTGCTGCCCTTCCCTGCTCTCTTTCTTTGCTTCTTCTTTCCTTCCCTCCCACTTTCTCTTCCTTGATCTCTCTCTCTCTCTCTCTCTCTCTCTCTCTCTCCTCTCTTTTCTTTCTCTCTCCTAATAATGAATGTACTTTGCAAAACCAGGACATTCATACTGAACTATATCTTCAGTAATTTTATTCATTTATTTATTTTTGAGACAGGGTCTCGCTCTGTAATCCAGGCTGGCCTTGAACTCACTATGTAGCCCTCTTGCGCTTTGCAGGGCACAGGGAACCATGCCGGGTTCCAGCTCCCTGGCCCAGGGACCGCAGCCACCCTGGGCTGAGGCTGAGAGAGCAGAGCCCTGGCAGCATCCTGTCCAGCGTGGGCGCCTTGCTTCTTTAATCTCCAACCATTGCCCAATTTCTATTTGGGGTATCACAAGTAAATTTCTAGTTTTCCTTTTTCCTGAGTTAAGAATGAATGCATTTATTTCTTAAATTTTATATTTCTACCTAAGATCTACTAAAAATAAGCACTAAAGTATTTGACCCATTCAAATTTACCCTAAAAATTTACAATGTTGAGAGTGTCTGTGGTCCATTTCTAGCACTCTTTTACTGACTGGTAACCTACAAAATAAAAAAGTATATTTTTCTAGATTATTTAATTTTCCTATAGGTTTTTTGTCATTGTTATTATCATCTTGGGACTGGGAATTTCTGTTCAAGTGCACTAGGAGGGGAAAAGGGGGAATTCACTAATAAGAATACAAGTGAATCTTATGTTGAAATTCCTAACTACTTTCTCACGTTAAAAGGAAATGATATCTAATATTGGCCTTTCATCAAGTTAACTTGCAAACTGACTGAAGTAACCACAGTACTGGTATTGTTAACATCACAATTTGTTTGGAATTAGGCTGTGGGAAAGCAGAGTTTCTATGGAAAGTTAAGCCAAGTTAAACAGAGAAGGGAAAAAATACTATTATTCCCTTTACTCCAAGTTTGGGTTAAGGGTTGATTATGTGGGAAGATGCCGAAGGGTCAGAATACAAAACTCACAGAATTTGGCCTCTGACAGATCCCTAAATATAACTTACGGCTTCAAGTACTTTTTCATATTTTGTTCCACTAATTTGAGAATTCTAATATAGATTGTTATTAAAACCACAGGATGTTTTTTTCTTACAATTGGCTTGGATATTTAAAAGTATATATGAAATTAATATTGTAATATATACTCCTACATAGATGTTTATAAGGTTTTATAGACTTTGTGTTTTTTCATTGAAATGGATCCAGAATTATGCATTATTAGGAAATTAACTTAAAATGGAATCACTTAATAATGTAAGTTATTGAAACTGAACAAGGAATAACTGCCCCAGTGTAAGTCAAGGACCAGCTTGTTGACATGTCTCAGTTTTATTGATGGACACTTACACTTTTCTGAGGTAAGTGATACGCTGTGTTGCCTTACTTCAGGACAAGTGTAGATGATATCTGCACTCTCCTATGGAGCTGAGTAGTTGTCAATATAAATGTTAGAGGTGGGTTGGTCTAGTAGAGGTGTCATGTGCTCTGATTATCCTATTGAAAAATGACTGTTTCTTTTTCAATGCTCATAGAGCTGCTGTTTTTATGCTCTCTTGATTATAATTTTTAGACTTGAACAAAATCCCACATACTCATTTGAAACACAAAACAATTTTTCTTTTCTTTTTCTTCTTCCCAACCCAATGCCATATGGCTACCCAGATTTAAATGTTTTGAAAAATTATTCTTTTTACTGAGAGCTAATACATTTTCTCACTCACAATATTTGAGGAAGTTCGAATGTTTCTGAAAGCACTGAACACTTTTTTCCTTGTGAAGCAAGTACTGCAGCTGTTTGTCCTCTGACAGTGTTCTGGCTGTGTCTAGATGTCCCCCTAAACCTCTTGTGGTCATAGGTGGAGTTTTTCAGAGGTGGCTGGATCTAGGATGTGTGAATGTGGATTTAGGTTGTGACATTGGGATTAAGGGTGTGTGGTACTCAATCAACTGATTGGTTTAGTATAATTCTTTGTGTGGATGATGGAAAGGCTCACTCTGGGTGTGAGTGGCTCCACCCAAAAGACTTGTAGCCTGGATGGGATAAAGGGAAAGGGAGGCTTGCTGCTGCTGCTTGCTGCTTCCCTTCAATGCTTTCTGCCTACCAGGCCATGGACTGTTTCTCCTCTGCGATGCCCCTCTGCCATGCCACCCTGCCTTTGAGCCAGCCAACTATAAACCGAAGCCTCTGAAAACTGTGAACCAAAATAGACCTTTCCTCTCTTAACTTTTGGTGTTAGGTATTTTTGTCTTAGCAGTGAGAAAAGTAAGCAAGATGGACAGAAGCAAATGCCAATGACGATGGAATTTTAAGACCAGGATCTAGGTTTACAGCCTAGTGAGGATGAGAGGCTGTGCATATTTCTTAATTTAAAAAAAATCTTATTTTAATATACTTGATTTAGTTACTTCTCAGGAAAAGGTACAAAATATATTTTATATTATATGTTAGTCTCATTGAAGTAAAGCAATTTCAGAACTGACTAAATGGATGTGGTACAAATAAAGATGTTTATTAGGTAAGATAAATAATCAGTTAGAAGAAATTAAAGACAAAATTTTATCTGATAATTAAAAAACATCAACTCCTATAGTTACCTCTCTAGCATGAGTACTTCTGTTATCAGATAGAAAACTAGAGAAGTTGACACTATTTTTGTTCCAAATATAGGTTGCTGAAAATTTTGGCATCTCTGAGACTTACAAGAGAATATGAAAGACAATTTCTTTTGTGCTGATTTTGTGTAATTCATTTATATACACTTGACCCATAAGATTTTGAAAACAATTTATAATTTGATACAGGATTTCACCCTGAACCCTTTATAAACTCTAATACATCTTTAGGAAATACCACTGGAAAAGTGAAGTTAGACAAAAATGTCATCCTCTGTAAATACATATTTTCTGAAATTTGTGCATCCAGAGTGGAATATTTAAACTTTTGAATGACACGAGCTTTGCTGGAGAATCAGAACGGAAAGAGAAAGAAAGTAAAAGGGGAGGAAGTAAAAGGAAAGTGCAAAGGATAGAGAAGAGGGGGAGTGAAAGGAGCAGGAAAACGAGAGCAGCGCTAAGCTGACTCAGCGAGATGAGCAGGAGAAAGTGAACTCTGACTGCAAAGAGGAAGGGAAGTGGTGACAGACAGAAACCACAGAGAGACAGCATGGCCAAGGCCAGGAACCTGCCCAAGGGCCATGTGTCCAAGGCTCTGTCTGCCGCCAGGGCTGGGGGGTGGAGGTGGGCTTCAAGTGGGGCCTGGGAGGAGCTCTGGGGTCAGTGCCCAGCGCCCTCACAGGGACTAAGGGATGCTGGTTCCTCCCTCCCTTTTGATCCTGGCTACACAAGATGAGTCCTTCTCTCCACCATGTACTCTTTTTTTTTTGGACATATTTGCTGTACATGAAGCTTACATTCATCTTGGAGAATGAGTACTGGTACATAACAGAGCTTCTTTCCTTTATTAATCCCTTTCCCAACACTTGCCTACTTCTCCCTCTAAATCCCCCTTTCCCTATTTCATTCTTGTTCTTGTTGTTCCTAGTTCATGTTTATAGACTTCATATTTAATTCATTGAGGTTATTGGATTCCTTACATGGCTTGTCTTAATTCTTCTCACTTCCCCTTCCCTCCCTCTCTCCCCTCACCTTGAGTGTCCCGGACCCTATCCCATTAGCAAGAGGTCTGTTTCCTTCTATCCATGCTTTATTATGCTCTTTGTTTGTGCTTTTCTATGCTCAAATGAGAAATACCATACAGTATTTCAGCTTGTGTGTCTGATGTATTTCACTCACATTGTATTTTCCACGTGTGTCCATTCCCTACAGATGTCTCAAATTTATCCTTCTTCATAGCTGAATAACAGTCTATCATGCATAGACACCACATTTTCCTTATCCATTGTTGTCTGGAATACAGGCTGCCTTCAGGATTTCATAATTATGAATTTTGCTGCTATAAACATGGTATGGATGTATCACTGTAATATGATGTCTTTATTTCTTGGGAAAGATATCTAGAAGGGGAACAGCTGGATCATATGGAATTTCTAGTTTGAGTTTTTTGAGAAATCTCCATACTGATTTTCATAATGGTTGTACTAGTGTACATTCCCACCAACAATGTAGGAGGGTTCCTTTATCACCAGCACCAGTGTGTGGATGAGATGCTGAAAGAGCCAGAACATCTGGAGTAGTAATAAAGAAGGGGAGATGACAGGGGAGGAGATCTGAGGTGAGAGGGGCCACTTTGCCTGACTGACACCCTGAGTACTTGGGGAATGCTGAAGAAGGCCTATGGGCAATGGACTGGCATTGACTTATGCTTTAGCATCTACTCCATTCAAGTAGATTGAATGAGTTAAGGAAAAAATTATTGAGGGCTATGAGGAGGGTATTTACTAAGCTAAACAAGAAATTCTGCTGAAATAAATTGGAATGGTTTGAAATAGTATTCAGGTGTTTGGAAGAGATTGGTATTTGAGTTGGTACACTGAGTAGAAAGTCACCCTCACCAATGTGAGTAGAATATTCCAAGGAAAAAAAATTGTATTCTCATCACCAAGGACTAATCCTGTTACACTTTTGATGTATAATGTAATCTTCCAATTTTTCTGTTTCCATATGTTTCCATTTATTTGTGAATGTGCTGTGTATACATATACAGACTTAGATGTACATATCACACTTGACAAATATATGTATATATCTAATATAGCTGATATAATGGTGGGTTGTAAACTGCTTTATTCCTTTAGTAACAGATTTTGAATATATTTGTGTAGTTCCTCATTTCCCTGCACTATGATTTCACATGGGAAGCAACACAATGTAGTATGTCAGCCACTTGGGTTTTAGGGCTGAACTGCCAACTTTCGAGTCACAATGTGTGATTCATTTGTTGTGTCACCTTGAGAAAGTCCCTTAACCTCTTGTATCTAAGTTTCATCATTTCAAAAAGTCCCTGTGGTTAGTAAATAAGTTACAATATGTGAAATATATGCCACAACATCTGGCAGAGAGTAAGGGCAGAGAGTATATTTATAAGCTGTTATTATTATTATCATTATCATTGTGGGTGAATACTATCCTATCCAATGAATTTATTATGCTTTGGATAACAAATCTCAAACCATTTCACATCCATAAATATCTCTGTTTTAAAGCTTATAAAACATAACAGAATGTATTGGCAGCTCTGACTGGACGCATTAACTCATAGTAGTGGTTTAAATTATGAGATAATGAAAAAATGTAAATGAATGTTGGTTTCTATTTGTTTTAGTTACTTTTTTATTGCTGGTATAAATACCCAACACCTAGAAATTAAGGGAAGAAAGTTTTATTTGGCTCACAGTTTGTAGAGATTTCAATCCAATGTCTGCTGGCTCCAAGGCAGGGTGGCATGGCAGAGGGATATCGCAGAGGAGAAACAGTCCGTGGCAGGGAAGGCAGGAGGAGGCAAGCAGCAGGAGCAGTGAGCCTCCCTTTCCTTTTATATTCTATCCAAGCTATAATCCTACTGGTTGGTGCAACCCATATCCAGGGTGGAGCTTCAATCACAGCCTATTGCCACCCCAATTTGCAGCATTCAAGGTTGGAGTGAGAATAGGAACTGTTCAACTGGGTGGACAAGTCCTGCTAAGCTTTTATAGAAGTTTGGTGCTCTTTTTTATGAATACATTGCAGAATGTGAGTCCACTCACTATGAGGAAGTGAGTACTTTCAAACCCTCTCTGTTTACTTATCTCTTGTGTAAGCCTTTGCCAAATTCATAATTATAGACTCTCTATGAATTGTATTAAATAATTTAATGTATCTGGAAATGACTCAAAACCTAAGATTTATTTAGGAAAAGCCCCAGGTTTCTGTGGGTTGTATTCAAAAAACACGAAAACTATGAGTCCAGAGACATGAGTCCCAAGGGCAGTTTAGATGTGGCTGGCTTCCTAGAAGTGATGGTCCACATTCTGGTGGTCTTTTCATTTACAAACTCAGGAAAGCACAAAGTTTTTAAGCCCAAACTGCTTGAAAATGTTATAATTCTAAGCTTTTCATGCTTTCCCTTTTAAAAGGGTGTCCTAGTAACCAGAGAATACTAGTTAATGATATAAAGTTACTTTTTCCAAAAGTACCCTAGTACTTATATAATTAGTATGTAAGTTTTATGTTACTATAACAAAATTCTGGAGGCAGTCAACTTAAAAGGAAGAAAAGATTGCTTTGGCTCATGGTTTCACGGGTTCTACTCCATGAACAATTGGCCTGTTGCTTTGGGCCAGTGATTAGGCAAAATACTGTAGTGGAGGAATAACTTGCTCACCTACTGGTGACAAGAAACAAAAAGAGAGGAGATGGACTCCCCATCTCCCTTCAAGGACATGGTCCTGGCAAGGGCATGGTTCCCTCCTCCTGGAAGGCTCTGCCTGCTCCTCCAAGCACCTCAGACTGGCAGCCAAGCCTTAAACACATGACCCTCTGGGGGGCAGTTATATAAACCATAGCAACTAGAGAATTAGTCGTATGTATTTGGTACTGAAGGAAATGACACAGGAAATAACAAAAATCTCCTAAACTAAGGCTAAGAGGAGAAGGCTTTCATCCTGAGAAAAACAGATGCAACCTGATTGGCCCTATTAGTGGCTCAGCCTTTGCTTGTGGCTGCCCTAAAGCTTTTCCTCCTCTCCTCTGTGTTCTCTGCTTTGAACATCCACTTCCATCACTCTCTCCCTCCTTATTTCATTCTTTCCATCCCTATGACTTTCCTTTCTGTAAAGCACCCTTGCTGATGCCATGACAGAGTGTCTGGTGAGCTCTGCTGCAATGGATTTACAATAGCAGCCCCTCAGTCCATGCTGTCACCATCACCCTGACTTCCTCTTCCTGCTCCCACCTTGTCCCTGTCATAGGTCATAGTTTACGTGAGGCCCACCCAGCACTGAGGTAATTCGATAATGTGAACTTGGTGAGTTACTGAGTGTGATGACTTCGGAGGCGTACTATCACAGAAGAGCTTTGCAGAGTTAAGAAAATAGTTCCTAACTGCTCTTTTCACACAGAAATGATATTCATCACAACGAGACGTAAGGGTTAAATCCTGAACCTGATAAAATAAAAGTGCCGGAAATTTTCAATGGTCTCAAACTAATGGGAGACAGGGTACCATTTCCCATGGATAGTCCATGGACCAACCCATGCACAAAGGTGCCATATGAAATAAAGTACCTACTGGGAAATACATGCTATTGCACTAATTGGGTCAATAAATGAAAGAAAATGTAATGAAAAAAAGCTAATTATGGGATAAGGATGAAGTTTTGACTGTTTCCATCTTCCAAAACCAGGAGTAGCACTGATGCTTTGTAATTCACGAAAACAAATGAAACTTACCTGCATGGCAGGCTGAAATGAAGGGCATACGATAAACTTGTGTTCATTACATGGTTACAGGGTTTCCAAGCACGTACTTTACCTTAAGGGAAATATTCTCTGCTTGCTTTTAGTTAGTTTACTGATTAAGGAAGGAAAGCCAATGGCACAGCACTTACAACGCATGGCCCCATACTTGGCAACTCTGGTTGGCACACAGCGAGCTCTACTTGCTGCCCTGGGAGGCTGCTGTCCACTCTGTGCCTTCTGTGCTGGAAGGAAAATCACCATGTTCTTCTCTCTGCATTTGAAGAGGTAAAGTGCACTCCTAAAGATAAACAGGAGCATATCTCCATAGATGCTGAACTTACATAATTAGTGTTTCACATACTAATCTATATAATCATTGAAAGGGTTGGCATGGCAAAATATTACATAGGGGCTAAAATGCAGAAATGGGTAAGCCTATCCTAGGCCATAAAAGCCAAAACACAAAAAGAGGAAGAGTAGTGGGATGCAATCAGTGATTACTAGCCTTTCCTGAGTTGTTCTTGAACATGCAGATAGCAAAAAGCTGGTCAAGATTTATGGCTGCCGCTGCACACTGTCCCAAGCTGCCACCTGGGGACCTAGGAGAAGGCCAGCCTCCCCCAAGAGAAAAAGTGTTGCTCACGTTCATTTATGCATGCTTCTTCAGTCTGGCGAAGCATCCACTCCAGCTAGCTGACCCAAGGATTGCTGTACTTTTCCTTTAAACTAGAAGATGGGTGCTACTTGCTTTTGTCTCAGCTGTCCTTGTCCTTGGTGATTGCTTCTGGCACTCCGAGTAGAGCACTGCGTTGATAGAGAAACTGGCTCTTCTGTGCAGGAGTTTTGCCACAGATGAGCAGGAAAGCAATGAGTTATTTTACAAGAAATCTAATTACTTAGATGGTGAAACAAAATGCACCATTCAAATCACTTCTGCAAATAAATTTATACAAGATAAGTTGGAATTAGATAACCAATGTGTGTTGTTAACATAATTCAAGTGTAAATACATGGATTGTCATGAAATGAACTCAATACCAACTGTACATGAATTTTCCGCAAAAACTATCATCCATTAAAGAGAATGATCTATTTATTATAATTTACATAAATCCATGCCATTTATATTCTTTTATATTATTATTTGACAACCCCCAAAAACAATAAACCCAGACATAAAATATTAATTCATTCTTCCAACGCTTTCCATCATATATGTTGTTAAAGCTGCTCTTAAGAGGCGGGAAGATTTTGAATCAGCAGAGATGAATGCATTTAGTATAGTTTCAGGACCATATTATTTGCTGGGGTTTCACACTATGAGAAAAACATATCCATCCAGTGATATCCCCATAACTTGCCATATTACTTGACTTACTAGGAGAAGAAAAAAATTTAATACAATCTTTTTTATTATTTTATTAGTACATGAGTGTAGTATGTTTACATTCCTTGTGGGAAGTTGGTACATGTACATAACACATCTTAATTCCTTTTCTTTTATTTTTTTTTGAGGCAGGGTGTCACAATGTAGTTCAGGCTGGCCTGGAACTCACTATGTAGCTCAAATTGACTTTTAACTCATGGCACTCCTCCTGTCTCAGCTCCTGAGTGCTGGGATTATAGGAGTGCACCACCATGCCCACCTTTAATCCCTTTTTTCATCCCCTTTCCCTTCCCTTCCTTCCTCCTCCACCCATCCTTTGATCCTCTTCCTTTAAAAAAAAATCTGTCTTTTTAACAAATGTCTCAGGTGTTGCTTTGGCCAGGACTCAGAAGCACAATGCAGAGCATGTGTATCTCCACTGAGAACAACCTGTCTCCCACCCAGTTTAGAAAGCAATTCATTAAAACTCTTTCTTTACGCAACGCTGAGGAGCAGGGGCTTTATCACTCCTGTACTGGATCCCCTCTGTGACATTGTAAGATCTACCATTCAGCACCCGGTTCATAGTGAGGGCAGGAGATTAGGCTGTGGCAAAGCTGGCTGGGAAGTAGGCTTGGGATGTTAATCACAAAATCCCAGGACACATATGCAAAAGTCCTGCATGTGGACTTCTCATGAGAAGTCAAGCCGGTTTTTAATAGGATGGCCTGGACCTGCTGCTGTCAGCCTGAGGAGCAAGTGATACAAAAAGCATGGCCCACACTGAGTTTTTGTCACTGTGTTTTCTTGCACAGTGGCCCACCCTCATGCTGCAGGATATACTTCTTTTCCTACTTTTACTTGCCCCAAACTCACTCTGCAGAGCCAGTTTCTTTTCCTACATTTAATAAAGCTTTGCTATTGTTTGTGCTTGTCTTGACCAATTCGTTACTCAGGACAGAAAGAACCTAGAAACCACCTCCAGAAGGAGACTCCAGCACCCCAAACATGGTAACAGGAGAAATAGGGAGAGTGGGCTGCTTATCATTGGAGTAACATCCATGGCTAGCAATGCCCAATTGTTAGAAATCCCTTACAAAAAATCCCAAAGGGAAGCTCCTCAAGCAAAACTTCAGAAAACTTTTCACCTCAAAGGGAAATATTTGCTCAATAATTGTTGATAAAATATTTACCTTAGGTGTTTTATTTAGCACAAAGATTGAAATTGTGAGTGCTAATCATAAATCTCTCCTTTTCTTTAAATCCAATTACTTCTTTATTTGACAAATTTTTATATTTTCTTTATAGTGTCAGGTTTAGAAACATGTATAAGTTATAAACACCTGGCTTTTAAACAGAAGAGAAATTTACATGAGCATAATTTTTTTTTTAAGTATTTTTTTTTCTTTTTTTTTTTTTGGTACCGGGGATTGAACTTGGGTCCTTGTGCTTGCACAGCAGGTGATGAAACCACTGAGCTAAATCCCCGGCCCCTACATGAGCATAATTTGGAAAGCTGAATACAGAGTGAATTCAGGCTATACAAACCTTGAGCTGATAAAATTTTAGTGGCATATTTACAAAATAGATATAGTTTAACTCCATTATTGTAAAATAAAAAGAAACAAAAATAGACACCTATATAAATAGAAAATAATGGACTGGAAGGAAAAATGTGAAAATTTTAGTAGTAGTTTTTCCTGATTTTTTTGGAATTAAGGATTATTTTTTAATAGACTATAGTTGTATAATGGGGCCTGGGGATCACTCCCCTCTGGGGAATGCCCCGGGGTCAACACCCCTGAACTTTGTCATAAAGCTTACTACCCACAGTCAGAGATAAGAAAGACAAAGACTTGCCTTGGAAATTCCAAAGTCCCAAACCTGGACACAAATGTGCCAGAGGCTCTGGGATGACCTATAGTAATCTTTTCACCTGGAGCTCACTGAAGGTTCATGCATGTGAACTGCATCTCATACATACAATTATAACAGAATGGATTATGGGGAAGGGTATGTACAATAGACACAGCTGGTAAGACCCTGTCAATCACGTCAATCATGCACTGAAAGACCCAATGGGAAGTGCCCTAGACCCAGTGCAACATTTTAAATTCTTAAAGCCAACTCCTCCAGCACTCTAGCCATTTTTCTCCACTGCTGTGAGCCTACTCACTCTGAGAATACTATCTCTATTTTTCCTTACTGTTATATGCCATGTGTAATTCTTTGCTCATCATGCACAAGAACCTAGAAATCTGTCCAGGACCTCATCACCCGCAGCAACATCTTGGTGAGCCCAGCTAGCAGGTAATCCTGCTTTTTGGAAGGTTTCTTAATATTTCTTCTCTTTCCATTATGCATGTCCTTGGTCATTAATTGTGGGCACAGATCATACAGTTAAGTGCCAGTAAGGTGTGCACCACGTAAAAAAAAAACTGTGAAAGGAAAACATGCCCATGGAATGGAGAATTTAGTCTCCATCAAGACCAAGAAAAGTCCCATGCATTGGTCAAGTTTGTGTTTGTGCAACCTCTTTTTTGCCATGAACCCTGTGGCTTCTTTTTCAATAGCTGTGGTCTCCTCAGCCCCTAGAAAAACAATTGCTTGTACATAAAAGCACCAAAGATCACAAAGTGCTTGGTCCCTCTAACCAGAAATGGGAAAAGGTATAAGGAGGTGCTCTCCAGGATGTGTAGCCACCTCACTACATAGTTTCAGTACCACACTCTATCCCTGGGGTTAGATGTGACTCTGACAATCTTGCTCTCCCAGGAAGACAAAACAAAGATGAGGCCCCATCCAGAGCCTTAAGCAAAGTTTCTCAAGCAACTGGCACAGGAAGCCCAGGCCTGAGACACAGTGGGCAGAGCCCATTTCCAGGTCACCCTAGGGACACAGGCTCCCAGGCACACATCTGAGGGTCCTGAGCACTGCAGCCTAGGACAGAATTCTAAACTGCTCCTTCCATCCTCTCTTTCCATCACTCACATTCACCAACCTAAACAAGCAGGAGCTTTCACTTCTTCTCTCCACTAAGAGGGCCCCAGTCCCTTCTCATCCCTTCTGTCCTACTCAGGGTTATGCTGGTCAGAAAACTCAATCGTTTAACTTTTTTCTGATAGCATTTATCAGAAAGTGGCAGAGAACTGGAGAGGGGAGGAGCCTGTTGCATTGCAACACACAGGAGGGGAGAGGAGAGGGTGTGGCTTCCGTTTTATTTCTAGTGTTTTTCAGGTTTTTGGAAAAATAAAAAGTTTGTTTTTATTCATTAACTTCTCCTGATAAGTTGAAGTATTTCACCATTCCATTCACTCTGAATTGTAACTAAACAATTAGAGGTTGCTCATAGTTTTGTTGAAATGCAAAGAAAAGCATTGTGACTTTTTGTATTAGAACAACTCAGAAACTAAAAGATCCCATTTCTGATTTATATACTTAATTTTCTTATACAAATAACTTCAGTTATGTTAACATTTATCTGGAAAACTCAGCCTCTGACAATAAGTTAGTAAACAGAATAACCACAGTATCATGAGCTACTGGAAAATAAATCTATAGAGCTGTTTGTCTTTTTTTCTTTTGGTATCAGGGATCAAACTCTGGACCTTGTACATGCAAAGCAGGCGGCAGAACCACTGAGCTAAATCCCCGGCCCTAGAGTTGTTTTTCTTATTTGAATAATGAATAGATTGGAGAGAAAAACCACAAGTATGGAAAAAAATCAATGTAAACAAATAATAGAAAACCCAGAAAGCAAATATGTAAATATTAGAAAGATGCCTCAAAAAATCAACTGTCAGTGGGGAAATTTTTATGAAAGCAATTTCAGAAAACATATGCATAAACATTTTAAAAGTGTAGATTTCTACTTGCTATATTTGGGGTGACTTCAAGGCCCATTTAATCACTGAATTTTTCTCACTCTGGTTTTTCTGAGTGATGAAGTAGTCTGTAAGATCTTTGCACTTACTGTTGCAAACAAAATTTCTCAATTGTAAAAAAAAAACCCAAAACTTCCATTTTTAAAACAAAATGGAGGGCCGGGGATTTAGCCCAGTGGTTCCGTCGTCTGCCTCACAAGCACAAGGACCCAAGTTCGATCCCCGGAACCAAAAAAAATTTAAAAAATAAAAAAATAAAACAAAATGGAGAGTCTCCTCTTGTAATATCGCATAAAAAACAGGCTATTTGTTTATTTTGCCATACCTGAGTTTTTTGAAAACTGGACTACATCTTTTTAAGCCAGCCACATAGTTTTAACTGAAACCTAATCCACTTTGTCCAGTAATAGGAGGTAGGCTCATGGAAGATTCAGACATTCAGAATATTTCTAGGGCTCAGCAATTCATGATGGCTGTGTTTTAAAAGCATTCAGGCTGGCTGCAAGGATGCACTCTAGTCCTTCTCAGCTATCTCCCACAACGTTCCGGGGTCCGATGGCTGCTTGTCAAGCCCACCTGTACATACTTCTCCCTGTGGCTTCTCGGTGTTGCTTCTCTAACAGTAGCTGTGCTCCTCTCTCCATCTTGCTTGGATTTTGGCCTTAAGTTTGTCTCCATATATGAAATGATAAGTGACCCGTAGTTGCTAACTGACTTCTCATTGTGAAGCTTTCATCTGCTAGGAAGCTCATATTCTTTCATGACATCAGTTAGCAGGAAACCAGGGGAGTTGGGGACAGAAGAAGGGGCCAGGGAGGAATGAAGGGACTATACCAGAGTCCAAGTTTTGAAGACTGAGTTCCACCTGGGATACTGGCAGCAGTGGGGTCCAAAACCCTACCTCTTGTAGGCTAAGAGTAGCTCAAATGTCAGCCTCAACTTTTTGTTCCCTTTCCTCAGGGACTCATTTTATTCCCAGTTGTTGGACTTAGACACCAACTGGGTTCCTCACCCATTAGACTTTCCTCAGGTCTTTGCAAGTGAGCAAGCTCCACCTGCCCAACTTGCAATGATTGGAAAAAAAATTTAATCAGACCCAGAGGCCCCACTTCCCTAGATACTGGTTCATGAATAAAGACCATTTTTCAAATTATTCACCTCTGTCAGCTAGGATTCCCAGAAGACATCTATGCAAGGAAGTTGATCAGGGTTTTATTGAGGTAAATGCTTGTTTCCCTTCCTTAGACTGCGATGTTAGGAACCCTATAATTAGCTATAGGTTTCCAGCCAGCAGGGCACCCCAGCATGGACCCCTTGTCTGGGAGATGGGGCTATGGCCAAAGGCAGAGATCCAAAGGTTCAAAGGAAGTGGCACTTATGCCCACATACATGACCAGAGAGGTCTAAGATATGAATCTCAAGGAGTTCAGCTTTACCAAGGGATACCCTTGGGCTACATGAATCAGGGGCTGACCCACAGGATACCTTGGAAGTTTCCCATGACCTCCAAAGAATGTAGCTTTACCAATGGTTGCTCTGGGGCTAAACAGGTCAGGGCCTGATCCAGAAAACACCCTGTAAGGTTTTCATGACCTAATTCCCAGGAATTGGGCTCTCCCAGAGGATGCCCTGGAGATGAACATGTGGGGGACTGATCCAGTAGCTGCTCTATAAGGTTCTTGTGACCTAATTCTTACTCTTCCTCCCCACAGACACATCATGAGGAATGCCTCATCCATTCCACTTGATTTCCTGCTTGGAAGAGATAGTCAAAATAGTCACAGGTGATTTACTTATATGCAAGCCTTCATGGCCCTCTACCAAAAGCTTAGTTTTTGCCATAGAAATAATTCCTCCTTGAGAGCTGATGCTGCTGAGGCCTTCCTTCCTCTTATCAGTCCCTCCCCAGTACAGGCCACCTCTTCACCAATCTGCCAGCCCAGTTCAGTCAAGGCTGACTCTTCTGCCAGGAGTTGATTCCCAAGCACAGTATGATTACACCATTGGTGGGCTATCAAGGACACCCTGCTAATCATTCAGTGCAAGGCCACTAATTTACATCCTTACACAAGTCAGTATTCCCTTAATAGAGAGGTTAAACAGGGGCTAAAGCCCATTACTATCTTTGCTACAGGTTGCTGGTGTCATACTAGTCCCCAGGCAACACACCCATTTCATTGGTAGCTGAAGTCATCAGGAGACTATCACCTAGTACAAGATTTCAAAATCATCAGTGAGGCAGTGATTCCTATTCAACCCTACTGGCAGACCCATATACCCTCCTTGAACAGATCCAGGAGACATTACCTGATTCTCTGTCCTTGATCTCAATGATACCTTCTTTTCTATTCCCTTGGACATTAGTTCTCAAAAACTTGTTAGATTCACTTTTCTAGAGTAAAACAAAAGCTGCCCAAAGTACCAAAAATCAAAGAAAAGAGACCACAAACTTTGTATACCTGTGAACTAATGGATGGTCTCAAGTTTATTTTCAGAAAACATCAACCAACCTGCTGAGTCAGATAAGTAAACCATTTTGTTTCCTCTAAATAAAGGAGAAAATCAGCCCCATCCTGGAAATATGGTCCCTCTTCGCATATCTTGTGTAGCTAGTTTTGCCACTTTCTTACTTGCCATTACTCGCTCGAGATCTTCACCCCCAGTTATAAAATGACCTCTTTGTGCTTGTTCTTATTTTTCTTGAGATTCTCTTTGGTTGCTCAGAATTGACTCTATAAGAGATAATAGGCAGTGAGTACTTGCACAGAACCTTAAATCTAATCTTTGTTATTGCTAACAGTTTTCTAAGGACCTGACAGACAGCATAGATACAATTTCCCTGAACATTGTCATCCTCCAGAATCAAATAGATTTATGGACCATGGTAGCCCTACAAAACTGTAGGGCCTAGACCTCCTAACCACTGAAAAAGGGTGATTATATTTGTTTCTAGAAGAATGTTGCTAGTATGTCAATCATCCTGGACTAGTGAGAGATGTAGTATGAAAGTTAGCTGACCACAATTCTAGGATCTTCCGGGAACTATCTGAGTCATAAGGTACATCCTGGTCAAAAATCTGGAATTAGGCATCCTGGTTACTTCTCTACATAGGGCCTTTAATAAGGCTTCTCATAGCTTTACTATTTGGACCATACATAATCTTTTGGTCAAATTTGTTTCTTCTCATTTAATAGCCATTAGACTACAGAGTCAAAGACCAAAACCCACCTTCATATCTACAGATCATCAACAAATCCTCAGAAGAAGAGTACAGCTCCCTTACCTCCCTGGATTAGGCAGGGCAAGAGTTGTATGGTTTTTGCACCACTTTTGAACAGGAAGCAGCTATAGAAGATGGCCATTCCACCTTCCAAACCCCTTAAAAAGTTGGGGGGATGATATCTCAAGGGGGAGTAATACAGATAGTACAACTGGAGCTATGGACCACACCCCTCCACTTATCTGAACCTGAGCAATGGTCCAAGATCAACTCTTTGATCTTCCTAAGGGGGCTACTACCTGGAGGCAGAGATGAAAAAGACAGAGACCCCTGAGCCCATCTTGAAACCCATCTGGGACCCCATCACCCATGCTAACATTAATTTCAATCTTTTTTGTTTGTATTTCAAGGCTTTTTAATAATTAAGATGTGTTATATTTAAACATAAATTGCTGAAAAATATATCCAAAAATCACATGACTTTTCCTAAAACATTACTGAGGCTATGCTTTTATGGCTTGCTTTTGAATTCCTCCTTTAAAATTTAACTTGGCGATTTCATGTGATATTTGTGCATCAGTGTAAGCAGAAAATTTATGTACCAAAACTCAACTGGATGATGTTCAGACTGAAGAGTATGTTTGATAAGATGACATCAATAATATACTGCCAATTCCATATTTGTGTATCCCCAGCTCATTTGGAAATGTTTAGCTTCTGATGAAAACAATTCAATCTCTTATTCACAAATCCGGAGCAGTGTTCTGAAGAAATAATTTAACAAAAGAACCAGGGAAAATGTTATGTATGTAGTAACCTCATATATAAGTGATTTTTTAAAAAACTCAAAACTATTATGGAAACAGTTAATTTTGTATAAATTTGAGTTCTTTGTCTCAGAAAATTGAACAATGAATATGATGGAAATCAGAAGGAATTTAGGAAGTGTTTATTGGAAATTTCAAAAAAAGAAAAAGCTCTTAGTGGATATTGACCATGATGGGATTCTGGAATTGCCAATCTGCTTTCTTTGTTTTAGCCATATATAGATAAGCAAAGAACAGGAGACTTGTCAAGTTTTAAAAATTCAGTTACTTACCTGGAACCTGATTAGTCTACATTTTTAAGTTTCTCAAAATCAGGTTCAAAGGAAAGTGGTTACTCTGCATTTCTGTTTCTCCAGCCCCAAGTTTAGGAAGGATCTGTCAACCAATTAGCTTGAGGTACTCTGCCTAGGAACCTTCTTCCTGGAAGAAAAGGTTCTTATCTCCCCTCTTATCCCAACTTTTATCTTTCTGTGATTTAAATTAGCTCAGTATGTGTGCTATTTGCTTTTGTCCAGCCATATCTATCTTAGGCTGCCCTGACTCATTGCCTACTTTTAGGCTAAATAACTAAGCTGTCTATTACACTTTATTAGATTACTTTCAGAGTAAGAATTCCTTTTGTTGTCTATGGTTGTTTAGAAAAAAATGTGGTTGGATTCACTGTAATGAGTTCTAGTGCAAGCATTTACACAAAAGGAGCGGGGCTATTGTGGATAAATATAAATTTTCTCAAACATTTTATTTGAACACAATTATGCTCTAAAAACCCTCTACTGAGGTTATATAAAGATGAAATTAAAACAAATGGAGATTATTTTGAAGATCACTCTAAGATTCACACAAGATTCTTGTCACATTGATGTGATATAAACCAGATTTATTGTTCCACCCGAAACAATTAACACAGGAAAAAATACACAAAATAATGTTATTCAGAGACAGGGTACCAACAAAAAGTTAGAAGAAACATGATCAAGAGGGATCTGCAAAATTTTTAAAAAGTATAAATAAACAAAAAAATCCAAACCTAACTTTTAGAATTAAAAAAATATGTGAAGTAAAAATACACTAAATAGGATTCATAGAAAATCAGGTACCACAGAAGAAAAGATAGTGAACTTGGTACACAGTGATAGAAAATTTCTAAAATGAAACACATAAAGAGGTATGATTTAATAAGTGTACAGAGCATCACTGTGGAGGTGCATGAGATTGGAGTTCTTAAACCGGAAGAGAGAGTGGGTTTGAAGGTAGAAATAGAGACAAACAATTTTCCAAATTTAACAAAAAATATAGAGGTATAGGTCTGAGTTTAAAATCCCAAGTACAAGAAATATGAAGAAAAGTATCTCAAGTAATATCATAATCAAATGGCTTAAAATGAGTGGTTAAGAAGAGAACTTTAAAGCAGCTAGTGAAAAGAAGACAAATTAGGTACAGAAGATCAAAGATAAGAATGACAGGAAACATTGCATCAGAGACAAATCCAATTCAGAAACAGTACTGAGGTAAGGTTAAAATATAAAAGATAGGTAGAAAAGTGACAAGGAAATCAGAACTAAAACTTGCACTTTTAAGAAAACTGCAAATTCCAGAACCCACCTTAAATAACCCAAGGTGATCCATGTCAACATTCCTTTGCTTAAATTTTGGCTCCTTTGGCCAGGCATGGTGGCACACACCTATAATTCCTGGACGTGGGAGGCTGAGGCAGGAAGATCATTGTGAGTTGGAGAGCAGACTAGGCTACACAGTGAGTTCAAGACCAGGCTAAACTATGTAGTGAGTCTCTGTCTCAAAAATCTAAAAAAAAAAAAATAGAAATAAAATAATAGGATCCTTCCCTAGCAGACCTATCACACACAAAATTCCCCAGGAATACTGAAGGTCCACAAATTGGCTTAATTGAGAAAGTAAAGAGCAGAAATCTGATCCAAAGATAAAGAACAGGTTGAGAGAATTCAAGGAATGTTTAAATTACCTATTAAAGAAAAAAAAACCTGTGCCCATAGCTATAGACTGTACCAGTAGCCTTCGGGCAGGTGGGCCACCGTTTCCCAGGCTTCCCACTCCTTCCTGAGAAGTATCAATGGCCCCTCTTCAGGAAATAATGCATCTCATTTCTGTGAGCACCTGCCCCCCACCCTCGAGTGTGTCCTGAATCTCTGCCTCATAAACCTTCCCATGCTTCTTACTGGGGCATCCTGAAATTTCTTTTTCCACAATGGATATCAGCAAACCAGCAATCCGATTCACAAAAATGTGGGTTCAGTTCCTCATTTCAGCTTCTGGAACTTCTCAGACCCACCCGACAATAGTACTGAACATCACTGAAGTTCTGAAAGGAAAATAAAAATCTCAAGGCGGCAAACCAGAATTGTGTACTGGGAACATTATCTGTAGAAACTGAATGCCAAACAAGTGACTTTTCGAACATACCAAGTTGAATAAATGTGTCACCAGAACTGTAGTAAATGTTATAAAAAGAGTCCTCCAATCAAAACAACAATGATATTAGATGGAATTATAATCAATACAACTGAATGACTAGCAGTGGAAATGATAAATATGGATGAAAATAAAATGCTATTGTTTGTAAATCTCTTTAACATATAATTGACTATTTAAAACAAAATTAATTATATACTGAGAGTTTCATAACATATTTCAAAATAAAATGTGTGACAATAATTAATGGAGAGTTAGCGGCAAAAATGGAAGCATTTTGTTGTGAGGTTCTTCCTAGCAGAAAGGTGGTATTGTTACCAGGATTCGGGGTGGTGGTTTCTAGGTGCTTTCTGTCCTGAACAAAGAATTGGTCGAGATAAGCACAAAAGGTAGCAAAGTTTTATTAAAGGTAGGAAGTTTTATTAAAGGTAGAAACTGTTCTGTGAATGTGTCCTAGGATTTTGCAATCAACAACTCAAGCCTGCTTCCCCAGCTAGCTTTGCCACACCCTAATCTCTTGTCTCAGTATTACCTGAAGACAGACTGATAAATTAAAGATGTAGTATGGACCAAAGATTGGATGACTTTTTCTCTAAAGGGCAAAATCATAAACATTTTAGGCTTTCTTACTATACAGTGTTTCAAATATTCAACTTTGCCATTGTAGCAAGAAAACAATGACAATATATAGGTAAAGGAATTTGTCCTAACAGAATTATCTGGATTAGGCTTCTGGACTATATCTTGCTGAGTCCTTAAAGAACTCCTTTTAAAAGAAGAATAACAGTTAAGAATCCATGAAGGAGATAAAATAAAATAATAATTATAAAAATATCTATTAACCTGGCGTGGTGGCACGTGCCTGTTATCCCAGCACTCTGGAGGCTGAGAAAGGAAGATTGCTTTGGAGGACAGACTGGGCTACATAGTGAGTTCAAGGCCAGCCTGGACTGTGTAAGGCAACCTGACTCAATAAACCAAAACTAAATTTAACAAAACTAAAATAATTAAAATGAAAAATTAAAAACATCTATTAATCTAAAGTAATGCATAAGAGGAAGAAATGGAACAAAGAACTGATGCGACAAAGGATTGGCAAATGGTGAAATAGTAGATTTAAACTAAAACATGTTAACACTCATATTCAATAACAAATGGCCCAATACATAAACAAAGGAAAGGATTTCAGATGAAATACAAAGAAAGATTCAGCTCAGTGCTGTCTATGAAAACCTCAATTTCAATATAAAGATAAGAATAAATCAAAAATGAAAGGGAAAAATATGCCATGTTAATACTAATCAAAACAAAGTTGAAAAGGTAATATATTGGGGAACAGGTCAGATAATGAGTTTTTCCAGGAATAACTGGATTATTTCATAATGATTAAGTCACCAATTCTTTCATCTTAATAATTAGTTTAAATAAATAATAGTTAAATAAATAGTTTTTTACTATCTAATATTAGGACTTCAAGATATATAAAGTGAAACTACATGGAAATGAACAGAAAAATATCTACCTACAGTTTTAATCAGAAATTAGAAGACCTCTTTCATAATGTGTGATAGAACAAGAAGATAGAAGGGTTATAGGAAACACACTTTTTAACCAACTTGACCTAGTGGCCATCTGTTGACAAGAATGGTCTTTCTTGCAAAGTGCAACAGAAAACTCCCTGTTGCAGAGCACATGCTGTGAAATAAGCATCAGTAAATTATAAAAGATTCCAGTCATACACAGTATATTCTCCGATTACAAGTATATGCAACAGAAATTAATAACAGATATACATGTAGGAATTCCACAAATACTTGACATATTCTAAGTAATCAACTGGTCAAAGCATAAATAAAGGGAAAATTACAAAATATTTTAATCTGAAAATGAAAAAAATCACATATCAAAATGCATGGGGCACAGCAAAAACCAAACCAAACCAAACTGACAACAGCAAATACTGGGAAATTTATAGCATTAAGTGCCTTAAATGTCTATGTAAGAAAAGAAAATATGTCTCAAATAAATTACCTCACTTTCCACCTGATCTAAGTAGAGAAAGAAATACTCATAGTCATCCCACATACAGTCTATGCATGATTGGTTTTGAGACCTCTGAAGCTACCAAAATCTACAAATGCCCAAGTAGTTTATATATTATGGTGTAGTATTAGCATATAACTATACACATCCCCCTGTACACTTTACATTATCTCTAGATTACTCCTAATGCCTAACACAATGTAAATATTTGTTGTAATATATTGTTTGTGGAATAATGACAAAAACTTTGCATATGTTTAATATACATTTAATGTTGTTTCCAAGTATTTTCAGTCTATGATTGGTGAAATCCAGAGATGTAGAACTTGCAAATAAGAATGACTAACTCTAATAAGAAGAAAATAACAGATTAAAACAAAAATAAAATAAGGATGGATTAGACAACAGAAAAAAAAACAGTGAAACGAAAAGCTTGTTCTTAAAGTGAATTTGATAAATTGGTGGACTTCCTGGCTCTGGTGAGGAAAAACAGAACCACACAAATCACCAATAATAGAAATGAAAGATAATTTGAACTCAATATCATGACTATGCCTTGTATTTTTCTGTTCATTATACTCTCTCCTAATGTGTTTCCACACCTCCACTACTCCTATTCATTACAAATCTGTTTTCTGTCTTGCAAGCAGACAGTTCAAGTATTGTGTGATATGAGTTTCTTGATGACCATAAGGAATCATGAAACTTATAGCAGCAAAATTTTGGTAAGCCTGAAGAAGTTAGAAATTTTGAGAACTATTTACAATATCATCTGGATGGATATAGATGATAGAGATATAGATAAATATAGATATGTATACCAGTATAGAGATAGATATGATTATAAATATAGATGAGGAAACTTCAGGGAAACAACTCTGGGGCAGAAAACCTATTGAAAGCAGATGCAAGTGACCTACATCCATACCAACACAAATTCATCTTCAGCAGAATAATTTATAATCTTAGCAGCTAACTGAATTTTCTTAGCCATGTTTATACCTCTTCCAAACATTACAGAACTATAATTTGGAATTATAGATGTCTTCCCCTACATAGTGTTCCATATTATGAAATAAACTCCTTGTATAAATCTCATGTTTTATGAGAGAGCTCATAAAAGGAGACAGATGCACAGTAAATGTATTAGAAATTTATATTGGAGCTCTCCTGAGAAACAGCAGAAACAATATATATATATATATATATATATATATATGTATATGTATATAATATTTGAAATACATAATACATATTTGCAATGTATATTATATATTTACAATATATGGGGTGGGAAGATCCAGACCCAGACACAAAGAGACAGACAGAAGCAGAGAGATGGAGACACACAGAGGGAGACCTATTACAAGGCACTGGCCCACGTTATTGTAGGGCTGAAGCTCCCCTGGTCTGTTGTCTGGAAAGTGGAGACCCAGAGAAGCCAGTCCTGTAGTTCCAAGGTCTAAGAGCCAGAGAATTGATGGTGGATGCACCAGTCTCAGTGGAAAGATCTGAGAACCAAGAGTGCCAAAGCCAGAAGACTGATATCCTACCTGATGGATTTCCCTCACCTTAAAATGGCTGCTACATATAATAGCTGCCTCCTTCTTCCCATAATATCCTGCTTCCCACCTAAGCTCAGTTCCAAGACGGCTCCTTTCCCGCCCAAAGTGGCCTTCTCCTTCCCATAATGCCCTGCTCCACCTAAAACCCAACCCCAAGATGGCTTCTCCCACCAAAAGACAACCTTCTTCCCAACATGCCCCTTTTCCCACCAAAAGAGTAACCTGATACTTGCTCTCCTCCTAGCAACTAGTGACGTCACAGGCTCCTCCAGTCCCTAGCCACTGCATCACTCAACCCCACCCCAGCTCCTACAAGCCCCACCCCAGCTCCTATAAGAAGTGCTCCCTGTGCCGGCCATATTGCTCGCTGTCCTTTCCTTGGAGACCGCCCGGTAGATAATCCCTACAATAAAGGCTTGTTGTGGTTCTGGTGTGGTCTTGGTTTTCAGCTCTTTTACCTGACACTACCTTAGGCAGAGAATGAACTCCTCCTTCCTCCTTTTGTACTATTCCAGGTTCAGCAGATCCGAGGAGGCTCAGCCAGGCTGGGCAAGACCATCTAGTCCCTCAGCTCACGCATGAGATTGCTCATTTCCTGCAGAGTACACCCACAGACTCTGCCTGGAATAATGCCTACAGGGAGCTGGCATCCTTGGCCCAGTTAAGCTGATAATATTAAGCATCCTTGTAAAAACAAATTAAATAGACAAAAGAGCATAATGGTGCAGAAGAGATTCTTGTTGATGTGTATATGAAAATAGTGCCTGGGCCTTGCCCTCAGAGTCCAGAGCAGGGGATGGGAAAGAGAGCCCAGAAGTTCAAGCATCTGACTTGCTCTCTAGGGAAGATCTCAGAAGACACCTACTACTATCAGGAGCAAAGTCTGGAAACAATTACCTTGCCAGGGAATGAGAGGAAAACTTTACAGCGAGAAAAAAGTGGAATGAATAACCTTTTTTTTTTTTTTTAGTTCTTTTATTGGTACATTTTAGGTATACAATTCGTTTACATTTATCATTGGGTGTTTGTACCTGTACAAGATGCATCTTGGTTCTCCCCCCCCCCCATTACCTGTGTGCCCTTCACCCCCTCCGCCCTTTCTTATTTACTTAGATGTCATTTCCTTTTTTTTTTCTTTTCTCATAATTTTTCCTTTCCCTCTTTTCCTTTCCCCTTCCCCTCCTTTCACTCCTTCATCTTTGGACCTTTTTTCCTATTTCAAATTATCAATTATTCCTTTTAATCATTTTAACCCTTGTTTACACTATCAGTTTCTCATAATAGTCAAACTATTTGGTATTTACACGTGTGTCCTATTTATTTCACTTAAGAGTATGGCCTCGATATGCATCCATTTAGCTATAAATGACTCTAGTTTTTTGTTCTTTATGGCTGAGTAGTACTCCATTTTATAAAAAAAAAACACATTTTTTTAATCCAATTTCCAGTTGATAGGCACTTGGGCTGCTTCCAAGCTTTAGGTATTACAAACTGTGCCACTATGAACATGGGTGCACATATATCACTGTGGTATGACTCTTTTAATTCTTTTGGGAAGATACCCAGCAGGGAACTAACTGGGTCAAATGGGACCTCTAGTCCTAGTTCTTTGAGGTATCTCCATACTGATTTCCACAGTGGTTGCACCAGTCTGCACTCCTACCAGAAATAGAGAAGGGTTCCTTTCTCCCCACAACGCTGCCAGCATTTGTTATTGGTTGATTTCTTGATAGCAGCCATTCTTTCTGGAGTGAGGTGAAATCTCAGTGTTGTTTTCATCTGCATCTCTCAAATGACCAGTGATGTTGAACATTTTTTCATATATTTATTTGCTGCTTTTACTTCCTTGTCTGAGAAATATCTGTTCATTTCAGATGCCCATTTTTGAATTGGGTCTTTGAATTTGGAGGGTCTGATTTTTTTCAATTCTTTATATATTCTAGATAGTAGTCCTTTGTCTGAGGTACAGCTGCTAAAATTTTTTCCCATATTGTAGGTTGTCTGTTAGCTCTGTTGGTGTTTTTTTTTTTGCAGTGCAGAAGCTTTTTAATAAGATGAGATCCCAGTTGTTGATTCTTTCTGCTAGTTCCCATGCTGCTGAGGTTTTGTTCATGAAGTCTTTTCCTGTGCCAATGTCTTCAAGAGTTCTACCTAACTTATCTTCCAGCAAGTTTAGTGTTTCTGTCTTAATATTTAGATCTGTAATCCACTTCAATTTTAGTTTAGTGCATGGTGATAAGAATGGGTCTAGTTTCAATCTTTGGCAGGTTGAAATCCAGTTTTTCCAACACCATTTATTAAATAGGCTCTCTTTCCTCCAATGAAGGTGGTTGGCTCCTTTGTCAAAGATGAGGTGGCTGAGCATGTCTGGAGTTGTTTCTGGATCTTCTAATCTATTCCACTGATCCTCAGGTCTGTTCCTTTGCCAGTACCATGCTGATTTTATCACGGTACCTTTGTAGTGTAGTTTCAAGTTGGGGATTGTGATACCCCCAGCCATGTCTCTGTTGCTTAGAATTGCTTTAGCTATTCTATGTCTCTTATGGTTCCAAATGAATTTTTGGATTTTTTTCTCTAGTTTTGTGAAGTATATTGTTGGAATTTCAATCAGCATTGCATTGAATCTATATAGTAGTTTTGGAAGTATGTCCATTTTCACTATATTGGTTCTTCCTAACCAGGAGCAAGGGCTGTCTTTCCATTTTCTTGTATCCTCTTTGATCTCTTTTTCATAGTGCTGTAGTTTTCAGTGTAGAGGTCTTTTGCTTCCTTTGTTAGATTGATTCCTAGATATTTCATTTTATTTAGATGCTATTGTAAAAGGAATTCTTTCCATAATTTCCCTCTCAGTGAGTCTGTTATTTGTGCACAAGAAGGTTATTGTTTTTTGAGTGTTGATCTTTTATCCAGCTACTCTACAGAAACTGTCAATTAAGTCTAGAAGTCTTCAGGTGGAGTTTTTTGGGTCTTTTATGTAAAGTATCATATCATCGACAAATAATGACAGTTTAACTTCTTCTTTTCCTATCTTTATTCCTTTTATTTCTTTCTCTTTTCTAATTGCTGTGCCTAATGTTTCCAGAATTATATTGAACAGGAGTGGTGATAGTGGGCATCCTTGTCTTGTTCCTGATTTTAGCGTGAAGGTTTTCAGTTTTTGACCATTTAGTATGATGCTGGCTGTTGGTTTTTCATAGATAGCCTTAATCAGGTTAAGATAAAGACCTTCTATTCCAATTTTCTGTAGGGTTTTCATCATGAAGTGATGCTGGATTTTGTCAAATGCTTTGTCTGCATCTATTGAGATGATCATATGGTTTTTGTACTTGACTCTGTTAATATGGTGTATTACATTTATTGATTTACGAATGTTGAAACATCCTTGCATCCCTGAGATAAATCCAACTTGGTCAGGGTGTATGATCTTCTTGATGACCCTCTGTATTCTGTTTGCTGATATCTTGTTGAGTATTTTTGCATCTATGTTTATTAGGAAGATTGGCCTGTAGTTCTCTTTTTCGGTTGGATCTTTCCCTGGTTTTGGAATCAAAGTAACACTTGCTTCCAGGAATGAATTTGGAAGTATTGCTTCCCTTTCAATTTCCTTCATGAGTTTAAAGAGTAATGGCATTAATTCTTCTTTAAATGTCTTGTAAAATTCAGCAGTGAAGCCATCTGGACCTGGGCTTTTCTTTGTTGGTAAATATTTTATTACATTTTCAATTTCACTCATTGTAATTGGGGTGTTTAGAATTTCTACATCTTCTTCATTTAACTTTGGCAATTCGTATGTATCTAGGAATCTTCCCATTTCTTCTGTGTTTTCCATTTTATTGGAGTAGAGGTTCTCGAAGTAGGTATTGATGATCCTCTGGATTTCTGTTGGATCTGTTGTGACTTCACCTTTTTCATTCTTAATTGCATGTATATGTACCTTTTCTTTCCTTTTTTTGATAAGGTTGGCTAAAGGTTTATCGATTTTATTTATTCTTTCCAAAAACCAACTCTTTGATTCATTGATTTTTTTGTATTGGTCTCTTAGTCTCCATTGCATTGATTTCTGCCCTAATCTTTATAATTTCCTCTCTTGTATGAGCTTTGGATTCATTATGCTCTTCTTTTTCTAGGAGCTTGAGGTTCTGCATTAGGTTATTTATCTGAGTTCTCTCTGTTGTCCTAATATGGGCATTGAGTGCTGTGAATTTCCCACATAGAACTGCTTTCATTGTGTCTCATAGATTCCAATACACTGCACTGGCATTTTCATTTACTTGTAGAAACTGTTTAATTTCTTTTTTAATTACTTCTGTGACCCATTGGTTGTTCAAGAGGGTGTTATTCAGTTTCCATGTGTTTGTTGGGGTTTTGCAGTTTCTTATGTTATTGATCTCCAATTTTATTGCACTATGGTCTGATAATATACAGGGGGTAACCTCAATTCTTTTGCATTTACTTAAATATGTCCTGTAAGCTAGCATGTGGTCTATTCTGGAGAATGACCCATATGCAGCCGAAAAGAATGTGTATTCCGATTTTGTGGGGTGGAACATTCTTTAAAATCTATTAAGTCCATTTGTTCAGTAGCTTGGTTCAGTTCTAGAATTTCATTGTTAACTTTTTGTCTAGATGATCTATTTGTGATAGTGGGGTATTGAGGTCCGCCACTACAATTGTGTTAGTGTTTATTTGGTTTTTCATGTCTATTAATATTTGTTTTGTATATTTGGGGGCATTTGTATTTGGTGCATATATATTTAAGATTGTCATCTCTTCCTCTAGGATTGTTCCCTTCACAAGGATGTAGTGACCATCTTTGTCTCTCTTAATTAGTTTTGGTTTGAAATCTGCTTTGTCTGCAAATAAGATTGCTACCCCTGGTTCCTGTGGTGTGGGGAACTCTTTTCCATCCTTTTACTTTCAGTCTATGAGTTTCTTTTTGAGTTAGGTGTGTTTCTTGTATACAGCATATTGTTGCATTTTCCTTTTTAATCCATTCTGCCAGTCTATTTCTTTTGATTGGTGAATTGAGGCCATTAACATTGATGGTTATAATTGATAGATATTTATTTATCCTTGTTCTGATGTTTTACTTTTGTTGGCTCTTTTATTTCTTATCCCCCCCCCCTTTCCCCTTTAGTGTCTTACCTTGCCTGGTGGCTTCCCTTGGGCCTCATGGAGTTGTGACCTTCATTGCTTTTTTTTCTAGGATATTGTTTAGAATTACTTGTAGTGCTGGTTTGGTGTTCATGAAATTTCTCAGGTGTTCTTTGTTGTAGAAGTATCTAATTTCCCAATCTATTTTGAATGATAATTTTGCAGGATACAACAGTCTAGGTTGGAAGTTATTTTCTTTTAGGGCTTGAAGTACTTCACTCCAGGCTCTCCTTGATTTGAGGGTTTGTGTTGAGAAGTCTGCTGTGATTCTAATGGGCTTTCCTTTGTAGGTGATTTGTTTCTTTTCTCTAACTGCTTGTAGAATTTTGTTTTTCTGTTGGGTTTCTGGTATCTTGACTATTATATGTCTAGATGTAGATGTTTTTTATCATGGCTAGTTGGAGTTCTATATTGCTCACTTATCTGTATGTCCAGTTCTCTACCTCTGTCTGGGAAGTTTTCCACTATTACTTCTGTGAACATTTTTTTATGTCAGTTGTGCTTTCTCCTGTTTTTTCATGGACTCCTGTCAGTCTTATGTTATTCTTCTTTGCATCATCTAGCAGTTGTTGGATTGATTTCTCGTGGTCCCTTACTATTTTTAAGAAATCTCTATTTTCATGGTCTCTAACCACAATCCTGTCTTCTATATCTGATATTCTATCTTCAGATTCCCTTAATCTGCTGTGGATACTTTCAGTGGAGTTTTTGATCTCCAGAATATCTGTTTGAATCTGTTTCATGGATTCCATTTCTTTCTTATGTTGGATGATCATGGTTTCCATTTCTTTCTTATGCTGGACATTCATGGCTTCCAGCATGTTTCTGAGCTCATCTATTTTTTTTATCTGTTTCTGTTCTAGATCCTCTAATCATGTCTTTCACTCTGCTCACCATCTCTGCAGATATCTGGGAGATCATTTCTACTTTGAATTTTTCTAGAGCCTCATTCATCTGTTTTGTTACTTCCTGTGCTATCAGTTCAGGGTGTCCAGGCGGTTGATTATCAGACTTTTGCACCTCATTTCCCCCAGAAATTGCCTTTTGTGGCATGGAAATCTGGGCTTGTGACTTGCTTAAATGCCTTCTCATTTTTGTTTTTGGTACTGTCCCTGGTTTAGTTCCTGGGTTGATATTATGAAGTTGTTTATTGTAAGTATCTTTGTTGAACTATTTAAAACCCTTATGGAATGATTGCTTCTCAGAGGTGTCTTCCAGATATAGCTGGTCTTTAGGTTTTGAGTCTCTAATGACTCTGAGGCTATCTCATTTTCATTATACCAGGAAGAACAACTGATTAGATCAATCATGACACCTTAGCCCAAGTCATACAATCAGCAACACCATAGCATCAAATACCTCTTAAAGAATGACAATTTGTGGTAGTTATTAATCTATTACCTTTAGCTGTGTGACTTAAATCAAGATCAAGGATCAACCCAACATATAGTGAATAAACTCGTCAATATAACAACTTTACCCTTTGGGTGGGGAATTAGAAGAGCTTGGGGAGGGAGGGACAGATGGGAAGAAGGATAGGGGAAGGTTAGCAGTGTGGCCAGAGGACACAGGTGAGAAGGAAAAAGAGAATACTAGGAAAATAAAGAAGAACTCTGACTGAGGACCAAACCAGGGACAAAAAGGGAGGATGAGCAATGTAGGAGAGCAAGAGAGTGAGTATAAGAGAGAGAGAAAGGAAAGAGAAAAGAGAGAAGAAAAGAAAAGGAAAAAAGAGCAAAACAAATATTTGCAAAGAGTAGGAAACAAAATTAAATATAAGAGGAGCAAAAGAAAAGAAAAGAGAAAAAAACCAAAATAATAAAACTAATTTTGGGAATAAAAAATAACCATGAAGATGAAGGGCCTCTTTCAAGGTATGTCTCTGCTGTCACAATAGACAACGTGGGTAGCAGTGTGCAGATATAAGTCAATGAGTCTCAACAAGCTAGTCGCAGACCCATGAGATTCAGGCAGATTTCTGTCTGCAAGTGCCAAGTTGAGCTCCATGTCCTCCCATAGGGTTAAACTCTGCAGAGTTGTATTGCAGGTTCCAGCTGCCCTTCCCCTGAGGATAATCCCAGTCCTAATGGGAGGCAAAGATGACTCCAACTTACCCAGTACAGTGGTCTCGTGGTCCAGTATCCTCTGTGTCTTTGTAGTGTGGAACCAGCTGGCTGTACGGAGGAGCAGGGTGTGTGTGGGGGGTGTCCAGTGGATTGCTGCCGGGCTGCGGGCTGATTCAGCATGTTCCATGCAACTTGAGACATTCTGGAATGAATGATCTTATAAAATTCATTTTTCGGGCCAGGGATTTAGCTCAGTGGTTCCAGCACCTGCCTTAAAAGTGCAAGGTCCCAAGTTTGATCCCTGGTACCAAAAAAAAAAAAATGCATTTTTCATGGTGCCGAAAGAGAACAGAAAGTCAACATGGAGAAGCCAGGGGTGAGCAGGTAGGAGCAGAATCAACCTAAACATGGTGCTGCATCTGGAGCCACTGGGAGGGACATTTTATGACTACTGGGCTCTCACTGTGGTGAAACTTTGGAGATTGAATTATTATGTCTTCCTGTTAGAGTGAGTGAAGATTTTTAAAGTGGTAATCAGGATGTCTTGGGCATAGGGAATTATGTAATGCTGTTCTAAATCAAGAGAAAACAAAAATATATTCTTTGATTTTTGCTACCCTCTTTTTGATCTATAAAGGTGGCCTCCTTCTTGCCTCTAGATAGCATTCACTAGGTGGGTTTCTATGTGAAGGAAATGAATAACAGCGATTTTTTAAAAGGAAATTTTAGAAGTATATTTTTGTAACCTACAAGTATTTTTTATGATCTTTTAAATCATACATTTTATCCAGACTAAAAGCTTGAACAATGTTGGTGTTTAAAAATTTTTTAAATATTAAAGTTAAAAAGTCATTTACTTCTTTTGAGACTCATATGTGAATACTCATTTTCAGAGTGTGGATGGTACAACTGTTTGTTTCTCTTGGAAATAACTATCCAATCTGCACTCAGATTGAATAGGTGAATTTTAAATAGAAGCACTCATCATTTAATGACCAAGTTCCATCCCTGTATCTAGGTTAACTGAATCACTAAATGAGGAATTGTGCATAGTATATACATTATAATATTCAGAAAAAAAATGCTCAAAGGAAACTCCAACTTGATGACTTTGATTTTATTTGCATAACTCTTACACGCAGTACTGTAATGTATTATGGAACATAAAACTGCAGGACTCTACTGCACAGTAAAATTGGCAAAAATTACAGTACTCATTGTAGAAAAAGCCACCATGAGGCCACCTTGGCACTCATGTTCCTGTGTCACAAGTCCCAAGGTGGGCTGTAAGTCCAAGCAGCTAGTGGTCATCAGAACAACGTGCCTCCGTGGTAAGTCTGAGCAGTTACTAAACAGGTAGGTATCGTGAGATGTTATAAATCTTTGTCCTGAGTGCAGGTTTTTACAATATTTAATTTCCTAATATTTACATTGGCTGATTTAATTTCTTTTTAGAGCTCTCCTTTTACTGGGATATTTGAAATCTAATTTTAGAAAAAGACTTTCCTCACTCTAATTTCTTTGCATCACAGTGGGAAGTGTCAGGTATAGCCCCAGTATGTGATAAGTCATTTCTCACATGCTTGAACAAAGACAACACCAGACCACCAATACAGTCCACATCAACGTGAATATGTTTTCTATGATTTAAAAAACAGCAAAGATGATAACTACTTCCTGGATGTCTCCAAGTTCCCCAGTCAAGAACATCTGGGGATCAAGGCTCCTTCCAGTGTATAGTGGGAAGACTTGCATCCTGTCTAACAGTGTCCTTAGGAATTACTTAAGAACCATTTTCTCCATGGGGTATTCTATCTGCAGGTCATTTCTTAACCCATTTCCCGCTTTCATCAATTTCTCAATTACTTTTGACATAATACTGGACATGTTGGTGTCCTATCTTAGTCAAAATATTTATTTCTATAAATAACAAATTTAAGCTATTTGACTATTGATAGATTACAATGGAACATAAATCAGTATTTTCATGAGTCCATTTATGTGTAATTGGAAAATGCTCTTGTTAAATATTTTCTTCTTCAATGTTTGTGTATTCATTCTGCATTTGCAAAAGACTTGCAATGCGTTTCCGAATAGCCATATACTACAAGGTGATTTTCAGTATAGATCACACTTGGAATAATGATTATCTGGGGTTTGAATTTTTTAACTATATAGTTGATAAAAATTAAATTCATAAAAAACAAACTTTGACCATAGGGACTCATAAAAGTATGAATCATAAAGCTAAATTCAGTTTCTGTACTAAACCTACTATAGAAATTTTACTTTAAAATGCAAAAGTAAAAAATGATGATGATCTTTCACTGGACCTTTGTCATTAGGGAAAAATGATTAAGGTTTTTTGTTCTCAAACAATGATTTTCTTCCATATTCTTATGTAAAGCAAAGTCCAGCTACATTAAGTAAGGTGTACAAGAATCTCCCTAGGACAAGTGTAACTGAAAAGTCCTTTTTATTTTATTCTTGAGATGTAAGGTGTTATGGCTGTGTCTAGATGTCCCTCAAAGCCTCACACAGTCATAGCTGGGGCATTTTTAGAGGTGGCTGGATCAGAGTGTGTGATGCTGGGATTAAGAGTATGAGTTGCCACCTGCCCTTAAGGTGAGTAGCCCAGGTAGGCTATAAGGGACAGAAAGAGCTGTAGTCATGCCTTGTCGCTTGATTGTTTTTGCTGTCTTCTGCCTGCCATGAACATTTCTCCTCTTCAGTGCCCCTCTGCCATATCACCCTACCATGGAGCCAGCTGATTATGGACTGAAGCCTCTACAAACTATTAACCAAAATAAACCTTTCCTCCTTTAACTTTGTGTGTCATATATTTTGTCTTAGCGATGAGAAAAGTAGCAGAGACATAAGGCTAGTGATTTTTAAAAAAATTTTGGTGCTGGGATGGAACCTGGGGCATAATGAGTATGCACTGTTCCACGGAGCTACACCCCCAGCCTCTACAGGACTTGTTTTAAAAGCTTCCTTATCTTCTTTAATGGAAACATTATCTTTGCCCTTGTATCTTTTTCAAAAATTCAGTTCATGCCAGGGGCTCTATTCAGTGGCCTAGCTGCTTATTACTCTGCCACACTGACTAACAGTATCTTTATCCCCACCAGACCAAGGCTGGATTTTTAGAAAGATAGTTTGGCTTTTTCTTGCTACAAATTAAAGAGCTTTTTCATGAAGAAAAATTCTCATTGCATCTTGAATCCAGTCTTGTCTTAATGATCGGTATGCATGATCAACACCCCACCATTTCCAATGAGTTTATTGCAGATTTATCAATGTATGTCCAAAAGCAAACTCCTTCTCCCCTGGGAGAAAAACAGAGTGCAAAATCTTCAGTGGGTTGCTTTTTCTTTCCCAAACTGAGTTAAATCTGCAATACCATGGAATAGTATTGCTACAGAATTCAATACATTCTGGAAGCAGCTATTTCATTATTGTATCAAATATCTCATCATTTCTTTCTCTTTTTTTGGCACTGGGGATTGAACTTGGAACCTTGTGCTTGCGAGGCAGGTGGCAGAACCACTGGGCTAAATCCCTGGCCCCTCTCATCATTTATTTCTTTATTTAATTTACTAGAAAGTCAGAACAGCTGAAATTATTTTTTAAACACATGTTATTCGACAGTCAACACATTTGTTACATTGGAAAAAAGCCTTCTTTCACTTTATACAATCAAAAGCAGTTCTGGAGCTACTCAAAATGGACCTATTATTGCAAAGGCAAAATTTCTTGATTTTTTTTCCTGGAAAATATGGAACTATAGCCAGGATTGGAGAACAAATACACAGTAAGGATTCAAGACATCACAGAAGACTGGCAAACATTTAAAATACTTTAAGAATAAAACCAGAATATGGTTTACAATTTGGCATAAAAAAGCCAAAATATTCTGCCAAATATTCTCTCTCTACTGAGAATTTTGTTTTGTCCTACATATCTTGTGTTATTTTATGTGAGCCAAAATGAGAATGAATACTTACTTCCTTTGGAAACTTGAGAGTCTTCATTCAATGTGAATAACCAAACCAGCCTCAGTCAGTTCAGTTAATAAGTGGGTATTTGGCATACTAATCAGAGTAACTGTTGGAATGGTCATTTAAAATATAGTTGGCTAAGCCATATAACACAATAAAATGGAACAAATCTTGAACTGTTAGGTTAGTAAAAACAGTGCAGGAAATTGTTGTATATTAGTCTTCAGGACTGAGATTTTTGTAGATTTTATGACTAGAACCTAGATCAGATTCTGTGCAATATTAAAATATAGAGCAGCAAACAGTACTAACACTATTGGCCAAGAATGCTTTCCTATTCTTCCACATTTATATAGAGGACCAGAGCTCTGTTTTCTGAGCATAGACCATGGGTCCTAAACATGAATGCCATAGTGTGCGATTCAGGCAACAGGCCACACTGAAGTTGAGAGGCCCTAACCCATCTGAAGACAGTCTAATCGACTTCAAAACAAAACAAAAATGTGAACAGACAAAACACCTGTCTGGTTCAGTGTTTGGAATCTCTTAGCACAGTATCTCTGTGTTTAGAGTATCTCTGTGTTTAGGGTATCTCTGTGTTTAGAGATCATCAGAATCCTAACTCTCATAATAATTACTTTCCAGCATTTATTTATTTTCTTATTGCCTCTTTATACCTTTTCAGGTTTACAAAATTCAGTTTCATTTTCCTTTTTTCCCTCAAACTCTGAATAAATGGAATATCTTACACCTTTTCATTAATGTTATGTCTTTAGATCGCAGTGGGTGTTTGCATGAAGCTATTAGAGACAGCTAAGTTATATAGAAATTAATAGCCAATCAGACAGGGATGAGCCCTTGAGGGAGTTGTGCAGAAGATGAAAACTCATCAAAATTGTGGCTGGAGGTGCATCTGAATAAGGCCAGGACTCAAGGTGCAATAGCCAGGCCTGAAAGCCTTCCTAGAGTTACACAGCAATTTGAGTTTATACCTGGACCAACGAGCCCTGATGAACATCAGACATATAGATAGGAGACCAAATCATCTGGATCCATCTCATCCCCAAAATACTTTTGATCTTCCTGTGTCAGAAGTTACAGATAAGCTAAAGGTAATGATGCTAGCCATATACTGTTGCTATGTGCCTCACTTCCTTAGTGGATCAATATTAGCTAAGTGACTATACTGTAATCGCATTGGTTGACTACAGTTTAACCCATGTTGTACCCACCTTGGAATTTTGCTCTACAAAATGTTCTTGAACAAATAGCCTCTGTGGCAGAGGCTTCTTGTCTGTCTAGCGTTTTCTCTTAATAAACCTTTCCTACTCTTAAAAAAAAATTACTTGGCCCCAAATGGCTCTTGATAAATACCTAGTGTAGAGAGCTGGCTCATCCCTGGTGAGTGCTAGGACCCGCTGGTATTATTAGAGCCTCCGTGGAACAGCTTATCTTAAAGGGGGTGTGGATTGAGGGCCTTTATCCAAGTAGAACTGATTTTTAAAAAACTTTAAAATGACTTTAAAACTTAGTGACACTCCAAGTCTATGATTTTGCTAAGTAGGGTAAAGTTTGAATAATGCCAGTAGTTACCATCAAAAGCTCCTTATTCATAGTGGTTACACCTTGCAAGCTCCCGTTTTGAATCTTTGTCAATATCTAAGTAGTTCCTCTCAATTAAGGCGAGGTGCCAATTGGTTACTTAAAACTTTAAAAAGAATGAGCAATAGCATGTAATCATGGATAGATTGGAAGCGCTGATGAGAGAAACTGATTGGGATTCTTACATGTGCCTCCAGAGGCTTTTGTAAGGAGATAGAAAAAGCTCAGCAACTGTACCGATCTCAGTAAGGATCCCTTCAAGTCACACTTGTGGACCATGTAGCCCAACGTTGCTGTCCATCGCACACGCGGGCCGTGACCTCCACTGTGCTGGCAATCCCATGTTCTCTATCTTTTCCACTGTGCTATGTCTTGGAGGCCTGAGTTGTGAGGAATGCAGCAAATGTTCCTCTTGCTCTTGCTTCTGGTGGATGCCGGACACGAGGACAACTGGGAAATGGTCAGAGGAATGGGGAGGTGCCGTTGTGGTATTCATTTCTTTGGCTCCCTCTTGTAGGGGCAGCCAGCCTTCCGTGGACTGCATCCTTCTGGCAAAGTTAACAACTTGCAAGCAGGGGCCTGCCTTTCCACACGGCTCTGGGATGGATGCTCAGGATCCCACAAAGGCCCCCTTTCCCTGGTCCCAGCAAGAGCGCGGTCAGCAGAGCCACACTGTCAGGAGCCGGCAGGCTGCCCTGTCCCTGTTGCTCTTCTTCAGCCTCGTCCTCATCTTTGGTTCTTTTGTATCAAAAACTTGCTCCTCTGATAACCAGCTCAAGTGTGGCATCTACTTCCTGCCAGGGTCCACCTAATACACCTGCAGGGTGAAGGTGAAAACATGGCTGGGAGCAGGCACCATGCTGCCCCGCTGCCTGTGCTCATCTGAGGGCTCTGAAACGTCACATAGGAGGAGGTGGGTCATTCGAAAAGAAAAGTACTTTGAAAGAGGCCAGTGATTCTCTGAAGCTTTCAGCAGAATTCAGTAGATCACTTTCTAAAATCCCACCGCACAGTACAACACTGTGAAGGCCAAAGTAAGCCCTTAAAATGCTAATTTTTATTATCTAATATACCAATGGGCAAGGAATGGAGGGTAAATTACAGTGTGACTGGGGAAAAGATACAACATTGAATGAATCATGAAGCTATGAACTGCTTATAGTTTTTTTTTTATGTAACATAATTTTGCTAAAGTAAAAACAGAAACTTAAAATGAATTTTTGAAGATTTTGTATGTGAAATCAATTTAATTCTGTCCCTATTTGATAATTGGGGTACATAAAAATAATCAAGGTACAGATTTTTCTATAAAGCACTAAGATTGTATGTATTATGGAAATTATCAAAAAGAAGGTTCCCGACTCAGCTGGCATCAGCGTTCACCAGCAGATTTAAAATGTGTGTGGGTGGCTGGAAAGTTAACCATTGCTATGTGAATTAGATATGCTTCAAGTGACTTTGGCTTGTATCTTAAAGGGCTTTGGTTTGAGAGTAGTGTTTTCCTGGCTTAGTGTTTCCATCTGGTTAATTTTGCATTTCTCTTTTTCATCTAAGCAACCTTCATCTGATCAAAGAAGTGTGAAAAACTAAGCACTGCATCTGATCAATCCTCCAATGAACAGAAGTGTTTTCCTGATCACAACTTCTGAGACAGTGGAGGAGTAAGGAAATGACTTCAGTTTCTTTCTTTTTTGTTGTTGAAGCTTTTAGAACCTATTTTATTCTTCATGAAGTATTATCAGGCATCAATTATGCATTATACTACAAATTTATATTTACCAAAGGTAAAATGAAAATAATGCTGAAGATATTCTGACACAGTATGATACATATATTATAAACAGTGATCGTGACTTACAAAAATAGTCTACACATAAATGAAGTAAATCATGGCCAAACTGAATACCTGGTTCTGCTAAAAGTCAGTTAACTTTTTTTTTAATTAAATTCTTTTATTGGTACATTGTAGGTGTACAACACAATTACATTTCTCATTGGGAATTGTACCTTTACATAATGCACCTTGGTTCTTATTTTTTCCCCATTCCTAGCCCTCCCTTCACCCCTCCACCCTTCCCTATTTACAAAGACTTTATTTCCATTTTTTCCATTTCTCATCATTTTTCCTTTCCCTTCTTTCCTTTCCCCTGCCACTCCCACTACCCCTACCCCTTTGGACCTTTCCTTCCTATTTTGCATTATCGATTATTCATTCTAATCATTGGTACATTTTAGGTTTACAATATAATGACATTCATCATTGGAAATTTGCACCTTTACATAGTCTCTCTTGGATCTTATTTTTCCCCCTTGCCCAGCCCTCCCTTCAACCCCTCCAGTCCTCCCTATTTACAAAGATTTTGTTCCTATTTTTCCATTTTCTCATATTAAATCCATTCTCTTCTTTCCTTTCGCCTACACCTCCCACCTCCTTCACCTTTGCACCTTTTTTTCCTATTTCACATGACCTATTATACATTTAGTCCTTATTTACACTTTCAGTTTCTCACACCAGAGAAACTATTTGGTATTTACAAATGTGTGTCCTATTTATTTCACTTAAGAGTATTGCCTCAATGTGCATCCGTTTAGCTATAAATGTCTCCAATTTCTCATTTTTTATGGCTGAGTAGTACTCCATTTTATTAAAAAAAAACCCCACATTTTCTTGATCCAGTCTCGAGTTGATGGACATTTGGGCTGTTTCCAAGTTTTAGCTATCACAAACTGTGCTGCTATGAACATGGATGCACATATATCACTGTGGTATGATTCTTTTAATTCTTTGGGGAAGATCCCCAGCAGTGGAATAGCAGGGTCAAATGGGACTTCCAGTCCTAGTTCTTTGAGGTATCTCCATACTGATTTCCACAGTGCTTGCACCAGTCTACACTCCCACCAGCAGTGGAGCAGGGTTCCTCTTTCCCCACAGCCCTGCCAGCATTTGTTATTGGTGGATTTCATGATAGCAGCCATTCTTTCTGGACTGAGGTGGAATCTCAGCAATGTTTTCATTTGCATCTCTCAAATGACCAGTGATGTTGAACATTTTTTCATGTATTTATTTGCTATTTCTACTTCCTTGTCTGAGAAATATCTGTTCATTTCAGATGCCCATTTTTGGATTGGGTCTTTCAATTTGGGAGGTCTGACCTTTTTAAGTTCTTTATAGATTCTAGATAGTAGACATTTGTCTGAGGAAAAGCAGGTGAAGATTTTTTCCCATATTGTGGGTTGTCTCTTCACACTGCTGGTGGTTTTTCTTGCTGTGCAGAAGCTTTTTAATAAGAAGAGATCCCACTTGTTGATTGTTTGTGCTAGTTCATGGGCAACTGAGGTTTTGTTCATAAAAATCTTTTCCTACACTGATGTCTTCAAGGGTTCTACCTAACCTCTGTTCCAACTGGTTCAGAGTTTCTATTTTAATATTTAGATTTTAATCCATTTTGATTTTAGTTAGGTGCATGGTGAGAGATATAGGTCTAGTTTTAATCTTTGGCAAGTTGAAACCCAATTTTTCTAGCACCATTTATTAAAGAGTCTATCTTTCCTCCAGTGAGGGTGTTTGGCTCCTTTGTCAAAGATGAGATGTCTGAGTGTGTCTGGCGTTGTTTCTGCATCTTCTAATCTGTTCCACTGGTCCTCAGGTCTGTTTCTTTGCCAGTACCATACTGTTTTTATCACAGTAGCTTTGTAGTATAGTTGCAGGTTGGGGATTGTGATACCCCCTGCCATGTCTCTGTTACCTAGAATTGCTTTTGCTAGTCTGGGTCTGTTCTTGTTCCAAATGAATTTTTGAATTGTTTTCTCAAAGTCCGTGAAGTATGCTGCTGGGATCTCAATTGGAATTGCATTGAATCTATATAGCAGTTTTGGAAGTATGGCCATTTTCACTATATTAACCCTTCCTACCCAGGAGCAGGGGATGTCTGTCCATTTTCTGATATCCCCTTAAATCTCTTTTTTCAGAGTGCTATATTTTTCACAGAAGAGGTCTTTAATTTCTTTCATTAGGTTGATTCCTAGGTATTTCAGTTTTTTGGATGCTATTGTGAAAGGAATTGTTTGCCCTATTTCTCTCTCAGTGAGTGTGTTGTTCATGTAGAGGAAAGCTATTGATTTTTGTGTGTTGACCTTGTAACCAGCTACTTGACTGAATTTGCTTATTAAGTCTAGAAGACTTTTGGTGGAGTTCTTGGGGTCTTCTATATAGAGTATCATGTCATCTGCAAATACTGACAATTTGACTTCTTCATTTCCTATCTTTATTCCTTTTATTTCTTTCTCTGGTCTAATTGCCATGGCTAATGTTTCCAAAAGTATATTGAACAAGAGTAGTGGTAGTGGACATCCTTGTCTTGTTCCTGATTTTAGTGTAAAGGATTTCAGTTTTTGACCATTTAGTATGATACTGGCTCTTGGTTTTTCATAGATGTCTTTTATCAGTTTGAGGTAGAGAGCATCTATTCCAATTTTTTGTAGGGTTTTTATCATAAATGCATGTTAGATTTTGTCAAATGCTTTTTCTGTGTCTATGGAGATAACCAGATGGTTTTTGTCCTTGGCTCTATTGATATAGTGTATTACATTGATTGATTTGCATATGTTGAACCATCCCTGCATCCCTGAGATGAATCCCACTTGATCAGGGTGTATGATCTTCTTGATGATCTTCTGCATTCTATTTGCCAGTATCTTATTAAGGATTTTTGCATCTATGTTCATTAGTGAGATTGGCCTATAGTTCTCCTTTTCAGTTGGGTCTTTCTCTGCTTTAGGGATCAAGGTGATGCTTGCTTCCAGGAATGAATTTGGGAGTATTGCTTCCCTTTCAATTTCATTGAAGAGTTTAAACAGTAGTGGCAGCAGTTCCTCTCTAAATGTCTTGTAGAATTCAGCAGTGAAGCCATCAGGGCCCAGGCTTTTCTTAGTTGATAAGTTTTTAATTGCATTTTCAATTTCATTGGTTGATATTGGGTTGTTCAGAATTTTTAGGTCTTCTTCATTCAACTTTGGTAATTCATATGTATCTAGGAATCTGTCCATTTCTTCTGTGTTGTCCATCTTATTGGCATATAGGTTCTGGAAGTAGATATTGATGATCCTCTGGATCTCTGCTGGGTCTGTTGTAATTTCACCCTTTTCATTCCTAATTGCATGGATTTGGGCCTTTTCTTTCCTTTTTCTGATAAGGTTGGCTAAGGGTTTGTCAATTTTGTTGATTTTTTCAAAGAACCACCTCTTGGCTTCATTGATTTTTTGTATCATTCTCTTAGTCTTCATTGCATTGATTTCTCCTCTGATCTTTATAATTTCCTCCCTTGTATGAGCTTTGGGGTTGTCCTGCTTTTCTTTTTCTAGAAGCTTGAGGTTCAGCATCAGGTTGTTTAATTGGGTTCATTCTGTTTTCCTAATATGCATATTCACTGCTATGAATTTCCCTCATAAGACTGCTTTCATTGTGTCCCATAGATTCCAATATGTTGTATTGTCATTGTCATTTAATTGAAGGAACTGTCTGATTTCTTCTTTAATTTCCTCTGTGACCCATTGGTTATTCAGAAGTGTGTTGTTCAATTTCCATGTGTTTATGAAATTTTTTGAGTTTCTTTTGCTATGGATTTCCAATTTCATCGCACTATGGTCTGATAATATACAGGGGATAACTTCAATTCCTTTGCACTTACTTAAACATGTTCTATGTGTGCGTATGTGGTCTATTTTGGAGAATGACCCATGTGCAGCTGAGAAGAATGTGTATTCTGATTTTGTGGGGTGGAACACTCTGTAAACATCTGTTAAATTCATCTGTTTAAGAGTTCGACTGAGTTCTAATATTTCATTACTTATTTTTTCTCTAGTTGATCAATCTGTTTGTGACAGTGGGGTGTTGAGGTCCCCCACTACAATTGTATTAGTGCATATATGACTTTTCATGTCCATTAGTATTTGTTTTATATAGTTGGGCACACTAATGTTTGGTGCATAGATATTTATGATTGTCATCTCTTCCTCTTAGATTGTTCCCTTTACAAGGATGTAGTGCCCTTCTTCCTCTCTCTTAATCAGTGTTGCCTTGAAATCTACTTGATCTGCAAAGAGGATAGCTACTCTTGCTTTTTTTCATGTTCCCATTTAACTTTCAGTCTATGAGTTTCCTTTTGAATTAAGTGTGTTTCTTGTATGCAGCATACTGTTGGATTTTGCTTCTTGACCAATTCTGCCAGTCTGTTTCTTTTGATTGGTGAATTGAGACCATTAACATTGATGGTTATAACTGAAACGTATTGACTTGTCATTGCCATGACTTTTTCTTTTTGTTGGGTTCTCCCCCTTTACATTTAATTTCTTGTCATGCCAGATGGATTCATTCTGCTTTGCTTCCTGGGGTTGTGATCCTCAATGTCTGTTCCTACGATATTGTGTAAAATTCTTTGGAGTGCTGGTTTGGTATTCACAAAGTTCCTAAGGTGCTCTTTGTCATGAAAATATCTTATTTCTCCATCCATTTTGAAAAATATTTTTGCAGGGTACATCAATCTGGGTTGGAGGCTGTTTTCTTTTAGGGCTTGGAATATGTCACTCCAAGCTCTTCTTGCCTTGATGGTTTGTGTTGAGAAGTCTCCTGTGATTCTGATGGATTTTCCTTTGTATGTGATTTGTTTCTTTAACTCCTTGTAGAACTTTGTTCTTCTGTTGAATTTCTGGAATCTTAACAATTATATGCCTATGTGTAGATTTTTTTTAATCAATGCTATTTGGAGTCCAATATGCCTCACTTATCTGTATGTCAAGTTCTTTTCCCCTACTTGGGAAGTTTTCTGCCATTACTTCTGTGAAGAGTTTTTTATGTCATCTGCATTCTCTCCTGTTTCTTCATTAACTCCGATCAGTCTTATGTAATTCTTCTTTGCATCTTCTAGCAGCTGTTGGATTGATTTCTTGTGTTTCCTTATAATTTTGAAACAGTTTTTCTTTTCCTGGTCATTAATTGCAATATTATCTTCTATATCTGAAATGCTGTCCTCACATTGGCTCGTTCTGCTGTGCAGACTTTCAATGGAGTTTTTGATCTCCTGGAAATCTATTTGCATCTGTTTTATGGATTCCATTTGTTTCCTATGTTGGGATTCCATCATGTTCCTCAGCTCCTCTCTGGATTTATTAATCATGTCTTGCACTAGGAGTACAATTTGTCCTGTTATCTGAGAAATTATTTCTGATTTCATTTTTTCCAGATCCCCTTTTGTTGCCAGTTCAGTGGGTCCAGGTGGTTGAGTATCAGAGTGTTTCATCTCATTTCCCTTTGGGGTTGCTGTAGGTGATCTGGAAGTCTGGTTTTGAGACTTATTTATGTGTTTTCTCATTTCAACTGGGGGGACAGGGTGGTGCTGTTGGTGCCTGCTCTGCTCACCTCCTCTGAGCTGGGAGAGGTGGGACAGGGGCAGGGAGTGGTGGTAGGGATGGTGGCAGGGCAGTCCCTTCCTCTGGACCAGGAGGAGTGGGATGGCAACTCAGAATCCCCTACCTCTGGGCAGGAATTCTTTAAATGCTGAGAACTTGATTAGCTCCAGTGCTGTGGTCTGGTGGTCTGGTGTCCTCTGCATCTTTGTAGTGTAGAACCAGGTGGCATGTGCTTCCCCTGTTGTTGATCAAGGGAGGTGACTTCAGTTTCATTACACTTTAATTCAGAAAGCGTCTCCTCATACAAATATACCACGTGGAAAGCTGAAATATGCTCAGAAAGATGAGAATATTCTACCAAAACAAACAGCTGAACCCTTTGATGGCTCAAAATGTGGTTTTTATTACAAACAAACTGGCCTGTAGGGGAGAATTTTCACATAGGTATGAACTCTGAATACCTAATATTTCAGTAAGCACAGATTACATAAAGTAAGCTGTGTGAATGAAGATTATGTATGCTGGGATCCACTGCTGGGTGCATTTCACATAGATATCTTTGTGCATATTTAAAACAATGTGTGTGCCCCGGATTACTCAGACTGAGATGTGGTTGGTCACCACAACTTTTTTCACAGTTAGGTCTAAGTGCAAATACAATGAGAAAACATTTTGCTTTCTTGCAGTGACATTCTATTCCCATGAAAGTGTGGAGAAATCTTCCTTGAAGGTCTCTGAAAACTGGACGTTTACATTTCTGAGAATAAACTCATGTGGGCTTCTTGAATCCCAAGGGTGGTATATGGGTGGGTACCTTGAGTATGGCACAATAGCTGCTTTCATCAGTCCTCGAGGTGCTGGCTGCCACTAACAGCTTTGAGCCTCCACCATGTCTGACTCCAAGTTTAGGTTCTAAAGCTGAAGAAGAGAAATTGTCTCTTTGCTCTGATAGACTCCTCCACTTAACATCTTGCATGGCCCCTTCTCCATTTCTTTCAAAGCAGAAGCCCCTCCAGTGGTTGTCAAGGCCCCACCTCCCATCTCTCTAATGTAATTCCTTACGACTGTCCTTGTACAACTGTCCTGCACTCCACCTTTGCCACACCGGACCCATCGTTGAGTATCACATAGACATGGGCTTTTTTTGCCTTTCTTCTGCCCAGGTACTCTTCCCACTACCTGCAGGACTAATCACCAATCACCTCCAGTCCATCTGAAATCCTCTTCCCAGCAAAGACAGGGCACACTGGCACCTTCCTCTACCCTGTCCTCCTGCACGCTTTGCCTCTCCTGCTTTCATTCTGTGTCCAAAGCCTGTCTCCCCATCTGACACACTGCATTTGGTATGAGCGTATTATGGTAGTTCTTATTCCTTAACTCTCTGCTGCTGGGAAAAATGTCTGACTTTTATTCATTGAGTATCATCGGTGCCTAGATCAGGTGGCGACCTACAGCAAGTGACAAATAAATATTTAACAAACTCTAAGAACCTATGAAAACAAAGACATCCTAAAGAAGGTAGAGATTCCTGAGACCAATGTATTCAAACTTCACTTTCAAAGCTTGAACCTAAAATATCTCAAATACATGAATTCTGCTGAGAAAGGAAGAGTAATTTGAAGGAATTAGCCACAGGCTAATTTAATGTACTCTGCTATCCAAAGTCATGTTCTGCGAACCATGGCTCAGGCCATATGTGGTCAGCCTCCTGTGCTCTGTAATTAGTGTTTGATTGGCACAAGGTCAGAAACACTGGCTTGTCCTCTAAGGCTGCTTTTTCTCTGCAGTAGCAGAGTTGAGGAGTTGGAGTTGAAATCTAGGGGCAGGTGAAGCCCATGGCATTACCTGGCCTCCTAGACAACCAACCTCTGCCTTAAGGCAGACTTGCTGGCATTTGGCAAATAAATCGACTCCCAAATGTTACCAGTTATCCAAATTAACAGTTTCCATTGTTTGTTAAGAGAGAGTAGCAGGGCTCTAAGACAGTGTGTGTCACGTCCAGCCACCTCTCTCTCTCTCTCTCTGTCTGATACTGCTTAAGTGTGTGAATTTCTCCAGTAATTTATGAACTTTAACCAAAATTGAAATATACCAGAATTCTAAAGTAAATGATCTCTCCAGAAGGCTCATCTTTTTATTGTTTTGGCTAATTTTAACTTATATTATTACTCAGAATTGTCCACATCCCATATTATTTTGCATTATATTTATATTTTATATGTTAGAATTTTGGTATCTCTCTCCCCAGCATCCTCTTCTCATTTAAAAACAGTTCCCTTGAAGTACTCTGAAAGGCACTGTCAGATATTGTTGTACTATATTTATTCTTCAATAATGTTCTTGAAGGAAGGTGTAATTTTCTTTAACATTTAATTCTAGATGTAAAATTAGTGTACCTTATTTAGTAACATCATTGTTAACCTAATAGCTGCATTATAATTAATGATAGAGAAAGGTAGATTAAGATGACAGATTTATCATTAGGCTTAGCAAAACATGGAATACTAGTGCTTTTAAGGGAATACATTTAGGTGCTATTTTAAATGAGATTTAATTGGATATATTCAAAGTCCTTTTCTTAACAGAAGTTAAAGTCATCCACAAGCAAGTATCTGTATAGTTCAAGTGAAAAATCATCTTTCCTTAATTCTATAAATCTTGCTCTTCTCAGTCTGCAGTGTACGTCATATTTCAGTTTCCTCTACGGTGTCATGGATAGACCTCCCACCCTGACACACAAGTTCAAAAAACTGAGGACTTTTGGGGAATCTTATATTCACAAATCCCATTCACCATCCCTCTCCCCGATGATCGAACATCTATCAATTATCTCCTGGTTACCTGAGTGTTACTTACCTTGGTTTGTCAGGCCCCACGGGCCTTGCTTTTGAAGTTTGCTTTCCCAGGAATGTTCTTGTCTTAGCCATACATGTGTGCTGGTCCATCACTGATTTCAGTTCTCTGCCAGAATGTCGGTCTATTTATGACCAAGCCCCTCTGTAACAGCTCTTTAGCTCGGAGCATCCACATTGTTCTCCCTCCCCCTTCACTATCCAATCCCTTATTGCACTCTATTTTTCAGTATCTCTTCGTAGTTATTATTAGTGGTCAAATATACAAATAAAGACCTTTTATATCAATAACAAGTATCTTTACTTATGTATTTGACTACTACATGCTTTCCTTTTCTATAATGTATATTTTGTTTTTGCTTCATACCTAAGATAATTTAGTTCTTTTATGGAAGGAGCAAAATGTTCCTTTTGTCTCATGGTTTTGGGACCATCTAAGAGGAGGAAAGAAGTTCCCAATAGGAAGATCAGTAGCCCAGCTTCATTATGGATAATGGAGAGTATGAGTTTAGATGTGTAGTCAAGTGAGTTTATAAATATTTTGCCTCCTGGAAATCAGATAGACGTATCCACATAATAACCATAATACTGGACATTTTCAGGTCTCCTCAGGAGGGAAATAACCTCTTCATGAAAGGTCACAGCATGAATGAAGACAGGATGTGACAGGCTGGTTCCAAAATCAGAGCCTGGAAGTGGCCTTAGTCTTACACTACAGCATAAACCTCCCATAGCAAATGCTGTGGTCTGAATGTATGTGTTCCCCCAAATTCATGCGGTGAAATTGAAGCCCTAACCTGATCATATAAAGCCTTGGAGCCTGTTCGGGAAGTGATTAAGCCTGAAGGCTCTGCCCTTATGAATGGATTAGTGCTCTCACTGGAGAGTGTGAAGGGAGTGGCCTGGTTCCTGTCTTGTCCCTTCCACCATGTGAGGACGCAGCTGATGCGCCATCTTTGAAGCTGAGAGAACAGCCCTCACCAGACACAGACCAGGGGGTGCCTTGCTCTCAGACTTCCCGATCTCCATAATTGGAGAATACACTCTGTCATTTATAAGTTATCCAGTCTAAGGTGGTTTATATAGCACCATGAACAGACTAAGACAGCTATAATAAATCCATGGTAGGAAAGAAAACTAGACGTATTTCTAAAGCCCAGGTGCCTTGGTATGGAGCACATGGTGAGAGAAAAGGACTTCCTTGCCAGAGCTCTCCTCCTCTGATTTGTTGTCAAACACAAGTTACTATCTCCTTGCATAATGATGCCTACACTGTAGGCTTTATAAGCACAGACTTTTGAAAAGAATTCTCATGTCTAATATGTCCTTAGTTCAGAATAGGTTTTCAATAAATATTTTCTCTGCATGCTTGCAGGATCAGATGAACCATGACGGTTTCACTTTATTTCCCTGCACAGAAACATTCAAATGACTCCCTCTCATTGAAAGTAAAAGTTATATTCTCTTATCCTAGAATTCAATGCTTTTATCTATCTATCTAGATATATGTCTATAAGATATAGATATATATCTTTCTAACAAAGCTTTCATTTAAAGTAACAAAGCTTTTATGCTTTGATATATCTAGATATATATCTATATCTTTCTCTAACAAAGCTTTCCATAATAACCTCTGTATTTTCCCAATAGAATCCTTGCATTCCTGTCAAAGGGGTCTAGAGAGAATTAGTTGTGACATGCTTATTTTCATTTCCTGGTTGTTTACATTGAATTAATTTTCTTTCTGTTCCAACACTGTCCACTGTCCAGTATATACAAGTCAAAGTTCTCTTTTTTCCTCATGAATTCCTAGTTAGGCAAACCAAAGCTTGCTTCCCCCACCCCAGACTACTAGAAATTACAGACTCGAAACATTTGTCTTGCTATAGAGTTAGTATAAAATTCATGACGAAAAGAAATGCACCTGTATCCCTGTTTGCCATCCTACCTAGAAGGAGACTGAGCGACAGCAGCTGCTCCGTGCCTCCCCTGGCTGTGTGCTAAGTAAACCAGAGGCCGTGGGTTGCACCTTTCCGGCCTGTGCTCTGCAGGGCAGCTGCAGTCCCCAGCAGCAACTTCTGTTTCCAAGTCAAGCCACATGGCCCACACACTCCACACTAACTCAGAACTGCAACTCCTGCCGCACTTTGCACCCGAAGCACTCTCAGCTGAACGCTTCTCTGTGGCAGTTGTAAGAAGCTGTCCTTCATCAACGCGAGCGCAGAACTCCATCTCAGTTCAGTTTCCACATTTTGTGATCCTTCTCTGGCTTAGCTTCAGAGAATGTCTATGTCATGGAGTGGAGGTAGGAAGCGTGTGTTTTTACATTTTTGGAGTACAGCTTAGCAGTGGAATATCACATTATCACAAGCCTAAAATATATAAAATCTTAGTAAGTTTTGTTTCTTTCTCCTAGGACAGTATTCAGAAATGTGTGAAAATTTAAATTGAGGGTAGTATTTATCAGTGCTAGTTATAAGAATGAAAAGTGAAAATCAATTCTATATCAAGAAATAGGAATTGACAAATTAAAATTCTAATTAATGAAGGTAAAATAATTTTATCTGGATGGGATAGAGTACGCAAAAAAAATGGTTGAAGAATACCATGGATGGCATGTCACACTAAAAGTATAAAATTTGTAAATATAAGCTAACAAATAAAATAGATAAAGGTCTAAAACACTTAAACAAAGGTTAAATTGGTGATTTTGACTGAATGAGTGAAGTAATATGCATGTGGTTTTTCAGTTACTGTTATCCTATATTATTTTAGTTAGCTTGGGTTGCTTTAAAAGTAAGTAGGACTAGAAGCTATTTTAAGCTTAAAACATAAGTATTAAAACATGTTATTGTCATGATAATTTGAAAAAGATGTATTTATTCAATGAATTGAATTATGGTTGTGAGTATTCAGTTGATTCTGGTGATAAGGGTGTGAAATAGGGCTAACATATCTACCAAATGGATTCCAGGTAGTAAGATTATCAAGGTTTAAGAAATATTCACTACCTTGGTCCACTGGGAAGAAAACCTCTTTTTCTAGAAGCAAATGGACTCTGTGTACAGTAATCTGCCACAGCAGACTGTACAATTTTATCTGCCTCCTCCAAATGATAGGCAAACTACTTTGACATGAGAATTCCCTTCTGCATTTTAGAGGTCAAAGAGTTAATGATGGAGGTATGGTTTATAGGCAGTACTGCTTCCTTTATACAATGATAAGCTCTCCTAGTTTACTTATTATAAATAACTTTGAAAATAACAATGAAAAAATAAATATTTTAACAAAGAAAATCAAGGAATTAAGAGGAAAAGACGGATAATATATTTATGGAAGAAGACTGTAGACTTCACAACAATAATATTATTATTTTTTTGTACCTCTGTCCTGGCTTCATGAAAATATTATAAACAATAATTAAGATTCATGGCTGGATTTATAGCATATTGTGGTTCCATTTCTTAGTGCCTGAGCCATTCATTTGTGTCATACATATTTTTACACATATTTATTGAGCACTACTGTGTGTTTCCAACATCATGCTGAGGCTTAGTAGTGAACAGTCGCCAGCCTTAAATTCATATCCTAATTGAGTAATGAATGAATCCCAATTTGAGTATTATATGCTTTTTACTATTAACTCTTGTCCTTGCTTCTTAGTATACTCCTGTGATGTTGTACAGTGATTCTTTTGCTAAAAGAAAGGTTTTAGATGAGTTACATGAAGCAGACTTTCTTTGAATAAAGAACAACTCACGAATAGGAGCACTCAGAAAGAGGACAGGTTCAGAGAGCTGCGTTTCTCGGCATGGGGATTTATAGACAGTAAAATGAAGGTAGAGTACAGAGACTGTGAGGTCCATTATAGCCAGGCATTTCCTCTCTTTGGACACAGCCCAATCTCTTGGCTCCCTGACTGGCTGAGACCCAGCTGTTACAAAACAAATTCCTAAGTCAGGTTTTGGCAACTGAGTTAGGTTGTAGTGGGTAGTTATTTACCTTGGTATTCAAAGTACAGAGACAGCCTTGGGCCATGGCCTCCTGCTTATTTAACACCTTCTTTGGAAACAAATAGAACACTGGATTTCTCCTGGTTTATCCCTGCAGAAAGCTCTCCAGATCAGGTGTCTAGAAAGCTGAGCTGTCTTAGCACACAGTGGGAACCCTTGGGGCTCAGTAAACCCAAGTCTTAGCTAGTGGAATCTATTATTCTATACATATTACATTTTATATATTATGGAAAAATTATTATTTTCTCACACTCTGCCCATTAGAAAAAGTCCTTAAGGCACATTCCAGTCCTACCACGTGCTCTGGATCCTTTTACCAGGATCCCACACTCTCTTCTCTCAATCCTGCCGGCAAGTGCTCTCTTCAGCTCCTGATAACTAACTTCCAAGGCAGTGTCCTATAGACCTTTCCTACAGCCCTTAGCACCAACTGGATGCCTCTGTTTATCTGCACCCCACACTCTGTGAATGTTCAGTGTCAGCCCCCACCGCTCCAATGCAAACAGTCTGCACAGTTATTCTAATCTAACTCTCTTCTAGTCTATCATCATAAGTTGTGAATCTGATCACTTTATTTTTCCTTGTTTAAAACCCTCCAGTGATTTTCATTAACCTGTAATAAAGTTCAAAAAGCTACCTCTGTGTTGTGGGCTGTGGTGGACAGGCTCTAAGGTGGCTCCCATGGTCCACTTTACCTCCCGGTTTTCACAGCTCTGAATAAGCTCCACTCATTGAGTGTGCATAGGGCTTCACCTAGCTTCTGATCAATGGAGTATGGTAAAGATGATTGCATTGCCTCTGTGTAAGCCAAATAGCCATGTTGGGGAACTACATGTGGAAAGGAATTGCAGCCATATGTGAATCTAGAAGCTTCTAGAAGTTGAAGGTGGCATCTATAGCCGATGAGCAGCATGAAACCCATTCATTCAGATGTATAGCTGCAAGAAACTCTGTCAGCAGACCACGTGAATTTGTAAGTGATTTTTTTCCCCATTGAGAACCCTTCCCAGCTTTGTGAGATTCTTGGAGCAGAAAGCCCAGCTAAGTTGCTCTGCTCTGAAGCCTACAGAAACTGAGTTAATAAACATGTATCCATTCGTTACTGTGTTTGTGGGATTTGTTATAGCAACAATAGATAACTAATATATAATTTCCTGATTTCTAAAAATGCATGACTTGTTTTCTTCTGCCATTTCTGACCTTGAAGTCTTACTTTTCATCACATTCTTCCAAGAGTTATAATGGTTTCATCATCATGAACCTGTCCTCCACCTGCCCTGCTTCATTCCTCAACTGGGTCTCTAACTCTATTCCTCAGGTCTCAATTTTAATGTTAAGACTTTAGTGCAGACTTCCTGGACCCTAGAGAAGCTTGTACTTTACAATCTATGTTACTTAATACTTTCATGTGATAAGGCAGAGTTGTTTTATGAAAATTAATTTTAAAATATGTACTTTATATGTTACACTTGAGGGGCGTTTTAGATCTAAGTGTAAGAGATATTTATGTGGTCAGCCAAAGTGATTGATCATCTTTGTAATATACATTTAGTAGACACAGAAACTGGATTTTAAGACCGAGCCTATGAAAGATCAGTGGAGGTGAACTCCCATCAAATAAATATGAGTCAAAGTCAAGGGCATATTCTCAGGTGTGAAAGGAAAAAGAAAAAAAAAAAACCTTGGTTTTGTTCTGTTTCAGAATCAGCCTAGGTGCCCATCAACTGATGAATGAGCAAAGAAAATGTGGAATGTATACAAAGTGTAGTATTGTTGGCCATAGATAACATTGAAATACTGTCATTTGCAGCAAAATGCATTTAAATGTAGGACCTTACATTAAGTAAAATGGGTCAGACACATACAGAAACGACCTCATGTTTTCTGTTATATGTGGAAGCCAAAAAATTTTAACTTAAGAATCAGATAGGGATTGGAAAGGGTGTGGGAATGAGTAAGAATAGAGGTTAGATTTGATCAATGGGTGTTATACCACACTGAACCCCACTAATGTGTACAATTAGTGCTTGTTAATTTAAAACTGTTCATTGTTATATTTTAACAAAACCTAGTACAATTGTGTCAGGCCCTAGGCTGGGTGCTTAGGATACAGAGATAGATAAGACTCACTCCCCTCAAGGGGTCCCATCAGGAGGTGAGAAAGGAAGTCATATGAACACATGATCAACTAGATTATTACTTTAAAATAAACAGTATTAAGCAGGGATTACAATAGAGATATGATGCAAGAAAAAACCACAATAATTTATAGTGGTAATAAAATGAATGACAACAGCTACCATAATTCCATGTGTGCCCAACCCTGTGTTAGGGGTTGTTCTTCACATTTGTTTCATCTTGGTGGCTGTAATTTGGGTCCTCAATGTCCCCCAAAAGCCCATGTGTTAAGGCTTAATCACCAGCCTGTGGTGCTACTGGGAGATAGTGAAAACTTTAAGGGGTATGCCCTAGTGAGAGGAAGTTAGGGCATTGGGGGTGTGTCTCCAAAGAAAATATTGGAACCCAGTCCTTCCTCACTCTTTCTGCTTTCCAATTGCTGTAAGGTAAGCAGTCCTTTGTCACTTGCTTCCTCCATGATGTTCTGCAACACCAAACACTTAAACGGACATGGCCAGCTGACCATGGACTGAAACCATGAGCTGAAATGAACCTTTTCTCCTTTATAAGTTGAATAATTTCAAGGATTTTGTCACAGGGACAGAAAACTAACACTTTTATGAAGTAGGTGTTGGAGTTAGGCAATCCCGATAACAAAGCCATCACCGCATTCCAAGTAAGGAAGAAAGGAAATGGAGCAGAACTAGAACACCATCATATCTGGGTCCATCCTAGAGATAAGTTCTCTCCTATTCTTTCCCAGGTCCTACACAGATGGTCCCTTAAGCTTCTGTGATTCCCTTGTGGCTCTTCAATTCTTCATTTCTGAAAGGCCAGTCCTCTGCATATGCTCAAATCCCACTTCTGGAAAGAATGCCTACCGTGAAATCCAAATGCTCAGCCACAGTGCAGAGGCTGAACCTGGCGAGGATTCTTCCCACTCCCTGGAATTCCACTGCCTCGGTTTCTCTCTTACTTCTCCCACCATTCTGAGCCTTCCAACATCCCACTGTCTTCCCCAACTCAAGGCCGTGTTCACCTTCACTATGGGGTTCCTAGTGCTTGGCATAATTTATAGAACATAAAACAGGTCTCTCTAACTATTTTTGAATGAAATAAAACAAATCAATTAATTGGGTAATGACTACTTTCATCATAGAGCTCCCCAGAACACCCCACCAAATTACTGGCAAAACCTTTGTTGGGTCAGCCCTGGAGCACATGCCAGTGCACCGCTGGAGGGCCAGTGGCTGTCCCCACAGAGAGAATGTGAAAGTGCTGCCTTCTTGAGCAGTAAGTGGGACAGTTCCACTCAGAACTCTTGGACATATTCATGAAAGGAATATTCAGTTATAAAGCAAATTCAGAGAGTTTCATGATCTTTTCCAAGGTCAGTATTTGAATTTGGACTTGTCAGACACTGAAGTTCAGACTGTGTCTATGCCAAACAAGACCTGGCTGATGTAATGAAACTGACTTCCTTATCTGCCAACTTCAATCCCAGTTGACATTGTATTCTGCACCTCTGGAAGGAAAAAAGGAGGGGAGAAGGAGAAGGGTTGCCAGGCAACCAAGGCACCAGGAAGTCCTGGCTACAGCATCACCAGCTGGAATCCGGCAAACCTCCCAGGCCTGGAGTACCAGGAATAACTATTTATCTGATCTATCAGGATTGCCTTGAATGCCAGTGTCACATACTAAAATTGTAAACATTTCCAGTTTCACATCAAATAAAATCTAATGTTGCTCTTTGAGATAATTTAAAACTACATTATCTAATGACTTAATCTATCCAAAAATTTACCCAAAATTATAGCATCAGCTCTGGGTAAGACTTCATTTTTCAAAAAGAAGCTTTTTTTTTTCTGATTTTAAGACAGATATATCTCACCTGTATTAAGTCACATAAATATGCAATTAAATGATCTGAAACATGACCAATAATTCAGAATTGCTTTAGTGCTGGGCACCTGATGGTAGCCATTCACCAGGCTCTCCTTCCCAAGGAATATACTAGGCCAGCCAGGCAGAGCTGCAAAGAGCACCAAAACCTCTCAGGAAATGTGTGGACAGTCACTGAAAATCTCAAAGTTTTGAAAGTGAAGTGTTTGTGGGTTTTGGGGGTTGGACAGGCTTCCTTCAGAGAGAACAGTGCTGGGTGCCCACTGCACTGCCACACCACTGTGAAGGAATGGAGCTGTTATTAGTGAGGGGCTTCCATGATTACCTAAAGAGTGGGCAGTGTACCCCCTGCACTTACAGGAGAAAGCAAAGAAATGGCTCTACCTGAGGAATCCTAACTGGGAAGCTGCCTGAAGTGACTTCTTACAACCACGTTAAGTTATGCTTGGAAGAATCTGCTCTTCCATGAGCCTCAGTTCTGAAGTTTGTATTTCCTGTGGCCTTACCGGCCAGCTGCAAGAAGACAGGAGTATGTCTTAGGCCCTGTGTTCAAGGGTCACCTGACCCAACAGAAAGAGGTCTTGGGGAAGATAGCTGGTATGATCAAAATTAGATGTGTAGGAGCTGAGAGAGGAGTCAGAAATAACCAGCTGGAAATTTGAGTTCTGTACATAATCATAGGAGGCAGGGGAGACATCTCCAGAAACCCCTCTGTAAGGGCTCTCTGAGCAAATGTGCAGGAATTTGGAACTGAGGTGTGTCAAAGAGAAGAAAGCCAGCACAGCCACTCTTCCCTGCAGGTTTGCTGTTGGACCTGGACAACCTATGGGAGAGAGGACTTTGATACTCACACGCAGAGATGAGGTGGACATGTCAGTCTACATGTTGCATTAATTAGTCAGTGGAGCTGACTGGCTCAGAATAGCTGAAGGCCTCTTCACCATGAAAGCATCTGGAAAACCCAGGGTGCCTGCCACAGAGCAGAGGAAGAGCAGCTGCATGGCACATTATGGACAATGATGATAAATGGTAAAGCAGCTTTGTTGCTCAAGATTCCTGTTTCTTTAAGCGTTTGGATATTTTCCTAAGGGGCTCCATTCTTAGCATTTGTGACATAATTTCCAACACTTGATAACTGAATTTCTCAGGCCCTAGAATAGAGAGGGGAGTGGTAAGCAGTGGCTGAAGAGTTGCCCTACAATGAAACAGTGACAAAATAACATCATTTGGGCTCTGTAATATTCACAAGCTTTCATCCCATGCAGCACCGTCGGAACTAACTTGGTGTCTTCGGTGTGCCAGGCTCTGGGACAACTGTGGACAGTGCATGAACTGTCTAGGCCAGAGCTCCTCGTCCAGTCACTGGAGGCACAGGGCAGGTGGCCCAAGGTATTGATAGCCAGGACCTGAGGCCGAGTGGCCCCGCCTGTCAGCCCAGTGAGCTGCTCAGGCAGATCCCGATTTCTACACAGTTCTAACCTGTTAGAGAGAGAGAGGCCTGTAGGCAATGGTATGAATTAGCTATTCACAGTTCCCTCATAGTTCAAAAATAGAAGAAGGAAACTTGTAGAGATGCTCATGAAATTTGCACTAAAGAACTAATATTTGATTTGACTTAAGCTCTTTGCTACATTTTAACAGGAAATTAGTAGGCTAGAGATTTTCTTTTCATTATGACTTGTGAAGCTTAAGTCTGTGGGTAAAATTTTAAGGGTACAACTTAACTCCTTGAGTAAAGTTTCTTAGCAATTCAACATTGTCTATCTACACACAAGGAGTGATGGAAATATATGGTGAATGTTTAAATATTTTAAAAGTTTTATAATAAAAGACACATAACAATTGCCCTCAAGATACTTCCCCTCGCTTTGAACAGGTAATTTTAAAGGAAGACATATTAGAAGTCATCTACCTAAGCTATTTATGTCTCTGAGCAACTGACAATCTCTCAAGCTGTAGCTAAATGGTATAACGGTCATTGCTGCCCAGTAATACTTTGAAAATAGAAATGAGACTTGTTATGGCCTGTGTCTAGGTGTCCCCCCAAAGCCCCATGCAGTCATAGCTGAGGCTTTTTCAGAGGTGGCTGGATCTAGAGCATGTGACACTGGGATTGATTCATGGTGCAATGTAGGATCAAGAACAGTAAGATTAAGGGTGTGAGTGCTACCCACCCTACATAGCCTAGATAAATATAAGGGATAGAAAGAGCTGTGGTCCTCTCTGGCTTGCTTTGCTACCTTCTGCCCACCATGATCTGTTTCTCCTCTGCCATGCCTGTCTGCCCTGCCACCCTGCCTTGGAGCCAGCCAATTACAGGCTGAAACCTCTACAAACTGTGAGCTAAATAAACCTTTCCTCCCTTAACTTGTGACTGTCAGGTATTTTGACTCAGTAATGAGAAAAGTAACTAAGATAAGACTATAAGGATTTAAGCATTGCCAGTTCTCTTGTCCAACTGTTCACTAAAATTACAATATTGGAACCAAGAGGGGGCAAGGGCCATGTCTTGGGATCTGGTGGAAAGTGAAGTTAATCATTCACTATGTGTGCAGGGTGGGGCCTGTGAGGGGCTGTGTGTGTCGCAGTAGATGCCAGGATTTGTGGATCAGGGCAGTGCTAGGAAATCATTGCAATGGGCTGTGGTGGGCAAGGCTGCCCTGAATGTCCCAATTTCTCCCATTGTGGCTGATTCCAAGCTGCTAATCTGATGTTACTGAGCAGGGAACTGGGAATCTATGATCATAGTTGGCTTCCATGAACCAGTATAACCCAGGACACCCCAACACTGGAGCTGGAGCACGGTAGATAGAAGGAAAAGTGACTATTCTTCCCAGGCCCATAAGAGAGCCACTACAAGATTTGCCTTTTAGATAGAAACTAGGAGAACAAAGACTATCCTTCATGTCTTCCCATCCTAAGACTAGACTATCTGAAAATCCTAATTTGAAGCTTTCTGCCTCCATGTATGACCCTCTAATGAGGAAAATCACAGCTACTTACAGTCTCCTCTCCATCTTGCAGGAGCTGCCTTCTGCAATACTCGAGCAAACTCAGCAATTTCTTTCCTCCTTTTTGTTTTTTAAGAGTGCAATTGTTACTATAGTCCCTTCTTTTTTCTAGATGAATGCAATTATTTTGTGTTTTCCTGACTTTCTGAATACAGGGACAGTGTGAAAGATTTAAACCTTTTGCTGATGTCATTTTTCTAACCATGGGATTGTTTTTCTTGTACAGTTTATGCCTTGCAGCGCTAATGAGTTTGATTGTGACAGTGTAACACACAGGTTCTCTGAACATCCTGGGCACACCAGTCATGGGAGAGTAAGAAAGACTTCAGTCTCTGTTCATTCCAGTCTGGGAAGAAAAATCAGCAGATTCATGCCATAAGGCCCTAGACCAGTGGATTCCCTTTATCTTTATCTAGAAGGCTTCCAACAATACATGCCATAATCCTTCCATAGTACCCTTAGGGACTTTTCAACTGATGAAAACAGTGTGCATCTCCAGGGCTTCACTCGCTTTCCAAGGTCTCACTGCTGGGGTGGCAGAGCTGGGGCTCCAGCTCACAGTCTATCACTATGCGACAGTACAGCCAGAACAAGGGTCACAACCTGGATGCTCTCTGCAGAGCTTGTGCCAGCTGAGCTATAGTCCTGCTCAGAAAGTGGCCTCATGATTCTCACAAACCTACTACATCGAAGGAACAGGCTATTCTGTTCTTTCTTGCTGTGAGTGAGGAGTAATGTAAAGACATCTGACATCTTAGAAAGGCTCAGTGTGGCTGCTCATGTCCACCTGTGTGTTTCTTAATACCTTGAGATGCTGCATTCAGACTACTTGGTAGTGACAGAGCCACAGGGACACCGGAAGCACCAAAAGGGCCTGGGCTTCTTCCACAGCATTTCTTGTGGAGGGGAGAACTAAGCACTGCATAGAGAGATTCTGAAAAAGGGAAGTAGATGACCTTATATTTAGTGAGGTCTCCAGGTGATGTTAAACTTCTCTCTCTTAGCCAGTTTTTTTTCAAAAAGTCCCCAGAGAGTCCCTAAGAAAAACAACCCTAGTTCTTCAATCAGTTTATCAATTTATTTATTTTAAATAGGTATGTTAAATATCCCACTAAGTAAGAGTATGTTAAGCAAAGCCTTTTGGAATGACAAATCTGTGTTGTAGAATCATCATCCTGATAAGCACAAGAGAGAAAAATGTCTCACATTCTGCATTTGAGTAGTCAAGTGACAATATCCACAGTGACATCAGTTCATGTAAAGGTGGAGGGGATAGATGTGTGTACTTAGATAGTACAAAGAAAAGTAAGTGCCAATAAAAATCAGAAACCTCACCTCTTCTACTGAGTCACAATGGGCCACATGGGTATGATGACAGGATTTTGACATATGAAAGAACTAGAAGTAATTTTCTCTTGACAGATGAATTCTCTAAGACAGGCTAGCAAAGATTGCAGAGAAGAATAAAAAGTCACGAAGTTGGAAATCCCAAGGTCAAAACCCAACAGAATCTCAGTTAATGAAATTGCTAAATGGCACTTCAACTTTAGTTGATGGAAATGAAATAAATTGACAGCATCAGTAATGTACTTATCCTCCAAAAAGTCAGAACAGAGAGACATGGCAGGGAGAACACCCAGTTTTCCCAGATTGGCCATAGAAACCTCCCTTTCTAAGACTTGTTGAGCCAACCTTTTGAAAAATATGGTAATCAAGTGTCTTAGTTACTTTTCTTGTTGCTGAGACAAAAATATCTGACCCAAAGGTAAAGGAGGAGAGATTTATTTCAGCCCACTGTTTGTAGAGTTTTCAGTCCATAGTCAGCTGGCTCCAAGGCAGGGTGGTCTGGGAGAGGAGAAACAGTCCATGGCAGGGTAGCAGGAGGCAGGGAGCAGCAGCAGCAGCCACCTCTATCCCTTTATATTCCATCCAGGATATAAGCCTATTGATTGGTGTCACCCATACCCAGGGTGGTATTCTTCAATTATCCACTCCTAGAATTACGCTGAACACATTTACTTATTACACACCTTTAATCCCAGTATCACACCCTTAATCCACAGTCACACACCCTAGTCCAGACACCTTCAAAACTCCCCACCTGTGGCCGAATGAGGCTTTGTGGGGCCTTCTAGATACAAGCCATAATATAAAACTTTCACTTATACTTCATATACACCTTCATTGCTGGCAATGTAAAAGAAAAGGCTACCTTGGTTCTAGGGGTTTATCTCAGTGGTATATCATGTGGTTAGCCTGCATTAGGGCCTGGGTTCAATCCCTAGCACCGGCCTCCAAAAAGGAGAGCAAAAAGCAAAACCGAATACTTTGAGCAAACAAGAATGTATCAGGCTTAAAATTTTCAAATGCAATGCTTTCCCTTTCAGTAATTTTCCATGAAATAAAGCATTTACTTAGCATGCTATTAGACCTGTGCAGTCCCTGTCGTGTCTGCTGCCGAGTCAGCCCCATGCCCAACCACACGGATGTCCTCTGGGTCCAGGGCTCCTTGGGGCCACCAGCATCTCTGCTCGGAGAGTCAGCTCCTCATCTTCCTCTCCACCTCTGGTCTCACCGTGTAATTTCTCATCCCAGCAAGTGTGCTGATCTTTGACCTCCTGGGCTTAAAATATCTAAAATGCATTTTTAAAAGTAGCAAGTCAGATCGTGCCAACTTGGTGCTCAAACAAGATCCTCCCGAGGGCCACAGTCTGCCTCCTCACCTCCCCTGCCCGCTCCTTGCTCGCTCTGTGGGGTCCTCAGCAGCTTCCTCCAGTCTGGTGTGGTCACCCTGGCTCTCATTTGCTTGCATTGCATTGGCATCACCTTTAGAAGGGAGTCTTAGGTCAGAAAAGAGTGCAGCACCAAATATTTAGTGATTTCATCTTGAGGAGTGAAATGCCTTGTTAGCAATGTTGTAAACGTTTTTCGTATCTAAACAATTGCTCTTTTGCAAAAAACCTTTGGTGATATTATTAATTAATTTTAAAAGTAGGTAATTGAGTTTAACACTTTGCTTAAGGAGGGACAAGTGGTTAAAGTTTTCAGGAAAAATTGCACTGGGAAAGATGTTCTGTTGGAACCAATCTGCTCAGTGTCATGAAGAGCAATCTTGTAAGTTTTGACATGTGTTTGACCTCTCACATCGAAGACCTCAGAAATTATGGCAGATTCTATTCACTCCCCAAACCTCATTGCTTTATCTTAGGTCTATTCAGGAAAAATATATATTTATTTTGTTTTGTTATTTTTTTAAAATATAAAATAAATCACATTAATGATGGAATTTTATGAAGACATAAAAGAAAAAGATCCACAAAACCATTCACAAGTAGCTCTTAAAATGTTCTCTTATATGGTTCATAGTATTTCCGCACATGAATGTATACATTTATAACAAGATATACTGTATTCATGTTTTGTAATCTGATTTTTGTCATTTATTAATGCATTTAAAAATATTGTCCTACAGTTATTTCTTTGTACAATATATTTTATTTCCAAGATACATTTTAATAAACACATTGATGAGATATTTGATAATTATTTCCAAATTTGCCTTCAGATAAATTGGTAAAAAGTTGCACCATTAGCTTCTTACCAACTCTACAGGAGATTCACCTTTTCTTTGCATTCTCACTAAAACTGAGATAAAAATCTACATACAATACAAATCTTTTCTCAATTTGATGTTTTTAGCTTACTACTCATGTTGAATATTTTTATTGTGTATATCTATTTGTATATTATTTATGTGTGTATAAGTAAATTGTCTATTTTTCCACTGGTATGTTCATTTATTTATTTTTTCTAAGGAATCAACATATTAAGGATTTAATTGTCAGACACTCTTGTCTTAAGCAATTAATAGTAAAAAATTTGTCTTTTGTTTTTGAACTTAAGTTTAGTAACTGTTTTCTGTTCAGTTGCTGTATTGTGATGGTTACATACTGTTTTCATTAGATTATATAAATCCTCACTTATATTTCCTTTTACTCTGCACATGATTTAATTTTTTACATTTAGCCTTGAATCTGCATCTGAAATAATTTAGCTTTAAAAAAAGAGAACCATCATTTTACCTAAAAATTATCTAGTTATATAAAAGCACTGATTTCACTGATTTTGCAACAAAATTATACAACAAAATTCTCTGTGCAATTTGACCTATTGATAGGTTTTCCACTCTTACGCTATTTGTTTAATCTAATATTTTCTCATTTCTCATTTCCAATTATGTTTCTATAACTATTTTAATTTCTGGTGGTGCACATCTTTCTTCATTTACGTGATTTGATATGAGTTCATTAAGGAACCCTACCTCAGGACACTCCCACTGATTTCGGCTGTCACCTCTGTTGACAAGCATTTTACCTCTGCATATTCTTTCTTTTTTTTTTAGATTCTTTTATTGGTACATTTTAGGTATACAATATATTTACATTTATCATTAGGCACTTGTACCTTTACATGATGTATGAGAAAAGGAAAAAATGGATACCTCTGCATATTCTAAATCCCACAGTATATTATTACCAGGTTTGCTTTAGATGAATGCTTTTTTAAAAAGAGATTTTTAAAACTGTAATGTGTATTTACACACGTGTAAATCTTCATCTCTTCATTTATTTGTGTAGAGCCAGATCTGGTATTAATTTTCTACTGCCTGGAAGACTTCCTTTAATAAAGCATGCAAGCTTACTAGTTACCAATTTAAACAGCTCTGTGTGTGTGTGTGTGTGTGTGTGTGTGTGTGTGTGTATGTTGTGAAAAGGCTCTTTGACCTTCACTTAAGAAAATTTTTTCTCTGAGCATATAATTCTAGGCTCACAATTTTTTCATTATCTTGGAATTCTTTAAAACATGACCCCCTGTACTCTGGCTTGCATTGTTCCAGAAAGGACCCCATTATTCTTAGTCTCATTTTTCTTCACTTACTTGACTGTTTCTCATACTGCTTGAAAGGTTTTTCTCTGCCTTTCTAGTTTCTTTGAGATATTATTGACAAATGAAATTGTATACATTTAAAGTGTAAATTCTTATGATTTGATAAACATATATATTGTCAAATACTTGTTACATTGATTTATTTAATGTATCCATCACCTCAAGAAATTACCTGTTTTTGTGAGAACTCTTAAGATTTACTCTTAGCAGATTTCAAGAATGCAGCACAATATTCACCATAATCACCATTCTGCACCTTAGACCCTTAGCACCAGTTTTCCCTTTAAAGGAAAATTTGTCTTTTTTGACCCCAAGGTCCCATTTTCTTCCACCCTTCATCCCCTGGCAACAGCCATTCGGTGTTTCTGTTAGTTTCCCTTTTTATCCCTTTTAGATTCTACATATTCCTGATAGCATGCAGCATCTGTCTTTCCTTGTCTGACTTGTTAACAAAATGCCTTCTACCTTCACCCTTGATGTTGCAAATAACAGGATTTTCTTCTCTACATGGCTGAATATTTTACCTTATATCATGTTTTCTTTATCCATTCATCTACCAACAGATGCTTAGATCATTTCTATTCCTTGGCTGTTGTGAATAATGCTACAGTGAACATGAAAATGCAGTTTTTTGACATACTTATTTCATTTCTTTTGTATATATACCCAGAAGAGGGATTTCTGAATCATATGATAGTTTTATTTTTAATGCTTTGAGAATCTTCCTACTGTTTCCTATAATGGTAGTGCCCACTTACATTTCAACAAATAGGCCTTTTTGTCTACATGCTCAACTGTACTTGTTATGTTTTAACTTTTAATAATGGTCATCCTAACAGGTGTGAGATAATATCTCAGTGTGGCTTTAACTTGCATTTATTAATAGTTAGTGATATTGACTGCCTTTTCATGCTTTTTGTATGTTTCTTTTGGGAAAAAATGCCTATCCATTTCCTTTGCCCATTTTTATTTTTATTATTTGTTTTTGCAAAGTTGTATTAGTTCTTCATACATATTAGATATATGCCCCCTGTCAGAAATATGGTGTGGAAATATTTTCTCTCATCCCATAGGCTGCATTTTCACTTTGTGTATTGTTTCTTTGCATGGAGAACCTTTTAGTTTGATGTAGTCCTACTCATTTGCTTATTTTTGCTTTGTTGCCTATACTTTTGAGGTTTTGATCAAAAATATCATTGCAGAAATCAATGTTAAGTAACTTTTTCTTTGTTGTCTTCCAAAAATGTGAGTATCCATGTGCAAGTAAAACTGGTCTTCTCAAAAAGGAATGTTTTCTCTAGCATCAGTGAATTTCCATCAATGCTCCAATCAAAAACAACTACGGATCCCATGACCACTACTTCTGTGTAACACTCACATTCCACATTTGTCAAGTCTTGGAAGAACCTAAAGGGCATACATAAAACCTTGTAGTTATTCTACTACTTTCCAAAGTTAAATACAGAAGAACTGCCAATCCATGCCGCTGCTTGAGGAAGACATTAGTTTGTGGCAGTGTTCTCAACAATGCTACCTGTGCATGTAGGATGCTCCTGCCCACTAAATGTCAATAGCTTCCATTCTTCCAACTTCATTGCACTGTTCTTCCCCACAACATTCCTGGACTAGCACTGAGAAGCACTGGTTTCTTCTGTTGTCAGATTCTCCTACACCTAAGTTTCCTGCATGACCTGGCTTGAGGCTGTAATACTGTTGGAGGATCTTCACAGTGACAATGATTGTAACATACAATCTTAGCTGAACACTCTGCTATGGTTGAGACCTAAAACGTCTCCCTAAAGTCTCGGGGGTTTGGAAGGGGGGAGCGTGGTGGCATTGTGCTCATCCATGGCTGCATCTGTGAATTAGTTCAGTAGCTAAATATGCTGTCAGAAGGTGGGAGCTGGTTGGAGGGGGGTCATTGAGCTCATGACCCGGAAAGCATATTCTTGTCGCAGCTCCTCCTCTCTCTGGTTTCTGGTTGCCATGGGCGGAGTACTTTTCTTCTGCCATGTCATTTCTGCTTTGGAGCCCGTTGATCATGGACTGAAACTCTAAACCAAAATAAACTTCTCTTCTTAGATGCAAAATTCTAATTCTCATAATTTCCTAAGGGCTCCATATGTCTTTTGTTCCCTATGAGAAATAATGTCAAAATTAGCTAGATATTTTGGGTACTCCTTCCACCCTCACCTGAAGAAGGGAGGCTTCATTGTGAGAAGACACCTCAAGCCCTCCCTGCAGGCAATGTAACACCAAGTGTTTGGGAAGGTGTCCACCCTGGTTCTCCCAGCAGAGCACGGCCAGTCCTGCAGACTCAGGGCTCTTGGGGACACCTCCAGATATGAGAGAGAAGAAATGACTCTTTTTATTTCTTTGTTCAGGAGAGAAATTATTGGTTTGTGATGAAATCCAATGACAAAGTCCATATTTGAAAAATACAAATAGGTATGTTTCTCTCATATTGATGGAAATGGTAATATTAAAACAACAAAGAACCAGAAGAACTAAAGAAAGGGAAGATAAGCAGGATATTCTTACGTTACTTTTTTTTTAGTGAAAACTGGTAGTTTCTGTTTTATCAAAGTTGGCCATAACTGACAGAATTTAGTTAAGAACAATGAGTCTAAGTGTATTAGTTTGCTAGGCTACTATGACAAAATATCAGAAGCTAGATGACTAAACCACAGAAAGTTATTACCTCATGGGGATGTAGTCAAGGATTCTGAGACCAAACTGTTGACAGGACCCATGTGGGCAAGTTCTGTGCCACATGGCTTCCTTAACTTCTGGTTGTTTGTTGTCAGTCTTTGCCTTTACAGTCTCCTGGACTTCTCCGTGTGCATGTCCTGAGTATACACTCCCCTTCTTTTAAGGGACCAGTCATTGGAACATCGGGCAGAGTGATCTCAGATGCAATTTAATACATTCTCTCAGGTTTGCTGATGAGTCCAGCTTAAACATCTCCCCCAAGACATTAAGGTCATTTATTCTACAAACCAAGGAAACCTCAAAACATTCCATCTAACAGGCTGGTGGTGGACAAGCAACAATAGGGTGGTCCAGCAATAATTGATAAAAGAACCTTTCTGGGCCATTGTAGGGGTCACCAGTTCCCCCAAACAATCTTTGTTCTTCCTTGAATATGAAAATCTTGACCCAAATTAAACATCCACAAATACAAAGTGTTCAACTTATAAGTGTCATAGCTTAAGTCTGAAAGATAGATCTGTCCGCTTAGAAGTGGAGGCCATGCTAGTCTTCTGATATCTGTCGTAAGACTTCACGGGCTTTATCTCTTTCTTTACATGCATAGTATAATTTTCCATGCACAATACTTTTTTAACTTTGCACAATACTTTTTAACAAAATCATATAAAAGAAATGTTAAATAAGTCTTTCCCAAATATATGCTCTTCAATAATCTGAAGAACAAACTAAAGATTGACTTTTTAGGATTTAAGCTAAAAGAAATCATTCAATAAAATGGAATGACATTGGTTTTTAAGGGTAGTATTCTCAGAAAAAAAATGGTGCAATAAGAAAATTGCTTTAATAATGGAAGAGGAAACAAGGCTTGTCTTGTACAAAATAGATTCCAGAGTTGGGAGGAATGGTATGTTTCAAAAGAAAGAATGATATTGAGCTTTACATTCCAGGCAATCTCTGCAAATCATTCTTGAAACTGGCCACTGGATTTATTTCATTCTGTACTCACTTTTGCAAAGGAGAATTGATGGGTCAGTTATTGAAATGTGTGGTAAGAGGGGCTGGACAGACAAGAACATGATGTACCATTGGAATTTTTGACAGATGTGTAGTGATGCCTAGGGAAAGAGTTATCAAACTAAAAATCAAGTTTGTGTGGTAGGGAAAAACCAGGAGCTTTTTGAGAAAGTTGTTAATATTCCCTTGGTCATTCTAGGAAGTTCATAATTGTAAGAAATTCTTCCTATTATGTGAAGACCAGTTCTCAGATGCAGACAACGCTGCTTGAGATGATACAGGACACCAAGGATGGAGTCCAGGCCTCCAAGGTGGGACAGGCAGACTGCAGTCCAGGTCCACAGCCTCCTGGTGTCTCAGTGTGGTGTCCAGTTGGACAGCTCTGGGTTGCCAGGTCTCAGGGAGAGGTGGAATGAAAATTGCTAATGATTTGGGAAGCATTTGCAAGAGAAGGAGATGTGAAAACTCTTTGTCAATGACTCCGCCACAGGGAGTAAGCCAGGACCAATGATTTACAAAACTCATGCATGGGGCTCTATTCTGCGGTCTGTATCTCTTATAGTGGCAGAAATAGTCCTCTTTTAAAGAAGAGTATACAAACTTACAAATAGGAAAGTAAGTATAAAAGTGATTCCAAATTTAGAACAACAAAAAACACAATCAGTATCTGGAGTGGAATCAGAGATTTATGATTTTCCTGGCATCTTCATAATCAGTTTACCAAGACCGTGCTCCCAGTCATGCTCCGTGATTGGAACCTGATTTGCTCTCCCAGCTAGAAAGTGCTGTACCACTGAGCAGCTCCCACATTTCAAGGGTTCCACCTGAGGAACGAGCCCCGAAGGTGAGTGTCCCCATTTCCCTGGAAATCTACCTGGTTAGGATTCAACAAAATGCAGGTTATGAATGGCCAGATTATCTATCTATCTATCTATCTATATATCTATCTATCTATCTATCTATCTATCTATCTATCTGTCTATCTGTCTATCTGTCTCTTGGTTTTTTAAATTAATTTTATTAGTACACTTCAGGTATACAGTATAAAGACATTCATCATTGAAAATTTGCATGTTTACATAATCTCCCTTGTTTCTTATTTTTCCCCCTTCCCCTGCCCTCCCTTCAACCCCCCATCCCTCCCTATTTACAAAGACTTTGTTTCCTTTTTCCATTTTCTCATATTAATTCTATTCCCTTCTTTCCTTACCTCTACCCTTCCCACTTCCCCTTCCCCTTTGCCCCTTTTCTTCCTATTTAACATTATCTATTATACCTTTTAGTCCTTATTTACACTTTGTTTCTCACACCACAGAAACTATTCAATATTTACACATGTGTGTCCTGTTTATTTCACTTAAGAGTATCACCTCAATGTGCATCTATTTAGCTATAAATGTCTCTAATTTCTCATGTTTATGGCTAAGTAGTACTCCATTTTATTTAAAAAACCACATTTTCTTTATCCAGGCTCCAGTTGATGGGCATTTGGGCTGCTTCCAAGTTTTAGCTATTACAAATTGTGCTGCTATGAACATGGATGCACATATATCACTGTGGTATGATTCTTTTAATTCTTTGGGGGAAGATACCTAGCAGGGGAATAGCTGGGTCAAATGGGACTTCCAGGCCTAGTTCTTTGAGGTATCTCCATACTGATTTCCACAGTGCTTGCACCAGTCTACACTCCCACCAGCAGTGGAATAGGGTTCCTCTTTCCCCACAACCCCGCCAGCATTTGTTATTGGTTGATTTCATAGTAACAGCCGTTCTTTCTCGGGTGAAGGGGAATCTCAGCATTGTTTTCATTTGCATCTCTCAAATGACCAGTGATGTTGAGGATTTTTTATATGTTTATTGGCTGCTTTTACTTCTTTGTCTGAGAAATTTATGTTCATTTTAGATCCCCACTTTTGGATGGGTCTTTAAATTTGGGAGGTCTGATTTTTTTTAATTTCTTTATAGATTCTAGAGAGTAGACCTTTGTCTGAAGAACAGCAGGTGAAAATTTTTTCCCACATTGTGGGTTGTCTCTTCACACTGCTGGTAGTTTCTCTTGCTGTGCAGAAGCTTTTTAATAAGAAGAGATCCCACTTGTTGATTATTTGTGCTAGTTCACAGGCAACTGAAGTTTTGTTCATAAAATCTTTTCCTACACCAATATCTTCAAGAGTTCTATCCAACTTCTGTTCCAGCTGGTTCAGCATTTCTGTTTTAATATTTAGATCTTTAATCCATTTCAATTTTAGTTTAGTGCATGGCGAGAGACATAGGTCTAGTTTTAATCTTTGACAAGTTGAAATCCAATTTTTCCAGCACCATTTATTAAAGAGGCTATCTTTCCTCCAGTGAGGGTGTTTGGCTCCTTTGTCAATGATGAGGTGGCTGAGTGTCTGGAGTTGCTTCTGCATCTTCTAATCTATTCCACTGGTCCTCAGGTCTGTTTCTTTGCCAGTACCATACTGCTTTTATCACAGTAGCTTTGTAGTATAGTTTCAAGTTGAGGGTTGTGATAGACCCTGCCATATCTCTCTTGCCTAGAATTACTTTTGCTATTATAGGTCACTCCTTGTTCCAAATGAATTTTGGATTGCTTTCTCCAGGTCCATGGAGTATGCTGCTGGGATTTCAATTGGGATTCCATTGAACCTCTACAGCAGTTTTGGAAGTATGGCCATTTTCAGTATATTAATCATTCCTACCCAGGAGCGGGAGATGTCTGTCGATTTTCTGTTATCCTCTTCAATCTCTCTTTCCAGAGTGCTATAGTTTTCAGAGAAGACGTCTTTGATTTCTTTTGTTAGGTTGATTCCTTCAGTTTTTTGGATGCTATTGTGAAAGGAATTGTTTGCCCTACTTCTCTCTCAGTGAGTTTGTTGTTCATGTAGAGGAAAGCTATTGATTTTTGTGTGTTGACCTTGTATCCAGCTACTTTACTGAATTTGGTTATTAAATCTAGAAGACTTTTGGTGGAGTTCTTGGGGTCCTTTATGTAGAGTATCATGTCGTCTGCAAATAATGACAATTTGACTTCTTCATTTCCTATCTTTATTCCTCTTATTACTTTCTCTTGTCTAATTGCTGTGGCTAATGTTTCCAGAACTATATTGAACAGGAGTGGTGATAGTAGACATCCTTGTCTTATTCCTGATTTTAGTGTGAAAGATTTCAGTTTTTGACCATTTAATATGATATTAGCTGTTGGTTTTTCATAGATGGCTTTTATAAAATTGAGGTAGAGACTGTCTATGCCAATACTTTATGGGGTTTTATCATAAATGCATGTTGGATTTTGTCAACTGCTTTTTCTGCATCTATTGAGATCATCCTATGGTTTTTGTCCTTGACTCTATTAATATGGTGTATTACATTGATTGATTTGTTTATGTTGAACCATCCCTGCATCCCTGGGATGAATCCCACTTGGTCAGAGTATATGATCTTCTGCATTCTATTTGCCAGTATCTTATTAAGGATTTTTGCATCTATGTTCATTAGTGAGATTGGCCTATAATTCTCTTTTTCGTTTGGGTCTTTCTCTGCTTTGGGGATCAAAGTGATGCTTGATTCCAGGAATGAATTCAGGAGCATTGTTTCCCTTTCAATTTCACTGAAGAGTTCAAACAATGGTGGCAGTAGTTCCTCTCTAAATGTTTTAAAGAATTCAGCAGTGAAACCATGAGTACCTGGGTTGTTCTTAGTTGGTAAGTTTTTGATTACGTTTTCAATTTCATTGATTGATATTGGATTGTTTAGAATTTTTAGGTCTTCTTTGTTCAACTTTGGTAATTCATATGTATCTAGGAATCTGTCCATTTCTTCTGTGCTTTACATCTTAGTGATGCATAGGCTCTTGAAGTAAGTACTGATGATCCTCTGGACTTCTGCTGGGTCTGTTGTAATTTCATCCTTTTCATTCCTAATTGCATGGATTTGGGCCTTTTCTTTCCTTTTTCTGATAAGGTTGGCTAAGGGTTTGTTGATTTTGTTTATTCTTTCAAAGAATCAACTCTTGGGTTCATTGATGATTTTGTATCATTCTCTTAGTCTCCATTGCATTGATTTCTCCTCTGATCTTTATAATTTCCTCCCTTGTATGAGCTTTGGGTTTGTCCTGCTCTTCTTTTTCTAGAAGCTTGAGGTTCAGCATCAGGTTGTTTAATTGGGCTCACTCTGTTTTCCTAATATGAGTATGAATTTCCCTTGTAAGACTGCCTTCATTGTGTCCCATAGATTCCAATGTGTTGTATTATCATGGTCATTTAATTGAAGGAAGTGTCTGATTTCTTCTTTAATTTTGTCTGTGACCCATTGGTTATTCAGAAGTGTGTTACTCAGTTTCCATGTGTTTAAAAAATTCTTGTGGTTTCTTTTGCTATTGATCTCAAATTTCATTGCACTATGATCTGAGAATATACGGGGGATAAGTTCAGTTCCTTTTCACTTGCTTAAACATATTCTATGAGCAAGTATGTGATCTATTTTGGAGAATGACTCATGTACAACTGAAAACAATGTGTATTCTGATTTTCTGGTGTGGGACACTCTGTAAACATCTGTTAAATTGATTTGTTCAAGAGTTTGATTGAGTTGTAGTATTTCATCACTTATTTTTTGTCTAATTGATTTATTTGTGACAGTGGGGTGTTGAGGTCCTCCACTACAATTGTATTCATGCATATATGACTTTTCATGTCCATTAGTATTTGTTTTATATAGTTGGGTGCACTAGTGTTTGGTGCATATATATTTATGATTGTTATCTCTTCCTCTTGGATTGTTCCCTTTACAAGGATGTAGTGTCCTTCTTCATCTCTCTGAATCAGTGTTGGTTTGAAATCCACTTGATCTACAAAGAGGATAGCTACTCCTGCTTTTTGGGGGTTCCTGTCACATGGGGTATTGTTTTCCACTCATTAATTTCTGCCAGTCTATTTCTTTTGATTGGTGAATTAAGACCATCAACATCAGTGGTTATAACTGATATGTATTGACTTATCATTGTCATGACTTTTTCTTTTTGTTAGATTCTCCCCCTTTGTATTTAATTTCTTGTTGTGCCCAATGGATTCATTCTGCTTGGCTTCTTGGGGTTGTGATCCTCATTGTCTTTTCCTAGAATATTGTCTAAAATTGTTTGGAGTGCTGGTTTGGTATTCATGAAGTTCCTAAGGTGCTCGTTGTCATGAAAGTATCTTATTTCTCCATCCATTTTGAAAGATAGTTTTGCAGGGTACATCAATCTGGGTTGGAGGCTGTTTTCTTTTAGGGCTTGGAATACATCACTCCAAGCTCTTCTTGCCTTGATGGTTTGTGTTGAGAAGTCTGCTGTGATTCTGATGGGCTTTCCTTTGTCTGTGATTTGTTTCTTTTCTCTAACTGCTTGTAGAATTTTGTTTTTCTGTTGGCTTTGTAGAATCTTAACTATTATATGCTGATGTGTAGATTTTTTTTGATCAAGCCTAGTTGGAGTTCTACATGCCTCCCTTATCTGTATGTCAATTTCTTTTCCTCTGCTTAGGAAGTTTTCTGCCATCACCTCTTTTTTTCTTAAATTCTTTAACTGGTACATTTTAGGTATACAATATGTTTACATTTATTATGGGTGCTTGTACCTGTACATGATAGTTCTTGGTTCTTATTTTTCCCCATTACCTGTGCATCCTTCATCCCCTCCACCCTTCCTGATTTACATAGATTTCTTTTCCATTTTTTTTCCTTGTAATTTTTCCTTTCCCCTTCCTCTTCTACCACTCCTACCCCTTTAAACCTTTTCTTCCTATTTCAAATTATCAATTATTCATTTAATCATTTTAATCCTTATTTACACTTTCAGTTTCTCACACTAGAGAAATTATTCTGTATTTATACATGTGTGTCCTATTTATTTCACTGAAGTGTTTGGCCTCAATATGCATTCATTTAACTATGAATCTCTCTAGTTTCTCATTCTCTATGGTTGAGTAGTACTCCATTTTATTAAAAAAACCACATCTTCTTTATCCAGTTTCCTGTTGATGGGCACTTGAGCTATTTCCAGCCTTTAGCTATTATGAATTGTGCTGCTATAAACATGGGTTCACATATATTGCTGTGGTATGATTCTTTTAATTCTTTGGGGAAGATACCCCGCAGGAGAATAGCTGGGTCAAATAGGACTTCTAGTCCTAGTTCTTTGAGGTATCTCCATTCTGATTTCCACAGTAGTTGCACCAGTCTGCACTCCCACAGAAATGGAGAAGGGTTCCTTTCTCCCCACAACCCCACCAGCATTTGTTATTGGTTGATTTCTTGATAGCAGCCATTCTTTCTGGGGTGAGGTGGAATCTCAGTGTTGTTTTCATCTGCATCTCTCGAATGACCAGTGATATTGAACATTTTTTCATATATTTATTTGCTGCTTTTACTTCTTTGTCTGAGAAATGTCTGTTCATTTCAGATGCCCATTTTTGAATTGGGTCTTTGAATTTGGGGGGGGGGTCTGATTTTTTTCAATTCTTTATATATTCTAGTTAGTAGTTCTTGGAGGTACAGCTGCTAAAATTATTTTTTCTACATTGTAAGTTGTCTCTTAGCTTGGTTGCTGGTTTCTCTTGAAGTGAAGAAGCTTTTTAATAAGATGAGATCCCAGTTGTTGGACTCTTTGTGTTATGTCCCGTGCTACTGAGGTTTTGTTCATAAAGTGTTTTCCTATGCCAATGTCTTCAAGAGTTCTACCTAACTTATCTTTCAGGAAGTTTAGTGTTTCTGTTTTAATATTTAGATCTTTAATCCACTTTGATCTTAGTGTAGTGCATGGTGATAGATATGGGCCTAGTTTTAATCTTTTCCAGTTTGAAATCCAATTTTTCCAACACCATTTATTAAAGAGGTTATCTTTCCTCCAGTGAAGATGGTTGGCTCCTTTGTCAAAGATGAGGTGGCTGAGTATGTCTGGAGTTGTTTCTCCATCTTCTAATCTATTCCACTGATCCTCGGGTCTGTTTTTTTTGTTTTGTTTTTGTTTTGTTTTTTTGCCAGTACAATGCTGTTTTTATCACAGTAGCTTTGTGGTATACTTTCAAGTTGGGGATTGTGATACCCTCTGCCATGTCTCTGTTGCCTAGAATTGCTTTTGCTATTCTAGGTCTCTTCTTATTCCAAATGAATTTTTGGATAGTTCTCTGTAGTTCTGTGAAATATATTGTTGGAATTTCAATCAGCATTGCTTTAAATCTATATAGCAGTTTTTGAAGTATGGCCATTTTCACTATATTTGTTCATCCTACCCAGGAACAAGGGATGTCTTTCCTTTTCTTATATCCTTGATCTCTTTTTGCAGAGGGCTGTAGTTTTCTTTGTAGAGGTCTTTTGTTTCCTTTGTTAGATTGATTCCTAGATATTTCATTTTTTTGGATGCTATTGTGAAAGGGATTGCTTCCCTAATTTCTATCTCAGTGAATCTGTTATTTGTGTATAAGAAGGTCATTGGTTTTTGAGTGTTGATCTTGTATCCAGCTACTCTAGTGAATCTGTCAATTAAGTGTAGAAGTCTGAGTTTTTTGGGTCTTCTATGTAAAGTATCATGTCATCAGCGAATAATGACAGTTTTACTTCTTCCTTTCCTATCTTTATTCCTTTTATTTCTTTCTCTTTTCTAATTGCTGTGCCTAATGTTTCCAGAATGATATTGAATAGGAGTGGTGATAGTGGGCATCCTTGTCTTGTTCCTGATTTTAGCGTGAAAGTTTTCAGTTTTTGACCATTTAGTATGATGTTGGCTATTGGTTTTTCATAGATAGCCTTAATCAGGTTGAGAAAAAGACCTTCTATTCCAATTTTCTGTAGGGTTTTTTATCATGAATGGGTGTTGGATTTTTTCAAATGCCTTCTCTGCATCTATTGAGATGATCATATGGTTTTTGTCCTTGACTCTGTTAATATGGTGTATTACATTTATTGATTTACGTATGTTGAAACATCCTTGCATCCCTGGGGTAAATCTGACTTGGTCAGGGTGTATGATCTTCTTGATGACCCTCTGTATTCTGTTTGCCAGTATCTTGTTGATGTTTTTTACATCTATGTTCATTAGAGAGATTGACTGCCATCACTTCTGTGAACAGTTTTTTTTATGTCATCTGCACTCTCTCCTGTTTCTTCATTGACTCCTATCAGTCTTATGTTATTCTTCTTTGCATCATCTAGCAGCTGCTGGATTGATGTATCATTGTTTCTTACTATTTTCACAAAATTTTTCTTTTCCTGGTCTCTAATTGCAATCTTATCTTCTATATCTGAAATTCTGTCTTCCCATTGGCTCATTCTGTTGGGTAAACTTTCAACGGAGTTTTTAATCTCCTGGAAATCTGTTTGCATCTGTTTTATGGAATCCATTTGTTTCCTACATTGGGATTCCACCATGTTCCTGAGCTCCTCTATTTTTTTTATCTGTGTCCTCTCTATATTTATTAATCATGCCTTGCACTATGGGCACAATCTCTGCTTTTACCTGAGAAATTATTTCTGATTTCATTTTTTCCACATCTTCTTTCGTTACCAGTTCAGGGAGTCCAGGTGGTTGAATATCAGATTGTTCCATATCATTTCACTTTGGTGTTGCTTTAGGTGACCTGGAAGTTTGGTTTTGAGACTTGTTTATGTGTCTTCTCATTTCAATAGGGGGAGGGGTGCTATTGGCGCCCATGTGGGTCACCTTGGCACTGGGTGCAGTTGTAAAGTGGCCCAGAAGGTTCACCTTCTCTGCACTGGGGGCAGCTTTGCTCCTCAGTGCTTGGGGCTGTGGTACTATAGCCCAGAAGTTTCACCTTGTTTGTTTGTATTTTAGACAATGTCTCACTATATAGTTCAGGCCAGCCTTGATCTCAATATGTAGCAAAGGCCAGCCTCAAACTGTCAGTGATCCTCCTGCCTCAGCCTTTTAAGTGCTGGGATTATAGGCATGCACCACCATACCCAGCCAGACTTTTATTTTAAAAAGGCAGTCAATGAAGTTCCAAGTCCTGGAATTCTAGATTTTAAAAACTAGAGACTTAGGGATCATCTAAACTGAATGCAACATTTTTAATATCAGTCAACTGAAGCTAAGGGTGTTAGGATATTGAGGATATAAAGGGAAGAATCCTTTGCCTGATGCTTTTTGTAGTATCACTCATGCCCACCTGCCAGCTACTTCTACTCATAGCTCTTTACATGACAGACATAAAGCTATACCTCCAAGGAGGATACATTTTTGATTGTGCTTTGGTCAATTACTTAAATAATATTTTCCAAGGAATCCCTAGATAACTCTCTCTCTCCCTCCCTCCCTCCCCCTCTGTCCCTCTGTCCCTCTGTCTCTGAATAGAATCCATGAAAAATGTTTTCCTGGCTCCTGGGCACAACAGTCCAGCTGAGCAGGTGAATGAGCATGAACAACAAATGGTTGCAAGTCAGCCACATCACTGAGCAGTATTACAGTCTAAATAATATGCATTGGATTCATCTCTGTACACTATTAAATAAAAGATATCAATTCTCTTAATGCTAATTCCATGGATTGTGTCCCATTTTAGATATAATTCTCTCCAAGGCTCTGACTAGGTCACTGACCTGTGTCTCTGTCTGAGAGCTTTACGCTGTTTCCATGCTATCTCTCTGCAGCTGTCTGATTTCCAATCAGCTTGACAACTACTGAGCCCCATCTTCTGGGTTACTCAGCTGGACCTGTTTTCAAACCTCCCTAAGGAAATGGCTTTGCTTCAGATGTGGTTCTGAAAGATCTGTGCCTCATCTTTCTGCCACTGCTGCCGTTTGCTGGAACAAAGTTTTTTGCTGATATCACTTCCTATGACCTCAGCTCTCCTGACCTCCAGAGCCAAAGATCGCACTTACTGTCTCAGAATGAAACATTTGACTCCTGTGGTTTTGAGGAAGTTGAGGGTCCTCCTCCTTGTTTAGATGGCTATTCCCCAAAGACCCTTGTGCTAGGGCCTCGGTCCCCAGGGGGCAGTATGGGGAGGCGTTGGAATCTCTGGAAGGTGGGGGCCTAGTGGAAGTCCTGAGCTCACTGGGGACCAAGCCCTTGAGGGGGTCGTAGCCCCAGCCTCCCTGCTTCCTCTGTGTCCTGGGAAGTGACGTGAGTGATTACTCCCATGTACACTTCCACAGTTGCCTTCCAGGCCCTCTGAGAAGCACAAAGCAATGGGAACTTTGGCCTGCAACCTCCATGGGAGCCAAAATAAAGCCCTCTTCACTTGGTGAGTAGCCTGTGCCTGGAATTTAGCTACAGTGATGGAGAGCTGGCCAACGGCACTATTCTGTGATGCTGTGTGCATCTGCGCAGGCTGCTTTCTGGGCAATGAATCCGTGGTCCCTGGTGGACATGAGCAGAGCTCTTCTTCCTTCTTCTCTGCCTTCAGCAAGCCTTTGTGAATCTGCATTGTGAGGCCGGGGCCTTTACTCCGCAGTCCCTGCTCAGGGTCCCAGAGAGAAGTGTCTCCATCTCAGCTGCACTGACTGCCGGGTCCCTGCTCTGAGCCCCAGTCCCAAGTGGATGTCATCCTCTGCCTGGTTTCTTTCATGCCCATGTAGATGGATTTTAACTGGGAATTTGTCATTATTTTATTCTTTTCATCCCATTTCTACTATACTCTGAAATTATTCACCTGCATCCATGCAGCAAATAATGATTAAGTCCCTGCTAGCCCTTAGACATATATTAGACAGACACAATGGTAAGAAAAAATTATATTACATGTATGGTATGTACAGGCTTTCTATTTGTCAGTTATCACTATGAATCAATCTAAATCAGAATCATTACTAAACACTTGAAGAAACAGTATACCCATTGTCCTTATTTTTGTAAATATAGAATATTTTAGTTGGCTTTATGTTTTCTAATGTTTAGTTCATGGGTAAATATTATATTTGGGTTTTCATATGCAAAGCTCTGCATCTCTGTAAATTAATAAATAATTTACTGTACATCTGCCTGTGTCTCTGTGTGAAGCATGGGAATCAAGATGAATCCCTGCTCCACAATCTGAGCTGATTTTAAGGACAAAGCACTTTAATCAAGTAGAACATTTTTCTAGAAAAGTAGCTACAAATTCTTATCTTGTACCTAGGAGGTCAAGTTTAACAATGGCAGCACAGGAAAATTTAATCTAGAAAAATCTAAGATATATCAGAAATCAGTTGTCTAAAGAACTAACTTGAATTTTCTCAGGAACTGTAAAATAAGCAGTGGATTTTTTAGGAGCAAAATCAGAAAAATTATGTGTCAGAAGAACTGTGACTGATTGCCAAACATGGGAATTTCTTCACCTATTTTTACAAAGATAGTACATCACTGCTAATTACCAAGTGAAATACTCTCCTGCTCATAGATGTACAGGTCAATATATATATTCATTTCTCCAGATATTAGAGTTGTCAGAATTGTGAAGCAATTGCTGGATGAATTAAATGGTATGACCAGGTAAGAGGCCAGGTTGAACTTCTGTTTATAATACTTTGCCACTTGAAAGGATGACTCCTGCTAAGTGTCTTTAGGGCTCTTTTGGGGGCATATTATGGAAGCATCATCTGCCTCAGCTCTGCATCTTATCCACAGAGTGATGAAACTGGGCCTCAGCTGCCCTGTTGCCTATTTGGACAGCAGTGTGGACAGCTGCTTGTGCTAGAGAGCCAAAATGTTCACACTGAAACCCTCAGGAACTGAATGAAGATATGCAGGAGTTTAGCTTTACACAGCAGTGGTCCTTCAAAGTAAAAACCTGCAGAGAATCGAGAGCAAGGGGGTCAACAGGAGCTCTGCTGGTGTTAGTTCCTTTTCTCTCATTGCTGACACAAAATACACGATACCCAACGTTAAAGGGAAAAGGGCTTATTTGGCTTATTTGGTTTATTCGTAGAGGCTTCAGTCCATAATCAGCTGGCTCCAAGGCAGGGATGGAGGAAGAAACGATGTGGTGTGCAGAAGGTAGAAGGGTAACAAGGGGCCTTAAGAGCATCGTTCTGCCCCTTTTATCTTACTCAGACTACTTAGGGTGGGTAGCACTCACGCCCGTAGTCCTAGTGCCCTTGGCCCTAGCATTGCACCATGAATCGGTCCCACATTCTAGACTCAGCCACTCCAGAGTAGCCTACGACCACATGAGGCTTTGCGGGGAGGGCTAGACACAAACCCTAAGACCTGGTGAGAAAGCGCAGAGAGGTCTGCAGAGGGAAACCGATGAGCTGAGAAGGGAGAGGGAGGAGGCGCTTTGGTTTTTATGGGTCATCCCCAGACCTGCCCTCACATTCTGGGAGGTGCCAGAGCCTCACCCAACCCACTGAACCATCGTAGTACAAGTTCAGCTTTGGATAACTGAAATGATACTGCGGCCTCGAAAATGACAAGGTGTGTGAAACGTGAAATTGCTATTAGCTTTCTGTAAGCACCAACACGATAGAGAACCATGAAATGAAATGCAGAGGGATTTAAGTACAGTCTATGGTACATGAAGATATAAATAGAAAGCCGCATGTTCTCCTGTGTGTGGAGCCCTGAGGGAATTAGAAGCAACACGTGGCTCGCCCTGCTGTGGCCCGCCTGCCTCCAGCACAACCTTGTCAACGCGATTCCCAGAGCAGCTGGACGGACAAGCAGGACACAGGGAGATTAGTGAAGATTCATGAATTTTAGCTTCTGCCAAGGTGAATCTTCACAAATCCTGATTATGTTTATTTAAGTGAAACATCTGCCGGCGAAGTGAGGACATGTTTACCGTAATGGCAGCGCTATGGTTTCTGTTCTCAGCGTAATGGTCATACCAGCCCAGGTTGTATTGCCTTGTTTTTGATGATTTCCTCTTATTCTTTTTTATTATTATAAAGCAATAAACTGTCTAAAGTGAACTTCCCCATAGTGTGAGACCGCCAGTAGCTGGAGCAGCCAGCAAGCTGTCTGCTGTCTGTCTGTCAGAAGATGTTTGATGGGTCAAGGGAAGAACTCAGGAAGCAACCGAGTTTGCTCACATAAACCAAATCTTCCCAGAGTTTATGCACTGACCAGCAAGGAGCATCGTGAGATTGGAGGGGACTCTGCACATCCTCACAGAAGTGAGCAGCCCACGTGTGGAACTGCTTTTATTTTTCCAGTATTTCAGTAACAGTAATAAAGAGGACATTGTCGATGATCTGGAGATAAAACTCAGGGAGAAGAAATGTAAATAGACTTAATTCACATTTCCTGGGTCACATTGTTTCCATTATCTTGCCCAGGGCTTTACTGGAATCAAAATAGACTATAGTAAAAGCATAAAACTTGGACTCCTGCCTGTTTCCACAGGTTCCTGTGCAGGACGCTTTCTCCCAGGGCCACTAAAACGAGCTGTTTGCCATCTGGGCTTCATGGAATTTAAAACCCAGAGAAAGGCAGATGGAGATCCACTGTTTGTCCCAAGTACCCTTCATATGGGGAATGGGAATTGCCGACCCAGGCCCTGGATATAGCAGCAAGTGTAAGGACACAGTCTTTGCCTTTAGGGAATGGGTTCATTTCCTGAGGCTTCCATGATGAAGTAGCACAGAGTGTGTACCATGTACCTGAAACAACAGAACTTCATTCTCACACTTGTCTGAAGACTGAAATCTGGACATGAAGGTGGATGTAGGCTGGTGCACCCTCTGGAGCCTGCGGTGAAGGCTCTTTCCTCATCTCTACCAGATTTCCCCAGCCTCAGGTGGCCCTGCCTGTAGAGACATCTTGTGCCTGCCCCTGCCTTTGCCTTCCTTCTGAGCGCAACTTCACACTGTCCTCTTGTGGGGTACCTGTCACACTGCAGTAGAGGTCCAATCTGCTCCATCTTAAATAATTACATCCGCAGTGACCTATCTCCACATAAGGTCTAGTTCTGAGGCACAGGGGCCAGGACTTCAAAATATCTTCTTTGTATTGGGGGGGATAATTCAATCTATCACCTGAACTACTTAGGCAAATGCTGCTTATTACATATCAGTAGGAAACAATGAGATAAAAAGATAAGAAAAAGGGATAAAGAATTGTGTGGTTTCAGCTTTAGGCAGAGAAGGGAAATGAAGAAACTTATAATGCTAGTTCTCTGCTCCATCTCTAATGATCATCTTTAAAGCAATCTTGCTCTGAACTTGGGAATCCTGCTCTCTCCTACCCACACCAAACACTTCTGTACCCTAAACATGATTAAAGGAATTTCTTGACTTTGAATTACATTGTTGCAGGGCATGGGTCCCTGAGACCTGCCATCAGTTCTTCCAAATAAGAAGGGTTGCCTGCCATTGCCATGACCAGGACACCCTAGTTAGCTATTTCAGTCCTGGAAGGACTAAAATCCAAGCTGCAACCATGCTTAGTTCTCACTATAAAGGACTGCAGTGCATTCAGTCCCAGATTCATGTTTTAATCTGCTGAGTCTCTGTGTGAAAGTCTTTGGAAATCCTCCTCTGCTGTCCCCAGCTCAGCTTCTGCAGTCACCCATGTGTGTGGATCAGCTAAGGTGAGGGCCTTGTGTCCACCTTGGCAAGGACAGGTGGATGCATGCAAGGGAGCCAGTTGATTGGGAAGAAGTGACAGCTTGGAAGATGCACACTATTGCCATGTGTGTAACAAGGGCAGTCTCTAGAATACAGCAGGAAGGTGAGCATGCAGGGGTACACCAAGCAAGGCATGAACAGAGGGAGTGAGTTCAGTGGAGAATAATTTGTGCTTGATGGCACTCCAAGACAGTCTTTTTATCCAAGTGAATCAAGCTGGGATTATGTTCAGTTTCTGAGGAACAGGAGTAACTATACAACAGTGTCAAAGAAAACTGTATAGAGTATATAAATGCATTCTCTCTTCCCGGTTCTTAAAGGGAGTGCATATCACCTGTGGAAATACTCTTACACAAATGATGTTACACGGGGGTTTTCAGAACCATGAGCTCGTTTGATTTCAAATGTAGCACATCACTGATCTCCCAGAAGACTCCAGTTTATCTAGGCAGTATTTTCAGAAAATGCTATTCACAAACAATCACAGTGGCTCACTCACTATAAAGTAAGAACAGGTATTTCCAGCAGTGTTCTTCCATGCATCAGTACAGTGCAAATGCACACTGCAGAGATTTCAAGAGCACTGAAGGAGTTCAATCGCTGTGCCACTGCGGAGCAGGATGAACAGCCTGCAGAGCCCTGTCCTTGTGGTCCTTAGATTGTTACCTCAGGGGTTTACTCATCAGTCAGTTTATATGCAATGCACTGATTACGTTTGTCCAAAGATGTCTAGATGTTCCTTTTGTTTCTGAATGTAGGACAACTCCCCCCGTCTGTCAAGTTTAGTCCCTTGATAAAGGAAAGTACTAGATACTGTTAGTTCTTTTTAATTCAGGTAGCTTATAAACTTTTCCCTCCAATTTTAACTTTGAAACATGAAGTGATTGTATAAAAGAACAGAAGAAAATCTGGTCTGTTGTTCTATATGGATTCTTTCAACATTAAATGGCATTTATGGAATTGTTTGTAATAATGTTTATCTCCTTTGTGAATTATTCTATTTTCTAGTAAGAGCAGCACTTACTCAACCATTTCTTGTTCTTGTACTGATAATAAAAACATGCTATGATCAGAAAAAACTATTTTTTTCTAAAAATCAACTGAAGATGCTGGTTTCCTTTTATTTGGTTTTCAGAATGTCTTTTGGAAAAAGATAAATTTCAAGAATTGTGAGAGAGAGAATGAAAAACAAAATTTTCAGAAAGACTATTGCATGTGTGAGAAGCTTGGAAGTCTGAATGATTCATGAAGGTCACAATAAATAAATCTTCCTGGTTAGAGGTGGCATACTAAGAAAAATCCTGGAGGTAAGGATATTTTTTAGTAGACTCTGAAATAGCAACTGATATTTATTGAGAGGTTACTATAGGTCAAGCACTATGCTTAATTAACTTGATTAAAATTTCCAGGCCGGGGATTTAGCTCAGTGGTTTCGCCACCTGCTGCCCAAGCACAAGGACCTGAGTTCGATCCCTGGTACCAAAAACAAACAAACAAAAATTTCCCTCCCCTTTTATAAAATAGGTACAAGTACTTTTCATATTTCATAGCTATTACATTGAGGGATATGATAATTTCCTAAACTACCACAGTTCTGGAAATGAAGACTCAGCTACTCACATGGTTACTGGCAATGGTGCCTAATAGCGAAAAGAAGTCCAGAACAAGATTCTAAATGATAAAACTGCTTAAAATGTTTAGTTTTGGGTGCATAGGGAAAAGTACTGGTTTGCATGTATACCAATAGTTTTTTCTCCCTTTGCACAACATAGAGATAATAAAATTAAAATTATTATTACTTTGGTTTCTCTTTTCATATAAGTCATTTCTGAAAAAAGATGAGTAGGAAAGTTTGTAAACAGGATTCCATTTTCTTTTTTGCTTTTCTCCCTTTCTTGCCTGCATTTCAGGTGCAGAATGTGGGCATCCTTGGGTCCTTCAGTTCCTTGAGCCCACTGGGGTCTCCGGTCTCCCAGGGTCCCTGTCCTTTCCCTCATCCCCATGCCCATTCAGCTGCAACTGGGTGTCACGAATGCCCTAAGGGACCCACACACCAATACACATGTGCAATGGATTTCTAAACATTTGCCATTGGGCAAACAATACTCTTTTCATTAAGTAATTTTTGATTGAACTCCAGAATAATTGAGCCAGTCTGCCTTGTCACCAAAGCATGCATGAGCGTCCCCATTCCCTTCCAGCCCTGCCAAATTTTATTAGCATTCAACTCTGCATTTGTCTAACCTGCTGAACCAAAAAGGAGCATTTCACGACTATTTTGATTACTGGTCAAGGTACTCATCTGTTTACGCAACCATTCATTATCCAAACTTCCTCTGTGGATCTGTCTATGTAAAGAATTTACTAATCTTTCTATTTGGTATCATCTTTTTCTCAATAAGATATTTCTAAACTGTATGTCATAAATATATTTTTTCCAGGTGCCTTTTGATTTTTAGCCACCACACTTAGAATTTTAATTCATATGGAGTTTATTTTTGTTTATATTTTCTGAAATGTAATTTTTATATAATGAGATCTCATTAATATGAGATTAAATACTGTTTTTATCCATTAATGTTAATAGGTTTATTCTATCTATATTAAGCCGTACTCTATTTAGCCCTCAATATTGCATTCCATGGATATTTTTGCTCCCATACTGGAACCATACAATTTTATTTTATATTGTTTCATTCTAATAATGTTATAGAATATCTTCTTCCTATGCCTTGGCATGATTCTCCCTTTTTGCTATTATTCATAATCCTTCTTTTTCATAGGCTTTTGTTTTCCCACATGATATTTAAAACAATTTGTTTCTGTCCTCAAAAATTTTGCTGAAACATGCCAGCAAGTTCACTTAATTCATAGACTAATTTGAGAAGAATGATGTCTTTATAATGTTAGATTATACCAATCACAAACATTCACTTATGTCTGTGTTTAGAATTATTTTTTTTGTTTTGGTAAAAGTTTTAACGTGGATTACTTGGACTGCTATAGGGAATGTGAAAGGGAACATTACCAGAGCCCCTGCAGTGGGTCCTGGTCTCCTGTGAGCCGATTTAAAAATTGCATATGATTACATCATATCTAATTTTTTAGTTTTCACCATATCTCACCATATTTATGAGGTTCATCATCATACTGTTTGGTATAGAAGTTATTAACTGTTTAATGGTATCACAGTACAATTTTATCTGAATTTGTCCACTTGGACATGAATTATTTTCAATTTGGGGCTATTAGGGAAAAAAACTATACCTGGTCATACATACGTATTGGTGAATATGTGCTGAGAAATGAAATTGCTGGTATAAAAGAGTATGTTTAACTTCAGATACTGTCAAATAGTTCTCCAAAGCAATTGTAACAACTGACTTTCATCTCAACAAGGAAGAATTCTAATTGCTCCATATCATTGCCAAATCATGGCATCGTCAGTCTTTCTTTTTGTTGTGTCCTGCTTGGTGCACTTTAAGGGAACACAGTGGTGTCTTGCTCCTATACTGGAACATGTGAAGTTTGATAATTTGACCGTGTGGTATCTGGCAAGATTCACCAGTTCAAATTCAATAGTTTTTTTTTGTAAGTAATGAGTAAACTGGGGAAGATAAATTTGAGGTTTTATCAATATCTTATTCCTCATCAACTTTTCACCCACTAGTTTTAGCATTTTCTGATCATGTTTTAGCTATTATATAGTGCGCGCACACACACCCACACACACACACACAGAGTATTTTCCCATAAAGTGAACATATTTCCATTTGGGGTCAGACAATATAAGCTTAAGACTTCAGTCATTTGAACTGTTCTCTAACTTATTTTATGGCTTTAGCATATGCTTTATCCTAGTGAAAACTCTGTCATTTGAACTTTACACAATGAACATTTATATTTCAGTAGTCATTATTGCAAAGATTTCATTTGTAATTTCTAAATATGAATAAAACAACTTTGAAAAGTACCTTAGACTCTGAATATATTTTTAAAATTAGTTACTAGAAATATGTTCCATTCTTTTTAATACATTTTAATAAAATATTACTGAAAATCTGTATGAGTGAAATATGTTTCTTTTATTTTCCAGCACATTCAGAATTCATGTGAATGCTAGAGCCACTACATTTATGACCCTTTAATTCGCAGAAACTTCCTGGCTTTGTGGGGGTCACAAAAGCAGGTCTGCACTTCTGGATTTTCTCATTCTCTGTCCCTCAGGCCTTTTACCTTAAGGCAGTATTTTCACTTTTTCCAGATATAATTGTTAAAATTATATATTCCTGATACTACTTTCATAATTTCTGATTTCTGGATTTTTTAACAGGATCTTGGAATTAATTATAAAAACAAAAACCCAGAATATTCTGATGCAGGTGGCCAGGTAACCACATTTGAGAATCCGCCTCCATGACGTCTTCACTGAGTGGGATGTTAGCGATAACAACTGAGAAGCCGCTCCTTCTCAGGCTTTGGCCCGTTTGCACAAAGGTAGAACAAGTTGGCCGCTGAATGTGCATTGATTCATGAGAGCATGGACAGCTATTTTATTGAGATCAGAAGTCTAAAAGTTTGAATATATATTCATAAAGGTATTTTTCTTGATTTGGACTGAAGTATGAAAAGTGGTTAGATTGTCTAATAATCAGAAATTTCCAGAGGTATGGCTCACATGGCAATGGATTATTTAATGAAATGAAGATGAAGGAGCTCAAGGTGAGCTAAGGGCATTCTAAGGCTGGGTACCTTCAGGCAGCCCTCATCTTTTTCATTTTAGCCGTATGGTAAAAATAACTCAAACTAAACCTTAAATTTACTCTTTTTTCTTGTGAAGCTTTGATAATTTTAGTCTAAAAAATAAATTAGTGCTAGACAATGAGAAAAGAATATAAAGTGTGTTACATGCCTACGACACGGAAGGATCAGATTCAAAGAGAGGGTGGAACAGCTGTGGGAGGGGCTCTGTGAAGGGCAGGGTGAGCGGGGGAGGCCGGCTGTGGAAGGGCAGGAGGCAGGGGCACAGCGAGCCTCGGTGACAGACAAGTCTCGGGGCCACCATCATGCCGCCCGCGCCATCTCTGTCCGGGTCAAGGGTCAGATCCCAGCTCTTGCTCCAGTTGAGAAATTCCAATGGGGAGATAGCAGGTAGGTATGCCTCTGTCTGCATTTGCTGTTTACTTTATTAATGGAAGAATATGTGGACTTCTTTGTACAAAAACATAGCTCTCCAGAGCCATTCCTGTGTCTGTGGGATGGTTTTTTCCTCCCATCACCAACTTTGCCCGCTGAAGGCAAGGCCTCGAAAGCCCTGCAAAGTCGCAGAGCCAGGGCAAAGGACCGACCTCTCCCTTCCGGGGTCCCCATCATCTCCCCAGGGCCAGCTAACTAACATGCTATTTCCTCATGCAACCTAAAACTTTGCAAGCAACAATTTCAGTTGCTATAAAAATTTGTGTTTCTGTGAGGAAACAGGCCTTTGAAGGGTAGGCTTTTCCGTTCCCACACAGCACACTATTAATAGTCTTATTTTAATTGGATAGAACTTTCATTTTCATTTTTTCTTTTGAGAAAACCAATCTGGGCTGGTTGTGGAAACAATTATCCAACATGCAGCTTAAAAAGCCAATTGGAGGGTTGGGGATTTAGCTCAGTGCTTCTGCCGCCTGCTTCTCAAGCGCAGGGACCCAAGTTCAATTCCCGGTTAAAAAAAAAAAAAAAAAAAAAAAGGTCTATTGGAACAGTTTCTCAGAAAAGTCCAAAGCCAGCCAGGATCAGCTTTCCAAGAGGGGGGACAGTTGTTTACCCTCAAACGTCCTGCAATCCAGCAAATCTGGAAGATTTATTTTTAGCATAAATTCAGCTATTTCATTTTCCTCTCCAACTGACAATATTAAAATGATTAACATGACTTAAAATCTCTCCATTATCTCATGTTAGAAAATCAGGAATTAGACCATGTAAAAAAGAAACAGTAGTGCTCACTTCGGCAGCACATATACTAAAAAAAAGAAACAGTAAAGCTGTGAAAATTCTAATTTTTGTTTCATTTTTCTGGTAGCATTTATTCAGATACTCTTTTCTTTAAAATTTTATGTTATCTGATAGTTAAAAATAGAATAAGTGACTTCAGAGAAAGAACTGATGCTGCCTTTGGGAAAAATCAATTTGAAGGTTTTATGATCTTTAAATTTTTGATTATAAAAATTATTATAACAACAATAGTAATAAATAGCTATTTTAAAAGTTTTTCAAGATCATTGGTCATGAAATTTAAGTAAAGAAACCTTGGAAATATTCTGAATATTCTTTTCTAGGAAACTGACTTTTAGAAGAATAGTTAACTTCTGGAAACATGGTTTCCCTACATATAGAAACAAGAGATTAAATTTAATGCCATTATTATTATTATATTCTTCAATAAAAGATACACAAATACTTACATATACTTTTAAAATAGCAAAACATAGTCTATTGTTAAGAAATAAATGCCTGGGAATAGATCACATGATTTCTAGGCCTAAGTAATCAGGACCTTAAATAGATCAGTTGATGTCTAAGAGCTTAATTTTCTGTGTTATCAAAATGAAGAAGAGTTGAACTAAATCGAATGTTCTTTGGGCTGAGGATGTAGCTCATGGTAGAGCACTTGCTTAGCATATGCAGGGCCCTGGCTTCCAAATCAAAGTGTTCCTTACCTGACCTATGACTCAGAGAAATGAAGGTAGCTGGCTTGGTGCAAACACGTTTGCATGTGTGTACACCTTCCTGAAGGGGTGCGTACCTCCACCCGCAAAGAAGATCAAACCCAGGAAGGCACTTGGTGAGGCTCAGCAGCTCAGCTTCCCCAACATGTAAGCTTTGTGTGACTTTCAGCTCCATCTGGCCTCTGATGAAGGAAGAGGCCATCTTTATTTTACTGAACTTAGCATCCCACTGATTATTTAAGAATCTGAATTGCTCATTGTCCATCACACTATTTTGGTATAAATAAGACAGAATAATTGGCTTTTCATATCAGGATATTTTGTAAATCAATTGTCATGAAGTTTCTGAAACATTTTTGTTGTCTAAATCAATAATCCAAGTTGATTAAAAGTTCCACTTACATGAAGACACGATCTCCATAAAAACAAAGGCATTTTTTATATGGAATAGGGCTTGTCTTGAAGAACAGATGGAAAGTAATGCAGAAGCAGGTGGGTTGTGTACACATTTGTTATGTAAGAAGAGGCAAAATCTCTTGCTTAATGAGAAAGTCATTTTCAGCTAAGGGCGTAGGAGGACATTTTTTCTTTGAAAAAAAGGCACAATGATGAAATACTAAAGCTGTCAAAATAAAAGCTGCTTTAGCACAATGTTGGGTTTTGTCTCAGGATCTGAAGAAAGGAAGAATGCAGAGACAGAGATGGAACAAATAGCCAATGATGGATGTGACCCGAGCTGGCTACTGAACGGACGGGGATCTGTGACACCAGAGGGAAAACGTGTCGCAGGAGGTGTCTTATGCAGCCACAGGAAGACCTGAGCCAAAGGATGAATTCAGTTATTTATTGTCTTTAGCTCCTTCAGGGCAAAGACTTTGGTTACCACATCCTGAAGCTGATCTGATGTGGATTTCGTAGGAAATGGCTGCAGCGGCGCCTCAGACTCCCCAAGGAACACTGCTCCTGTGGCTTTTGCCCGGTCTGTTTCAGGACCCTTGACTTGGGAACTGGGTGAGCGTTAAAGAATACAGGTGGGGCGGTGAATGCAGCTCAGCCCAGCAGTAGAGTTCACTCTGCAAAACAGAACAACACAAAAGCAACAAAAGTAGTTTAGAAGAAAGTGGAGGGTAGGTAGATTCAAATTCCAAATGATTTGAATTATAATTAGGGTAAATATGTCTGGTGTAAGTGGATCACATTAAATTGGACAACATAACACTCAGTTCCTACTGAATGATATTCCTGCAAAAGCCTAGGGAAGAAGGCAAATGCTTTCCAGAAAGGAGAAGCTATGGGGAGATGGTAAGGATGGAAGGAACAGACAGAAACATAAGCAACTGAGAGGTTTTGTAAGTGCATTCGGTTACTTTCTCCCTGTGTGTATTAGAGATTCAAAGATAGCAAAGCAAAATCATTGTCCAAGGAGCTGATAGTTTTGTTGTTAAGAACAGGGCAAAGAAGGATGGAGACAAAATATAAGATGGAGGATTTTGAGAGCATGATGAGTATCCAGAAGTAGTTTACAAAGAGTGATGGTAAGAATGTGATGTTCTTAAAACAGAAGAAAAGTCAGTAATAAAATTTTAAATGGAAAAATTGCAGGACTTTATTCTTACCAACTATTTAGGTAACTGTGGAGAGTTTTGCTTTGAAGTCAAGGAGCTGGCCTAGGTTTCCAGCTTTTTAAGTTATGAAACAAGTTTCAGAACTAAAAGAAAAATTAAGTCTTGCTTTACAGGGTGAAATACACCAGTGAAAGGGCAACAAAATGAAATCAGGGAATTAACGATTGGAGGTAGAGAGAAAGAGCCTAGAAGACATGCTTTAACACACATAAACCTGTTCTAAGCTAAGTGAATAACCAGACAGAGACTGCGCCTATAATTTATCTCTGGTGTAAAAATTGTATCCCACATTCCCTTCCCCAGAGACAAAAATAGCCCCAGACCTGGACTACCAGACCTGCTGCTTTTCAGTGAACCTGGGGGAGGCGGAGGACACCTTCACAGAACAGAAAGGAGAAAGACTGCTGACATCCACGTCCCTCACACCGCAGGAGTCCACTCTTCAGGACTCACCGTCCCAGCAGGGGTAAGGGAGGATGGGCTCCACTGTCCCGTGTTTCCAGAGAGAAGATGTTCAACAGGTACGTCATGAGAACCAGGCCAGAGAAATGTGTTGGCAAACTTGTTGGGAAATGTGGGTTAGAGACAAATGGGGTCCACGTGTGTAGGGCCCCAAATCTTAGGAAACAGAAAACTCGAACTGTAATTTGTACAGAGAGTAGGTTTTAGGGGTATCACAAGTCACCTGCAGAGAGATATGATGTTTTATGTTGCTTATTTTACCTCTCGACAATTTCTGGAAAGTTCTCTCCTTTCAGAGGTAGTGGTCTTATCCCTAGAGTCTCAATGGGAAAAAAATGACATTCATCAAAAGAAGAGCATACATTCCTGGTCACTGCATTGAGATGTCAGTGATCTTATCCCACTTCCCTGTTTTCCATTCGTCTAAGTTTATCCCTCACCCCCTCAAATCCATGCCTAGATCATGACCTCCATTCTTAAACAGATGTCCAGGATATACAAGAGCATTACAATGTATCATTTAGAAAGCATAATTAAAACCACTCTGTAGAGGTCTCCTGGAAATGGTGTAAGATAAATAAAGGGAAGAAATACCACAGATGACTTAGATTTTATGACAATGAAAGATTCTGGCTGGTGAAATAGTGAATTCCATGTCACCAGAGCTATTTACAAAGAACCTGGATGGTTGTGCAGCAGGAAGTGACGGGCTCATTCTTGCATTGGGTTGTTGGAGAACATCGGAGTCTGTCTATCATGTTGCTTAACTGAGGGCTAAGTGATGGGGCTCAGAGTGGAATGAAGGCAAAGAGGCATAGCTCAAACTTGAAGCTGTGGTATAGATGGATTACTCACATTGACCAAATAAACAAACCCACACAGTGTTTTAAAACAAATGCTTAGGATTCAAGAAATTTGTCCAAATTTTGTAGACCAGATGGTAAAACTCAAGAACTTCACTTACAAAGCCAAAAAAGATTTTTCAACTGAGAGGCAAGTAAAAGTCAGGAAGAAGAAAAAAGAGCAGAATTTTGTGAGGGTTTTTAAGTGGAGAGGTGAAAATTTTTTTTAAAAGTTTAGATAATAACCCAGACTGTACCATGGAGACAAGGATGAAATATAGTCACAGCACAGTGGGTCTGGAATAGGTTGTCCAGAGCTGTTACAGTAGCTGTAATCATTCTCCGTTCCACCCAGCCACGTAACTCTCGCCCGCAAAATGCGCTCGTGGACCAGTGTGGCCGCTGGAAGTTGAGCCTGTGTCTGAGTCACTGATCAGTTAAGAGAGGAAAATCAAGAGACCTAAGAAAGAGTCTTTTCTAGAAGTAGATTCTAAATGAGCAGGATTTCCAGAAATTTCATAAATGTCTATCATATCTCATTGGCCAGAACTTAGTCACCTAACCAAAAGATGATCTTAAAAAACCCAATTAAAAATTGATTTCTCTCATTAAAGAAGATGGTGTGGGCCATGCATGTTGAGGAGGCTCCAGAAGTCTCTGCCAAGGTAGGTTCCTTTCCTTGGGGATCTACTGGGACCATTGCTTCTGTCTACGGTTGGCTCAGGTCATCCAGATAAGGACTACTGGGCTGGGGATTTAGCTCAGTGGTTCTGTCACCTGCCCCAGATAAGGACCACTAATTCTTCTTTCATATTTGAATAATACCTGGGTTCAACAGACATTACCATAGTTTAGATCTTAGGTGCCCTGCAAAGGTTCAGCTGCCTGGGTCACTGAGGCTCTGCCTTGGAAGGACATTGAGACTCCAGTCTTTTCCTTTCTTTCACTTCTCAGCTGAGGCCGGTGCTTTTGCTCCAGTGTGATTCACCATGATTTGTGCCACAGATAAAAGCAATAGGACCAACCAATTATGGATGGAAAGCTCTGACACTGAGCACTAAAATAAACCTTTTCTGCCTTTTCAAAGTTGTTTATCTCAAGTGTTCACTACAGTAACAGAAAGTTGACTAACACAGACATCAACATTTATTTGGCAATAACATCAAATTTGAAGCTTGACTTTCAACAAACAACTGATATTTGAACAAGTAACTTGTGCTATTTGTAATCATTACTAAGGGACTTCTTTGTCTAGCCAAGCATACATCTCATTAGGAAGAATATTATAGAGAACATTTGAAAATAATGCTTTGAGTTGAAGCTGGTTAAACTCTTTTGCTGTTATACTTCTTGTTATTATGATTATATTGGTGAAATTCCAAAGCATTATGCCCATGAAAATTGGATGAAGTAACTCTAGAAACATAAATCCTCTCTCTTTTTTGTTTTTACCTTGCTAAGCTATTTCAGGGAATTTGCCTGGCACAAACACCTCTCAGCATGTGGACCTTTGCTATTGTAATGTTTCACTAAACATGTGAGTACACATTTCTCTTTAACATCCTGATTTTAGTTATTTTGTACAAATACCCAAAATAGATATGTGACACAGGGATATATGAAGAGGTATCATAATTGATCATTAAAAGATGTCATTCAACATATTAATCAATAGAGAACTAAAACTAAAATCTGCAAAGCAATATTGCCTCATGTCATTTGAAAGGATCTTTTCTGAAATTGAAAATTTCATTTTGGTCAATTCTAAAAATATGTATCTGATGATTCTTTTTAAAAAAATTTTTATTAGTACGTGTTTATGACACATAGTGAATATACTCATCACAAGGCGTTGGTGAATATACATCCCACTCCATCTTGATCACAGTGCCCAGAAATCAACAGTTCACCATTAAATGAAAGCCAAATCTACATGTCCACACATCTGGGAAATTTTAATTTATATGTTCAATAAAAAAGTGATAAAAGATAATATTTGTCATGATATCCAAATTCTGTGGTGGCATTACAAATTATTATCATGCATTTCCTGTATTCTTTGATTTTTTAAGTTAGCAAGACTGGGAAAATTTCTTAGGTAATACTCTTTAATTTCAACTAAAACCTATGTATGAAATACTATATAAACACTATAAAGCCTGATTTTTTCTTCCCATTGCTCTTTTCTTTTTCGGTACCAGGAATCAAGGACCTTGCATTTGCCAAGCAGGTGCGGTGCCACTGAGCTAAATCCCCAGACCCCCAGGCCTCACTCTTTCTACAAATACATAGGTATTTAGTCTTAAAAAAAAAAACCAAAAAACAAGAGAACAAACCAAAACAAATGAACAAAAACCATACCAAACGGTGCCAAATCCCTGGCCCAAGTCCATACTGTGGATAAGAAATTTGTGTCAAGAGCAGGTTTTTATTTTTCCAGTGACCAAAACATAGGGAGCCAGGTTTATTAATGTTGTTGCTTTCGTGTTAATCACATATAGCTACAGAGAAAGCAGTGTTTTAGGGTGCTAGTTGCCTATGTGTGCCATTTTAAAGCTGGTGTGAATGTTAGTATTAACTTAACAATAGTCAGGGCAAGGGCCCAGGCCGTCCGTCTTCACGGAGGGGCCGTGGACAGTGTGTGGGCTCGTGCAGCTCCAATGGGCTCAGGCTCTCCCGGTGGTCTTGTTTAGCCACTGAGAACCGTGTGTGCAAAGAAATCCCAGCCCTCGACCTTTGTTTCCCACAGTTCCACATTGACAAAAGAATATGTAGTCAATATCTTTAAAAATATACTTTTAAAATGGGTGAGGAGGTGCTTCTTGGTGAGTAGAGTGTGTGTGAATGTGAGTGTGTGTGTGTGTGTGTTTACCATCTCTATCTAAAGCAAGAGCTGAATATTCAACACAGCTCCTTTGTGCCATTTACTTCTGCAGATGGAAAAAAATCTTAAGTTGATTTAAGAGAAATTAACACTGTTGCTTATAAAGAAACAGAATTCACAAAGTTCTTAACAGCATTGGTTCCCCTGGCAAAATTCCTTGTATGAGGCAAAAAATCATCCACAGAGCATCTCCAATACAGAAATTAGGTCAAAGAGGTCAAAGAATTTGTCCTGAATCACAGAGCTCTGAGAGCGAGGGTCGAATCAAAGATCAGAAAACCTAGCATCAAATCTTTCCATATCTCCCTTGTAAGAGTCTTATGTTTTGGAAGAAACATTTGACTTCGTATGAATCACCAACCAAAGTGCCTAAAACCTGGAAGAAGATAAGGGCTTACAAAATTTAAATAAATCACAGTCTAAAAAAAAATAACTACAACCTTGTCACCCAGTCAAGTAGTTGGCAGCCCTCTCTTCCTTTTAAGGGTTTTCTCGCTGAAGTTCACACTCAGGTTAGAGCTCAGATTTGAGAGAGGTTATCCTTATACTACTTGGCTCCAGTCGAGAGGACCACTGCCAATGGAATCATTCTAAATGTGCCAGCCAAGCAAACCCCAGTGCAAAACACAGCCTACCCAAGTGCCCGGACTGGACCTTGCAGCTTCAGTGAGCTGGAGCTATTGAGAAGCAGTAAATTTGAGCCCTGCCTCCTCCAGAACAGTCCTTCCCTTGGAACAAAGACTAACCCTGCTCCTCTCTGCAACCTCAAGGACTGATGAGACTCTTGGTATATCGGTAAAGTGGAGTAGATAATTTGTGTGAATGCACTGCTGATGCATGCCAGAAATGAGAATGCAGTTCTTGGGTGAAAAATTTTATTTTTCCATAATACATAATCCTAATATCATGATTTATGGGGAAGATGAGTCCATAGGAAAATCCTCCTGGGTGTTTGGATGTATATCCTACTGATTTTATGAGCTCTCTAATAAATCAGTAACTACAGGGATATCCGAGAATAAAAATTTATTTTTGGCCATGTGTCTAGAAGTATTACAGGTTGTTCTGAGCATCTAAATTATATATGATGGAGCTCATCCCTTTATCTGTGGTCAGCTGCAGATAAATGGATCCAGCAGGCATCATTAACGATCTTTGCTATTGGGTTTTTGTGTTGGTCTTGTTTTGTTTTTACATATTAATAATCAGTGTGGGATATCAAGGCCAGTTCTCATCTGAGAGTATTTTCTCAGCAGAGACAGAAGAGATAAAAATATGGAGAAGCCTCCAAAGTACCTCACTATTAATTCTATTATAATGTAGTTAAAACCAGTCATAAATTCAAACCAGGCTTAGGAGGCAAAGAAATAGATTGTTTCTTTCTTAGAAAACCTGCAAACTTACATTGCAAAGACTATCGAGACAGTGAAGAGGCAGGGGATTTGTCATCAGCAGAGCACAATTGGGAACCTGAAGTGCAAGCACTGCTAATGTTCTTTCTGACAGTGAGGTGCAGCGGCACAGCTGTACCTAGGTGCCCTTTCCTAGTGGTGGTGCAGAGTTGTGATCGACCCTAATTTATCTCCATTCTCCATATACCCACCATGCACTCCTATCCTTTGCCTTTCTTTCCGGCCATGTTCAACTGTGCTTCCTGTGTACAAGGTATATTAGTCCACTTTCTGTTACTAATAACAAAAAATTGCAAGATAGTCAAGTCATGAAGTGTGTTTTGTCCCACAGTTTCAGAGGTACCAGTCCATGGGTGATTGACCTTGTTGCTTTCAGGCCTGTGAAGAGGCAGCACGGTAGGGGGCGCTGCTCAACTCATGGGGAGTCCCCCTCAGGGGCCTCCAGTGCACCAAGCCTCCCACTGGCTGGTCTCATAGCAGCTCCACCACTCTCACGCATGCCACCCAGGGCCCCAATCCTGTACTGGCTGGGCTTTTGGAAGACACTCATCCAAACCACAGTACAAGGTCAAAATCAAACACATGTCTCAACAGAAAGGCACAGGTGCTGTCCCGACGGATGTCCAGCGTGGACAGTAAGCGTCCCTCTCGGCTGCACAGTGTCAGCAGCCTTCACTTTCCTCATGCATGTGCCCGTCCTCAGCACCAGCTTCCCATCCTGAAACAGCTGAGGTGGGGTCTACTACAGGGAGTCTGCGGACAAGATGAACTCCAGGACAAAATAATCCATGTGCATGTGTGCATGTTTCAGGAGAAAACTCCCATAATGTCGTCAAATCCTTACAAAACAGTTTATGGCTCAGGCCTGTTAGACCATTACTTACTGGGGTTACACTGCTAAGTAAATGAGTGCACTTGAATGCTGGAGAATGAGCACGCTTGATCACCAGCAGAGCTCTTTTTCATCCACTAGCAGGCTCTGTAACGGGCGTGAGATGGGAGCGTGTACATTTGCAGCTCTCCACCGTTTCTGAAGAAGAGTCCCTGCAGAAGAGTCACTGGTGATAGGAGACCCAATACTCCTAAAAACGTGCCAGGGAGGTGCGCACTCACAGTCACCTACACACACTGAGTTTGCTGGCGTAGAAATGCAGCCTCGCTCCCCACCCCAGAGCTTAATTAGTCATTGCTAATGAATTTACTGATTGTTTCCAGAGAGGTCTGCACTGCAAAGAGTGGTCTGGGCAGGAGGGCACTAAGGAGGATGCTGAGAAGGGAGCCCAGAGAGACCCGAGCCACCAGTCCAGCAGCGAGCATGGTGCTGTTCTGCATGGATCAGCTGGGCAGTGAGTACAAGATCCCCGTCAGGTCTTGGCCATGAAAGAGCTGGGCGTTGTAGAGAGGACATCACCCACTTCTTCCTCAGGCACAGGTACTTTCTTCAGAGAAAGTTGAGTGGGTTTAGATCAGACCACACACACTGCTCTCTGGCCCTGCTTCAAGACAGAGAGAAAATATGGTCGGGTGCAGAATTTTTGGTGACAATATCATTAGGAGAAGGAGCTGCCTCAGAACTTCCCAGTTACAATTTGAGTGGTGTTTCCAAAATGGCACTTGTTACCCATCCGTGTCAAATTTCACCTCTGATTTATCTCAGAAGACTCAGGACCATAGAGACCCGGAGGTGGCCCTTCTTCCTCCTTCTCCAGCTGCACAAGGTCTGGGAGTCATAGCCATTGCTGTTTCCCTCGTCTCTACACGACAGGAGCACAGTTCCCTTCATCCCCAGCCACAGTCTCCCTTATGGATCTCTTATTTCCTCTTCTGTAGGGACAGGCTCTTGTCCTTCTATTAAATATCTCAAAGTAGTATTTAGTTTAGTAGTAGTAGACTTCTAGGTCAAACAAAACAGTCTTCTAATTTTTAAAGGGCTCGGATGCATTTTCTTCAGACCACTAAGAAACAAAACCACACAATGACAAAGCAAACCAAAGCAGCTCAAAAGCAAGGGCTGGAATGAGTTGAATCTTTCAGCTGAGTCTTTACTGACCTGCTACTGAGGCTACAACACTTTCCTACAAACTCCTTTAAACTAATCTCTTATTCACCTGTTTTGAGGCCAAGTATTGAGAAACAGTGGTGGTAGAAGGCTTTCACCTAAAGTGAAGAAGAAAATTTGCAAGTATTGCTGCATGAGAGACACCTCATCATGTTCTTTCTGTGCTATCTTATACTTACAGAAAATACCATTTTACAGAAAGAACACTGGGGTTTAGAAAGAACTGAAGCCACTCGCCCAAAGTCTCCATTGGTAGATTTTGAGAAAAAGCATTTAAACACAAAAATCCTTGGAAACAAGAAATACCTCTGCTCTCACACAGCAGCTTCTGATTTCTCAGACAAAAGCAGAGGAAACTCTATCAGGACTACAGGAAAGATACTTGAATTGATATGATTAAAACCAGGCCAATAAAACATTTTTTAAATGCTAAAGTAAGATAAGGGGAAAAACCAAAACCAAACCCTGTAACCTTCCCTTGGAATCTATCTGGCTGAATCCCAGAGGTTATTTTGTGGTTTGTGCTTCTTTGTTATTATTTTTGTAGACGTTTTCCCTGTAAAGGAGAAATGGCCCGGTAGGCCAATATTTACATCTCAGTTTGGATCTATCAGCAACAGCTTGCCTTTTTACACTTCTGTCCTTGAACATGTTCGTCAAGCCCCAGTGTCTTTTTCAAAATCTGCCTCTTAATTTGTAGCTTGGATGCAGGAGCAGAGCTCACCCTGGAGACAATATTTGGAGCCATTTCTTAATTTAGGCCATGAGTCAGAACCCGGCAGAGCCGTCTGCTGACTCTACAGTATACCACTCAGTGCCTGGCATCCGACCAGCAAGACAAACTCTTAAAAATAACAAGAAATCATAATTCTTCTGAAATCTCATAAAAGTAAAACAAGAAAGGCCTCAAAACTGTAAAATGCTTATTACATTTTTAGGTATCGAGGGATTCAATGATGACATTGTGCAAGGCGCTGTGTTTATTCGAACATTTTCACTAATTAAATCATATTTTTCATGTTGCCTGATGCTTGCTGGCACCTGTGGTGTCCTCCCCTCCACAGAGGCCCGAGGAAATCAGCAGTAATGATCTCCCACTGCTGGTCCTCAGAAGGATGTGCGAGTTGACTGTATTAGATTAGAGGAAGTAAACTGCGGAGCTGCCGTCGCTGAGCACACAGCTTGAAATGACTGACTGAAACAAAAGGGATGAAATTAGGGGAAAATGCAAGATTGAATAAATCCCCCTAACGTCAGGCCCCAGGAGCTACAGCAGCGGAAAATGGTCTGAGAGTAGGGCTTGAGAGAAAGAATAAGACACATTTTCCTCTAGGTTACTGTAGGTATTATATTTTAACAGATATGCTATTGTGGGATTAAAATAAATTACTGGGATGAAGAAATTCTCAGAAAAGCAAATGCTATTCAGGTTTTATTAACAAACACACTGGTTTGAAATAAATGACACTTCCACTAACTGTTGGGAGCACTCTGCTACATCGGCTGCTCTCAAGAAGAATGCTGTGGCAATTTGAGAAATTCCATTATGGGGAATGATAAGAGAAATAAATTAGGGGTGCTCGATCAGTTTGAGTGGGCTTTGCATGAAAATAAAGACCAGTGCCCTCAAATGCTTGAAGGAGAGGCATCTAGGAGAGGCTGACAGCTGTTTTCCGTGGTTTCAGCGAGCTAAGCAAGGGCCTGCGAGTTGCAGTGACCGCGTGCTGTGCTTTGAATCTGAACGTCCCCCTGAGACAAAGGCCTTGTCTCCAGCTTGGTCTAGTGCTGCTGAGAGGGGGCAGAATCTCTAGGGGGTGAGGTGAGTCTGGTGGGAGGTGTTGGGGTTCCTGGAGGAGACACTCAGAGCGCATCGGGGGGCCCCAGACTCTTTCTTCCTCTCTGCCTCGCCCCCCAGCCATGAGGTGAGTAGCTCTGCTCCTCCGTGTGCTCCTCACCACGATTTGCCACGGCAGGCCCGAACCACCTGGACTAACTGATAATGGGCTGACCCCTCTAAACTGTGAGCCAAAATAAAACTTTCAGAAGTTGGCTTCTCTGTAGGTGGTCTGGGTAGAAAAATAACAGAATTGGATGCACTTATATCTAGAACGCAAGTGACAAAGGTCTGGGAGAAAGATGCTAAAATACATATAAAAGCCCATGTGTAGGTCAATGTGATCATTTTTTAAGCAGCAAGTTAGTCCAAAGGTTTACACTCACGTTTTACAACTAAAACAAGAATACAAATTAGAGCACTCTTTCTGCAAAGCACTTTCTGCTCTCACTGGGCTAGAAGGTGCTGTTTGTTTTTCTGCCAGTGACAAGAAAGGCCGGGTTGCCATGTTTCCAACTCGTGGAATCCCCTGCTGGAGGAGTCTACTGCCTTGCCTGTCACGCTGCAGTGAGAAACACTAGACCACCAGCCGCAGAGGCCACGGTTCGGGGTCCAGGTCCTCTTCCCTCCAACCTGAACATTGAAATGCCTTCTGAGACAGTGGCTCCTAAAATGAAGTCCATGACAAAAGAGAGGAACTGCTCTCAGATAAACAGCTATCCAAAATACTAAATTCTCCTGGAAACTAGATGAAGAAAGCTACCATTCGTTTAAAAAAATCAGGAACTAACAAATTGGTTTTCCAAGGAAACTGACACTTACATATATTTATGGACGCACAAATGGTAGGCTGAGAAAAAAGCTTATAATTTTGGAACCAGCTCTCTACAGGAGAGACTAAACACAGACAATTATAAATGACAAAAAGCATACACAGAATCCACTCCTCTTTAATTCTACAAGCATTCAAAACATTGGGGGAGCTAGAAGAACAGAAGGAGCTGTTCCACAAAGGCCCCAGAAGAAGTAAGCGGTGTTGAGTCAAGTTTAGTGCAGAGAGAGAGAGAGAGAGAGAGAGAGAGAGGGAGAGAGAGATTCACAAAGGGGAGAAATAAACTGAAAACTCTCTTCTCTGGAGGATTTGCTCAGAGGTCTTTCCATCCAACAATTCTACTCTCTAAAAGCTCATTTAGGGCCTAGGACAGTGATGGCGAACCCTGTAGAGACCTAGTGCCCGAACTGCAATGCCAAACCCACTAATTTGTCACGAAGTGCCAACACCGACCCTATGCGCACTGCTGTCTGCTAGGCTGCTGGGGTGATGTGGGCAGCTTGGCTCTGCTAGGGACAGAGGTGGTGCTGCATGGTCACTGCTGTTCACCACCACACACCTAGTGCGGCATGACCAGGTGCTGATTTGGGTAGGGATTCAAAGGTATGTCTTCACGCAAACAGTGTGCATTATAGGAATAGAGAAATTCCCAATATAAAGGACTATGTGCCATGAAGAAAATACAATTTAAATTCTATGAGATTAAACATCTTTGAGAAGCAGCAGATCCTCAGGCAGTTTCAAAATATGTTCCATAATCGGATCATTTCACTGTGTTAATGCAATTATGATACAGAAACTCAGTATTCTATGGTTCTATGAGGGTCACGTTTGACCACAATTTATTGGGACAAATTTCCTTGATGGTTCAAAATTGTTTCTTTCTCTTTTATCTATTTAGTAGTCTTTAAAATACATTAGTGCTGGGGCTGAGGATTTAGCTCAGCAGTGCCCATGCCTGCCTCGCAAGTGCAAGGTCCTGATTTCGATCCCCAGTACCAAAAAAAAAAAAAAAAGAAAAGAAAAGAAAAGACATTAGTGCTCTAATCATGAGTCAATTTACAAAATAATATTAAAGTTCATCACTGGTCATTCGAGAGATGCAGATGAAAACAACACTGAGACTCCACCTCACCCCAGAAAGAATGGCTGCTATCATGAAATCAACCAATAACAAATGCTGGCAGGGCTGTGGGGAGAAAGGAACCCTTCTCCATTGTTGGTGGGAGTGTAGACTGGTGCAACCACTGTGGAAATCAGTGTGGAGATACCTCAAGCAACTAGGATTAGAGGTCCCATTTGACCCAGCTATTCCTCTACTGGGGATCTTCCCCAAAGAATTAAAAGAGTTATACCACAGTGATATGTGTACACCGATGTTCATAGCAGCACAGTTTGTAATAGCTAAAGCTTGGAAGCAGCCCAAATGCCCATCAACTAGAGACTGGATAAAGAAGATGTGGGGTTTTTTTTTATAAAATGGAGTACTACTTAGCAGAGAAACTGGAGACATTTGTAGCTAAGTGGATGCACATTGAGGCCATACTCTTAAGTGAAATAAATAGGACACACATGTGTAAATACTGAATAGTTTCTCTGGTGTGAAAAACTAAAAGTGTAAGTAAGAATCAAAATGTATAGTGGATATTGTGAAATAGAAAGAAAATGTCTAAAGGAGTAGGGGAAGTGGGAAGGGTAGGGGAAAGGAAAGAAGGGAAAAGAAAAAGTATGAGAAAAGGAAAAAAATGGAAACAAAGTTTATGTAAATAGGGAAGGGAGGAAGGGGTGAAGGGAGGGCAGGGGAATGGGTAAAAAAATAAGAACCAAGATACATCATGTAAAGGGACAAGATCCCAGTGATGAATGTAACTGTATTGTATACCTAAAATGTACCAATAAACTAAATGGAAAAAATAATAATAGTAATGTATAATTTTATTGATATTGCTTTTACATATTCCCATCAGGAAGTTATTGTAATAAAGTAACTAGGAGAGAATATTAAAATGAGGTACTACTACTTAATCCAAGCATATTTTCTAACTAAAAACGAGATCAGCAACAAGATACACCCTTAAGTCTTTAGATCACAAAACTTTAAGACAATAATTGGTTATTAAGAATGGTAAGGCCGACATTTAATTATGGACTTGCCTTTGAAATGAATCCATTCAGCTTACATTTTGCATCGTAATTCTACTACAAATTGAGTTTTTACATTGCTTAAGAAAAGTCCCTTCTAGAAAGTAACATGAGGAGAAAGCTGGGAAATAAACTGCTTTCTAACGGTGACGAAAGTTGAATGCATGCCAAGAGGTGTAGGGGCCTGGGAATGCCACTTATGTGACAAGCTTGCTGTTTTTCTTGGTATTCTTGTTGTTGTTGTTGTTGTTATCTAAAAGTGCACTTTGTAGAAAGCACTTTAGTCTACATACATGGGTATGCATGTATCTCTGTAATATGATGTCTTTAATACTTTGGGGAAGATACCTAGAAGGTATAACTGGGTTAAAATTCTGTTTCTAGTGTTTGAGGAATCTCCATTCTGATTTTCATAGTTGTACTAATTTACATTCCTACCAATAATGTATAAGAGTCCTTTCTCCCTACAACCTCATCAACATTTTTTTTTAATTCTTGATGAGAGCCATTCTTTCTGGAGTAAGATGGAATCTGAGTGATGTCTTAATTTGCATTTCTTGAATGTCTATATATTAAACATATTTTATTTATTTATTGGCCATTTGTACTTCTTTTGAGAAGTATCTACTCATTTTAATTAGTAGATGAGATGGTCCTATTTGGCCCATTCTACTTTGATATGACCTCATGCTAACCCTACCAATTAAATTCATAAAGACTTTTCCAAATAAGGTCACATTCTGAAGTATTGGAAATTAAGACATTGATCTATCAATTTTGAGTGAACTTGTAATTGACCCCATAATAATTTCCAAGGGGGAGAGAAGTGCAAAGCCTGATATTTTAATTTTAAATGATACATTTTCAAGATGACTTCAGCTGAAATACCAGTAGTCATGTTTACATGTTGAAACCAAAATACTGGAATTTACTAATTGCCTGAAACTTGGAATTTAATATTGATCTATGTGTTCAATTGGAAGGTTAGATGGTTAGTAAAACTCACTGTTTATTTTGGGTAAAGAAATACATTTCTCAATATATTTCTCTCTGTTCAACTTTATTTCTGTTTTCTTTTTCTCTTTGTAAAATTGTGTCATATTTAACTAATAGTTTCTGATCCCAGGAGCATTCAGGATGTGTTAAGTTTTCATACTTCAGTGTTTTATTAAATTGATAAAGACATAAAATGGCTTATTTTAACATATTTACAAAGTTAAATTATCAAATTAGAAATCAGTACACAATAAAATTTCAAAGTATCCATCTATACCTTTAAGTAGACCATTAATGGATTAAAGTAACAAACACATGGAATTTATTACAGTACTTTTTATAATAGCAAAAGTGTGAGAAAATATTTTTAGGGTTAGGAATGTATTCTCAATAAATTAAGGTTTACTAATCTCATGTAATATTTTATAGCTATTAAACAGAATGATTTGATTCTACATTTGTAAAGCTGGAGTGATTCCAGATATATGCTTTAAACTTTAAAAAGGAAAAGGAATCCAACAAGTATGTGTTGAACAATGCCAGTTTTAAGTAAAAATATATATATTCATATATATGCCAAAATGTTTTTGCACTGACACAAAGAAATGTGGAATGATAAACACCAAAATGAAAATGTCAAATTACATCAGGGTGTAAACTTCAAAGAGGGAAGATGAATAACTAACGATATTTCTTAAAACCAGGGACATTCCCTTACACAATCAAAGGAAACTCAAACGAATCAGGAAATAGCACAAATTCAATATATAAACCACTACATTTTATTCCAACTTATCAATTATCCAAAATGTCCTTTTGAGCTATTTGCCTGTCTGGGATCCAATCCAGAACCACACAATACATTCGTTTGTCAGATCTCTTCATTCTGTCATGGATCGTTAGATTTCCTCTTTGTTGCCATTTTTGAAGAGAGCAGAACTGCTATTTTAAAGAATATTTCCCATTTTGGTCATTTTACTGATAAATCTCTATGATTTTATTCAGGAACTGATGCTGTGCTTCAGATCAGTGAGTGTCAGGTTTTCCCACATGGAGAGGAACCTTTCCTTAAGGTGATGTCCACCAGGATTATCAACCACAAATTATTTCCCCCTATACAATTAATAAGTTATGTGCAGAGAACTTTTAAATATCCTATTCCTCATTAATCTTGCTTTTAGTTTCTGTTAATATAAATGTAGATTTGTCAGTGAATGAGTTGAATTGATTATTTTTCTTTAGGTCAAATAATGTTGTTCAGAACTTTTATATATTTGCATATTTCTTTTTTGCCCCATTTTTGTCAATTACTGAGAAAAAAATATGAAACAAAAATGTTTTGGGGTTTCTGAATTTTTTTCCTTTTTATTGTTTTTTTTGTTTACATCTTGATACTGTTATGCGGCACATACATATTTATATGTCTTATTTCTAAAATTAGCCTCTTAGCACTGTGAAATTTTCATTGTCTATTAAAATAAAATTTGTCCTGACTATTCTGATATTAACAGGAATATGTCAGTTTTTTTTGTGCATACTGTTCTATGCCATACACTTTTCCATTTCTTTTAAGTTATCTATTACCTTTTTAAAAGGCTCATAATTTGTAATAACATAAGAGGATACTACGTTATACCAAGTCTGACAATCTTGTTTTAATTGTAATGCTTATTTTATCTAAACTTAATATAATTATTAATCAGTTTCATGTAGGTTTACTATTTTGTTATTTGTTTTCTAATTATGCTGCTTATTTTTTGTTCTTGTGTTCTTCCTTTGCTGCCACTTTTAGTTAATCCAATACTTTTATGTTCTAATTCTAGTGGCCTTTATTGCTATCCCTCACAGTTTTTTATTGTTATGCTGCTTCACAAAAAAAGTAAGAATATTGAATCAGTGCAGCTGTATTTATATTATTTCAATTCTGCTTGGTATTATTATGATGCATTGTTTATCTGCATATATTATAAATTCCATTATAAAGTATTACATTTTTATTTTCATAGTATGTTGATTTTTTAAAGTAGGAGTACTAGAAAAGATATTTCTTAAATGTATGTATTTATTACAATTGTAATTTCTTCTATAGATTTGACTATTACACTAGTGTTAATTATTTATACTTTTGTATGTTTTTTGATTCAGCCTGAAACACTTCTGATAGCATTTCCTTAACACTTTCATTTCCTAGAAACTATTCTCAGAGCATGAGCTCATTCACAGGTGGAGTTGAAGGATTTTGTTGGGGGCAGGGAGGAATGACGGAAGGGCCTCCTACATAGGCAGCAGACACTCTGCCACCCAGCTGTCTGCCCAGCCCTCTTCATAGTTTTAGGGTTTTCCGTTCTCTTCTTCATGTTGGGTGAGATCTTCTGATCTATCTTCACATTCATTGACCCTTTCTTATACTCTATTCAATGTGCTGTTAATCTCCACAAATGGAGGTTTCATTTGTGTATTGAAATTTTCAGTTCTAAAATTGTCATTGGTCTTTCTTTCTTTTTCTTTCTTTCTTTCTTCTCTCTCTCTCTCTCTCTCTCTCTCTCTCTCTCTCTCTCTCTCTCTCTCTCTCTCTCTCTTTCTTCTTTCTTTCTTCTTTCTTTCTTTCTCTCTTTCTTTCTTCCTTCTTTCCTTTTTTTCTGTACTGGGGATTGAACCCAGGGCCTTCACATTAAGCTATATTCCCAGCCCATTTTCTTATTTTTGAATTTGAAACAGGATCTCTCCAGATTGCCTGGGATGAGCTCGAACTGGTGATCTTCGGTATCATTCTTTTTATTTTCAATTTTTCAGATGACAATATTGTATGATATAACATATAAGATAAATATAATCTTCATAAAATCATGTTGTTTTGTGCTTAAATTTGTTTCTAATAACTCCATAAACAGCTTTTCTGATAGTTAGGACACGTGAGGTGTCTCCATGCTGGATTCTCCTTGTCTCTTCCGGGGATAGCCATTCTTCTCTGTTTTTGTGTAACTGGTTATATTTTATTTTATACTGGATATTTTGTATGGCTTGCTGTGGAAAATCTTGATTTTACTTTATTTCTCTGATGAATTTTGATATCTTTCATCATTCTATTTGTAAGAGAATGTGGTTAATTTTGCTGGATTCCAAGAAAGATTTTTAACGTAGTTTATATGTGGGATCTTTTACGGGATTTCCCCTCTCAACCTTCAGTCAGCTTTGACATTCCTGAGCTCAACTCTGTGGATCCTAAAGTCCCACCATGCTATATGAACCAAAGGACTATGTAAAATCAGCTGTTGTGTAAAATAAAAATTTATTATAAATAATAAATGATATTTGCTTTGAAAATGACAAAAACTGTCAGGTGAATTACAATTAAGCTTGCCTTAATAAGCCTAAACTTTTGCCAGAATCGAGAAATCTGAAGGGCTGCATTATTGCTCGCTAATCTTATGTGTGGACTGTGGGCCTTGATACCAGTCTTCTCGCAGCTCCTGTCTATGTGCAGGAAGTCATGAGTGAAGAGGGGCAAACTGGCCGCAGGGGCCCCCTGCCCACTGGATATTAGTGGAGTCACCAAGCTCCCACCCTGTAGAGGCGCTGTGGGCAAAGGCACCTCAGGCTTCCGCACCCTGTTGCTTCCTCTCTAAGTCTAGGGCGATGCTAAATCACCTGTCATTAATGGCACATGGTCTAAACATGACTTTAAAGGTAAATCTCTCCCTTGTTGGTGAGAAATAATTATCTGAGATTATTTATGAGAATGAATTACACCCTTTTCACTCTACTCCTCATACACTGAGTATTTTATTTTGCAAAATATTACGCTGGTCATGTTTAAGGATATAGGTAAACCCCCCCCCCAAAAAAACTTGTCATTTGTTATTATTATTTTTTTATTTTTTCAATTAGGCCTAGAAAGTACAACCGAGTTCTACTGCACCAAAAAGGCCTGGAGAGCTATCAAATTTGTTCTCAGAAGAACTTGAGGTTAGAAGTTACACCCACACTTCAGAATCATTCTGAAGTTTGAACTGCAGGTTTATTTCAAACCTTGTTGCCAGGCTAACTATCCAATAGAAATCAAAGGAAGGGCAGGACATAAAGTGAGTTCCTTTTTTTTTTAAATTTTATTTTATTGATGCATTTTAGGTGTACAATATAATGACATTCATCATTGGAAATTTGCACCTTTATATAATCTCTCTTGGTTCCTATTTTTTCTCCCTTCCCCTGCCCTCCCTTCAACCCTTCCATCCCTCCATATTGACAAAGACTTTGTTTCCATTTTTTCATTTTCTCATATTAACTCCATTCCCTTCTTTCCTTTCCACTACACTTACCCCTCCCACTTCCCCTTCCCCTTTGCCCCTTTTCTTCCTATTTCACATTATCTATTATGTCTTTTAGTCCTTGTTTACACTTTCAGTTTCTCACACTAGAGAAACTATTCGGTATTTACACAGGTGAGTCCCATTTATTTCACTTTAGAGTTTCACCTCAGTGTGCATCCATTTAACTATAAATGTCTCTAATTTCTCATTTTTTGTGGCTGAGTAGTACTCCATTTTATTTTTTAAAAAACCCACATTTTTCTTTATCTCGAGTTGATGGGCATTTGGGCTGTTTCCAAGTTTTAGCTATTACAAACTGTGCTGCTATAAACATGGGTATGCATATATCACTGTGGTGTGATTCTTTTAATTCTTTGGAGAAGATACCAACCAGGGGAATACCTGGGTCAAATGGGACTTCCAGTCCTAGTTCTTTGAGGTATCTCCATACTGATTTCCACAGTGGTTGCACCAGTCTACACTCCTACCAGCAGTGGAGCAGTGTTCCTCTTTCCCCACTTCCCCACCAGCATTTGTTATTGGTTGATTTCTTGGTAGCAGCCATTCTTTCTGGAGTGAGGTGGAATCTCAGTGTTGTTTTCATTTGTATCTCTCAAATGACTGGTGATATTGAACATTTTTTCATATGTTTATTTGCTATAACTACTTCTTTGTCTGAGAAATCTCTGCTTATTTGAGATGCCCATTTTTGGATTGGGTCTTTAAATTTGGGAGGTCTCATTTTTTTAAATTCTTTATAGATTCAAGATAGTAGACCTTTGCCTGAACGATAGCTGCTGAAAATTTTTTCCCACATTGTGGGTTGTCTCGTCACACTGCTGGTGGTTTCTCTTGCTGTGCAGAAGCTTTGTAGTAAGAAGAGATCCCACTTGTTGATTCTTTGTGCTAGTTCACGGGCAACTGAAGTTTTGTTCATAAAATCTTCTCCTACACTAATGTCTTCAAGACTTCTTCCTAAATTCTCTTCCAGTCAGTTTAGTGTTTCTGTTTTAATATTTAGATGTTTAATCCATTTAGATTTTAGTTTAGTGCATGGTGTGAGATATAGGTCTAGTTTTAATCTTTGGCAAGATGAAATCCAATTTTTCCAGCACCATTTATTAAAGAGGCTATCTTTCCTCCAGTGAGGATATTTGGCTCCTTAGTTGAAAATGATGTGGCTGAGTGTGTCTAGAGTTGTTTCTGCATCTTCTAAACTGTTTCACTGGTCCTCAGGTCTGTTTTTTTGCCAGTACCATGCTGTTTTTATCACAGTAGCTTTGTAGTATAGTTTCACGTTGGGGGTTGTAATACCCCCACCATGTCTCTGTTACCTAGAATTGCTTTTGCTATTCTGGGTCTCTTCTTGTTCCAATGAATTTTTGGATTGTTTTCTCAAGGTCTGTGAAGTATACTGCTGGGATTTCAATTGGGATTGCCTTGAATCTCTACAGCAGTTTTGGGAGTATGGCCATTTTCACTATGTTGATCCTTCCTACCCAGGAGCAAGGGATGTCTTTCTATTTTCTGATTTCATCTTCAATCTCTCTTTTCAGAGTGCTACAGTTTTCACAGAAAAGGTCTTTGATTTATTTCGTTAAGTTGATTCCTAGGTACTTCAGTTTTTGGATGCTATTGTGAAAGATAATTGTTTGCCCTATTTCTCTCTCAGTTAGTCTGTTGTTTGTGTACAGAAAAGTGATTGATTTTTGTGTGTTGACCTTGTATCCAGCTACTTTACTAAATGTGGTTATTAAGTCTAGAAGACTTTTGCTCGTGTTCTTGGGGTCTTCTATATAGAGTATCATGTAATCTGCAAATAATGACAATTTGACTTCATTTCCTATTTTTATTCCTTTTATTTCTTTCTCTTGTCTAATTGCCATAGCTAATGTTTCCAAAACTATATTGAACAGGAGTGGTGATATTGGACATCCTTGTCTTGTTCCTGATTTTAGTTTGAAGGATTTCAGTTTGTGACCATTTAGTATAATATTGGCTGTTGGTTTTTCGAAGATGGCTTTTATCAGACTGAGATAGAGACCGTCTATTCCAATTTTTTGTAGGGTTTTATTATAAATGTGTGTTGGATCTTGTCAAATGCTTTTTCTGCATCTATTGAGATGATTATATGGTTTTTGCCCTTGACTCTATTGATACAGTGTATTACATTGATTGATTTGCATATGTTGAACCATCCCTGCATCCCTGGGATGAATCCCACTTGGTCAGAGTATATGATCTTCTTGATGATCTTCTGCATTCTGTTTGCCAGTATCTTATTGAGGAGTTTTGCATCTATGTTCATTAGTGAGATTGGCCTATAGTTCTCTTTTTTGGTTGGGTCCTTCTCTGCTTTGGGGATCAAAATGAAGCTTGCTTCTAGGAATGAATTGGGGAGTATTGTTTCCCTTTCAATTTCATTGAAGAGTTTAAACAGTAGTGGCAGTAGTTCCTCTCTAAATGTCTTGTAGAATTCAGCAGTGAAGCCATCAGGACCCAGGATTTTCTTAGTTAGTAAGTTTTTAATTGCATTTTCAATTTCATTGATTGACATTGGGTTGTTTAGAATTTTTAAGTCTTCTTTGTTCAACTTTGGTAATTCATATGTGTCTAGGAATCTGTCCATTTCTTCTGTGTTTCCCATCTTTCTTTTTTTTTTGTACCGGGGATTGAACTCGGGCCCTTGCCCTTGCAAGGCAGGCAGTGAAACCACTGAGCTGAATCCCCAGTCCCTTTCATCTTATTGGCATATAGGTTCTAGAAGTAGGTATTGATGATCCTGTGGATTTCTACTGGGTCTGTTGTAATTTCATCCTTTTCATTCCTAATTGCATGGATTTGGGCCTTTTCTTTCCTTTTTCTGATAAGGTTGGCTAAGGGTTTGTTGATTTTGTTTATTCTTTCAAAGAATCAACTCTTGGGTTCATTGATTATTTTGTATCATTCTCTTAGTCTCCATTGCATTGATTTCTCCTCTGATCTTTATAATTTCCTCCCTTGTATGAGCTTTGGGTTTGTCCTGCTCTTCTTTTTCTAGAAGCTTGAGGTTCAGCATCAGGTTGTTTAATTGGGCTCACTCTGTTTTCCTAATATGAGTATTCACTCACTGCTATGAATTTCCCTTGTAAGACTGCCTTCATTGTGTCCCATAGATTCCAATGTGTTGTATTATCATGGTCATTTAATTGAAGGAACTGTCTGATTTCTTCTTTAATTTCCTCTGTGACCCATTGGTTATTCAGAAGTGTGTTGTTCAATTTCCATGTGTTTATGAAATTTTTTGCAATTTCTTTTGCTACTGATCTCCAATTTCATCACGCTATGATCTGATAATATACAGGGGACAACTGTAATTCCTTTGCACTTACCTAAATATGTTCTATGAGCAAGTATGTGGTCTATTTTGGAGAACTACCCATGTGCAGCTGAAAAGAATATGTATTCTGATTTTGTGGGGTGGAACACTCTGTAAACATCTGTTAAGTTATTTGTTCAAGAGTTTGATTGAGTTCTAGTATTTTGTTGCTTGCTTTTTGTCTAGTTGATCTGCCTATTTGTGACAGTGGGGTATTGAAGTCCCCCACTACTACTGTGTTAGTGCTTATATGATTTTTCATGCCTGTTAGTATTTGTTTTACATAGTTGGGCGCCCTAATGTTTGGTGCAGTGATACTTATGATTGCCATCTCTTCCTCTTGGATTGTTCCCTTTACAAGGATGTAGTGTTCTTCTTTGTCTCTCTGAATCAGTGTGGGTTTGAAATCTACTTGATCTGCAAAGAGGATAGCTGCTCTTGCTTTATTTGGGTTCCTGTCACATGGAGTATCATTTTCCACCCTTTAACTTTCAGTCTATGAGTTTCTTTTTGAATTAAGTGTGTTTCTTTTATGCAGCATATTGTTGGATCTTGCTTCTTGACCCATTCTGCCAGTCTATTTCTTTTTATTGGTGAGTTGAGACCACTAACATTGATGGTTATAACTCATACAGATTGACTTATCATTGTCACGATTTTTTCTTTTTGTTGGATTCTTCCCCCTTGCTTTTAATTTTTTGTTGTGCCCAGTGGATTCATTCTGCTGGGCTTCCTCGGGTTGTGATCCTCATTGTCTTTTCCTAGAATATTGTCTAAAATTTTTGGAGTGCTGGTTTGGTATTGATAAAGTTCCTCAGGTGCTCTTTGTCATGAAAGTATCTTATTTCTCCATCAATTTTGAAAGATAGTTTTGCAGGGTACATCAATCTGACTCAGACGCTGTTTTCCTTTAGGGCTTGAAATACATCACTCCAAGCTCTTCTTGCCTTGAGGGTTTGCATTGAGAAGTCTGCTATGATTCTGATGGGCTTTCCTTTGTAATGTGATTTGTTTCTTTTCTCTAACTGCTTGTAGAACTTTGTTCTTCTGTTAGGTTTCTGGAATCTTAACAATCATATGCCTACGAGTACATTTTTTTGATCAAGGCTAGTTGGAGTCCTATATGCCTCACTTATCTGTATGTTGACTTCTTTTCCCCTGCTTAGGAAGTTTTCTGCCATCACTTCTGTGAACAGTTTTTTTTATGTCATCTGCACTGTCTTCTGTTTCTTCATTGACTCCAATCAGTCTTATGTTACTCTTCTTTGCATCATCTAGCCTCTGCTGGATTGAATTCTCATGGTCCCTTATATTTTTAAAGCAATTTTTCTTTTCCTGGTAGCTAATTGCAATCTTATCTTCTATATCTGAAATTCTGTCCTCATATTGGCTCATTCTGCTGCATAGACTTTCAATGGAGTTTTTAATCTCCTGGAAATCTGTTTGCATCTGTTTTATGGATTCCATTTGTTTCCTATGTTGGGATTCCATCATGTTCCTCAGCTCCTCTATTTTTTTATCTGTGTCTTCTCTGGATTTATTAATCATATCTTGTACTATGGGCACAATCCCTACTGTTATGTGAGAAATTATTTCTGATTTCATTTTTTCCAGATCCTTTTTTGTTGAGAGTTCAGGGAGTTCAGGTGGTTGAGTATCAGAGTGTTTCATCTCATTTCCCTTTGGGGTTGCTATAGGTAATCTGCAAGTCTGGTTCTGTGGCTTGTTTGTGTGTCTTCTCATTTTGACTGGGAGGAGGGGTTGCTGGTGCCTGCACAGCTCATCTCCTCTGTGCTCTGAGCTGGGGTAGGTTGGCCTGGAAGCCTCCTACTCTGCACTGGAAGCTGTGGCACATTGATCCAGAAGCCTCCTCTTCCATTTGTTATTATTATTATTTGTGTTGTTGCTGTTCTTAACACAGAAGTATTGTGAGATGAATTGTTTTGTAGACATTTAAACACTGACAAAAATTTCCATTTTTCAAGTAGTTGTGTTAGTGTAAAACATAAATTATGCAAAGAAACTATCACTTTTAAGAAAAGGGAGACATAAATTTGTTTAAATAAAATATCAGCTCTAATGTAGAAATAGAGGGTTTTGAAGATACTACAAATAGATTAAAGACCAAATGTCTTTCCATACAAACTTGGATAATGATTTCTTTTTCATATTATTTTGGCTTTTAGTCTTTTTAAACATAAGTAGGGAAAACTTCAAGGTAAGAAATGAAAATGAAATAAAACAAGGATATAGAAAATTGAAATCAATGCCTTGCAAAGTTGACTCCTTAACTAGCTTCCAGTGTTCACTTGTAATAACATGCTCTTCTAGTTGTATGTATTATTTACTTGTATAAAAACATACACATAAACATGCTGGTTTTCTAATGAGTCTATAAATTTTTAGATAATTTAAAATAGTCCTTAAGGTAATAAATGCACATTATTATAAAATTAAAGGATTCAGAATACATTCAAACAATATCCTTATCCGTAAGACCATGACACTCACGGATACATATGTAGCACTAGAGTAATTTGGTTAAAAGTATATACCTTTTTTTTTTTTTGTACCAGGGATCGATCAAACTCAGGTCCTTGAGCTTTCAAGACAGGCAGCAGAACCACTGAGCCAAATCCCCAGCCCGAAAGTATATACCTTTTAACAGAATTGCATCAGATGGCTTTCCAAGTAATTTTATTGCATTCTACCAACCTGTCCATTATACATCCTTTACTCTACTTTTTAAAAAATCTGATGTTAAGTATTTTAATTGGTGATAATACACTCACTTCTAAGAATCCCAAAGCCTTTTTCTGTTGTTTGAGAAGCTGGTTCATTTTCTTGGTCCAACTAGCTTTAGGTTACAAAGTACAAAATATATAAATTTATTGTACTGTTATTATACAAATCTTTTATTTTATCATATTTGCTCATTTTCTCTCACACACGGGTATTATATGATACTCAAAAATTATGTTTCTGACCCATGCTTTGTCATAGTTTATGTAATTCTCTGAATATAGAATGTGATTTTTTGTTTTCAATTTTAATATGGTTTTTATATTTGCAAAAACTTAAACTAAATTATATTTCCCTACTTGCACATAACCCTAATTTTAGAACATATTATCTCATGCAAGACATACATTATTCAATTTATTGCATTTGTGGAAAATACCAGGTTTTTAACATCTTTCAGTTGTCACTCTTGCTTTTTCTTCATGTCCATATTCTGTGATGATGCACACACATACACATGCATACATTTCATACTAAGTTTAGAATGCAAAATGAATATTATCACGCATATAATTTTCCTTTTTGTAGAAACACCTCTTCAGGATAGATTTCTAGGTGTAATATTCCTATGTCAAGTTCTTTTTGTTGTTTGATATATATTATAATATTATTTCCAAAAAAGGTACTTCTATCAACTAGTATCATTGCATTAAGAAAATCTACCATCATTAATAAGTTGCAGTGGTTACTATTTTTCAGGGTTACCTTATTTGGTAAAAATCCTACCTCATTTGTTTTAATTTATATCTTTTATCAATAGTCCAATGATACCCATAAATGATGTTCTATTCCCAGTTTTCTGTGTCCTCCATGAATACACAACCATGACTCTTTATCATGGCTGAACCTCAGCCCAGTGGGCGTGGAGTGTGCATGTGCTATCACACACAAGAGCCATGGTCTAATTCCTTCCTAAGAATGCTTTTCTTCTCGATTTTTATATATAAGACTATTAACTCTATGTTGCCTACAGTTTCCTATTCTTTAGTTTCCTTTTTGTTGTTTCTGTGTTTATTTGATTTTAGTTTTTTGACCTACATATTTTTTCAATTTTGAAGGAGTCATTTTTGCATGATTACTACAGTTATTTCTGAGCTTAAGCAGATATCACCTCCTCAAAGACTTGATAAGAAGTCAGTTATAGTATCTTTTAGGTTTTCCTTGGTATGATGGTTGTATGCAAGATACATTTGAGAAATTAAATGATGAAAGCCATCAATTTTATGACAAGACTTATCTAAATTAATGCAATTTATTTTTATTGAAATTGCTTTAAAAAGTTTTTTAGTAAATAGTTTAGCCATTTTCATAGGAACAGTAAGGTTGACGTTTTGATCTTTTTATTCAGTGCATATTAAATTGTAGGTTAAATTGCCAACAGATATTGACATGCTCATGTAGATTTACCAAAGATTTTTAACTTCAGTATGAAACAGTTTTTAAGAAATAGGATTTTCTCATTTTTAATAAAATAATTTGCGATTTGAAGTTAATTCCTTGTGACACGTTGGACAAATCTAGTTGCCTATAACGCACACACTTGTTCTTTGGAAGATCTGAAGGTCAGAAGTGGAAATGGGTGTTCTGGGACTGCAAGCAAGAGGACAGGTCATGGCAAGGCAGCCTGCTGAGGAATCCAGGGGAGTCTTTGCTGCCTCCTGCAGTGCCCGAGGCTGCCGCATTCTCTGGATCCCACTTGCCTCGCTGCAATCCACCTTCCCTCCTGATCAGTTCTCCTGCTCTCTCTTATAAGGATCACTATGATTCTGTCAGGTCCACCAAGATAATCCAACATAATCTCCCCATTTGGAAATCCTTCACTTAATCACCTTTGTAAAGACTTTTTGCCATGTAAGGTAAAATTCACAGCCACTGGGGGATTATGATAGGGGAGTATTTGAGAGGCCATTATTCAACTAACCCCATATATTCATTTTTTAAAAACAAACACTTAAAACATCATGAAAATCCATAAGGACAGAAATCATTTATTTTTTAAATAATTGATCAATTCTATTTATAAAAAAAGAGAAAAGAGAGACCGAAACAAACTCAAGTTATTGTTATTTATTTTCTCATCCCTTCCTAATAATATTGAATGGTATTGAAAGTACCATTCAATAAGGGCTACTACTGTAGATACTCTGCCATAACCTAAATGTTGGTGTCCCTTGGAAGTTCACGTATTGAAGTCCTAACATCCAAGGCAATGGCATTAGGAGATGGGAGCTTTTGAAAGGTGATCACAAGGGGCTTTTTGACATTTTTACCCTCATAATTGGGTCCAAGAGAGCTCATCTCCCCTTTCACCATTTGAAGACAGAAGGAAAAGTCACCACACGTAACCAGAAAACAGGCTGCTGCTACCAACCACATTCGCTGCTGCCTTAACTTTATACTTTCCAGCTTCCTTCCAGAACTGTGAAAGGTAAATTTCTGTCATTTATAAGCCACTCAGTTTATAGTGTTTTGTGATAGTAGCAAAATAGACTATGACACCATATAAGAATTGGAGTAGAGGTAAACTCAGTCCAATTTTCCTGGACACTAAAAAATTGTTAATTACATATATTTCAGTATTTCCCATTGACATAGAACAATTACAAACATTTATTCAGTTCATGGAAAATATTTAAGGAAGGTACTGTGGACTAAAAATTAGGAAGACTTCTCCTAGTTCTGTTTCCTTGTATGCAGTCATCAGAAACCCTCCTTTATTTGATGCCTTATAAGTGATATCCTCAGAATTTGGCAAATTGTAGTTCAATTTTTTAAGTTATTTTACATATCTTAAAATAATTTCTTCTCGGGGCCGGGGATTTAGCTCAATGGTTCTGCCACCTGCCTGCCTCTCAAGCACAAGGTCCCAAGTTCGATCCCTGGTACAAAAAAAAAAATCCTTCTCTATCAATTTTCATCTCCACTACCACCCACCTACCACCTAGAAAAATTTCAAAATACCTAGCACAGTTTGGGTCTGGAATGTGCCCCGAGGCCTATGAGTTAAATAAACGCTTGGTTCCGAGATGGGTACTTTGAGGCATTAGTGGAAAACTGAAGCGCTGTTCCCCAGTGGGAGACCCTCACGTCATGGCAGGCATGGATTGAAGGGTTACTGGGGACCCCAGAAGTTTTCTTTTCTTAATTCACTGCCAGGCCATGAGGTGAGTGCTTTTGCTCTGACATACATTTCTGTCATGACACACTGCCTTGCCCCAGGTTCAAAGCAATGAAGCCAAGTGATTTTGGACTAATACCCCCCAAACTGTAACCTGAAATAGACCTTTTATCTTTATGAATTGATCATCTCAGGTATTTGTTGCACTGATGGAGAGTTTGACAAACAATACAATGCTCTGCTTTGCAAAGTGCTTTGTTGAACTTTGTCATTTTGATCATTCCAGCTACATGGTTAACCATACACTCCTAAAAACCAGCATCCAAGGCAGTTTGTGGCAAGTTGTGAACTCCAGAGGGCTTTGGTGGCTCCACCCCTATGGCACTATCAGTGGTTCTGCTCCCCTCTTGCACTTTTCCATGTTCCTTCATTCTCCAAACTTCTGGGACTCCACTGAACCTTTGGCTTCACACTCACAGCTTCACACACTGCCCCTCAGGGGCACACTGAAGAGTCTTTCTTCTAAAGTCTGGGTGGAAGCCTTCCTGACTCTGTAACTCTTGCATTCTGCATGCACCTAAAACCAGCACTGTGGGGGGCGTGTCAAGATCTGTGGCCATCTGGAGCAGTAGCCAGCCTTCCTTCTCTCTTGGCTGTACGTGTCCAGTGTCTATGAACCAAATCCCAAGGAACAACTTTCCCAGGCCACTGCCATTCTGGAACATGATGCTCTGGAGCTCCCTTCTCAAAGCAACGTCTTTCTTTCACTTTTGCAATTTTGAGGCTGGAAAGGGTGGAGTCCTGCTGGTTCTTGTGATGTCTTCCAAGCCAACTTTTCTATTGTCCTCTTCTGAAATACTTGGCTTTTTTTGCTAGTCCTTTCCTGGGCCAGTTTCTCTGATCTATCTTCACAGACCACAGCTTTACTGGAGTTTCCTTTCTGGCAATGGTTTAAATCATTCTGCTGGGCTCTTTGCTCTTGATTTTCAACATATACCTGATGAAAATCCCCCAGTAGTAGCCCATGCCATGGCCTCAACATTAGATTGCCTTGAAATTTCTTTTACCAGATTAATTAGTCTGTCATCCTTATTCTCAGTCTCCGGCAAAGTCCCTGGACATGAGCAAAATGCAGACAGTCTTTCTGCCAAGGCATAATTCATGGCTGAGACAAAATATCCAACACCCAAAGTTTAAAAAAGAAAGGTTTATTTACCTCATAGTTTGTAGAGGTTTCAGTCCATAATCAGCTGGCTCCACAGCAGAATAGCTTGGCATAGGGGCATTTCAGAGGAAAAATAGTTCATAGCAGGAAGAAGGCAGCAAAAGCATGCAAGCAGTGAGTAACAAGAGACAAGTGACAAGCCCTTTCTGTCCCTGATATCTTATCTAGGCTACCTACCCTTAGGGAAGGTAGCACTCACATCCTTAATCCTAGCATCCTATTCTTGATCCCAGGATCAGACACCCTACCTCCAGCCACCTCTGAAAAGCTCCACCTATGACTGCATGAGGCTTGGTGTGGGGGGGAGGGGAATCCAGATACAAGCCATACACTAACTCTGCTCCACCTTGGAGGAATTACCAGTCTTAATGAAAATCACAGTTAGATTTTTATTCAATTAGAAAAACGGCTTTCCCTGTAGACCTGAGGTCTGAGTAGTTTCTTCCCCTATAGCCCTTTTACAGCAAACCTAGAGGTGAGGTTAGTGTTCCACTAGCTCCTCCCTAGAGCATTAAGACCACCTTCCTCCCTTCTCTGAACAACACTCCAGTTTTTAATCTCATCCCTTACGGGTGCATCATCTTTGGAAACCCTATTCTAAGCCCAGTGTCCCACATGTTTGTTCCTAGGTCCCCATCCTGTCTGCATCTATAACTACTGAGATAGGTAGAGATGCTCACTCCAGTTTCCCGCATTCTCAGTTGCTAAAATTCCTCTCTAGTTCCAAGGAGTTTTTCTCTAAGTGCCATTACTAATACAATCCTGTAGTTTTGAGTCCCATTATCTCTTGGACCACCACCTTCTTTCCTTTCTGTGCTTTCCATCACTTTTCTGACTTCAGTAACCCCCTAAACCCATTGATATGTCCCACCCTAGGGGTAGGATCATTTTCAATTTCTTTGTTTTCTTTTATCTCCTAATCTCACTTAAATTCCAATATCACTGTGATCACTCATATGCAATGATTATTACCTCTCTTTTCTCTACTTGGCAATTATTAACTAATTAGCACTAATTAACCCCACCTTATCTATGCTGCAGTTGCACCAGACAGGTAGTACATTGTTGCTGAAAAACTCAAAGCCCAGCTTACTGCCTATGATCCCAAAAGAAGGCTTGAAATTTCCTGGCAGTCATGATATTTCCCATCCAGCCATTCTCTCACCTCTTCTATGCCTCTGTGTGTCTCCTCTTCAAACTTTTAATTCTTCCTCCTCCATTATGAGTCTCAGCTGAGAATTTTCTTTCTCGATAACCGAGAAGTTAAAAGTACCAGAAAAGAATGTCCAGTTCCCCGTTTGTATCTCAAACTTAGCAGCATTTGTATCCATGGACTCTGTCCTCAGTAAACATCTGTGTTCTTTTTTGTTTGTTCTAGTTTTTTGGTTTTGGTACTTGGACAGAAGCCAGGTAATGTTGAACTATATATGCAGCTCTCTTTGTCTGTTTTGTTTTGTTTTGTTTTCTGAGACATCTGTAAGGTACTAACTTTCCTGGGCTGGCCTCTATCTTGAGGTCCTCCTGCCTCAGCCTGTCATGTATCTTTGATTACAGGCATGCACCATCAAGCTCTCTAATCTAAAGCTAATTCTTTCATCTGTACACTAGATCCTCCTCATCAGCGATTCTTTCTTCTGACTCCTGTTTCTCCAAATTTGCTCATTCTACTGAATAATTTCCAATATCATACAATCAAGCACTTCTTTCTCTCATTTTAGAACAGAAAAAGGAAAAGCTTATTTTGACTCCACTTTCTTCACTTTCTAAAATATGTTGATTGCCTTGGAAACAACAAAAATGTGATCATTATTTGCTTGTAATATCTGAAATGGCAACGACAATTCAAGTTGGACAGAGAGGGACTGAGGCCCTCACCCATTAAAACATAATTGTATTTATTTTATTTCTTTTACTTTTGCTTTATATGAGGCTCTATCTCATCAGGTCCCTGAACATTTATTAGGACAGAAATCTATTATTTAGGGACATTATTATAAATGTAGCAGTGAGAATTAGGAAATTAGCACCACTGAAAACTATAACTTGTGATGAAGTTTAAATATCTTCCATTTTGAAGTGAGTTCTAGTTATACTTGAATAAGTAAACACTGTTATGGGAGAGGAATTTCAGAACCAATGTCCAACCTCAGGTTGCATGCTTTTAATTCAAAATGTTAAAAAGTCTATTTAGGAGGCCATTTCCTGAAATGTTTGACATTGTTTCAAGGTAAATGAGAAGTAACATCCGAAGCCATACTCTGTAATCCTTCAACTGTTCCAATAATCTCCAGTGACGTCAAACTTGAGTGTTTTGAACAAAGTTAATGCTCGCAGTGACAACCTTAGGGCAATATTTGCGCAGTTCTCGGTGCGTGTGGGTGCTACTCTCACTTAATCTTCACAAAGCATCAGATTTTAAAAGGAGTTTTAGAAAAGATAGCATTTCTAAATAGTGAAGCTTTTATAAACCGTTTTGATTCTTCCAGTTATAATATTTATTCTCAGTTTACTTCCTTTAATTCCAAATTCAGAACTGATAATTTCGTAGAAAGATAAATTCCTAAAGAAGTGCGTAAATTCTAGGTAGTAGATCACAAAATTATATAGTCCTTTGTCCTTAAATCAAACAGAATTTTCCAGGAAAAAGAACATATGATTTTCTATTAAAAATATTTTAACAGACTGCTTTGAATCTTCCACTGTTTAAGAAACTACACTTCTGTTCGTGGGTGGCCAGTTCGTAGTGGAAGAAGAATGTAATTATAGTAACATAACTGAATATCACCATCTGCTTTCTAAAAGTTGTCTTTGGCTATAGATATGAAAGCTGATCAGAGCTTTTTTCTAAAGAATGTCAGTAGGAATGAAGAGTGGAGCAGAGTGATAAAAGTTGTGACTGCAAAGCTAATTAATCAGTTAGATGAAGGTAGGATGAACCTGAAATGGGAGTATCCATGAAGGAATGGAAATCCAAGATGGCAGCATAGCATCCAGCCTGCCTGACTGTTATAGTGAAGATCTAAAATGTTCCCCAAAAGTCTCATGGGCCAGAGTGGGGCTTTTGGAAGATGACTGGATTGTGGAGACACTATTCTCATCAGTAGGTTGATCGATTGATGAGGTCATACCTGAATGTGCTGTCAGGAGGTGGAGCCTGATCAGAAGATGTGGGTCACTGTGGGTGTGACCAGGAAGGGTGCATTCTTGTCCCCAGCTCTTCCTTCTCTCTTTGCTTCCATAGCTGGCATAGGATGAATACCTGTCCTCCACTCTGCACTTCTACCCTACTGGTTCTGCCTTGGAGCCAGACGACCATGCTGGACTGAACCTTCTGAAACCATGAGCCAAATAAACTCTCCTCCTTTAAATTCAGGATCCAATTATCCTTATTATGTTAAAAGCAAATTGTGATGTTCTTGTGCTCAAAATCCACTCATTACCTCACCCCTTATTCACGTAAAATCCCCAGCCTTTTTTCTGACCTGGATGCTAATGTGATCCATCCTCCATCACCACCTTGCACCCTCATTTGCCAAGCACCCACACATGCCAGCGAGGATCCCCCTCCTGGGCATCTGCATTTGTCCTTCTCTGCTTTTAATACTCTTTTCCCAATAGCTAAATGATTACTCCCTCATCTCCTTTACTTCCATAGTAAAGCATCACTTTTTCAATGAAGAGTTTCAGTCTACCTTATATGAAGTTTCAACTATTTAACGTTTATTACAAGCCTCCTTTGCTTTGGTTTTCCCATTGTACTTCTATTGCATTTCTACTCAGCATTGTGGGAGAAACATGTAATCGTGGTAAGGAAAGGAAAATGAGAACAGAGAGATGGGCAACTGTCAAGGAACACAGTGATTTGCATGCTGTGTTAAAGAGCCTTGATTGCATCCTGAAACAAGTGAGACTGTCAAAGTATTTCAAACAAAGTGTTTTAGTCACTTTCTCATTGCTGAGACTCAATACCGACACTCACATCCTAAACAAAGGAAAGTCTGAATGGACCCTTGAGTTACAGCTGGACTGACGTAGGAACACCTTGGGTCATGACAGGAAATTTAGTTTTAACTTACAACCAATGTCTTGAGTTATGACATAAATGCTGGCTGCTTGTGCTTCCAGATGGTCTCAGGTACAGATGTAACCTTAAAGAGTTCTGGAAGAACATTACAGCATCCATTCCTGTGTGGGGTTAGTTGAGAAATCCTGGGCCAGTGTCTCTGAGGACACTGAGATCTTCCTGTATATGGGAGAGACTTTGAAGGCTGTGTAGGGGAGCCTGAGCCTTCAATTGGCCAACTTGAGTTACAACCAGCCCTCAGGAACAAATTGAGTTTGTAAGTCAAGGGTTCACTGTACCCTTGTATTTGGGTCACAGTGTGTAGAGAGGTTTCAGTCCATAGTCAGCTGGCTCCAAGCCAGGGCAACATGGCAGAGGGGCATCACAGTGGAGAAACTATTCATGACATGGTGCAGGAACAGAGAGAGAGACAGACAGAGAGAGCTCACAGAGGAGGGAGGAAGATGTAACCTTCCAGGCCACATCCCCCGTGACCTACATCTTCCCACGAGGTTTCACCTCCCAACTATAAACTCACCAGTAAACCAATCCAGTATCAGACACCCATAATCCAAGCACCTCCACAAAACCCCAATTATGAGCGCATGAGGACTTGAGGGTACATCTAGAAATAAGCCATAGCACAAGGTGTGGCCTATGTTAATGTTTAAGAAGAAAAACCTTAACAGTAATTTGGAGGATAGAGTGGAAAATTGGGGAGATGGAAGGCTAGGGTCAAAACTGAGTATCAGGAGCACAGGTAAATAGGAAATGATTCCTTAAATAAGCAGAGAGAGAGAGAGAGAGGGGCAGAGGCTCTATGTGAGTTATACTCAGTAGGCAGAATGTCTGAGTCCCCATTAAGACATTTTTTAAATGAAAAATGTAAATCACCAGGAGTAAATTTAAAGCATTGTAATAGTTAACGTTGGAACAGTAGACTGATAAGCTTTCAGAAGATGAAAAATCCATATGGGGACTGGGGATTTAGCTCAGTGGTGCTGCCACCTGCCTCACAAGCCCAAGGTCCTGAATTCAATCACTGGTACCAAAAAAAAAAAAAAAAAATATGGAGAAAATATATTTTTAATTTACTTCCATATAAAACAATATCAGAAGAGTTCTGTAAAAGCAATACAATAGCGATTATAAGACAGTCTCTAGCTGAAACATTTCTACAGTACTAAAAAGGGAAGGCAGTGAACCTTGTGTTTGCTTCCAAACCACAGCTAGAGGGAACACTGAGAAATTAATTGGGAACACTCACGGCTCATTCTCAGACTTGGATGCAATTGAATAAATCTAGCATGCTGGAGAACATGGGGAACATCCAGAAGAAAACCTTGGTACCCATGGGATGGAACTAAAGCACTTCTGAGAGAATGGAGAAATAAGATTGAAGAATGCTGATGAAAGGGTAGCTTCATAAAGACTTGCAGAGAGGGCGTGAGAAAGGTGAGCCCTGGGCTCTGCAGCTGAATCTTCCACCACAGTTCATGCCAGTCATAAATCTGAGGCTTTGGCTCACCTACTTGGAAACAGATATTCTGGGTTTAATCCTCAACCTCTGCATCAGCTTCAATTGATCCTGTGTTACTCAAGGAACACAAGGATCGGGATGGTTAAAGAACTTGAGGTCTTCAGGGGTGATAAATAAGAGAGGCGTGGAGCTCGCATAACCACAACGCGCCTCATCGCCTTTGCCAGTGAGACTTCTCGGAATCAATTCAGCCAGCATCCGATAATTGAGATTTTATTGCTCAGAAGAGAAGCAAAGGTTTCCAAGAGGAAGTTAAAACAGCTTTCATAAAGTGGTCACTTAAAAGAACTGAGAAATGTATTATTTAAATCCGTATTGTTATACATATTCCACAGGAAGCATTGGATTCATTAATTTTGGAACTTATGTCAAGAAAAGCATATTTTTAGTGTTGCCTAAAACTTTTCATTTATGGATCCTTCCCATTAAAATTTACTTCCCCTCTACACTTTCTAGCAGCTGTCATCCACCCTTCAGTTGTATTTTAAATCTTGCCTCAGTTGATGCCAAATAACAAAAGTCCATCCATCTCTGGAAGCCTTTAATACTGTATTTTAACCACCTAATGAAAAAGGAAAGGAAGTTTTTTCTGGCAATCTTTTCTCTAATTTCTACAAACACAATGAACATATTCCCTTATGCACAGTTGAGAAATAAATTACACTTTTAAAACCTAGTATAATGGAGTAGGGAAGGCTTTTTGACCTAGAAAACTTTTATCAAAATTCAACTCATTTTGATCTTATAACCACATTCAAAGATTTCCACAGAACTCCGGAACTATTGCTACTTGAACCTAAGCTTCCATCCATTCTCCTGGTCCAGGTCCCGGGAGCCAGGGCAGCAAGAGCCACTTGGGATTCTTCCACAAGTGGCCTGTGGTTGACTGGGGGACAGCAGAGCTGTACAGCCCGGCGCCAGTCACTGAGACAAACCAAAGATGAGCAGGGTGCAGAGCGTCCTCACGGCCCTGCAGGGGAAGGACAGTGAGCGGTCATCTGCCCAGGGCTGGGCTGTCCGGCAGGTGCAGGGGCATTGGTGGAATTTGCTGGGAGAAGCTCAGGACTCTGCGGGGAGTGCTTCCTGACAAGACCTGGAGCCAGGACAGAGTGGGATGCCTGAAGGCTGGCTGAAAGGCCCGCAGAGTGGGCAAAGTAGCAGCCCAGGGATGCAGGTCCAGAGCCCCTTGCTGACTGAAGAGCTGATGGTCACCAGAGTTCGCTCCTGACGTGGCTCCTGAGTGGGCTGCCCCACGGGGACCCCAGCCTCAGTCTACCCCGCCTCCTGAAAGGCACTGGGCTTCTTTCTCTTGAAACAGGTCCGGGCACATTGACAGAAGATTTGTGCCTGCCTGTCGTGGTCTGCTTGGGCTACTAAAACAAAATACCCCAGCCTGGGGGAAGTGAACAACTGGAACGTATTGTTTCACAGTTCTGGAGGCTGAAAGCTGGAGATCGAGGTGCCTGGGTGGTCAGCTCCCGGCTAGGGCCTCCTCCTGACACAGAGTCAACTACCATCTCGCTGGGTGCTTGCCAAGATGACCTCTTCTTCGTGTGCAGGAGAAAGAGAGCCAGACAGAGCCAGAGCGGGTGCTCCGGGGTCTCTCCTGCACAGGCAGAACTCCAATCGGCAGGGCTCCATCATGGTTTTCTCTCCAGCTCATCACTCTGAGAGGCCCACCCCTAAATACCAGCATTCGAACATTTGCAGGGACAAGTTCTGGTCCCTACCACGCCCCTGCCTTGAGCACCTTCACCATCCTCCATCAGAGCCCCCAACACTGGGTCCCGGAACACAAACTGGCAGTCTGCTTTCTTCACAGAACATATTGCAGATGAACTTTTACCTTTATTTACCGAATGACCCGGTGCCCCTCACCTACACTGCTGTGCTCTGAGAAGAGACATTATCTTTTTCCATGCCTCCTCTGTGTAAAAGGTGGCCAAATGAAATAATGAAAAGAAATAGCATTCCTATTTTTATTATTGCCATTGCCTAGCTGTTGGACCTGGAAGTGGTCGCCTCTTTACTTCTCTGAGCCTTAGCATTCCATCCTTTAACCGAGCAACACAATTTCTTCCAGCATTGCCTAAAATACCTCATGTGTCAGGTGGTAGTTAGGGCCTTTCATGAATGTAAACTATTTAAAGTGGTGGGATGATGAAAACTCCACCTTATATTTCAAGTACCTTTACGGATGTTAAAAAATTACTTAAAACAGGATCACTTTTATGTTTATCTAGATCCACGTAAGAACTTTACATTAAAAAACAAGGAATGCAGATCTCTTTAAGAGAAAAGAGGTATCATAATACCCAGTAAAAGTGAAGATGTAATGATTCTTTTAAGATTGAAAGCCATAAATTGAAAAGTTACCTTTGTTGTTAACATATTTGTGAATAAATTATGGGAGATAAAAGGATCATATATGAAAATGGAAAGGTAACTAGAGTGAAATTTCATAACCATGCAGCCTATCTGGGCTGAATTTAGATGTCTTTTAGATTACAGGACAACAGAATTCTCCAGGGCTCATCATCAGGGAAGTAGTCACTGCAATTTCTCCACATCAGAGGGACTGTTACTAGTAATTGTGGTAAAAGGGATCAAAGTGATTTCATGTCATTTGAGGGAGGGTAGCAGAGATTGAGCAGAAATTTGAAGACAATCCCACTCTCCTTTGAAGACATAATTATTTTTTAAATTTGAGGAAAGATGAGTCAATAAACCAAAATATAAGATGTTTGCCTATCATTTCAGCCAAAAAATGTAGCCAGGATAATTATATTTTAAAACAAAATAAAGCAAAGAGGCCTTTGTTCTGCATATCTCAAAGAGGTAAGATCATAGTCACTAAATTTTTCAAAGTTGATTATATGTTATACATATTCAGATTAATAATATTCAAAGTCTGTCACTCAAAATTATAGCAGTAATCAGAAATATACTAAATAAATACAAGCTCTGGAAGAGAAACAACATTAACCTTCTTAGGGTTAAATGAGCACCTCTTTGGGGTTTTTACTTTGGATATTTTGCGTTGTCACATTTGTTTGTAGTTATTTCTTTGAGTTTATCTCCCCAAATAGGCTGTGATTTACTGTAAGGACCTAGTCTTAATTTGGTGACTCCCACTGAAAATAATAACACAAATTTAGCAAGCACTGACAAATGAGAAATCATACTGTTGTCAATATCAATTACTATAAGTAATATTGATAAGTATAAAATAAATTAAATTAAACAAATGTTAATAGAGGGTTAGTCTCTGAATTTTTACTACAGATAATAAAACAATAAACAAACATAAAAAAGACATCTTTCTCTTTTCAGATAATAGATGACTACACATGCAGTCATACATAATCATATTTGTAATGGTATTGGGGCCATTAGAAAAATAAGAATTTAGAAATAGAAGAAGAGATCACTTATGCAGTAGCCCAAGTAATGAGCATCAAGAATGATCTCTGGAGTCTGTAGGTCTTGCCCTATAAGGGAAGGGGAACTTTGGAAGAATGATTAAATTCAGGGTCTTGATTTGGGGAGTATATCCTGGGTTAAGGGGGCTCAATCTGATGAAAAGTATTGCAAGAAAAAAGCAGAGGGAGACACAGGTAGAAGAGCAGCTGCTAAGAAGACAGCAGAGAGAGGTATCAGGACCCTGGCCTTGAGGCTGGGGACACAATGGCAGCCCAGCAGCCATGGAAAGATGGGCAAGCAAGGAAAGCTCTGTCCCCAGAGCCCCAAGCAAGTGGGTCCCAATCCCGTCTTGATTGCACTCTTCTGCCCTCCAGGACAGGGAGAGAATCAATTTCTGTGTTCTAGCTGCCAAGTTTGTGATACTGCCTCATACCAGCCATAGGAAACACATATTAATCTTTAAGAAAGCAAATAAGTGAAGCAGTGAAAAAGCCACAGGATGCCAGGCATCGTAACACACACCGGTAATCCTAGTGATTCCAGAGGCTGAGGCAGGAGGATTGCTAGTTTGAGGTTAACTTGGGCAACTCAGTAAGAGTCTGTCTCAAAATTTAAAAGTAAATAATAAAGGTCTGGGAATATAGCTCATTGGTAGAGTGCCTCTGGAGTCAGTCCCCAGTACTGCAACACACACACACACACACACACACACACACACACACACACACACGAGATTTATTGAACAGGTGTCTGACAGAGTAGTAATCACCTTCATACAGAAATAGAGGCCAGGGAGGCCTGGAGGTAAGGAAAGCACTGAAGCAGAGTCAATAAGGTGACAAAAATTAAGCACAAAAACACCTTCCTATCCAGTGTCTTATCACCATTCATTTCTGGAAAATGATGTTGATACAGAAGCTAAAGCCACAGATACATTTCTTCTTGTTAGAGAAGGAGAGGCAATGAACTGTAAATCTAACATTTGGTGGCACATTTCCTGTGTGCTGATGGATGGGGTGTAGGACATCCTACCCCAAATCACAGTACTTGGGGTCCAGAAGGAATTTGAGAAAACAGCGGAAACGGCCTCTCAGTCCTTCCCAGTCCTTCTACCCAAGAGTAAGTCCTGCAGCACAGGAAAGATCCTCTGAACTTCCCCTGAAATCAGTCAGCAAACCGTCACGTGTGAGGTGCCTCCCTTTTGCTGGAGGACAGAGCGGCCTTATGGCTGAGGCCAAAGTAACTCAGAAATAGTAACTCAGGAAGCCCTGATTTACTACTAGCTCAGATACCTTTTACCCTGGCACATCGCCCCACTCCACTGTTCCCCACACCTGCCGTAAAAGCCACTCAGGTTGAGTTTCACATCTTCACCTCTTTGTGAAGGCTCCAGGTCATACACAACTTGTATTAAATAAATTGGTATGCGTTCCTCTTGTTATTTCACTATGAGAGCTTTAGCCGTGGACCTATAAGGGAGTAGGACAAGATATTTTAGCAGTCCCCCAGGGGACCATCACTATTCTAAACATATTTTAGTATTAATTGATAGAAAAATCATGCCATACTTTCAATCTTAGGGTCTCCTCATGGGCACATCTGGTAAAGGTTTGGTTCCCAGTGCGACAGTATTGGAAAATGGCAGACATGTGAAGGGCTGGTCCTTGAGGGAAGTCTGCAGGTCAGTTGGGGGCATGACTGAGGATGACTGTGGGGTCCAGGTCTCTTTATCTTCCTCTCTTTAGCTTCCTGGATATGAGGTGAGCAGGTCTGCTCTGCCACACATTTCCTGCCATACTGCCTTGCCATGGGCCAAAAGCAACACAGCCAGTACATTCTGGACTGAACCACCAAAACTGTGAACTAAATAAACCTTTACTGTTTCTATGTTGATTATCTCAGAGTGGTGATTATAGTAACAAAACCCTGACTAACACAATACACAATATTCCTAGTGTTATTCCTGCTGTCAGATAAGGAAACTGAGACATAAAGATATTAAAACAAATTTGGCCAAGATAACATAGGTAATACAGAAGAAGTTCATGGGTTCTTCACCACTAGATATCATTGTTTTCTTTTGCCAGGTGGTGTAGTTTGTTTTCAGTGGTGTGGAGATAATAATGAGATTTAGGGTAAATAATGATCTCTGTTTTAGAGATTCAGTCTAATAAATCTTATTCTACTTTCAATGTAACATTCATTCTGTGTATTAGATCAATTGAAATAAAAATATGTCAGTTGTGGAACCAATTATTTTTCTGTTTTCGTTTAAATATGGGGGAAATTGGTGCACATAACATTTTATTATAGAATATTTCAAAGTCAGACTTTATTAACCTGCTCTAAGAAAGAGTTTCTTCAATGTTATCTTGATCTTCATTGTTCATGAGAATTTCCTTTTGTCCAGCCAAGAAGCAAGCTTTTTGACAAGCATGAGTATCACATTTTCTATAGAACTTGTCAACTTTGGATGAGAAATTAAATTGCCAGCTTTAAAGGAGGCTCTGCTCCTAGCATAATTTTTGAGTATGTTGTCAGCAAAGAACTGTGTGTAGTAGGAAATTCCAGTTTGCAGAAGCTGATGATTAAAGTAATTCAATCTAAGGAGACCCAGAGCTTCTAAGCTTTGGTACTTTCTTTGCTAACATCAAGTATAATTCTCCATCCTCCATTTTTCTCACACACCTTTGATTTATTTTTCATTTGCACAAGATTGAACCCAGGGTCTTTGCACTCACCTACATCCCCAGGCCCTTTTCATTTTTCATTTTAAGACATGATCTTGCTAAATCACTGAATTACCCAGGCTGAGCTCAAATTTGTGACCCTTCTGCCTCAGCCTTGCAGAGTGCTAGGACTGTAATTGTGCACCTCCATACTCAACTTCATTTGATTTTTGACTAACAGAAGTATATGACTGTCCTGGGCTTATTTTCAGTATTATTTGAATGACATCTTCAGTTTGTAAGGAAGGAAGTTCAGTAGAATTCACATCAACATTCAAAGAATGTTTTGGCTGTATGATACCCAATAGTGGTAGAGAAACTAGCTTTCAGCTTCAGAGATAAAGAAGGATTTTGTCATCAAACACAGAGGTGATAAAGGAAAAGGAAAACTGTTGTACCTCATCCAAATTTAGAAAACACTGTTCTATAGAGGCAATCCCGGTGTTTACTCCTGTTGGATGACTTATTCATCCTTCACAGAGAAAATATATATTGGAATCACTATTATTATTTAATGATTGCACTGTGAATCTAGACTTGGAAGCCATGGAAGGGAAAGTATATCAAGGTGATAAAAATTAGTGCATGGCTCTTTAATGCAACAGGCATGACTAATAAGCAAAGTAGGGTACTTCTAATAGAGTATGTTGAAAACAACAAATACTAACAAATACTCATTTTTATATAATCCATGGAAGAGGTCATGACGTAGTGTCAAAAGCAAAAATGTTAGAGTCAAATTTTGCTATTATATGATGTCAAAAAATCTCTCATATGGTTTGGATCTAAAATGTCCCCCAAAATTCCCATAAGTATGAAAAATGATTGGGTCATGAGAGTTCTATATACATGAGGACATTAATTCACTGAAGAGTTCAGAACTGAACGACCATTGAGGAAGTGTGGTCTTGGCAGAAGAGAACCACTGAGAAATGCGCTGGGAGGGTGCATCTCTCTCCCCTGCTCCTCCTTCTTCTCACTGCTTCCCGGCCACCATGATGTGAGCAGCTCTCCTCCACCAGACCCTTTCTCCATGCCTTTCCTCCCTGGAGCCAGCCGACCATGGACTACAGCCACAAAAGAGAATGAGCCCAAATAAATTTACCCTCCTTAAACTGTAGGTGTCAGGTATTTTGTCACAGCAACAAGAAACTGACAAACACAATCTCTTTAAATTAATAAGCAGAAGGAGGAAATGGAATCAATCAATGATGTAATGACAATGTCACATCTTTCAATAATAACTTTCAATGTGAATGTTCTCAGTTCCCAAATCAGAATTCACAGATTAGCAAAATAGATCAAAACCCGATGGTATGCTGTATAAAAGAAGCACATTTAATCTGAAAGGAAATTAATAACTTAAAATCAAAGGATATAAGATAATAATCCACGCAACAAGAGCCTAAAACCAAACAGGAGTAGTTAACCTATTTTCAAGCAAAGTAGACTTCAAGCCAAAACTATTAAGAAGAGACAAAGAAAATCCCTACATATTGAAGGATACAATTCAACAGAGAGATAACAATTGGAAACATACACACTGAACACTGGTGCACTCAACTTCATAAAATAAACACTACTGGACATAAAATATCAGATTGATATCAACACAATTATAGTGGGAAATCTCAGTAACACAGCATCACAAATACATAAACTGGACAAAAAGTCAACAAACATCAGAGTTGCACCATACTCTTGAACAAATGGAATTACTAGACATCTACAGAAAACAAATTCTTGTCAGTAACATAGGGAACTTTCTCCAAAATAGACCACATCCTAAACTTTAATACATGTATAAGTAAATACAAAAGAATCAAAATTATCCCATCATGCAGAGTGTTAGATAATAGCACATTGAATCTACAAATTAATGGCAAAAGAAACAACAGAAATGATACAAACACATGGAAATTAAATAATAGACTCCTGAATAATTAAGGGATCACAGAAAAAAAACAAGGAAGAAATTGTATAATTCTTAAAATTAAACTATAATGTCAGTACAAGATACCAGAACCTATGGAAAGCAATGAAAGCAGTCCTCAGGAGAAGTGTGCACCTGTGAATTCACATATCAGAAAAACAAAGAAAGCCCAAATAAGTAACCTGCTGATGTACCTCAAAGTTCAAGAAAAACAAGAACAACCCAAATCCAAAGCTGGTACAAGAGAGAAAGTTATAACCATCAGAGAAGAAATAAATGAAACAGACTAAAAAAACACAGAAGATCATGAAATCAGGAGTTGGATCTTTGACAAAATAATAAGGTTAATAAACCACTAGATAATCTTACTGATAAGAGAAAGGACCCACAAGAATGTAGTTAGAAATAGAAAGGCAAAATCACAACAGACCACACTGAAATTCAGAATATTATTAGTAACTCTTCAAAAACCTCTACTCCAATAAACTGGAGAATCCAGAAGAAATGGATAGAATCCTAAATCAATGATCAAAAGAAGATATAAAAACACTGAATAATAACAAGCAAAGAAAGTGAAACAGTAATTTTTAAAACTACCAGCTAAGAAAAGGCCAGGAACCAATGGATTCACTACTAATTTCTACAAGAACTCCAGGAAAGATCTGATGCCAATATTCCTCAAATTCTTTAATGAAACTGAAAGGGAAAGAGTACTGTCAAAGTTATTTCTGAAAGCTAGCTTTATCATAATTCCCAAACTAGATAAGGACCAAATAAAAGAACTACAGGCCAATCTCCTTAGTAAATGTAGGAACAAAGACCCTCAGGAAGGCACTGGCTCCCCTTTCCATTTGAATACTTTCTACCTATTTCACAATATCTACTATACATTTTGGTCCTTATTTATACTTTTGGTTTCTCACACCAGAGAAACCATGTGATAGTTGAACATATGTATCCAATTTATTTCCCTTAAGAGTATGATCTCAAGGTGCATCCATTTAGCTAGAAATGTCTCAAGTTTATCCTTGTTTATGGCAGAGTAATACTCTACTGTATAGGAAACCACATCTAGGGTGGGGATGGGGGAAAGAAAGAAAGGGAAAAGCAAAAAACAAGAACAGATGGAAAAATGGAAACAAGTCTTTTATAAATAAGAAGGGGAAGAGGGGTTGAAGAGAGGGTAAGGAAAGGGGAAAAAAGAAGAATCAAGATATATTATGTACAAGTACAAATTCCATATGATGAATGTTACTGGGTATATCTAAAATGTACCGATAAAATTAATTAAAAGAAAATTTTTAAAAAGAAGGCACTAGCAAACAGAATTCAACAAATCATGAAAAACATCACTTATCACCACCAAGCAGGCTTCATCCCAGGGATGCAAGGATGGCTCAGCACGCATAAGTCAAGAAATGTAATGCATTATATCATCAGAAGCAGGGACAAAAATGCCATCCTCTCAAGAGGTGTAGAAAAGCCTTTGACAAAATCCAACATCCATTCATGATTTTTTTTTAAAAAACCCTGAATGAAGGTGTGTGATGCATACCTGTAATCCCAGCAGTAGGGAGGCTGAGGCAGGAGGATTGCTGTGAGTTCGAGGCCAGCCTGGGCTACATAGTGAGTTTGAGGCCAATCTGAGAGAAATTAAGAAAAGAATCCCAATGTCATCAAGAAAACTAGAATACTTATGAATTAATCTAACCAAAAAAGTGAAAGACCTCTACAACAAAAATTAATTGCTTTATAAAAGAAGATTGAAGAGGACATCAAGAAACGGAAAGGTATCCCTTGTTCCTGGATAGAAAAAACCAATATTGTCAAAATGGCCATACTTGCAAAACTGACATAAAGATTTAACCCAATCCCAATAAAAATACCAATAGCATTCCTCATAGAACTAGAGAAAACAATTCTGAGGCCGGGCACGGTGGTGCATGCCCTAGTCAGAGCACTCGGGAGGCTGAGGCGGAGGAGTGCTCTGAGTTTGAGGCCAGCCTGGGCTGCACAGTGAGTTCAAGGCCAGCCTGAACTACACAACAAGACCTTGTCTCAAAAAGCAAAGAACAAACAAACAGAAACATTCCTGAAATTCATATGGAAGCAAAAGATATCTGGACCATTAAGAGCAATCCTGGGTGCCAATAGCAAAACAAGAGGCATCACAATCCCAGACCTTAAATTATATTTCAAAACTAAAGTCATTTTAAAAACAGCATGGTAATGGCACAAAAGCAGACCTGTGGGTCAATGGAACGGAATAGAGGATGCAGAGAAAAACCTCAGGCACATTCAACCATCTAATCTTTGACAAAGGGGCCTAAAACATATGCTAGAGGAAAGAGAGCCTGGTTAGCAAATAAATGGTGCTGGGAAACCATGCAGAAGACTGACTCTAGACCCATATCTTGTACTGTGTACAGAACTAAAATCCAAATTAATAAAAGTATTTAAATAATAAAACAAAAACACAATCTCTTGGAAGATAAAATAAGTGAAACTCTAGAAGATATAGCCATAAGCAAGGGTTCTCTGAGCAGTGTGTCAATTGAACAAGAAATATCATCACAAATCAATAAATGAGATTATATCAAATTAAAAAGCTGCACCCCAGTGAAGGATACAACCAACAAAGTAAAGAGACAATCTACAGGATAGGGAAACATTTTGGCCTCCTATACCTTGGACAGAGGACTGATATCTAGAATATACATAGAACTCAAAAATATTTTAACCCTCTAAATAAAAGATCCAATCAAAATTGAACAGATGATTCTCAGATGTATAACTGGTCAATGGATGCATGAAAAACGTTCAACATCTCTGGCCATTAGAGAAATGGAAATTAAGACAACACTAAGATGCTCTTACTTCAGAAAGAATATCATGAAGGAAACAACTGGTAACAAATGCTGCAGGGAAAAAGGAACAATTCTATGTTGTTGATGGGAATGAAAACTCGTACAACCACTATGGAGATCGGTATGGAGATTCCTCAAAAAACTAAAACTAGAAACTCCATTTGACCCAGTTATTCCTCTTCTGGGTATCTTTTCAAAAAAGTTCGAGACATCATATTACACTGAAACATGCATGCATGTTACATACATACATGATATTACAATGATATCCATGTTTATAGCAGCACAACTCATGGTAGTCTTGGAACTGGGCTGTATGTCCATCAAGAGATTAGCTGATAAAGAAAATGTATTTATATACAATATAGTCCTAATCTAGCATGAAGGAGGATAAACTTGAGGATTTGTAGGAAAATGAATGCACCTCTAGACTATGAAATTAAGTAAAATAAATCAGATGCACAAGCTTAAATATCACATACTTTCTCTTGCATGAGAAACTCAAAAAAATAATTAATTAATTAATTAAAGAACAAAATAAAAGATAAATAATAGGAAATGGGGAGATAGACATTTTGCAAAAGGGAAGGGTATGGAGATATGAAGGCAGGGTGGAAGGAGAAGATGGGACGTGGATGAAAAATAATTGAGATGTGTTATGTCCATGTACCAGCTCACCACAGTGAATATGATCATTATGTATTGCAAACATGTACAGAGAAGAATTAAAAAAGGAAAAAGGAAATGTATGTGTTCCTATAATGAGCAATGACACCTTTACAATTTTGAGAATATTAAATTCAACATCAAAATTGAAAATGCTTATTTTAATGCCTGTATAAAAACATGGCTTCTCTCCTTTTTTGAGAACACTTTCTGGCAGTGGTATTTTTATATTCCATTTGGAAGGGTAGAGACAATATCCCATTATTTTTCTGTATTTCCAGACTCAGTCAGGAGTAGAGATAGGAATTGGGGATTACTTTGAGATATTCTTCTATTAATTACCCTCACATACTGAGTATTACACCGTAATAGCTTTACTTTGAGAAAATAAAAGACCTTTCTCTTGAAGGTCTTAAAACTCAAATGATAATCTTCAATCTAACAGTTAAATTGACTGTAAACATTCACCTGTTATATTTTTTTCTCATATACAATGTCCCAATCTTTGCAAATGTCTTATAGATAAAATGCAAACAAGTAATATACATAAACAAAATATCAACCAATATGTAAAAATTGAGGAAACTAAGACTATAGCTTTAAATTACAATTGCAATTACAGCTATTTTTCCTAAAACTAATAGAGATCTGTACAGAGAAGTGCTACCAAAGCTTTGCTCCTTGGTACAACAGTTGATGAAAATCAAATCACCTACAACTTTGGAAATGACAGTACATTTTCTTTGATTGATCAACTATAATCAATCTTATAAGCTTTGTAAAAACAATTTAAGAAGGGTTTTTGAGGGGGATAGGGTGTAGCTCAGTGGAAGTGTTTGCACAGCATAAGCAAGGGCCTGTGTTGGTTTCTCAGAAAATAAGGAGGGACAGGAAATGGAGGAAGGAGAGAAAAAGAGAGAGAGTCATTGAGGTGTGTTTCAAACATGGGCTTTAGATTCATTTCTGGCTCTACAAGCTAATAGTATATGGCCTTCATAGGTTTCAATATCAATGAATCTTAGCATTCACACCAATAAAGTTAAATTATCAGACTTATTTTGAAGACTAACTTCCATCACATGTAGTCTACTTAACATTGCAACTGTCACAAAATGTTCAATAGCTCTTCAGTTATTTTTATCACCTTCAATAATTTGTTGATTTAAGACATTAGCCCCAAAGATGCATTCCTATATATATGCATATATTCATAATTATGCTTATAAACACACAGAACACCAAGTGAACAAAGCATATATGCAAGTAGATTTCCATATCAATCAATCAATCAAAACTATTCAGTTTGACAAATAGCTAAAAATACAAGAAAAATCTGCATCCCAGCCCCTCTCCACAAAGCAGGGGTCAAGAGCATTCATAGAAATATAATTAACAAAATTAACCATCCATTAGGATCAACACACAACCCTGTAGCAGCTGGCAAGAAAAGTAACACACAAAAATCAGCTAGTGGCAAAGACATGTCACTGTCTATTATTACTAAGAGAACAAAATAAAACCTCGCTCTGATAGTAAAGTGCTTTCCCAGTTTAAATTTAGCATCATGCTCCTTTGGATTATGAAGTTTTGCACTCTAACAATTTTAAATCAGGTAAAATGGCCTTGCATCCTGGGCAGTAGATTAGCTAAGAAAGCCAAGAGAAAAAACTCAGAAAGCTATGTATTCCCTCTGGCACTTTATGCTCTCCTAAGGACAAAGAGGAACTAAATAAAACCCATGACATGTGAAAACTGAAAATATGTTATCACTATTTCAAGAACTTAGACTATTTTTATAATAAGTCAAACCAACACATCAAGATGGAATTAAATGCCATTTTGGGGGAAAGCTGTTAGGCTGATACATGTTAGTTCAGGGCAACACTTCAAGACCATTTGAAGAGTATAGTAAAATACATAGACCATGCCTTTAGACTGCAAATAAGCTTTCTAAAATAAAGCACTAAAAAGCAGTCATTAAGGCAAGTGTGTTGGTCAGCTTTCCATCACTGTGACAAAATACCTTAGAATACCAACTTATAAGGAGTAAAGGTTTGTTGTGGCTCATGGTTTCAGAGGTTCAGTCCCTGGTCACTTGGCTCCACTGTCTTTGGGGCTGTGGTGAGTCAGTACATCATGGCAAGCAGTGCTTAGTGGAGAAGGCCACTCAGCTGCCAGTGAACAAACAAAAAAGACTGAATGTTGCCAACCAGCCAAGGGTTCTTTGCCTTTATTCAAATGGAAATCACAAATCAACAAATTGCAGCTGTTCTAGCAGTCCCAATTCCACCAGATGACACCTGATAATGCTAGATGCCAACAGTTGACACAGCCAGCTGCTGGCCACCACCACTGCCAGCTGCCATCATCTGGTGCCAGTCTGTGCTGGACACCAGAGGTCGACTCTGCCCAGTGCTGGTCCTTGGTGCTGATCTCTTTAGGCTGCTGGTCTCTGGAGCTCTTCAGTGCTACAGCCTCTATTACTACTCTTTCTTTTGAAACTACCACTCTGTTCACACTACTGAGGTTAAGAATCCGGAGTAGATTCACAGGACTTTTGGAGCATGCTACCTGAGAAATAAATCACAAGTGGGTTTATAGAACCATCAAAGTGAGTCTTTAACAGGCCCTGTAGTGCAGCACAGGGGGCTCAGCACCCTGGAGGGAGCCCTCCCAGATTAACCTGAGAAGTGTGTGGGGAGTTCAGCTTATACAGCAGCTACAGGCCCGTGACTGGGCCAAGCACAGGCCTGGGATTGGGGAGGGACTGCAGGACAGACTCAGCTATCATGGCTGTGATCCAGTGAGAGGGCAGGGCTAAAACTGGGGACTCTTCTCTAAGGCTGGCTGTGGGGGTGGGGATGTTAACACTGAGCCTAGATCCCTCCCTCCCTGATCTTAACTAGGCCAGGGTGCCCCCTTTTTCTTTAAAAAGGAAATGGTAGAGTCTGAAGTGGGGAAGGGCGTCAAGCTGCCAGTTGAGCTGCACTGCTGTTGGCCTGGAGTGTAGGAAAGCGGCCACTAGGCAGCCAGGGAGCACAGGGGGAGCGATGGGAGATGAGGAGGAGTGGAACAGCAGCCCCCGGCCAGTGCTGCAAAGGGATCCGCTGGAGCCAGGAAGGGCCGGGGTCTCAGCATCCCTGGCCTCAGGGTCGAGGCACACCCACGCGCACACCGTGGCCACGCCCCGCTCGGTGGCTTCACCACCTCCCAGCTCTGTCGCAGGCTGGAGACGACCTTCAACACAGGGCTTTGGGGGAAAGAGCACAGCTCCGAACTATAGCGGCAGGCTTCTGTGTTGGCCCTCCTGCCACTGAATCTCCATGCTATGTGTCATCTCATTATTTCCACCCTCGGTATAACGACCAAAGCAATTTATGGGCCGACACTATAAGGTATGTCAGTGATGTCGAGCTTCTTAGAGCTTTCAGTGAAAACAAACGGCCGACTGCGGCACGCGTGCCATAGGTTTGCCACTGACCTCTGTATATTCAAACATGACATTTTAGCAGAGACCCCGCTCACTAGTACTTTTCCCTTTTTCTGTATTGTTGATTCATCCAAACAGCTCTGTGTGCCTCCGCCCTGGACTGAACCTACCCATTGGGAGCCTCCCGATCTCATGATTTTTACCAAAGATACATTTTCCCAAAATAAATCAGATTATAATACAGTCCAGATTAAAGAACTGAAATTTATTTCCAATTTAGGATTGTTCAAACTACTTTAACAAGTGGCCCTAACTGTAATGACCCACGCAGTGGCAATGCAGAATTTTAGACCAGGTGCTCTGCTATCAGCAAGCCGGCTGGTAGAAGCACAGGGATGCAAGGTTATTCCACATGTCACCATCCCGGGGGTGAAAGGAGTCTTCCGTCGGGAGGCACGTATGCCTGCTTGCCTTCAGTCCCTGGGACTCGGTGACATGGCCTCACCCTGCTGAGTGAGGTTGAAAATAGTCAAGATGACCCAGTAGGTAAGATGATGGCTGAGAGTTTTCAGCTTTTGCCTTATTTCCTCAGGAATGCAAAATAAATTCAAATTCCTTTTCTTAAACATTGAGTCCACTTTCTGTCAACTAATGTCACCTCACATTTCAGCCTTTGCCACTTGCTCTCCTCATGCCCACTGTACCTTCATGACTCCATCTGTCATCATGTGTCCTTCTTGTGTCATCATTTTCTAGACTCCTCTGTCCTCCTCTGACTAAATTCTCACTTTTGCCACCAAGTTTGGGGCCCTTTCCAGGGCGCACAGTGGTATGTATGGCCCCATTTTCCCCAGCTTCCTGTTCGGGGCTCTGATGTAGCTTAGTACCAAAAATAAACAAATACACAAATAAGGGTGTCCTCTCTGTTAGGACTTCATGGCAGACTAGCGTTGAGTCTTGAGCGGGGTCAGATTCTCACGTGTATCTTGTGCGTGCACACATACCTGCAGCATGAAGGAGCCGGGGAAGACTGACTCCTGGCAGAGTTATAATTGCCAGACTATAGCAAGGACAGAAGCCAGCCTGACTTTTACTTGTTTCATTGCTTATAAATCTCTAAGGTCAGCTCTGCCCTGTAAACAGCCTGGCGTCCAAGGTAAGCAAATCTCACAGCTCCCACCATGGATTGCACGTGTGTCTGTCTACTCACCAATAAGTAGTGTTGTCAAAACCAGCTAAAATAAAATTTTCTGTTTATTTTTTCTTCCTATCAAAGCACTGCTATAAACACTTTTTATAACTAGCCTTCAGGGAGGCAAAGAGATTATTATGTCAAGTTATACAAAACTCTGTGACATACATCTGAAATACCTTCTCATACATCCCGAGAAAACAGCAATCAACTGGTTAAAGGCTCAATTTAAAAAATTAACTCTTGAAAACAGGTATGTTCCTGTTACCTCCCTCCAACCACAAAGGCGAAACCCTGCCCCTCATAATATGCTTCTACCTTTCCACCATAATTATAGAAACATCTGCATGACAAATACTTAATTGTTCTCATTCATCTTCAGATCTATGCTTAATGTCTCACTGACCACAAATGAGTGGTCTTTCTCCTTCCAGTGCTCCTCGCAGAGCTGGAAGTGCTGTAAGGCAGCCATCAGCGTAAGCGGAATTCCAGGGCCCTGCTTCTCTGAGGCTCAGCTGCCTCTGTTTTGCACACCTGCTCCCCTCTCCCTCCTGTGGAGGCCTTAACCCCCTTGATCTCAGTCCTGCTCAGCAGGTCATCTTCTATCTGCTGTGCCTACCCAGGAGGACAGCAGTGCCCTGGCCAGTGACTGTGTCCCTGATACTGATAAATTAATTAGCAACCTGGGAAGCCTGGCCTGGAAGGATTTAAATCCTCTCACTTGATGGCTTTCACTAAACAGAATATGCTTATCCATTTCACAGGACCTATATTTTTAGATCAATGACCTTTGGATGTATGATTCATTCTGATTTCATTTTTTCCCAGGGGATGTAGTTTCACATGAGCCTCTTTAAAAAGAATACAGCAAGCAATGTTTTAAATGGAATAAATCTATTCTGCACCTGTTTCCTTAGGCTATTTTGATAGAAGTGAATGGTTTCTATGATTAACTGTATTTTACTATACAATATGGAACTAAAATATTTATATATTTTCCTTTAATAGTGAATATTGGAATTTTAAGACAGGTTATTTTATTGTCACTTTAGCCAAACAACCATTCTATCAGCAGAGACATTTTTAGTTGAAATGACAGAATATTTTCTAAGTGTAATTTATCTAGTTGAGGGTTTATTTTGTAGCATTTTCCCTAGTTTTTTCTTGGCTTCATGTGGAATGAGAAATGTATCCAGATACAAATAACTGCTTTAGATAAAAATTGTGTAGCACAATCTGTTTGCATGATCTTGTCCATTTTGGTCGCTAGAATATCATATAGCAAGTCCATGCCAGTAGATCTCAATATTTCTGTGTAACAATAAAAAACGGAACAGGACTTATCAGCAAGATTGGGCCTATAAAACTAATCTTTGAGATGACTGTATTAACAATCTAAAGAGAAAATCACAGGTCTACTATACATATCTTCACACAATATGCCACACTATATGCCTTCTCATATTTTGCGTATAAGAAGCAAACAATCCTCTTCACCATCTCTGTTGTGTTTGATTCACTTGATCCCCCTATCTGTAAGTGAAATTTCCAGATAGGTGCCATAAATCTGTGGATCACTGTTGGGTCCAGTGACTCGCACACCGGTGAGAGTGGAAAGGAGAGCAGCTATTGTAGAATACACATGTATGCATATTGGAGATATACACAGGGTATGCAGGGAAACTTGGGGATGTCCTGTGTACACAAGGATGTGCAGTCTCGTTACCTTCAGGTAATCCAAACATCCAGCCCAATCCCATCCACCCTAGAGCAAAATTTCCACCCTTACTCTGGAACTCTGTGCCCTCCACCAGCTCCACTCTGCCTCCGGAGTGCGGGGCAGAAAGGCACATGATGTGATTCTTTTTCTTCCCTTCAATGTAACACCTTGCCCCCTTATAAAAGATAAACTTTAAAGAGATATAAAGGCCTATTAAAGAAATATAAGGGATATAAAAGAGAGACGAAAAGGATAATTTAAAAAATCTCACCGTACTGATAGAGTTGTAACATGGTATTGGCAGTCACCGTAGTGGACTCATCTGCTCCGCACTGCAGGCTAGCAATGCCGCCCTGGCCTGGCAGAATATCCTCTCTGTCACAGGTTGCAAGCTTTCTACCAAGCACATAAGCTTTGGGTCATTCTTTCCTTTGTGAGATTCAACATATATCAGTACAACCCTCCCAGACAGTCATGGTCAAAGCGTCACACACTGTGTCTCCCCCGGGAAGGCTACCCTTGGTAAGTGGCAGAGGCCCACGCTCGCTCTGCACCGGTTGGAAGGGCACGTTCTGCACGCAACACCCCCTTGATCTTCCTGTGTTGTTCACCGTCCTCAATAAATAGTGGTGCGGGGGGAGCCTGGAAAAGCCATAGGCATCAGCAACTTGCTGCAAGATAATTCCCACCCAAACCGCCAGCCTTTTAGCTCTTACACACAGGCAGGAGGCAAGTGATTGGCTAACGTGGATCTGGTTGTGCTGTTGCGTAGTCAGTCTAGCTTCAGTGGTTCAGCGTGTGGCTGAGGGCTGAAAAAGTGCTTGCCCTGGAGTATTCACTTGTTCCTAGCTTTCGGGGTCTCTGATAAAGCACCGGAACAGCAGGAAGGAACTCTTTTACGTTGTTACATCTGAAGATAAAATGTGTTAATAATGTACGTGCAACATCTAATTCAGTTAGGTGTCATATCAGGCGTCTGACTGATCATGTTTTATGTAATTTTTTGGTTCCTCCTACATTCTAGGTTTCTCTTACGTCTATGTGAAGCTTGTGAGCTCTAAACGGGGAGGTCTAAGGAGTAGTTTCTCTTGCACAAAAGCCAGTTTCCAGGCAATTTCTTTTTACCCAGTGCTTTCTCTGGAAATTGCATTCTGAAAATATCTGCATGGGCACTATTACACTTCTCTTGGTCTATGCAGAATTTTTAGCTCTGTATCTGTGTTGTTTGAAAACTCTTCCTAACAATAATAGTTTTCTGACTGTGGACTGGTGGTCAGTATTCTTCTGAGTGAAGTTAATGAAAGCTATAAAACTTTACAAGCTTAAAGAAACCTAAAGTATGTATTTGTACCCACACACATTTTGGCTCTACAGTCAAGAGGTTCTGTATTCCCTGAAGCCCAACCCTTGGAGACCTCAGTTTACTACCTCCCCGGGCTCCTACAAGCAGGGTTTCTGTAGGATGGAAATGTATATGGGTGGAGGCCTTCGGGGTTGTTCTACTCTCTTGGAAGAGCTTTTTTCTTTGGAACTGACATAAAATATATCAAGAGATGATCAAATTCACCTAAGAGGACCTGAAGTTTTTCTCATGTCAGTGCCCTTTAATGGGTCTGTTGTTTTGCTTTTCTGATTTATATATATATATCCCAATTTTCTCCATAGATATATCATTTCTATTCCTATTCTTTGGCTTTTGATTTCCTATGATCAGCTGTAGACCAAAGATGATCCTGAGACTATTATTAAGGCCCAAATATTGGTAAATTACAATTTTTTATTTTATAAAAAACTAAAACAAAATTTCATAACAAAATAGTAAGAGAATATCGATAAATAATATACTGTATATTGCTATCTTCAGTAGTAGTTGCTCAGAATACAAGACAGAGACCAAAAAAATTCTCTCTTACAAAGAAAAAACATTACCACAAAACTTTCTTTTCAATGAACTAAGAGAATCTAGTAGTAAAAATGAAACAAATTAGCATATGTATTAAAATATTTTTGAAAAAAATAAAACAGGTAATTTAGGAAACCATTCTAGCCTCTCCCACTTCTATTTATCTATCTTCCACTTTGCTCCTTATTTGCACATATATACTTTTTCTCATTTAAGAGAAATTATGCAGTATTTGAGTTTGTGTATCTGACTTATTTTACTTTACATCATTTTCTCAAGATGCATTCATTTGACTACAAACTCCTCAAATTTATCTTTCTTTATGTCAGAGTAGTATAGTATTCCATTGTGTTTAAATACCACCTTTTCCTTACCCATTCATCCATGGGTCATATCACATCTATGGTCATATCTACTGTTTCCAAGATCTAGCTATTATAAATTATGTTGCTATAAACATGGGTATAAATGCACTATGGTAATTTTAACTCTTTTGGGAAGATACTTAGAAGGGGGATAGCTGGGTCAGACAACCAAAAAAGTGAAGAGACAACTTACAGAATGGAAAATAACAAATTAAATGCACTTTGATCCCTTTATTTTTCCAACTCCAAGCTGATAATTTTAAGTTCTAACATATCCAATGATTAAATCCTAATAATGCAAACTCAGAAGCTACCAAAGCAAAATGGCATGCTAACACCCTAAATCCATAATGCTCTTTAGATTTTATTAGACTGTAAGCTCTTGAGAGTAGAGGCCATGCCTTTTTTTATATATAACTTGATCTTCACTTCCTAAAACAGTAATTATCTCGAAGTATATGGGTGGTAAATAGTCAGAGGAACAAATGAAAAAGAATAAAATTTGTATAGTTCATTTTAATGCTGTTTTTACCTTTAATTACATCAAAGTGTTTTGCCATGGGCCAAGACGGAAGATGGCCTTTTGCCTAATCCCTACTCCCTTTCTCCTCCATAGACTAAGATTCTTGACTGAGATTGTAGACCCTGGATGGCGCAGCCCCAGGAGACAGTACACAATGTATCCTTGCTCCCTTTCTGCATATGGCCCAATCATGGGGGCAATTACAGTCAGCCTAGGCCATGTGGGCCATGTGGCAGTAGTTAGACCACCTCTCTACATTATAAATAGAGTGCACTGGACGCCCGGTGGCCATTAGCTCATCGGACTATGGGCCCACCTGCTCCCAGCTATCAAGAATAATCTTGGTCTCTTCGTGTCTTTTCTTCATCTCCCACTACTCCCCCTGGCTTCCAACCCTAAGCTGTGCGAGTGGTGGCAGTGTGTGAGACTAAATAGTACTAACATTGATTGTGTTGGAGACAGCTTCCCAGAGGGCCAGTCTCTTCACTTCGTAGTCCTTGAGAAATGATACCTTTATTAATATTACATATAGACATAGGTAATTATTGATGGTAGAAATGTATAAACATAAATAACTTGTACACAAAACCTCCTCACCATTTTATCTTTAGTGAGAACTCTGAAGAGAGTGACTTTACAAATATCTTTTGTGTCATTTGGATAGTCACTCGCTCTACAGTTGGCTCCAGATGTAATAACCTAATACTGAATCTGATTTGGGGAAAAACCTCATGCCCCATTCCAGTGTATAAGGGACCCAAGAAACCGAGACATCAGAGCCTGAGGAAAGAATTCCTGTAGAGAACAGAATGAGCCTGTTGATCACTAAAAATAACCAGAGATATTTATTAAAAAAAATAAATTTTAGCCATATAAGTAGTAAAAAGAATCTTAGAGAAAACGTGTTGGTCTTCATCCTAGGATAATATTGAGTTTCTATGAGTATTTGTGAGTTGGCAGAGGAAGTAGGAGAAGTGCCAGTTATTTTTATATAGCTGTGCCCACAATAGCTCCAAGTGATTTATCAGATGCAGTATAATAACAAGATTATTTGACTACCTAAAGTTTCCAGGATTTTTTCAGTCTTTCAAGACACATGATTTTGGAGAACATATGATGAAATAATGATAATATTCCAGTATATATCACACACACACCAGACATTAGAATTTTAAATTCTCAAAGTAAAACTATCTTCTGAAACTGTTTGATAGTCAAACCAATAAAACCAAAAGTCTGACTATTAAATGTGCATGTCATTGGTGCTGCATAAGTAACATGTCCCAGATGGTTGCAATCACATGTAAGCATCCATACAGAGTTAATGCCATGGCCACATAACACTGGGAGATAAGTTTTTGAGTTTTTGCTTTGCATTTGTGCAATTAAATGCATTCTATTTGTATATTTTCTTATTTTATTTATTTTGTGATGAGTTACACACATCTGTGAGACTTTATTCTAGGTTAGGAGACCAATATACAAATGCAAGAAAACAATCAAAAGTGACTCACACAGAAAAAAATCTTCCACTGGATCTATTATTCCTATTTTAATTAAATGAGTTCATTATGTCAATAATGAAGTTTGCATGATTTTGAAAGAATAATGCATGTACTTTATGTGATATACCTTTTGCAGAGGAAATAATTTCATTGTCAAGCATGTCATGGGAGAAAAGCAAGGAATGAAATGGAAAAGCTAAGATTGGAGACAAAAGAGGGGTGAGTTGGTCCTCACTGTGAATTCACATTGGCTCACACTCTTGTGGTGTTCCCCAGCACACATGGACCCACACAAACACAGATGTGCCTGGATACATTGGGCAGCCTTCACTCTCTACAATCTGGGAGACAATTTCTGCTCCTGTAGTTGATTAGCAAAGGTCATCTTGTACTTATTCATCATTTCCAGTTAACAACAGTTCTGGAGTTGATGCTAAACTACCAGTAATTGTGTGTAATTCTACGCAAGAGGAATCATGTGAAAGATGACATCATGATGTAGAATTGAGATTAAGGTCAACACCTTCACAATGTCAGGAAGCAATGAAGTAAATTTAAAGTGAAAGCTATGTCCCAATATGAGAAGGTAACTAAGAGAGAAAGGCTTGGGGATACTGAGTTCCAGTCTGAAAGGAGTCAACTTGTACGTAAATTTCAAATAGCTCCCTGGCATTCCTGAGCCTTAATTTGCCATAAGGACAAACCAAACCAATGGAATTTGGTATCTGCTAAAATGACTTCCAGTTCTAGTTTTCTCACTCTCTCTTTGGAAGCTACATGAGGGACAGGCAAATTGAGTATTTCTCCCAGATTCTTAATTCAACTGAGGTTTCCTTCAAAGGGAAGGGGCTTCTCACCTAAAGAATCACTTATGCTTCTGCAGAAAAATATGCTACAGGGATGGACTAACATTTTTTTCGATACAAACTACTTCCCCCCTTCACCATGTTCCCCCTCATGATGCTTGAAAGACACCTAACAAGCTGTAGTTTGAAAAAGCAAAATATAAGTATTATCTGGAAGAATAAATACATTTGATAAATGTCTTTCATAACTTTTGAACAACTTTTAGCAATCATTGACACTTTTATGCTAATAAATTTCCGAATGTCCACATGAAACTGCATGTGGATGTCTATAACGGACTTATGCATAATGGACAAAACTTGGAAGCAATCAAGATGCCTTTCAATAAGTGAATACAAATAAATTGTAGTTCATCCAGACAATAAAATATTATTCTGAGAGAAAAAGAAATCAGTGAACAAGCCATGAAAAGACATGGAGGAAACATAAATGCATATTGCAAAGTGAAAAGACTCAGTCTGAAAAGGCTACATCCTGTGTGATTCCAACTGTGTCACTTGAGAAAAGAAAAAGTTGAGGAGAGAGTAAGAAAATCAGTGATTTTCCGGGGTCATACAGGAGAAGGAATGAATAGACATAGCATGGAGGATTTTTAGCAAGGTGATCATACTCTGTATGATACTGTAATGCTGGACACATATCAGTATATATTTCTCCAAAACCAAAGGATGAACTACACCAGAAGCAATCCCTAATTAAACTACACACCCTGGGTGAGAGTGATGTGCAAGTGTTGGTTCATCGCTTGTGACAGATGTCCCACTCTGATGAGGGACGCTGATAATAGGAGGAGATTATGCATGTGCAGAGCAGGTGGTAAAAGAGAAATCTCTGTACTTTCTACTCAATTTTACTGTAAACCTAAAACTGCACCAAAAATAAGATTTGTTAAAAAAAATTACTGAGGACCCCAAAGACTTTAGCTTATGTAGGATACACGCACAGTGTCAAATAAAAAATTAGATCAAGCTAGACAAATTGTAAAGGTTTATTGCACACACTAAAAAACAACTCAGACAGCAGGAGACTCAGACTCAAGGTGGTAAGAACCCAACACATAACAATTATAACACAGTTTATAAATCACAGTGGAGGAAGTATTTTGACCTTTTTCAAGATGAGCTGTTATTCACTATTATTCTTTTTATGGAAAACAGATGTTTCAGCTGACTGTATATAACTAACTGTTTATTTTCTTTGAAACATGGTGACAAGGATGCAAAGTTTATATTCCATGTTTTGTTTATGATTGGAGCTAGTATTTCAGGGAAATCAGGATGTCTTAAATTTTGGATATAATGCTACCGGTGACTGGCCTTCACATATGTTATGGCTTGGATCATTAAATGTCTCTCAGAGGCCCATATGCTACAGGCTTGGTCATCAGCCTGTGGAACCAGTGGGAACCCTTAGAGTTCAGTCACTGGGGAGTTGTGTCCTTGATGGGGAAATTCAGGCCCTGGGTCCTTCTTTCTCTCTTCAGTTCCTGGCTGTCAGGAGATGAGCAGCTTTGCTCCATGAGATGTTGGACCATGATATTCTGCCTCCTCACAGGCCCAGAGACAACTGAGTCAACCAACCATGGACTGAAACTTCTGAAACCATGAACCAAAATGAACCTTTCTTCCTTTTAAATTGATTTCTCTCAGGTATTTTGTCCCAGTGACAGAAAGCTAACACAAAGTATACCTATTCTGTAGTATCCATTTTGATTTTTTTTTAGTAACATAAAGTGTCAGAAAGTAAAACTCAGAAAATTGAAATTTCTTAATGTTTGGAACATAATATCAAGGCTGTTAGATTAACCTAAGTAGCATGTTTTATGAAAAGTAACTATATACCCTAAGTATCTAAGAAGGATAGTATTGTTTATATTTTGTAGCTGTTCATAAAGATAATAGTTGAATTCTCATATGTACTGCTATATTCAATCTGTTTTAATGTGTTGATTTGGCTGAAGTACATGAAGAATATTTGATCTTTCACAGATATAGTGGAAAGTAGTATTTTAATAATCCTTTCAGATAATTGTGGATTTTTTTCTACCACACCCAAACTCAACAAGTTATATTTTTAAAACTGTTAGCTATAATATGGAATCTGAAATCATGTCAATAACTTATTGGATTCTGATACATTAAATAATTCCCTACTTTCTACTTTGAATAAATCGTATCCCATACTTTATTATACCATACACTGATTATTTGAAAAATATTGGTTTGCTAAATTCAGATCTTCCAAATTCAACACAAAGTAAAAGAAAACTGTATTCGCTAATATCACCATCAGTCATTAAATGTGTATGTATTTTTCAAAACCTTCAGCACCCTTCTGCTCAAATCTCAATAAATAAAATTGGGGGACAAGGTCACCCCTTACTGCACATAACTAATGTGAGATAGGAAAGAAACAATCAACCCGTATCTGTCAAAGTATTACATGAAAAACAAAATAAGGGAAAAAAAGATGCCAAAGTATATGAAGCATATGGTACTAAATATACTTTAAAAATCAAGCAAAAATACTTGTATTTGAAAATAGACTGAACAAGGAAGCGAGCCCAAGTTTAATATTCTTCTTAGGTTTTCAGAGATATGCAAAATATATTATATTTTTATTCTTATTTGTTCTATATTGTGCCCTTGGACTCCTGGAGGACCCTTCTAATGACAAAGATGAAGCGCTGCCCCCCCCCCTCCTGTGTTGGACGAGATATGTTCTACTTAGTTCTAGCAAGTAAACTTGGAAACTGTACACAAGAGTAGGTCTTTTGTATAGTTAAAGGGCAATTAAACATATGTTGAGCTTGATATTACTAAGGTATCATATGACACTTTGCACAGCTTCACTACTACAATGCTATAATGTATGCTGTTAATAGAACAAACTAACTTTCTCTATTTTAAGTATAAATTATGGATGCATATCTGAAACATAGTAGGCATGTCAACTATTAGAAGTATTATTTAATCATCTCTCATCTCTTTCTTTAACTCACATATCATTAGCCAAACATTTACCATCTGAGAATATTTCAAGATTGAGTCAAGATTACAATGCTAAAATAATTGTTTCAATCTGTAGCATTTGAACATAAGTACTTCATACACACCTCTTGTTGGCTAAAGTATTATAGTAAAAATATTCTAATGATCCACTTTTTTCTATAAGTGCTGCAAGAAATGAAAGAGATGGGAGCTAAAAGTGATGCTTGTGTTATAAATATAGAGATCTTCCCATTTCACTGGCCTTTAAGCACTAGATAGCAAGGAACCTTAATCATGGGTAAAGATTGAGCCTTTAGCTCTGCAAAATCTGTTACTAACACTAGTAAGCTATTCTTGTGATATCCTAAGATTGATGGGATAAATATTTAAGTACTTATGATGAGTGAGTTTGCCTCAGAGAAAAGGACAGACAGCTGCTGGTTTAATTTTGGTCTTCTCTTTCATTCTTCTCCAGATTCCTACTTCTAATCTACTCTTAGATTGGTACTTTTAGAAAAATAGGAAAAGACCCACAATTGACTCTACATTTTTAAAATTAACATTTTAATTTTATGATGATTGACGATCTACCTTCAGTTGGAAGAAAAATATAAAAAGGTCCCCTGTGTCCCACATCCAGTGACCACCAATAGGAAAATTGTAGTGATGCCAAAAGATTAAGACAGCTCAGTGTCACAAAGAGCCTATTGGTCCTGGGATAATGAAGATGCTAACCAACTCCATCACCACAAGGATTTGTCCAGCCAACTTTCCTCTTACCCCACTCTGGCCTTAACACCTGCGGCCACTCATTTGTTCTCTGTTTCCGTAGTTTTGCCATTTCAGGACTGACATTTCAATGGAATCAGGAGATACGACCTTTTGAGATCGGCTTTTGTCACTCGGCATGAATCTCTGATGATTTGTCTAGTTTGTCACTTGTACCAATTATTCTTTTGTTTTTATTCCTGAGCAATTTTCCAAGACAAGGAGGAACCACAGTTTAACCCTTCCGCTGCTAAATGGCATCTAGGTTGGTTCTGGTTGTTGGTTATTAGAAATAAAGCTACTATAGATATTTGTGTATGAGTTTTACCGTGAATGTTAGTTTCCATGAATGCCCAGGGACCCAGGTTCCTTATTCAGCCTCTGCCTACCTTCAGGTTGGTGGGAGGGGTTCTCTGCTGCTAGGCAGGGTGAGGAGTTCCAGCTTCCCGCAAGGCTTGCATTCGAAACTCGGTGCCTGGGACCAGTGAGAGTGCTTGCCTGACTCCTATATGGCCTCCACTAGTCACTCTCTTCATGCCACTCCTGCCCCGTGTGCCTCTGGACAGTTAGGCAGACTCCTCACCACCCAGGGGGGTGAACTCAGCTTTCGCTGACATTTCCTGAAAGGTAGAGTGAGTGCTTCGTCACAGGCTGTCTTGGTTGAAAGCTCTCCACTCGCCACACTTTGTGGGTGTGGGCGAGGTCCCCATGTTTTCTGTTGTGATTGGCTGGAGCAGAGTTGTTCTTATCTGAAAGTTTTCTATCTTGATAGGCTTCTACTCCTTTGGTCTTTTGGCTGGATAGTCTAGGATTTTTTTTCAGCCTGGGATTGGGGGCATTTTCCTGTCTATCTCAGTTACTCCATCTACATTGGTGGTTTCTTCAGCTCCATATCTGAAATATACAAGGTAAAAAGAAAACTAGGAAACACAAATGTAATGTTCCTTGGGTCCATAGATCTCTTGCTAGTCTGCTTCTTTCTCTTTGAATTTTATGCTTGTCTCATGTGTAAAAGTCCAAGTCTAGATTTACATAATGGGAAGAATTAACAAAAATACATCTACTCCCTGTTTCTGGAAGCGGACGTCCACCTCCACATTTTTTAAGGAGTGAAATCCAGCCTGCTGTCTGCCTGGCATTCAAGTGGCCCAATTTACATACAAATGATGTTTCTTCATTACCCTATTGAGGAGGACCTTTCGCTTACTTTAAAAATGATTTATGATTCCTACTTTTAGATTTTCATCTTATTTTATTTTTTGGTTTATTGATTGCTTGATTGGTTCTCTGCGCCTTACTCAGAAATGCTTCTGTTGTTGCTCTTCTCCTCATTGAAGCAAACTTTACTGGTGTGTCAAAGCCAGCAAAGTCACACTGCTTCTTCAGCTGAGAAGAAGCTTCTACCCTGAGAACCGTCCATTTTGCCTTTCCTCACACACACTATTACCTAGTGATCTTATGTTACTTGGTGACTTTTGCTATGTAGTGATTTTCCCACCACCTCTTTGACCCCAGGGGTAGAAATTCTGCTTTATGGCTTTTGTAACATTCAGTGTTTTATTTAAAATATTTCCTTAAATCCTCTTTTGTCTTCATATGAAAGGTGGAAGTAGTTTCTGAACCGTGTTTCAAATAACCTTCTAAACATATTGGATCTTCTTAAAAATAAATCTGGAATTATCAGGATAACATTAATCTAGTGCCCAGAACTTCCCAGTATCTAAAGACTTTAAAAGTCACTGTCTTTTAGTTAATGATTGCATTTTATAGATTAGAATCTGGAAGTTTAGATAAAATTAGTCAGAAAGTAAAAGGAGCAGGCACTGGCAATCAGCTTTAGTTACAGGGACCATATGATGTCAACTCACACAGGCCTATATCTAGTAATTGAAACACATAATGAAAACCTCTTATAGCGTATGGTTAGCTTCTACATAAATAAGGTTCTTGGTAATAATTTTGCAATTATTAAGCAGATCTTAAAGCATATTTGCTACTTTGAGTATCTGATGATTTACTCTTGTGCTATTTAAAATTTTATGTTCTTGCCAATCTTTTAAATTTAGAACAGTCTTCCAGGTTGTAATAATAAGAGAAAACTTAAGGATTACTTACTTTTATGCAGTAGAAAATTTGGACAATTTAGAATGGAAACCGGATTACAAAGGAGGATCTGTTATTTTAATGAGAGATTTTAAAGGGGAAAGAAAAGACAACTTGCAATACAGATGTTTTTAAAATCTCAAACATAAATTCTGTTTTCATTCTTAATTTATATTACTTTCAAGAATTAGCTCCTTTTCTCGAAAGTTATATTTGTTTCAGCAAACACTTCCTATGTCACATTTTCTTTTGAAAGTTATAATTTCCCAGACTTAGCTGAGACAACCAAACTTTCCCAAGTTATTGAAGTGTTTTCAAATAAATACATTTTGGGGAATCTCTCATATACTGCTTGGGTTTGGAAACAGCCATAAAGGAAAACCTAGGGCAGTGCTTAAAAATAACAATAAGAACTCCTTGGGCTGGGGATTTAGCTCAGTGGTTTCGCCGCCTGCTGCGCAAGCACAGGGACCTGAGTTCGATCCCCAGTACCAAAAAAAATATCCAGAACTCCTTATAATTCCACAGTGCTTTACAATTAACAAAAGCCATCTATGTGTTATTTCATTTAATATGACTTGGAAAAAAATCCTGTAAATTAAGCACTATACTTGTCATTTTATAAACAGCAACATTCACTGCAAATCCCTTTCTTGGCTATGAGTGAATTTTCTGTGTGTCTTAGTCCCTTTTCGTGTATGATGCCTTCATCATGGACCTATGAATCCTTATGACATTTGTACACTGATTTGGGGCAAACACATTAAAGATGTCACACAATTAATTTCTGTTTCACATGGCCATTATCCCTGGCCAACAATACATGTGTGATTAATTACCCACGGTGCTCCTCCTGTCCCAGATGTCACCTGATGCCTCAGTGAGAAAGGGTCACTGGCCGTGGACCACCCATTTCCTGGTCCTGTACCATACAGTTGAAAATCTCTCCAGATTCTAAAGTCTATTCCTGTTTTGTCAATAATTGCATAATTAGAATCTAAGTAAACATTAAGTTCATGTGTGTTTAACAAGCAACTAGGAAATAATACAAGGTGAGAGTCTGATCTCAAATCTTCCATATAAATTTTAGAACTTTTCATGCTTCATCAAGAAGCTTACATGCCCAAAGAAGCCCTATCTGTGCAGACTGCGTGCCTTAATGGCAAGAATCTTTAAATGAACTTCGTCATGACAGAGCTTTACCCTACACCCATCTTATCCGGCACTTCCTGTGCATGCTATTAGATGATGTTTCCCTGCTCGACTCCCACTGGGTGACAGCCGTGTTACTGACTCAGGGAATGTGAACAAAGTGAAGGCCTTTCCCCACCCCAGGTAGGCCCACAAAGTCCTCCCAGCATCTCTTTCTTCCCTCCTCATTGCCTAGAATGCTGATGGCTCCACTGTTACCTTGGAAGCCGTACCAAGGATGACAGAGTCCAACACCAGAGTCCAAATGTGTATGGAGAAAGGTTATCTCATCAACTTGCTCACCTACCCCACACCACTACCACGTGAGCAAGACACGCTTGCATTGAGTTTCACTGCTTATACATTTTGCATTTTCTTGTTACAGTCAAGGATGGGTTCAGATTCTGTTAACATTAACCTTAGAGAAAGATCATTTTGTTAAAAAGAATATAAATTACAAACACAAAGTCCATATAAATGAACTTGTCTTAGAATAAGACTTTTTAAATCCCGAGAAATTAAAGAAGACTTAGAAATTTAAGTCCCTTTCTTCTAAGAAATCTTTAGGCAATTTCCAGGTTGCATCCTGTCTTGCTTACTGTCCAAAACACCTTCAAACCATCAGCGACTCAAAGAGCTCACAGGTCCTGAATGAGAGGATTGGGGGTTACGATTCCTCAGCAGCCTCAGAGTCAACATGAGCTTGGTTACATCAATCACCTTATCCTATTGTGTCAATACAAGTATCTCTCGGGCTAAGATAAGGCTAAATGGTATGTGCAATGATTAAAATCCAGGAAGTCTGGTGGTTACAGAAATCAGTGATACCCTCTTAAGATAAAGGAAGACAATAGTTTGATTGGTCTGAGCTTCGCTACATAGATGAATTAATTTTGCAAATCTTTCTCAATTTTTTAGTAAAAGATGGTTCACTCAGAGGGCACTGCTAATACTCTTGTCATCTGTGGTATCCTTTACCCCTTTATGCCTTTTAACACCAAAGAGAGTCACATTTCATACTTTTTTCTTTAAATACCTGAGAAATAATTTTATGGGTTTTTTTATTTTTATTTTTATTTTATTTTATTTTATTTGGTACCAAGGACTGAACTCAGGTCCTTGTGCTTGAGAGGAGTTTTATGTTTTTAAACTTGCCCTACTGGCCATCAAAGATGGTATTTTAAATATTCCTATGAGCCAAATCTGTCAATTGTTTACAACCCCTTTTACATTTCCTATTCTTATATTTTGAAAATTACTCAGTAGTTTTCAGTGTAACCTAGAATTGAAGGCATGAAAATCTTAGCGACTCTCAGAAAGTGTAAAATAACACAGCATCCACTCAGATGACGCCATTCGCGATACCCGTGTGGTGAGCCAGCCAGCAATGCCCTGCACTGGTTTGCAGTACCCTCCAAGAGTGAGCCTTCCCGTGCTGGGCATCCGCCTTGAACTTGGTCTGATTCTGCCCCAGATCCTGGTCCCTCTGACCAGGTCTCCCTGCGGGGTCCACTTCCTGGACCCCTCGGCAAATGCTCAGACCATGACCCTTCCTGAACCATGGAGAGCTCTGAACTCACCCAATCTAGGAGAAAGAAGCTGACAGTCCTCTCAACCAAGGCTGGATCCCGCCTCCTCCTCGTCTTGCTTCCCAGGGAGCCCTGAGCAGAAAACCAACCTCTCCGGCCAAGGCGTTTTCCCTGACCCTCTGCTCTCATTTTCCCTCTGCTCTCAGGCCCTAGACTTTCCCCTCCCCTCCCAGACCCCAGCAGAAATCTTCGTCTTGAAAGACTGTCCTCCTATTAATCATAGGCCAGAAAAATAGGACAAAGGAGGGATGACAGGATGACAAACCCTGTTTCCCTTCAGAGACCTTTTCCCTAGAAATGGTTCATTACCCAGAGAGAAAACAATCCGCAGGATCAACTTGAGGACTGGAATGTATCGTCCTCAGCAGCGGCAGCACTGCACTACGGTGCCCCCTTGGGGTCTTCTGTGGTACTGCGCACATTCCCTGGTTCACTGAAACAAGGTTCCAAGTGACGAAGACTCCTTGAACCTGTCTGTAACTCAGTACCCACTAACCAGCCTCTTCCCCTTCCCCGTTCTCCTCTAGTCTGCAAACCATTAGTTTAATATTAAAAGACACAGTTCAATGTATTCTGATCAGGAAAAACTTGGCTCAGAAATTTGACTCAGTCGTCACATATTTTCAATGTACGTCTACCTGAAGACGAAGCACACTTCTGCCATCAAACCTGATGCACTGTTACATTTTCACAGCTAAAAGCACAGAGAAACAAGAATTAAGAATGGAAATTTTTAAAAATGAGAGAATTTTGTGTAAAGTAGCTTCGTGTATTTTGAAACGAATCGAGACACACTGTATCGTAAACTTTTGTAGTTATTTTCTTAAAATTAACAAAATTTTTTATTAAATTGAAGAACTTAGAGCCTCCAGAAACAAAAAAAAGTGAATAACAGATTTTTTTAAAAGTTTAACAAACTTCCAATTAATCTTTTACTCATAATATCTGGAAAATACACCAGTAACTTGTCACATAGAGTTAGTAATTCTTTAAAGATACTTTTCATCAGACACACAAGCTTAACGATCATGGGTTTCTCCTATATGGAAAATACAAAAACATGAATAAACAGCAAAGTAGAAGATTGATAACAGGAAGTAGGGAGATCTTTTTCAAATGGGAGGGGGAGCAAGCAATAGGGGGCCAGGACAGGGTGGAAAAAAGAATTTTAAAAAATGGAAAGAGAGCTTTTGGGAATGCGAAGGGGACCGATTGTTGAAAGAGCAGCGAGGGACTGGAGGGAGAGGAAACAAAAAAAGGATTAAGATGTGTCGTGTGTAAGTACCCACTCTCCACTTTAAATATAATTATTAGGTACTGCAAACACAAAATAAAATAAATAGATAAATACTTTTCAAGAGATTTATCCTCCAAAAACATGTCAAGTCAACAAAAGTCTTTTAAAATTTCTTCTGTACTATGCTTGATTTTGCTTAGACACTCGAGATACATGAATATTTGAGAGAGAACGTGAAAAGCAAATGTACCAGAGTGTACCCTGGCATTTCAGGTACAAAGCACTGAAGAATCCCCAGCCTAGGTGTTCTGTCCAACTCTGACAAGAGTTTTCATTTCAAAGCTGCTGGTAGTTGATCTTTCCTGGATATTTGAAAAACAATTTTGTTTAATTCACTGTAAATCTTCATGGAGGGAACAGCATTTAGAGTACAGCTCAATATATTCATTTTTATTTAGCTGAAAAAAATTTCCTGAAAAAGCACTTACTCCGAGTTTGAGAAGAACAGTATAGCTATTGAATAAGAAGCTAAGTATGATTTCCTTCATCAGCGTATTCATCAGAATTGAGAACTAAAGGGGTGGTGAGTAAATTAAAATTTAGTGTTGTCACCTAAGTTATAAGTTTGACACTTGATGGAAAAATAAGACAAGTAAATAGTCTAGTGAAAAACCCATTTTCTTAAGTTTTTCCTACAATTTGAAGAGTGTTTCTGTTCTTTAAAATTAATTTTTAAACAACAGGATACATGACTTATTAACTATTGCTATTCTCTTATTATTTTGTTATGAAATTTTGTTTTTTTATAAATTAAAAAAAATTTAATCTTTAAAAAAATTGTAAAGCATATGAGATTCCTGCTGGTTACAGTGGCATATGCCTGTAATCCCAGCAGTTGAGAGGCTGAGGCAGGAGAATCACCTTGAGTTCAAAGCCAGCCTAGGCTACAGAGGGAATTCCAGGCCAGCCTGAACAACATAGTGAGACCCTATCTCAAAACACTTGTATACATAAAAGCATATGAGATTCCTGGTTATATTTTTCAGGAGATCCAAAGTTGTGTAAAACAAATAATTGAGCTTAGAAAAAAGTCTAGCTTTTAAAAATAAAAGACACCACTTTTTAACTCAAAAAATATTAAAATATAAGGTTGGATTGTGGCATTGCTTAACAGTTTCAGTGTAAATCATATTAGTCGAAATGAATGTCATCCTTTGCAATAGGTATAAGTCTGAGTTTGTTAGGATTCTTGAAGTATTCTGAGGATGATGGTGTTTTGGTTGCTTTGTGATCAATTTATTAAACTATATAACTAAAGTTTCGTTGTCAATCAGGTCTAATTAAAGATATACCCACATTACTCATAAAGAAGCTATTTAGAAGTTTTTACCAGAATCAGAACAATGTTCTTCTTTTTACCAGGCTATCATTAATTATTTGAATCTTTTCAAGACCAGTAAAATAAATATTCAGAATTCAATGAGATAGTCATCAATGGAATTGTGATTTTTTTCTAAATTCCTATGCAAGTTCATATATGTCATATACTGATAAGAACAGATACTACACTTGATCTTAGCCAAAAGGCTGAGAAGTAATATATATGTCATATACGAATGCTATATCACTCAGTCTTGTTCTTCAGCTTTTTTCTACCATGTCCTGTTAATTTAATTTCAGAATTCTGAGTAGATGAGGTACTATCATATCAAAGAGGTGGAAGAAAAAAGGCTCGTCTGTGGCCAAATGCTTATTAGACTTGGTAATAACTTCCTCAAAATGAAATGGAAACTTCACTCGTCATCACTGTTTTTATAGCCTAGGTAGGATGGTCACCAATTCTAACTTACTTCCTTGTGGCATTTAATAATAATATTCTATTTAAAATTGAAAAATAATTATGCCTAATTCTTGTACAGAGAGGAAAAATGGAAAATACTCGGATTATTTCAAGTTTCTATTTCTGTACCCTATAAATTGGATGCATTTCCTTAGCAGAATATAAACTTCAGTCCCTTGTACAGCATGCCCAAGAAACAAGAGTTTGCCAAATTCATCCTTCCCAGATGAAGTAAAGATTATCACATGGCAACCACTAAAGGGTTTGGGGCTGTAAGGCAGGTTTAGTCAAGGATCCCCTGGATCGCTGGGCCAAATCTCTCTGAAGTCCACCCACACTCATTCCTTTAGCATTTCACAATTTCTCCAAATGGTTATTGTTTCTCTTATTAAACTTATTCTTATTTGGAAAATCTTAGATGATGGTTTTAATTCCTACATTCAAACTTTCCCTTTCCAATAACTAAGATATGCTTTATTTTTAAATCGTTTTATAAATAACAAAAGAAAGATGTGATTCAATAGAACATTATTTCATTAAAATGGATGCGTGGAAAATAAAAACAGCTTCACTGTTTACAGTGTGATTTCTTCCTGAATCCATTCCAAACTCACCTAACAATCAAACCTACCTTCTGCTATTTATTTTTCCTCTGATAGTGTGATAAATACTTTAAGCTTTGGTCATTATTTTTCAGTCAGTTGTCACTAACTCTTATTCTAACAGTAAGAAAATATTGGATTTGCAGATATTATCAGGCTGCCAAGGTCAAGTTCCTATCATAGACTCACCTTGACCTTGGAGGAAGTGAATGGCAGAGGAGGGATGTTGTAAAGGTTAGATCTGAAATATCCCCAAGTCTCATGTATTCAGAAGTGGGGCTTTTGGGAGGTGAGTGGATCATAAAGGCATATACTCATCAGCCGATTAATCCATTAATGAATTCTGTCTTAGTTACTTTTCTTGTTGCGGAGACAAAGTACCTGACTCACAAGTTGAAGGAAGAAAGATTTATTTCAGCTCACAGTTTACAGAGGTTTCAGTCCATAGCCAGCTGGTTCCAAGGCGGGGTGGCCTAGCAGAGGGGAAACAGTCTATGGCAGGGTAGGCAAGAAGCAGCAAGCAGTGAGCCTCCCTTTCCCTTTTATCTAATCCAGATGACAAGCCTACTGGCTGCTGCCACCCACACCCAAGGTGGGCCTTCCCATTATACACACCCAGAAGTATGCTATCAGTGAACTAATGTAGTTATCACAAACCTTTAATCCATATTCACACCCCCTAAATACAGCCTTATCCCAAAAGCCCCACCTATGAGTGTGTGAGGGACTAGGGGGACATTTAGATACAAGCCACAAAAAGTTCACAGCTGAAGATGTCCATGGTTCTTAGGAGAAGGGCCCAGTCGGAAGAGATGGGTCCCTGCGGGCATGACCTGAGAGGGTGTACTCTTGTACCAAGCTCCTTCTTTTTCTCATCTGCTTCCTAGGTGCCTGGGTTGAGCAGATCCCCTCTGCCATACCCTTTAACTATGCCATTTCTGCCTTGGAACCAACCAATCATTGAGTGAACCCTCTGAAGTTATGAGACAAAATGAACTGCTTTAGGTTGTGGTTGCCACATATGTTATCCTAGTGACAGGAAAGTGACTAATTCAGATATCAAAGTTGAAAAAGACATACAAATCTGAATGAACCACTATAGTCACCACAAATTATAGAAACTCAAAAATTTTAGCACACAATTTATTTCCAAGATAGAACCAAGCAAAATAATCCAGCAACTAAAATGAGATGACACAAAACAAGTTTACATGTCTAAAAACTGAAATCACCACTTCATATTTTTTACAAAAAAGAAGATGCCTCTTTTGTTCACTATGTATACATATAGTCAGAGTTTATTAAGTTTCTGGTCATGTTCTATGTCTTTGGCATATATTAGGGACAAAAAAGAAAAAAAGGTCTGTACTTTTGTGGGAGAAGATGGGTGATTTAACAGTTAATCTTGTAAAGAAATCATGTAGTATTTCAGACAATGAAACTTGTATGGAAAAAGTAGAAAGCTATAAAGTAAATGAACAATAGGTTGTGTGATGTGAAGTAGGCTAATCAGGATAGATTTTCTTGAAAAGATGACACTGATTTAGGAAATGAAAGAAATGAGGAAGCATCTGGATATGTGGAGAAAGGCTGGCTATTTCAGAAAGAGTCAATGGGTAGTGCAAAGAGCTTAAGTGTCAGTGTGTGACGGTGGACGTACAGATGATGAAAAAGATTACTCAGAGATGAAACTCAGTTCAATCACTGAGAACCCAGAGGGGCTGCTTCTTCAGCATGAGACAGCCTCGGGGAAACAGCAGCAAGCTGAGACCTCTGCAGTTGTTGATATATAACTCAAGGTCATGAAAGTGAAGACATAGAAGAAAAACATTTGCAACGTATTCTATAGGAGTTTTGGTCAGGGGACAGGGCCAGAATGGAATGGTTTGTTACATGACACGTGTTGACCTAGTTTAAGCAATCTTATCAGGGCAGAGGGGACACAAAGGACAAAGTAAACATCTCTGAGAAAAACCTGCTTTCGATTCTCCTGACTGTTGTCCTGCAGATCTGCTCTACACTCTAACCATGCCTTCCAGAAGCCCTGAACTATTGTCCAGAAAGTCCCCTGCTTTTGCACATTCACTTCTGTCTCGGCTACTTTTCTCTTGCTGCTGAGACAAAATACCTGACAGCCAAAGTTAAAGGGAGAAAGGTTTATTTGGCTCACAGTTTGTAGAAGTTTCAGTCCATAGATGGCTGGCTCCAAGGCAAAGTGGCAGACAAAGACAGCAAAAAACAGCAAGGGGCTTTAACAGCATCTTTCTTTCCTGTCTATCTTATCCAGACTACTTAGGGTAGGTAGCACTCACACCCTTAATCCTAGTGCCCTTGAGCCCACTATTGCCCCATGAATCAATTCCAGGGTCACACACTCTAGACCAGCCACCTCTGAAAAAGCCCCACCTATGACCGCATGAGGCTTTGTGGGGACACTGAGACACAGCCATGACAGCTTCAAACACTCCTTTGGCCAGAGTCTCCCATACTTAAGGAAGCAAGATGCTTGGTCAGAAAGAGAACAGCAGGATGCCAGGCTGGTGAGAGTTTGGCAGAAGAGAGGTCAGCTAGATGCTGCTGCAATACTCAAAGGGAGAAAATGGTGTTTGGACCACAATGGAAGGAGCAGAAAGCATAAAAATAAAGCTCAGATTACGGAAGTAGGTTGAAAGGAAAGTCAATAGAATTTCCTAACAAAAAAATAATTCAAGCCAGGAGTGGTAGCTAACATCTCTAATCCCAGCCTTCAGCTATGAACTTGTTGTGGCTTGTATCTATCTACAGGTCTTCCTAGTGCCTCACACATTCATGGGGCTTTGAGGGTAGGGCTGGATTTAGGGGATATGAATATGGATTGAGGGTGTATGATTACTAAATTAGCCCACTGATTGGCTTAGCACAGTTCTGGATGTGGATAATGGACAGGCCCACCCTGGATGTGGGTGGTAATATTCATCTTTTCAGCCTCTGATCACAAGTTCAAGTTCAGCATAAGAAACTCACCAAGAGCTTGTCTAACAACAACAACAACAACAAAGATACATTCCGGGAATGCAGTTCAGAGCAAAAGTCCTATGCTTAATCTCTAGTACCATAAAAAGAGAAACAAAAACTAATTCAATAAACACCACTTATAAGTTGTTATTAAGAAATGAAATGAAAGAGAGAGACAACTTGCCACTTACTGGATGCCTGTTGGAGCTCAAATGCTTCCCTGAACTCTGTCCTAGGTAACACAGGGAGAAGCTGATAGAAGAATGGTGGCAACGATCATATTGATCTCTGTGATTTAATAGTAAGTAGTCAAGAACTCTCTGAAATATATTGCTCACTTATATTTATTTTTAACAACTAAAATGTGCTTTTTCTTCATTGGGTTTTTTTTTGGGGGGGGTGAGGTTTTTTTTCCCATTTCCTTACTATTTTAATTTCTTTTATCTCTTTTTTCCTTTAAACACTTTTTCTCTTCCTTCTAATCTTTATTTCCTGTTTGGCTATGTGCTTTTCTTTTTTCTTCTCATTTTCGTTGGTTCTTTCCTGGGATTCTCCTCTGTCCTATTAGTTTCTTTTTACTCATAAATGAAAGACCCTATCTCACTTTTCCTTCCTCCTTCTCATACTCACTTGACTGATTTTTCAAATTTTGCTTTTTGCTTTTGCCAGTTCCCCACTTACTCTATTTTGTTAGTATGAATACTAAGCTTTATGAACCTCTGTTTTTTCCCCTGGTACCAGTGATCTAACTCAGGACCTTGTGCTTGCCAGGTAGGCTCAGTTACATCAGCTACTGAGTTACATCCGTGGCCCTATCAATCTGCCCTGCCCACTTGCATTCACTAGACTGTGAGACCCCCCCCCGGGCACGCCCACCAGCCTCCAGCTTAGCCAGAGAGGCTACTGCAACAACAGGCCCCGCCCCACCGTGCCCTCGCCACCACTGGTGCCTCTGGCCTCTTGGCTGTGCAGCTACCTAGTTCCACACTACAGAGGCACAGGTGGTCATAAAGGCCATTGTCCTGAGCTGCAGAAGTGAACAACAGAGAGAAGGTCTCTCTCAGGATCCCCGATGAAAACTGAAGCACACTGGAAAAGTAAAGAGAATCTCTGCAATAAAGGCACAGCAGACCACCATACTTGGTAAGTTGGAGGAATCATCACCTCCTATCGGAACCTGGACTGTCTTCAGGGGAAAGGCAGCTGGAAGCTGCAGTAGAACCTGACAGAGTTCAACCCTGCAGGAGCTCAGGGAGCTCAGCTTGGGACTTGCAGCCAGAAATCTGCCTGATTCTCAACAGTCTGCAACTGGCTTACTGAGACTCATTGACTTATAACTGCACACTGCTGTCCACGTTGTTTATTGTGACAGCAGAGATAAAACCTGAAGGAGGCCCTTCATTTTTATCTTTTATTTGTTATTTTCAAAATTACCACTATTTTTTTGCTCTTAATTCTTAGTTTTTAATTTTTCTTCTTTTAAAATTTTTATTTTTTTCTTTTTCTCATTTCTTTCTCTCTCTCTCTCCCTCATTCCCTTGCTGACCTACATTGTTCTTCATCTCCCTTTGTGTTCCTGTTCTGGCCCTGATTCGCATTTCTTCTATATTTCTCTTTCCTTCTCTCTCTTCCTCTTGCCTGTGCCCTCTGGCCACACTGCTAACCTTCCCCTATCCCTCTATCTACCTATTACTCCCTCCCCAACTCCTTCTAGCTCTCCATCCCAAAGGGTAAAGTTGCTATATTGAAGAGTTTATTCACTATAAACATATGTTGGATTGGTTCCTGATCTTGATTTAATTCACACACTTAAAGGTGATAGGTTAATAACCACCACAAATTATAATTTTCTAGAAGGTACTTGATGCTATTGTGTTGCTGATGGTATCACATGGGCTAAGGGGTTCTGATCAATCTAGTCAGTTGTCCTTCCTGGTATAATGAAAATGAGATAGACTAAGAGCCATTAGAGCCTCAAAACCTAAAGACCAGCTACACCTGGAAGACACCTCTGAGAAGCAATCAATCCATAAGGGTTCTAAATACATCAACAAAGATACTTAATAAGCAACTTCAAAGTATCAACCCAGGAACTAAAACAAGGACAGTACCAAAAACAAAAATGAGAAGACATTTAAGCAAGGCACAAACTCAGACTTCCACCCACCAAAGGCAAATTCTGGGGTAAACGAGGGGAAAAGTCTGATAATCAACCACCTGGATACCCTGAACTGATAACACAGGAAGTAACAAAACAGATGAATGAGGCTCTAGAAAAATTCAAAGCAGAAATAATCTCCCAGATAACTACAGAGATGGTGAGCAGAGTGAAAGACATGATTAGAGGCTCTAGAACAGAAACAGATAAAAAAAATAGATGAGCTCAGAAACACGCTGGCAGCCATGAATGCCCAGCATAAAAAAGAAATGGAAACCATGATCGCCCAACATAAGAAATAAATGGAATCCATGAAACAGATTCAAACAGTTATTCAGGAGTTTAAAAGCTCCATTGAAAGCATGCAGAGCAGATTAAGAGAATCTGAAGATAGAATATCAGATATAGAAGACAGGATTGCAGTTAAGGACCATGAAAACAGGGATTTCTTAAAAATAGTAAGGGACCATGAGAAATCAATCCAGCAGCTGCTAGATGATGCAAAGAAGAGTAACGTAAGACTGATAGGAGTCCATGAAAAAACAGGAGAAAGTACAATTGACATAAAAAAAACTGTTCACAGAAGTAGTAGTAGAAAACTTCCCAGACAGAGGTGGGGAGTTGGACATACAGATAAGTGAGCAATATAGAACTCCAGCTAGCTATGATCAAAAACATCTACATCTAGACATATAATAGTCAAGATACCAGAAACCCAACAGAAGAACAAAATCCTACAGGCAGTTGGAGAAAAGAAGCAAATCACCTACAAAGGAAAGCACATCAGAATCATGGCAAATTTTTCAACACAAACCCTCAAATCAGGGAGAACCTGGAGTGAAGTATTTCAAGACCTAAAAGAAAATAACTTCCAACCTAGACTGTCGTATCTGGCAAAATTAGCTTTCAAAATCGATGGGGAAATTAGATACTTTTGCCACAAAAGAACACCTGAGAAATTTCATGAACACCAAACCAGCACTCCAAACAATTCTAAGCAATATCCTAGAAAAAAACAATGAAGGTCACAACTCCATGAGACCCAACAGAGGGAAGCCACCAGGCAAGGCAAGAAACTAAAGGGAAAGGAGGAAAAAAATTAGAAATAAAAGAGCCAACAATAGTAAAACAGCATGACAAGGATGATTCAATATCTATCAATTATAACTATCAATGTTAATGGCCTCAATTCACCAATCAAAAGAAATGGACTGACAGAATGGATTAAGAACCAAAATCCAGTGATATGGTGTATACAAGAGACACACTTAACTAAAAAGAAAATCATAGGGCTGGGGATTTAGCTCAGTGGTTTCACCACCTGCTGTGCAAGCACAAGGACCCGAGTTCAATCCCCAGTACCAAAAAAAAAAAAAAAAGAAAGAAATTCATAAACTGAAAGTAAAAGGATGGAAAACAGTTCTCCATGCCACAGGAATGCAGAAAAAAGCAGGGGTAGCAATCTTATTTGCAGACAAAGTAGATTTCAAACCAAAACTAATTAAGAGAGACAAAGATGGTCACTACATCCTTGTGAAGGGAACAATCCAAGAAGAAGAGATGACAATCATAAATATATATGCAACAAATATGAATGCTCCCAACTATACAAAACAAATATTAATGGACATGAAAAACCAAATAAGCACTAATACAGTTGTAGTAGGGGACCTTAGTACCCCATGCTCACAAATAGGCAGCTCTTCTAGAGAAAATATTAACAATGAAATTCTAGAACTGAACCAAGCTATTGAACAAATGGACTTAATAGATGTTTATGTCGTGTTCCACCCCACAAAATCAGAATACGCATTCTTTTCGACTGCACATGGGTCATTCTCCAAATTAGACCACATGCTAGCTCACAGGATATGTCTAAGTAAATGTAAAAGAATTGAAGTTACCCCCTGTATATTATCAGAACATAATGCAATAAAATTGGAGATCAATGACATAAGAAACTGCAAAACTCACACAAACACATGGAAACTGAACAACACCCTCCTGAACAACCAATAGGTCAAAAAGGAAATTAAAGGAGAAATTAGACAGTTTCTACAAGTAAATAATAATGCCAATACAACATACAGAAATCTACAGAACACAATGAAATCAGTTCTATGTGGGAAATTCATAGCAGTTAATACCCATATTAGGAAAACAGAGAAAACCCAAATAAATAACCTAATGCAGAACCTCAAGCTCCTAGAAAAGAAGAGCATAACAAACCCAAAGCTCATACAAGAGAGGAAATTATAAAGATCAGAGCAGAAATCAATCCAATGAGACTAAGAGAATGATACAAAAAAAATCAATGAATCAAAGAGTTGATTTTTTGAAAGAATAAATAAAATTGATAAACCTTTAGCCAACCTCATACAAAAAAGGAAAGAAAAGGCTCAAATCCATGCAATTAAGAAGGAAAAAGGTGAAGTCACAACAGATCCTACAGAAATCCAGAGGATCATCAATACCTACTTTGAGAACCTCTACTCCCAACAAAATGGAAAACACAGAAGAAATGGACAGATTCCTTGATATATATGAATTGGCAAAATTAAAAGATGATACAGAAATTCTAAACACCCCAATTACAATGAGTGAAATTGAAAATGTAATAAAAAAGTTACCAACAAAGAAAAACCCAGGTCCTGATGGCTTCACTGCTGAATTCTACAAGACATTTAAAGAAGAACTAATGCCATTACTCTTTAAACTCATCAAAGAAATTGAAAGGGAAGCAATACTTCTAAATTCTTTCCTGGAAGCAAGTGTTACTTTGATTCCAAAACCAGGGAAAGACCCAACCCAAAAAGAGAACTACAGGCCAATCTCCCTAATGAACATAGATGCAAAAATCCTCAACAAGATACCAGCAAACAGAATATAGAGGGTCATCAAGAAGATCATATACTGTCCAAGTTGGATTTATCCCAGGGATGCAAGGATGGTTCAACATTCGTAAGTCAATAAATGTAATAAATACACTATATTAACAGAGTCAAGGACAAAAACCATATGATCATCTCAATAGATGCAGAAAAGGCATTTGACAAAATCCAACACCCATTCATATTAAAAAAAAACAAACCTACAGAAACTTGGAATAGAAGGTCTTTATCTCAACTTGATGAAGGCTGTCTATGAAAAACCAACAACCAACAACCAACATCATACTAAATGGTCAAAAACTGAAAACTTTCATGCTAAAATCAGGAACAAGACAAGGATGCCCACTGTTTAATATAGTTCTGGAAACATTAGCCAAAGCAATTAAAAAAGAGAAAGAAATAAAAGAAATAAAGATAGGAAAGGAAGAAGTTAAACTGTCATTATTTGCTGATGATATCATACTTATATAGAAGACTCAAAAAACACTGCTAAAAGACTTCTAGACTTAATTGATAGATTTGATAGAGTAGCTGGATACAAGATCAATACACAAAAAACAATTTCTTATACACAAATAGCAGACTCACTGAGAGAGAAATTAGGAAAACAATTCCTTTTACAATAGCACCCCAAAAAATGAAATATCTAGAAATCAATCTAACAAAGGAAGCAAAAGACCTCTACACTGAAAACTATAGCTCTCTGTAAAAGGGGATAGAAAAGGATATAGGAAAATGGAAAGACATCCCTTGCTCCTGTGTAAGAAGAATCAATATAGTGAAAATGGCCATACTTCCAAAACTACTATATAGATTTAATGCAATGTTGATTGAAATTCCAACGATATACTTCACAGAGCTAGACAAAACAATCCAAAAATTCATTTGGAACCAGAAGAGACCTAGAATAGGAAAAGCAATTCTAGGCAACAGACACATGGCTGGGGGCATCACAATCCCAACTTGAAACTACACTACAAAGCTACTGTGATAAAAACAGCATGGTACTGACAAAAAATAGACCCAAGGATCAGAGGAATAGATTAGAAGATGGAGAAACAACTCCAGACATACTCAGTCACCTCATTTTTTACAAAGGAGCCAGCCACCCTCATTGGAGGAAAAGTAGCCTATTTAATAAATGGTCTTGGTAAAACTGGATTTCAACCTGCCAAGGATTAAAACTAAACCCATACCTATCACCATGCGCTAAACTAAGATCAAAGTGGATTAAAGATCTAACTATTAAGACAGAAACATTAAATTTTCTGCAAGATAAGTTAGGTAGAACTCTTAAAGACATTAGCATAGGAGAAGACTTTATGAACAAAACATAAAGCATGGGAACTAGCACAAAGAATCAACAACTGGGATCTCATCTTATTAAAAGTCTTCTCCACTGCAAGAGAAACCACCAAGAGAGCTAAGAGACAACCTACAATGTGGGAAAAAAATTTTAGCAGTTGTACCTCAGACAAAGAACTACTAACTAGAATATATAAAGAACTGAAAAAAATCAGAGCCCCCAAATTCAAAGACCCAATCCAAAAATGGGCATATGAAATGAACAGACATTTCTCAGACAAAGTAGTAGAAATAGCAAATAACCATATGAAAAAATGTTCAACATCACTGGTCATTCGAGAGATGCACATGAAAACACACTGAGATTTCACCTCACCCCAGAAAGAATGGCTACTATCAAGCAACCAAACAATGACAAATGCTGGTGGGAGTGTGGGGAAAAAGGAACCATTGTCTATTGTTGGTAGGAGTGCAGATTGGTGCAACCACTGTGGAAATCAGCATGTAGATACCTCAAAGAACTAGGCTTAGAGGTCCCATTTGACCCAGCTATTCCCTTGCTGGGTATCTTCCCCAAAGAATTAAAAGAATCATACCACAGTGATATGTGAGCACCCATGTTCATAGCGCCACAATTTGTAATAGCTAAAGCTTGGAAACAGCCCAAGTGCCCATCAACTGGAAACTGGATAAAGAAGATGTGGTTCTTTTATAACATGGAGTACTACTCAGCCATAAAGAACAAGAAACTAGAGACATTTATAGCTAAATGGATGCCTACTGAGGCCGTACTCTTAAGTTAAATAAATAGGACACACATGTGTAAATACCAAATGGTTTCTCTAGTGTGAGAAACTGAAAGTGTAAATAAGGATTAAAATGATTAAAATGAATAACTGATAATTTGAAATAGGAAGAAAACGTCTGAAAGGATAGGGGTGGTGGGAGAGGAAGTGGAAAGGAAACAAGGGAAAGGAAAAATTATGAGAAAAGAAAAAAATGGAAACAAAGTCTATGTAAATAGGGAAGGGTGGTGGGGGTGAAGGGCACACAGGTAATGGGGAAAAAATAAGAACCAAGATACATCATGTACAGGTACAAGCACCCAATGATAAATGTAAACATATGGTATACCTAAAATGTACCAATAACAGAATTTAAGCAAACAAACAAACAAACAAAAAAAGAAATCCTTGGAGGAAGAACTCAGCTCCCTTGAACTCAAAGATCGGACAGATTGAGAGTTCCTTGGTCTTTGTGTAGGTAGAGCCAATTCCCCTATTCAGCTGGAAGTAGCCAAGAAGGTAGAACTTCCTCCTTCAATACCCCTTAAAGATTTTCAGGGACCTGGGCTCTTGGCAGGGAATAGTGCAAGAATAAAATAAAGCTGCAGAAATCACTGCTTTGCACACATTTGAAGTTAAACAGAAGTCTATGGCCATTCCTTCTTCCATTGTCCTAAGAGAAGTAGAGAATAACATAACAAAAACTTAAGAGGTCTTTGCCACTTTGATACAGAAAAGTTTTAGATAACTTTATAGATTGAATATTAAGGTAGTTGTAGAAACAAAATAAGTAATGCGTTCTTTTAAGATTTGCTTTTCTCATAACTTCTTGTTTAAGGTGACGATTATCTGACCCTAACTGGTAACTTCATTAACCTAACAAAGTTACCATGCCAGGGTGAATTTACAATGTATCCGTACCTATCTTGTGTCTGTGACTTGTAAATAGGAACTGGGATTGTATTTACACATCAAAGACCACTAGGGATGAGATAAGGGCTAAAAAGAATATAAAAAGGAAAACCACTGAACAAAGGGGGGAGGATACTGACCAGACCGGTTTCTGGCATTCCCACCCACTCACGAGAAGAAATTTTATTATTTTATCTGAATTCTGTGTCTTGGTGTATTTCTTTCCGAGATTTCTGCAACAACTTTAGGCAGAAGCACATATGTGTTGGATATTCTGCCCTGACCTTCTCAAATCTTATCAAGGGTGCATAATTATGGTCTACATCTCATAAATTTAACAAAAATGAGAGTAAATTCTAGGGCAGACATGTGTATGGAGAGCCCCTGAGATGACACAACACCCTGTCAATCATTCCTGTCAATCATACATAGATATACAGAATGAAGCATCTGAGCTGAGGTGCATATCCTTTAAATTCCAAAAGCCCAATTTGTTTGTCTGCAGTGCTTTTACTTTCCTGTCATCCTAGCACCACTTTTCTGGTCATGCCATATTTTCATTGTCATGCAATTCCCCTGAGTACAACTTCCCATAATCTTCACTAAATATAACTCTTGACACTTGTCATTTAAACTGTGTGCTTGCAAGTCTCTGCTCATTTTACAAAAGAGTCTGACATGTATCTGCTGAGTTAATCATGCAGTGACAGCCCCTGTTGTCTACACTTATTCTAGCCTTCTTATACATTTCTTTAATATAGATCAAAAGTTCTCTGATGTTAGAATGTAGGATTTCTCAGACTTAAGTCCATGTTATATATTTCAGGAATGCTCAGTACACAATGACAGTGAAGTCACATTTTTTCCCAAAAGGGAATATCTTGAGCTGGGGGTTTAGCTCAGTGGCACCACACCTGCCTTGCAAGTGCAATGTTCTGTGTTTGATCACTGGTACCAAAAAAAAGGGAATATCTTTCTCCCAATGACTAGACTAAATCAAGCAGATCACATATAAACGAAGAAAGAAATATATTTTCTTAATATAAAAATTTGAACACTAAACTTTTATTAATACTCTCAATTTTTTAACTATTCACTCTGTTCTGATTATTTATTTTTTAAAAATCCCAATTGGATATCCATAGTCAAAAACATCACTTATCAATGTTTTATCAAATAATACAAAAATAATACAATTTAAATATTAATATCTTGCTAAATGTTCTGATTTGAGTCATGAAGTTTTATTACTATATCATTTCTAGACCAAATTCTCCAATGGAAGATAGTGAGAAAATTGTTTCACTTTTCTATGAGTCTCCTGGCCAAAAAAAGAGAGAATCAAATCTTAACTGATGGATCAGCCCGCTGCAGACAGGCAGGTCTGTGCACGCCCTACCGAGGTCCCAAGTCGCACGGAAGATGCCAAATCACCCTGCTGCAGACAGGCAGCCACCTGGTTCCACACTACAAAGACTCAGAGGACACCAAATCTTAACTGATGATCTAAATCCTACTGGAGGCCTTGTATACTTGGGTAAATCATTTTTTATGTCTTTCCTCTGGCTTAAGAAAACATAACACTTATGACTATACAAAAAGAAAGGAGTATGGAAAAGAGAGAGATGTGATTTTCTATAGTTTTAAGTTTAGAAGAAACCACTTTGAGAATCTGAAAGCGATGCACTTATACTATATTATGGTCTAGAACTGAAATATTCCTCAAAGTTCTCATGCAAGTGGAAGGTTACTGGATTACAGGGGTATTATAGCTGACTTGCTGCTATAGTAGCTTAGTTTATTTATTACAGGTAAGGCAACCAAAGCAGCCTAATTATAGTGTCTCAAAGGAAAATAGCCCTTCATTAAAAATTAATTCAAGCAGCTGGTTGTGGTTAGAAATGTAAAAGAAAAAAGTACAAAAAGTTAGGAAAAGAAAGGGAAAATAAGGGGCCTTTTTTCCTGAGAAATACGTACACTATTAGTTGTTAGGTCCTCCAGGCTAGACTTGGAAAAATTTAAAAATGCAAAGTAACAAGTTTCCTTGGAACTCAGCTTGCTGTAGCCAGCTAAACAACTGATTTCCTTTAAGCCCACAAAGTCACTTGTTTAAAACAAGTCCCCATATATAAGGTCAAGACAAAGAAAGTACATCAGGCATATTCAGAATCCTCTCTCGGATATCCACCAAAAGCATTTTTCTCATTATTATTTCCAAAAAAATACTCTCCTAAATTCCTCCTTTTATCTATTAATTTATTTTTCAACTTTGTGAGACAAAGAGTACTGGTTTATACAAAATTAATTGCTTCACTACTAGGAGAGAGGGCCTGGTTGGAGGGGGTCACTGAGAGTAGGACCTGGAAGGGTGGTACATCCATGTCCATGGTTCTCTCTCTCTCTCTCTCTCTCTCTCTCTCTCTCTCTCTCTCTCTCTCTCTCTCTCTCTCTCTCCCCCCCCCCCTCTCTGTCTCTCTCTGATGGATGATTGATTGTGTGAACTTGAATCAAAGAAGCTCAACTAACTTGGCTCAGCAATTCCATACCCTAGGGTGTGGAGGACCCACTCTAGGGCAGCTTGTCGCCTGGATGGTATAAAGGGGAGATGAAGAAGGATGGACCTGATTCTGTTTCTTTAGAGGAGGTCCAGTCTTCACCTTCACCTTGGACATCATCTCCTGGCTTCTTCATAGACTCTTCAGCTTCCAGCTCAGATCCTTTATCCTTCTGGTGTAGATTCTTCAGCCTCCATCACAGACTAATCAGCCTCTTGACATGGACTTGCGTAGGACACTGCAGTGAGCTGCAGACCTTCAACTGTATCCTTCCATCTCCAGTGTGCAGACGGACCTATGTACAAACACAAGCCATAATAGGTCCCTTGTTTGCTTTTGCTATCTTTTGCCTGCAATGAACTGTTTCATCTCTGTGATGCCTGTCTGCCATATCACCCTGCCTTGTAGCCAGTGATTATGGACTGAAATCTCTACAAAGTTTGAGCTAAATAAACCTTTTCCCCTTTAATATTAGGTATTGGCTATTTTGTCTCAGCAATGAGAGAAAAGTAACTAAGAATTTGGTACCAGAGAAGTGGGGGTGTTGCTGTGACTGTACCTGACCATGTGGTGTAGAAGCCTTTGGAACAGGCTTGTGAGAAGGAGAAGAGTTAGGAAAGGTTTGTAGATGCTGGCTGAAAAAGTTGAGGTGAAATTCTGTAGGCTGTACTTGATAGGAGATTCTGGTCAGAGCTCAGAAGGCCAGAAGGCTGATGGAAATCCTGCTGGTGACCACCAAGCTCAAGAGTTTTCTACTGAGAAGAAGGACTGCATTGGCTGTTGGACTCCGGACAGTGCATGTTATGCCTTGGCAGAAAGTTTGTCTGCATTGCGCTCCTGTCCAGAGACTTTACCTGAGACTGAGATTAAGGATAGGAGTCTAATTAATCTTGCAGAAGAAATTTCAAGGGAGTCTAATGTTGAGGCAGAGGCATGGCTGCTGTTTAGGACTTTTAGCCAAATTTAGGTTGACAATCAAGAGCAAAAAGAATGATTTAAAATGTCCTGAGTTTGGCCAGAAAGGAAGATCCAGTAAAGCTGTGGATGGTAAAGACAGAGCAGAGGAGATCTTGATTGCTAAGAAGGAATGGCAGGATAGAAAAGATAGCCTGAGGGCATCACAAGAAGCAGCAGAACTCTACCTTTTGCAGCCTCAAAATTGCAAAAGTGACTTTGCTTCTAGAAGAGAGCCCCAGAGCACCATGTTCCAGAATGGCAAGACTTAAGGAAATCTTTCCTCAGGATTTGGTTCATAGGCACTCAACCCCTACAGCCTAGAGAAGGAAGCCTGGGTACAGCTACAGCTGTCGGCAGACCTTGGCATCATCCACGTGGCACTGATTTTAGGCCCATGCAGAATTCAAGAGTTGTGGGGTCAGGAAGGCTCCACCCAGATTTCAGAAGAAGGCCTGGGAGGTCAGGCAGTGCCCCTGAGAGGGCGGTGTGTGAAGCTGTCAGTGTGAAGCTGAAAGTCCAGTGGAGACCCCAGAAGTTTGAAGAAGCCAGGAACGTGGATCATCCAAGGAAAGCTGCAAGGAGTGAGCAAAGCCAGACAAAGAAAGAAGCCATGGGAGCTACAACCACCAGAAATGCTGTAGGAGCAGAGCCACCCAAGCCCTTTGGAGTGCACAACTTGCCAAAGATTGCCAGGGATGCTGGAAGTGGAGCTGAGGGATTTAATGTTTGACTTGCTGGATTTTTGTCTTGCTTTGATCCCACTCCTTGCTATCCCCATCTGTAACTTTGGGAATAGAAATGTCTAACTTGTACCATGGTATGTTAGAAGTGTTCAACTTTCTTTTCATTTGTATGGGGGCCTGCAGCCAAGAGTTTGCCTTAAATCTCAGAGGAGACTTTGAACTTAGACTTTTCAGCAATGCTGAAAATGTTGGGATTTTGGTGGCTCTTGGAGATGGGCTAAAATTCCTTTTGCATAAAGGGCTGTCCATGAATCTTTAGGGGACCAGGAGCATGGAGTTATGGCTGTGTCTAGATGTCCCCCAAAGCCTCATGCAGTGATAGGTGGGGCTTTTTCAGAGGTGACTGCATCTAGAGAGTGTGAGGCTGAGTTGATTCATGGCGAAATGATAGGCCCAAGGTCACTAGGATTAAAGGTGTGAGTGCTACCCACCCTAAGAACTCTGGATAAGATATAAGGGATAGAAAGAGCTGTGGTCCTCCCTTGTTGCTTTGTTACCTTCTGCCTGCCATGGACTGTTTCTCCTCTGTGATCCCGCCCTGCCTTGGAGGCAGCCAATCATAGACCGAAACTTCTACAAACTGTGAGCTAAATAAATCTTTCCTCCCTTAACTTGTGGGTATTGGTTATCTGTCTCAGCAACAAGAAAAGTATCTCTCTCGCTCTCTCTCTCTCTCTCTCTCTCTCTCTCTCTCTCTATCTCTCTCTCTCTCTATCTCTCTCTATCTCTCTCCTCCCTGGTTTCCATGGGTTAAGAACATTTTTCTTTGCTATGTCCCTCTGCCTTCCTGTTTCTCTCTTGCAGCCAGCTAACTAAGGACTATAATTGTGAACCAAAATAAACCTCTCCTCTTAAGTTGTGGGTGTCTAGTGTTTTGTTCTAGCAGTGAGGAAAGTGATGAAGGCTTACTAGAAAAGATTAGTGGCACAGAATGTGGGAGATATCTGTCATAGTAAGAAAACATAGAAAACGTTTTATAATTTCATGTCAAGTTGTGGTAACTGAAATATGTTAAAGATCTTTATGGAAAATGATTATTACTAAGTTTTTAATTAATCTTTATTTACTTAGTTAAAAAGCTGGATTTGGAAAATGGTGGATGGAGAGATTGAAGGAACCGTTACTTTTTATTGTGAGCTCTTCAGTTCTATTTTAGTTTTACCCTGTGTTTTTGTTATTTTGATTTTTAAAATTAAGTTTTGCTAAATTTTTGAGACATGTGTAGGATAGAAGAAATAAAAATTAGGAAGAAAGGAGACCAGGAAATCAAGATTTTTTTAAACATCCTTAACTACAGCTTCAAGACACAAAAGTTACTCAAGCCTTTTTCCCCTCCAGGCAACTTGCTCTAAAAATTTTCTAAAGGTCTTAGAGCTACAATAAGTCTTTAAATTGGGCTCTGAAACTCCTTTTCACATGTAAATAGCAATTTCTCTACCCCAACAAAAGCAGTAATACTGATAGACAGTGAATCTCAACTTCAAACGCATGGAGGTGGCTTACATTCTGACATAACATGCCAGCTGTGTAACCTGACAGATAAGGATCCACATCCTCGGTCACTCAATGTGAAAGACACCCCCAAAAGCCCTTAAATATATCCTGTTCCAGCTCATAATGCATCCCATTTTTTTCTGAGCACCCACATATCATTTTTGAATGTACCCTTAAATGCCTGTCTAGTAAATCCTTATCATGTCCCTTACTGACGTATCTTGAAAAATTCTTTTTTTTCCATGGCAGCAGTCAGCAGTGAACCTACAAACAAAAGTGTGGGATAGGCTCCTTTTTTCAGCCTCAGGGACTTCTCAGACCCAGCCTGGTGACATTTTCTCTCTGTGAGCCAACAGCAGAAAGTAAAAAGACATCAGCATTGAGAAGGCAACTTTGGTAAGTTCAGCCAGAAGGCTTTTCATTATTCGTTTCTTTGTTCTTCCCCATTTCTTCCAAACCCTTACCCTCTGAAGCATAACTTATCTTTTTTTTCTCTCCCCTTGACTACAAACTTCTGCAGCATTAGGGATTTTTTTTTCTTTTCTTTCCTGCAGTTAGAGACTCCAAATCTCTGGAAAATGAATGTGCTTGTACATAAAAGCACAAAAGACAAGAGGTACCATCTGCCTCTAAGCAAAAATGGCAGGAGGTTGCAAGAGGTATCTGGGTACTTCCTCAGGTCAGGAAACTGTATTCCTGGATCTGATCGAACTAAAATTTGCTCACCAGGGGGACACTTATGAGGAAGAGCCCATCCAGTGTCTCAAGAAAAGTCTCTCATGAAACTGGCATGGGAAACCCAGTCCTGAGACATTATGGAGAAGATTGGCCTTTGAGGTGTCACCCAAGGAAAGCAATCTCCTTAAAATGTGCATTTGTGGCTTGTGCATATTCTCCATGGAAGGAAATTCTCAAAAGTCCTCTTTTGATCTCTCTCTCTCTCTCTCTGTTTCTCCCCCGCCTTCCCCCCACCTCTCCAAACTGAAGAACCTAAGCTTAGTCTGCCTGATGCCAGGGGTCCACTTTTTGGGTGTCTGAGAACATGTCCTAAGCCAAACAGAAATAACTGGTCATGCAGGTAATAATTGATGCTATCGTCAGGACCAGGTGAAGTCTATGAACTAAAACAGAAAAAGTCCACTGGTTTACTTTTTTCCCCTTCTCTTTCCCCTAAGAAAGCTTCAATCTTCTCCATTCTTTCTCACCCAGGCTTGCATCTGTCAGAAACTCAAATCCTTTAACTCTTTCTTATATTAGTCATCAGAGAGAAGGAGGGAACCAGAGGTAAAAGGAGCTGGGAAACTCAGGAAGTCTTCTCATGGCTATGGGGATCGTCCCGAGTGTGTCCCACCATGTAGTGGAGGGGAAAGTGTGTGGACTCTGTTTTTTTCTGATATGTGATCCGTAGTTTCTAAGTAACATCTCAAGACTTTTCCATGCCCTCCATGAGCATTTTGTGTGTGGTACACATCCCTAGATATAAAATCTTAGGGGTATTTTCTTTTAGTAAAACTCAGCTCCTGTGTACAGCTCCTTTTTCTGCTTTCCTGTCTACTGGTAAAGGTTAGAGTAGCTACGTGCCAAGAACAAGGAAGCTCACTCTGGACATGAGCCACAGATTTTTGCGTGATTAGCAGGGAAGCCTAGACTAGTCAGTGACAAAAAGCAGGGCAGACCAGCCAATCACAGGTGGTTCTGACTCTGCGTTAACAGGGTAGAGCAGCCTCCTTGGGTAGTTCTTGTTCTGGAAAGTGGGTCAGGCTCACACAGCCTGGCTCTGGCACTAGGCTCCAGAGGCCCCTAAAAAAGGCTCAGAACTTAGCTCAGCTACTTCCTCTACTCCATCCTCTCTAGGGGCCACTTTCCACATTCCACTTCCTTATCAACCTATCTATCCCCCATTACCAAAGGAATCCAGCTCTGCTGGTGTAACAAGAAGCAACATCCTTGTCATCACAATGACTCAAAATCTCATGTGTCCACTTCAGAAAGTCTCAGAGAGGAGACGAGGTGTTGGGAGAGTGCATATTCCCTTCTCCCTGAATGATCTGACCCAGGGTAAACAAAAATTGGGACAGTTCTTGGAGGGCCCAGAAAGACTTACAGATGAGTTTCAAACTTTGACTATAATTTATGATCTGCACCCTGGAAATAAAAGCCCATAAATGGGCAACAGCAGAGCCTAAGGCCTATAAAGTGCATGCGCATACTAATACCAAAGTAATGTGCTAACCATGAGGAATCCTTAGGGGCAAGGCCAAATTAGAAATGAGGGTCGTCAAAAGTGCAATGATATGATTATAAGTTTGATTGAGGTGATGAGAAAATGTGTAAATAAGCCAGTTAATTATGAAAAGATTAGAGAGATCACCCAAGACAAGAAGGAAAATCCCGCTTCATTTCTGGGACACTTAAATGAGACCCTCCATAAATATACTAATAGTGTGGAACCTAACTACAGACAGGACAAGTTTTACTTGGGATGTAATTTATCAGCCAGTCAGCTCCAGATATTCATAGACTACTTCAGAAGCAGGTTATGGATCTTCACACCCCTACTAATGGACTTTTAAACTTGACTTTTAGGGTCTTCAACAACAAGGACAAAGTAGTGACAAATATTAAGGCCCAGGGAAATGACTATAGGAACAAAGACAGGCTCAATTAATGACTTTTACATTAGAAAACAAAATCCTGCCTCCTCAAAAAGCCTCCAAAGATTCCACATACAAAGAGGGAGACTATGAGACAAATAGTTGCTACTACTGTGGAGAGCCTGCACACTGGTTAAACGACCTTGGTAAACAAGGCCCTCCTGGGACATGGCCCATCTGCAAAGAGAGAAAATGCCGAGAGCAGGATCATCCTCTCCACTAAGAAAGGAGAGGCCAGCTCTCCCAGTTTGGCTGCTCTGGAAGATTAAATGTGTCCAAGGTCTCTTAAAGCCCCTCTCAACAAAATAGGTATAACCCTACAAGAGTCCTGGGTAACTCTTGGTGCTACAGGTAAAGATATAAATTTTTTTGACACTGAGACATTTTTCTCTGCCTTGTTTGCATCCCTTGGACCCCTCTCTAATAAGACCTGTGCTATAACGTGCTGACAATATTCCTAAGGCCAAGAGCTTTACAGTGTCTTTCAGGAAACTAATTTTCATTCAAATTTTCCTAATTTTCCCCATTTTTATGAAGTGACTTTTTTTGCCTCTGTAGTAGCAACTCATTAGCACCAAAATATTCATCTTCTACTTTAGGAGCATTAACATCAGACCCACTGGACAATGTATTTAGCAATATAAATAGGAAAATTTTATCTGAGGTAGATCTGTGAGTCTGGGATACTAAAAGCCCCAGAAAGGCTGTTCATGCCCAGCCTGTTGTAATGTCCTTAAAAGACCAAAAGAATTATTCTCAGAAATGATAATATCCTATTAAGCCAGAGGCTCTGATTTGTAAATTCCTCAAACATGGCCTTTTGGTCCATTACCATGAACACTCCCATCCTTCTAATACTAAAACCAAATAGAAAATACCAGCCCCAGGCTTCTGTTCCATTGGTGCTATACCATCTTAACCCAAATACTGATGAAACCACATGGTTAACTGTCTTAGATCTTAAGGATGCCTTATTCTGCATGCTATTGCATCCTGACTCAAAATGTCTGTTTGCTTTTTACATGGACTAATCCTGATACTAGGGAAACTATCCAATACACTTGGATAGTCCGATCTCAAGAGTTCAAAGACATCTCCAGTTATTTGAAAATACTCTCAGAAAAAAATTAAGCTGTGTAACTTTTTTTTTCACTTTAGTATTTTACATCAGTTTACTCTTATTAAGATCTTTTTTTGGATTAAATTCTTTTATTGGTACATTGTAGGTATACAACACAATTATATTTCTCATTGGAAATTGTACCTATACGTAATGCATCTTGGTTCTTATTTTTTCCCCATTCCTAGCCCTCCCTTCACCCCTCCACCCTTCCCTGTTTACAAAGACTTTATTTCCATTTTTTTCCATTTCTCATCATTTTTCCTTTCCCTTCTTTCCTTTCCCCTGCCCCTCCCACTACCCCTACCCCTTTGGACCTTTGCTTCCTATTTTACATTATCGATTATTCATTCTAATCATTGGTACATTTTAGGGATACAATATAATGACATTCATCATTGGAAATTTGCACCTTTACATAGTCTCTCTTGGTTCTTATTTTTCGCCCTTGCCCAGCCCTCCCTTCAACCCCTCCAGTCCTCCCTATTTACAAAGATTTTGTTCCTATTTTCCCATTTTCTCATATTAATCCCATTCCCTTCTATCCTTTCCCCTAGCCCTCCCACTTCCTTCCCCTTTGCCCCTTTTCTTCCTATTTCACATTACCTATTATACATTTAGTCCTTATTAACACTTTCAGTTTCTCACACCAGAGAAACTATTCGGTATTTACACGTGTGTCCTATTTATTTCACTTAAGAATATTGCCTCAATGTGCATCCACTTAGCTATAAATGTCTCTAATTTCTCATTTTTTATGGCTGAGTAGTACTCCATTTTATAAAAAAAACACATTTTCTTTATCCAGTCTCCAATTGATGGGCATTTGGGCTGTGTCCCAATAGGTAGATGGTCTTTGTGTCTATAGCTCCACAAAACTGGACTCTGATAAAAATGCTGATAGGGTTTTTAATTTCTTAGCGGCTATAGGATACTGAGTGTGTTAGTTAATTGCAGGGTCAGCTTGAATAAGAAGCACCTGGCTGATTGATTGAGCACAGTTCTGGATGTTTCTGGATGTGGACTTACTAAAGAGGGAAGACACATCCTGGGTGGGTGGCACCAACCAATAGGGAAGAAAGAAGGAAGTCTCACTTCTGCTTTGTGTTTAGGAGCTCCAGTCTTGACTATTGCCTTTGGACATCTGTCTCCAGGCTTTCAGCACGGACAGCAGCTTTCCAGTGCAGACCCTTCAGCTTCTTGGTACAGACTCGCACAGGACTCTGCAGTGAGATCCAGGCCTTTGATTTCGACTGAACCCTCTGGCTCTCCAGCATGCAGACAGCCCTTTTGAATTCTCCCACATCTGACTCTGCAGGTGGCCACTGTAAGCCTACACTGTAAATCTTTATATATTGTATTTCTGGAATATATTTTTATTCAATGTGTTCCTCTAGTGAGCCCTAACTGATACAGATTTTGGTAGCAGGAGAGACTCTAGAGAAACAATCTAAGGATGAATTTCTTTAACAGCTGTAGTGGTTCCTGGAGTTGGCTCTCTAATTTGATGAGACCTAAAGTTGCCATGGTGTCTCCTTCTGATGCTGTTGGGAGTACTGGTAGTCCATGGTGTGAACTGTTTAATGTAATGTGCAATGTCAATCTGTTTGACTAAGGTAATCACATTCCAGGGGAGACACAAGGAATTTAGTGTTGCTATATGTCAGTGGTGATGAAACTATTCCATGCATATTATTGTGTTTTTCTCTTAAGACAAAAGATGCTAACGTATGAGTTGTTTTTTTCTAAACTAAAACCTTAGTATTCAGGTTTAACTGCAGTGTTGGTGTTTTTAAATAAGTGGGTTTGGGGTTGCAGTTTGGGCACTCGTCTCTAAAAAGTTCACCACTGCTGCTATACATGATACTTTTGAATATTTTTTGCAGTGGGAAATATGATATTGGTTGTTCTTAGCCTCTCTTGATACACTAGTGAAGAAAAATCATGAGCTCCAAACATGCATAAAAAATCTGAAGTCTTCTAAATGTGAGAAAATTAATAAAGGAAAATAACGAGCTCAAAGTTTCAAATTCCCAGCACCAGATACAAATAAAAATCCAAAAGTCTCCAAGTGTGCCCTAAAAGAGAATCTTTTCCTCTTTAGCCAGTGAACTGAGAGTGCAGAAACCCAAATACAACCCCTCATAGCTCAATTGGCTGAAGTACAGCAGAAGATGAGTGCTCAGCCTTAAAGGATATCTGAAGTAAAAGTTAAGGAACTGATTGGAAAAGAATAGGATCTCATAAATTGGAATGGAGATGTTTGGAAGGATGAAACCAGTGACATTGAGCTCCTAAATTCTAATGAGATTATTTTGCCAGAGGAAGAGATTTCCCAACCCACAGTGGCAGGGTCATCCCCCTCCCATACCCTGTGGTCCTGGCCTCTTGCCCTATACCTAAGGAAACTAACCTTGTGTTGCCTGAGGCAACTACCAAACATGATAAGGATGATATTCCTTGGGACCAATTCTCATTGCCCACTTTTACCTTCTGGGATCAAATCCCAGAAGGCTGCTAAATGTGAGGTACACCATGTGACCCATGAGGAGTCCTTTACTCCCAAAGCACTTCTTGAATGTTCTAACTCTTATAAGCAGAGGTCTGATGAAGAATTATGTGAATGTATTTTAAAAGTGTGGGATAATGGTAGCAAAAATATACACCTGGATCTGGATGAATTTGTAAATATGGACCCATTAAATAGAGATTCTAAATTTAATGTTGCAGTTCATGCAGTTTAAAAACTTTTAGTAGTTTATTTGACTTGTTGGCAGAAGTGTGGCTCAAAAGATGGCCCACTGTCACTGAGTTAGAGATGCCTGATACTCCTGGGTTTACCACTGGTGAGGGGATTCAAAGGCTGAGGAAAATGGGAATGCTAGAGTGGATTTGTCACATTAAACCTAATCCTCCACACTGGGATGATCCATAAAATGTACCCTTCACTAATACCTTAAGAGACAGATTCACGAGGGGAGCACCAGCATCCCTGAAGAGCCCTGCCATTGTATGTTAGACCTTGTGGTAGGGAGTGTATTCATTCAATCTGGAAGCTTAAGGGCAGTGGGTTTCATTGAATCCCAGAGTAGCAGAGGTCATGTGACAGCACTCAGCTGCCAAAGATAGGTACACATACTGTAATGGAAAGCAGAAGCAAAGCAGTGATTGCAGTAGTCTGACATGTGTAGACCTAAGACATTGGCTGATTAGTCATGGTGTTCCCAAAAAGTTAAATGGACAAGAAACCTACTAAATTTGTACTGGATTTATATAACCAAAAATTTAAGGATGAATGAACAGAAATGTATCTCAGATTGCAGCATCAGAGGATCACAGCCCCTCAAACAACTCCCAGCTTTGAGTTAGTTTACAGACACAAAAACCTCTTGAATGAAGGGATTACCTTTGAGGAAAGGTCCTGGTATACTACCAAAAATTTATACTGTCACTCTCTCTCCCATCCTCCTCCAAACTGACCTAAGGCCTTTTACCAGGGAAACTGTACATTGGGGAAAGCAAAGTGGTCAGAAGGCACTGATTCTGAATAAAACATCATCATCCGACTCACCGTGGGTCATATATGTCCCTGATCCATCTTGTCGTTATTTCCCAGTTCCTGAATGCATAATCAGGATAGCTCTACTTATTGCTTGGCAGAATCCTCACACTGGTTACCTAACTATAGTGGAAAGGCTATTATGGTTGGAAAGGCCAAGTGAAAGCCATTAGAGATACCTTTACTTGGTAAAATAATAAACCAAAAATAATATACATCCCAGGAAGGATTTCAGAGATCAGTGCCTCTTGAGGACTTGTGTTGGTTCCCACCACATCCTCATTTAATTCTCCTTCTTGACCTGTGCAGAAGGTCAATGGGTATTGGAGAATGACAGTGCACTGCTGAAATTCAATTAAGTGGTAACTCAAATTGGGTACCAGATGTGGTTTCCTTGCTTGAGTAGATTAACACATCTCCTGGTAGCTAGTAAGCAGCTGTTGTTTTGGCAAATGCCTTCTTCTCCATATATATCCAGAACGCTCACCAATTTGCTTTCATCTGGCAAGGCCATCAGTACCCCTTTACTGTCCTATATCGGAGTTATATTAACTCTCTAATCCTGTGTCACAATGTAGTTTGCAGGGATCTTGATCATCTTTCTCCTTCATGAAGTGTCACCATGGTCCTTTACATTGATGATGTTATGCTGATTGAACCAAGTGAGCAGGAGGAGGCAACCACTCTGAACTTGTCAGTAAAGCATTTGCATGCCAGAGGATGGGAAATAACTCCAACTAAAATTCAAGGTCCTTCTACCTTAGTGAAATTTCTAGGAGTCCATTGGCATAAAGATGTAGAGATATGCCTTCTAAGGTGAAAGATAAGTTGCTGCATCTGACTCCCTATACAATCATAAAGAAGCACAATGCTAGTGAATCTCACCGGATTTTGGAGGCAATGTATTCTTCACTTGCTGTCTAACTCCAGCCCATTTACTAAGTGATTCAGAAAGCTGCCAGTTTTGAGTGGATCCTAGACCAAGAGATGGATCTGCGACAGGGTCAGACTCAGTGCAGGCTGCTTTGCCACTGGAGTCATATAATCTCAATTTTCAGGAGATCCAATGGTACTTGGGCAATCAGTGGCAGATGCTGTTTGGAGCTTTTAGCAGATCCCCAGAGGCATATCACACCAGAGGGTTGTTGGCTCAGGGAATGGTATCATATTGGAGATTCAGCTTTGGTATCTGCTGCTGGCATAGTGAGCATTCAGTGCCAGCTATAGTCAGATCAGCTTTGGTGAGTGGATGTGCATGTTGCTGAGGCCATGTGTAACCTCTATTCTTGCCACCATGGCCACTATTCATAAACCCATTTGGTAATAACAGGGGTGACTGAAGAAAAAGGTTGACTGCTATCCACAGAATGGGTCATCCTATCCACTTGATTATCAAAGTCTTCTGCCAGTCAGGTCACATTTTGGTGAGTGTTTATGTGCAACACAATTATCTTTACAAACTTCATCCATATGGAGAGGAAGAAAAAGCCCCCAAACCTGCTCTTCAGAAAGTCACATGGGCTTGCTCCTTTTACCTCTGCAACAATCCAGGAGGAAAAGTCGAGCCTCACCCTTTGCTTAACCTGCTACGAAGGCAAGGTATGTTCCCTAGAGAACGTTGGCAACTAGTCTTCACCCAGATACCCCATGCCAGGGATGCAAATACCCATTCGTTTTCACTATCCCGTTCTCTCTCTCAGTGGATAAAAGCGTATCACACACAGACTGAAAAAGCTCAAGTCACTACAGTTCTTTTTTTTATTACTTAAATTCTTTTATTGGTACATTTTAGGTATACAATACATTTACATTTCTCATTGGGAACTGTACCTTTGCATAATGCATCATGGTTCTTATTTTTTCCCCATTCCTAGCCCTCCCTTCACCCCCTTCACCCTTTCCTATTTACAAAGACTTTGTTTCCATTTTTTCCATTTCTCATAATTTTTCCTTTCCCTTCTTTCTTTTCCCCTGCCCCTCCCACTACCCTTACCCTAATGACATTCATTATTGGAAATTTGCACCTTTACATAATCCCTCTTGGTTCTTATTTTTCACCCTTGCCCAGCCCTCCCTTCAACCCCTCCATTCCTCCCTATTTACAAAGAGTTTGTTTCCATTTTTCCATTTTCCCATATTAATTCCATTCCCTTCTTTCCTTTCCCCTACACCTCCCACTTTCTTCACCTTTGCCCTTTTTCTTCCTATTTCACATTATCTATTATACGTTTTAGTCCTTATTTACACTTTCAGTTTCTCACACAAGAGAAACTATTCTGTATTTATATGCCTGTGTCCTATTTATTTCACTTAAGAGTATCGCCTCAATGTGCATCCATTTAGCTACAAATGTCTCTAATTTCTTATTTTTTAGGCTGAGTAATACTCCATTTTATTTTTTTAAAAACCCACATTTTCTTTATCCAGTCTCCAGTTGATGGGCATTTGGGCTGTTTCCAAGTTTTAGCTATTGCAAATTGTGCTGCTCTGAACATGGGTGCACATATATCACTGTGGTATGATTCTTTTAATTCTTTGGGCAAGATACCCAGCAGGGGAATAGCGGGGTCAAATGGGACTTCCAGTCCTAGTTCTTTGAGGTATCTCCATACTGATTTCCACAGTGATTGCACCAGTCTACACTCCCACCAGCAGTGGAGCAGGGTTCCTCTTTCCCCACAGCCCCGCCAGCATTTGTTATTGGTTGATTTCTTGATAGCAGCCATTCTTTCTGGAGTGAGGTGGAATCTCAGTGTTGTTTTCATTTGCATCTCTTGAAAGACCAGTGAAGTTGAATATTTTTTTCATGTGTTTATTTGCTATTTCTACTTCTTTGTCTGAGAAATGTCTGTTCATTTCAGATGCCCATTTTCGGATTGGGTCTTTAAATTTGGGAGGTCTGATCTTTTTCAGTTCTTTATAGATTCAAGATATTAGACCTTTGTCTCAGAAAAAGCAGGTGAAGATTTTTTCCCACATTGTGGGTTGTCTCTTCACACTGTTGGTGGTTTCTTTTGCTGTGCAGAAGCTTTTTAGTAAGTAGAGATCCCACTTGTTGATTGTGCTAGTTCATGGGCAACCAAGCTTTTGTTCATAAAATCTTTTCCTACACCAATTTATTCAAGAGTTCTACCTAACCTCTGTTCCAACTGGCTCAGCATTTCTATTTTAATATTTAGATCTTTAATCCATTTTGATTTTAGTTTAGTGCATGGCGAGAGATATAGGTCTAGTTTTAATCTTCGGCAAGTTGAAACCCAGTTTTTCCAGCACCACTTATTAAAGAGGATATCTTTCCTCCAGTGAGGGTGTTTGACTCCTTTATCGATGATGAGATGGCTGAGTGTGCCTGGCATTATTTCTGCATCTTCTAATCTGTTCCACTGGTCCTCAGGTCTGTTTCTTTGCCAGTACCATGATGTTTTTATCACAGTAGCTTTGTAGTAGAGTTGCAAGCTGGGGATTGTGATGCCCCCTGCCATGTCTCTGTTACCTGGAATTGCTTTTGCTATTCTGGATCTGTTCTTGTTCCAAATGAATTTTTGGATTGTTTTCTCAAGGTCCATGAATTATGCTGCTGGGATCTCAATTGGAATTGTGTTGAATCTATATAGCAGTTTTGGAAGTATGGCCATTTTCACTATGTTGATCTTTCCTACCCAGGAGCAGAGGATGTCTGTCCATTTTCTGATATCCTCTTCAATCTCTCTTTTCAGAGTGCTATAGTTTTCAGAGAAGAGTTCTTAGATTTCTTTTGTTATGTTGATTCCTAGGTATTTCAGTTTTTTTGATGCTGTTATGAAAGGAATTATTTTGCCTATTTCTCTCTCAGTGAGTCTGTTATTCGTGTAGAAGAAAGCTATTGATTTTGGTTTGTTGACCTTGTATCCAGCTACTTGACTGAATTTGGTTATTAAGTCTAGAAGACATTTGGTGGAGTTCTTGGGGTCTTCTATATAGAGTATCATGTCATCTGCAAATAATGACAATTTGACTTCTTCATTTCCCATTTTTATTCCTTTTATTTCTTTCTCTTGTCTAATTGCCATGGCTAATGTTTCCAAAAGTATATTGAACAAGAGTGGTGACAGTGGATATCCTTGTCTTATTCCTGATTTTAGTGTGAAGGATTTCAGTTTTTGACCATTTAGTATGATACTAGCTGTTGGTTTTTCATAGATGGCATTTATGAGTTAGAGGTAGAGACCACCTATTCCAGTTTTTTGTAGGGTTTTATCATAAACGCATGTTGGATTTTATTAAATGTTTTTTCTGTGTCTATGGAGATAATCATATGGTTTTTGTCCTTGGCTATTGATATAGTGTATTACATTGATTGATTTGCATATGTTGAACCATCCCTGCATCTCTAGGATGAATCCCACTTGATCAGGGTGTATGATCTTCTTGATGATCTTCTGCATTCTATTTGCCAGTATCTTATTAAGGATTTTTGCATCTATGTTCATTAGTGAGATTGGCCTATAGTTCTTTTTGGTTGAGTCTTTCTCTGCTTTGGGAATCAAGATGATGCTTGCTTCCAGGAAGGAATTTGGGAGTATTGCTTCCCTTTGAATTTCATTGAAGATTTCAAACAGTAGTGGCAGTAGTTCCTCTCTAAATGTCTTGTAGAATTCAGCAGTGAAGTCATCAGGGTCAGGGCTTTTCTTAGTTGATAAGTTTTTAATTACATTTTCAATTTCATTGGTTGATATTGGGTTGTTCAGAAAATTTAGGTCTTCTTCGTTCAACTTTGTAATTCATATGTATCTAATAATCTGTCCATTTCTTCTGTGTTTTCCATCTTATTGCCATATAGGTTCACGAAGTAGGTATTGATGAGCCTCTGGATTTCTGCTGAGTCTGTTGTAATTTCACCCTTTTCATTCCTAATTGCCTGGATTTGGGCCTTTTCTTTCCTTTTCCTGATCAGGTTCACTAAGGGTTTGTCAATTTTGTTGATTCTTTCAAAGAACCAACTCTTGGCTTCATTGATTTTTTGTATCATTCTCTTAGTCTCCATTGCATTGATTTCTCCTCTGATCTTTATAATTTTCTCCCTTGTATGAGCTTTGGGGTTGTCCTGCTCTTCTTTTTCTAGAAGCTTGAGGTTCAGCATCAGGTTATTTAATTGGGCTTGTTCTGTTTTCCTAATATGCATATTCACTGCTATGAATTTTCCTTGTAAGACTGCTTTCATCGTGTCCCATAGATTCCGATATGTTGTATTGTTATTGTCATTTAATTGAAGGAACTGTCTGATTTCTTCTTTAATTTCTTCTGTGACCCACTGGTTATTCAGAAGTGTGTTGTTCAATTTCCTCATGTTTAAGAAATTCTTACAGTTTCTTTTGCTATGGATCTCCAATTTCATCGCACTATGGTCTGATAATATACAGGGGATAACTTCAATTTCTTTGCACTTACTTAAAATGTGTTCTATGCACAAGTATGTGGTCTATTTTGGAGAATGACCCATGTGCATCTGAAAATAATGTGTATTCTGATTTTGTGGGGTGGAACTCTCTGTAAACATCTGTTAAATTCATTTGTTCAAGAGTTTGATTGAGCTCTAGAATTTCATTACTTATTTTTTGTTTAGTTGATCTGTCTATTTGTGACAGTGGGGTATTGAGATCCCCCAGTACAATTATATTAGTGCATATATGACTTTTCATGTCCATTAGTATTTTTTTATATAGTTGGATGCACTAGTGTTTGGTGCATAGATATTTATGATTGTCATCTCTTCCTCTTGGATTCTTCCCTTTACAAGGGTATAGTATCCTTCTTTGTCTCTCTTAATCAGTTTTTGTTTGAAATCTACTTGATCTGCAAAGAGGATAGCTACTCCTGCTTTTTTTCAGGTTCCCATCACATGGAGTATTGTTTTCCACCCTTTAACTTTCAGTCTATGAGTTTCTTTTTGAATGAAGTGTGTTTCTTGTATGCAGCATATTGTTGGATTTTGCTTCTTGACCCATTCTGCCAGTCTATTTCTTTTGATTGGTGAATTGAGACCACTAACATTGATGGTTATAACTGAAATGTATTGACTTATCATTGTCATGAGTTTTTCTTTTTGTTGAGTTTTCCCCCTTTACATTTAATTTCTTGTCATGCCAGATGGGTTCATTCTGCTTTGCTTCCTGGGGTTGTGATCCTCATTGTCTCTTCCTAGGATATTGTGTAAAATTCTTTGGAGTGCTGGTTTGGTATTCATGAAGTTCCTAAGTTGCTTGTCATGAAAGTATCTTATTTCTCCACCCATTTTGAAAGATAGTTTTTCAGGGTACCTCAATCTGGGTTGGAGGCTGTTTTCTTTTAGGGCTTGGAATATGTCACTCCAAGCTCTCTTGCCTTGATGGTTTGTGTTGAGAAGTCTGCTATGATTCTGATGGAGTTTCCTTTGTATATGATTTGTTTCTTTTTTCTAACTGCTTGTAAAATTTTGTTCTTCTGTTGAGTTTCTGGAATCTTAACAATTATATACCTATGTGTAGATTTTTTTTTATCAAGGCTATTTGCAGTCCCATATGCCTCACTTATCTGTATATCTAGGTCTTTTCCCCTGCTCAGGAAGTTTTCTGCCATCACTTCTGTGAAGAGATTTTTTATGTCATCTGCACTTTCTCCTGTTTCTTCATTGACTCCAATCAGTCTAATGTTATTCTTCTTTGCATCCTCTAGCAGCTTCTGGATTGATTTCTTGTGTTCCTTTATAATTTTGAAGCAATTTTTCTTTTCCTGGTCACTAATTGCAATCTTATCTTCTATATCTGACATTCTTTCCTCACATTGGCTCATTCTGCTGTGTAGACTTTCAGTGGAGTTTTTCATCTCCTGGAAATCTATTTGCATCTGTTTTATGGATTCTATTTGTTTCCTATGTTGCGATTCCATCATGTTCCTCAGCTCCTCTCTAGATTTATTAATCATGTCTTGCACTATGAGCACAATCTCTGCTGTTGTCTGAGAAATTATTTCTGATTTCATTTTTTCCAGATCCTCTTTTGTTGCCAGTTCAAGGGGTCCAGGTTGTTGAATATCAGAGTGTTCCATCTCATTTCCCTTTGGGGTTGCTGTAGGTGTTCTGGAAGTCTGGTTTTGAGACTTATTTACATGTCTTCTCATTTTGACCCAGGGGGAGGGTGCTGCTGTTGGCACCCACACGGCTCACCCCCTCTGAGCTGGGAGAGCTGGGACAGCAACTCAGAAGCCCCTTCCTCTGGGCCAGGAATGGTGGGAAGGATGGCAGCCTGGAAGCCTCTTCCTCTGGTCCAGGAGCAACGGGATGGACGGTGGCCCAGAAACCCCTACCTCTGGGCTGGGAGCAGGGGGTCGGACAGAGGCCTAGAAGCCCCTTCCTCTGGGCCAGGAGCGGCAGGATGGATAGTGGCCTGGAAGCCCCTTCCTCTGGGCCAGGAGCAGTGACTAAAGTTCTGCTAAAAGACATCATCCTTAGGTTTGGAGTTCCTAAGTCATTTTGGAGTAATATCAACGCGAGTTTCTTTGTCTCCAAAGTGACACAAATTATTATATTACCTGTTGCTTTCCTGAGGTTTAGAATTGCCCCTAAAGCTTCTCTACAGTTACATCCTTAGGAGCCCATTTCTGACTTCAGGTCTAGTCACTGACTCTAAAGGACAAGAAATGATGAAGTACATAATTTAGGTCAGGTACAAAAGTCTTTACTAGGACATGGTAAGAAAGTCCTTCCAGCACTAGACACTGCAACTGACATCACTGAAATTCAACCTGGTGATTATGCGCTACTTAAAGACTTTAAAAAAGCCACCTTTAAATCAGCTCCTCCCTAAATGGAAGGCCTCCTATCAAGTTCTTTGAAGCACACCTATAGTTGTCAGACAACAAGGACAGACATCACAGATTCACTTAACAAAAATTAAAACTGCTCCTTTTCAGACTTTACAGACTCAAGAAGTCAAGGAAACAGACCTGTGATGGATGCTTTCCAATCCTGTAAAGGACTTGCAGGTGCCGTTTAGAAAAAACAAAAAGGCTGTTTCGGGACAAATTAGATAAATTTATTCTGCTTAAATATATTTTCTCTCACAACTACACTATGTCTGCTAAAATCAAAATCCTAAGATTCAGTTTTTTCTTAACACATGTCATTCTCCAATGGAGAATCTTTTCCTGAACTGGGTCTACCAGTGTGCCAAAAAGATTAACAAAGATACATCCTCAATTGGTGGGGATCCGCCCACCTCTAGCACATCTGGACTACTATGGTGGATATTTCTACAGGAAGATGATTGGATAAAGCTTCAAACTTCTATAAAACAGCTACAAAGTGCAGTAACAATTTTAAAGCCTCCTACCAGGTCTGATATCTCTTAATGGCCAATAAATGAGACTCTTCATCAAAAGGGTCATAGGAGATTTTTTTCTCTACCCATGATTAATACCCATATATGGCAGTATAGAGATCATAATCTACCCTGGACTCCTAAATCTGCCATGATAAAAGGTAACCACTGATTAATAGATAAATATTTTCATATCTGAGATAAACATATCTGGATGACCTCTGCTATGGGACAACTCAGCCAAGTGGCACCCCTATGTTAGGAACAAAAAAATATACTTATTAAAAATGAAGCAATGCCACTCCAAATATATGGTAGATTCCTACACAAAGCTATAATCACACCACTGTGTTAAGAGATATTGACTTGTTTGCTACTTACTAAAAGGTAAGACCTAAAGTAAGATGGCCAGCACCAAATGGTACCCAGCTGCTCTGACACAATTAATGGCCTTGGTTGTCTCCAGGGTAGATAAAAAATGTACATTAGGGCACCCATGGGTACAGGAGCACTGAGTTAAATAGCTCAACCAGCCAGCCTCCCAGCCTGGTGACATCAAAGGGCCAGATCCATTTTGCACTAATATGATCACCTGGACTCTATTCTCCAAATAAAACCTGAATATATAGAGATGCATTAAATCTCTCACTGATATACACAAAAGGCCACAAATGTCAATGCAGAGAGTATTTCATTACTAAATTCAGAAGTAAAAATGATGAGAAAACCACAATGGCCCAAGATATTCTGACAGAAGCACAAGGTGGAATCTGGGCCATTATCAAAACAGAACGGTGTGTGTACATGCCTGACAGCTCTGCAAGTGTCTTCTGCATCACAAGGTCTACATTCACAGGTTGGTGTGATGTAGGACTCTGCAAAAGCTTCAATGACTGGCTGACATGCTGGTTCTCTAAAACAGCCTGGTGAAAATAGTTTTTATTTCCCTGGCTGTGATACTGTACAGCAAAATTCTTTAATGTTACACAATCCATTCTTGCAGTGGGCTAATGTCTCCTACTCCCTCTCCCTCTTTTTCAAACTATCAAAAGTGACAATTCTTTAAAAAACAGAAACTAATATCTTTGGATTAAAATTTCAGTCTCTGGTGAGGCAGGATCAATGGCCCTCCTCAGTCTAAGGCAGTTACACAAAGACAGATTGTCAGGACTTTTGCACCGCTTACAAATGTTGCCATCAGTGATGAGGTGCTGGACAGGTTTCTAGGTTCTTGTGCAAGATGAACAAAGAATAGGACATGGCAAGTGATGATAAGGAAGAAACAGCAACATTTCATGACATTTAATTAGAAAAATGCATGTTCATGCTTGTGCTGACATGAAGGAAAATGCCACAGGTGCTGCGTGTGTCAGGTTTAAGGATTTCAAATGTTACACTGGGTCCAGGACACCTTCCACTGGGTCTTTCAGAGCATCATGGACAGTGTGATAAACATAGTGCTAAATAACATATTAGCGTGTCTACTGCACATATCTCTTCCCATAATTTACTCTGTTATAACTGAATGTAAGAGGTGTAGTCCATAAGTATGAGCATTTGATGAGTTCCAAGTGAAGAAAGATTATTATGTGTCATGTTGAAGAGTCTGGAGTGCATGTGTCCTGCTTTGGAACTCTGGAATCTTCTAAGGCAGACACAAGGATCTTTGTTTTTGTCATCTCTGCCTCCAGGTAGCATGCCTGAGGATGAAGATCAAAGGGTTGGCCCTGGCGCATTGCATAGGTCCAGGTAAACAGAGGGGAGTGGTCCATCTGCCCCAATTGTACTGAATATATTATTTCCCCCTGAGGAAACTGGTCCCCCAATCTTTAAGGGGTCCTGAGAGTAGAATGTCCATCTTCTATAGCTGCTGCCTGCTGAGTAAGGGCATGGGTCCTGCCTATACAGAGTCCATGGAACTCTTGCCCTGCCTGATCTAGGGAGCTCAGGGAGCCATACTCTTCCTGTAAGGATTTCTTGATGCGCCACAGATATGGAGGTGGGTTTTGGTCATTGACTTGGATCATCATCTGTAGTTTAATAGCTGTTAATTGAGAAGAAATTTGATCAAGAGATTAAGTATGCATGGTCCAAATAGTAAGGCCATAAGAAACATTAATGAAGGCCTTGTCAAGGGAAGTCCTAGTGGCTGAAGGAACTGGAAGGAATTGGTTATTAGGTACTATATTGATCTCTGAGGCCAGATAAATAAAATGCATGTTCCTGTTCAGTTTGCTAAAAGACACTGGTAGGAGTTAGTGCCACACAAGAGGAAAAGCTGCTGTCTCAAGACAAAAATTATTTTCAGTAGTAAGCATATGGGCGAACTGATTGATTGCTTTTCCCCGCAGATAAATCCCTTCCTGGGCAGCTCCAATCAAAGGCTGAAAATGCCCAAAAGAAGGATCCAGAGTAGCGCCAGAAGTTCTATTGAATCAGTGTACACATTTTGTTTGATATCCACTAACACTCATTCGGTGGTATTTGCAACAGCAAACAGTAACTGGTCATGGGCTGAGAGCAATCTTTTCATGGAAATAACAAAATATGAATGGAGAATTTTTCTTGACAATAGCCTGACCCTGTTTCCTCACACTTGTGTGTACAGAGACAACTTCCATGAAGCAACAGGTTTTTGAAGGATGTAGATTAGTTTACCTTGAGTATTGGCGTGTTCCAGTGAAGCCTTTATCTTTAGGATTTATTTGTGAAGGCAGTCTTTTAATGTGCCCAGATTTAGACTCTGGCCCTGGTCTCCAGTCCTCTTTATACAGAGAGCCACAGTAACTTAAGCAACTTGTGAATGGATATTAGGCCCCAAATGGCTGGTTTTGTGAAGAAACCTGATTAAGGCTCCCCTGATAGAATCTGCAGAGGGAAGCAGCCCTCTTCGTTGAGGTTACCTTGGTCATTTCATTCACCTGAAAATCATATAGGCTCTCAATGAACATTACTGAAAAGGATGGTCCCTTTAATATTTGGACAGTAGGTCATCTTTCCAGTAGCCCAGGGTTGAGCAGGAATGGGTATATTGGCTGGAGGGTGAGTAAAGTCACAGTTGGGGTTAGTAGAAATTAAAAAGAGGTTGGTTGGGGGCCAGGGATTTAGCTCAGTGGTTCCGCCACCTGCCTCACAAGAAGGACCTGAGTTCGATCCCCACTACCAAAAAAAAAAAAAAGAGGTTGGTTAGATTTAAGGTTCTGTGTTAGTAACCATTGCTCATGATCTCCTCTAGAAGCAATCCTCGAGCCACCAAAGAGGTTCCCAAGAAAAATAAGAACAAACCAAAAGAGGTTATTTTATAACTTGAGTAATGATGTCAAGACTGAATCGTGGCATGGATGAGAGTAGGAAAACTAGTTACACAATACACAGAAGGAAAAACCTATCTCCAGGGTGGGGCTGCTTTCCCCTTTTGTTTAGAGGTGACAAAATGGTCTACTTATCTGGCTCAGCAGGTTGGTTTGTGTTTTCTTTTCTGAGAAGAAACTCAAGGCCATCTACTGGTTTACATGGGTATTAAGTTTGTATCTCTCTTCTTTGTTGTCTTGTTTTGTTTTGATGCCTCGGATGGCTTGGGTTTTACCCTGGAAAGGTGAGTCTAGCAAGTACTGGGAGCTAGCCCCCTTGGGAATAGAATGACGGCATTGGACATCCTGTCCTGGGGTGCCATCGTACCATGCTTGGGGATCAACTCCTTATAGAAGATTGATGGGGTTGGGTTGACCAGGTCCCCAGCAGCCAGAATGTGGATTGTTAGAGGTTTGAATGACAGAGTAGCCCTGAGCAGGAAGAGTATATCCCTGCCAATTATAGGTATGGGTATACCCATGAAGACAGTTTCAAAAAGGAAATCTCTCAACTAGCAGCTCAGAGTGGAGATAAAGAAAACTGACTGGTTAACTCCTTCAAGGCCCACAGCAACCGAGTAGCGGGATGATAATTGAGAAGTTAGAGCTGAGTAAGTTGCTGCAGTATCAAGAAGGCTGACCCACGGCCTCCAGAGCTACCCAAAGCTCCTGTGAGCTGATGGGGATGTTGGAAAGGAGGCTGCCTCGGGCACTACCAGTCACTCTCTGGGCCTTGTTCCCTGGCCACCATGGTGGGGGTTACTTCATCCCTTTCTGAGAAGAAGGACAAGCTCTCCTCCAGTGCCAAGGGTCCTCATCCATACTCAGAAAGGCTCAGCAAGGCCTTGGTGGCTTGTGAGAGAACTCCTCTGCCTACCACCCCAGTGGCTCTCACTTGAAGCACTCAGACTTACCTCTGTCACCTCTGGATTACCTCAGCTCCCCCTCGGAGCCACAGGCCTTATCCATCTGGCCAGTGTGACTTTAGCTACTGTTTCTCCTTACGCAACTCCTTTTCTCCTCTTCTTCGTCATGGCTGTTAAAGATCGTGTAAGCCACATCGGCCAATTGACTTATCCCAGTTATGTGCTGTGTTGGAGTTTTTGGAATTTTTTCCTAATGTCTTGAGATGACTGGCTAATAAAACACTTTCCCAGGATGATTTGGCCCTCTCTGGATTCCAGGATTAAATCCATGTATTTATAGAGAACCTTTGCAAGCTGTTGCTAAAAAGCTGCTGGATTTTTATCAGAGCCCTGACATTCCTGTTCGTATCATGATTTACAGGCTTGGGCATGCTCTCATGCCTACCCACTAAGACGGCCTGGAAATATAAACCTCAAATGGTTTCTCTATCTCCAGAGTTATAATCCCACACAGGCCCTTCTTTGGGCCCAAATAACACATCAGTTGATTGATTACCATCAGGTTAGTTTCAAAAACCCCATTTTTGGCCTGCCTTGCAGTTGTTATAATCCTCTTGCTATGCGTAAGAAATGAGGATGAACTGGATATCTCACCAGGTAGGATTAAAAACATTGTGAAAGTATGGAATCTGTCAACAACTTTTCAGGGTTCTCAAAGAATTTATCCAGTTTCTGTTTGCACTGTTGGATATCCATGACTGAAAGAGGGACAAGAACCTGGGTGATACTGTCCATGCCTGCCACTTCTTGAAGGATAGAATGGTGGCAGGTTTGGCTGTTGAGTTCCCAGGTCTAGTATGGGGTGAGCTGAACAGGTTGTCTTACGCTCTGGGGGCACTGATGTACAGCTTTGTAGTAAGTTACCCGGTAGGGGCAAGGGGCTGACAAAACACAGTCGTCAGCAGCACCAGCTCTCGAGGAAGGATCTATGGCAAAGATCAGGCTTTTGGCAGAGTGCTGCTAGGACCCGGATCTAAGGTACCTCCAAACACTTTCTTTGTCTCTTACAAAGAAGATCTAATGGGAGTATGGTGTTACAACTTAGGCAGCTATTAGGGGGGCTGCACTTTCTGCTTCCCAATTTGGTACCTAGGTCTTATTACACTGGAATATAAGATGGTTTTTTATTTATTTATTTTTTTGAGGCTCTGGGGCTCAAATTTGTTCCAGTACCTTAGAAAGCATCCAAGCAGGGAGTCAGGTAGAGTGAACGGGGTATTCCCCATGATGGGTCTGTGGGCAAGAGGAGTAAAAATTAGGTCAGTTCCTGACCCGTTCAGCCTGCAGGCATCCTCCTTAAAGCAGAACTCCTGGAGAGCCAGATGCCAATGTCTCCTGTCTCTGTGTGGGCACTGATGCCACATCCTTTGGACCTTTGGATCTCCCCTCTTTGGCTACAACCCATCTTCAAGTCAGGGGATCTGGAACAGTGGTGCCTATGGCTGGACCCTCTAGCTGATTGTAAAATAATCTAATGTCATAGTATTCCTGTCCAGGGATGGGTACTAAGTACTTCCCTTGATAATACTCTGATAAGTTACCCTGCATAGGTGCCTCTTGGAGACCCTGGTTGACAGTGGGGGGGGGCGGGTAACTTGAAAAATGGTCCTCAGTCATAGCCCACTATGGGGGAATGGAGCCACTGGGACCCAACAAGTTTTCCCCCAAGCATATCAAGTAGGGGAGGTGGAGCTTGCTCACATGGGAAGAACTGAGGAAAGTGTAATGAGTGAGAAACATGATAGGTGGCAGTCTAAGGACTGGGGATAGGAAATGTCTACAGAAAAGGACCAACAAACTACGGAGGCCACCTAGCTGCTGTTATCCTAGAAGAGCTGGGATTTTGGATCCCATTGCCACCCGTAACCCAGGCAGGATCTAGTTTTAAAAGCTTGAGCTAGTGTACAGTCCCTTCACCCCTCCCTAGCCCTTCCCCTGTCCCCAACTTCCCTGTATTACGGCTATCCCCATCTCACATCTGAAAGAGATAAAAGTCTCCTGGCAGACGAAAGCTTCACAATGGGCAGCCCAGTCGGTTAGCAATCACAGGGCACGTATCATTTTACACAGGGAAATAAACTTGAGGCCAAAATTATCATAAGAATACTAGAACAAAACAAGATGGAGGGAGGAGAAGAGCTAGCATGAAAGAAGGAACCCCAAGAGAGCAGAGGAAGAAATATCTATAAACAGGCTCGACATGCTGCCCTAAGTCCCAGGAAGGCTGCAGCAGATAGCCGAGAAGGGCCGGAGCAGCCCCCTTCCAGTGGGGGCCTTTAAGACACAGAGGGATATGGTCCCCTCTCCATGGGGGCCACAGTGGGCTCCGCTACCATCCAGCTTCCTGCCTTGCCCTGATAACTAACTGCAGAAAAAAAGTTTAAAAATTTGTATTTTCTGACAGATGAAAGCATGAGTGGGAGAGAAGAGAAAAGAAGGAGAGCAAGGCTACTTAGGAGAGAAAGAAGCAAAATACCCTGTGGACTCCTTCTTGGTTTAAGTCCATACACTTTAGCAGATCCTGTGGATAGCATCAGCTGCAACCTGAAGGACAACCTGAATCTGCAGGGGTTAGGAATATGTTGCCAGCCACCCACAAAAGGAGAGCAATGGCATCGTGTAGACTGAGCTTATGTTCTTCAGGCATGAGAGAAAGATCAAAGGAGCAGTGCAGAGGATGTCCCTCAGACTGAAGTGTTTTGGCCCCACAAGGGTGTATGGTTTTGGAGATTGCTTCTTCCATTGTGACTGAGACTGTTTCTTTCTACTGTCTCATGGGGTTTCCCATGCAGGTTGCATGAGAAATTTTGCTCAAGACACTGGATGGGGCTGCATCTGTATTTGTGTCTTCCTGAGTGAGCAAGATTATTAGTCCCATAATCCAAGGATAGGTTGTGATGCTGATGCAGACCTGGAAGCATACTGAAGGAGGGTACTGTGTGTCCTGAGAGGGCTTCTTCACACCTCTTACCATTTCTGGTCACAAGAAGCAAATGCCTCATGACTGTCAGTGTTTTAGTAATAAGCACTCATGTTTTCTAGGGGATTAGAAGACTCTAGCTACTGAAAAAGAATTTCCTGAGGAACAGGAGTTCGTGGCAAAATAGAGGTTGCAAAAACATAAACCTGATCAGTAGATGGAAATTTTCTTGCTCCTGGTGAAGACTAAAATTCTCCGTTCTATGACCAGGTTATGCTCTCATGGGCGTTTTCTTTTCTCTTGGCAGACACCCTAATGCCATTTAACTGTCTGACCCATACCTACAATAACTGACAGGTCATGAAAAACTGGAAAGGGAAGATAAAAAGTGTAAAATTTCCCTGATAAAAGAGGCTTACCTTACCTCTTGACCAGGCTCACTGAGATATTGCCATGGGTGATATGGTCCCAGATGAGCTTCTGAGTTCTTGTATATGACAAAGAATTGGATGTGGCATGTGACAGTAGGGAAAAAGCAGCAAAGTTTAATGAAGTTTGTTTAGGCAAAAGTAGGCTCAAAGTGAGCAGGTTTAGCTGGGGGTTAGTAGTACATGCTTATAATCCCAGCACTCGGGAGACTGAGGCAGGAGGATCACCGAGAGTTTGAGGCCAGCCTGGGCTACACAGTGAGTTGAGACCAGCCTGAACTACATGGTGAGACCCTGTCTAAAAAAAAAAAAAGAATGAGCTGGCTTGGGTTGGTGTAAAGGCAAATGGCAAAAAAACTTCATATGAGTTTGGAGTTTAGAAGTTGCCCTGGGTCTAGGGACTTCCCATTGGCCTTTCAGTATACAATTGATGATATGAGTGACAAGGCACTGAGTCATGACAGCTGTGTCTGCTGCTCATGTCCCTTCCCATAATTCACTCTGCTACAAGTGGGCCTGTGAGCTGCAGTCCATATGTACGTACCTTTCATGAAATCCAAGAGCAGAATGTTCACTGTAGCTTATGTGGGAGAGTCTGGCATGTGTATACCCTACTTCATGACTCCGAAACTTTCTAAGGTGGACCCAGCAGTCTTTGTCTTTTTATCTCTGCCCCTAGGCAGTAGACCTTAGGGTAATTACCCCAGGGCATTGCCCAGGTTCAGAGGAGTGGAAGAGTGTGGCCCATCAGCTCCATTTGTGCTACATTAGCTCCATTTTGTCTGTATTAGTCAGGTAGAAGAAATGAAAACTAGGCAGGAGACATGGAAATCACAATTTTAAAATTGTACTCAACTGCAGCTTCAAGAAACAAAAGTTACTCAAGCCTTTTTCTCTTTCAGGAAGCTCATTCAAAAAAAATTCCTCAAGGTCTTAAAGACAAAATAATCCTCTAAATTGGGTTCTGGACCTGTTCCTTTTACCTGTAAATTATATTCTCATCACCCTCAAAAAATAAACAATGTTGGGGCCGGGGATTTAGCTCAGTGGTTCCGGCGCCTGCCTCGAAAGCGCAAGGTCCCGAGTTCAATCCCTGGAACCGCAAATAAATAAATAAAAATAAACAATTTCAGTGGGCACAGAATCTCAACCTCAAACACACCTAGATGGTTTGCATTCTGACATATCTGGCAGATAAACAGTCTGGCAGACAATAGATATATACATCCTAGACCACCTATCTTGAAGACTTCCCCAATGTTCCTTAAATGTACCCAGCTTCAGTGGGTAATGTGTCTCATGTTTTTCTGAGCACCTACATTTTATCCTTGAGTGCATCCTTTCATGTCTGCCTCATAGACCTTTCTTGTGCCTCTTACTGATGCATCCTGAAAATTCTTTTTCCATGACAGAAGTCAGCAAACCTGCAAAGATGTTCTACAAAAGGGTGGGTAGGTTCCTTCCTTCAGTGTTGAGACCTTTCAGACACAGCCTGATTAGAAGACCAGGTTTCCGATGTTGCTTAGGCTGACCTTGAACTCCTGGCCTAAAATGATTTTCCTGCATCAGCCTCTTGAGTAACTGGAACTATAGATAGGCGCCACTGTACCCATTACAATTTTTAAATAAAATAATTATTATTTGAGAAGACATTTACTAATTCTGGTTCTTATGGCACACTGTAATGTCAAAGAACAGAAAGTAGCTCTGCCACCAGATTTTGTGGTGCTGAAATCTCCTTCTGGAGGTGGTTTCTAGGTTCTTTCTGTCCTGAGTAAAGAATTGGCCAAGACAAGTGCAAAAGGTAGCAAAGTTTCATCAAAGGTAGGAAAAGAAACAGGCTCTGCAGAGCGAGTTGGGCCAAGGAAAAGCAGGGAAAGAAGTGCACCCTGCAGCGTGAGGGCGGCCACCTTGTGTGAGAAAGCACAGTGGCAGAATTTCATTGTGGACTGTCCTTTTGTATCTCCAGTTCCTCAGGCTGACACAGATCTAGGCCATCCTGGGGGAAACCTGTTCGCTTTCTCCTCAGAATTCCTGCAAGGCTTTGGGAACTGTTCTGCGCATGTGCCCTGGGATCTTGTCCCGCCTCCTTCCCCAGGAGTTTTAGCCATGCCCTAACTTCCTGTCTTAACCCAGGCTGGAGCTATCAATATTTTTACAGAGAACAGTAACTATTTAGTGAATTATCAATAAATAAAATAAAATAATGTTTACTGACAGCATGGGGCTGCCTGCAAAAGAATATGAAGGACCACCCAGACATGATGCGAAGTATCAAAAATCTCTTAAGACTACCTTTAATAATAAGACTGTATCCCATATTAAAATAATAAATATTGTGATAATTACCCCTTTAAGCAAGAAACTTTGAAATAAATGCCAAATCCTTATAGATATTTAAATCTTTTAGAAAAAGGAAATGGATTTAGAAGATAATAAAATCTTCTAAATTATCAAAATTTTCTGGGAAGCACTGTTCTAAAGCATCCAATAATATACACGTCGTCATTCTTAATCTTTTTAAGGAATCTAGAGAGAGCAAAGGAAAGAAAATTAAATTGGATGTGCGGGATTCAAATTTAAAAGTGGAAACTGAACATACTTGAATGACTCTGACTATAACAAGTTAATTTATGTTCCATTTATAAATAAGTTCAAACAAATTGCAGAGCTTGAAAAGAAATCGACCTTTAAGCCTGTGAAATCTCACATCAAGATCACAAATGTTTTAAGTGAAGTTATCTAATATCATGCAGATTGATAAAACTTTTAATGCTTGTTCTTTCATGAGCAGCGCATGATAATGATCTACTTGCCTATCTGATGTTACAAAATATGCAATATTGAATGAAATGCTATTACTACAAACTTTTGCTGCTTCTAAATTCTTACTGTATGTTCTCTAATGATACCATAATACAATGGGAGTTTTTCCAAACTTCTGTCCTGTGGCCCCTTACTTTGTCTTTTAGCTTATTTTCATTATGATTAACTTTCTATAAAACAGTTACTTTAGGGTAGCATTGCAATAGGATACTAATGTCATAAGGCATGGAGCTCCAAATAATTTGGTCTTTTTTTTCCTGGTAGGAACTGTTTTATCATAAATAACATGTACCAAGCAGGTGTTTCAAATCCTATGTGCCCATAACTCCTGTAGCTTCCTCTAAAGGGACTATTGTGCCAATAAACATACTAGAAACCACTTGTTCTCACTCCCATGGGCACAACTGACTGGCAGGTCTGATGACCTACCCTACATGCACTCTGATGAGCCGCAGCCAGTCCAATCAGATCACCACTATTTCTATGAAAAGGAGAAGCTGAGCCGTTGTAATACATGTTATTAAGCAAAAATAGGAACCAAAATATCACAGAAACTAGCAGAACCATAACAGAATAAGAGCATAGAAGATGGATTGGCAAACTCTAATTAAGTGAGTATCCCGGGTCAGTTTCCCAGAAAGCAGATTTTGAGACAATGTCAAGTCCAAGTCATAATTAGTCCCCATGGAAACTATTAGAGGACTCTGCACAAAACAAGAAATAAAAAACAAGCCAACAACAAAAAACAAACTTGTATGTAGATTAGGAAGCAGCACAGAGGAGAGTAAGTAAACAAGGGCATGAACTCAGGTGAAGTCTCACAATGGTTTCCTGGGAACTGAATGGGTTCCGTATAAAACTTGGGAAAGATACCACAAACTGGACATATTGGTGCCCACTTTTACTGCTCTTGCCAGGAAACTCAGGAGTAGAAGATGGGCCTCAGAATTATCTGGAGGGAGGCAAGGCAGTTCAGGCTCTAACTTCTGGCCCATCAATCACTCTTAAGGGTATCTTGAAGGAACCTAAGTTTCTGAGAATTTGAGTTTCTAGTACGAGAGCAAAGGAGGATACAGCAACCCAAGAGCAGTCCCCTCAGAAACATTTGCAAGTTTTGGCTGTCCAGGGTGGAAAACCCTTCAAAGAAGAGGAAGCAGCTGACAAACAAATAAAACAATCAACGAGGACTTTAAGGGTTATGAGTGGAGGGACAGCAACATGCACAGATGAGGTCGTTGGTTTCCAGCTATTTGAATCTAAGAGTTTTCCATTTGTAAAAAAAGATCCTAGTCGAGGCCTCCTTGTGCCTGGACTCCCCGGAGGCTGTATTCCAGAGGTGGCTGCCTTCCTTATTTTCATAGGTACTTTTCCAAAGAACTCCCTTCCTGTGACCTGAGAGAGCTTCTATGTGTGAAATCAGAAGACAGTAATGTGCTATATTTATTAATGAGTGTAAATCAACAAGGCTAAGACAAGAAGCCCATCAGAAACACAAAGGATCTGAACATTCATAACAGGAAAGCCCAGTTGGCCCACATAATTTGGGAAATACGATCTGAAAAAAAATGTTCAAGTTCACTATTAATCAGGGAGATGCAAATTGAAATCCATAAAAATGTTTAAAAATTATAAAGTTGGTTAATAGAAAATTACAGGGTTTAGATATGTTGATTTTCCCTGCTGGTGCAAATGTAACCGGAGAAGTCTCTCTGAAAATAATCTGCTAAGGTTTAATTACGTATCTGTTAGAAAGTCAGGCACAAGCAGGCTAGGAGACAGGCAGATGAAGTACTTGAAAAGCAAAGACGATAGGATCTTTCTCCCCCTTCCCTTTGTTTTCTTAATCATTAGCGAAACATAAAATGCACGCAAGCTTGTGCCTTCACACTTTAGCTCAAGAGGATATAATCTCCTCTGAAGACTGACAAGGTCCAGGCCCGTAGGAAGTCCAGACTGTGGGTGAAGAGTTGGAAAATCCTCAGGATCTAAAAGCAAACTAAACAGAGAACATCCAGCTAGGGAATAAACAAGGACCTGGGAGGTCAACACAGGCCATTTTCCATGCTAAAGACCAAGGACCTCTCAGGAAGGAAGAATATTCCATGAAAGACCCAGTTGCCTTATAAACGTAACCTGACAACTTGTTCAGTGCAACTGCCACCGTGCTTGCCCACCTGCGTGCTTGAAGGTGTCTTCTTCTCTCACTCAGAAAACCTGTCATTTCCCAATTAGCTCTAGACTTGTATGTCGTGTCTGAAATCTTTCACCACAAACACAGAACAGAGATGTGCCACCGGTCCCTTATGGTGATAGGGCTGGGCTTCCTAGTGACAGCCCAAAGACTTGGGATGGCTGTAACTATGTTAAAAATACTTCTGCATAGAAAGTTTGAACTTATGTATGCGCCAGTTGAATCAGTTGCCCTAATTGGGAATTCAGACTGTGTTAGCAGTTAACTAGAATTCTTATCAGGAAGCAGCCTCCAGAGTCTTATTTACAACAGCAACTTCTACGATTTTTATTTCCATCAACACTAGATGATTTACTAAATGGCTTAACAGATATTGAGAATGAATTTTCACTGGTCAAGTTAGTGATCTTTCTCATTCTTGCATGAACATGATTAAGAGTTAATGAGTTGAGGGCTGTGTCGTTAGGGCTGGTGTCAGTACTTGATTCCTGAAATATCTTACATTCTGCCACTTATTCTCAGAAGATTCTACTTTCTTGATTCAAATGGAGGATGAGCCACAGCCTTCCATTTGAATATTGTCTTATTTTTCTGAAACACAATTTTATAAAATATATTTTAGAAACACCAAAGAAGACATAAAAGTGAGACTTCACTGATCTTACAGATTCTATGACTACTGCTTTCTTGCTTCCTGGTGAATGTCTGCAGGTAGCAGAATGTGCTATGAGACGTGTTTTCATTATAACTTCCCGACAAGATTGTGTGCAAGTAGTTTACCTGAAACCTCATTTATTTATGCCTGGATTCTGAATTCTAACACAAATAAGCTAAACAGTGGCATGTATGAAATAAAAATTTTAGATGATCTATTTAATGTATTCAGTAGAAACTAAGTAGCTTATAATTATGTACTTGACAGAATTAAAATGGAATATCAACCTCTAAGAGAAACATATTCCTCTAATTAAATCACTCTGTTTTTCTAATGTTTGGGGACATTTTGTCTTAGGCACAATTTTTTAGAATATTTCGTCTAAGCACTAATAGATATTCTGTGTAATTTAATAATCTTTGTCAAAATAAATAAAAGAACCAAGAAATGATATTCATTTATTGGTAATTTTCAAGATTACCAAAATGTGCATTTGTTTATAATTTCAATATGTGTATCATTGACAGAAGATTCAAAAATTTTTTTCATTTATTAATTTAAATATAACAAAATAAATAAATAAATATGGCAAATTAACCACCAATATTCCATTGATCAAAACATGTGGAGAAACAGAAAATCAAGAAGCCAAGGAAATCAATTTTGCTTTTTAAGTGAGAGGAATGAATTATATAGCAAAGGGCATGAAGAAAGGAAGATGTTAAGAATTGGGGCTATTTCAGTAATTAAATAGATCATAGGGCTGTAAGAGCCATAAAGATTTGCCTTCCTTTGAGGTTCTACAACTGCCTCTGCCCTCTAGATTAGAAAAACATAATAGACATTGAACCAATCTGATAGAAAAAAGAGAGTCAGTGAATTAAATGTGTTATAATAGGACTCAGCAATTCTGTACAATTAAGATGCCTGTTGGAGTATCTCTGAAGAAATTTCATAAAGTGCATTTTTTTAAAATGAAAACCTGTGTATCTGGAGGCCTGGGCTCCATTTCTGCATCTATCAGTTAATTTACCCTTAATAGCACAAGAATTCAGCTCTTTAATTTTTTCTCAATTCTTTCTCATTCATTTCATCACAAAAGAATTCAACAGAGAAAGGGAAAGAGTGGGTGAGTGAGGGGAAAGAAAGAAAGAAAGAGAAAGACAAGGTGATCAGGAAGCAAAAGGGAAGGAAGGCCAGAGAGACCCATGGAAAGGTCAGGAAGGAGAAATGAAATGTACCTGCCTCTTCTGTGCTCTTATAATTTCATTTCCAAAATTATTCCAAACAGTGTCACCCCTGACATTTTCAATGAGAATTTCTTTATAATTATATGGGAAAGAAGGATTTATTAGGTGGGCTTGCAGAATCAAAAGGGAAGTTCCAGTGGCCATCTGCACAATCAGAAGAATCCAAAATGCCATATGCATTCTGGAGAGCCAAGGGATCCAGTAGGAGTCCAAAGTCAAGGGCCTGGAATCTCACTGTATAGTTACTGGTTTGACACTGTCAGAAAGCCCAAGAGTCTTCATGGGAAGGCCGGCCAGTCTTTGCTGGAAACCTGAAGGAACTGTAAGCCAAGGTTCAAAGGCAATGGCAAAGACTGAAAGTCTTATGAAAAGAAATGGAAAGAGTTGCTTCCTTTTTTCTATTCCATCCAGGCTACAAGCCTATTGGTTGATGCCAACCACATCTGAGGTGAATCATCTCAATTTTCTACCTACACATCCAATGACCCACAGACACACTCAGAGCCTTAGGTGGTTCTTTCTCAAGTCAAATTGATGTGTCACAATTAATAATGAGAGGTTGCATTGAGAAAATAAGGAAAGCATTGACTATCAGTTTAGACATTTGTAGCACTCTGCACCATGGTAAGAATCAAGGAACTGAAAATAAAAATAGGCCATGATTGAATGTTTATATTCCATTTGGGTTTTTGTTATTTTAGCTTTCTTACTTATTTAGTCAATCAAAATTAATTATGTGGTTGTTTCTGAAGGCACACACTAGTCTTAATTACCCCATAAAAGAGAGTTCAACAGAGATTCCATGGGTGAAGTAATCCCCTTGAAATGCAGTATTTGAAGTTCTAGGCCGTATACATAAGAACATTGCCTTTGGGACCCACTTTTGGGAGCCTCCTGGAAATGAACCGTGTCTATGCTGCAGGCAGCAGAGCTTATTCACACTTGATCCTAGAGATTCCTGCAGCAACTCAGTTCCTTAACATTCCCAGTGGTCTCTCTGCCCTTCCGATCCAAAGGCTCTCTTGTAGATTTAGAAGCTTCTGGCTCTCTGTATTATTTTGCTTCCTCCTAGAAATCCCTTCAGTGTCTTCTGCTATCCTGACTGTGAATATGTTATTTCAGAAGCAGATTTAGGCTCAGCAGGAGCCTCCATAACTACCCTAAGAGAATATCTTGTCCTTTACAATTGAAGGGTGTTATTTACCAAAGTAAACATAATCTTATCTCGCATTTACAAAATGCAAGTGCCAGTTTAATTCATGGTTCAATCTGGTCTCTTTTTGAAAATTAGAACCTAGGCAGGAAAGTGTGTTCAGAACTGGTCTGAAGAAATATGGATGGATTTGGAATGATCTGATTACTTTTAAGTTTTCAAATTACATTTTGTCCATCAGAAGGAAGACCTGCCATCATTGTAGAGTGTTAGACACCTCTCCCGGAAACTCTTCATTGCCTTTATTTGGGGAATTTGTTTCATTTCTTAAATGTGCTCTCTACATTTCTTATTGTCTCTGAACCCGTAACTACAGTTAGATTCCAGCATGCTCTATGCTAACAAGGGAAAAGTATGCAAAAGTAAAAGAAAGCATGGAGGGCAAAGTAATCACAATATAGCTCCAATTTGTTTGAACACAAACCTGGGGAATACTGTGGAAATGGACCCTAAGAGGATTTAACTGGGGAGGAACTAAACTGACACTATTAGGCAAAGCTATTTTAGGCAAAGTTACCAGAAGTTCTCCATTTAATGTACTTGCTGAAGCAGCTCAAAGAACTTCCAATAGTTTACATGTCTGCTTAATGGAAATCTGAGCTCAACAGTGTTATGTACTAATGAACTTAAGATTTCAGAATTTCTCTCGTATATTCCAAAGAAAAAGTTGTGTGTGTGTGTGTGTGTGTGTGTGTGTTTAAAAAAGATATAGGAATGCTGGAGTAGCCTAATTATGTATACCTTGTTCATCAACCTCAGTACGGTGTAATGATTCCCATAGTACACTCCCTCTGCAGCACTAAGATGTGTATTGATTGAAATCCAATGTCACTGAGAAACTCTAGCATAGTCCCTTGCAGGCTAGGAATGATGGTAGATATGATGCCATGTATCCTCCTCACTGAATTCTTGTGTGTGAGGTCTGACAGAGGCAGAGTCAAGAAACAGCATTTAATCTCTAGATACAAGAGGGCTCTAATAAGCATCAAAGTTGGATTAGTATTCAGGATGAACTAACCTACTTGTAGAGACCGTGAAAGACAGTGAGCTGATCATGCCCATTAGGTCATGGGCATCCTGTGGAAGTCTCACCAGATCTCCACAATTAAGCACTCAGACCCTAAAATTTTAAATACAGTCCAGATTTGCATCACTGTCATAGTAGTTGCCATACCTCAGCCAGTTCACAGATCTGAAGCCACTTGAAGGACGACAAGATGGGTATCACTGGGGAAGGATCCTCGAGAAGCACGAGAAGTGTGAGTTGTAAATCCCTGTAATCTTCCTGAGAGGGACTGGTAGCCACTTACCGTGGGAACTAAGCACCAGGGAAAGAGAAATCATGAGCACTAGCTCTAAGATAAAGTTTATGTCTGGGGATCTAAAATATAACAGTGTTCCATTAGTGAGGGGAGGGTTTTACAAAGGTCAGGAGATAAACTAATGCATTTCCCAAGTCTTCAAGTGTTGGTCGGAGAATCAAGCCTTCACTAGTTAGTACATTTCTCCATGGCACAGATGTACTCTGTAACTCACAGAATCCCCGCCACTATTGACTGAATGTGATTTGAGAGCTATGGCGGTAGAAGAGTGAACAGAAAGGGATGGCTTTCCCATGAAAGAATGAACTAAAAATAATGCCACGTGCATGGAACCATTATAAATGTCACTATTTCTATCAAAGACCAGAGGCATGTACAGGTATTGATTTCTTCTATGTGATTTTCAAACACAATATTGAACTTGTGCATCTGATTTATTTCACTTATTATTATGGTCTCAAGATGCATTCATTTTCCTACAAATGCCTCACGTTTATCCTTCTTTATGGAGTAGTATTTGACTCTGTATAAATGCCACATTTTCTTTCTCCATTCATCTGTTGTTGGACATATAAGCTGTCTCCTAGGTTTAGCCATTAGGAATTGTGCTCCTATAAACATGGATATGCACATACCACTGTAATATGATATTTTTAGCTCTTGCAGGAAGATACCTAGAGGGGAATACCTGGGACAAATGGAATTTCTATTTTTAGCTTTTTGAGGAATCTACATACTGATTTCCATAGTGGTTGTACTAGTTTACATTCCCACCAACAATGTAGAAGGGTTCCTTTTGCCCTCAGCCTCTCCAACATTTGTTATTATTTGATTTCTTAGAGATAGCCATTCTTTCTGAAGCAAGATAACTCAGTGTTGTTGGAATTCACATTTCTCTAGTAGCCAGAGACCTTTTTTTCTGTATTTACTGGACATCTATACTTCTTCTGAGAATTATCTATTCATTTTGCTTCATTTTTTTGTTTGGGTCCTTTATTTTGGAGAGGTCTAATTTTTTTTTGTTTGTTTTTGAGTTCTTCATGTATTGTAGATGTTAGCCCTCTGTTTGAGGAATAGCTGCACAATTTTTTCCCATTCTGTAGGTTATCTCTTCACTCTGTTTCTTTTGGTGTTTAATTTTATATGATGTTATTTGTTGATTCTTAGTATTATTTCTTGTGCCATTGGAATTCTGTTGAGAAAGTCTTTCCTATGCTTGTATCTTTGAGCTTTACCTATTTTTATCCTCCAGAAGATTGTCTCTGTTTTAACATTTTGATCTTTGATTGAGTTTGATTTTAGTTTAGTACATGGTAAGATACATGGGTTTAGACACAATCTTCTGCATATGGATATCCAATTTTTCCAGCACCTATTAAAGTGGCTATTATCCCTCCAGTGTATGTTTTTAGCCCTTTTATCAAAGATCAAATAGCTGAATGTGTCTGGAATTGTGTCTGCATTCTCCATTATGTTCCATTGATCCATATTTCTGTTTTTGTGCCAGTATCCTGCAGGAGTTTTTTTTATCACTGTAGCTTTGTAATTAATATAACTTCAAATATGGAACTGTGATGTCTCCTGCTTTGCTATTATTACCCAGATTTGCTTTTGCTATTCTGGATCTCTTCTAGTTCCATATGAATTTTTGGATTGTTTTCTCTAGATCTGTGAGGAATGCTGTTGGTATTTTGACTGGAATTATGTTAAATCTATATAACAGTTTTGAAAGTATAGCCATTTTGACTGTATTTGTTCTGTCTATCCAGGAACACGTGATGTCTTTCCATTCTGATGTCCTCTTCAATCTGCTTTTTCAGAGTGGTGTAATATTTATTGTAAAGGTCTTTTACTTTCTTGTTTAGGTTAATTCTTGAGTTTTGAATTTTTATTGATGATAGTGATGATGATGATTGTGTCCTTAATTTCTTTCTCAGTAAGTTCATTATGAGTGTATAGGAATGCCATTCATTTTTGTGTTTATTTTGTATCCTGCTACATCAGTGAATTTGGTAATTCATTCTAGGAATATTTTAGTGGGAGTTTTTGTAAGTAGAGGATCGTGTCATCTGCAAATAATGATACTTTGACTTCCTCTTTTTCTTTACATAACCTTTTTGTTAACTTAGTCCTCATAAACAGGAGTGGTGATAGTGGACATCCTTGTCTTGTCCTTGATTTTAGAGGGAAAGATTTCAGTTTTTCCCATTTAATATGATGTTGGCAGTAGGTTTGTCATAAATGGCTTTTAATACTTTGAGATGAGGTCCTTCTCTACCTATTTTCTTCTAAGTTTTAATCATGCATGGTTGAGTTTTGTCAAAGGATTTTTCTGCATCTATTGAAATACTCATATGAATTTTCTCCTTGCTCCTGTTTATGCAGTGAATTACATTTATTGATTTGTATATGCTGAATCATCCTTGCATCCCTGGGATGAAGCCTACTCGGTCATGATGTGTGATCTTTTTCATAATTTCTTGCATTCTGTTTGCCCGGATCTTATTGGGGATTTTTACCTCTATTTTCCTTAGAGAAATTGGCCTACAGTTCTCTTTTTCTGGTTAGATGCTTGTCTTGTTGATTCTGCAATCAGAGTAATGCTAGCTTCTGGGAGTACTTCTTCCCTTTCAATTTCATTAAAGAGTTTAAGGAGTAGTGCTGTTAGAATTTCCAGGAAGTTCTTGTAGAATTTGGCAATGAATCCATCAAGTCCCAGGATTTTATTAGCTGTTAAGTTTTTTATGACTGCTTCAATTTAATTGGCTGTTATTGAATTATTCAGGATTTTTAAGACTTCTCAGTTCAGTTTTGGTAATTCATATGCAACTAGGAATCTCTCCATTTCTTCTGAATTTTCCAGTTTTGTGAAGCAGTTGTAAATAATCTTCTGGACTTCAGCATTGTCCATTTTTATTTCACCTTTTTCATTTCTAATTGCATTGTTTTGTGTCTTTTTTTTTTCCTTTTTTGATAAGATTGGCTAAAGGTTTGCCTATTTTGTTTATTCTTTCAAAGAATCAGCTCTTCACCAAATTAGTTCTTTGTATTGTTTTTTAGTCTCCATTTCATTGATTTCTGCACTGATTTTTATAATTTCCTTCCTTTTACTAACTCTGCATTTCGATGGGTTCTTTTTTCTCTAGGACCCTGGAGTGCATCATTAGGTTATTTATGTGGGCTTGCTCTGTTTTTCTGACGTGAGCATTCATAGTTACAGACTTCCCTCTTAGGACTGTTTTTATTGTGTCACATAAGTTCTGGTATATTGTATTGGCATTATCATTTAACTAAAGGAAACATCTGTTAATTTCTTTCTAAATATCTTAATTTGTTCTGTGATCCATTGATTTTTCAAAAGTGTGTTATTTACTTTCTATTGATTTGCATAATTTCTGTGGTTTCTTTTGTCATTGATTTATAGTTTTATTGCACTATGATCTGATTATATACATGGTAAAATTTCAATTACTTTGCATTTACTTAATCATGCTTACTTGCTAGTATGTTGTCTTTTTTATAGAAAGTTCCTTGTGCTGCTGAGGAGAATGTGCAGTCTGTGCTTAGGTGAAATACTCTATATATCTATTAAGTCCATTTGTTCAAAGGTTTGGTTTAACTCAGATAGTTCTTTGTTGCTTTTGTTTGGTTGATCGGTCTATTTGTGATAGTGAGGTATTGAGGTTCTCCACTACATACATACTGATATTTATCTGGTATTTTATTTCCAGCAGTGCTTGTTTTTTGAAGTTGGGTGTACCACTGTTTGGTGCATATATGTTTATAATTGTTATCTGTTCCTGTGTAATGGTTCCCTTAACTGATATGTAGTGACATTCTTTGCCTCTTCTGATCAATTTTGGCTTAAAGTCCAGTTTGTCTGAAAATAAGATAGTTACTCCTGCTTGTTTTTTGTTTCCTGTTGCATGGGATATTGTTTTCCATCCTTTCACTTTTAGACTATCAATTTCTTTTTTAGTAAAGTGTGTTTCTTGTATACAGCATGTTGTTGGATCTTGTTTCTTGATCCTTTCTGCTAATTTACGTCTTTTCATTGGTGAATTAAGACCATTCACATTGATAGTTATAGCTGCTAGGTATTGACATATTCCTGTCATTGTATTATTATACTGTAATGATTCCCTTTATTTCTCTTCTACTTAATTGCTTGTTCTACCTGCTACATTCATTCTATTGTATCTTTTTGTATCATTAGCTTCATTGGAAATAAAAACTAATGGGAGGACTGATAAGGAGATTTGAAAATGAACTATTAGAAGTGGAAAATTTTTTTAGGATATTGCTGTTCTAAGTGAATTCTCTATACAAAAATCAGAAGGACTGTTAATAATCATGCAGGCAATACAATGATAATCATGTGGACCTGATATCCTATGAATGTCAGTCAGCTTTAGTCATCCTAGTGGTTTCTCAAAAAGCTTGTAAATAAGTGGCAATGCCATCAAAGTAGGAGGTTTTACATTAGCTCAAAACCTTAAACTTACTCTTTTTTTTTTGGTACCGGGGATCGAACTTGGGTCCTTGTGCTTGCAGGGTAGGTGGCAGAACCACTGAGCTAAATCCCTGGCCCTTAAACTTACTCTTAAGGCTGATTGAACTACTGTTACAATTGAACACCTAACAGTCCAACAAAAGACACAAACACCAAGCACCTGCTAGAGCATTCTATGGAGAAAGGACCGATCAGCCACTTTTAGATGGTTTGATTTTATTAGTCTATATACATCATGGAGAAAGTTGAAATTTGTGTGCTTCAGAATGTACACACTAATTCTTTGTACATCTTTGCTTCTGTTTACATTTATGTGCTACCATTACAACCTAAAGGTCTATTGAAAGTAATGGAGTACTACTCAGCCATAAAGAATGAGAAACTAGAGTCATTTGTAGCTAAATGGATGCATATTGAGGCCATACTCTTAGGTGAAATAAATAGGACACACATGTGTAAATGCGGAATAGTATCTCTAGGGTGAGAAACTGAAAGTATAAATAAGGATGAAAATGATTAAAACTAATAATTGATAATTTGAAATAGGAAAAGGTCCAAAGGTGGAGTGGTGGGAGGGGAAGGGGAAAGGGAAGAAGGGAAAGGAAAAATTATGAGAAAGAAAAAAAATGGAAACGAAATCTATGTAAATAGGGAAGGGTGGAGGGGGTGAAGGGCGCACAGGTAATGGGGAAAAAATAAGAACCAAGATGCATCATGTACAGGTACAAACACCCAATGATAAATGTAAACATATTGTATACCTAAAATGTACCAATTAATATATAAATACAAAAAAGTAATTTTCACCAACTATATTTGATCAAGGAATTCCTTTTAAAATAAATAAATAAATAAATAAATAAATAAATAAATAAATGTGATGCATCCAGCAGACCCCTTCAGATTTGCTGATGATGTAATGTACTCCCTACCCTGAGCAACTGGTCTCATGTTATAGTTGAATGATTACTGAAGACTCACTCTACTGATCAACACAGGTCAGCTCTCCTACCAGATGCATCACATAACTGAACTGATAACAATAATTTGGCTGATTCTCCCAGCGATGCGCAGGTTCAAAAATAAAGAATTAAAGCGGAAAAAAGTTTCTCTCAGTGGCATTCCTATGAAATACCAAAAATAAATAGTACTTCTTGTCCTTAAATGTTAAGTTTTGCTCTTAGGAAGCTCTTATTTACCAAAGGAGACTGTTTTCACCACCAGACAAAATAATGCTCCTACTGAACTAAAAGTCAAGACTTATCTGGCCTTTTTGGGCTTTATTTGCCACTACACAAACACTGGAGTGATTGATCTTTACTATTAACAATTTCCATTGTTTCTATACAACAAAGGCAAGAAACAGTTTATCTGGAATATACAGTATGTACTAAATAACATATAATTGATGATATAAAATATAATATTAAACATGTTATAAGCCATATCCCATATAATTCTACATTGGCACCTACATAATATTGACTGATCCTACTTTGTGGTAGGCATTGCAATAAATATATTACATATTTATTACCATTAATCTTTTCAACAAGTCATACATAGGTCTTCTCATTGTTTTCTGATTTACAGAAGAGGACACAGACTCAGAGAGGTTAGGTAGCTTACCCAGGCACAAACAGTGGGAGAACCAGGATTTGAGCACAGGGTGCTGACATAATGCCTAAATTTAATTAACAAGTTAAACAAAATACCACTGTGTAAGCTGCCAACTTGCAATATCACTGGCAAACCTACTGAATTATTTACACCAGATTAGAAGATGCAAAGTAAGAGTATAAAACAAGCATTTAACTACAAAAATTTTTGGAAGAAGAAACAAAAATGAGATACAAAAGACTTGAGTTTATTAAAATAACAGCAGAAAGTAATGAATTTTGACACAAAACTGACATACAAATCTAAGATCCTGCTACTTTAGCAAATGCTGAGAAAATCCACAAGAATTACTCACTGATTTAAAAACAGAACCATTGGTAAGCACAGTAACAAGGGTGACTGTGAGCCGGACAGTGTTCATTCTGTCATTGAGCAAAACTTCTCCTCCTCAGCCTGGATGTCAGTCTTGCTTATTACCTTGCTTCTGATCTTTTCTTCTCTTGAATATGATTTAATTGTTTTTCTCATTTAAGAAAGTGTGTTCTCCTCTGTTTATCTGCCATTCATAAGTGTCTGCGCCTTGTGTTGTCACCCTCTGTGCAGCACTCTGCCATCTCCATGGTCCTCCACCCAAATCTACCCCACTGCCTGCATCTGAGGACTGCACAGATCTACCTAATTGCTGATTGGCTTGCTGAACATAGAAGAAAATTATCAATTACTTTTTATTCTTTTTTCTAAGTGACTTCACTGCTTTATTGAACTCTGAGTTTCTAAAGAACAGCAGAACTACATCATGGTTTTCTTGCATCCTTTCAGCCCTGTTCACCTTCAAAGCATTAAAAAATCATCCATATAGTTCTCTCTTTCAAGGTTTAGCCTTCCACTGACATGGATATAGAAAATATAATTGAGCTTGTATGTGAATAAACATAATGAAAGTGGTATGATGGAAATATGGCAAAATCTAATTACAGAAAATTAAAAAAACAATACCCAAAGTGACCAAAGTCCTATTTAATGAGTGAATCTTAGTCAAAAACTGTTAAAAAGATTCTCTATATATGTTTATGTATGTGTACCAAAAATATAACCATGGAATGAAACAAACAATCTCACTAATAGACAAATGACCAAAGTTTAAAAATTAAAAAAAGGGGAAATATCTCTTATTGTGTCCTGTAATAAAAATGTAGATCATTCTAGGATTTGGGATAATTGAATATGTAATATTTAAAAAAGAATACTTAAATTCCATAGTTTAATTGGCCTAATATGTTCATGCCCCCTAATTAATCTTAGAATTATTTGTACTATCATTTTTTTGACTTTGACTTGATTCCGTGCCTTAATTCTTTGTGTACTAAAATTTTTAAAAATTATTAATATCTTTTTAAATCATTCAATCACTAAAATATCTAGTGATAGGATTTTTCATAGTATAATTCCACTCCCCCAAAATATCACCTTGATAAAAATTTAAACATAATAGAGAAATTTTTAGAAAAGAAAAAAGCTTTCTATAAATCATAGGGGATGATAATAAATTATAGATAAAAATAAATTTGCTGTATCAATTTCTAGTGAGACTTCATGCAATTAACCTTTGCTGGAATTTATGATTTGCTCTACATTGTTGTAGACCTCTATCATATTCTGAGGTCATTGACTCTATTAAAAAATGTTATCTAAATAAATAACTCTGGCAATTGCTGCTGAACCAAATCTAGATGGTTGCTACCTTGGGAAGGAGGGAGAAGACAATGGCTCCGAAATAGATTCCATTTTTCTAAGCTTACACATTACCCCATGGGAAATAGCAAAATAGCTTTACATTTACACTGGTGAGAAACACACCCCTGAATGAGTGTAAAGAACATAAACTTGTTAAACTTAAGGATACAAAACTGAAAAATAGTGTATTGGATAACAAAAAAACTCAAGATTATCAATAGATTGAAAGTTTTAAAAGAGATTTCCTAAACAAAATAAAAACATAAAATTCTACATTTACTTGCAAAGAAATTATCCAAACCTATGGTAGCTTGAAAGTCTATGCATTTTGGCTGATGGAGAGTTCGCTAAATGAGCTAAGAGTGAAAACTCTCTGCTAAAAATGAATTAATAGGGCCGGGGATTTAGCTCAGTGGTTCCACCGCTTGCTTTGCAAGCGCAAGGACCCGAGTTCAATCCCTGGTACCCCCCCCCAAAAAAAAAAGAAATAGTATAATAGTTCAGGCTGTGTTAACAGTGTCCAGACCTTCAGAGGGAATTATTCTTTTGTACAGATTAAGTTATCTAGGTTCACTTTTAGACACAGTTTGAGGGACAAAATCAATTTAGATTGTCCATAAAAGCACAACCAGGATGATGGTAGGTTTTTGAAACTATGAGGAATAAATAGCAGTGAGGAAAAAAATGATACATTGGGAGAGTATGCCGTCTTTTCCAAAGTAGAAGTTTTGTCATATAAAAGGAGGGCTATGTTTATTCACTGTGACTGAATAAAAATAAGATCAATATATAGAAGATGGAGAAGCTTATTTTGATTAAATGCAAAGAATAAAACTTTTATAGCTTAGCCTAACAATGGAACACATGCATCATATCCGAAGTATTCAATTCATGTTATTTAAAGCATTCAAATAGGTGTCTCCCCACAGTGCAGTCAAAGGGATTCATGTATCAAGAATTACATTATTATATTCACAGCAATCTAGGATTTGAACTGCAATAAGCATAGCATGATTTAAACTAGAGAGTAGAACTCTAAGAGAAGCACAATGTTCTTGAATTTCTCTATCTAAAATGGTGTAAATCATATTCAAACATAAACCTTAAGACTGAGGTATATAATTCAGATACAATATGACATTTCTCTACTTCACTGTCTTCATTTCAAATGATGACATTTCATTTTTTAAAAGGGAGTTCAAACTTGCAATAGATTTAGATATTGAAATATCAGCCTCTTGAAGTTTTTAATTATCTGTATCTTTTAAAATGTCACCAGTTTTTTCTAGAGCGTCTAGAAACCCAAGACACACAGCACTCCCACATTTAAAACAAAATGGAAATTTAACACAACAAAAACAAGAACGAATGAGATCATTAATGGCTAATAGAGAAAAGTGATCCTAACAAATACTGAGTTTTTAAAGGGAAAATTTTGTGGGCTTACATTATTGAAGAAAAGGAGACACTAAAATATCTAATGTGGTAAAAGTAGGTCTGTGTAAAAATTTTACAGAGCACATGCTTCATTCTTTGTCTGTAACAGAAAAAATTAACTGAATAAGGGCTGCATACATATTCTGTTATAAAACCAGAAGTTGACATCTGGGTCCAGGCCAAGGAATAAAAGCATCACCTTATAATATTTACTCAAGAATCACAGAAATTCCTTTTAAGGTTAAGGAGCTTGCATAACAAAATTTTTATCAAAGTTTACACTATGTTTGGACACAGTACATGTATATAAAATGTTTAAAATTGAAGCCATGGTTAGGCACGGGACACCTTTGACATTACATGAAATATTTAGTAATACCTTAGCATTCAACTCTGCTTATTCTAAACATGAAGGGCTTTAACTTTTTTTAGTTCCTGTGACCTAATGGATTTCCTCAACAGACTCTATTCAATAGTTCCTAAGAATCATAGCTATAGGAAGCAAGTAAATTCAAAATATTTTATTTTTACTCACAGAAGAGAATTTTCCAGTTACATTTAGAAAATTACTTCTTCATTTAACCATTTCATTTTTAAAACCAAAGAATATTTTCTACATGTATTTTATTTTATTTTTAATTTTTTGAGACCTAGTGATACTATTTTTAAAGATGATGAGTTGCAAAAAGTAAAAAGAAAAGAAAACTTAGGAAACAAAATTACAACTTATTGGAGTATAATAAGGGTATCTAGCTAATGAATACATTCAGGTGAAAGTCATTCTCATGATTCTTCAGGAGTATAGTAAAAACATTTCTGGAAGGCATTTTGGCAATCAGTATAATAACAGTTAATGTAGGGATACTTTGACCTAATGATTCTGTTTCTAGGATTTTATTCTAAATTAATAATTTAATATTTTTACATTTAATTGAGTGCTGTGAAAACTTGAAACACTCTAAATGTTCATCAGTAATGATTTTTAACTATATGTAATTGTGTAATGAGAGAATAATTTTTTATATTCATAGAAAAAAGACGTGGGAAATAATTCTTACTATTAACAATGATCACAGTTGAGTCTGTGAGAATCGAGAGGGTTATAAACAGACTATGTACAGGCTCTGAGATATTTTTACTTAAAAGATGCTTTCTTTTTTTTTCTTAAATTCTTCTATTGGTACATTGTAGGTATACAACACAATTACATTTCTCATTGGGAATTGTACCTTTACATAATGTATCTTGGTTCTTATTTTTTCCCCATTCCTAGCCCTCCCTTCACCCCTCCACCCTTCCCTATTTACAAAGCCTTTATTTCCATTTTTTCCATTTCTCATCATTTTTCCTTTCCCTTCTTTCCTTTCCCCTGCCCCTCCCACTACCCCTACCCCTTTGGACCTTTTCTTCCTATTTTGCATTATCGATTATTCATTCTAATCATCGGTACATTTTAGGTATACAATATAATCACATTCATCATTGGAAATTTGCACCTTTACATAGTCTCTCTTGGTTCTTATTTTTCACCCTTGCCTAGCCCTCCCTTCAACCCCTCCAGTCCTCCCTATTTACAAAGATTTTGTTCCTATTTTTCCATTTTCTCATATTAATCCCATTCCCTTCCATCCTTTCCCCTAGCCCTCCCACTTCCTTCCCCTTTGCCCCCTTTCTTCCTATTTCACATTACCTATTATACATTTAGTCCTTATTTACACTTTCAGTTTCTCACACCAGAGAAACTATTCGGTACTTACACATGTGCCCTATTTATTTCACTTAAGAGTATCACCTCAATGTGCATCCACTTAGCTATAAATGTCTCTAATTTCTCATTTTTTATGGCTGAGTAGTACTCCATTTTACTAAAAAAACCCACATTTTCTTGATCCAGTCTCCAGTCTATGGGCATTTGGGCTGTTTCCAAGTTTTAGCTATTACAAACTGTGCTGCTCTGAACATGGGCGCACATATATCACTGTGGTATGATTCTTTTAATTCTTTGGGGAAGATCCCCAGCAGCAGAATAGTGGGGTCAAATGGGATTTCCAGTCCCAGTTCTTTGAGGTATCTCCATATTGATTTCCACAGTGGTTGCACCAGTCTACACTCCCACCAGCAGTGGAGCAGGGTTCCTCTTTCCCCCAGCCCCGCCAGCATTTGTTATTGGTTGATTTCATGAGAGCAGCCATTCTTTCTGGAGTGAGGTGGAATCTCATTGTTCTTTTCATTTGCATCTCTCGAAAGACCAGTGATGTTGAACCTTTTTTCATGTATTTATTTGCTAGTTCTACTTCTTTGTCTGAGAAATGTCTGTTCATTTCAGATGCCCATTTTTGGATTGGGTCTTTAAATTTGGGAGGTCTGATCTTTTTGAGTTCTTTATAGATTCTAGATAGTAGACCTTTGTCTGAGGAAGAGCAGGTGAAGATTTTTTCCCACATTGTGGGTTGTCTCTTCACACTGCTGGTGGTTTCTCTTGCTGTGCAGAAGCCTTTTAATAGGAAGAGATCCCACTTGTTGATTGTTTGTGCTAGTTCATGGGCAACTGAGGTTTTGTTCATAAAATCTTAAAAGATGTTTTCTTGCCACATTAAATAACAAACTTCTAACTTTCTAATAGAAAGAAAAACCTGACCATTCAAGAAGCTTTATGGAGTTACTTTAAAAGTAGTTTATTTTCATACATTTTTAAATAACTTGAAGTAAAATAGTGACGGGTATCAACTATGAGCCCCGTTCCCGGATGGCAAAGTCCTTTGCTGCCCTCTTCTGGAACTTAGATACCAAGTCCCCATTCTGGAGGAGACTTCCCAGGGTAGACTAAGAAAATAAAAATAGTAATAATAAGCAAACAAAGAAAAATTACCACTTTAAAGGAGTGCAATGCTAAACAAAATTAGCCTTAATGCACGGTGCTAAATAATTTGTTTCATTTTCAGGAAAGTACAGTTTTGCTCTGGACTTCCCTTGAACATCCAGAAAGAGATGTTCTTTTACAAAGGAATTTCCATTAGGCTTCCTGCAATGCTGGGTTTCAATTCCACAAAAACACACAAATTTCAAATGCACATAATGGTAACATAGGAAATAAAATAGTTTGAACAATCACATGTAGACAAATGGTTATTATCTTCTATCCTGAAACAAGATTTGCTTCAACAACATAATGGAGCTTATATAATGTCTTGTGTGAGACATTTCTAGGTGACAGTAGTACTTTTCCAAACCTGCCTGCATCTCACGGTTACCACACCTCATTCTTCCCTTCCACCGCTAACCTCTGGAAAGCATGCCAGTGTCTCCCACTCCCAACTCTGTCTCCCACTCACTTGTGTACTTAATGTGATCATGCTTCTCCTTCCTTCCCACCCAAGTGAGTGCTAGTAGATATTTCACTCTTGAGGGAAGAGATGAGAAGGCAGTGAATGCCCTGATTTATAGTGATGCAGTATTTGCCAATTTCAAGTAATTCCACCACGGCTGACTTAGTTACCAGCTTGGTGTCAGCGAAAGTTGATGGGGCCTCCTGAGCAGGCATAGGCTCCAGCATACCACCCTCTGATCCCCTACTGAGACTTCTCCTACCTAGCACAGCCTCCTCCTAACAAAGGTAGTTGCTCCCCTATTGACTAATAGGCGGCAGCACCGGCTTCCTTATTGGTGACCCACCCTCCCACCTACTTCTCTGCCTTTCTCTGCTGCCTACCATGCCTGCCCACACAGAGTGATGTTTCCAAGGTGCCTCCTTCTGAATTCACCTTCCTCAGCCTCCTACGCACCCCCAGGTGTCAAAGCCATCTCAAAGTTAGGAAGACTGAACCAGCGAGGTGCTGCCCCTCCTCCCTCTCCTTTGTCAGCACACATACCCTCGCTACATTTCCAATCAATTATTTACACTAATTTTTATATGAATCTCCTGTCACTGCCTGACATCATGACCATGCCACTTCTCTCCTGAGCAAACGCCATCATTGCCTGGGTGACATCTTTCTTACACCTTCCTTCTCCCCCAATCCAATTTGTCTCTTATCTATCAAAATTGCATTATTTAGGACAATCCAGTCATGTCATTTCCTAGTTTTTTTTCCATTTTCCCTAGTTTTTCCCATTTTCACTGTAGACTGAAACATTAAAGGCACAGGCCAAAATTACCCTGCCTTCCTTGCCATGTGTTGCAGACACCAACAGAAATAAGATGTCAGTATGTGAGACCCTTCTACTGTCTAATGTCTCTAAAGCTTCTAATGTCTTCTAACCTCTACAGTTCTTTGCATTGAGTGCTGTCGCTGTTCTCTTAGGGGACAAGAATAAATCACTGCATCTACTGTCATGACATGCTTGCCAGCCTTCCAGCCATCTGTAGCCTGAAAATCCCAGGCAGGGACTATTGTGTTTTACCTCTGAACTCTCCAAGTCTCACCCAGGATACATTATTTACATGAGCACACTAAATGAATGAGTGTGTGAAGGCAAGGCTCACAAACAAGAAGTATTAAAGGGTGTATGTTAAAGGAAATATGAAATCTGGAGAAAACGTCGCATAAGATATAAAGTTTTGTGTGTTGCAGTGTTTTAAGTTTTTAAAAGTGAGTATCTGAACTTTTTTGGAATGTTTTAAAAATAATTTTTAAATTTAAAATGCTATTTTTATTCATGAGTTCACTTAATAATTATATATGCATTGCAAACTAAACATTACATAAAATAATACCATTAGTTCAGATATATATGTAAAACATTACTCTTAATGTATACTGAAGCTGCTTGAAACCTTACGTAACATTTAAAATTCTGCAGTTTAAAAATAAGAAAATAGTAAAAAACACTGTGCTTTGGGTCCTGGGAGAAATTAAACATTTCAGGTGAACCGTTTTTGTTTACTGTAACTTTGTATGGCAAAACTTTATAACATTTATTATCATCTATTAATTATTGAAGATAATTAAGTTGAAAATATAGTGTGTTGTGTAGAAAACACAGAATCTTTTTTTATTTCCTTAAATCATGTCTAAATGAAAGTCGTATTACCCAAATGGATAAGAAAAAAATAAACAGAGCAGGTAATTTTGCGTGAATGTAAGTATTTCACCATGAGCAAATTAGTCCTTCAAACAGAAGGCAAATGTGCACGTGATCCTCTGGGAGAAAGGTACTAGGAGGCCCGTCTGTTGGATGCTAACTTACAAGGGTCAGAAAAGCTCCAAGTAGCTGGTGAGAATGGGATACTTTTCTTATTCAGAGATTCACTCAAAAATGTCCTAAAATACCACAATTCAGCAAATACACTGAGTTTCCCAAGCAAGAACAAGTTGGATAACATAAAATGAAGTTTTTAAAAAGGGGCATTGCAAATGTTATTAAAAGCACTATTCATTCAAATTTAACATGTTTCACATAGTTTTAACATTTAAAATTTAACAAATTAAATAAACATTTAATTTTACAACATGCTGATTTATTAAATCTACATTTCAATGTGACTCATACATCATTTTGGCAAAGTAAAATATTAACACATTGTGGAGACACAGAAAAATGGCAAGTGTAGGTTTAGTTAATAGTGATTTCATTGACGATCCAAGCACCGATAAACGTTTTTTTAATGAACAGCACGAGGAAGTCACGTTAGGGTAAAACCCCTCGTAAGATGGGGGTTTTCGGTGTCCCGGTTAGCCTTGGCCCGCTCGCCCCCGAGGCGGCTTTGCCCGGCCAGCCGGGCTCCGCGGACCCGCCCCGGGCGAGCCTCGGCGGCGTCCCCAGCCGGTCGCAGCCCCGCTTCCGCGACCCGACCCTCGCTTCGCCCTTTGCACAGGGACCGAAACCCGAGACCGCGGCCGGCGGCACCGGGGCTCGGGAAGGCGTAGGCCCGCAGCTGCGCTGGATGCGGTCTCCCGCCGTCGCCTGCGCGCTGCTCCGTCCCCACCGACGCCCCGGGAGAGCGTCGCCCCGACCCGGCCGGGCGGCTCCCGCGCAGCGCGGACCGGAGGCTCCGCGCAGGGTCCACGGCGCCCAGGGCTCCCCAGGCCCCGAGGCAGGTGGGCGGACCTTGTCGCCCAGGCAACAGCAGAAGCGCACAGTCGCTGGGGTGACGTCATTTCCTCAGCCGAGGCCGTTGCCACGGCGACGCGTTCGCAGAAGGGCAGCGCCTGGTACCCAGCCTGGCGGTGCGGAAGTTCCTTCCTCCCGGGACGCCATTGCCTAGCAACTGCCTCCCACCTCCGCCTTTGGTCCCGCCCCCTGGCCGGGCTGAGTGCTGGTTCCGGAGCGCGGCCGGCGAGGCCTGAGACCCGCCGCGGTTCGGGGTCCGGGGCGCTCGCGGCTGCAGGGCCCGGGTGGGCGCCGAGCCGGGAGCCGCGGGACCGAGGACGACGACGCCCGCCTGGCGGGCCGGCTTCCTGAACCGGGAAGGCGACACCGCACAGCGTCCGGAAGGCTCTTCCCGGCCTGGTTAGCGAGCAGCCGGGAAGCGGAGCGGCGGCCTCAGGAGACCTCGCCGCCCGGCGCGGAGCCGTCCGGGCCCGCGCGGCCGGGGCGGGTGTGGGGCGCCCCGGGCCGGGCCCTGCGGGCGTCTCCGAGCCCTCGGCGCAGCGACCGTCCCTCCGCAGGGCGCGCTTCGGGTTCAGACAGGTGCGGACGTGGACGGCGGGGTTCCAGATTAAGCGGCGTCGTTCTGTCCCTTTAACTAACTGCGGTCATTTATTTGCTCATCCTTACTACAGTCCCAAAACGATTTTCGGATAACGTCAGTTTGCGTTTGCATTTTTTGTCTTTATTTCTTTACAAGAACTGTATTTACATTTTTAAAGTGTTCCGAGACACTTTTGTTTCCCTTTTTCTTTCCGCCCTAGGTGTGCTAATACAAATTTTCAAGCATGCAAAAGAAGTCTGATGATATGTTTTTCGTGTCTTTCAGCCATCATCACAGGTTGAATGAATTATTCCAACTATTTATTAGCTGTTTAATAGAGGTAGAGGGACAAATACACTATGGCTGACGAAGTTTTCGGCACAACTTTGGCATATACGAAGAGTCCAAAAGTTACCAAAAGAACTACTTTCCAGGTAAAATACTTCAAAGAATTTTTGTTTCCAGTGATTCTACAGTGTGAACGCTGTATGAAGAACCTGGGACTTGGTGATTCTAGAGTACTCTTACATTCCTTCTAAGACTATGCAGATGAACCATCATGTTTGGGCTACCAAATAGCCTCAATACAAAGTTCTTACTAAATTAAAAGTTAAAGAGCAACTTAAAGCTGGGGTCTCATGGCACCTGCCTGTAATTCTAGCACTCTGGGAAGCTGAGGCAGGAGGATCACACGTTTGAGTCCAGCCTGGACAATTTAGTAACTTAGCAAGACCCTGTCTCAAAAAAAATAAAACAGCTGGGAGAGAGGGATGTCGTTCCCCCACCATACAGACCCTCGGTTCAATGCCCAATACGCATACACATACCTACACACATAAAAGCAGCTCAAACTTGCTATTTTCATATGAAAACCATTTTCTACTATAACAAAACAACATTTAAGTTTCTTCTATTGATGTAGTGTTTTGAACCCAGCCACTAAATTTATATTACTGATGAAAATAATGCAGTATGCTTAAAAAGTACTAGCTTTGGGCTAGGGACATAGTTCAGTGGGAGACCTTGTACTCAGCACGCAGGGGACCTGGGTTCAATCCCCAGAAGCCCCCTCAAAGTACCAATTTCTTCCAGAGTGAGTTTCTGATAAACCACTTAAATTGTGTCCCCCTTGTTTATTATTTAGCTCTGGTTATAACTTGCACCTGACTGACTTACACTGCTGTCTGCTGCAGTGTAACTGCGAGTCCCTTGAGGAAGGGGGCTGGTGGTGATGCTCTGCATTGCATATAATGCTTCACATGGGTGGGGTAGAGCAGGCTGGGTGATTGTTAGATAAATGAAAGCTTGCAACCACTTCTTAACCAAGTACTTTTTAAAGAGTTGATTCTACATATGAGACCTCCATGTTTGAATGGGAACTGATTTTAGTTATGTCATTTCAGGATGAGCTAATAAGAGTAATTACAGCACGCTCAGCCAGACAGAGGAGTTCAGAATACTCAGATGACTTTGAGAGTGACGTTGGTATGTAGGAATATGGGAAAGTAAACCATTGGTCATGCTTGTAAATGTATTTCTAGTTCTTTCTAGTCTTTAATGTTGTCTTTTTTTAAATTAATGTGATCTTAAAAAGTTTATAATAAACTATTGAAATATTTTTCCTGTTCATTTTTCAGTATCCTTAGGTGATTTTTCTGATACCTCAGTAGATGAAAATTTAGTTAAGAAAAAAATGAATGATTTTCATATATCAGATGATGAAGAAGAGAATTCTCCACGACCATCTTTTTTGAAAAGAAAGAAATCAAACAGTGACATAACCAGAGATGAGCCAGAAGTTGCTGTCAAGAACAGTGAAGAACAGATTCCAGATGTTTGTGAAGACATGGTTGCAAATTCCTTCTCTGAATCTCACAATAAAGATCAAGAAGTTGAAAATGAGAGAATTAAAATAAAACCGAAACCCAGAATTCTTCCAATCAAAAGCACCTCTTCAGGTAATTTGTTGGATTATATAATAGCAGTTCTTGAAAATATATTTTTAAATATATTTCAAAATACCTTTATATGATAGCAAGTGTGTATTTAAGAACAAAAAAAGAGAGATTTGCCTTTTCAGGCCTGCAGTCTGCTGTCCCTTGTAAATTCTGTCTGGAATCTGCATGGATGCCTGACAGGAAGCAGGCGCCTCTGTCATGTAGCAGCAGCTCGCAGCACACCCAGGCCCAGGGGCGGAAGCTGTACTGTCAGAGATGGAGCTGCAGTGGAAGCCTTTCTAATCCCTCCATCCTGCAGAGATTAAAACAGTCACTTCCAAGGCTCAGGTTGTAGCTCCAGTGCTGCAGTGCTTGTCTGGCGTGCTCCTCAGCAACATATACACTCTCAAGAAACCCAACAGTTATTTCCATACCAGCATTTTGCCAGAACGCTTTTCCAGCATTTGTGTATTTGAAGGGAGAGAGTTTTGTCGTTGCTGTTGTTGTTTTTTGACACTTACAGACTCTTTTTAAAAATAGAGTCTTTTATTACACGGGAAAATCTGCTAAAATTTAGTTTTCTCAGGGTAAATTCCTGGTGTGATCTGGGATTACAAGAATCCCCCACACGATGCTACTGAGCTCCAAGAGGTGTGGCCTGGAGAGGGACCAGGCCCCTGCAGTCTCTGAGGAAACCCAGGGCCTTTGCGTGCAGGGCTAGGGGTTTGGTTTCCTGTCTGCTTTCTTTCTGGTTCGTAAAGGAACTATTAGTTGGTGCTAACCTTCATAAAACTCATCTTCCTTTATATTGTCCGTAAATACAGTGCTGGTAAAAATTTCACATTTTGCATGTTAGATATCAGTGAAAATAGAACTACCTTAAGGATGTGTTAAAGAACTGCCTTTTCTCAAACACAGCGTTGTTAAATTTGAAATGAGGGAAGCATAGAAGCACAGCAAAGAACAGCAGAATAATATGTACCACACTGGAAAAACCCCCACTGTACATTGGTTATGTGTGACTGAGCCTCAGTGTCCTCCTGAGGCAGAGATGAAGCCTGCTCTTCCTGTCCTGCAGGGCTGTCTTGAGAATCTATTGAAGTGCATCTCAAAATTGTAAACACTCCAGAGTGCGAGCACAGAGCCTTGCAGCCCAGATTAAGGCGCCAACATGCCCCTCTTGTGTACTGAGTAGAACTGCGGATGGAGAGAGGCCAACACCGAGCTGCCTCATTAAGAAAATGTGAGCATATAGCTGCTAAAAATGAATCTGAAACAGGTGGAATGGTAGATAATTAGCCAAACAGTAATTCACTTATGTACCCAAAAAATCCAAAAAGTTATGGTGAATTAAAATGAATTTAAAAATACTGTATTTTAACCACAAGGTGGCAGCAAGATTATAAACCCTCTACTTGGACATCTAATACATTCAGTGTAGGAAACAAAAATTAGTAGGTAGTCTTATACACTTAAATATAAAACAGAACCTTTAAAATACATACAGACTTCTTTTGTTTTGTTTTTGTTTTTGTACCTGGGATCGAACTCAGGACCTTGTGCTTTCGAGGCAGGTGCGGCTCCACTGAGCTAAATCCCTGGCCTGTATAGACTTTTTTTGAGAATTTGGCAGTACCTCTGGAAGAAGAATTTTGGTATGAAATACAGGAAAGTCATTTATTCCTAAATTCTTCAGGTTGCAGAATAAACATTGAGGCTGATGGTCTTAAGATAAAACTTGGAGGCTGGGGATTTAGCTCAGTGGTACCGCCACCTGCCTCGCAAGCGCGAAGATGAGGATGCTGGCTCGTGGGACTCAGCAGCACTCGCCTCTCCTACAGTTTCCCGCATTCTGAGGCATCCCCTTCCCTAGCAGGGCCACTGCTGCTGCGTGATTATGAGGGCCAGTAGTGTGTGCAGGGCCTGGTGTTGCGGTCTCAATCCAGGTTTGTTGCACGGATCTCCTCATTTTATAAAGGCAAAGCTTTGCTTGGTTTTTTATGTTTTTTAAAATGTTTTGAAATCGTGAGGGTTCATAAAGTTGGAGAGATGACTTCAGATAAAACCAATGCATGCTGACTGCTTTCAGGGCAGCAACGTTATTTCGGAAGTGTGACTATGAACTGTGCCTCGCGAGGTCTTGTAGGGAAGGGTCGTGGCTTCTTCCTCTGAGTCCTAGGGCCGAGGACCGAGGGTCACAGTCTCTGGACAGCAGCACAGCGATGCCTTTGAGGGCAGTGGAATCCAGAATCTGTTTTTATTTTGGTAAAAGTCACCTTAAAGCTTTTGTGTGTTTGTTTTTAGCAGAAAATAGCGGTCTTGAAACAGATGAACACTTTAAGCCCTCACCTCGGCCAAGGAGCATGTTAAAAAAGAGTAGCCACGTGGAAGAGAAGGAAAAACTAAAAGACAGAGAAACTGCCCTTGGTGAGGGCCTAGAGTCTGCGCCCTCCTCCCTTCCTGGGCTGAGCGTCAGACCCCTGGAGGCAGAGAAAGATGGATTCGCTGTGAGCCTCGATCATGAGGTGGGCCCTGCTGCTCAATTGCTGGGTTGTGTTCTTGAATTCAGACCTCTGGATCCCAGTGAGTTGTAAGATGTAGCACACTGTAAATACCACTGAGAAAGAAGAAAACACTCCGAGTCAGCTGTTACTGACCAGTGGTTCCAAGCCTCACCCAGTTTTAGCGCAAGTAAAATGTCAAAATTGTTTTGCTCTTCTGAGTCTGTAGCATACTATCTTATATTGTATTTTAGAATTATACACTTTATGGCTAAGGAATATATAGTTAGTGTCACCTTACTCATTTGGTTCTGTTCACTCAGCAAATGTGTATCGAATGTTCTTTGTATCCCTCTGTTTTCCGAGGTGTGCCACAGTGGGGTGAAATATGACCCTCCAGGGTTTCATCAGGCACTTTTGTCTCCTGCCTTTGTGTGTCACCGTAGGAAGCAAACTTCCACCTCACGTTTTAGAGGGGAAAAGTAGGAAAGAACATCTTTCCCCCCATAATATGCTCAGATAGCTCAAGGAACAGAAACTACATGTTACCTGTCCAAGCTTCTTTCTTTTTCTACCTGTCACCTCCAGGGTTGGTGTGTGAAGATTTGCTTCCCAGGAGGTGATACAAAGGACAGAGAGGTGCTCTTCTGTGGTCTGACTGAATGAATGACGCCTTCTAATTCAGACCTGCAGTGTTAGGAAGCACAATAGGCCAGTGATTCAAATCTTGTTCTGTAGTCCAGCTGTACCAGCAAGGCTGACAATTTGATATACGTCTATCTGACTTCTCCATTCTGTTTCTTAATTTGTTCTGAAAACCAAAAGAAACCAAGACAATTATTTTATATTTAAAATTATTATCTGGTCAGTTGAATATTATATTAGTTTCCTGTCACTGCTACAGCCAATTGCCACAAACTCAGAGCCCTAACGCAACAGAAATGGATTCTCTTAGTTCTGGAAACTGGAATTCCTCCATTCCCAGACCTGCAGGGCCATGTTCCCCTGAAAGTCTTCAGAGAGAATCCCCATCGCCTTGGGAGTTGCCACAAATCTTGGCACCCCCGGCCTCTGGTAGTGTCCTCCAATCCATGTGTGCATCACCTTCAGATTAGGAACCATCCTTGTCCATATGTCTTCATCTTAACAAATTACATCTGCAAATACTTTTCTCCAGATAAGGTGTGCCTGAATTTGGGCGGACACTATTGAAAGAGGAACAGATACCTAACTTTAAATACTATTTTCTAGCATTTTTATGTTCTACTTTTTAAAAAGTATTCCTAATTTAGAAAAAAAATGACATCATACCATGACAGAGATTGAATAAAAAACAGCTAACCATAGTCCTGCCATCTAATAGTAATGAAGTTTACTATGCAGCTTCCCTTTGAGATGTATTTTTCTATGTGGTTTCATCGTATTTGTCCTGTTAGCTTTCACATTTTTGCTGTGCTTTTTGCCTTACCTCTTAGCAGTAGGTCATGAAGTGCTCTGTGTTGCCAGGGCATCTGGAGACCACATTTTCAGGAATGTATGTACCATAGCCTAGGCCATAGATCTATTATCTTAATGCTGGAACCTTTGATTTTTAACCATCTAAATGTTCTATGTTCTTCATTACACAAGCCTGATGGATTCTACTCTGCATATTTCCCGTCTAGTTTTTGTTCTTTTTCCTGGGTGTAGAAGCTTTGGCTCTTCACTTGACTGTTCCATCTACTTTCAGCCATGCTCTATCTATCCTCTTTGTCTTTGTATAAACTCTCCCCTGACCCTGCACTTCCTTTTACTGCCTTGCTGTCTGTGTTAGTCAGCTTTCTGTCCCTGTAACAAAATACTGGAGATAATCGACTTAGAAAGAGGAAGCTTTGTCTTGGCTCCGTTTCAAAGGTCTCAATTCATGCTTCCTTAGCCCTTTTGCTTCAGGTGGGTGGTGGCCCAGTACATCCCAGAGGATGTGGTAGAGAGGCCTGCTCACCTCATGGTGGCCAGGAAGTGAAGAGAGAGAGCAAAGAGGGAGCAAGCCCGCCGTAGCCCCTTCGAGGGCATGTCCTCAGTGACCTGCCTTCTTCGCACCAGGCCGGGGTCAAGTGAGCACCATGGGCTGGGGCACATTTAAGACCCAAACCATAGCACAGTCCTGTGGCTGTCACAGCCAGCTGTGGAAAAGCTTTCCTCCCTTCTGCATTCTCACCTCTGACCTGGCCTCGCGGAGCTTGGGAGTGGGGAGTGTGTATGACTGATGTGCATAAATTAACCTGACCTAGTGTTCCTAGGATAAATTCTGCTTGATCAAGGCATAATATTGTATGTGGGATTTGATTTGTCAATATTTTGTTAAGACTTCTGGGTATATACTTATGAAGGCTTCATTTATTTCTGTATTTGTATATATATTTTTCCTGAAAATGTTATTATCAGGCATCTCTGTCAGATGAGTTAGGGAATGTGCTTTCTTCTTTATTTTCTAAAGGGTAAATATGACATTAAAGGTTCGTCACAGTTTCCTTAAAAGAGAAAAATCATCTGTAAAATTGTCCAGGCTTCAGATTTCTTGGTAGAGAGGTCTTTAGCATTAGACTTAATTTTTTTAATAAATATTTTTTGGTATTCAGATTTTCTTTTCATTAATTTGGCAATTTGTAAGAAATTTGTTTCATCTGAGAAGTCACATTTATTAAACGCTGTTTTTCATGATATTCCCTATCCTTTTGATGACCATAGGAGCATCATGACATTCCATCCTTTATTTCTAATACATATAATTTACTTTTTTTTTTTATTAAATCTTCATAGGTGAATTTACATTTTTTGTCTTTTTTATTAAATCTTGGTAGGTGCTGCTTAGTTTCTTAAACTTTTCAAAAATCTAACTTTGGCTTTGCTAATTTTTCCTGTATTATTTGTTTCCAATGTGACTGATTTCAGTGTTTATTATTTCTTTTTCTTTCTTTGGGTTTAATATGCTTACCTTTAAATTGAAAGTTTTCTCTATGATTGTGAGTCTGAAAGCTGTGTACTTCCTTCTCTGGACTGATATAAGGATCCCAAAGTTTCAGGTGTCTTTAATATTCATTATCATTTTTTTAATTACGTTTTCTGATTTCTCACCTCTTTCCTTTTTTGACCAAATGATTTTTTTTTCAATTGATTATTTTGTGACAGTTAACTTTAATTACAAATATTTGAGTCTTTTCTGGATATACTTTTATTATTGATTGTAATTTAATTTTGTTATAGTATATTAATTTAAATTTTTAAGATTCCGTAGTAGCCCAGCCTACATGGACCTGTGAAAACCCACATGCACAGGCAGAGTGCACTTGTTCTTCAGGTGTTACAGATAATGTTCTCCATTTCTCTTGGCCGTCAGGGTGCTTGGTAGTGTCACACATCTTCCCTCTCCTTACTGATGCTTTGTCTAGTTGATTTACCAATTGCCAATTTAGGGATGTTAAAGCATTCAGTTATGTCTGGAGATTTGTCTGTAATTCCTTTTATGTCAGTCTTTTATAACTTTGTTACTAGGCACATACACATTTATTATCATTATCCCAGGGTCCTTTAGCAGTGAAAAATGTCACTACTTCTGTTAATATTTCTTGCTTTGCAGTTCATTTTGTTTGGTACTTCACCTTGCTTATGACTAGTGTTTGCATAATATATATTTCCCTAACTTTTCTTTCAAACTACTTGTGTCTTCTTTTAAATGAATCCCACAAAATAACAGTTTTGTGCCCCCTTTAATCAAATCTCATAATCCATGCTTTTTAATTCTAGTGTTTAATCCATTTTTGATTCATTGATTGATTTGTACTGGTTGAATCCCAGGGATGCGCTTCTAAACTACTTCCCCAGACAATTTTTTAACTTTTTTATTTTGAGACACAGTCTCAATAACTGTCCTCAAACTCATAACCTTCCTGCCTCAGCCTCCTGAATAGCTGAAATTATAGGTACCTAGCTGAGTTTTCTTTTAGCGTAAATACCTAGACATTTGTTGCTGTTTATCTCCTTTGTTGTACGGTTTCTCTGTTACTCCATTCCTGCCCTTTTTTTAGATTAATCATGTGTTTTTTAGTTTTTCATTTTGATTCCTGTAGTTTTTTTAGCTCTTACTGTATTACATTTTCACTACTTGTTCTGTGAATTACAACATTGCATCTATAAATGATGTCAGTTGGGAGTTAAGATTGTATTATTTCACATTTAGCATAGAAATCTTGCAACAGTTTAGTTGCCTATTCTCCCTCATTCATTGTAATATCATTGTCATATATTTTAGATCTACTTATGATATAACAACGGTATGCTTGCCAACTTCCCCTGCGACCCCCTATAAAAACAGCTTCGGACTCTGAGCCAGTTGCCTCTCTAAGCTTGGTGCTTGGAGAGTGCTGTCTGGCCAGACTAATAAAGGTCTGTTTTACAACTTGTCCGGTGTGTTCCCTCCTGGGTGATCTTCGCTGTAGTCAGCTCCTCGGAGTGTTTGGTAAGGCCTATGGTCTTACATAGCAACTTGAGTACAAGGGGCCCAGGTCTGGTTTTGCCATACTTGGTCTGCTTGGGGAAGTGGAGCTTTCAGGATCTGTGAGCTGATTCCTTCCATGAACACGGGAAGTCTTTGGGTTTTCAATTTGTGATATCCTGTCTTCTTTCCTCTCCTTTTGTGATTCCAATTGTACATACTTTGACATTTTTTATCTATGTCACTGATCACTGCAGTTTTATTCATGTTTCTTTAATCTTTGCTTTTCAAGTTGAATAATTTATATTGCTGTCTTCAAGTTCATTGACTTTTTCTGATTTATGATCTGCTATGAAGTCCATCCAGTGAAATTTTATTTCACTTATTATAGTATTCAACTCTAGAATTTCCACTGTGTTTTTTGTGTTTACTGTGTCTCTGATAGGATCCCCATCTATTTAGCCATCATGCAAATATTTTCCTTATCATACCTGAACATATTTACAGGAACTGCTTTAAAGTCCTCATTCACTGACACCCACATCTGCGTCATCTATGGGTCAGCTCCTGTTGACCGCTCTTTGTTTATGTTGTTGTTTTCCGTGACTGTGAGTCATCTTTTTCTGTTTCTTCACCTCCTTAGTGACATTTGATTGCATACAGGATATTATTAGTGACATGAGGACTCTAGATTCTGTTATGTGCCTCTGAACATGTTTTCTAACAAGCAGGCACATGGTCAGACACAAATTTCCAACTCTTTCTCCTTACTCATGCATATCAACTTGAATCTCTGCTTATTTATTTCTTTCAGTTTCTAGCTTCTCTGGTTTTACAGGATCGTCTCATTAGATTCTTTATTAGTTCTAAACAAACTAGTATTTCTTTGATCCCAGCATTTTAAGTTTATTCCCAATGCAGAGTTTGCTTTAAAATAGAGATGACAGGTAAAGAACTAAATTACCTCTTTTAGGAACTCTGTTCAATAATGAAGACTTCAAAGCTCCAAAGTACAGCATAGTAGCCTCCACTGGCTTTGCACTCTGTATGTCTCACCAGCAGACTAATGCCAGTGCACATTTCACAGTTACAAGGTAGTTTTTGTTTGGTTTGGTTTGATAGCGGGGATCAAACTCAGGACCTTGCACTTTCGAGGCAGGCAGTGGAACCACTGAGCTAAATTCCTAGCCCTAGGTAGTTCTAATAATGCTATTGCTGCATAAATCTTGAGAACTAAACTTAAATGGTAAATTTATTTTTTAAAAACAGGATCCACTGTTTAAAACCCTGTCATCGTCATCCCTTAAAGAAAGCCTTGGACAACGCTTTCTACCAGGATCTGAGGAAAAAACATCCATAAAAGGTGGCTGTATCTAATTACTATATCTTATTTGTGAACGCTGATTACTTAGAACCTCATTTGTGAGAGAAATGATACTTCACACAGTTAAAGAGAAAAGCCTTTGCCTCGGTTTCAATCCTGACTGTTCAGCACTATTTGACTTAAGATGCAGAACTTAATCTGCCGATACCTCAGTTTCCCCACTTTTAAGAGCCCGGCTGAAAGAGGAGTTGTGAAAATGTAGGTAATACAGTCCATTTCAGCCACAGGACTAGCTCCAAGCCCAGGCGGAGTGAGCGTTCGAGGTGAATTGTGATTGCCCGGTGTTTTACAGTAGCGTACACGTGCAGTGTGATGTCTAGGGGCCTGAACCCAGGCTCAGCTGAATGAGCAGAGTAACAAGGCACTCTGACCCATTTATGGATTTTTAAAGTGCAGATAATGAGGATATTCTGCCTCAAGGGCAGTTGTGAGAATTAAAGGAATCATACCTGGGAAGCACTTAGAACAGTGCCATAGTAATCATGTAGTAAATGTGAGTCGTGAATGGTTAATATTTCTTTTCTTCGTGCTGTAACAACAAATGCTAAAATGCATAGTCGTTTCTAGGACTTGGCTGTATGACTGACATTTATTAAGTGCTTAGTATGTAGTATAATTTTTGTCATTTTACAGATGAGAAAAGCTGAAGTGCAGAGATATTGGGAAACATGCCCAAGGCCAGTGACGAAGCCATAGTTTGAATATTTGGCTCCAGAATCTTTGTTCTTTTCACTGAGTAAATTAACAGCGCCCAGCAGCCCAATAGTGAATTGTACCTGATGCCCTCCAAATGTGACTATGTAACTGCAATAGTAAGATGACCTGGACTGCTGACCTCCAAACAGGTTCCAGATCAATGGCCATGACAAAAGTAGCAGCATTAAACTTGAGCGTGAAGATGTGTGTGCGGCGAGGGGTGGATCCCGTAGAAATGAGAGTCGGGAGTGACAGAGAGCACTGACTTCCTTCTGCTGAGCACCCGAAGTATAGTGGGACCCTGACACAGCAGCAACCCTGGATGAGCAGAGCCAAGCCGCCTCCTGCAGGTGCTGGTGCTTGTCCTGCGGGTCACTGCTGGGCTCAGCACCACACCCACCCTCCCTTCCTTGGGCCTAACAAGCAGGCAGCACAGCCCTGAGGCCAGGCGAGACTCAGCCCCAGTGTGCAGTTATGTTAGCCCTCGGGTCTCGCTGCACCTGTACTGGGCTGCTAGCAGCCGCAGTAATGTGGAAATGTGTGCTTTCTCCTTTTACAAACAGTTTTTCCAACTAAGAACATATATTCCATTGCCCGGAAAATAAGACCTAACTGGAAAAAAACCCTAGCGTGATATTTCAGGGTGCTCCTAATACAAGCACTACCCCGAAAATAACCCCTCAGTGAAGATCATGAGCCAGATGGACATTCAGTATGTCTGCTGCAATGCACAAAAGATATATTGAATTATAAAATAATAGTATACAGTTAAATATAAATAATATTGACATTAATGCTTAAATGATAACATAAACCCTAATCAGGTAAACAGCTGTGGAAACAGATGACCTCGGGACTTGCAGCCGAGGGCCCAGCCAGAGCCTGGAGAGCGCACGATTAATGCATGCACCTGGCAGTGCACGGACATGGCAGTGTGGAGTCTGAATGTTCATAACTCACTGTGTCCTGTGCTACAGCACCCGTACTTAATGCACTTACATGAGATAAAGAAACATTGTCTGAATTTTGATGCCTCCGATTTTTCCTCACTTTTGTGGGGAGCGTCATTCTTAACTGTCATCCTTTTTGTTGCCAGTCTTGTCTTGTAAATCTTCAGTTAACACTTGATTTAATGGTAGATTTAAAGGGACTAAATGTAGATTGTTGTACATGAAAAAACAAGACAGCCCCTGAAAATAAGCCCTGTTGTGTCTTTTAGAGCAAAGGTTAGCATAAGACTCAGCCTTATTTTCAGGGAAATACGGTACGCTTTAGGACCGAACAGATATTGCTATCATAGTTACTTGACTTGTACCTCAACAAGCCCTTTGGTGTGTCTTTCTTTTGGAGTAGTTATTCCGTTTTAATCATTAATATGTTTTTTCAAATAATTAGTTTTGCCACATGCTTCATTAAATAGCTATTTTTGCTCTCATAGATCTCGTTTTAAAAAACAATTTTACTATCATATTTTTCGTCATATTTTACTTTGCAAGAAAAAAGATTACAGTCTTCACTTAAAGGAAAGTAAATGAACCCATTATCTGGTTTATTAATTCAGAAGGTTTTAGTGCTGCTGTTCTTTCTCAAAATAGATCAGAATGGAGAATTCGCTGAAAACCATAATTCCTTGAAATTAAATGAAAATGCAGAGAATGGGGTTTTGATAGACCGTGTTGCTCCTGAACTGGAGAAACCAACGGAAAGCGAGCTGGCTGCTGCTGACCTTGAAGAAGACAGGAGGAAAGGGGAACCGAGCCCAGAGGAGGACTTAGCGGCTGCTCCCCTGCCGTCCAAATCCCAGAGGGCCTCAGTGCCTGCCAGTGCAGCGGCACCTGCACAGGTATTTCCATAAATTCACACCTCGCGTGCTGCAGCTTAAACCTTGAGTTAGAACTTTAAATGCTTTACTTTCCATATTATGTGTTTCTGCATTACTTGTGGAAATCTCACCTTCCAGCAGTGGTATTACATTGTCAAATAGTTCTTACTCGAGTCAATAGAAAAAGTAGCAGTTTGTAAAACCCAGTGTTACCTGAGACATACGATCAAAATATACTTTAAACCTTTAAGTGGGCTGGGGATCTAGCTCAGTGGTGCCGCCACCTGCCTTGCAAGTGCAAAGTCCAGAGTTCGATCCCCAGTACCAAAAAAATATGTATATAATTTCTCAGAAATGTATGCCTGTAACAATAGGTTTCTATAGGTCTTCAGATTATAAATACACAGCTATCTGGACTACTTTCTTAGGTTCTGAGTTAGTGAATTTTAATGTAATTTGAACGAAAATCTTAATGTAGTTTGAATGAAAATCTTTAAGAAATAACTGTCAGCATCCATAAATAGATGGACAAGGTCATTCTTAGGAACATAATTGTAATCTTGAGAAACAGATTTCTCTTATGTAGGACTACTTGTCCAGCGTTAGATTGTACTGGAGTACTGTGCTTTTAAAATTGAGGCTACAGCATGTTTAGTCCTTGTTTCTCTTGAATGTAGTGTTTGTCTCTTACAGCTGCGGGTAGCTGGTAGCTTTGTTTATTTATGGGTAGGAGAAGTAAACAGTGGCGGCTGAGATACTGATGGTTGAACAGAACTTTCATAGTGCAAACTATGGTTTTGCTTTATTGAAATTGATGGGGAAGGTTCATTAAGCATGCTCCAGCTACAGTGCCCTTGGCCCTCCCTGGGAACAGCCCTGCGCCAGCGTATGGATGCATGACACCTGCACTGCCCCGCGCCAGTCCTGCCCACCTGCTGCTCTGTATGACCGGAGAGTTAGGCCTCATCTGTTGGTTTCTCATCGTTAGAAGAAAATCCAGTCTCCACCGCCTCAGGCTCTCACCTGGGCTTCTCCAACCACGCGCTCCCCCACACCCCGCTCCATTCACCGCACTTCAGCACCGCTGACCCTGTGCTGCTTGCTTCAGACATGCCCATCTCCCAGGCCGCTCGAGTGGGCCCTTCTCACCATCCACCCCCCACCCTGGTCCTGGGTCGGCTGCAGCGAAGCAGCCCTGGGCCTGCTGCAGGGACTCGTCACTCTGACCCTGTCCCCCATGCTTCTCCTTCTTGAGTCATGTTTATGTGGTCGTCAGTGACCCCTCTGAAATTTGGTGTCCTTGATGGAATCTCAGTTACTGATTTGTCCCCAGGGCCTTGACACATACTAGACAGCTAAAAACTCTGACTTCCTGACAGTTAGGCTGGTCATTAATGCTGAATAATCTCTCTCTGGAATTTTCTGTTTACTAGAGAACAATCGAAGATAGAAACATGAAGAGTAAAAAGTCAACAACTGATAATAGAGCATCCAGTGCATCTGCCAGGTAAAGTCATCAATGTAGCTCGCTTAGGCTTTGCCTTCTTAGCAGAACTCATTTAAATTTAAATTCCATAAAACAAATTGCATTTGATATTACTCAATTTGCTCTTCATCTCCATCTTAGGAAATGAGTTGCATATTTCATGTTAAAACCCCTAACACGTGAAAAATTGTCCGTAGTGTCTTCAGGCCCTGCAGACTAAGTGGACTTTTAACACGATAAAAATCAAATAGAGCAGGACCAGCCGGCTTGTGTAAATGAGCGGTCAGTGCGTGCATATTTCACGCTTTCTAGCCAGTTTTGTCCCTCTCATGTCTGCTTAGTTCTGCAGCTGTCGCAGGAAAGCGGCAGAGCCAGTATGCAAATGAATAGATGTCACTGTGGCCCGTAAATTGCATTCACCAAAACAAAGAGTAGACTGGTTTTCCCCATCAACCTCAGAAACACAGGGGACTGTTCTTTCTAACTTTCTATTTAGATGGTTCCTGTAACAAAATGATACAAGAAAACCAGTAAATAAAGCCCACTTGATTAATCTTGCTTTCTTTATGTAATTAGCGATGTGGTCTGTACTCTTTTAAAAGGCTCTAATGAAAAACACCTAAAATTAGCAATCACTTTAAAGGTATAAACTTAAAGTTATACAGTTTGCATTACAATAAGTAGGACTTTTATGTAGCAAGAAAGACTACTTCTTACCTACATCGCATTCAGAGTAATTATAATTTATTAAAAGAAGTTACAGTGTAGTTCTCAAGGATGATAGTTGCATATTCTGACAAGTTAAAATACTGTATCTTGATTTACTTGGCACTCTTCAGATTAATGACTTCTGAGTTTGTGAGGAAATCCAGTTCTGCAGGGCGAGCTCCGTGGTCCTCCACCTCTTCCCACTACTTAGGGACTTTGAAAGTCTTGGACCAGAAGCCTTCACCGAAACCAAACCTGGAGCCCGACACAGCAGATCACATCAGGGCAGCTGTTTACCAGGTAAAAAGGAGAACATTTTAATAAGAACAGTGACTACTAGCTTAAGGCTACCTCTTAAAGAACAAGGTGACTATCAGAAGTGATGATTTAATCCTTAATAGTTTTGGGAAAGATTTTCCCTTATAGTGAATGAACAACGCAGAGCTATTTTACTAAATCTTTTGCTTCCACACTCTAACTGATCACAGTTGTTTTTAAGGAAAGAAAAAAATACCATTACAGTTTATAGAAATACAGCAAAGACCAAAACATTATACACCTGTGTACATTTTATCCTCTTTGTCCTTAAAGTTTGTGTTACTTGGGGGCAAAAAGGGTTTTTGAAAGTTTTCTTTCCTGTGATCCTGTTAAGACTTAGACAGAAAAAGGCTTTCCTAATTTTTTCATAGTCTCAGTAGAAGTCTTCTTTGTCTTGTTTGTTATACAAAATAATACATTGTAGAAAAATGCACTTGTGCACTTCAGAGAAAAATGTTAGTGAGTTTAGCCTTGACATTCGATCTTTGAAGTTTACATTCTTCTACTAGGGAGGATCATACACAGATGATCATAGACATATGATTTTCTTAAGTAGTATGTATCTAGATTTATTAGATGATTGTTAGAAAAAGAAAAATGATACTAGTTTGTGTAAAATTTATAAATTTTATGTTTTCCTTCTGAAAGTTTTAACTACTTCAGAAATGAGAATTCTAATTCATTTGGGCAGTTTTGAATATCATGTAACCTTTTTCCTATTCTCACAGGAGTGGTTAGAAAAGAAAAATGTACATTTGCATAAAAAGAACAGAATAAAAAGGATAGAAAGTGAAAACTTAAGGATCCAAAATGAACAGGTACGGTGAAATAAGGACGTGAATTTCTGGATATTTAACCTTTTTAAATCAGTTGTTTATCAAATGGTGAACTACCTTGTATATAAAAGACTTAATTTTTAAAACTATAATAGTTTATGTATTGTATATTTTGAATTTGACCGAAATATAACTGTTTTTCATGTGAGCAGAGACACAAAAGGTTTTGTTTTATTTTTCATGTGTAGAGCTGATAGGGCTGACCAATTATGAAGTTATTATTGCTTGTGACCACCTAACTCACTCCTGTAACTTGACTTCAGGTAGAACCTGGCCTGGAATATAAAGGGCCATTGGACATTTGCCTTCAGTTTTCCTCCTTTCCCCTGTGAGCTGTCGATGTGTCTTCGGGGCGGACCACACTGAGCCCTTGACCTGCCTCCCCGTCCTGTCTGTCTCCCTTTCCTTCTCTCTCAACCGGCTCGGGTCTTTGCTGTCTTCTAAAGCAAAAGCTTATTGTGCCGTTCCACATGAAAATAGCTTTAGAGGGAAGTGTCACAAAGTTGCCAGCACTGTAACGCGTCCGTCCTGTGTGGAGCCGCTGTCCCAGCCTTCAGTTGGCCTGGTTACGCTGCGGTGGACCCCCGTGCCCAGCGCTGCTTACCTCCACATGGACCTGCTCTGTGCTGGGGGTGGACGGGGCTTTTCCTTCTGAATACTGAGCCCTCTGTGATTCAGTGGAGCCCTCTCTAATGTTAAGCGATTATTTGTAGCAAATATTAGATATCGTAAGATTAGATTGAAGTGAAGTAAAATATCGTACTTGCTGTGGGGTCAGCTACATATTTTCTAGTCTAGAACAGATTTTCGACCTTTGGTATTTATTTGTGAAGTAAGAACTTGATGCCTCAACATTATTCAAAAGTGAGGTTCAAACCAAAGATTACTGTATGACTTGACGAATTCACCAGTAACTTACTTTGTAATCTTAATAACTTTTTAAATTTTTTCTGAACATTTTACAGTACCACTCAAGCTACTGTAGTTTATTTGATAACATTTTTAGTGGAACTTTGAAAATAATTGCATTATTCTCATGAATAATTGGCCAATATCTGATAGTCCCTTTTAGAAAAGGTTGCTTAAAATGCAGTGGATAATGTGGATAACATTTTTTAATAAATTAACTCATTCAAACCAACCTAAGTAAATTTTCTACTTTAAAACTTAAGTTCTATATATAATGAATATCAAGGGATTAACAGTAAATATCTTTGATATCCATATCTGCTTTTCTGCCTGCTTACACGTGCACATTTATCTCCCTATTATTTTTTCCAAAATAGAAAAAAGCTGCTAAGAGAGAAGAAGCGATAGCATCATTTGAGGCCTGGAAAGCTATGAAAGAAAAGGAAGCAAAGAGACTAGCTGCACAAAAGAGGCTGGAAGAAAAAAACAAGAGAAAAGCTGAAGAAGAAGAGGAGGCGGCGAGGAAAGAAGAAGCCCTGCAAGTAAGCGGGGTCCTGCGCAGCCCCCGTCATGTGTGAGCAGTGAGACCCAGCGAGGGCCCACGGCGCCTTTCCTCACTTTAGAATCCTCACGGTGGGTAACAATCATTCTTCTGAACTCTTCCAGGCATTTGAGAAATGGAAAGAGAAAAAGATGGAATATCTTAAAGAGAAAAATAAAAAGGAGAAAGAATATGAAAGAGCAAAGAAACATAAAGAAGAGGAAACTGTTGCTGAGAAAAAGAAAGAGAACTTAACTGCTGTTGAAAAATGGTAATCCAGATTAACACACATCTTGATAGATTTGAAATTAACAACGCATCAGTTTTTTCTAAAATTTAGCGGCGATTTACTGAGGCCTCTCAATTTTATTACTGCCAAAGCTATGTTAGGAAAGCTTTACTACATCGTCTCCTTTAACTTTCAAATGTTTTATACTATTCTACATAGGAATGAAAAAAAGGAAGCTTTATTTAAGCAAAAGGGAAAAGAGAAAATAAATGAGAGAAGAATGGAAGAACTGAAAAGGGCTGAGAAAAATGATAAAGATAAACAGGCCATCGATCAATATGACAAATGGCTGGTATGTATTATTCTTAATGCTCTTGTGTTTTATAATCAACTTTTTTGTGACTTTTCTGCCCCTAATTCAATTCTGTTTGCCCCATACTTACTGTTTCTCCCAGAAGCTGCCTGTTAAATTCGTTCCCTCCCTTTGCATGTTTTGTATTTCTTTGATTTATTTACTCTGTTAGTGCGTCTGTTCCCTCCGACACCCAACGTGGAGCTTTAGTTATAGTACTCCTCTTCCTTGCCTTTATTCCCACCCTTGAATCCTGTCCCCTTGCCCCCGTTACTCCTTTTCTTGTGTCTGGCTTCTCAGGAAGCAGGCAAGCGTACTAATGAGTATACCGGCTTATTTTAGGTGAACTTGACATGACACACAGGAACATTGACTTTAATGGTGAGAAACTTAATCCACTTTTAAATTTGTTTTATATTTCTCATGACCTCAAGATAAAGGACTTATAGGTGTTTCTTAATGAAAGAGCAAGTTTGAGGTTTGAATGTAAAAATATCCAAATGGACTTTACCATATGCAAAGATGTGATTGAACAATAGAGTACTTGTTAAAATTTTTAAAAAATAAATTACAGCAAAAGAAAAATTGCTATTAATCCCCATCAAAAATACACCACCACCACCACCATGAACATACTTTGCCCATCACTCTTGCCGCCTTCTAAAGCAGTTCTAGCAGTCTTGTTCCCTGAGGGTCTTCGGGTGTGCCTCTTGTCCTGAAGTGACCCTAAATGTTTACCGTGCATGATATTTTGACTCTGAGAAGAAGCCAGCAGTTTCACACTGCCAGATATGTAATGCTTTTCTAGGCCTGCCTTTTCATTGGATGGCACTACACAGCTGAATTTACTGTGTTCTTGATCATCTCTCATAAAAACAACCACAAAAAGAGCACCTCGAGAAGTGCTACAGAAAGAAAGTGGATAAGAGTGTTTGAAGCAAGGCAGAGTATTTTGAAGATTAATGGCAATGTATCTTTTACTGCAATACATTTTTAAGCATTCACTGTGTACTTCTAACACACCTTGTATACATACATTTGGTTTCAATATATGTATATTTACAGAAGTTACTTTCTGGTGATGTCAACTAAATATAGTTTTTTATTTTAAAATATCATTACATATTTGTTAATTTTTCAATGACTAATACTTTACACAAGTACATAGATAACACATTCATATGAGTAGTTAGCACATTCACCTGATTCAGCAGTCAAAACTTAAAATTCCTCCTCAGTCTATCCACTTGTTTCTTAGACTCTTTTTGATTTCATGCCTACTTTCTAGTTTAAAAGTATCATCCAGGATAGTTTTGATTTCTGTTTCTCCAGTTAGTATTGAATTTGATTAGTTTTCCTTTGTAAAACACTTTCTATCATTTTTTCTATAAACTGTCAGTTCATTAGCTCTACATCTTCCTATTGAGTCACTCATCTTTTTCTTGTTGATTTCTACAAGCTTGTCTTGTACTAGGAAAATTAGCTTATCATTTCTCATGTAAGGTACAAATACATTTTTCCCATGCTATTGTTGGCTTCCCAACTTTGCATATAAATGAAGAATTTAATTTTATTTTTGAGTGTTTTCACTTGGCTTCTTATTGTCAGTTATACTGAAAAGTTCTCTATAATTTGAGATTAATCAGATTTCTCTCATTTTTCTTTATTGACTTTAATATTTTAATGTCTTAAGATTTGCTGTACTTAGAATTTATCCTAATGCATGGTGGGAAATATTCTAATATTATTTTCTAAATCTGTCTTTTATAAAAGAGCCCACGTTTTACTCATTGGCTTGAAGTGTTATCTTTATAAGTGATACATGCCATATTTGGGGGTGTGTTTCTTGTCTGTGTGTTCTGTTGGTTGCTTTCATACTCCTCTACTGGACTGTTTCATTGTTAGGCTTCTATGTCTACATATCTGCATGGGTTAATCTCCCATCAGAGTTCTTCTTTCACGGTATTTCTGACTGTTCTTGTTTGTGTTTTCACATAAACTTAGAATCAGCAGTTGCTAGAGGGTACATGAAACCAAAATGAGCTATTTAAACAGGAGATAAAAGCTAAAGCACTTAGGCATGGTCTTGAGAGATGTGCAAGATCAAAATGAAGAAGATTTTAGAACTATCCTGAAGGACTCAAGATAATAGAACAAAACTCTTAAAACGCTTAACATCATAATCATTTTAGAAAGGTATCACTCTTCCTGAAGTAACTTATGCAATCCTAATTTTAAAAAAAACAAGGATTTATTGTTATGGGTTGACTTTGTTATAAGTAGTTTTATGCAGCGAAGTAGTATAAAAATAAGGTGACCAAAATTGTTAACTATTTGAATGAAAAAGGTAGTGTTCCATCATAATTTGTTTACCTTATAGTCTTAATGCTTCATTCTAAAAAAGATAAAAGTCTTCTTAGGTTAAGAAGATGTATACCAATTGCTAGTATCATTTAGGCTGCAAATGGAATAGACTGGAATACAAATGGAATAGAATTTTGTTAATGACTACATCACAGTTAGGTCGTACTATTTTTATCTGTAGTACTTAGTTACTTTCTCATTCTCATTAGTCCTCTGGAGAGCAAAACCTCATCAGAGACTAAAGACAAAATAACATGTTTGATATGTAGTAAAACTTCTATAATAATGCTACCAGTAAAAACTTAAATGTCCAACTTATTAGAGATCTGCTTTCTATCTAAGTTGAAATATTTTTTCAGACAGAATAGGAAAAGTCCTTTCTGTGATAATCTAATGACTTCAGAATTTTATACAATTAATCATATCAAAATTTTTATATACAACCACCACTGTGCAGCATGCATCCCACTGTATAGCATCCCAAGGGAAAGTTACAGCCAAAGAGCAGGTCAGGCTCCCTTCCTCATGCCATTCCCAGTTTAATTCAGCTTTTTGAGAGAAAATGAGCAGAAGGTGCAGTGGCACACACCCGAAGCCCAGCCACTCGTGGGTGGATCGCAGGACCCCAGGAGTTTGAGGCCAGCCTGGGTGACAGCCAGACCCTGCCTTAAAAAGTAAATAAGTCAAGCCATTCAGTCTCCTACAAATGAAAATCAGAAAGACTTCTCAACAGATTCTTTTAACTATTGTTAACATATTCTTACTGATTTCTGTTAGCTATATTAAGGTCAGCAATTGCTTATTTCCAGAGGAAGCTCTTCCACATCCTACTGCTGAGATCAAACTTAGATGAAACCTAGGTCAACTTGAGTAATTGTATGGGATGCACATCTTGCATCACCACCTCCTTAGAACATCTTCAGTCCATACACGTACTGAGGAAAGATGCCCAGATGCCCAGAACTTAGCACAGTGCATCTCCTCCCTGCCACAGGCCTTCAGGGTTGGCTAAGGGTCTGCTGCTGCTGCTCTTGGAGGAAGGTGAGGAAATTGTCAATAGGAGGAAACCGTCAACACACTTCATAGTGCGAGCTGACGCTGAAAGAAATGGAGACAATCCAGGTTGAGCATAGAAACCCAAGGGCCATGCCAGTAGGACACCCAGTCTACCTAGATAAATGTTTGGATTTCATAGGAGTCCCAGGTACTCAGTCATGTCTTTGAGGGGAGGATATGCAGGAAAATGAAATGCTTCTGGGGCTGGGGATTTAGCTCAGTGATTTCGCTGCCTGCTGCACAAGCGCAGGACATGAGTTCGATCCCCAGTACCAAAAAAAAAAAAAAAATGCTTCTGAAAGTCTGCTATAATAAAAATGTAAAAATACAAACGATATTTTAAAAATAACATGAAACAGGATTGTTCCTTTCAAGCAATAAAATTCAAATTTAACATTCCACTCCTCTGTGAAGAAGCATTTTTTCTACTCTTGAATATTCCTGACATGTTGCACAACATATCTTAAATAAAAATACACTGTCTTAACTCGACATTCCGGCCAGCTGTGGTCCTACATTTTCTGCTGCTCTTTCTACCAACTGCCAGACAGTTCTGTGAACGCTTCATAATCCCGCACAGCCTTTCAGCCACAGCCCCTCCAGGCTTGCCCTGTCCTCCTCGCCCCTCCCCAAGTACCAGCAGGTTCTGTCTCCCGTCTTGGCCGCCTGCTCCCCTCGATTTCTGCCTCCCTGTCTCCTCTCTCCGGTCGCACTCTTTCAGCTGAATTCTAGCAACTAACATGGCCTCCAAAGGCTCGTGTGCTGCTGTTCATCTCCCTTTTTACCTCATCTGGTGCCCCCACCCTTCTGCCCCCACGCTCTGTGTTCTGTCAGGCTGGCGCTTTGTTTCCTCACCTCCTGAGCTTTGCCCGCTGGCAGAGCCCGCACACCTGCGGTTCCTTCTGCCTGAAACATTCAGCCAGTGCCTTCGCAAAGGGGCCCTCCCATGCTGCATGCCGCACTGTCAGGTGCCTTTCCCTGAATCCGCTTTTCTTGGAAAGTAAGTACTCTCTTTTATTCTTTGTCACAACAGTTTTTTTAATGGTCTGTAGAAATTCATTCCATTTGGAGTTTTCTGTCTGGTCTTGTTATGTGTCAGTTTGAAAGTTCTCTGGGGGACAGTGACAGTCTGTGTCTGGATTTTATGGTCACGTTCTTCATGGACCACGTAGGCTCAGTGCTTAACAATTAACAGATACATAGAAGAAATAAGGTGGTAGAGTGCCAGTGGGATAATAGGCCAGAAAGACACCTCGAGACCTGTCAGTGTGAGGATTGAGATACGGTAAGGTGACCCAGGTCAGCGGAGGCATGCAGCTCAGCTACTGGGGTTGTTTAGGTGACATTTGGACATAGAATCACTTCAGAGCATTGCCTGACAGCAAAATAACACCGAAAGCATTAATATGGTGAACACAAAATGCTAAACAGTAGAAGAATCAAAAGAAAACAGAATTCAATATTTATCAGATCTCTTGGGAATAGGAAGAAATCATTAAGAAGTGAACGAGACAGGTACCAAGTTTAGTCTTGCTGCACACCAGAATGAAATGAGAGCAGGCACTCAGTGGAGGGTGAGTCCCTACACTGCTTCAGAAGCACCCTTGGCGAACCCAGCAAAGTCGAATTTGCGTATCTTACAAAGCAGCAATTTTGCTCTTGTGCATGTTTAGAGGAAACACTAATTCATACCCAAGGAGGCAAATGAGGATGTTCATAGCAGCACTATTTGAGTGGAAAAAGGAGGAACTGCGTGCCAGCCCTCAGCAAAGCCTAGCTGAATCAAGGCCAACGTGCATGGACTGGGATTCTCCCCTGGAGGGGAGAGCTGCGCTCCGCAGACAGGTCTCACAAACAGGAACGAGACAGAGCGTGTCACAGACAGCACAGCGCCTTTCGGGGGGCTTCTGAAAGCCCTCAAAATCAGACTGCCCTTGTGGGGATATGAATGTGTGTAATAACAGTCGTCCAGGATGCATTGCAGGGCTGATGAGGCTCAAGGTCAGAGTGGAGGCGAAGAGGGCAGAAGACGTGGCAGGAGTGGACGCCAGTGTGGAACACGGGCTGCTTGGGCGGTATTCTTTACAGCACCTAGCTCATGTTGTAATTCTGTTGGTCTTTAAACAGTTTCCTATGGTTGAACCATTTCTAAGAACATATTTTACAAAAGCTAAGAACTAAAAAGAGCAAAATATTTGAAGTAAAGGTATTATTTATTTGAAAATACAAAAATTGCTAAAAGTTAAAAGCACTGATTTTGGTTAAACAGGCCAAATAATTCAATGGAAAGTGTACAAAAGGATTCAAGAAATGTTGGAAAATTTCCTGAAGCTCAGTAATAAGCAAAGAAATGCTGAGCTGAATTCTCAACTATTTGTGAACCATTTGGAGTGTCCTGTTGCCATGGAAGACTCCAAGTTCACTTAGTAACTTCTTAGAAGCTGTTCTCAGAGAGTCATCTTCCAGTAATTGTCATCTTTGTGTTGTGTGGCTTTTTGACCTATTTTAATTTTTAATATTTAAAAAATGAGGTGACCTTTGTAACAATTGATAGTATACATATAACTTAGCAACATCCCTTGGCTGTATTTCTTTATAAACAACTAAAGTAGGAAATGATATATAAATATCTTATAATGGACTGTTTTGTCCTCAGCAAGTAGCCTGATTTGAAAATGATGTTCACATGTTGTATGTACACTCATAGCTTTCTATTTTTTCTTTAGGAAAAGAAAGAAAGACAGGAGAGAATCCAACGAAAACAAAAGAAACGGCATTCCTTTCTGGAAAGTGAGGACCTTCCTCCTTGGAGCCCTCCAAGCAGAACTGTGGTTTCAAAAGTATTTTGATAGCTTTAGTCCTTAAATTATTTATCAGTTAACCAATTTTAGCCATGGGTTTAAAAGCCATTCATTCAATCCTTTATAATTATAAGAATCTATTTTAACTAAATACTAGGTATTTCTGCTGACAAGGGAAAAGATATTTTGGAGTTTGGTCGGTGAAAGCATTTTTTCTATTAGACAAACTGCCTCAATGAAAAGCTAATAATCAGATTGCTCCCACCATTAAAATGAATAAAGGTTTGCCATGCCCGGGTGACATTCAAAGTGATCACTTTCACTAAACTCTGCATATTATTTAAGCATGCTTACTCCCAATAATAAAAGGGACCTCATCTAGGTATGATAATCATAGAAATAATTCAGTTTATGGGTGTCTGGATTTGGGGTTTAAATGAGTGGTCACTGGTCAGGATGTCCCACATACTCTCTTCTAAAACTAATCTAGTTCAAAGAAGTTGAATTTGCACTGTGCAAGTTAAAAACATGGACACTGAGCCAATAGTTCAGTAGAACTATGATCTGCAAGGCATTTTACTTAAGAATTTTGCCTTATGTTTTATTATGAGTACACTTTATCTGCTCAAGGCTTAAATGACAATCACAGTCACTTTATAATTACCTCATCTCTGAAATTTTCTTTGTAAATTCATCCCACTTTGTTTACTATTTCAGTGATAACAAAAGACATCAATTTCGTGGCAGTGATATACTTACACATACACATTAGTTGTGGAAATTCCACAGCTCAAGGTCATGATTATTATCTCATTTTCTATACTAAAGCCATAAGGGTGATGAAAGCATTGTTCTTCTTAACTGATCCAGAGTTTTATAGCTTCTGTTTAGAAGTCAGAGGAATGGGAAAGTAAATTTGTAGAAAATATCTGAAGAACCTTTTTTTATTTACTGATATCTCTACATCCTTGTATTAACTGGACTCATACTTGACCAGTTCATCTATTTTAAGACAAACCAATTGCTCTCGGAGTTGAAATGCTGCTTTAGTTAATCAAGCAATATGGAGACAGTGGATGAAGAGAAACAATGACTATTTATGGACCACTTTACAAATTATAACTATTCAGGGTAGGTGTTGTTAGCCTCACTTTGCATATAGAAACGCCAAGTCCAGAAAAACCAGATAACCTGCCATACAAGTAATGTGTGACTGAGTCCAAACCAGTTCTCACTGACTGAGTGAGCGAGTGCCTCTTTCTAGAACCTGTCAGGCCCGCTGCAAACACATTTTATCTCTCAGCGTCTAAAACCCTGTATTGCTATCCAGAGATATCTGTCCCAGAAGAAATAACTGCTAGTCATTAGAGGCAGAGGGCCTCACTAAATCTGTGACCCGAAATGAGAATTCATGAGATTTGAGAAGTTGAACATCTTCCCTCTAGTATTAGGATGACAGAAAACTCAGCAACTGATGCCATGTAGGCTTCGAGATTTCAAAATTTGAGGACACACTGAGCATTAACCTTTTGCTGCAGTGTGTTGCAAGATAAGGTGTCCTGGATTGCTTTGTAAGAATATACCATGGAAATAAGTATTTCGTAGATAAAACTAGAAGCCTTTTTATGCTGCCAGCACTAGGAGAATACCTCCTGCAGTTGCAGTGATTACCAGCAATAGGTATTATCAGCATGGGAGTCAGGAGCTGTCTCATTCTTCCATGTGTCCCCCATAGTCCCAACACAGGGCCTCCCAGCAGAGCTTGTGAAGTGTTTCTTTTATTGAATTAGGTATTCAGAGCTAAAAATATATTTGCAGATTCCAAAGAAGTAAAAGGAGAAACAGGAAAAGACGCAGTGCTTTGGGGGAAGAGGGACCATAAATGTGTAGCATAGATTTCACATTATTTACCAAAACTTCCTGATCATTGTCTTCTCCATTCTTGTACTGAGTGGCTTACTATTATTACTTATTAAATTGTGAGAATTGCACAGGATTAATTAATATAAGAAGTACTGTGACACAGCCTAATAAGGACACAATATTCATTGTTGTTGTCATTGACTGCCTGGAGCCCTACGTTTCCCACTTGGTGACCGTGAGATGATTGGCTTGGACAAGGCTGGCGGCGGTCACTTGGCCTTGTGGTTATTTGGCATTGCTGCCCAGTGTAGGTTGCACCAATTGAAAGAGAACAGAGTGCTGCCTTGTAGGGAGCCCCTCAAAAAAAAAACCTACTAATTCCTGAGGGTTGCTTCTGAGGTAGGATGAAATAGAAATTAAGATGTTTACAAAGACAGCAAGTAATCTTCCACAAATGTGGGTGGGCTTTTTGTCTGTCATAATAATGTGCCACTTCCTATTTACAGCAGCTTGCGCTCAACTTGTGCTGAAATTATGTGGTTGAATGAAATCCCATCTTTTGTAGCAAGAATAAAGCTGAGTAAGGAGGTGGGTAAAAGCCCAGCACTGTACTGTTTTTTACCTTCCAAAATTCCAAATCTGAAATCCAAAGGGGAGAATCAAGCCTGGTAATATTCTTGTGAATGTATTTATCCATTTAAGGACAATGGTTTTCCCATATTTCCTTAGATGGTGTAAAATATCACTGTAAATATCTGCTCAAGTATTCATTAATTTATAATATGAGATGATGTTTAATTCAAATAAATAAGAGTATAATCCCATTATTGCCCAGTTTTGTAAATTATACTGAGCACTTGAATGCTGAGATTAGAAAGAAAATATGAATTTTACAAATATTTTAAAAGTTACTGAAAATTTCCTTTGAAGCATACTTGTGGGTAAATTTAAATATTAATATGAAATGTAATTGAGGACCTCTCACATCATCATGATGCCCCCTTAGTACCAAACATAAAGCCTACCAGGCTAGATTTTTAAGTATTTCTTGTATTGAATTAGGTGTCTAGAGCTAAAAAGATATTTTATCTATACATAGAAATCTTTACATGAAATTATAGTTATAACCAAGAAAATGGTAATGTTACATAAATAAAAAGAACCAATATAGCACTTTAGATCAGAAAGAAGTTAAGCTTTTCTTAAAGGAAATAACAGCTGTTCAAGAAATAATATTCCAGAGGTTTGTATTTACATCACACTTTGAAAATGTTTGTTTTTGGTTTAAACATTACCAAAACTAATATTACTGTCATCAAAGCAGTATGTGACAGTAGTTAGGTATCCAAAGGTACATATTCCTTAGTGTGATCTAACTACATATCTGAATGGGATTTTGATGCTTTAATAAATCTGGTCCAAACTCTTTTTCTAAATTGAATAAACCAATTTTGACTGCTCACACACCTACTGTCATAATTCAGAATTCCCAGTTGTACTCTTCAGATTCCAATTTGATAAAACTGATGTGTAAAATAATACTAACCTGGTAAAGTTCCACAGTAGCTTTTGCTCACTGTGGTCATTGTTAATTCAATGGGTAGTTGTTCTCAGCTCTCCTCTTTTCCCTCCATTGTTCTCTACCAGTCAAAGCTGTGTAGACACTGACACTACTATTTAAAATGTAGTAAATAATGAAATCTCTTAAATCCTGAGTCATGGGCTGAGAAACAGTAGAGAAGAGGATGTTCACAAAATGGAAGAAAGCATGTTAGCCAAAATCATTCCCCAAAATAAACTATCATATTTCCCTAATTGAATCTTGGTTCAGATTTTAATAGTGCTATATTGAAAAGTATTTAAACCCATATCCTTCCATTCCACACAAAACAAATATATTACCAACTTTCCAAATTACACTGGCTCATGGGATAATAAAATGTATAAATGCTAAATTCAAGGATTCTGAGTTGTTTTACTTTAAAATGTCATGTGACCATGTTATTTTGGAAATATATGCTACATGTACTTGTATAATATTAATTTAGGTAGAAAAGTTTCTTGATGTTGAATTTATGATGTTTTAGAAGTTAATGAGGAAGATGTATTTAATGTCTACTTTTAGATAACATGTTTTCATGTAGTAATTTATTAAAGTCAGCTATTCAAGATTTATTTTACTGAGTGATACTGTTTGTGGACTGTGTGCCAAAATTTCATTTCATAGTGTTAAAAAATGTGTAGGGGCGAGGACCTCAGCCAAGTGGAGCTTGGACTGCCACCCCGCCCCGCCCCCACCCCACCTCCAACCAACGAGAAGAGCCACACAAGCACCTGCAGCACCACCCCAGCCCAGCACCCCTCCCCCCCCGCCTCTGGCCTCCTGGCTGTGTAGGTACCTGGTCACACACTGCACACACTGCAGAGGCATAGGGGGTCATAAAGGGCATTCATTAGCTGCAGAAGATAGAGCAGACATGAACAACAGAAAGAGGGCCTCAGGCTCCTTGATGAAAATTGAAACCCACTGGAAAAGGGAAGAGAATCTCTGCAATAAAGACACACCAGACCACTGTACTTGCCTCAGTGTTATTAGAGACTCAAAACTTAAAGACTAGCTATATCTGGAAGACACCTCTGAGAAGGAATCATTCCATAAGGGTTCTAAATAAAAGCAACAAAAATACTTACAATAAGCAATATCAAAGTATCAACCCAGGAATTAAACCAAGGACAGTACCTGCAACAAAAATAAAAATGAGAAGACATCTAAGCAAGGCATAATCCCAGACTTCCAGCTCACCAAAGGCAAATTCTCAGGAAAACCTCTGATGGTCAACTACCTAGACACCCTGAATTGATAGCACAGGAAGTAACAAGACAGATGAATGAGGCTCTAGAAAAATTCAGAACAAATAATTTCCAGAAAACTACAGAGATGGTGAGCAGAGTGAAAGACATGATTAGAGACTCTAGAACAGAAACAGATAAAAAAAAAATTGATGAGTTCAGGACCATGATGGAAACCATGAATGCCCAACATGGGAAAGAAATGGAATCCATGAAACAGATTCGAACAGATATCCAGGAGATTAAAAACTCTATTGAAAGTGTACAGAGCAGAATGAGCCAATCTGAAGACAGAATATCAGATATAGAAGACAGGATGGTGGTCAGTGACCATGAAAAGAGAAATCTCTTAAAAATAGTAAGGGACCATGAGAAATCAATCCAACAGCTCCTAGATGATGCAAAGAAGAATAATATAAGACTGATAGGAGTCCATGAAAAAGCAAAAATACAAATGACATTTTAAAAAACTATTCACAGAATTAATGACAGAAAACTTCCCAAATACAGCAAAAGAATTTGACATACAGATAAGTGAGGCATATAGGACTCCAACTATCCATGATCAAAAGAAATCTACACCTAGACATATAATAATAAAGATCCTGGAAACCCAACAGAAGAACAAAATACTACAAGCAGAGAAAAGAAAATCACCTGCAAAGAAAACCCATCAGAATCACAGCAGACTTTTCAACACAAACTGTCAAGAGCCTGGAGAGAAGTATTTCCAGCCTTAAAAGAAAACAACCTCCAACCTAGACTGATGTATCCTGCAAAACTACCTTTCAAAATTGATGGGGAAAGAAGACACTTCCATGACAGAACACCTGAGAAATTTCATGACACCAAACCAGCACTCCAATTCTAAACAATATACTAAAAAAAGATAACAAAGGTCACAACTCCTTGATGTCCAACTGAGCAAATTCATCAGGCAAAGCAAGAAATTAAAGGGAGGGAGAAAAAAAAGAACCAACAACAGGAAAATAACATGACAATGATAAGTCAATACATATCAGTTATAACCATCAAGATTAATGGCCTCAATTCACCAATTAAAAGAAATAGACTGGCAGAATGGATTAAGAAGCAAAATCCAACAATATGCTATATGCAAGAAACATAACTTCTTCAAAAAGAAACTCATGGACTGAAAGTAAAAGGATGTAAAACAGTTCTCCATGCAACAGGAACCCAGAAAAAAGCACGGGTGGCTATCTTATTTGAAGACAAAGTAAATTTCAAACCAAAACTAATTAAGAGAGACAAAGAAGGTCACTACATCATTGTAAAGGGAACAATCCAAGACAAAGACATGACAGTCAAATATATATGCACCAAATACTAATGCCCACAACCATACAAAACAAATATTAGGGGACATGAAAAACCAAATAAGCACTAATACAATTGTAGTGGGGGACCTCAATACCCCACTGTCACAGATAGATCACCTAGACAGAAAATCAAGAACAAAATACTGGAACTGAACCAAGCTTTTGAAAAAAATGGACTTAATAGATGTTTACAGTGTTCCACCCCACAAAATCAGAATATACATTCTTTTTGGCTGCACATGGGTCATTCTCCAAAATAGACCACATACTAGCTTATAGAACATGTTTAAGTAAATGCAAAGGAATTGAAGTTATCCCATGTGTATTATCAGACCATAGTGCAGTTAAACTGGAGATCAACAGCGTAAGAAACCACAAGAATTCACAAACACATGGAAATTGAATAACACTCTCCTGAACAACCAGTGGGTCACAGAGGAAATTAAAGAAGAAATTATACAGTTTTTACATATAGATGATAATGCCAATACAACATACAGGAATCTTGGGACACAATGAAAGCAATTCTATCAGAGAAATTCATAGCAGTAAATGCTCACACTAGGAAAACAGAGTGAGCTCAAATAACCTAACACTGAATCTTAAGCTCCTAGAAAAAGAAGAGCAAGACAAACCCAAAGCATGTACAAGGGAGGAAATTATAAATATCAGAGCAGAAATCAATGCAATGGAGACTAAGAGAATGATACAAAAAAAATCAATGAATCAAAGAGTTGGTTTTTCAAAAGAATAAATAAAATTGATAAATCATCAGCCAACTTTATGTAAAAAAGGAAAGAAAGACCTCAAATACATGCAATTAGAAACAAAAAAGGTGAAGTCAAAACAGATCCAGCAGAAACCCAGAGGAACCTCAATATCTGCTTCGAGAACCTGTACTCTAATAAAATGGAAAACAGAAAACATGAACAGATTTCTAGATACATATGAATTACCAAAGTTGAATGAAGAAGATATAAAAATTCTAAACACCCCAATTACAATCGGGCAAATTGAAGATGTAATTAAAAATTTGCCAACAAGGAAAAGCCCAGGTCCTGATGGCTTCATTTAAATTCTACAAAACATTTAGAGAAGAACTATTGACACTACTTTTTAAACTTTTCAATGAAATTGAAAGGGAAGCAGTACTTCCAAAATCATTCCTGGAAGCAAGCAAGTATTACTTTGATTCCAAAACCACGGAAAGACCCAACTAAAAAATAGAACTACAGGCCAATCTTCCTAATGAACACAGGTGCAAAAATCCTTAACAAGATACTGGTAAATAGAATACAGAGGGTCATCAAGAAGATCATACACCCTGCCCAAGTCATATTTATCCCAGGGATGCAAGCATGGTTCAACATTCATAAATCAATAAATTTAATACACTATATTAACAGAGTCAAGGACAAAAACCATAGAATCATCTCATTAGGTGCAGAAAAAGCATTCCACAAAATTCAACACCCATTCATGATAAAAACCCTGCAGAAAGTGGAATAGATGGTCTTTATCTCAACTTGATAAAGGCTATCTATGAAAAACTAACAACCAACATCATACTAAATGGTCAAAAACTGAAAACCTTCATGCTAAAATCAGGAACAAGATAAGGATGTCCACTATCACCACTCCTGTTCAATATAGTTTTGGAAATATTAGCCACAGCAATTAGAAAGAAATAAAAAAGAATAAAGATAGGAAAGGAAGAAGTTAAACTGTCATTATTTGCTGATGATATGATAATCTACATAGAAGACCCAAAAAACTCTGCCAAAAGACTTCTGGATTTAATTGACAGAGTCAGTAGAGTAGCTGGATACAAGGTCAACACTGAAAAATCAATAGCCATCTCCTACACAAATAACAGACTCACTGAGAGAGAAATTAGGGAAACAACCCCTTTCACAATAGCATCCAAAAAAATGAAATATCTAGGAATCGATCTAATGAAGGAAGCAAAAGACATCTACATTGAGAACTATAACACTCTGAAAAAGGAGATCAAGGAGGATATAAGAAAATGGAAAGACATCCCCTGTTCCTGGGTAGGAAGAACAATATAGTGAAAATAGCCATACTTCCAAATCTGCTATACAGATTCAATGCAATCCCAGTTCAAATCCCCAGTATATTTCACAGAAGTAGAGAAAACAATCCAAAACTTCATCTGGAACCAGAAGAGACCTAGAATAGCAAAAGTAATTCTAGGCAACAGAGACATGGCAGGGGGTATCGCAATTCCCAACTTGAAACTATACTACAACACCACTGTGATAAAAACAGCATGGTACTGGCAAAGAAACAGAGCCGAAGATCAGTGTAATAGATTAGAAGATGCAGACACAACTCCAGACATACTCAGCTACCTTATCTTTGACAAAGGAGCCAAATACACTCACTGGAGGAAAGATAGCTTATTTAATAAATGCTGTTGGAAAAACTGGATTTCAACTTGCCAAAGATTAAAACTAGACCCCTATCTTTCACCATACACTAAACTAAAATCCATGGGGATTAAAGATCTAGACCTTAAAACAGAAACACTAAACTTGCTGGAAGACAATTTAGGTAGAACTCTCGAAGACATTGCCATAGGAAAGGACTTTATGAACAAATCCTCAGTAGCACGGGAACTAGCACAAAGAATCAACAACTGGGATCTCATCTTTTTAAAAAGCTTCTCCACTGCAAGAGAAACCACCAATAGAGCTAAGAGACAACCTGCAATGTGGGAAAAATTTTTATCAGCTGCTCCTCAGACAAAGGTCTACTATCTAGAATATATGAAGAATGAAAAAATTAGATCCTCCAAATATAAAGACCCAATTCAAAAATCAGAAATGAACAGACATTTCTGAGACAAAGAAGTAAAAGCAGCAAATAAACATGAAAAAATGTTCAACATCACTGGTCATTTGAGAGATGCAGATGAAAACAACACTGAAATTCCACCTCACCCCAGAAAGAATGGCTGCTATCAAGAAATCTACCAATAACAAATGCTGGCAGGGTTGTGGGCAGAAAGGAACCCTTCTTCACTGTTGGTGGGAATGCAGACTGGTGCAACCACTGTGGAAATCAATATGGCAATACCTCAAAGAACTAGGACTAAAAGCCCCGTTTGACCCAGCTATTCCCTTGCTGGGTATCTTCCCAAAGAATTAAAAGAATCATACCATAGTGATATATACGCTCCCATGTTTATCATGGCACAGTTTGTAATAGCTAAAACTTGGAAACAGCCCAATTGCTCATCAACTGGAGACTGGGTAAAGAAGATATGGGTTTTTTTTTAATAAAATGGAGTACTACTCAGCCATAAAGAATGAGAAACTAGAGACATTTATAGCTAAGTGGATACATATTGACGCCATAATCTTAAGTGAAATAAATAGGACATATGTGTAAATACTGAATCGTTTCTCTGGTGTGAAAAACTAAAAGTGTAAATAAGAAGCAAAGTGTATAATTGATAATGTGAAATAGAAAGAAAATGTCTAAAGGAGTAGGGGAAATCAGAGGGGAAGGGTGAAGGAAAGAAGGGAAAAGAAAAAAATGTGAGAAAAGGAAAAAACATGGAAACAAAGTCTTTGCAAATAGTGAAGGGTAGAGGGGGTGAAGGGAGGGCAGGGGAATGGGAAAAAAATAAGAACCAAGATACTCATGTAAAGGTACAAGATCCCAATGAGGAATATAACTGTATTGTATACCTAAAATGTACCAATAAACTAAATGGGGAAAAAAAGAGAAATGTGTGGGTTTTCTTTATGCACTAAAGATAAATATAAATCATAATACGTTGTTATACCTTTAAGGAAAAATGAAAGGGTAAAAAACTAATTTTTATCTGAAATTTGGACATAAACCTGATTTTTTACCACATAAATTATAGACAATTATAAATAATTTGAAAATCCCAATGAAGAAGTCACCCATGCTTCCATATCCCAAAGATAATTATAGTTCACCTATTTGGGTTTTTACTATTCATGTTTTTACTCTGTAGTGTGTTTTTCTTTGTAGCTGAAATTAAGATGTGAGTGAAGAGAGAATTCCATTTCTCCCCCTGTCTTTATCTCTCTCCTTTTTTCCTGTCTTTCTTGTGCTATGTATATATACATTGTTTTAGTTATTTCCTTGTTGCTGGGACAAAATATCCAACACCCATAAGTTAAAGGAGGAAAGGTTTACTTTGGCTCCCAGTTTGTAGAGGTTTCATTCCACAGTTGGCTGTCTCCAAGGCATGGCAGCATGGTAGAAGGATGTCGCAGAGGAGAAACAGTCCATGGCAGGGTAGTAGGAGGTAAGCAGCAACAGCCTTTCTTTTTCTTTATCCCATCCAGGCTACAAGCCTGTTGTTTGGTGCCACCCACACCCAGGGTGGGGTTTCCCATTATCCACACCCAGAACTATGCTGTCAATCACACACCTTTAATCCATATTCACATACCCTAGATCCAGCCATCTCTGAAAAGCCTTACCTAATGAGCATGTGAGGCTTTGGGGGGACATCTAAATAGAAGCTATTTCTTTGAAATAAAAATGAAATTAAACTGCATATTTGGTAACCAGATTTTTCCACTAAACAATATATAAACATATTTTCTTTTTTTTTTTTTTTTTTAGACATCTCAGTTATTGAGTTGCCCAGACTGGTCTAGAACTTGCAGTCCTCCTGCCTCAGCCTCCTAGAGTGCTGATATTACAGATGTGCATCATCTATCACACCTATCTATAGCTTTCATGCTGAAACTAACTTATTTAACCTATTACTGGATAATTTGCTCCTACAAGTGTCTACTGTAGTAAATAATAATATAACTATATAGTCATTATCCTTGTAGCCAATATCATCCTTAATAGAAATGGTGAACTTCATTCATCTATAAAATTAAATAAAAATTTATAATATATAAAAATTGTTCAAATATCTTTTATATTAGAGAGTCAGAAGACTCCTCAGGCTGTGTACCAAAGGTCTGAGAGAATCACTCAGGAGATTCTGAACATAGAAAAGCCCTTGCCATGGTACCTGCGCTAGGAAAAAGGTATAATGGGCCGGGGTGCAGCTCCACGCCTGAGCACCTGCCCAGCATGTGGGAGCCCTGGGTTCCTCCCCAGCACTGCGGAGAAGGAAAACAAATGCCATGGGTCATTTTTAACAAGGTCATAGAAGTACTAGAGATTATAAAATTCACAAATAAAACTAAAAGCCTTTTTATACTTCTAGAAATCTAAGACATAGAATGGGAGTTGCTGTTTAATGCATACAGAATTTCACTTTTTTTTTTTTTTGGTACTGGGGATCGAACTCAGGACCTTACACTTGCCAGTCAGGAACTATGCTGCTAAGCTAAATCCCCAGCCCCCCAGAATTTCACCTTTTGCAACATGAAAAAAGTTTTCAATATTGACAGACAGCTTGGTAAATGTACCCAACACTACTGATCAGTATACTTAAAATAGTTCAGGTAGAACATTTCATGTACATTTTCTCAGTTTTAAAAATATGCCCCAAATAATAATAATAATTCTTACTTGTCCATATGTGGAGGACACACAGAAAACTTGCCCTTAGCTATAGAATATCCTTTCTCTGCTCTGCCTGGGCTGACTGGCTCATCTCAGATCTTCACTGACTAGGTGGCAGTGGCTAGGAGCATGTCACACGCCCACGGCTAAGACCCAGACTGAAAGCCAAGAAAGAGGAACAGTTCAACCCAGCCTATTCACCCATCCTCTTATGTATTTTTCTTAGATATTCTTGCCCACTTAATTTTTGAGATTAGCTTTAGAGTTCTTTCTAAGCTTTAAAACTAAACCGTATTATGACTCTAGGCAGAATTGCAGTAACTAAGTACAATAATAAAATCTTTTAGTTTGAAATAGACTCGATGAAACCAGGCCTCAGGCAGAGGTTGACTCATAGGCAGTTAGATTTATGTTTGCATAGCCACTTAACTTTTAAGTTCGGAGCCCAGAGCTGATCTTAGAGACCCCACCCCACACACCTCCAGTAAGTTAGTCATGCTTCTCTCTACACTGTTTCTTAATAGCTGCTATTGAGAGCCTTGTCTTTGTAAGTGTGCCTATTTCTTAATTTAAATCAGGACTTCCTGAGAATAGAAACTATGTTTTGTATATCTTAATGTTTCTATTTATTGGTGGCCTCTGGGTAGATAGTCCTTGGATGACAGAATCACAAGCTAAAATAGAATATAAGATAGTTTGTATTGCACACATTTATATAAATAAGGGCTCTATTGTTTGATAAAATTCTAATATTTTACATATTAAAATGCTATTGCAAATTATGAGTATTATGCTATTATAGTCTGAAATGTTAAATACATTATTTTTTCAGTTCCAACAAAAATTAAAATCTTTTAAATGGAAAATAAGTGAAGTGTGTATGTATGTATCCTTGCATTAAGTTGAAAAAGAAATAAGATCACATATATTCTGATATTCACAATTATTAATTTGAACCCTGTTCAGAAAAACCCTTTCTTTCTTGGGGTCCCTCTTTCTTATGGAAGTGAAAGAAGAAAGAAAGAAAGAAAGAAAGAAAGAAAGAAAGAAAGAAAGAAAGAAAGAAAGAAAGAAAGAAGAGAAGGAAGGAAAGAAAGAGAGAAGGAAGGAAGGAAAGAAAGAGAGAGAAGGAAAGAAAGAACGAAGAAAGAAAGAAAGAAGAGAAGGAAGGAAAGAAAGAAAAGAAAAGAGAAGGAAGAAAAAAAGAAAAAGAAAGAAAGAAAAGAAGAAAAAAGAAAGAAAGGAAAGAAAGAAAGAAAAAGAAAGAAAGAGAAAGAAAGGAAAAGGAAGAAAAGAAAGAAGAGTAAGAAAAAAAAGGAAAAAGGAAAGCAGAAGGGAGGGGAGGAGAGGAGAAAAAGTCAGTTAGGGTTAAGAATTGGGAAGGGAAAAAGAAAACAATAAGCTGGAGTCTCACTGGCCGCTCAGCCTGCAGGATGATTCCTAAGCAGAGGCACCTTTTTGACCAGAACTGGAATTCATGTTATGTCCAGACAGGGATGCTGGAGCAGACTCTGTCGCAATTCAGCCATGTAATTTCCAGATCTAGAACTCAAAGTTGCACCCCTAAGGCTCGTGAATGTGAATTCCTGGCAAACACTTCCAGAAGACGATGGGTCCACATCAGCACTGTTCACTCATCCAGCAGCGAGCGTCTCCCACACCCTGCTCTCCTGTGAGCCCAGGGAAGTGGCCTGGCCCACATGGACTTTATCCTTGGCTCAAGGGGAGACAAACAAAAGCTCCATGAACAAATTTTTGAATAAAATAATTCTGATTTCTTATACATCCCACGAAGGACATAAAATAGTTTAATTATAACATGGCCATGGTGTGGACAACTGTCTTGTCCAGCAGTAAAGTCCGGGGAGGCTCCTCTGAAGAAGTAAGTCTTGAGTTGGGAGCTGTGGGGCCACTTGCCGGAAGCACTTCCCGAGAGGGTCCATCTGCAGCTGCGGCTTCAGGGAGGGCCAAGCCCCAGGGCTGGGCAGCAGGAGCACAGAATGGAGGAAACAAGGCCAGAGAGGTGGTGACCTTCTACCCCATCCAGAACGCCAAGAGCCACCTCCTGCTCCGGGCGTGATGGAGGGCGTCAGTCCAGAGATGGCAGGGATCTGACGTGCCCTGAAAGGTGGTTCCAGGCAGCTCTGAGGTCTGGGCTTTGGAGGCCTTCATTCGCAGTCCTGCTGCAGACTGATGGTGAATTACATGTGCTTTGGAGCAGTGAAGATGAAAGAGGCTGATCTGAGGTTTGATTGGAAAGCAGCGCAAACAGACTTAGGAATGGATTGCATAGGTCCTAAAGTCCCGGGCCACAGCGAAGAAGTTAGGGGAAGGAGCCCCGACTCTGCCCAGGCTGTGGCCAGCTGGGCCTGCGTGCTCCTGAATTGACACACACCTCATGGTCCAGTGTAGTTACACTGACGGGCCCTCAGCTGGGTGGCACTGTGTCCTCGGAAATGAGCGTATCCCTTGACAACAGTGCGTGTGCTGCACACAGTCACCCTGCCCTGTTCTCCCAGGAGACCACTTGTCCTCTGACTGCCTTCTCTCTCTCCTTCCCCCAGCAGCTTTCCAAGGTTTCATATCAACAATCTATTTGTTGATCTGATCAATATTTGTCAAGCAAAACACAGACACATACATATTCTTGTTCAGAGCTAAAAGCTAATAACAAAGCACTGTGCTTGGGAGGTGTTGACCCACAGCGGGGCCCGTCTCTCCCTTCCTGGAGGCCCCAGGGACTGAGATGCTGTAGCTCGTGTCTGGATCGACCCCAAAGCCCGTGTGGGAGAGCTCTTGTTCCCACTTGGCAGCACTGGGAGGTGGTGTTTACTCTGAGGCACCCATGGGAAGGTTTTGGGCACCATTTGGGGTGTGCCATGAGAGGAAGGGTGAGGGTTTGGTCTCTTTCTCTTGTGCTCCCGGCATGAGGTGGGTGACCGCTTCCCTTCCTGATAAGTCAGTTATCTTGGGTATTTGTTGTAGTGATGGAAAGCAGACTGCAATTCAGGTTTCTGTTTGTCCTTTAAGATATTCTATATATTAAAATCATGGAAGTATTGGTTTATTTCTCCAAATGATAATATCCTATGTGTGCTGTCCTGCACTTTGCTTATATCTTAGAAATCGTTTCAGATTAATGTATATAGAACTATCTCGTTCTTATTTATAGCTGTGCACTGTGATATAACATGTATCCTTGGTACTTCACCAGTTCCCTTATTAAGGACAATCTCCAATTCTTCCAGTTACAGTATCAAATAATAGATCAAATATGTAGTTACATGAACATATTATTGTATCTGTGAACAAGGAAAACTAATCAGTATCTGGGTTTTATTTTAAAATGTGAAGGAACACTGGGTTTATATATGAGGAAAAGAAAGCAGGAAGGAGGAAAAAGAACAAAAGCTGTAGACTTGTGACCTGCTTTCCTGTCCTGGGTAAGCAGCCAGTGGGGGATGAGCCTGCAGTGGCTGGATCGGCCACCAGAGAAAACAATTTCCGTTGCCAAGGAGTCTTTGCAAAGCCCTGTGATATTAATCGTAAAGTGTACCTGACAGGCCGTTCCTGGAAAATTGCTGTCGTGTCTGGCTAGATCTTCTGTCTGTATCCCTGGCCAGGGCTGTACCACTTTCTGTACTGGGGTTTGTCAGAGACATCATGGGGATAGTACTCTTATGCACTCCATATGACGGTTGAGAAGGTTACTGGAGCATTATTGCCCAGGTCTGGAATTACTAGATTGGTGGATTTGTGTATCTCAACTTTAAAAACTTCTGCTATGTAGAACAAGGGACATCCACAACAGCAAATTTTCCTCTTAGCCTCTAAATCACATATAATTCTATTCTTCTGGTACAGACTTACTGTGGAACACATGGGAACATTTTCACTTCCACCCAGAAATATGACTGCGCTTTTTCTAAAACATAAGCTTTTCTTTATCATCAGATTTTACCTCGTAACGTATGTGATTACAGTAATTCGGCTTTCTTTCTGATTCTACCACAAGGATGAGAATGGGAGCATGTGATGAATGTAAGCACACCCGGTCCTGAGGGACAGCGTGGGGGGTAGGGACGCTGACGGCTGGGGACTGATCCACTCTCGCCAACAGCTTCTCACCGCCTCAACGCAATTCTTGTCTCTGAATCATACCGATTACACAACCAGAACTTTCTCGTTAACACGAGGAATCTAAACGAAACGTCTTCAGGGCTCCTGCTTGTGATTTCTTTCGGAGGAATTCCAGGTGGTTGTGCCCCTCGGCACATGCTGGAGCAAACGCGTGTCTGGGCCCGGCAGCTGCAGGAGCGTCCCTGTCGGGGTGGCCGGGATGCTGGGGCAGAGCCCCAAGGATGGGTCACCGGGGCCACAGCCTGGCGTTGTGGCGAGCCCTCTGCCCCTGCCAGTGACTGCACAGGCAGAAACACGTGGCCGGCGTTTGCAGCTGCAGAGTGGACCGCTCTCCTGCCCCGCAGGATGAGTAAATATCTCAGATGCCCAAGAGTCACAGCCTTGGGGCAGCCCCATAGGTGGAGGCCCGGAACGCAGCTGGCTCTTGGCTCAGGCTCTTACCGAACCTTTGAGCCCCCAGGAGCATCCAAGCCAGCTGCAGGGACTCCGGGCACACTGTTCCCACAGGTGAACCAGGGCTCCCCGACCATCTGCATAAATTCCTACAAGAAAATACTCAGCATGGTGTGGAGCCCATTTACTTGTCATGAGAGCTTTTAACATGTAATTGTTAATGGAAGAAAAGGTTTCGGTCCATTAAATATAATTTCATTGGTAAAGTTTTGAAGATGTAAAATAGCTTTTCAAAACTGTTTGGTCATTTACTTATTCTAACAAACTAGATCATCAAGAGCTTTATGACAGCTAGGGTTGGAGCCCAGGGAAGAGCTCTTGCCTAATATGTGTGATGCCCTGATTCAATCCCCAGCTCTATAAAAAAATTAAAATAAAAACCATTTGAGTTGCTCCACTCCCAATCTGAGCTGGTTCACCCCCTCCTTAGGCAAAGTAGCCCCTGCTCCGGAGAGGTCCCCAACAGATCTCACAGGGGTCTCAGCCACACGGTTGGCAGAGCCCTCTGCAGCCCAGACTCCTGAGCCCAGAGATCCTCCCAGCTTCATCTCCCAAGTCCCACCATGCCAGGGGAAGGAATTAAAAGACTTTCCAAGACTATCCTTAGGGTCTGGATTAGAATTGCACATTGATTCCTCAAGTATAAAACCTGATAGGAAAAAATCATGGCCACAGAAACAAATTCAAGGCTTTCATTGCACATTTTAAAATACTGCACTTTGAATTTTCATATATTTATTATTTAATTTATTCACAAATAATGTTTACTTTTGTTCAAATAAAGTACGATCTGTTGTGTTAGCCAAGCTAGATGAAAGCACACTTTAAACACTCAGCATCATCCACAGTAAGGGTGCTCTCTCCGAGGCCACAGGAAATCTTAGAAGGCCTCGCTCTCTCTTTCCTCGGGTGATCAGATGCCTCAAGTGCACAGAAGCCCACTCATTTCCTCCACGTTAATTATAGGGATGCGTGGCTGTCAGTGGTCTCTCTAGAGGGAGACCAGAGACCCCAGAGAGCACCGACCTTTAAAGAAAGAAAAGGAGACAGCCTGGGGGATGAACAGCAGTTTATTCTCCTGACACTGTTCCTCAATCACAAAGGAAAGAAGTAAGGCTTTTGTATGTATAGGAAAACAGCTTAGTCATTCTGGCTATTGTCTTTTTGGTTTTAACATCCAGTGATAACAAGTGACTCTAAGGGACTCATAAAAGCTACAGGTGAATTTACACATCCCTTGTTTCCATTCACCTATCCGTACATCTAAGAGTACACTGCAGCCCTCTTTTTATCAGATGGTATCAGGAAAGCAGGGTGACCTCAGCAGAAGTCAAGCCCACCGGCCCACTGCAAACATCACAGATGTACATAGTGAACCGTATCTCTCTCACCACCCATAGAGTCATTGGGTCGCAGTCCTCTGACCCCAGACAATGGTTACTAAGAAAGCTAGGAAAACATGTTTTTCTCCTGTAAAACTTTTACAACATCTCCTAAAGTTTCCTGGAATTCTTTAACAAACAGACTTGTGGAAATTCCCAGAAACGACTTCTTAATTTTCTCAGTTAACAAACTTCTGGTGATCATATTCTTATAACTAGATAACTAAATTCTACAATTTCCCACAGGTGGCAAAATGTTCAGTGCTTTCTTTTGTTAAAAGAAATAAGAAAATATTTAATTTCACTAAGTAGTGAGCAAGCATAATAAAAAAAAAAAGAAAAAAGTGACATTTTACGAAACAGGAATGGTTTTGGGCACATTAATGATTGCACAGTGGGTTGGGTGTGTTGAGGGCCAGTCTAGTACCAGGTACATCTTAGCAGGCAAAGCAAAGGTCCTGCCCTAATGTGGTTTGTATTTTTTAGAGAAACACTGAACAGATCTGTACACATATAATGTATTGTCTGTTGCTTATGAGTACAGTGACCTCAAAGCTGGGTAAATAGATGGAGCAGCTGTGGCTGCTATGTAGGATTATCAGAGGTCTGTCAAAGTTAAAAGTTCTGAGCAAAAACCTAAAAGAGTAAAGGAGAAAATCATATGCGTGCAGGAGGAATAATGTTTGTAGGTCTTCCTAGGGCATGACAAATCCCTGGTTTCACCCTGCATTCTGTGTAAAGTTGGAGAATTATTAGCAGAGAGCTCACAAGATCTTCCAATGAGACTATTGACATATTTTTTAATATGGAAGTCAGTAGTGACCTAAGAAAGTAAGAAGATCTGGACAGACTGTGTCCAAGAGAAAGACAGAGGAGAAGAAATTGGATGAGATATATAAACTACACTTTTAATATGTTTTACTAATAATGACAAAGAAATGGGAGTGGAGGAACACAGTGGGGGAAGGATGAGTTTATAGGGACAAGGAGGGGTTTATTTTTTAGTATGGGAGAATTTGTATTTTCTGCAATTACTAAACAAAAATGAAATAGTATTGTCTTTGTGTACTTTTGTAAGCAGTACATATTTTGGCATGGAAGAAGAATTCAACTAATTTAGATACAAATTATTTTGTATCATGTTGACAATAATGTTAATATTCTCCCCTCTTAACAGCCCTTATCTAATAAGGAAAACAATCTTAATAAAGTTAAAACAGAGTGCCCATATGTCATAGAGATTACTTGATAGTTATCAAGTTCTTCCATGTGAATCTTACACCTTTTGAGCCCTTGTTTTAAAAAATCATGTTGACCATCCACAAAGGTTGGCAACAGTGAATGTTTATTTGGAATATTTACAGACAAAAATGGCAAGGCTTTTGATAAACTTAAACTTTGATTGGAAAAATTCATTTAAATGATTATACTTACACATAAACATAATCACACAAATTGTATTATATAAATATATCTTCACATAATTCCCATGTTGCAAGGAATATAAATAGAGTTTATGAATACTGAACTAACATATATAATAAACAAAATTTTCAGGAGTGACTGAATGTCTCAGTTTAAACTATCATCACAGCAAAAAGAAAAAAAATCACCTTTCAAATATATGATAATTATCATACATGAATCATGACTGCAAGTAAAAACTGTCATAAATATAATAATGAAAAGCAGCTTCAAGATATTTTTGATGAGACAAATGTTTTATTTATGAGTCATATAAAACAGAGTTGCTTAATTAGAAACTTCTGGTAAAACAAGAAAAGAAGTCAATGTATACTTCATTGCAATTATTCACTCAAATAAGAAAATCATGACCTGATAAATTAAAAATTAAAACTAAATTAAATTGAAGTGTAGAAAACTTGACTGAATACATCTTGATACATGGAAGACCCTGAGGTATTAGCCCAGAAACTTTACACGTACTTTCCATTAAAAAATATTTTTCTTAGTGCCCGTGTGCAGTACATGGCTATGTTTCTTGTGTGAGGTTTGTGCATGTGCATAACACATCTTACTGCCTTTTCCATGCCCTTTCCCTTCCTCCCCTACCCCTCCACCCTCGTGATTCCCTTCCTTTTTTGTATGTGTTTAGAGTATATAATGCTTACGTGGCTTGTATGGATTTGATGCAGGTACCAGGACACAACTTCATTCTTTTTTATACGCTTTCCCTTCCCTCCACTACCCCTTGCTCTATCTCTTTCCCCCCTTCCCCTTTGAGAAAGATCTATCTCCCTTCTTCCTATTACTGGACTTTTATTTTGCTCGTTGTAGTTTGGGATTCTCACATAAGAGAAGACATGCAGTATTTGTGTGGGTGATGTACTTCACTTAACATTATGATATCAAGGTGCATCCATTTTCCTACAAATGACTCAAATTTATCTTTCTTTATGGCAGAATGATATACTCCATTTTGTGTAAATACCACATTTTCTATCTCCATTCCCTGTTAATGGACATATCATAGGCTGCTTCCACCATTTAGCTACTATGAATTGTGCTACTATAAACAGGAGTATACATGTATCACCATTAGAATGTCTTTAACTCTTTCTGGAAGATACCTAGAAGGGAAATAGCTGTGTCAAATGGCATTTGTAGTTTCAGACTTTTGAAGAATCTCTACATTGACTTCCATAGTGGTTGTACTAGTTTACACTGCCACAACAGTGTAGAAATGTTCTTTCTTCCCCAAAGCCTCTCCAGCATCTGTTATTATCTGATTTCTTGATGATGGCCATTCTTTTTGGGGTGAGATGGAATTTCACTGTTGTTTTAATTTGAATTTCTCTAATGGCTAGCAATGTTGAGCATTTTTTCATGTATTTATTGGCCATTTTTACTTCTTCTTCTGAGATGCGTCTGTTCATTTCACTTGTCCATTTTTTATTGGGTCTTTTAGGTGATCTATTTTTTTTTTTTTTAGTTCTTTATTACTCTGAATACTAGCCCTCTGTCTGAGGAATTGCTGATAAAAACTTTTTTTCCAATATGTAGATTGTCTTTTCACTCTGTTCATTATTTCTTTTGCTATGGAGAATCTTTTTAATTTTATATGATCTCATTTGTTGATTCTTGGGACTATTTTCTGTGAAACTGGGTTCTGTTCAGAAAGTCCTCGCCTACACAAATTTTACCTATTTTGTTTCCCAGCAGGTACAAGGTTTCTGGTTTAACATTTAGTTACTTAGTTTTTATTTTACTTTCATAAATGGTGAGAGATAATTGTCTAGACTCAATCTTCTGTATGTGGAGAGCCATTTTCCCAGCACCATTAATTAAAGAGGCTGTCTTTGCTCCCATGTATGTTTTTGGCCCTTTTGGCAAAGATCAAGTCGTTAAATGTGGTTGGAGTTGATTCTGCATGCTCCATTCTGTTTCACTGATCCTCATGTCTGTTTTTGTGTCGGTACCAGGCTGGGTTTTGTTTTTTTTTTTAAATCACTGTAGCTTTGTAACGTAACTGAATGTCCAAGATGGTGATGCCTCCAACTTTGCTATTTTTTACCCAGGATTGCTTTTGCTATTTTGGGTTTTTTCTAGTTCCATATAAATTTTAAGATAGTCTTCTCTTGTTCTGTGAAAAAATACTGTAAGAATTTTAATAGGAATTGTGTTAAATCTGTATTTTGGAAATGTAGCCATTTTGACTTTATTTTTCCTGCCTATTCAGGAATAGGGGATATCTTTCCATTTTCTTGATTTCCTTTTTCAGAATACTGCACTTTTCCTTGTAGAGGTCTATCACTTCCTTTGTTAATTCTAAAGTAATTTTTCTTGGCACTATAATGAGTGGTATTTTTTTGCTAATTTCTTTCTCAGTGGGCTCTCTATTAGCATATAGGAGGAATGCTATTGATTATTGTGTGTTGATTGTATATCCTGCTACATTAGTGAATTTAGTTTTTTGTTTTTCTTTTTTGTTTGTTTGTTTATTTGTTTTTGGTACCAGGGATCTAACTTGGGACCTTGCATTTGCAAGGCAGGCAACAGAACCACTGAGCTAAATCCCCTGCCCTGAATTTAGTTATTAATTCTAAGAGTCTTTTGAAGCAGAAATCTAATTCTGTTATCTCTGTATCAGTGCTGTCCAAGGCTGAATTACATACAAATGGAAAAATGTGCATTGTGTTTAGTCATTTTATGGTTATTTTATTCGATATAACATTTTTGAAATTCATCTATTATCACAGCATGTGTCACCAGCTTAGTCCTTTTTATTGCTAATAAAATACCCCTGAGTATTATATTGTGTGAATTATAATATCTGCCTATTTTCTGTATTTGGTGATTATAAAGCAAACTTTAAAAAAAAAACCTCTTGTTCAAGGATTTTTGTGACCTATACTTTCAGTTCTATTGGGCACATACTTGTGAGTAAGATTGGTAGGTTATACCCAGCAACTGCAAGTGTATGTCTAGCCATTGAATGAACTGTCAACAAATTTTCTGAGTGGTTGTTTCCTCTACATCTGTCTCGTTAACATCTATTCTACCTCAGCAATCAGCTTGTAAATGTTGTCATTTGGGAATCTTTTAGCCAATGTTTTTCTAGCAAGAGTCTCAAGAAATCTTTTTTACATTCACAGTTCACCCCAAAGTAAATATGGATGAGTTTAAATTCTGTCAGAAATTTAAACCAATTAGCTCACTCGGTGACTCTTAACCCATCATTTCATAGATGCCATTGCCTGCATCTGTCATACTTTGAGTATTGCAAGTTGTTAATAACATTGTCTATGCATAGGGCCTGAAGCAATCAAAATTGCCAGGGAAAAAATGAAGCATCGGTGTATACTTATGTACTTGCCTCTTTACTGCTGGGAGATAATTTCACTTGGAGTTCTTGTCACTGCTGGGGACAGCTGGTATTTTAACATGTATGATCGTTTAACAATTTACAGATACATCATTAATAAAGTGGTCATAGAGAACGATAATTGAATACAAAAGAAATGTAAAAGATTATATAGAAGATGTAGTGAGTTTTGTAAGTGATCTTACTAGTGTTATCAAGAAAATAAAAGCAATATCATTTTTTAGCCAGAGGTTTCTATTTAGCATATCTTTCCATGTTAACAAATTCATTTTACTGTATAAAAATGAACAGAAAGTATCTTAATGTGGGATTATTTCACAAATCCTATCAAAGTGTTTAACTACATAGATGAAAGTGTCACTCAAAGCTACTGTGAGCTGTTTATGATTTTGTCAATATGTAATTCAAATCAAAATTAACAAAACTTACAAATACTAAAATAAGCACTGTTTCTTTTTCAAAGAAATAACCTTGGAAGTAATTAAACATGAGCTCAATCTTTAATAAAATGCTACAATGGGAAGAGACTTAAACTGTTAATAATGGAAGAAAAAAACAAGTTTAAGATAAATATTTGTTTTTTAATGTCAAAAATTTTACCTGAAGAAAGAAAGAAGGAAGAAAGGAAGGAGGGAGGGAGGGAGGGAAGAAGAGAGAGAAAAAGAGAAGGAGGAGGAGGGGAGGAGGAGCAGGAGGAAGAGCAAGAAGAGGAGGAGGAGAAAAGGAAGAAGAGGAAGAAGGAGTGGGGGGAGTGGATGACAACTGTATGCATCCTGAGTTCTTACAACTTTAAAACTTTGACAAAGGAGCCAACCATCCTCACTGGAGGAAAGATAGCCTCTTTAATAAATACTGTTGGAAAAGCTGGGTTTCAACTTGCCAAAGATTAAAACTAGGCCCCTATCTTTCACCATGCACTAAACTAAAATCCATGTAGATTGAAGATCTAAATATTAAAAAAAGAAACACTAAACTTGCTGGAAGATAAGTTAGGTAGAACTCTTGAAGACACTGGCATAGGAAAAGACTATGAACAAAACCTCAGTAGCACAGGAACTAGCAGAAAGAATCAACAACTAGGATCTCCTCTTATTAAAACACTTCTGCACTGCAAGAGAAACCACCAACAGAGCTAAGAGACAGCCTACAATGTGGGGAAAAAAATTTTAGCAGACCTCAGACAAAGGTCTACTACCCAGAATATATAAAGAACTCAAAAAATATCAGACCCCCCAAATATAAAGACCCAATTCAAAAATGGGCATCTGAAATGAACAGACATTTCTCAGACAAAGAAGTAAAAGCAGCAAAAAAACACATGAAAACAAATGTTCAACATCTCTGGTCATTTGAGAGATGCAAATGAAAACAATGCTGAGATTCCACCTCGTCCCAGTAAGAATGGCTGCTATCAAGAAATCAAACAATAACAAATGCTGGCAGGGCTGTGGGGAGAAAGGAACCCTTCTCCATTGTTGGTGGGAGTGCAGACTGATGCAACCACTGTGGAAATCAGTATGGAGATACCTCAAACAACTAGGACTAGAGGTCCCATTTAACCCAGCTATTCCCCTGCTGGGGATCTTCCCAAAAGAGTTAAAAGAATCATACCACAATGATATATGTGCACCCATATTTGTAGCAGCACAGTTTGTAATAGCTAAAACTTGGAAACAGCCCAAGTGCCATCAACTGGAAAATGGATAAAGAAGATGTGATTTTTCTATAAAATGGAGTACTACTCAGCCATAAAGAATGAGAAACTAGAGATATTTATAGCTAAGTGGATGCACATTGAGACATTACTCTTTTTCTTTTCTTTTTTTTTTTTGGTACTGGAGATCAAACTCGGGTCCTTGCACTTGCACAGCAGGCAGATGAAACCAGTGAGCTAAATCCCCGGTCCTTACTTTTTTTTTTTTTTATTAAATTCTTTTATTGGTACATTGTAGGTATACAACACAATTACATTTCTCAGTGGGAATTGTACCTTTATATAATGCATCTTGGTTCTTATTTTTTCCCCAATTCTTAGCCCTCCCTTCACCCCCTCCACCCTTCCCTATTTACAAAGACTTTATTTCCATTTTTTCCATTTCCCATCATTTTTCCTTTCCCTTCTTTCCTTTCCCCTGCCCCTCCCACTACCCCTACCCCTTTGGACCTTTTCTTCCTATTTTACATCATCAATTATTCATTCTAATCATTGGTACATTTTAGGCATACAATATAATGACATTCATCATTGGAAATTTGTACCTTTACATAGTCTCTCTTGGTTCTTATTTTTCACCCTTGCCCAGCCCTCCCTTCAACCCCTCCATTCCTCCCTATTTACAAAGACTTTGCTCCTATTTTTCCATTTTCTCATATTAATCCCATTGCCTTCTATCCTTTCCCTTAGCCCTCCCACTTCCTTGCCCTTGGCCCCTTTTCTTCCTATTTCACATTACCTATTATACATTTAGTCCTTATTTACATTTTCAGTTTCTCACACCAGAGAAACTATTCGGTATTTATACATGTGTGTCCTATTTATTTCACTTAAGAATATAGCCTCAATGTGCACCCACTTAGCTATAAATGTCTCTAATTTCTCATTTTTTATGGATGAGTAGTACTCCATTTTATTTTTTAAAAACCCACATTTTCTTTATCCAGTCTCCAGTTGATGGGCATTTGGGCTGTTTCCAAGTATTGCAAACTGTGCTGCTATGAACATGGGTGCACATATATCACTATGGTATGATTCTTTTAATTCTTTGGGGAAGATCCCCAGCAGTAGAATAGAGGGGTCAAATGGGACTTCCAGTCCTAGTTCTTTGAGGTATCTCCATACTGATTTCCACAGTGGTTGCATCAGTCTACACTCCCACCAGCAGTAGAGCAGGGTTCCTCATTCCCCACAGCCCCGCTAGCATTTATTATTGGTTGATTTCATGATAGCAGCCATTCTTTCTGGAGTGAGGTGGAATCTCAGTGTTGTTTTCATTTGCATCTCTCAAATGACCAGTGATGTTGAACATTTTTTCATGTATTTATTTGCTGTTTCTAATTCTTTGTCTGAGAAATGTCTGTTCATTTCAGATGCCCATTTTCAGATTGGGTCTTTAAATTTGGGAGGTCTGATCTTTATAAGTTCTTTATAGATTCGAGATAGTAGACCTTTGTCTGAGAAAGAGCAGGTGAAGATTTTTTCCCACATTGTGGGTTGTCTCTTCACACTGCTGGTGGTTTCTCTTGCTGTGCAGAAGCCTTTTAATAAGAAGAGATCCCACTTGTTGATTGTTTGTGCTAGTTCATGGGCAACTGAGGTTTTGTTCATAAAATCTTTTCCTACACTGATATCTTCATCGGTGTCTTCATCTTCAAGAGTTCTACCTAACCTCTGTTCCAACTGGTTCAGAGTTTCTATTTTAATATTTAGATCTTTAATTCATTTTGATTTTAGTTTAGTGCATGCTGAGAGATATAGGTCTAGTTTGTATTGTCATTGTCATTTAGTTGAAGGAACTGTCTGATTTCTTCTTTAATTTCCTCTGTGACCCATTCATATTCAGGAGTGTGTTGTTCAATTTCCATGTGTTTATGAAATTTTTCCAGTTTTCTTTGCTATGGATCTCCAATTTCATCACACTATGGTCTGATAATATACAGGGGATAACGTCAATACCTTTGTACTTACTTAAACATGTTCTATGTGTGAGTATGTGGCCTATTTTGGAGAATGACTCGTGTGCAGCTGAGAAGAATGTGTATTCTGATTTGATGGGGTGGAAGACTCTGTAAACATCTGTGAAGTTCATTTGTTCAAGAGTTCGATTGAGTTCTAGAATTTCATTACTTATTTTTTGTCTAGTTGATCTATCTGTTTGTGACAGTGGGGTGTTGAGGTCCCCCACTACAATTGTATTAGTGCATATATGACTTTTCGTGTTCATTAGTATTTGTTTTATATAGTTGAGTCCACTAGTGTTTGGTGCATAGATATTTATGATTGTCATCTCTTCCTCTTGGATTGTTCCCCTTACAAGGATGTAGTGTCCTTCTTTGTCTCTCTTAATCAGTGTTGGTTTGAAATCTACTTGATCTGCAAAGAGGATAGCTACTCCTGCTTTTTTTCAGGTTCCAATCACATGGAGTATTGTTTTCCACCCTTTAACTTTCAGTATATTAGTTTCCTTTTGAATTAAGTGTTTCTTGTATGCAGCATATTGTTGGATTTTGCTTCTTGACCCATTCTGCCAGTCTATTTCTTTTGACTGGTGAATTGAGACCATTAACGTTGATGGTTATAACTGAAACATATTGACTTGTCATTGCCATGACTTTTTCTTTTTGTTGGGTTCTCCCCCTTTCCATTTAATTTCTTGTCATGCCAGATGGGTTCTTTCTGCTTTGCTTCCTGGGGTTGTGATCCTCAATGTCTGTTCCTAGGCTATTGTGTAAAATTCTTTGGAGTGCTGGTTTGGTATTCACGAAGTTCCTAAGGTGCTCTTTGTCATGAAAGTATCTTATTTCTCCATCCATTTTGAAAGATAGTTTTTCAGGGTACATCAATCTGGGTTGGAAGCTGTTTTCTTTTAGGGCTTGGAATATGTCACTCCTCTTGCCTTGATGGCTTGTGTTGAGAAGTCTGCTGTGATTCTGATGGGCTTTTCTTTTTATGTGATTTGTTTCTTTTCTCCAACTGCTTGTAGAACTTTGTTCTGTTGAGTTTCTGGAATCTTAACAATTATAAGCCTATGTGTAGATTTTTTTTGATCAAGGCTATTTGGAGTCCTATATGCCTCACTTATCTGTATGTCAAGCTCTTTTCCCCTGCTTGGGAAGTTTTCTGCCATTATTTCTGTGAAGAGATTTTTTATGTCATCTGCACTCTCCTGTTTCTTCATTGACTCCAATCAGTCTTATGTTGTTCTTCTTTGCATCATCTAGCAGCTGCTGGATTGATTTCTTGTGTTCCCTTAAAATTTTGAAACAATTTTTCTTTTCCTGGTCACTAATCACAATCTTATCTTCTATATCTGAAATTCTGTCCTCACATTGGCTCATTCTGCTGTGTAGACTTTCAATGGAGTTTTTCATGTCCTGGAAATCTATTTGCATCTGTTTTATGGATTCCATTTGTTTCCTATGTTGGGATTCCATCATGTTCCTGAGCTCTTCTCTAGATTTATTAATCATGTCTTGCACTAGGGGTACAATTTCTCCTGTTGTCTGAGAAATTATTTCTGATTTCATTTTTTCCAGATCCCCTTTTGTTGCCAGTTCAGTGGGTCCAGGTGGTTGAGTATCAGAGGGTTCCATCTCATTTCCCTTTGGGGTTGCTGTAGGTGATCTGGAAGTCTGGTTTTGAGACTTATTTACGTGTTTTCTCATTTTGACTGGGGCGGGGGGGTACTGTTGGCACCTGCATGGATTACCTCCTCTGAGCTGTGAGAGGTGGGACAGGGGCCGGGAGCAATGGTAGGGATGGTAGCCCAAAAGCCCTTTCCTCTGGACTGGGAGCAGTGGGAGGGATGGTGGCCAGGAAGCCCCTTTCTCTGGACCAGGGGCAGTGAGAGGGTGACTCAGAAGCCCCTACCTCTGGGCTGGGAGTGGCGGGTGGGATGGTGGCCCAGAAGCCCCTTCCTCTGGGCCAAAAGCAGTAGGACAGAAGGTGGCCCAAAAGCCCTTTCCTCTGGGCTGGGAGTAGAAGGAGTGATGTTGCCAGGAAGCCCCTTCCTCTGGACCAGGAGCAGTGGGATGGTGGCTCAGAAGCCCCTACCTCTGGGCCGGCAGTGACAGGACTCAGTAGCCTGGTCTGGTGTTCTGGTGTCCTCTGCATCTTTGTAGTGTGTAACCAGGTGGCTGCCTGTCTGCAGCGGGCTGATTTGGTGTGTTCTGAGTGACTGGTGACCTCAGTAGGGCATTCGCAGTCCTGGCTGTCTGCAGTGGGCTGATTTGGTGTGTTCCATGTGACTCGTGACCTCCTATGCACCATGGTTAACAGCCAACGTGTCAGAGCTGCTCTCCACTGTCTCATTGACCTTCCTCGCAACTCTGGCCACCACCTCACCCATCTTCTTTAGCATGCAGACTTGGGTGTCCTGCTGCCAGACCCTGGGCTGGTCTGCTCTTCACAAAGAGGCCACCAGTGTCCCTCGTCTGAGTCTGGAAATCGTCCTGGGAGATGTACGTGTTGTCTCTTTTACTCTGAGTTTGTCTCATAGGCAAGTTCATTTGTGGATCCGATTCACATCCACGTTGGGCACCAAATGTAGGGAACAGGGGAAGGGGACGTTACCAGAACCTCTGCAGTAAGTCCTAGTCTCCTGCGAGCCACGGCAGCACACAGCGAATTAAAGGAAAGGTAGAAAAATGAGACTTTTAGAAGAAGCTGAGCTTTGAGTTTGATCAGTGCTGCTCTGGGCAGCAAAGACCCGCAGTCCTTACTCTTAAGTGAAATAAATAGGACACCCATGTGTAACTACCGAATAGTTTCTCTGGTGTGAAAAAATAAAAGTGTAAATAAGGGTCCAAATGTACAATTGATATTGTGAAATGGGAAGAAAAGGTCTAAAGGAGCAGGGGAAGTGGGAGGGGTAGGGGAAAGGAAAGAAGGGAACAGAAAAATTATGAGAAAAGGACAAACATGGAAACAAAGTGTTTGCAAATAGGGAAGGGTGGAGGGGGTGAAGGGAGGGCAGGGGAATGGGGAAAAAATAAGAACCAAGAGGCTGGGGATGTAGCTCAGTGATTCTGCCACCTGCCTCACAAGCAGAAGGTCCCAAGTTCGATTCCTGGTACAAAAAAAAAAGAACCAAGATACATCATGTAAAGGTATAAGATCCTAGTGATGAATGTAACTGTATTGTATACCTAAAATGTACCAATAAATTTAACGGAAAAAAAAGATGTAGGGTAATGGCCCTTATATTTGAATGACTGTTTTGATAGTTATAAAATCATTTCTCCTTCTGAGGGCACTCTCTAGCATGGTTTATTATTTTTAGTGCTGAATACATCTATGGAGGCATATGGGGCTGGGAAAGAATTTTATTCCTGCATAGGTGATTGTTATGGACTGAACGCTTCTGTCCTCCTCCTAAACATACCTGTTAAAGCTCTAAGTCCCTAAGGGACGTTATTTGGAGATGGGATCTTTGGGAGACATTAGGTTCAGATGAGGCCATGGTGGCAGAGGGCCCAGGAAGGGATTGGTGTCCTTATTAGCAGAAAGTACCAGAGCTCACTAGTAAGCCACATGAGGACTCAGTGGGCTGGTGGCTTTCTGAAACCCAGGAGGAGGCCCTCAATGGAATCTGGCCAGCCAGTGCTTTGCTCTCAGCCTTCCAGCCTCCAGAACTGGGACAAAATACATTTCCACAATGTGAGCTTCTCTGCTGATGGCATTCTGTCATGGCAGCCCAAGCTGAGCAAGATGGTGAGTTTTCCTTTTGCCAAAATGATCAAAGGATCCTTCTCCTAGGGTTTGATCCAGTAATGTACTTAGATGTTTCTCAACTTGATTGTGCTACATTAGGTTTTCCTGGAGCAAAAACGTTGCTCAAATCTGAAGACCCTAATGGATTTAGTTTTTGAAAGTTTTCTAGAATTATACCTTTGGATATTTCTGTCCTCTGTTTGCTGGGTTACTTCTTCAGAGACCCAGTTACTTTGCACCTCCTTTGCGCCTCATCCACATTTAATATATTGTCTCTATTCCTTTTTGCCCAGTCTCATTATATTTAATCCTCACTTTTCTCAGTCCTGTCTTTAGTGTAATTTGCTATGATTTAAGCATGTCTATTTCACTCTCATTGTGGTCCCAATGTAGCATTTCTGTGATTGTTTTGCTCCATCATTACCCTGAACTCTACCAGTTACATAGACTCCTGTAATTTTTCCATATTTTCTTCAACCCCTTAGATTTCTGGTTAATGGTTTTTGGGAAGTTTTTTGGGTACCGGGGATCAAACTCGGGTCCTTGCACTTGTGGGGCAGGCAGCGGAACCACTGAGTTAAATCCCCAGCCCTTCTGGTTAATGTTTTCGACAATGTCACTAGGGCTTATATATCCAATTGTTTCTGGTGGTCTTCTCAATGGAGATATTTATATCTGTCATTTGGCCTCATTTCATTTCTTCCTTTTTCCCCTAGCAGTAGTAATAATGTATATGGACCTGTAGATATTATTTTTAGTTATTATTACTCATTTTAAATTATCTCAACCAATCTTTTTTAGGGAAATTATTATTCAAAAGACCAAAACAAGTAAAGCTAGCAGGATTTGAGCTGTATTCACAGTGTAACTTTTTACGTTATGGAGACTGATATCTGTCATCTGCTCATGGTGCAGCCTTCTTGTTTTTCTGTGCTATCTACACACCCCTTCGGGTGATCTAACATTTCCATGTTTTCTCTTGTATCAAATTCTCCTGTTATTCTACAGAGTCACTCAGACTTTGAGGATCATCCCACTATTAACATATACAACTTGTTCTAGTTAATCCCTATAATCCAAAAGATTTTTGAATATTTTGATAATGGAAATTTCTGTTAGAAAATGATGGTGCTTTGGCAGTTTATTTGTTTCTATAGTGGCACCACCCCAGGGGTGTGGAGAAAGCGCTATCTTCTTATACACCAATAGGATTTTGTATTATTTTTGTTTCTTAGGTATTTTATTGCGAGTTGGTCTCCACAAGAACAAAGTGACAGAGAGGTATTTAATGCAATCTTAAAGTCTGAAGTACAAAAACATGATTTAATTTCACAGAATTGTTTTATTCCTTTGTTGTTTCCTCCATGAGCAAGGCAGAGTGAGAATGGACCCCAATCTGCCTCACTTGTAGGAGTTTTAAGGGTGCCTGTGATGCCTCCAGATGGCCAGCTAGTGAAGATTTTACTGGCCTCGCTCCTATCCCCGAAGTTAAGAAAACTATTAGGGGTTTTGGACACTAGGTTCGGGTTTCACGGCATGAGCATTAATATCACAGTATTGGAGAGAAAAAGAGCAGCTCCTCCCGGTGTGAGGGGAGGAAGCTCCAAGAAGACTGACAAGAGATCATGTTTTACTAAGGGAGAAAGCTGAAGGAAGGGGGTCTACTCTGGTACTCAGGCCAGGTTTTTAGGATTGTGGCTCAAAATGAAGCAATTTCAAGACCACACCAGGGCTTTTCTTGCTCATCCCTAGGCCAAGGTAAAGACCATTCCTTCTGCTGGGATCAAGAATCAATTTTGCATGGATGAAACAGCAATGAAGTTGTTTTCATTTAGCAAGACAGCAACGCATCACTGTGGAGTGCACCGAGTTCAGTCCAAGTACAGTTCATTCCCACTAGGAATTGACTATCTGACACTTTCCACGGGAAGCTTTGTGTCAGGTTTATCCTGCTGCCATAAGCAATTTTTCAATTTGACCACTTCAATCAACCAGAAATCACTGTCTTCAGTTCTGTAGCTCAGATGGCCAGTGCAGGTTTCTCTGGGCCAAAATCTCAGTGTTGCTGGGCTGTAGTCCTCCTTGAAATCTCTCGGAGGGGATCCGTTTCTTGCTCATTTGGGTTGTTGGTCAGATGCAGTAACTTGTTGTAGAACCAAGGTCTACATTTTCTTCCTGCTGTTTTCTTAAGGAGCCCTTCCTCTCTCTGAAGGCCATAAGAGTTTTTGGTCCATAGTTCAATTTCTCTGTATTTCTGCACTGGTGTCCAGATTTCTTTCATCTCTGATCCATTCTTTCACTTCCCTATTATTTTCAGAGCTTGTTGTATTAGATTGTGCCCACTCAGATAATCTAGGTCATTTTCCTACATAAAAACCTACTGATTAACATGCATAATTATAAGCAACACTGACCCTACCCCTTTGGTACACTGCTACCAATTACACCATGAACATCTTTCAAGAAATTATTATTCTGCTTACAACAGCCTTACTTCACTTGTAAGTAAAGGGGCAGAAGTATGGAGATGTTTATTTGCATCAAGGAAGAGTCCCCACCAAGAATGGGGACAAGAAAATATTGTAATCACAAAGCCAAGATCAGGTTCTGAGTGGGGAGAGGATGCACAGAAATGTGGGGTCCATGGTAGCACCAGGGAACCCCTGGGACTCTACAAATGAGAGACATTTGATCTCCTAGGGCTCCCTGGGTTCCCACAGAATTGCTCCCTTTGCCTGGAAGCTGCTCCCCATCTCATCTCTATTTACCACCCTAACTCTTATTGCCCCTTTATGAATCAGCATAAGGTTTCTTCTGCTGAGAAGCCTTCGCTGACCAGGCCAGTATGAATTATCTATGTCTTCAGCTCATCCTGAAATATCTCTGTACCCGTATGCTCAGTACATAATAAATGTAGCTTCTCTAACCTTGTATTATGCTTAAGCTCAAAGAAGGATAACAGTCTCACTTTCTGGATTTCATTCCTAGTTCTCAGCACAGTGCCCACCTCCTACTACATGTTCAGTACATACCTGTTGAATGGGGATCTTATTACAAGGAATAAATCAAATGAGGACCCTAGGCTTTAGTGCTACATCAAATGAATTTCTCCTGATCTCTAGCCAGAGGAAGGAGATGGTGGACTCTTCTTGCAGGAGGAATGAAACCTTGATGGGAGATAGGACAGAATTTACTGTCTTAACAAGTTCCGGTGAGGGTTTGAGTCCAATAATGTTCCTATTACAACCAGAGATTTGTATTTCCTCTATAACCATAGGAATTAGAAAACCTGGTTACACACATCTTCATGACCTTTAAAGAGAAACCAGACTTAGAGCCTCTGGGCTTGGATTTGAGTCATGAGTTTGACCCTTTGAGGATCGTCCAGACCACGAAATCAACTCCTGTAGCCATCATCAGGCACCTGCTTCCACACAGTGCTTGTCGCAGTGTTTTAAATACTAAAAATTGCTCTAGCATACACGATGTTATTATTCTCAGTAGGGAACGAGAGCTTCAAGTCATTGTTAGCGGTGAGTGGACCTAGGAGTAATGAGATTATCTGAATGAAGTGATCTCTCTTCAGCTATCTGCACATTAGCATGGCGCCAATTGCTCCCAGGCTTGGATGCTAGGACAGACACATTAGGCTAAACTAATTACCTGAGGCTTGGGGAAGGCGAGGTTGTCATTTGGTCTGAACTGACTCAGGAGCAAAGCAGTCCTTTCACTGTTCAGATGCATCGTGTCAAGAACTGGAAGGGCAAGGGGTAGTCACTCTAGAGGAAAGACTATGACATCTGCCTCCAGGTAGAGGACTGAGGACACCTTCCCCCACCCCAGCAGCTGTCCCCTAGAATGACCCTCCTGTCACATTCTTCTTGCTTTCCTCAGGGACAAAGGCATAGAATGTCTGTATAAGGGAAAATCAAATCAGTTCACCATCCCTCTACTTACAAGAAAACAGAAGAGGTTTTTAATTGGTAAGATTAGCATCTGGTAGGTTTTACCCAGACTATTATCATTAAAACCACCATTCAGGAATTTTTTGTTGTCCTTTTTTAATTCTTGGAGGTATACTGCACCATTTCATCATCTAGTTAGATATGACCTTAGAAATATATAGGGACTTTTATGATCCAAGGGACTCTAGAGCCACCCAGAAGGATTTCAGGATACCAAGAGATGATATCAGAATCTGCATGTCCACATATAACCTCAGTGATTCTTATGTGAGTATGGAGTTGGACAGTGATGGTACCTTGTGGGCTCTTGTGGTCCGTTCTTGCGGTGAGGGTGTATGATTCTATGATGTCAACCCGTGGTTCCTGGATGAACCTACAGCCAACCCATTCAGATAAGCAGCTGCAATACCTACCTGTAAACATCTCTTGAGATGGAGAATTTTACACTTTCCCTCTCCTGGTGCCATGAGGGAGTGTTACAGTAAGGGTGCCATAAGCGTCTTATGTCTCCATCCTCCTGTCTGAGCAAGAACATGCCATTAACAGCAAGAAGTGTGTGCAGCCCGAGCAGACTCATGGCAGAACAGGGAAGAATGTGCCCTGAAATGCAGCAGGCACAGCCCCTCTTAAGAGTGTACCTGGATGAATGTACTTGTCTCTATGGGTGCTTGGGCTTTCATCAGCAAACCCCATTCTTCTGTAGAAGGTGTAGTCTGCATTTTCTGAATACTCACAATAGATTGCATTTTGAGAAAGTGGGAAGTAGAAAAACAATGAAGCATGGCTTAGTTTTCTCAAAGAGATGTATCAACTATTGTTTCTTAAACTTCATAGCCCAGGTGAATATCCCTTACAATTCTAGAAACCTATAGTGTATATTTCACATGCACCTTCTTATAAACCAGAAGGCAATTTTATACAACATTTCCAATAATTTTGTACATAAAACAGAGTTTCAGGGTATGGAATGTTCCTTTCAAAGCATCATGTTGGTGCATTAAAAGTTACGAATTTTTGTACATTTTGGATTTTAGATTTTTGGATTAGGGAAGTTCAACTTGTGTAAGTACAGAAAGAGAAGAGAAATGGATTTTGAAGTAACAGCAAAGGAAATTTTCCTTCTGCATTTTTTTTGTTACTTCTGCATTTTAAATTATAATAGTTTAATGAGAGAAACCTCCTAGGTAACAGGGTAAAATAGTTAATATTCTACAAGATAATTGGAATTTTCCCTGTTTTACTCTGTTTATCTCCAAAGAGAACAAATGGATTAAATTTAGAAAGCCACAAAGGAAAACAATAAGGTAGTAAGATTGTTCCCCTTAATGTTGAAATATAAATGAATAATCAACATTTTAGCCTTTTCCCTAACGAAAGACCATTTGGATAGATAGTTCTAATCCTTACTGAACACCATGAGAAAATCTACATTAAGCCAGAATAATCTTTCTTATATGGTTCACTCTAATATCAATACAAATGTCTATTTTTTTCATCAGAAATAAAAGGCATAGAATTTAGACTTTACTTCTCTTTTCCCAGGAATAAAACTTGATTTTTTTTTTTTTTTTTTGGTACCGGAGATCGAACTCAGGACCTTGTGCTTGCGAGGCAGGCATCAGAACCACTGAGCTAAATCCCTGGCAAAAACTTGATTATTAATAACATGCAATTATTAAAACAAAATTTGCAAAGAAGACAGACTTTGGAATTGGAATGACCTAGGTCTTCATCCCAGTTCTCTGGCTTAATACTTAATGTGACTTGAACAAGACTTTCTAACTTTCATTCTTATCTATAAAATATAGATGATTTATTACATTTTGGTGAGGACATAAAAATAATAGAGACAGTACAATGGAATAGGAGTGCCCTGCTGGAGATTAAATTTGCTTTTTGGGTAGGTGCTTTAGCTGATTTAGCTGCTGAGAAGGCTGCTAGAAAATCCCCTTGACTGCCTGAGGTGGGAAATTACTTTCCAAGGGCTGCAGTGGCTTTCCTGTCTTTTGAAGAGTTCATGAATGATGCTATTACTCAAAACAACAATGGCAAGAGCAACAACAAGTACATGTACTATTTGTTTGTATTTGGGTTTAATGGGCAAATAATTCAGATTTGAAAGTGCAGAGGGCAGAGAGGACTGAAATTATCCTGAAGGAGAAAGAGAGAAGAGAAAGAGAGAAGAGCATTATTATGTAAGAGACAGTTTAGTCTATTGAGTTAGGGGATCTAGAAATTTGGGGTAGGGAGAAGATGATCAGGATGATCAGTGTTAGCCTGTTTGCTGAACCCAGTGAGCCTATCATGTGTATTGAGAATAATTCTGGGAAAGTCCTTAGGTCAGGGTAGACCAGAAGACCCAGCCTCGCAACATATATTCCAGGGAAGTTCAGGTCAGTAGCTATGTCACTGCTATTAGGAGATACTTCCCCTAATTCTATTTGCTCCATAAGCCAGGAATGGGGGGCCTGAGACCTCTCCTCTACATTTGCAGTAAGATAAATCACATAAATCATGTGATATAGCCTCTTTCCACCTCAGCACCTTTGTCCTGCTGGATATAACATATTCTCTCTCTCTCTCTCTCTTCCTCTCTCTCTCTCTGACCAAGATGATCCTTCATGTTCTTCTTAGCTTGACTAAACTTTAGTGAGGTTTCTTGCTGTTGATAGATGCCTAGTCTATTTTTCTTAAAGCAATTATTTTTGAGATGCAAATCTTCTCTCAGCCTTTTGCCAGTTCAACCCAGCAGTTTATTTCCCAAGGACCAGGAAGTCATTATTTTATAACTAATCAAGAAAGATACGTAGTGCCCCTCGAGCGCCAACTAGGAGACAGGAATGACTGGATCACGTGGACTCCCTAATGTTCTCCAGTACTTTACCACTCTCCTGCCTTTTGTTTTAGGGAGTTGAGTCCACATTCTCTCTCGTTTTGCCGAGTCCTGAATAGTCTTCTTGGCCATATATTGTATCTGGTGCAATTTTCCTTTAACATTCCATAGGAAGGTAAGCTCCACAAGGTCAGTGACAGATATACTTTTGGCATTGTTTGTCTCTAACATCAATAGACTCAATCATTTACTGAATCAGTAAACTAGATCTTGTAGAGTCCATTGGAATAAGGTTTGCACATTGCCTTTCATTAACCATGAGACTATGAACACCTTGTTCTTCCTCTATTTTTTTCGTTCACTTTGGCAAAATGGGGGAAATACATAAGTTTCTAATATATTTACTACAAAGATTATGTTAGTGTATATAAAGCTCTAGAAATATATGAGTTCTTTTGTACTTTTACTGTATTTTGATTTGGTGGACTTAGAAAAGCTTGTTGTTGTTGTTTTTTTAAACAAGAATGAGGAATATAAAACACCCAGTAAAAATAAAAAGGTCAGAGAAACTGAAAACAAAAGGCAAGAAGAAACACAAAAGGTGGTGAGTGAAGCTTTTAGGGGGAAGCTTCAAGCAAAAACAACTAAAAATAGGTTAAGTGGCACCCTAGAACTTTGCCATCCCCGCTCCCCAGGTAGGACGGGGCAGTGTGACTTGTGCCAGCTGTTACCATGCATGAGCCCTGTGGCTCACTGGAAGGGAAGGGACCTGCTCCTAGAAAGGTGACTCCCTCGGTGTGTGTGCTGAGTGGGCCAATAATGGCCTTTACAGGGTGCCCTACCTGAGACCACAAAAGTGATAGCATCCACTCCCTCCCACCTCCTGTGTGCCCCTGACACTGAATTCTACATAATGTTTCCACAAGACAGAGAGGGAAAGACACATTTAAAATGCATGTCTGAATAATAAAGCTCTGTGTTGAAACCAGAGACAATGTTTTAAAATGTTACAAAGAAGAATATTTTTATTGTGAAATGTACAGTTAGGAAGACAGTTTTACCTCAGACTTATTCTGGAATTGTTTCCCTAACCAAAAGGAGGGAGATAAAATGCCTCTTTCCACCACGGTCCATGGCAGACAGACACAGAGAGAGGTAGTGTTAATAAGCAGGACAGAACATAAGGCAGGGGCCTGTTGTCCCCAAGGCAGGGAGAGGCAGCGGGGAGTTTCTGAAGCAGTAAGCTCATGAAGGGCCAAATTATATGAATCTGTGCATACAGGAACAGCAGGAACAAGTTTTCTAGAAGATCCTGAAGAGATCTACCTAAAATAAACTGAATGGAGATACTGACATACTTCTCTTACTAGTTTGCTGCGGAGGAGATAAAATGTGATATCTTGAGACTAAAGATAGGAACTGGAATCCAGGTGCTGAACGCCTAGTAAGACACAAATGTGATGAGGACAGACAGGCTGGGTGTATCGGAGAGTGATGGGCTGCTCCTTTTTTAATGAGCCTTCTATATCTGTGCCTGGGGTAAAGGGCTAGGAAAGCAGGGAGTGCTGAGTTGATACCAGGACTGTACTACACAGTGATTATGGCTTTGCACATATTTTATTCTGAAGTCTTTAGTGAATTATACACGATTTCATTCAATTGTGTAGTTTCACTCATTTTCAATTTACCATTTTATTTCCTTTGCCCAAGTAAATGAATCTCCCCAGGGATTCGTACTTATTAATATCCTGACCAAGTAGACGCCAGATGTCCATTTCAGCCGAGATGATAATGATTAGAGAATTAAGCCTTTATTGTTTTTCTTTCTTTTCCCTTTGGACAAAGTTTATTTCTTGCTTACCCTAAAATTCCAGATTCTCTTTCAACTGTATTATAAAGGAAAGTCATGGAACTGTGGCTGTTTCCCAGAAATATACCTGCCAGTCTCCACTGAGCACACTACCCCCGGGGGACCTCACCTGAAGTGAAGCATTCATCTCCTGTGATGTTTTGATACCTGACACATATACAAACCCTCCTCTTCTGATCCAAGCCTGCACAAACTCCTACCATTGTTTCTACATCTTGCTGGATCAAAGTTCCGACTTTCCTCCCAACCCCCTGAATTGACATTTATATGAGAAATGAGATTTAACATGCAATTCTTCAGTATAAAAAAATCTCTGAATACATGCCATGTAATTTTAGAAATTACTTTTAATTTGGTACTATAAGTAACATCAAACTTTGTAATAGTCTAGACTACTTATGAAGAACCATACTTCTCACTTTTACCTCACATTCTCCTACTTGGGTACAGTGATCCTCCCAGCATTAGTTAGATCAGTTTCGCTTCCTACTCATCCATTTATTCAACAGAGGCCCTTTGGAGCTTAATATGTGCCAAATACTTGCTCTAGTTACTTAGAGTACGTTGATGGCAAAACAGACAAAAATTCTCGCCATCATGTAGATTACACTCTAGTGTCATTGAAAAGTAAAAACAAAAATACAAACACAGCAAACAACACCTCTGAGGTCAGCCACTACGTTAGTAACCTCAGAGAATCAAGGCACAGATGAGAAGATCTTAAAAGCACACTTGCATTTTTTAACCAGTTCAGGTCAATGCAGTCATTGTAAGACTTTGGTGGATTAACCCAATACAATAGTCTCACTTGTTTGTGCAAGTGCTCAATGACAGAATTGTTGACATAATGCAATGGTACATTTTGCTGTCACTCACACAGGTGCTTAATGGCACTTGTTCCTGCCTGTCATTGCTTTATTCCACACAGAGATCCAGCAGCTGAGGCTCTTCCACTATGTTTCCACAATCTTCTGGTGTCTCTTTGTCTTCTCCATTCCACAGACAGAGAAAAAAATGTAGAAAATGACAACCTTCTTCTCGAAAGTCATAGCCTGAAACCAATACACATTTTTTTTTCTATTTGCATTCTTAATTAGTAAGAATTAGTCACATAGCCCCACCTGAAGGTGAGGCATAGTTCCTAAGTAGCTGCTCCTAGGTAAGCGCTCTACAATGTGGAAGGGGAAGGACATGTTTGTGAGCAGTTTCTACCATGACTGCTATGGCAACCACAGCCTGCAGATATGAGACCATGCGGACCCATGCATGGCAAGCACCGAAGGTTTTTAAGCAAAACACATGAGAAGTTACTCCAGCATCCTACAGTGCTTATGAATACCTCACAGCACACATACAACGCTCAGGATTGTGGTCGCTGCACTAACCTGGAGTTATTTATCTTATCATGAGGAATACCTACTGTGATGGTTAATTTTATGTATCAATTTGGCTAAGCTATCGCTATAGACCAAATGTTTGTCTTCCTCCGAAATTCACATGTTGAAATCTAACCCCTAAACACAAGGTATTAGAAGGTGTAGCCATTGTGAAATGATTAGGTTCTGTGGTCATCCAGTCCTATGAGTGGGGCTCATGCCCTCAGCAGGAGTCCAGAGAGCTCTCAGCGTCTAGCATGTGAGGGTGAAGCAGCCCCACGATCGCCTGAGCAGACTCTCTCTCCCTCTGCCTCTCTCTCCTATGCCTATTGGTCCTGTTTCTCTGGAGAACCCTGACACGCACATTTGAATATGATTCCCTCCTGTGTCAACTAAATTAGAGGTCTGAGTAGCAGGATAAAATTCTAGGCCAAGGATTTAGCTCAGTGGTTCTGCCGCCTGCCTCAAAAGCGCAAGGTTCCAAGTTCAATCCCTGTATCAAAAACAAAAACCCTTTATATAAATAACTTCTATAATGTTCTGAGGAAAATTGGTTAAGACTGAGTTAACAAATTTCAGTAGATTTCAGTATAAAATAGATTCGTTTTCAAACTAGTGGATATAAACTTAAGAATGAATAAAAATCTACATATGAGAACACAACTAGCCACATGTAACAAACATATACTTAAGCTGCCCAGTGACACACACCACACACCACTGCTAACCACACTGCCTGCCAAACCCACCTGGACGTTTTAGTTTAAAGGAGTCATTTCTTTCATATAAGGTGCTTTCCAGGCTGATTTGGTTAAGCAGAGAAGTCAAATAGCCACATTGAAATTCCAACACTGTGACACAATGGGAGTATCCTTAACCAAGTTACTTAAAAACTTTCATTCTCTAAGCTAAATAATGTGTATTATAACACTTCAAAGAAAGATTTATTGTCAGAATGGAAAGACACAATCTATACAAAGTATAAAAAGTTTACCAGTACTACATGTAAGCAGTTTATTATTGCAAAATTTTCTTACTGATATCATGATTACTATTAAACGTTAAACTTATTCCCTTTCAAAGAACAATATTTTTAGATTAATTACAAGAATGAAATGACCTGAGCTTGATATTAGTGGAGTCCAGTTTGTTGAAGTTCAAATTGTTGAAATGTATGAATAATAGTAAAAATCCAAATAGGGTGAAGGTAATGGAAATGCTAAAAGGCAATGCTTAACTGCTATAAAGGCTGTTACAATGTTGCTGAAAAGAGAAGCGAGAGCTCCACTAATAAGTCACAGATGTGTCGTTAAAATTAAGTGACTACTTAATTTTTTCTGGGGAGAGATGATAAGAGCTTATCAAAGTGATATATAATTCCCATTGGAGATTAGAGGAAATCTATGTCCTAAAAGCTCTTAGCTATGAGTCTCCTATAGCATTTTAAAGTTCTATGAATTTTCAGAAACTTAAAGCAATCAGAAGAGAATATCCATACTTTTATTACCAATGCGATACCCAATAGCATTTGTGTCTATGCCTTTCTTCTTTCTTCTTGTTTCTGAGAGGAGGTGTCCAGCTCCCCACCTGTTAGAGAAATGAAACATCTCACCAAATGGCCAGCTCCTTGTTTTCCCTTTTATCTCACCTACTTAATGACATCCTTATAGCACCTAATCATTATCTCTCTTTCTCCCAGGTCATCAATATGTGCCTCTTTTGTATCATTCCTATCATCACGACCATGCTTTTACAACTCTGCTCCCTAATACACAAACAAGCTCAAAGCAACAACCTTTTCTCCACTTGCCCCACTAGACGAGTCTGCTGTCCAGTTTTACACCGCAGCTCTCTAGACTCGCTCCCTAGTAAGGAGCTCCTCCTCCTATTTCCCTAATGTACCCCAGCCGGGTCTTTTCCCCATCGTCCACCAGAAAGGCCCTCATTGAGGTCACCAGTGGCCTCCAACTTGCTGAACCTCATGATCGATCTCTTTCACATCTAACCTCTATCAGCAGCTTCTGACAGGGATGGTCAGTCTTGTCTTCTTGAAATCCTCTCTTGGCTTGGCTTCCCACTCTGTACTCTCTTGGATTCCTGGCTCCAGGGTTCCACACCCTCTCAAACTGGTATTTTTTTCTCGTGGATGAGGCTGCGGTAGTGGCCCAGAGCTCGGTCCTCAGCATTACTCTTCTTTCCCAGGAGTGGCCTGAGGTGTGCTCTGCCTTTTGAACAGCCCCACAGTCATAACATCAGTTCTGATCTCATATCTTAACTCCAGCGGCTTACATTCAATATCTGCCTGCCCAGGTAGCCTAATAGGTGTCTCAAACTGAACTTATCCCCCACTGGAATTGTCAGCCCCCCACCCTCCACATGCCAGACCCAGTATTCCCTTCCTGATCACTTCTTGTTGACTCCTTTGACATCATTCTTCACTCTTCTGTTTTTCTCACCTCCTACATCAAATTTGTCAGAAACTTCCTATCTTCAAAATAGGCCCAATGATCCTTCAACTGCTTACTGTTTTCACTGCACCAAAGCAAAGACCACACTAGAGGAAGCTACACAAGTGAGGAAGACTTCATTCAAGGCTGTGGTGACAGAGAAGAGAATTCCTGGGTCAGTTCCCCTGGACTGAAGGGTCTGGAGAGGGTTCAAGGCTGGGCCCAGGGAGGATCTGTGGTACCAGGTAGTGTTTGCTCCCTGGCTTTACCAAAGTAAGAGTAAATGCTGTACTGTTTTCATGCCTGAGGGTGGTTTCATGAATTGTAGCAGGGCATTTCTGAAATTCGCCTCCTGCCCTTTTACTGAAGCTGAGAGGTAGAACCATTATCTCCTTTGATTTCTTTTCAAAGAGATGGCTCTCAGGTCCCCGTGGAAGACATTCCTGTACTATAAATCCGCAAGAAGTTTTTAAAAGATTTACATCTCTGAGGGACAGAAAAAGAATTTACAGTTTCACAGCAACTATATAAATTCTCTCACAGGGGTGAGATCAGGAATTGAAATAATAAATTTGTTAAAATGTGGCCAGGCTGACAGGAATGTTAAGGACATCTTGGTTGCCTGCTCAGCCCTTCTAGCAGTGAGCTTTCTCATTCCTGAAACACAATACCTGACACCCACGACTTATGAGAGGAGAGATTAAATTTACTCGTGGTTGAGGTACAAGATTGGCTGGCTTCAAAGTAGACATCACAATGGAAGGACACCGCACAGGGGAGCTGTTTGGCTCCTGGCAGACTAGAAGCAGAGCAGGGGAAGAGTACCAGAGAGGAAGGGGCAAGGTTTACCTCCACCACACACCCAGAAGTGTGTTCTGGTAATCTCTGGGACGGATCCCAAGAACAATTGAGTTGAAACTCTATCCTAACTGTCGCATCCTAACCCTTCCAACTTGCTACTCTTTAATCCATACTTCATCTCCAAGTAAAGACAATGGCAGGTTCACAATTCCACCTAGCATCATACAACTACCCCAGCACAATAATGCAATAATATTCTCCCCCAAATTGCAACAGTTCCAGTATGTTTCAAAAGTTCAAGTTCAAGTATCTCCTGAGGCTCACAGCAAACTTAGCTGTGAATATCTGTGAGAATCAAAATCAAGTTACATAATTCAAGGTACAATGGCATGGGGTAAATATTCCCATTTCAAAAGGAAGAAATAGGGAGACAGAAAAGAATTTGACCAAAGCAAGATTGAAACCCAACATGGCAAACATTAAGTCCCATAGCTTCATATCAAGCATCTAGAGCACAGAGTGATGAAATATGAATTCCAGAGAGTTGGACAGGCCCACCTCTGTAACCTTGCTGACTGCAGCCCATGAGGCCTCTCTCTTAGGCTGGCTCCATTCTTCGGCTGCAAGTTTCCCTGGCAAACATTCTTCATTCTTGCCATCTTCAACTTCCTGGGCTCTCCACTGCACCTTTGTCTTCATCCTTGCCTGGTCTCCCCAGCCTTCCTTCTAAATCTAGGTGGAAGCTTTCCTATCGCCATAACTTATGTTCTCATGCTGGTAAAACCAGCATGATGTGGGAGATTCTGTCTTCAGCTGGCAGCCCAAGCAGCAGCCAACTCCCCTTGCATCATGGCTGCAGCAGCCTCTAAATAGTCCTTTCTGAGTAGGCATCTCAGGCATTCTCTTCTCAGATGATAGGTTTATATGGTTGCGCCCTTGATCTGGGGATGAGTGAGGTCTCACTGACTTCTGAGGAGCCCTCAAGGCGTCTTTCTTCTTGTCCATGTACAGTGTATTTGGTTTCTCCTTAATAGTGCTAATCTCTTTATCAGTCACATTCACTTTGTCCCTAACTTTACACATGGTTCTTCTGAGCCAAAATTTAAATTTTTCAAAATTTTCGTCCTGTCTTTTGCCTCTGTTTTTCATCATAAATCTTGCAAAAAGCAGCCAGCAGTGCCCATTCCACAGCCTGAATGTTAGGCTCTCTTGGAATTTCCTCTGCCAGATTAGTTAGTCTGCCACTCTTTCTTTAGTCATTTTCTCATCACTGAAATACCTACAAATTAAAGGGGAGAAATGTATTTGGCCTCACAGCTTTTTAAAGTTTTGGTTTACATTTGATAGGCTCAAATGAAGGAATGGCATAATGGAAGGACCTGGGCAGAGAAAAATCTGCTCATGTTACCGAGGCCAGGAACCAGAGAGAAGGGAGAAGCTCTTGAGGGAGCCATAACCTTCAGGTCACACTTCCGGTAACACATCTCCACCCAGGCCCCACCTCCTAACAGAAAGCCAGCTGTTGCGTCCCCATAACTGAGTCACTTTCCTAAAGCCCCACCTTTGAACACATGACAAACACAAAAGGCTCTGGGGAGATATTTAGAACTAAATTATAGCAACCCTTAGTCTTAGTCTCCTGAAAAGTCACAGGACACGGGCAAAATTTAGATGAATTTTCTGCCAGTGCATAGCATTCATGGTCTCTAGTCCAAATGCCAGTGGAATCCTTTTTCTCAACTGAAACTTCTGGGGCCTGGCTGTACCTCAATTATTTTTATCATCGCGCTGGTCTTTTGAGCTCACCCACCGGGCTCTGCCTACTGTGTCCTGAGGCTGCGCTGGCCCAGGTCTACTGGCACCATCACCTCTTGCCTCGATGACAACAGCTGCCCGCTGTCTCCTGCTTCTGCCCTGGCTTCATTAACTTCTATTCTTAGCAGAAACAGCCAGACTGTTACTTTAAAACATAAATCAATACCTATCACTCATTCTACTTCAACTCTCCACTGGCTCCCAATTTTGCTTAGAGCAGGAGCCCAGCCTCTGCCCTCCCCTCTGCTCTCCATCCAGTTTCTACTCCTCTCCACATCACTTTACATCCTCCAACCTCCTTCTCTGTTATGTCCTTAAAGCACAATAGCTACATTCTTTACTCAGACATTGGGAATTATGCTATAGACACCTAATCATGTACCTTCTTTCTAAAACTCTTAGAGATCCATCTAAACCTACATGACATGAAGTAGCTAATATTAGCATATTTTAGCACTTTGTATTTCTTTTTTTCTTTTCTTTTTTTTCCCTTAAATTCTTTTATTGGTATACATTTTAGGTATACATTGCATTTACATTTCTCATTGAGTACTTGTATCTGTACATGATGTATCTTGGTTCTTATTTTTTCCCCATTCCCTGCCCTCCCTTCACGCCCTCCACCCTTCCCTATTTACAAAGACTTTGTTTCCATTTTGTTCATTTCTCATAATTTTTCCTTTCCTTTCTTTCCTTTCCCCTGCTCCTCCCACTACCCCTGCCCCTTTGGACCTTTTCTTCCTATTTTGCATTATCGATTATTCATTCTAATCATTGGTACATTTTAGGTGTACAATATAATGACATTCATCATTGGAAATTTGCACCTTTACATAATCTCTCTTGGTTCTTATTTTTGCCCCTTCCCCTGCCCTCCCTTCAACCCCACCATCCCTCCCTATTTACAAAGACTTTGTTTCCATTTTTCCATTTTATGATATTAATTCCATTCCCTTCTTTCCTTTCCCCTACCCCTCCCACTTCCCCTTCCTCTTTATCCCTTTTCTTCCCATTTCACACTATCCATTATGCCCTTTAGTCCTTATTTACACTTTCAGGTTCATAGCAGCACAGTTTGTAATAGCTAAAACTTGGAAGCAGCCCAGATGCCCATCAACTGGAGACTGGATAAAGAAAATGTGGGTTTTTTATAAGACGGAGTACTACTCAGCCATAAAGAATGAGAAATTAGAGACATTTATAGCTAAATGGATGCACATTAAGGTGATACTCTTAAGTGAAATAAATAAGACATGTGTAAATACCAAAGTTTCTCTAGTGTGAGAAACTGAAAGTGTAAATAAGCATTTTGTATTTCAATTATTAAAACTAATAATGTTCTTATAATATCATGTTGAAATTTGAAGCAATCTCTACTGATAAACTCAGAAGTATTTAGCTTTTTACAGACTTTATTTACCAATGTCACTATTCTGATTCCTGACTTTTCTGATAAGCCCAGGGGTTAGAATAAGATGCAAATTTAGAAATACAATCATCATTTGTCAGATAATAAATTCTGTGAATTAACTTCTACATTGTATGCTTCTCTGAAAAACACGGTTTCTGGGCCAGGGATTTAGCTCAGTGGTGCTGCTCCCTGACTTGCAAGCACAAGGTCCTGAGTTCGATCCCTGGTACCAAAACAAAACAAAACAAAAAATAGGTGTCTACACTCCATTTTATAGATGAGGAAACATTTCCAGGGAGATTTTGTGATGTGTTCAACATAGGCCCAAACTATTGCAGGCACAAGACAACAGGCAGATCATGCTAACACTGATGTGGATGGTGGCTTATCTGCTTACTAGAGAGGCTGGTACATTTACATATCTGCAGAATATGTCCTCAAAGATACACATACAACTAAAACCAATGATTATCTCAAGGCCGGGGGGACAGAGCAACAGAGGACACCTTTCAAAGAGAGATATAGTTTTTGCTCCATGTAACCTTCTGTACCTATTCAATATTCTACCATGTACTTGTGGTAGATATTATAATCAATTACTTCAGAAAGGGCCAGTAATATGAGTGGAAGCACAGAGGCTTCAAAGAGCAGGATGCATCAGAGGAGTCCAGTGAGGCTGAAAACACGAAGGGATATGCAATAGGAGAAGTAAGTGAAAGAGGCATCAAGGTGATTATTTTGTGCTATTTTAGGGCTTGTTTATGATCCTATCTTTATCAGCCAACAGCACTTACACACAGTAGTGTTTGATATTTTAATTCCTGTATAAGCAAAACAAGAAACTAGAATCTGTGACATCACTCCCGTGTGATACTGAGTGGCCTACACTCTCCTCTCAGCCTCATTTCTTATCATTAAAAGGAAGGAAGTGAGCCAGAAAACGTTTATCATTGTATTCTGTTTTGTTGTTGATGATTCTGATGAAATTTTCTGGCTGTTGTCTGAATACAAGAGAATTGATTCTTGGAAATCGCTGAAGCAGTGACCAAGAGCCAGTTCTCCTTCCATCTGGACTTCTAAAAATGTATTATCTTTAAAATCCATTGTCTGTTTTTCAAATATAAAGTTTGCAGTGACAGTTTATTTTGAAGGTAATATGAGACTATGTGTGGGATGTATGTATTAACTCAGTTTTGTTCACTAAAACTCTTAAGTAGGGGACCAGTTACCACAGTCAGCTACTATGTGGAAAAAAATAATTTCTAACATGAACAGCATATATCCAAGAATAAGCTTTCTACTGGCTGTCATAATCTTGCTGTCCCCACCTACTCTTGCATTTTCCAACACAAATCATCTCTCCTCACTCCTAGAAAAAAGACACACATGTTATAAGACTTTTACCTACTCTGACTTATTACATTGCATAGATCTACAATCCCTTCCTTTCTCCATTCCCCAGACTACCATATGTATCCATAGTATAAATCCCCGTGGGCCTGCGTATCTAGTTCCCTGAATGCCTGAGGAATTTGACAATATTTCCTCCTCCAAATTATTTCCATGTCCAGTGGTAAAAATGAATCAAATCTATATCAGTCAAGCAGGGCCACCAAAGACATGGGCCACTCAAAAGTGAAAATGTAGATAACACTAATAAGCAAAAGGCACAATCGTGTTCTATACCAGGGAAGACGTTGTATGGCAGAAGCAAGCAAAAACACTATGAGAAGTTAGACATAATCATATGCATCTGTAACCCAGGCACTCAGGAGGCCAAAGCAGGAGAATCACTTGATCTCAGGAAGAATTTGAGGCCAGCTTGAGCAATATAACAAGATCCTGTCTCTAAAAATTAAATATATATATATATATATATAATAGATAAGTAAATTATGTGATGGCGTTGTCAAGCTATATTTTTATTTGTACATGTTTGCATGTACTAATATTACATTCCTTGTGTGGAGTTAGTACATGTACATAACACCAATTAAATCCTGTTTTTATCTTCTTTCCCTTCCCTCCCTTCTTGATGGCCTGATTCCCTTCCCACTTGAGAAAGATCTATCTCCCTACTGCCTATCATCTATCTATTATTTTGCTTTTTATTTATAATTTGAGTTTCTCATATAAGAAAAAACATGCCATATTTAAGCTTGTGTATCTGATTTATTTCACTTAACATTATGGTCTCAAAGAGCAACCATTTTCCTACATATGGCTTGAGTTTGTCCCTCTTACAGCAGAGTAGTACTCCATTGTGTGTAAATGTCACATTTTCTTTATTCATTGATCTGTTGATGGACATATACACATTCCTGGGTCAAACGAAATTTCAATTTTTAACTATATTTTTTAAACAATATATATTTATAGGGAATATCAGCCATGCTTCATGATTAGTGTATTATGCCTCTATTCTGAGACAATTTGCCTGACTTGATCTGATTCCTTTAGCAATTAGGTCAATAGAAAATTTTCAAAGAAGTCCTTTGTGTACATGTCAAGATGTTCTGACATGCAAGTCCAACTTGACAATGAACCACACTCAAACTTGTGCCATGCAGAAAACAGCCACCTTTATAACAGAATCCTGGACAATGACAAGAGTTTTAAACATGTTCTTCACCTTGGACTGGTACCATGAGGTATCAGGACTCCTAAACTCCTAGCAACACAGTAGCATCAATATTTCATAATTCCAGTCATGCTGACAACACCAAATCAGCCTGCTGCAGACAGACAGGTCTGCAGACTCAGTCCCGAGGTCACCAGTCACTCTGAAAATACCGAATCAGCCCGCGCCCCAGCAGCAATCCACTGGACCCCCCACCCCTGCTCCTTTGGCCTCTTCTCTGCACAGCAACCTGGCTCCACACTACAAAGATGCAGAGGACACTGGACCACCAGACCACTGTAATGGAGCTAATCAAGTTCTCAGCATTTAAAGAATTCTTGCCCAGAGGTAGGGGCTTCTGAGCCACCATCCCATGCTCCTGGTCCAGAGGAAGGGGCTGCCCAGCCACCATCCCTCCCGACGCTCCCGGCCCAGAGGTAGGGGCTTCTGAGCTGCCATCCCACTGATCCTGGTCAAGAGGAAGGGGCTTTTGGGCCACCATCCCTACTGCCCCTCCCGGCCCCTGGCCTACCTCTCCTAGCTTAGAGGAGGTGAATCGCGTGGGTGCCAACAGCACCCCTCTGCCCCCTCAGTCAAAATGAGAAAACATGTAAATAAGTCTCAAAATCAGACTTCCAGATCACCTACAGCAACCCCAAAGGGAAATGAGATGGAACACTCTGATATTCAACTACCTGGACCCCCTGAACTGTCAAGAAAAGAGGATCTGGAAAAAATGAAAACAGAAATAATTTCTCAGATAACAGCAGAGATTGTGCTCATAGTGCAAGACATGATTAATAAATCTAGAGAGAAGCTGAGGAACATGATGGAATCCCAACATAGGAAACAAATGGAGTCCATAAAACAGATGCAAATAGATTTCCAGGACATGAAACACTCTATTGAAAATCTACACAGCAGAATGAGCCAATGTGATGACAGAATTTCAGATATAGAAGATAAGATTGCAATTAATGACCAGGAAAAGAAAAATTGTTTCAAAATTATAAGGGAACATGAGAAATCAATCCAGCAGCTGCTAGACAATGCAAAGAAGAACAACATAAGACTGATTGGAGTCAATGAAGAAACAGGAGAGAGTGCAGATGACATAAAAAAAACTCTTTGTAGAAGTAATGGAATAAAAATTCCCAAGCAGGGGAAAAGAACTTGACTTACAGATAAGTGAGGCATATGGGACTCCAACTAGCTTTGATCAAAAAAAATCGACATATAGGCATATAATTGTTAAGATTCCAGAAACTCAACAGAAGAACAAAGTTCTACAAGCAGTTAGAGAAAAGAAACAAATCACATCCAAAGGAAAGCCCATCAGAATCACAGCAGACTTCTCAACACAAACCATCAAGGCAAGAAGAGCTTGGAGTGACATATTCCAAGCCCTAAAAGAAAACAGCTTCCAACCCAGATTGATGTACCCTGAAAAACTATCTTTCAAAATGGATGGAGAAATAAGATACTTTCATGACAAAGAGCACCTTAGGAACTTCATGAATACCAAACCAGCACTCCAAAGAATTTTACACAATATCCTAGGAACAGACATTGAGGATCACAACCCCAGGAAGCAAAGCAAAAAGAACCCATCTGGCATAACAAGAAATTAAATGTAAAGGGGGAGAACCCAACAAAAAGAAAAAGTCATGGCAATGACAAGTCAATATGTTTCAGTTATAACCATCAATGTTAATGGTCTCAATTCACCAATCAAAAGAAACAGACTGGAAGAATGGGTCAAGAAGCAAAATCCAACAATATGCTGCATACAAGAAACACACTTCATTCAAAAGGAAACTCATAGACTGAAAGTTAAAGGGTGGAAAACAATACTCCATGCGATGGGAACTCCAAAAAAAGCAGGAGTAGCTATCCTCTTGGCAGATCAAGTAGATTTCAAACCAACACTGATTAAGAGAGATGAAGAAGGACACTACATCCTTGTAAAGGAAACAATCCAAGGGGAAGAGATGACAATCATAAATATCTATGCACCAAACACTAGTGCACCCAACTATATAAAACAAATACTAACGGACATGAAAAGCCATATATGCACTAATACAATTGTAGTGGGGGACCTCAACACCCCACTGTCACAAATAGATAGATCAACTAGACGAAAAATAAGGAATGAAATACTAGAACTCAATCAAACTCTTGAACAAATGAACTTCACAGATGTTTACAGAGTCTTCCACCCCACCAAATCAGAATACACATTCTTCTCAGCTGCACATGGGTCATTCTCCAAATAGACCACATACTCACACAGAGAACATGTTTAAGTAAGTGCAAAGGAATTGAAGTTATCCCCTGTATATTATCAGACCATAGTGTGATGAAATTGGAGATCCATAACAAGAGAAACTGGAAAAATTTCATAAACACGTGGAAATTGAACAACATACTTCTGAAAAACCAATGGGTCACAGAGGAAATTAAAGAAGAAATCAGACAGTTCCTTCAATTAAATGACAATGACAATACAACATATCAGAATCTATGGAACACAATGAAAGCAGTCTTACGAGGGAAATTCATAGCAGTGAATATGCATATTAGTAAAACAAAGTGAGCCCAATTAAACAACCTGATGCTGAACCTCAAGCTTCTAGAAAAAGAACAGGACAACCCCAAAGCTCATACAAGGGAGGAAATTATAATGATCAGAGGAGAAATCAATGCAATGGAGACTAAGAGAATGATACAAAAAAATCAATGAAGCCAAGAGTTGGTTCTTCAAAAGAATCAACAAAATTGACAACCCTTTAGCCAATCTTGTCAGAAAAAGGAAAGAAAAGGCCCAAATACATGCTATTAGGAATGAAAAGGGTGAAATTACAACAGATCCAGCAGAAATCCAGACAATCATCAATACCTACTTCCAGAACCTATATGCCAATAAGATGGACAACACAGAAGAAATGGACAGATTCCTAGATACATATGAATTACCAAAGTTGAATGAAGAAGACCTAAAAATTCTGAACAACCCAGTATCAGCAAATGAAATTGAAAACATAATTAAAAACTTATCAGCTAAGAAAAGACCAGGCCCCGATGGCTTCAGTGCTGAATTCTACAAGACGTTTAGAGAGGAACTACTGCCACTACTGTTTAAACTCTTCAATGAAATTCAAAGGGAAGCAATACTCCCAGATTCATTCCTGGAACCAAGCATCACCTTGATCCCCAAAGAAGAGAAAGACCCAACCGAAAAGGAGAAGTATAGACCAATATCACTAATGAACATAGATGCAAAAATCCTTAATAAGATCCTGGCAAACAGAATGCAGAAGATCATCAAGAAGATCATACACCCTCATCAAGTGGGATTCATCCCAGGGATGCAGGGATGGTTCAACATGCGTAAATCAGTCAACGTAATACACTATATCAACAGAGCCAAGGACAAAAATGATATGATTATCTCCATAGATGCAGAAAAAGCATTTGACAAAATCCAACATGCATTTATGATAAAAACCCTACAAAAAATTGGAATAGTTGGTCCCTACCTCAAACTCATAGAAGCCATCTATGAAAAACCAACAGCCAATATCATACTAAATGGTCAAAAACTGAAATCCTTCATATTAAAATCAGGAACAAGATAAGGATGTCCACTAACACCACTCTTGTTCAATATAGTTTTGGAAACACTAGTCACGGCAATTAGACAAGAGAAAGAAATAAAAGGAATAAAGATAGGAAATGAAGAAGTCCAATTGTCATTATTTGCAGATCACATGATACTCTATATAGAAGACCCCAAGAACTCCACCAAAAGTCTTCTAGACTTAATAACCAAATTCAGTCAAGTAGATGGTTACAAGGTCAACACACAAAAAACAATAACTTTCCTCTACACAAATGACAGACTCACTGAGAGAGAAATAGGGCAAATAATTCCTTTCACAATAGCATCCAAAAAACTGAAATACCTAGGAATCAACCTAATGAAAGAAATCAAAGACCTCTTCTCTGAAAACTATGGCACTGTGAAAAGAGAGATTGAAGATGATATAAGAAAATGGACAGACATCCCCTGCTCCTGGGTAGGAAGAATTAATATAGTGAAAATGGCCATAATTCCAAAACTGCTATATAGATTCAATCCAATTCCAATTGAGATTCCAGCAGCATACTTCATGGACCTTGAGAAAACAATCCAAAAATTCATTTGGAACAAGAAGAGACCCAGAATAGCAAAAGCAATTCTAGGTAACAGAGACATGGCAGGGAGTACCACAAGCCTCAACCTGCAACTATACTACAAAGCTATTGTGATCAAAACAGCATGGTATTGTCAAAGAAACAGACCTGAGGACCAGTGGAACAGATTAGAAGATGCAGAAACAATGCCAGACACACTCAGCCATCTCATCTTCATGGTTTTTTGTTGGTTTTTTTTTTCTACTGGGGATCGAACTCGGGCCCTTGCACTTCCAAGGCAGGTGGCAAAACCACTGAGCTAAATCCCCAGCTCATCTTCGATAAAGGAGCCAAACACCCTCACTGGAGGAAAGACAGCCTCTTTAATAAATGGTGCTGGAAAAATTGGGTTTCAACTTGCCAACGATTAAAACTAGACCTATATCTCTCACCATGCACTAAACTAAAATCAAAATGGATTAAAGATCTAAATATTAAAATAGAAACACTGAACCAGTTGGAACAGAGGTGGGGCAGAACTCTTGAATACATCAGTGTAGGAAAAGATTTTATGGACAAAACCTCAGTTGCCCGTGAACTAGCACAAACAATCAACAAGTGGGATCTCTTCCTATTAAAAAGCTTCTGCGCAGCAAGAGAAACCACCAGCAGTGTGAAGAGACAACCCACAAAGTGGGGAAAAAATCTTCACCTGCTTTTGCTCAGACAAAGGTCTACTATCTAGAATCTATAAAGAACTTATAAAGATCAGACCTCCCTAATTTAAAGACCCAATCCGAAAATGGGCATCTGAAATGAACAGACATTTCTCAGACAAAGAAGTAGAAATGGCAAATAAACATATGAAAAAATGTTCAACATCACTGGTCATTCGAGAGATGCAAATGAAAACAACACTGAGATTCCACCTCACTCCAGAAAGAATGGCTGCTATCATGAAATCAACCAAGAAGAAATGCTAGTGGGGCTATGGAGAATGAGGAACCCTTCTCTACTGCTGGTGGGAGTGTAGACTGGTGCAACCACTGTGGAAATCAGTATGGAGATACCTCAAAGAACTAGGACTGGAAGTCCCATTTGACCCCACTATTCCACTTCTGGGAATCTTCCCCAAACAATTAAAAGAATCATACCACAGTAATATATGTGCACCCATATTCACAGCGGCACAGTTTGTGATAGCTAAAACTTGGAAACAGCCCAAATGTTCATCAACTGGAGACTGGATAAAGAAAATATGGGGTTTTTATAAAATGGAGTACTATTCAGCCATAAAAAATGAGAAATTAGAGACATTTATAGCTAAATGGATCCACATTGAGGTGATACTCTTTAAGTGAAATAAACAGGACACACATGTATAAATACCTAATAGTTTCCCTGGTGTGAGAAACTGAAAGTGTAAATGGGGACTAAAATGTATGGAAGGTAATGTGAAATAGGAAGAAAAGGGGCAAAGGGGAAGGAGGTGGGAGGGCTAGGGGAAAGGAAAGAAGGGAATGGATTAATATGAGAAAATGAAAAAATGGAAACAAAATCTTTATAAATAGGGAGGGGTGGAGGAGTTGAAGGAAGGGCTGGGCAAGGGTGAAAAACAAGAACCAAGAGAGACTATGTAAAGGTGCAAATTTCCAATGATGAATGTCATTATATTGTATACCTAAAATGTACCAATGATTAGAATGAATAATTGATAATTCAAAATAGGAAGAAAAGGTCCAAAGGGTTAGGAGTAATGGGAGGGGCAGGGGAAGGAAAGAAGAGAAAGGAAAAATGATGAGAAATGGAAAAAATGGAAACAAAGTCTTTGTAAATAGGGAAAGGTGGAGGGGGTGAAGGGAGGGCTAGGAATGGGGAAAAAATAAGAACCATGATGCATTATGTAAAGGTACAAGTTCCCAATGAGAAATGTAAGTGTGTTGTATACCTAAAATGTACCAATAAAAGAATTTAAGAGAAAAAAATATTTCATAATTCGACAGCTCGTATTGTGTTACTTGGCTTTCCATCACTGTGACAAAACTTCTGAGAGCAACTATTTGAAGGAGGAAAGGTTTGTTTTTGGCTTTTGCCCATGGTCCACAGTTCCTTTGCTGTAGGCCCTGTGGCAAGGCAGAAACATTACAGTGGGAGAGCATGACAGAGGAAAGCTGCTCCCCTCATGGTGGCCAGGAAGTGAGAGAGAAGAGCTCGCTGAAGAGGGCTTCCTCCTTCTGTTTTTGTTCCATGTGGACCCCAGCGGTGCTGCCCGCATTCAGAGCAGTCTCCTTCCTCAGTTTGTTGTTGCACGTGCCCATTGTCTCTGGAAACTCACAGACCCACCCGGAAGTGCCTTTACTAATTGCCTAGGTGCTCCTCAGCCCACTCAAGTTGACAGTCAAGTTCAATCACACACTCTCTGTGATGCTGAGTCTGGTGCCTAGATATACCACAGTCTAGCCATTCACCAACTACATGATATATTTCTTGCCTCCACATTTTGACAATTACGAGTAAAGCTGACATAAACATTTGTGGCAGGATAATTCATTTTCAATGCAGCTTTGTTTATATCCTGTCATTTTTAATGTTAACATTGGTCTTGGTTACTTTTCTCATTGCTGAGACAAAATACCTGGCACCTAAAGTTAGAAGGAAGAAAAGTTTATTTCAGCTCATGGTTTGTAGAGGATTTAGTCCATAATGGCTGGCTCCAAGGCAGGGTGGCATTGTAGAAAGCAGCAAGAAAAAACCTCTCCCATCACTCATATCCTATCCAGGATACCCACCCTAAGGAGTAGCACTCACACCCAGGGTGGGGCAGCTTTAATCCTAGCACACACGTGAATCAATCCCAGCATCACATCCTTGATCCCAGCACCACACACTCTAGATCCAGCCACCACGGAAAAGCCCCACCTGGGACCACATCAGGCTTCAGGGGGACATCTAGACAGAACCTTAATAGCATGGCTAATACGAATAATTAAAATTATTTTACTGATTGAAATAGCAGATCAAAATAGAAATCACCAAAGTAGTAACTATGAAAACTGGGTAGATTTGGGTGGATTTTGTTGTTGTTTTGTTTTTGTTTGTTGTTGTTTTGATTGTGTGTGTGTGTGTATGTGTGTCTGTGTGTGCTTCTACTCACTAGCTGTGTGGCCTCCATCAAGCTTTGAAATTTCTGGCTCTTTGTTTATTTTCAAATTGAGGAGATTGAAAACATTATAAGACAGCTTTTAGATATGAGAGTTTTAGAATTAGAAAACTTTCAAGTAAATCCCCATAAAACCACATATTATTTCGTGTTGGTAATAGCTGATTGGGAAACTTTTGCAGCACATTGACTCTCAAGTGTTTTGTGATTGCATCGCCCTTATTACTGTAGGAATCCTGGAGCCACGATTCCCAGCCGGCTGGAGCCCCCAAGGGAGGCCCAGCTCAGACCAGTGCAGCTCACAGCGTTCAGAGCCCCCAAGGGGCCGAGCTGGGACCTGGCAAGGGCAGCAACTCTAAAATGTCACTTAGCTGAACATTTCACATAAATAGCTTGTCCTTTCCAGAAAAGGAAATGATGGTTTTGACATTTGTAGAAAGGACAAGTTTACTGCAGGAGTTTACAAAAAGTCTACCTACAATGACTTTGTACTTTTGTTTTCTATTGTATAAAAAATGAGTATCAGAAAAAATCATCAATATTTCCAAAGAATAACTATTTTTTGAGTTTTATTACATTCTATTATATTTTGTATAGTGTGTGACTACATTCATAGAATAATAGATACTGGGGGTTTTTTGATCCCTGTGTACGTGCATTTCTATTATATCTACTTTGGAAAAATATTCATAAACCTTTTCATAAAAGCAATTATATTTAATATTTATACAAAAATACACATGACTGGGGAGGAGTTTCACGGCATATTTCTGCTCCTTACATCATCACTCAGTGTGAGCGAGCTGTCAGTCCCACTGCTGCATTTCCCACCGTGTTTATCGCTAGCCTAACGACATAGTGGGGATCGCGTACTTTTACCCTCTCTCCGAGGTAGAGCGTGGGTCAGCCTGAGCCATGTAAGACAGTTCTCCTGCTCCGGCCAATGGCTTGCTCTGGAGAGTGCGCCCTGGGTGGAGGATGTAACAGGAGGCTGGTGCGGTTATCTGGGCACTGCTTCTGCACCTGCCTTGGGAGACCCGAAGCAGAGAGCATCTTGGGCACCTGAGGGCCAAGCGAAGAGGATCTCAGGCTTGTGAACCAGGCTCTGACTGTGAAGCTGCTGATCTGACACATGCTGGAACGCCCTGCCTCCAGGCCTTCCCTTAGATTTCCATATAATCCACATGCGTTCTTGCGGACTGAACCACCTGCGGGACTAAGCTTTGCTGTAACTTTCAGTTAAAGGCATCATAGGAGCCCCTGTCCTTCCTTCCCTCTCCTTGGGTAGGGAGCTCTGAGAAGCACTCTCAGTAGAGGTTCTGTATTCCAGATTCCTAAAAGCAGACCTAAGGTTGTACCTCTCAGATGCCAATGGTCCAGCGTCCCTTCATGTAATTACTCATTCCAAACACATACTCCTAGAGGCTTTTTGGATTACGGAACAAAGGAAATGGCAGAGGAAATGAACTTCTGCATTTTGTCTTTTACAAACAAATATAACTGTTTTTCAGATTCCCTAGGCACTTGTATTACCGAAAAACATTTTATTGTAATTATTTTCTCTCTCTCCCCTAAATTCTTCTGATATCACAAATAGTTACTGACATAAATACTACAAGACTTTGGAATTTTTCTAGAAGTTGTGTATAACACATTTATGGATGTCTCATAGGCCAGAACTTTTCACTGGGCTATTTACTGCTAGAAAAATTGAGAAATAAACCATTAATTTCGAATTTTAACTCATGATTTAGAAAATGTTTTATTGCTAAGAAAAAGAAACGTACTGATGGTGGGAACCCTTAGCAAGTTCTGGTATGCTGTGAAGAAGTGTGTTTTGCTTTGATATCATTGGATACTTCTCTCTGCTCATTAAAAATTTAAACACTAAAAAGTTAAATTCCAAGTTTTTAGTGAATTTGAAGAACATAACAAAATATAGACATGAAAATAATGGTTATAATCCAACAGAAGAAAACTATTATTAGCCTTCTGAGATATGACTTTCTAGATTTTTTTTTCCTATTTACTGAAATATTTTTCTGCACAGTGGCGACATACCTAAATATTTTTGGTAGCTTCTATATTTGGGATCTTCAGTGTCCCCCGGAGGCCTACGTGTTGAACCAGAGCAGTGCTGCTGGGACATGGCAGAACCTATAAGATAGGGGAGGCAGTGGAGTCCTTGGAGGCATGTCTTTGAAGTGGTTTGTGGACTCCCACCCCTTCTCCCTTTTGTTCCCTGGCTTGTGCTGAGCAGTTTTGCTTCACTGGGCACTCCTGCTATGATGTGGGACTCATTACAGGCCCAAAACCAGGTGCCAACAATTCATGAACTAGAACCTTCAAAACTGTGAGACAAATAAACGTTTTCTCTTTAGAAGTTGCCTACCTCAGATATTTTGTTATAGAGAGAGAAATCTGGCTGATACATCTTTTGTCTCTTAGGAATAGCTTCCCCTATGTATCATTCAGCTTTCTCATCACTGAGACACAATTCCCCACACTCACAACATAAAGGAGGAAAGTTTTATTTAGCTCACAGTTGCAGGAGACTCAGTACATGGCTGGCAGGCTCCAAGGCAGAAACCTGATGGCGGGAGGAGAGGACCGAGCAAAGCTAGTCATGATGGTCAGGAAGCAGAGCAGGGGAACAGTGCCAAAGAGGGGCAGAAGGGGACCCCACATAGACCCCAAGGCCACGCCCCACCAGCCAGCCAGACACACCCAGGAGTGAGCTCAACTGACTTCTAGGTGTTCCTAACCCAGTGAAGCTGACAGACCAGGATTAACAAACATGCCTTATAAATAAACATTTACCTGCAATGTTGTTTTCATGGATGCTGCATTAGAAATGTGCATGGTTAAATAGTCCCTATGTTAGGTGACTCTGTTTCCAGGCTGTCGTCACTATAAAATGTGTTATAATGGACCTTACTCTATTTAACTCATCTTTGTATTAAACTATTTGCTTATGACCAATTTCTGGCAATGAAATTTTCAGTTCAAAATATACTTGCATTTCTAATTATGATACAGTTTTTTCATTAGAAATATTTATTTTAATACTGGCAAGTACATTGGGAATTTTAAAAACTATATTACTAACAAAATGTAATTGGCAGACTGATAATACCTTCATATTTGTGAACTTGTCTCACATTGATTTCATACATTGTGAGTACAAAAACTGCATCCGTTTGACCTATAACATGGATCAATATTGATACATATACCAGAAACTGTGTAAATAATTGGACAAATTAATTGTTTAAAACAATGACCAGCATATGTAAAGCATTCAAAACACTAGTGACTTCTTTTCTTGCTCAATTTTGTTATTATCTTTTGCATTGTCCACGTTAACTGGTCAATGATTACAAAATGACATTAAAAAATATTTGGATATTAAATTATAGAATTTTAAGGTCTACAATGCATGGAGAGCATATTTTATACACTTCTTTGTGATTCACACAGAGCCCATGATAGGGCTGGGCATTGTGTCAAGCAAGCTATCTCTCCTCCATACTGTGTTAGCTGTCACATTACCATTCACTGCCCAGAACTATTTCATAAACATTATTTGTCAGGTATTTTTGCCACTCATAGGAGAAAGATGCAAAAACTAGATAAGGATACAATAAATAGGCCTGGACCTTGTTGGTCACGGTTACTTTCTCATCGTGAAGACACAATACCCAACACCCACAACCTTAGGGAGGAGAGGTTTATTTTGGCTCAGAGTTTGTAGAGGTTTGCGTCCATAGTCGGCTGGCTCCAGGAGAGGGCAGCATGGCGGAGGAGCGTGGCACAATGAAAACAGCTCCTGGCCTGATGCTGGGAAGCAGAGAACAGGATCCAGAGGTGAGGGAGTTATACCTCTCGAGGCCACGCCCCCAGTGGCCACCTCCTCCGACCAGGTTTCACCTCCCAAATCACATTTAGCTATAAACTCATCAGTGGACTAAGCCACTGGTGAGTATCACACTCCCATGATCCAGTCACCTCCCGAAAACCCCTCCTAGAGCACATGAGGATTTAGGGGAACATCTAAACATAAACCATAACGTTTTGCCCCGGCCCCCAGGAGACTCATGCCCATCCCTTTATGCAAAATGCACTTAGACCGTCTTTAAGAGTTGCCAAAGTTCTAACAAGTCTAGCACTGCTGAAAACTCCAAGTCCTAAATCTCCTCTGAGATTTAGGGTAAACACTTAGCTGTGAGCCCCTGTCGAAATGAAAATAAAAAGTCAAACACTTCAACATACAGTGGCACAAGATAAGCATTCCCATTCCAAAAGGAAGAAATAGAAAGGTAGAAAGGAGTGGAACCGAAACAAGACCAAAATCCATCAGGGCAAGCACTAAAACCCATAGTTCCCTATCTGGTACACGGGACCACCCATGGTAAGACTCGAGTTCCAAACTGCTGGGCAAGCCCTGGCCCGGGCTCTCTGGTGGTGCTTGCAGACGACATGGCTTCTCTCTCAGGGAGGTGGTTTTCTTTTTCTGTGGCTTTTCTCAGATGATCCACGTTCCTGGCTTTTTCAACCTTCTGGGGTCTCCCTTGCACTTTTGACTTCACACTCACAGCTTCCCACACCGCCCTCTCGGGGGCACTGCCTGACCTCCCAGGCCTTCTGAAGTCTGGGAGGAAGCCTTTCTGATCCCACCACTCTTACATCGTGCATGCACCTAAACCCAGCACCGTGTGGATGATGCCTGCTGGAGCGGCAGCCAGGCTTCCTTCTGTCTTGGTTGAAGGGGTACAGTGCCTGGATTGTAGGGGTATAAAGGTAGGGGTAGCATGCACTATAAACTGAACTCTGAGTAACAAATTCCCTAGGTATCACCATTCTGGAACATGGTGCCCTGGGGCTCTCTTCTCAAAGCAAAATATTGAATGTTTGCAATTTTGAGCCTGGGAAGGGTAGGGCCTTACTGGCTCCTCACATCCTCTCATGGTGTTTTCCTATTTTCCTGTTCTAAATATTGGGCTTCTTCTTAATGCTGATCTTTTTAGTAACCAAGCTGTCCACAGCTCCATCTTTGCAGCCCCCAACTTCACAGGAGCTTTAAATCTGGTGAAACCCAAAACTTTATAAATCATTTGCTCCCAACAATCATTCAGCTCTTGATTCTCACATTAAAGCTGGCTAAACAGAGGACATGGCACCACTTCAACATTAGACTGCCCTGAAATTTCTCACACCAGATTAATCACTCTAGCACCCTTAATCTCTGTCACACAAATCCTCAGGACATGGACCAAAACGTAGACAAACTTTCTGTCAAAGCATAAAACACATGGCCTGGAGTTCAACTGCTAATGCAGTCCTTGTTCTCAACTGAAACCTCTTGAGTCTTATATTTTCCAGCTGCATTGCAGTCAAAATTCTGGTCTTCTGAGCTCTGACCAGAATCTCCCATTAAGCTCAGCTTGCATCATTTGAGGGCTGCTTCTCCAAACAACATCGCCAAATCTTTCTGAACTCCTCCTACAAACCAGTTCCAGAGGCTTCTGAATCAAATGGTCAGTTAGCATCATAGCAATGACCCCACTTCTCTGGCACCAAAATTAGTCTTAGTTACTTTCTTGTTGCTGAGACATGATACCAGATACCCACAACTTAAGGAAAGATTTCTTTTGATTTGCAGTTTGCAGAGATTTTAGTCCAGTCAGCTGATTCCAAGGGAGGGAGGCATGATAGCTGGGCATGGCAGAGGAGAAACAGCTGATGGCATGGCAGGTGGACAGCAGAGAGAGAGAAAATCAAGGAGGAGGAGGGAGACAGACCCTTCCAGGCCACGGCTCCAGCGACCACCTTCTCTAGCCAGGCTCCACCTCCTCCAACATCACAGTTAGCTATAAACCATCAGTGGGCTAATACAGTGATGAGTATCACACCCCATGATCCAGTCACCTCCCAAAAGCCCAACCTATGAAGGCCAACATGAGACTTTAGGAGACCACCTAGATATAAATCATAATGTTGTTTCATATAAGCATATGGGAACTTATAATTGCAGTGGTACCTTGGTTTACAAACTTCATTTGTTTTACAATTTTGGGGAAGATGGTTGTATTTGTGTTTGTGTAGGGAGGACACCCATGATCATATTTGTCACAAGATGCAGAGTTTGCGAACAAAAGCAGAATTTTGCCCAATGCTTTTGTTTGCAAACTGAATTGTTTGCAAAGAGGAGCATTTGTGAGCTGAGGTATATCCGTATTCTTAAGAACAATCATTCTGTACCCGGAAGTGATCTTATGTACCTTCAGTCTTAAGTAATTTTCTATTACTTATGAGGAGACACTAATTAACATGCAACTACAATACAGCAATCAACATCCTATATTACAGCTTTTAAAAAGTGTTTCTCCCAAAATAAGACCTAACTGGAAAATAAGCACTGGAGGTTACCATGGTGATGGCCAGTGTCATACAGAAGACTACACCTCACTGTTCTCTTGCTCGGTGGCTGCTCTTAATGACAGGTAAGGCAAGCTGATCAGGCTGTCATTTTTTATCTCTAGTTTTCATAACTGATTATCTTCCTGTTAGGTCTTATTTCAGGGAAACATGGTCACAGACCTACTAAAGAAGAGCAATTTTGGGGCCGGTGATTTAGCTCAGTGGTTTAGCCATCTGCTGTGCAAGCGCAAGGACCTGAGTTCGATCCCCGGTACCAAAAAAAAAAAAGAAGAGCAATGTAAGCCATCTGCAAGTGTAGTATAGAATCATGTTGGACAAAAAACCAAAATACGAAGAATTTTTAATGAAGAATAGTTGTTTTTAATTTCATTATTATCATCAGAAACATCGTCGTGACTCAGTACAGACAGCTGTGTTAATCAAGGTTTCATCACTGCAACAAAATACCTGAAAAAAAATCCTACAAGGAGAAAGTATTTATTTTGGCTCACGGTTTCTGCTTGACTCTGTTGCTTTGGGCCTGTGCACAACACAGCACACACCACGGTGAGCTCATGTGATACAGAAAGCCTGTTTACCTCATAATGGCTAGGAAGCAAAAGGAAAGAAAAGAGCTGGAGTCTCAGTACCCCCTTCAAGAATGCAGTCCCTGTGGTCTATCTTCCTCCCAATGGGCCACCTTCCCTGAAAGTCCCACTACCTCCCAACAGCACCACAGGCTATGGACCAAGGCCCTAACCCATGAGCCTTTGCAAAGGGTCACTTCCAAGCAATAGCAATGGCACCCATTAGGAAAAATGGAAAACATTCGGTGACTTCCTGTGGCACAGTAACTGAGAGTTGAAAAGCTGCCTCGTAAGGAAAATGGCAAAATTAACGTGTGGCTTAAACTGGCTGGGCAGGGAGGCCTGAACAAGCAGAGAACACATGCGCTGAGCCGGCTCTCTGAACCCTGCACACGGACTTGTCAGGAGAACTCCAGGTGGGGTGATCTAACGGTGATGTGAGCATGGGAAGTGGGAAAAGGGAAAGGAAAGAGGTGCCATTATGGACTCACTAGGGGGCCTTCCTCATGGTGGCCTGCCCTGTATTCCAGGGTGTACTTTGATCTTTGTTTGTATTTTTAATTTTATTTCCATCTTCATTTTCTTCTCTTTTTACTCTGACCAAACTCTCTCTGCAGAGCACATTTTTCTCCTACCCTTCTTAATTTTTCCTACCTGTAATAAATGGGAAACTGCCACCATTTTTGCTTGTTTCATTCAAGTCTTTGTTTGGGACAGAAAAGGACCAGAAACCACCTCCAGAAGGCGACTCCAGCACCCCAAAATCCCGTAACAAGTTGGCACACAGAATTAATCAAAACAGAAAATTCCCTTAGAAAGAATTAAAAGTAGCTGTATTTTCAGGAGTCTCTGCCAAATTCAGATAATATTTCTTTCTGTGGCTGATGGTTGTTTAAATATTTTCAATTTAAATAATTTTTGTACCACTTCAGTGGACGGTAGTCTCTTCAAGGTTAAATGAAGCCATCAGAGTGTGGGGTCCTAGTTTGTTGAGACTTTTGTCTTTGTGAGAAGAGGAAACCCAGAAAGACATGGAGAACCCACATGGACGTGAAGACAGCCCGTCTATAAACCGAAGGCAAGAGCCCACCCTCTGACGCCTGGATCTCGGACTTTCAGCTTCCAGAGCTGGAAAAAATAAATTTCTGCCATTTCAGCCACCAAGTCTGGTATTTTGCTTGGGTAACCGTAGAAAACGAATATACTTAGCTTTGTCTTTCTTTTCTGTTAAGAAACAGAAGTCGTTCATAAGCTGGCAGCCACCAACAGAATTCAATAAAAAGAAAAGGCCAATTCAGCAATTTTGTGCAAGAACATTGATGTGTATAAGGAATGCTCCCAGATTTCAATCTACTGTCCTGTCCTGCTGGGTTTCATCATTGCTGCCCCGCGGGATAAAAACCCGTGCAGTGTGGCGCTGCTTCCTGCGCGCTGCTTACTTCAGGAGCCCTGGAAGGCTTTTCCTCCTCCGGATGACGGCTGGGTCCGCTCTTGCACCTAAAGGGCGTGGGCAGTGTGCGTCTGCGTAAACCTCGGCGGAACAATGCTAGGGATTACAGGCGAGGCACAGAGAAACCACTCAGTCCAGTCGTCGGAAGTCCGCTCCCCAAGGGAGGGTGCCGAGCCGACCCAGTCGCTCTCCCCCGTGCTGTGCTTTACTCCCATCCCATGCACCATCCAGGGGCCTCCTTCCACGGCTTCCTGCCTAGACGCCGCGCCTGCTCTCCTCTCCCCGTGACGCTCCCCGCGGGCCCCTCCGCAGCTCACCCGGGACGCCAGCCGGTGCAATCCCTCCCTGGCGTCTCCCCTAAACCGGTACTTCCTCGCCCGTGACCTTCCTCGCCCGTGACTTCACGCTTCCCTATTGCACCAATTCCACCTCAGTTCCCTACCTAAAACCTTGCCAACAAAGGTGCTTCCAAATAATGCAAATACATAATACATGCATTATAATGCACACTTTACACATTTCAGAAGAGCAATATGGGGCTTCTATTATATATTAGGTGACACTCCCAACACTCCTGATCTGCCCAACTGGCCTACCGTGAAATTTATTGCTATCAATTCAATTGAGACAAATAAGGACCACAAATAACTTCATGTCAGTTCCAAACAGTTGCTGCCAAAATGAGTTCTCTAAAGCCTAATTTTCATAACTTCTTGCATTTTAGAATCATGGATAGGGGATTTGGAGTATACACACAAGAACACACACATATGAGAATGTATATGCGTGTATACATCCTGCAGACATGCACAGAAAAAGAGGCAAAGGAAGTTCTTTGCTTGTTTGGTTATTGCCTGCTCCTATGGTTTAGACCTAGAATGCCCCTGAAAGGCCTTAAATGGTCAGGGTGGAGGTTTTGGAAGGTGACTGATCCACGGAGAAGCTATGGCTGACGTGCTCTTAGGAGGAGGGGTCTGGTGGGAAGAGATGGTGTTATCTCCCTTCTGGGCTCCTCCTTTTCTCTCTGCTCCGTGACCGCCGCAATGTGCCCAGCCTTGCTCCACCACGGCCCTCTGCCACGCCGTTCCTGCCTTGGAGCCAGCTAGCCTGGAAGCAAACAAACATCGCCTCCTTTAAGTTGTGGGGTTTCGGATTAGGTCTCAGTGATGAGAAAGTAACTAAGACAGCTGCCTCTCCCATCCACTGCAGGTATTCAATGAGCATTTTAGGACTAAGTCAAATCACTTTCCACCTGATGATCCCTCAGTGTTACTATCCATAGACACTAACCTGTGCTTGCGTGAACCCTTCAGATGCATGTGAACCTTGCCCTTCTGAGAGGCCTGGAATCTGATGTATCATAAGCAGTTTCACACAGTGGATAAGCTGATGAGCTTTGGCTCCAGGGTGAACTAACTTGAAACCACGTCATTGATGCCACCGATTCCAGGAAAAGTTCAATGCACTTCAGTTTTCTGATCTGAAAGTGGGCACAATAATGACATTGCTGATGAGTGAGACAGCCAAAGAGCCAGGAAGAGCGGGGAAGGATCTGTAGAGCAAACAAGCTTCTGTCCTTTTCCCAGTGGAATAAAAGTGCTCTGCTAAATATCCCCCTCTAAATTGTACGTTTTCTCTTCCTTCTTTTCTGTCTCCAACAAATGCCTCCCCTGAGATAGACAAAAGTATCTAGCCAATTTTCCTCTTAGTTTTTAAGGTTAAATATTTGCAAAGATCTTGTAAGCCGGTAACTGAGACTGTGCAGTGTTGAAGACAAAGAGTCATTAGATCACTGGGACAAAGCGGAGAACCCTGACACAAACCCACACAAATATAAAGCAACTCAGGAAGGACAACCTTCTCAATAAGTGCTGCCAGAGCAATTGGACATCCACAGCCAAAAGAATGAACCTCGTCCTAAGCCATGCCCCTTCCACTAAAATTAACTCCAAATACACCATAGGGTTAAGGGTGCTATGAAACTTCAGAAAAACTACACAGAAATTACATTTTGAGACCAAAGGTGAGGTGCAAAGTTCTTCATTTTGGCACCAAAAATATAGCCCATAAGAGGAATAACTGCTAAAAGAAGATTCTTCAAAATTAGAAAAATGAAAAAAGAAACTTTATGAAAACTCATTTAGAAGGTATAAAGGGCAGCTACAGGCTGCATGAAAATATTTACCAACTGCATGCCTGGAAAAGACATTGTATCTAAGAACTCTCAAAACTCAACAAGAAAAAAACCCCAATAGCCTAAAGAGAAAATGGACAAAAGATAAAAATAGATATTTTGAAAAGCAAATACAAATCATAAATAAACACACACAAAAAATTGTTCAACACCATTAGCCACTGAGAAAAATACAAATTTAAAACCACAATTATTAGATATCCCTATTTAGCTGTGGTTAAAATAATTAATGGCAATATCAAATGCTGTTGAGAAAGAATATAAAGAAACTAGACCATTTCTATATTGCTAGTGGTGAGGTAAAGAATTCCATTCTGGAAAAGAGTTTGATAATTTCTAATAAAGCTAACATAGCACTAACCATATGATCCAACAATTTCATTCAGAGATTTATTCCAGAGCAGTGAAAATTTATGTTCACATAAAAACCTGCACACATGTATTCAAAGCAGCCTGTTGGTATTGCTGTATGTTAGAAATCACATGCATACATGGTAACGGATGGATGATGTTAGAACATCCACATAGTTTCGGTTTGGGTCTTGAATGCCCCTCAAAAGCTCCTATGTCGAAGACTGCATTCTCAGCTGATGAAGATGTTGGGAAGTGATGGAAATTTTAGGAGGCCGGGCCTCCTTGGAGGAAGTCAGGTCACCATATAAGTGCCCTCGAAGGGGAATTGTGACTCCAGACCCTTCCTTTCTCTCCTTCGCTTCCTGGATGCCTTGATGTGAGAAGTTTCGCTTCACCACACATTCCCTATCCCAGCGGTCTTTCTCACCGCATGCCCAAAACAAGCAACCACTGACTGAAACCTCTGAAACTGTGAGCCAAAATAAATCTTTCCTCCTTTCAAAGGTTTATCTCATGCAATTTTTTGCAGTGACAGAAAACTGACTAAAATGCGCACCCTGGAATCCTACTCAACAATAAAACAGAACAAACTAGTGGTACACACAATTTACTTGAACGGGTCACGAGGGAATGATGCTTACTGAAACCCCATGCCCTCAAATGTCTGCATCCTATGTGATTCCATTCATTCTTGCTATAACAAATTATAGAGATAGAAAACATGATCGATGGCTGGGGACTGGGGGTCAGGGAGGGAAGGGGCAGAATGGAAGGGAACTGTGGGGTTCACGTGTCTTGACTACGATGGTCATCAAACAAATAAATACCTGTGAAAAGACTGAATAGAACTGGGAACATGAATGTCTGTAAAAATGGTGGAACCTGATTTGGATTGAATCAGTGTCATTTCTCTTCCAGTGACTCTGTACTATACAGTCAACAAGCAAGATTCTACCACTGAGCGAAACTGACAGGACCCAATTTCTTCTGTTACACCTCACAAGCATTCGTATACCTATAATTAACACAAGCAGAATTTTAATTAAAACAATATACGCTCATGAACATTTTTTCTTTTATAATGGACCAGTAAATAGGACATATTTTCTGTGATTCTATATAATTTTATACTTTTTTAATTCCTTTGGTAGTCTGGAATTTTCCCATCTTTGGATGATAAATGATTCATATAAAAAAGTTAGTGATCAATTGAAATTTATTAATTAGAATAGTAAAATTATAAACGTGACCAATCTTGAAATGAAAACATTTACTCTTTGTGTCTGGAAAGTTTCTCTTTCTACTTCAGTCAGTAATTATCTATAAAATACATGAGGAACCAGGTGATAGTCAAAATATCCCAAATTATGGCACAATATGTCACAATTTCACAGAAGGAGTCTCAGACTGTAGTAACATTCGAAACGGCAAATCGGGTTTGTCTGTGATTCTCCTATAAAATCTACAGGCAATAGTAGCTGCAATCACAACTAATTATTCAAATTCCTGCTTTCCATAAAAATATGACTTACACTGTCTTTTCAAAAGAAGAATTTATTTTCTAAAACAGTGCAGATTCATGGTAAAATTAAAAGGCAGGTAAGGGCTTACCCTCTGCCCCACACACCCCAGCCTTCCCACTATCAACGTCCTCACTGGAGTAGTCCACAGGGACAGCTGATAGGCTGATGTTAAACACCATTTTCACCCAGAGGCCATGGTGCATGAGGGAGTTCACTAAAGACTATGATCATGTGGATTTCCCACTATGGCGCCATGAGGAGCAGTTCCACTGCCCTGAAACTGCTCTGTGCTCTATTTATCCCTACTTCTCACCCTTAGCAACTGCTGATCTTTTTACTGTCTCCAATGTTTTTGCCTTTTCTAGAACACCATAGAGCTGGACTCACCCAACATATCTCCACTTCAGAATGGCTTCTTTCATTTAGTAATCTGCATTTAATTTTCCTCTGCACTCCCCACCCCCATCATTTTATGGCTTCATAACACATTTCTTTTTTGCACTGAATAATATTCCATTGTCTGGAATGAACTTGCTGAAGGACATCTTGGCTGCTTTCAAGTTGGAGCAATTACAAATCTGCTTTAAACACTTGTGTGCATGTTTGGTGCAGGTGAAAGTTTGCACTGCTTTGAGTAGGTCCCAAGGAGAATGATTTCTGGCTCATAGTGAAGAGAGTTTGTAAGAAACTGTGAAACTGTCTTCCAAGGTGGGTGTGTTGTTCGCATTCTCACCAGCACTGAAAGCCAGCTCCTGTGGCTTCTCCCCAGCACTGACCCAGCAGTGAGACGCTGGTAACAGGGAGGTCCACCCACTGCGCCCCATGGAGATCCACTGCGGCGGATGCCAGGCAGAGCATATACTTTCTGACCAGGGCAAAATTTTAGCATTATTTAATAGGGAATTTAGGTTAAAAATGAAAATGACTCCTCCTCCACATTTCCTCTGTTTTGCCATCCCTCCTGCTTTCTTGTGGTAGTGCCATAATCCCATGTCTGAGTTGAAGCTACCTTTTGTTTATTGCAGATGCAGGAAAAATATTCTATTTAACTAAATTTAAGTTATTATAATGCTGAATTAAATCATATGTACAGCTATATATCAGTAAGCTTTTGCTTATGCAAATTGAAAGTAGATTTGCTTAGAAGCACTGTAGCTGAAAAACTTCAAATATTTGTCTTTCTAATTTTTTACTACTTCCTCTCATCTTTTAGTATAAGAGGTGTAATAAAAAATACAATGAATGATTAAATTAAAACATTTCTCACAGTAAAAACACATTGCCATTAATGCCCCTCAAAATACTTCCCCTGGATTTGAAGTCACTTCTCCGATTATTCTCCACCTTTCTGAAGCAGTTCTAGAAGCCCTATTTCCTAAGAGTCTTTAGGCACACTCTCCTGGCTACCTCCACATCCTAAATGGATTCAAGACATTTATCTTTTGCAGTCGTCTTGACTTTTGGGAAGAGCCAGAAGTTTCACAGTGCCAGATCCAGTGAAAAAGGTACGTTAGGACACACCATGATGTTTTTACAAGCCTGCCTCTCTGCTGGATGGCAGAATTCACTGAACTTCTGATCATACCCCATAAAGACACCAGGAAAGAGGATTTCCAAAACTGCTTCAGAAAGTGGAAAGAAGAATGTGATACTGTGTTTGAAGAGGAGGGAATATTTTGAAAGAAATGAATGGCAATGTGTCTTACTGTAATAATTTTTTAAATGTCAACATTTGCTGTATATTATGATCACCTCTTGTAATTTCCAAAAAGCACTAAAAAGATAATGGAAGCAGGGCATGGTGCTTTACACTGGTAATCTAGGTCACTATCAACTAACCAAAAGGAAAGAAGTCAGGAAAGTGAGAGAGAGGAGGAAGAAAGAAAAAAAAAAGAGGAAAAGAAAGGAGAGGAGAGGAGAAAATTAAGATACCAGGACAAGGGAGAGCCATAGAACAGGTGTAAAGCCCTACACATTGGGTCCTGCCCATTAACAACTTGGAATCTGACTGCACGAAGCTTCCACAAGCCCCAACTCACACGTTCTCAACTCTGTAGAAGCAGGAGGCTTCATTCCTCTCCACCGAGGTCACAGTCACCCATAGTCACCAGGAGAACTCCAAGCAGGCACAGAGCCCAGATTCCTGCACTGTTCCAGTAGTCTGACAAATATGGATGGGGTATTCCGAGGTGAGTAAACACATCGCTGTTCCTCTAAGACACAGTGCAAATGTCCCCTGACATTCGGAGAGCGTCAGCATCCACAGATGGGAGGAACAGGTGCAGGCAGAAGAACTGAACTCCTGCAGAAGCTCATAGCACAGGGAGTGTGCTATCCGTTGAGTGCTAATTGTTACTTTAAAATGATTATTTTGTATTGGGTAAACATTTTTCCTCTGTTCGTATTTTTCTGTTAACTTTTTGCAAGACTTTTTGTTGTTGTGGCCCACAACTAACCTTTGACACCAAAGATGACTTTGATGTTGGGGGAAGTAGAGCCGTGGTAGGAACTTCGTTGCACAGCTTTGCCCTTTTTCTTCATTGCTTTTTTAAAAAACTTGCGCATTATCTCAAACTGTTCACACAACCTGGAATTCTCTGTGTCCATGCATAGGTCACTGAGTATATATTTTATATCTAAAGCTAAATGGAAAGCTAAGTATTCTGTGGAGACTTCAGTACTGACGTATTGTATTCACTTTCAGTTCTACAGCTCTGCAGTTCACACACAAAACAGTCTCACTAATGGAGAAGATGCTTAAAATTAGCATTCACATTTGAGGTCCTGGAGTTTCACTCCTATAGTCCTCCTCCTTAAAATCAAACTATAACAATGTCAAGATTGGGTACCTTACTATTAAAATGTAAAAATCATTTTTTCAATACCAAACCATATGCCCAACACTCCTTAATATCTGGTGTTATGGTTTGGGTGTCCATGTTCCCCCAGAGCCTCGGGCAGTCATAGACAGAGCTTTTTCAGAGCTGGCTGGATCTAGTGTGTGATGCTGGTATTTAGGGTGTGTGATCAGTAAACTAGTCCACTGATTGGTTTAACGCCACTCTAATTCTACAATATAAGGGACAGAAAGAGGCTTGTCTTCTAACTTGTTGCTTTTGCTACCTTATGGGCCCCATGAACTGTTCTCCTCTGCAATGCCCCTCTGCCTTGTGCCACCTTGCTTGGAACCAGCTGACTATGGACTGAAACCTCTGCAAACTGTGAGCTAAAGAAGCTTTTCCCCTAATTTTGGGTCAGGTATTTTGTCTCAGCAATGAGAGGAAAGTAACTAAGACATCTGGCTTATAAAAGATTATTTAAAACTTTTTCACAGTAAAAATAAAATCATTACAGTTATGAAGCTTTTGTACTCCCAGACCTGGCCACAAGTGGAGAAAAAACTTTAAATGTTCAATTGTTCAAATTATTTCTCCTATTTCTCCTCTTTGTTTGGCAATGAAAAAGGCCTGTGTCCTTAGATCAAAAACATTTTTGAGCTAAATAGAATAGGGAAGAAATTGGTGTTTCAACTGAAATTCCTTTAGAGGGCTGACCAGTTAGAGAATTGCACAAGAGTGAGCAAATGTGGACATGGATTTAGGAAAACCTTACTCTTGCTGATGTTTTGACAGAAATGGATATCTTAGAGGGAAATTGTATTGAGATATTTGACTTTTTACAAAGTGTCTGACTGAAAATAAATAAGGTGTAAGCAGATGCTGTCAGCACAAGAAGACCTATTCCTTTAGTCGGGTTCTTCTGCATTCTCCTTGGTTATCCCAAGACTTCGCAATGAGAAGGGCTTTATTTTTACCCATGTCCCTAGCACCTTGTTAAGTCTCATCATTCACTGGGAGAATGAAGAAGCCTCTAAATTAGTCAAGGCTACATTTGGCTTGCACAGTTTTAGAGTCCAGCATAGAAATGAAGAACTCCAGAATTTTTTTAAATTTGTTAATAAGGATAATAAGAATAATTTTTAAATCCTTAATAAGATAATGGCAAACAGAATGCAGAAGATCATCAAGAAGATCATACACCCTGATCAAGTGGGATTCATCCCAGGGATGCAGGGATGGTTCAATATACGAAAATCAATCAATATAATACACTATATCAATAGAGCCAAGGACAAAAACCATATGATTATCTCCATAGATGCAGAAAAAGCATTTGACAAGATTCAACATGCATTTATGATAAAAACCCTACAAAAAATTGGAATAGATGGTCTCTACCTCAAACTCATAGAAGCCATCTATGAAAAACCAACAGCCAATATCATACTAAATGGTCAAAAACTGAAATCCTTCACACTAAAATCAGGAACAAGACAAGGATGTCCACTATCACCACTCTTGTTCAATACAGTTCTGGAAACATTAGCCACGACAATTAGACAAGAGAAAGAAATAAAAGGAATAAAAATAGGAAATGAAGAAGTCAAATTGTCATTATTTGCCGATGACATGATACTCTATATAGAAGACCCCAAGAACTCCACCAAAAGTCTTCTAGACTTAATAACCAAATTCCGTCAAGTAGCTGGTTACAAGGTCAACACACAAAAATCAATAGCTTTCCTCTACACAAATGACAGACTCACTGAGAGAGAAATAGGGCAAATAATTCCTTTCACAATAGCATCCGAAAAACTGAAATACCTAGGAATCATCCTAACGAAAGAAATCAAAGACCTCTTCTCTGAAAACTATGGCACTCTCGAAAGAGAGATTGAAGATGATATCAGAAAATGGACAGACATCCCCTGCTCCTGGGTAGGAAGGATTAATATAGTGAAAATGGCCATACTTCTAAAACTGCTATATAGATTCAATGCAATCCCAATTGAGATCCCAGCAGCATACTTCATAGACCTCGAGAAAACAATCCAAAAATTCATTTGGAACAAGAAGACACCCAGAAGAGCAAAAGCAATTCTAGGTAACAGAGACATAGCAGGGGGTATCACAATCCCCAACCTGCAACTATACTACAAAGCTACTGTGATAAAAACAGCATGGTACTGGCAAAGAAACAGGCTTGAGAACCAGTGGAACAGATTAGAAGATGCAGAAACAATGCCAGACACACTCAGCCATGTCATCTTTGACAAAGGAGCCAAACACCCTCACTGGAGGAAAGATAGTCTCTTTAATAAATGGTGCTGGAAAAATTGGGCTTCAACTTGCCAAAGATTAAAACTAGACCTATATCTCTCACCATGCACTAAACTAAAATCAAAATGGATTAAACATCTAAATATTAAAATAGAAACTCTGAACCAGTTGGAGCAGAGGTTAAGTAGAACCCTTGAAGACATCCGTGTAGGAAAAGATTTTATGAACAAAACCTCAGTTGCCCGTGAACTAGCACAAACAATCAACAAATGGGATCTCTTCTTATTAAAAAGCTTCTGCACAGCAAGAGAAACCACCAGCAGTGTGAAGAGACAACCCACAATGTGGGAAAAAATCTTCACCTGCTTTTGCTCAGACAAAGGTCTACTATCTCGAATCTATAAAGAACTTAAAAAGATCAGACCTCCCTAATTTAAAGACCCAATTGAAAAATGGGCATCTGAAATGAACAGACATTTCTCAGACAAAGAAGTAGAAACAGCAAATAAATACATGAAACAGTGTTCAACATCACTGGTCATTTGAGAGATGCAAATGAAAACAACACTGAGATTCCACCTCACTCCAGAAAGAATGGCTGCTATCATGAAATCAATCAATAACAAATGCTGGTGGGGCTGTGGGGAAAGAGGAACCCTACTCTACTGCTGCTGGGAGTGTAGACTGGTACAACCACTGTGGAAATCAGTATGGAGATACCTCAAAGAACTAGGACTGGAAGTCCCATTTGACCCCGCTATTCCACTGCTGGGGATCTTCCCCAAAGAATTAAAAGAATCAAACCACAGTGACATATGTGCACCCATGTTCAGAGCAGCACAATTTGCAATACTTGGAAACAGCCCAAATGCCCATCAACTGGAGACTGGATAAAGAAAGTGTGGTTTTTTTATAAAATGGAGTACTATTCAGCCATAAAAAATGAGAAATTAGAGACATTTATAGCTAAGTGGATGCACATTGAGGCTATACTCTTAAGTGGAATAAATAGGACACACATGAATAAATTCTGAATAGTTTCTCTGGTGTGAGAAAGTGAAAGTGTAAATAAGGACTAAATGTATAATAGGTAATGTGAAATAGGAAGAAAAGGGGCAAAGGGGAAGGAAGTGGGAGGGCTAGGGGAAAGGATAGAAGAGAATGGGATTAATATGAGAAAATGGAAAAATAGGAACAAAATCTTTGTAAATAGGGAGGACTGGAGGGGTTGAAGGGAGGGCTGGGCAAGGGGGAAAAATAAGAACCAAGAGAGACTATGTAAAGGTGCAAATTTCCAATGATGAATGTCATTATATTGTATACCTAAAATGTACCAATGATTAGAATGAATAATTGATAATGTAAAATAGGAAGAAAAGGTCCAAAGGGGTAGGGGTAGTGGAAAGGGCAGGGGAAAGGAAAGAAGGGAAAGGAAAATTGATGAGAAATGGAAAAAATGGAAATAAAGTCTTTGTAAATAGGGAAGGGTGGAGGGGGTGAAGGGAGGTCTAGGAATGGGGAAAAAATAAGAACCATGATGCATTATGTAAAGGTACAATTCCCAATGAGAAATGTAATTGTGTTGTATACCTACAATGTACCAATAAAAGAATTTAATACAAAAAAAGAATAATTTTTAATTAACTTAATTTACAGATTCAGTAGAGTAGCTGGATACAAGGTCAACCCTCAAAAATCAATAGCCTTCTTATATACAAATAACAGACTCACTGAGAGAGAAATTAGGGAAGCAATCCCTTTCACAATAGCATCCAAAAAAATGAAATATCTAGGAATCAATCTAATGAAGGAAGCAAAAGATCTCTACCCTGAAAACTACAGCACTCTGAAAAAAAGAGATCAACAAGGATATAAGAAAATGGAAAGACATCCCTTGTTCCTGGGTAGGAAGAACCAATATAGTGAAAATGGCCATACTTCCAAAACTGCTATACAAATTCAATGCAATACCAACCGAAATCCCAAAAGCACATTTCACAGAACTAAAGAAAATAATCCAAAAGTTCATCTGGAAGCAGGAGAGACCTAGGATAGCAAAAGCAATTCTAGGCAACAGACACATGCCAGGGGGTATCACAATTTCCAACTTGAAACTGTACTACAAAGCCACTGTGATAAAAAATAGTACTGGCAAAGAAACAGACCTGAGGATCAGTGGAACAGATTAGATGAAGAAACAACTCCAGACACACTCAGCCACCTCATCTTTGACAAAGGAGCCAAGTACCCTCACTGGAGGAAAGATAGCCTATTTAATAAAGGCTATTGGAAAAACTGGATTTCAACTTGCCAAAATTTAAACTAGACTCCTATCTTTCACCATGCACTAAACTAAAATCCAAGTGGATTAAAGATCTAAATATTAAGACAGAAACACTAAACTGCTGGAAGATAAGTTAGGTAGAACTCTTGAAGGCATTGGCATAGGAAAAGACTTTATGAACAAAACCTCAGTAGCATGGGAACTAGCACAAAGAATCAACAACTGGGATCTCATCTTTTTAAAAAGCTTCTGCACTGCAAGAGAAACCACCAACAGAGCTGAGACAACCTACAATGTGGGAAAAAATTTTACCAGCTGCTCCTCAGACAAAGGTCTGCTATCTAGAATATACAAAGAACTGAAAAAAATCAGACCTCCCAAATATAAAGACCCAATTCAAAAATGGGCATCTGAAATGAAAAGACATCTATGCAGATGAAGATTTGGTTCCTCCCTTGCGTCTCCCGCAGGTGTTGTCTTGTCCTGGAGCATTACAGCATCTGGGGATCACTGAGGTCTCAGCTGTGACCAGAGGCCAAAATGCAGTTATGTCTGAAATGTCCTAGCTGGGCTGTAGGCAGGAGAACTAGGCTTACTCAAATGATTTTTCCCTAGAATTACGTAGCATTGCTCCCAACATATATAGTGACACAGTTTGTAAATAACTAAAACTTGGAAACAGTTCAATTGCCCATTAACTGGGGACTGGGTAAAGAAGATGTGGTTTTTTAATAAAATGGAGTACTACTCAGCCATAAATAATAATGAGAAACTAGAGACATGTATAGCTAAGTGGATACATATTGAAGCAATACTCTTAAGTGAAATAAATAGGACACACACGTGTAAATATTGACATTTCTCTGGTATGAAAAACTAAAAGTGTAAACAAGGGTCCAAATGTATAATTGATACTTTGTAATAAGAAGATTATGTCTAAAGGAGTCAGGGAAGTGGGAAGGGCGGGGAAAGGAAAGAAGGGAAATACATAGGGAAGGGTGGAGGGGGTGAAGGGAGGGCAGAGGAAGGGGGAAAAAATAACCAAGACACATCATGTAAAGGTTCAAGATCCCAAAGCGGAATGTAACTGTACTGTGTACCTAAAATGTACCAATAAACTTTATGGGGAAAGAGAATAATTTTAAATGCGAATAGTTGATACATTTTATGTGGCTTATTATTCTCGTCTGAGTTTTGTACCCTAACCCCTGGCCGTATCTTCCTGCTTACTTTCTGTCTCCTCTCTGTTCTCTGCTCCCCTCTCCTTTCTGGCTTTTCCCCTCCCTCATTTCTTCTCACTCAGATAAATAGGTGCTCTCTCTGGCCAACCACAGTGGGTGACAAAAGAGATATCTCAGCCTTCAGTTATTTCCAAAGGACCTGAGTTCTCAGTTTTAGAGGACATCTGAATTTTCTGTTGCTGCACAACACATTACCATGTATTTAGGGTAAAAAACAACCCATATCTGTTATCCTGCAGATCTGTGGACCAAGAGGCCGGGACCGAATAATGGGGTTTTCTAATCGGGGTTCAGGGGATGCATTTTCACGTAAGACTCCACTGGAGAAATCTGTGTCCAGTTCACTCAAGTTCTCAGCGCCACTCATCCCCCTCTGTGCAGGGCTGCAACTCCCAGGTGCCTGCTAGGTTTTGACTGATGTGGTTGTTTAGGGTAAAGGCCGCCTCAGCTCTAGGAGTTGGCCAGTTCCTTGCTATGTGGCCTTCTCAGCATGAACTCCAGCTCGAGGATTCTCCAGCATGAATCTGCTACAAGACTGCATATTGTACGGACCAGAAGCAAATCACAGGTCCCATCCACATTCCAGGGGAGGGAAGTACACAGAAGAGGTGGGGGTAGTGGGGAACCACACTTTATTCTCTCTACATAGGGGGTTAGTAAGAATGATATATAAGATAACAATAAAATATAAATATATAAAATACCTCCATTGCTTAAAATTTATCTCTGAGAAGGGTTCCAAAAATAAGCTTAAATGTAAACTAAAATGTTGATATACTCATGTTGTTTAAATATAATAAATATGCTCAGGATGGACTCTTTATTAAAATGGGGATTCTTTCTAAGGAAGCGCACACAGGAGCATGTGGTGGCCTCCTTTATCCTCACATCTGGCACAGAACCATTCAGCTCTCATTAGAAACAGAGCTATGCTCGTCAGATTTAATCTTGTTGAAATTTTGGACTGGATTATTCTTAATTATAGGGGATATCCTGTTCATTCTGGATTTTTGACATCATCCTTTCCCTCTACTTTGATGCCAATAGAATTTCCATAGTGATGGGAAAAAAAGTTACCAAACACTGCAAGTATCACAGCAATAGGGCAAAATCAAGCCCACCCAAGAACACTGTACAAAATGACTAGCACTACCTTTCCACCCTTGGTTCCTGAACTTGTGTGCTGCCATGTCACACAGCATATATTACAACCTTACAGGACAGCTCAGCTTCCCAGCAGGATTTATCATCCGTCTATGATGTAACTGAGCAGTCCACTATTTCATGAAGCTGTGGGTTACACGGCCAAACTTGTACATCAAAAAAATCGTCCTTCGCCTTAGCTGTTTTGCTGTAACGTTAATACTTTGGTAAGAATGTTGTGCAGGATACTATAACATACTGGAAAGTAATGCATTCAATGGCTCCATAGGTAGTGATACTGAGATAAACATGGCAGAGAAAGAATCCAGCTCCATACCCAGAGTAGGTGTTTACTTGACAGCAAACCATCACTGATGCCTCTGTGTACCCAACCTACCAGTATCATATTACAGGTTTGTTCTCTGAGCAACAGGGCTGGGAAGAAGGCTCAACTATGTTCTCTACTCTTGAAATGCTGGGCACTTGACAGTTGCTTAATACCCAGATGAGTCTTCTCAAAGACCAGACTCTGTTGTCAAGTTCATTCATAACTTCCATCCCTGGTTCCATGGCTCTGTTAGCCTACCTCATGAGAACTGTGCAGGGGAGAGAGGCTAGCCAACTGACATCAACAGAATGAGCCATCAGGTCCATCTGATCTTTGAAAGGCTCTCTTACCGGGTGTACTTTGAGGATGTATTTCTGTGATGTGCAAATATCCTCACATTTTGTGACCATTCCAAGAAATTCATCAACATATCCTTCTTGGACACCCATGCCTTCCAAGTCCATGAGAATCTGACTGAATCTTTAGCACTTCTAAAAAAAATGTTATAAATTCACACTTTTGGCTATTTATATCATTAGGAAAATGGAAAACAACTTGAAAGAATGCTCCTTGTAGGGTCTCCCTTTCAAAGTCACCCTTGGTGAACTACATAATGTTTCAGAATTCCACTTCCATCAAGTACCAAGGTATCTGGTGAAAGGATCTTTAAGCAAAGCAAAGCACTTCTTCTTACATAGGAAGGTTTTTGAAAAACTCACAATGAGGTCAAAGGTGAAATAAAGCGGAAGGGAGATGAAGGAATATAGAGGCTACTGGCATCTGGGCCACCTGATGTTGAAACATCCCTGTGACATCAGGGATTACCTGCTGGAGCTCTTTCTGTCCAGTCCCTTGGTCATAGGTAAGAGAATGCCAGGGAGCATGGGGAGATCTTTGAGATGACAGGAAAACATGTCCTGATTAAGGCAGTGGGTATATGAGAGAACACATTTTTTTAAAATTCTGTGGTCTCCACATTTGCTTTTCAAATACAAATTTATCTGAACTGAGTGGGTTTATAAAGACAAAAGTAAAATAAAAGGAAAAGCAAGTTTTCTACATGAAAGTAATGAATTCAGTTTTTCAAACATACCAGTAGGAAATTGAAAAAATACACTTGGTTCATAGGAGTGTATTTAAAAACAGAGGTTGGGCATTTAAAAGCAGTCATTCTAAACCACAGTGAACATTTGCACCCCTGGGAGGTGTGAGGTGCACTAGTGGTTGGCTCTTACCCTCTGAAATTACTGAAGAAGAGACAGCATTTAGATACCTCTCAATGTAAGAAAAGAAGAAACATATGATCAAGAAAATGCTAATACTTAGAAGGTTACATTTTTAAAAACTAATGAGTCCTTATGACTAATTGTTAATATAGTGTCCTTACCAAAAATGACATTAAAATACAATAAACTAATACTACAAATATGTTTATGCCAAGTTTGGCAATTTAGAAAAAAGAGAAGAGTGTTTTGAAAGTACCAAATCAACATGGGAAGAAACATATTCATGTATTTATAATAGAAACAATTATTTTTTTAACCAAAAGCCTTCACAGGAAGATCCAGATTGCCACACTGCAAAATTACATCAAAAATATGCGAGGAGCACATAGCGCTGACCTTGCATGAACAATTTAAAGGAGGAATAAACATCCAGCTCATTTTATGAGGCTAATACAACACTAACACTGGACTCTAATAAAGGGTTGCAAAAAACAGTGTTATAGACCAATATGTTGCATGCAAATAGATGAAAAATACATTAAAACATTAGATGAGTTCAATGATTTACAGTTCATGCTGAACTGTCCCTTGAACACAGGTATCAGCTCCTACAGAAGAGCCTCATGGGAGGTGGGACACTGATAACCTGAAGGTGGACTTTGGGGAAACACACACACACACACACACACAACTGTTACCTACTCTAATGGTACAGTTTCTGATGATGCCTAACACAGTCATGCACATTTTCACCAGAGACCATTAACTTGGATTTTAGAGGTGCTATTTTACACTGATCAAATGAAGTATCACCCTGAATATAAACAGAAAAGCGGATAAGGTGGAGAGAAGAATGTGTCTCATCAAATAGGATCCTAAATCATTATTTGGGAGTGGCAAGAATAGTTTTAACTGGGGCTGGGGATTTAGCTCAGTGGTTTTGCCACCTGCTGCACAAGCGCAAGGACCCGAGTTCGATCCCCGGTACAAAAAAAAAAGAATAGTTTTAACTCCTCATCTTCACTCCAAGGCACCCCTAAGTTAACTCAATTAAACTTTCAAAGATTAGTTCTAAGAACTCACAGTCTCGCACACCCTCTACTCTTAATGGGCATTTAATATGCTCCTTGCAAATCTGGTCGTCATGACCCATTAGTATATAATATCTTCCAACTAAAGCATGACACACTAAGATGAATTTTATCCTCTCTGTGGGATGTAATCATCACAAAAAGTTTCTCAGCAATGGCAGCTATTCCTTGACTGTACTTTGAAAACATACCACAATCATGACACCTAAATATAGAGGTATATAGCCAATTAAGCCTACTCTAAATGGAATGTGTGACACTTCAGGATACACTCTCTTTTATGTCATTCCAATTACATTTCAGGACTTGTATCTTGTGATATGACATCCAGTGTCCTATTTATCCTCTGCATTCTTGGCTGGTACAGTAAAAATTTAAATTAAAACCATTATTTACTTGCTCAGCTATTGTCAGCTTTAGCCAACTAAATAATTACTTAGTAGAGACTTCTTTTTATCCTAACCATTAATCATGTCCCTTGAAACACAAGAGTAAAGAAAAGATACTTTCAGATGCTGGATGGACCCGTAGCTGGCCAAGGCTTATGGCCTGATTTAAGATGTGCTGAGCAGAGGGAAGCAGAGCTGCAGTAAGTTGCACTCTCTAATTCCAAAGCACAGAGAAAGAAACTCTCTTGAACTCCATGTCACAAATGGAGCTGGACTTTATCCACAAGTTGTGCCCACTTGGAAAGAAATTGGGGTAGAGGTAGGAGTGACTGGTAAATCACGAGGGGCCGGGCACCTAATCCCAGCACGCCGAGAGGCTGAGGCAGGAGCATGGAAAGTTGGAGCCCAGCCTGGGCAACTTAGTGACTTAGTGAGACCTTCTATCAAAACAAAAAATTAAAATTGGGCTGATGATGCAGCTCACTGTGAAGACCCTGGGTTCAATCCCCAGTAGCCCCCACAAAAAAGGACGGGTCAGAAAATGAAAAGAGACCTAAAAGGAAAAGATAACGTAGAAATGGAATAAAGGGACCTGCTTCTGGGAGGTAACCATCACCGTCACTAGATGATGTGGGATTAAAAAGCCACCCATGTACCTGTGGTTTGATGTAGTTTCCACGCTGTAGGCTCCATGCCTACCGTGGTCAGCAGAGAAATTCTGCTTCTTTCCGCCCCTGGGGCACCCAAGCTCCTCGAGCGCTCACTCCATGAACTCCTCCCCGGAGTCCTAACCTGCACGCCAGCTCCTCCTCTTCCTCAGAAAGCGATGCACACTATTTCTTTCTGTTGGTGTCGCCGGCTAAGACGAAAAACATAGATGCACCTAATCTCAAGGAGGCGCAGAAGGAGTAGGCGACAGTACGACTTGCAGGGTAATTGTAGATATTTGCTCCCGTACCCCTGGTATACCACACTGCGGGACAGTGAAGGGTACCCCCCAGGAAATGCTGCCCGGCAGACCACCCAGCATCTAAGCCCACTTCTTCCCCTCAGCAAACACTGTTTTCCCCGAGGCATTTCTGGACCGAACTCCTTTCACCCGTCACACAGTGACACAGTACGCCAGTCGTGGAAATCCCACAGAGTTTTACAAGAGAAAAAGTTTTTCTGAGGCAGCCAAGCGCAGGGAAGGAAAAGCAAATGGCAAACCTGCCTCAGGGAGGCCTGAGCGTAGGGCTGCTCCTGAGAGAAAGGAAGAGCACGGAGCTCTGAGCCAGGGTGCTTTGGCGAACCCTCCGCTGCACTGCCGGTGGCTGTGAGGGGCCCCAGGGCAGCAAGAGAGAGGGCGGCCTGGAGCTCAGCTTCCTCTGTTTGCAGCTGCGCTCCTCTGGGACCCCCGGAGCTCCCCTCCTGTCGGGTCAGCCGGGCCTCAGGTTCTCGGGCCCGGCCCCATCATGAACCAGGCATGCGAGGGATCTATCTGGGGTCATCTGGAAACCATCTCCCTACTCCATCCTGCCCCTCCCTCCGTCAGTGGAAAAGCTGTCTTCCTCCAAACCAGTCCCTGGAGCTGACAAGGCCGGGGACCCCTGCTTTAAACCATTTCCCTCAGGGTACCCTGGAATGGCTCCAGTGATCCCCACCTGTGCTGCTCCCAAGGTGCAAACTTATTCTGCTCCCCACCCTCTTTAAAAGCCGCATTTGGCTTTCCGGTCATTCATGTAGAAGACAGGTGTGTCAATGAGGGTCAGGTGGATTTCTAAGGTGGAAGTCAGTTCTCCTGCTGAAGAGGGCTAGGCTAAGCAGGTGGAGAATTCTATTTCTGGAGCTATCATCATAGGAATCACACAGTCAAAATGACAGTTTATCAGCTTTTACATGTTCAACGCTTACAAAAATATCTCCAAGACTTTCTCCCCCACTAGAGGTGTACCTCAGTAGTAGAGTTCATCCTTAGCACTGCAAAGCAAAACAAAACCCTCATCTCCCCAAAGGACAAATTTTCTCCCAATCACAGAAATACTATATCCCACTATCCAGGGCTGGGTATAAAATCCAGGCCATCCACATATCAAGCCAGGATCTACCACTAAGCTCTCCCCTCAGCCCGTTTTTATAGGTTTGCTTAATAAAAATGTTCTGCAAGTATTTGATGTAGTAGTGATCGTGGTTCCTAACTCTTCAATACTTTTCTCTTGTTGCTGATAGCGGGCCCCACTGTGCAAATGTCATAGAATCTTTGTGTTGAGCCACATTTTCAGGGCACTGAAAAAAATTACCACGAAATAGCTGAGCTCAGGACTTTCAGGGAGGGGTAGCTCTGTGCATGTCTCTTTCCAATCCTTAAAAAGTTTACTTTCTTTGGGATAAGCATGCTATCAGTAAAAATCTAAGTTGACTTAAAATTGTCTCAAAGAGAGATAGTGTCCCCCACAAGGTACATTGGCCTTGATCTTTCTACAAAAAATACTACGTGTTCCATCCTGTGCCTTGCAAGGGCAAGGTTCCAAGTTCAATGCCCAGTACCAAAAGAAAAAAAAAAATGCTCCACATAAGTGGAGATCCAAGTACACCAGCTCTAGAAGGAGAAAACATTCTTAAGTTTTCCTTTGATGCTAAAGGCAGATCTTTATTTATTTATGAATATAGTGTTTTATTTCTAGATGTAGTATTCTAGCTCTTGTCCTACTTAAAAAGCAACTTAAAATTCTAGAAACAATTATTTTCAGACCCATGGTTAAAAGTATTGTTATCTAGTGTCATGGATACATCTAGATTGTCCCCCAAGCCTCCTGTGTTCCGAGGGGGTCTCTGGAAGTGATCAGACTGTGGAAGTACCCTGGCTGGCTTCCTGTTAGGAAGTAGGGTCTGGTCAGGAGAGGTGGGTCACTGGGGCACAGGACCCAGGAGGGTGTGTGGCATCTCCCTTCTTGGCTCCTCCCTTCTCAGCCTGCTTCCTGGGTGCTGTGACAGGGAAAGACTTTCCTCTGCCATATCCCTCTGCCATGCTGTCCCGCCATGGATGGCCAACTGTGGACTGCAACCACGAACTCCAATAGACTTCTCCTCCTTTAAGCTGTGTTATGCCTTATGTCTAGATGTCCCCCCAAAGCCTCCTGCAGTCATGGAGGAGGGTTCAGAGGTGGTGGATCTAGAGTGCGTGGTGCTGGGATCAAGACTGTGTCATTACTAAATCAGTCTGCTGATTAATTTGGCACAGTGCTGGCTAGGATCAAGGGTGTGCATGCTATATTCGCCCTCGGGAGGGTAGCCTACATAAAAGATAAGGGACAGAAAGGGGGCTAATGTGCTCTTGCCTGCCTGCTTGCCATGGACTGTTTCTCCTCTGTGATGCCCCTCTGCCATGCCACTCTACCTTAAAGCCACCCCACTATGAAATTCTACAAACTGGGAGCCAAATAAACCTCTCCTCCTTTAACTTTGGGTGTGGGTATTTTGTCTCAGCAATGAGATTAGTAACTAAGACACTGTGGGAGTGGGATATTGTGTCTCAGCATGAGAAAGTGACTAAGATATCCAAAAGTGACTAAGATATCCAGGAATAAAATACAGGCAGAGCAAAACAGAAAGAAACAGTAAAGGGGAGCAAACAAAACTGCAAAGAAAAGGCAGGGTTTCTTTGAGGAAGCAAGAGCAGAAGACAGCTGCTGAGCTGGGAGCATTTTCTAAAGCAACAGGTAGCAAACTTCCATTGTGACAGCAACAGGAGATAAAGATTAGTTTTGATCCAAAGCATAACTATGTGAATTCAATCTGAATTCAGTCTTCATGTACAGCAGAATGAAACATCAATTAAATAATTTTAAGTAAATGGTCCTAGGTGGTAGCACTTCCAGCCTGGGGGAAAATGCTCACTGTCTTGTAGGAGGCTATTTTTATCTTAAGACCCCCAAAAAGTGCACAGAGACAATTTCAGGGACTTTATGAATTACAAGGCATGCAGGAGGGAGGAGTGTTACTAAGACGGAGAAGGGCCTGAGTTGAGGTGTGGGGGAACAGAAGCTCACAAGCCAGTTCCAGTGTTTGCCCCTGCTCTCCTCTGGATGCCAAAGCCACCAGGAGCTGAATAAAGCTCTGGACAGTCTTCAAGACGAGGGTCAGGAAGAGGAGCACGAGTAATTGTGCCAGACTTCCAGTAGAGACAGGAAGGACTGAACTGTAAGAATAAAAGTGGAATGGAACTAGACCATCCCTTCACAAGGCCCAAGCCCATTCAAAACAGATCAACCCCTGACTATATTCAACCGCCTGCACCTGCCTGCATTGTCTAGCAAAAGAGAAAGAAGATACATGGATGAAAATAATGTCATCCAGAGGCTCAGTGAACTCCATGACTTTCAAACGTAATACCACATATTTTTTTAAAAAGCATGCAAAAGATAAAACTGTCCAATAACCAAGAGAAAAACAATACAACATAAATTCACAAGATACCAAAGGGAGACAATAGCAAAAAAAAAAAAATAAAGAGTAGCACAAATAGTAATTGTGGGGAAATTTAAATAAATACCAGTGGTTACTCTGTAGCAGGTCTTCTTAAAAAATTAACTGACTCTTTATCCTGGGGTGGGAAAACATATTTTTCAGATCTCCACAGGCTTGGGAAGAGGAGAACACACATACCAAATCAGAATCGTGGGCTGGGTTCTTGCAAATTGCTCCTTTCCTGAAGCAGAAAATTCTGCTAGAACAAACTGTTACAATATGAAGGGTAGGTACTTAACCGTCCAGAGTAACCTGTTTCCTTTTATGAATAATATAATTAAAATGATAATAAATGACCACACAGTATTTAAAAAATATCTTCTCCATGCCCCCACACAAACAAAATGGACCAATGTTTATTTTATCCACTACAACTGAGAGTGTAAAATAGAATGTAACAATCAAGGAAACACTTCCCATCACAGATGAACAACCCTAAAGGCCAATTTTTCTTAGGTTTCAATAAAATATCTTACTGTAAATTATGATGCTTTTCTTTTCTTCTTATAATTTAATTGGGAGTGAAAGGTATCACAACATCTCCTATAGATGCTTTGAATTTGGAAAGGTAGTATTACTCATCGGAGTTTTTATGTTTCCCCCTTGCAAGGTGCTACACTGGGAGCTGGGGAGGGAGAAAGGTGTTCTGTGTTTTGCTCTTGGATGAGACAAGAAGGCTGCACATTGCACTCTCTGTGGCCCCTCCTCCCTGGGCGTAGGCATAGCATGACAGAGTAGTTCCTAGCAGCCCTCAGCCAGCTGCCTGGGTATGAATCTAGCTCCACAGCTGACCACTTTGTGACTGTGCAGAGATTAGTCCATTAGTCCATTACTTAGAAAATGGGAACAGAACATTACCTATCATCAAGTGTTGTCACAATTATATTATAAGCCAAGTACTATCTGACAAGTAATAAATAATATGGAAGTAATATTTCATTAAATAAATTAAAATATGTTACAGTTATTATTATAAGCCAACTACTATCTGATAAGTAATAAATGCTATAGAAATATTTCATTAAATAAATATTAATATTTATTAATAAATGAAAATTAGAATTTTAAATGCAAATTACCATGATAAACACTTTAGCAATTACTAATTTGACAGTGATCATTTTCGTTATCATTTATGTATTCTTACTTCCCGAAGCATATAGCTTTCTGTTGAGATAATTTCCCTTCTTAGTAGAGTGCATCCTCTTGGATTTCCTGCCAAAGGTATCTGTGTGGTACACACACTAATAGCTTATTTAGAATTTGTCAGCCAGTTGGGTGCCTAAGTAATAGTACATTATGACCAAATACGGCTCGTGCTAGCTTCGTGTCAGAAAGCTATGCTAGTGCAATTTCCCATCGGAGGAACACAAGGACAAAACCCTTAACAATCATTCCAATCTGTACACACAAAAAATTGGGTGTACCGCTGGGCTAGATCCTCAGCTGTCTCTGTGTCCTTGGTTCGTGCTCCTCCTGGCTCTGTTAGGCCTTGCAGCTGCGAGGAGCTTCCTCTTCCAGAGCTCCTGCCCACGCAGTTCCAAGCTAGAGTTTGCCTTCCAGCGGCTCCTGCACACTCTTGAGTATGGGCCTGGAAAACGGGGTTCCATCCTGAGGAGCTGCAGCAGCCAGATGCCGGGGCGTCAAGATTTCTTTATGAATTCCTACTTGGGAGCTACAGGTCCATCGCAAGGCTTCCCAGAAACCTAAGCTCTGCAACAACTTCCTGGCAAGCTTGGGAGAAGCGCTGTGGGACTGACAAGCGGTTCCGACTGACTCTTCCTCGCGGCTCCGCGCAGCCTCCGTTCTAAGGGCTCTTCCCTCTGCATGTCTCCTCCACAGCACCCGGGGGCAGGACCCCGCTGGACACTCCTGTTTAACAGACTGGACCAATACTTTAAAATGACTCAACAATCAGAAAGCAAGGAATACCCAAGACCGTTCCTATTTTGACAAAAGCTCGAACAAATACCTATAATTACATTTTGACAAAAATTCTAGTACTTTCACTTTCAAGACAGAAATAAGGTAACAATTCACATTACTGCTACTGCTTAACAGAACTCTCAGGAAATTAAATGATGTCGAACGATTAGAGGTAAGCAGATAATCATTACTTATGGTGATATAAACATTTATATTAAAAAGATAATCATCAAATTATATGAAATTATAGAAGTAATAAACATTATGGATAAAAAAATGACATTCCTTGATGGCAACAGTAACTGATTAAAAAATGTAATTTAACATGATACACCATTTTAGTAGCAATAACTCACCCTCATAAATTAAAGGATAATTGAATCTTACCTACATCGTGAGGCACCCACGGGTAATAATACTTACGCTGGTGTCTGGATAGTTTTGCCAGCACCTACCACCTGGCCTCTAAGCCCCAGCCACATAATTCAGGTATTTTAGGGTAACAATCAATAGACACTGATGCAATGGCATAAAATCTCCAAACTCATACTTTCCATAGGAGCAAGTATCTATCACTTGAATGTATCATTTAAGGACGTGAGTTGGCCGTGGTTCTTCTGGGATCCAAGAGTCTCCATCTAAGACTGAGGCTGAAGGAGTCGCCACTGGTGACCTGCGATCTGTTTCTCTCAAGCCACAGGATGCACATTCAGGAGGCCAGAACCAAGGTGCGAAGAGCTGCTGCGACATTTCACATTTGGCCTTGTACGGGTTACATCTGCTCACAGCTCGTTAGCCAAGCAACACGCAGGGCGCAGAGCGGGGGACGGCACCCCGGGGGCGCGGCAGGTGCCAAGAAGGGAGACAGAAGGTGCACGGGTGAGACAGCTGGCCACACCCAGGGAAGATGGAATGCGGTGAAAACTCAGTAAACTTTAGCTCTTATTTTCATGTCAATTTTCTGGAATTCTCACAGAAACCCTGAGGAAAATCATATTGTGAAATATGAAGTTTCAAAGTAACTAAATAACTTGCTAAAGATTATAAAAATGGAGCACTAGGATTTAAATGCTATGGAAAGAGCATTTTCCATAACCACACCTCAGTGATCATACGGAAACTGCTCACAGAGTCCAGGGCGTCCTGTGAGACAGATGCCAATGGTGAGCTGGAAAAGCGGCAGTGAGGTGGGTAAGCAAGCTGGAAGAGGAAACCATGGCCCAGTTCCAGCCCAAAGTCCAACAGCCTGTCTAGACTGATATATCAACATTCCCGCGTCAACAGCTACGAATATTTTGTTCCAGGTGAAGTACGATATCTACTATAAAATTATTTAATATAACAGTGAAATGTTATAAATTTGTTAGTCAATGGAAACTCTAGTGTTCTAATATTAGTGAAACATTTTATTCTGATTTTTTTCTATCAAATTTTTAACTGTGTAAAGTTTTAATACATTTCAAGTGTAGCAAATTTTTAAATGTACACTGCAGGACTGTTAACTATAGACTTTGGCATTACACAGCTGATCTTGTGAGCCTATCTATGTTGGACAACTGAATCTTTATGTCACTCCCATATCTCCCTCCCTGTATCCCTGGAAACCGCCAGTTTACTCTCCACTTCTGCGAATCTGTCTCAGAAACTGCGTAATAGTGGGAATCATGCATGCCTGGCCTCCCTGTTCTGACTGGCTGGTCACCTAGCCAGGCATTTGCAGTGTCTGTCCCACTGGGACTGACTTATTTCACTTATCATATCCATTAGGTTCTTCCACATTGTGACCCAGGGCAGGGTTTCCTCCTTTTTCAGAGCTGAATACTACTCCATTGTATGCATTTGCCACTTTTTATTTGTCCTTTCATGCACTGATGAACACTTAGGCTGCTTTCCCTTCTTACCATATACGTGAGAAATGGTGTGAAGTACAGAGGATTATGAATACATTTTCAGGGACCTGACTTCATTCCTTTCAGATCAATCCCCTGAAGTGATATTGCTGGATCACAGAGCAGTGTAATTTTAATTTTTGAAGACCCTTCATACTTTTTCCCATAGTGGCTGCACTATTTGACCTTTGTACCAACAGTGTGCAGGGTTCCAATTTCTCCACATCTTCATCAACACTCATTACCTTTGCCTGTTTGACAATAACCATCCCAACAAGTCTGAGTGATATCTCTTTGTAATTCAGATTTGAATTTTCTTGAGGATTAGCAAAAGATCTTTAATGAACTTTAAGACATCAGCTTCTTGGTGATGAGGTTTTCTTGTGGACTAATTTCAGTCATCAAGATGCTCATAACAGTAGGACTCTCAAACAGACAGCTAAAGCTTTAGCACTGCCTTTCCACATTTATCTGTAATTGTCTGGCACATTTTGGAGATTTTCCACACAAGGGTAAACATGGGGCAGAGCATAGTGAAGAATGGGGTGGGCAGGTCTTTCGGTGTTACATGGTGATCAACTGTCAAGAAAATGGTATAAAGTGTGTAACAGACAGGTGGCTAAGACCTCAGCTCCATACAGTGGATCATTTTAGGGTTCCAGGGAAGAAAACTTGCCTGAATTGGACAAATCCCTACACAAAGCTAATCCCTAGGAGGTGTACTGTCAGGGGCAAGGCATAATGTTCCTGGGGCATAACATTCATCAATTCAGCTACAAGTTTTAAAATTGTGAAAACTGAGCTTGAATGCTGCCTTCTGGGAGCCTGGCGAGTGGGAGGGAGTAGCAGATCGTGAATGACCCAGCATCTGTTGCAAGAAACATGGTCAATTAAAATGTCAGCCCTCCATGAAAACACCAGAAATGAACTCACTAAAAACATTTCTGCAGGAGGTACACTGGTGTGTGCTACACATGCAGCATGTGTGCATTAGATAGACTCAAAGTTTGATTTTTACCTACAAATCATAGCAGACTTGATTGCAACTATGAATCATAGCAGAATGACTGTATAAAGTAGTTTACTGGCTTCTTCTATGTAAAACTATGAATACCAGATTTTTTAAATGTTTCCTTTATAATCATCAACTCAAGACCAGACCCTCTTGTAAATATTTTAATCATTGTTTATGAGAAAATAAAGAAATAATAAATAAAGAATAATGCACATAGCAAAGATAAACACTTGGGCACACAATAGGCCAAGTACGATTATTGTAAGACCTTCACGTATTTCAAGCCAAGGAGTCGCACTAACAAACCCAGAAAGTGCTGGTATATATTATTCTTTCTATAGAAAGGTTTACACATTTTCCCAGTGTTATACAACCCCGGAGTGGTAAAGTTAAGATTTCAAATAAAGGAGCTCTGTCTCTGCATTCTATGCCAACAACAGTTGTGACAATGTCTCCTGAAAAAGAGTCACATGATTTAGCTAGCCTGATTTGTAGTCACATGATGATCAGCTCATCTGACAATCTGCTATACAGTTTAAAATATCTCATGTATGGATTTTGTACAGTTTAAAACCAAAATGAGTGTACAAATTAAATATAAATAAAATAATGATGCCAAACAGATTCAAATTAATATTAATCTAAAGGATAATATTATCTTGCTAAGCTTGAAATTAAAATTAGCTTTAATTCAACAATGTAACCCATGCCCACATTTAAATTAAATCATTTTCCAAATTGGCCTGTAATAATGCTGATGTAGAGATTCACTATTCGGATGCATATGTTATTAAAATTGGTGTAGTTGCCTTCACAAATTTATTTTCTAAGCCGACCAGGGTGGCTCATGCCTGTAATCCAAGCACTCTGGGAGGCTGAGGCAGGAGGATTACAAGTTAGATCCCTGTAATTTAACAGTTTAGAAAGAGCCTATCTCAAAATTTTTAAAAGCCTGAGGGTGTAGCTCAGTGTGAAGTCTCTGGGTTCAGTCCCCAGTACCACCAAAAGAAAAGGGAGAGAGAATGTTTATTTTCTCTTTCCATTTCTGTTCTTTTCAAAGTATAGGCTGGAGCGCCAGATTAAGTTTAAGAAGTGCCACTCAGAATTCGCAGTTTGTGACCAGATATTAAGCTGAACGTTACACAGAGCCGCAAGTACACAGTTTGTAATCCCTGACCTCCGAAAGATTTCCCTGGAGTCAGGGTTAAGCCAGGAGGAAGTGGCAGGGGCAGGAACAGTCCAGCAGCAAAGGAGGACAGAGCCGACCCCTCCCAGTTCTGCGAGGTGACAGCGGAGGCCTGAGGACAATCGGGACCACCGAGCAGGGTTCGGCTCTGTGATCAGCGGCCCTGGGGAGTCGGGCTGTGCTGCAGAGGCGAGGGCCGGCGTGCAGCAGCCAGGAGTCAGCGGTCTGCAACCCAGTTGCGCCTCCTGCCAGACCCGCGGGCTGGATTCTCAGGAGCTGAGCGTCCCTGAGCCAAGGAGGACCCCAGGCTTCGCCCCTGAGCCCCTGATGAGAAGCTAATGCAGCAATGATGGAAATAAAAAGTTTCTATGCCTATTTGAACTCCTTCCAAAATTGTATTTGTGCAAAACTTTGTGACATTAAGTAGTCTTCACATGGAGCAACATGTGATATACGTAACGCAAAGAAATCTTGTGACTGTTGTTACCTAATACTCTTGATAACTCAACATCTGCTGCTTTCATCTGTAAATACAAAAATATTTTAGACAAGTGTAAAAATTATAGAATACTCCTAGACTCGCTAGAATATTTTCAGAAATTCCCAAACACAGTTTGAGAAATAAGCTATGGTGAGAGATGCAAGAGCAGCCCAGAATTGTTAAAAATAATAATCGAAAAATAAAGCGAACTCAGCAGAGGTCTACTTATAAGGCGGAGACTGCTGAGGGAGACTGCTGAGGGTTAGGGGCAAAAGAGTCTGCTCCGCCTGCCTCGCTGTCCATGACGGGAATGCTGAGGTTTGCTTTGCCGCGGTGACACACGTGGCTTACGCATAGACCCGCTACCATGATTTCTCTTCTCTCAAAACTATTAATAGATGTCCAATAAATAGATAGTAATAAACAATTAATTAATCATTAATAAATAAATGTTATGTGTTTAAGCATCATTTTAGTGGATTACGTTATTTACATAAGTATTGGTAATGTTTGCTCAGGAACAAAGGTTTTTCCTGAACCGTTCAATGAATGAGGAACAGTTCTCCTAGCGGGGCGCTCTGGGGTAGACAGCTGGAAGGGGTGCGGCAAGAATGGGTCGTGGCAAAGTCACTTCTCATAGGGTTCTCTGCCTCCCAGCTCCCTAGCTGTGCCCGGTGGCCGCATGCTCACCCCTGACTACAACAGCATGACCCACAGCCCGACACCCAGAGACGCATGCCCGTTACACTGAAAGGACACTGGGAGAATTAAACTGCTCTGGCTGCGACATGAGAGGTTCTTCAAAAACTCGTGTTTGAATATAAAGAGAAGAACTTTGGTAGCTTTAGATCTCCTGAGAGTTGAGCCGCCTTTCTAGAGGTCTGCAGTCAGTAGAGACGCCTCTGTAGGAGCCACAGGGTTAACAGCGCCTGCTCTGGGCTCCTCTACAGGTGGCTCGAGTGATGGAGAAATCCCAGCCTGGAGTTCTAACGGTGTAAGTAACTTCTATCAGTAAGAACATTAAAGGTCACCGGAGCCTTATGCTGCTGAAGATAATATTTCACTCAGGCTTCTGTACTGCCACCAAGGATCCAGGGCAGTGACATGTGGTCCCTCTGGCACAGGACCTTGGAAATCCTGCCAGGAACATTTTCACATCCTTTGATGAAATACTTCATTTTATTGGAATCCTGGTGCCTTCATTTCAAATCTGAAGCAATGGCCTGCCAAGGAAACTCATAAATTTATGAGTAGCACACAAAAGCAAAAGGGGGGAGACAGTGTGCCCTTTGTGACTGGGAAATAAGTCAATCAGCACTTATGAAGTGACTGTGTAAGAGGCATTAACCATTTGCAAAATGCGCACTGAGGTTACTTAGCCAACACCTGCCGTTAGGGCTAAAGCGATACCCCGCGGTTTCATGAACCCCCTAGTGGACCTAACACGAACTCACTGTGGCCAAGGGTGTATTCATGTCAGCCTCCCCACAATGAATTGAAAGGGCCTGGGCCCCTGTACCATTCAGCTCTGGCGAGTGCCTATGCTGGGAATTCACACAGTAATTACCATTCACCCTATGAAAGCACAATGTCAGGAGTGCTGGAGGTGGAGCCAGCCTGGGGGCCACCACTCTGGCTGCTACTTCCCCAGGTAATTACCATGGTTTCAGTACCTCGCAACAGGTGGTGTTTCCTTCCTGTGAGCAGGCAAAGGAGGGCACGCCTTAAATCAGGAGCTCCCAGCTGTCTGAGTGGGGTGGAATTTATGCCTTGGTATCTGAAAGTGCATTAAGATCAGTCATTTCCTGGTAACATGGCCTGGGAGGATTTTATTGCTTCGGTCTTTAAACTTAAGAATATAAATTAGTAAAAAAAAAAAAAAAAAGAATATAAATTAGTAAGCCTGTACTTCTTGTTCTCTTATTCAGCTGCTTGGCAGGCAGTTGGAGGGTGAAAGAAAGCCTCAACTCAGAGATGAAACATAGGTTTTATATAAAGTTATGTAACCTCAAACTTTACCATAATCATCATTTTTCCAAAGCATAAAATAAATCCTTTTATACTTTGCTCTTAATACTGGGATAATGAATAAAATCTATTGACATTAATGGCTTTCTGGCTTCCATTTACTTTACAGGTAACTATATTAACACAAAAGCAAAGAGCTGATTGATGCATCCTGACACACACAGAACAAGAGCACTACTTATTAGGGTATGTGTTTTCTTTTTGAAAATAATATGTTCCTGAAACGTACCTATAAAGCAAATTATTTTGAGTTAATGAATTGCGTTATGCAAGTTAAAATATTGTAAAAGTAAACAGATACATCTATCTAAGCTAAAAGCAGAAAACAAAATCAGGTACTAAATGAAAGACTTTGGTTAAAAAAAAATCACAATTCAGAGTAGTTAATGGTGTGTGCTTTTGGAGTCAAATCTGTCTGGTTTAAATGACAGCTGTGAATATTTGGAAAACTTAATGTTTCCAAGCCTCAATTTCTTCATCTTTAAAATTTAGGTAATGACTTTTACTTTGTAACTTTTTAAAGCTTAGGTAAATTTTTAAAGAATGCAGCTCAGAACTTTACATGTAGTATTACTTCAAACATTGGTATCCACTAGATTTACTCAGTCAAAATTAATTGCACATATATTTCCTGAATCCTATGATGTGCCAGACACTATTTCCTAAGGATTTAGGAATAAACTAGTAAGCAAAGGCAAAAATACTCTTGACTTTCTTGGAATTTCTTGATCTCATAGGGATTATAGTCACTAATCAAATAATTCAACATATAAATTTAAATTTATGTCTGTGGGGAAGCTCCCCTGCCACCATTCCATGCTTCTTAGGGCAGAGAAGGTAAGCCACCTGGGCATCAGAAGCACCCCCTACCCAATGGAAATGAGAAGACATGTAAACAAGCCTCAAAAACAGACTTCCAGATAACCTACAGCAACCCCAAAGGGAAACAAGATGGAACACTCTGGTACTCAACCACATGGACTCCCTGAACTGGCAACAAAAGAGGATCTGGAAAAAAATGAAATCAGAAATAATTTCTCAGATAGCAGCAGAGATTGTGCCCATAGTGCAAGACACGATGAATGAATCTAGAGAGGACATAGATAAAAATAACAGAGGAACTCAGGAACATGATGGCATTCCAACAAAGGAAACAAATGGAATCCATAAAACAGATGCAGATTTCCAGGAGATTAAAAACTCCATTGAAAGTCTACACAGAAGAATGAGCCAATGTGAGGACAGAATTGCAGATACAGAAGATAAGCTTGCAATTAGTGACCAGGAAAAGAAAAATTGCTTCAACATTGTAAGGGACCACAAGAAATCAATCCAGCACCTGCTAGACGATGCAAAGAAGAATAACATAAGACTGATTGGAATCAATGAAGAAACAGGAGAGAGTGCAGATCACATAAAAAAACCGTTCACAGAAGTGATGGCAGAAAACTTCCCAAGAAAGGGAAAAAAACTTGACATACAGATAAGTGAGGCATATAGGACTCCAAATAGACTTGATAAAAGAAATCTACACATAGGCATATAATTATTAAGATTCCAGAAACCCAACAGAAGAACAAACTCCTACAAGCAGTTAGAGAAAAGAAACAAATCACATACAAAGGAAAGCCCATCAGAATCACAGCAGACTTCTCAATGCAAACCCTCAAGGCAAGAAGAGCTTGGAGTGATGTATTTCAAGCCCTAAAGGAAAACAGCTTCCAACCCAGATTGATGTACCCTACAAAACTATCTTGCAAAATTGATGCAGAAATAAGATACTTTCATGATGAAGAGCACCTTAGGAACTTCATGAATACCAAACCAGCACTTCAAAAAACCTTAGACAATATCTTAGAAAAAGACAACGAGGATCACAAGCCCAGGAAGCCCAGCAAAATGAATCCATTGGGCATGACAAAAAATTAAACACAAAGAGGGAGAATCCAACAACAAAAAAAGTCATGACAAGGCTTTTAAAACTTTTAACTTCATCTCCCTAATGAGTGTATAATTCAATCTTGTTATTGTACTGATTAGTATTTTTCTGATTCTAGAGTTGCACACCTTTCCTTGTGCTATACTGGCTATTTATCATCTTCTTATGTCTACTTTTTAATTGGGTTGTCTATTAATGAGCTGTAAGAATTCTTTATATATTCTGGTCATAGGTTATATGCATTGTAAATATAGTCTGTTTAAGGACTACTCTTCATTTTAACGATCCCATTTAAACTTCTAAATATTGATGGAATCTCATTTATCAATTTTTTCTTTTATACATCACTTTTTTTGTATCCTAGGTAGTTCTTGCCTACCCTGAATTCATAAATATTTTCCCTTATAATTTCTTCTTAAAGTTTTACACTTTTAGGCTTTCACATTTAGGTTCATAGATCCCTTCAAGTTATTTTTATGTATGGAAATAAAGGATTGAGGTTAATTTTTTATATACAGATACCAGGTGTTCTAGTGGCATTTGCTGAAAACACTATCTTTTTCTCGGCTCTTGAATTGAGTTTATATATTATAAAATGCTAATGTTAAATAATCTTTCAAAACTCAGTGGACCATATATGTGTGGTTCTATTTCTAGATTCTCTGTTTTATTCAAATGATCTATATGTCTTTCCTTACACCAACACTGCCTTGATTACAGTAGCTTTAGAAGAAGTCTTAAAATCAGGTACTGAACGTCTTCCAACACTGTTTTTGTTTTGTTTCTTGTTTTTTGTTTTTACTTTTCTAGGTCCTTTGTACTCCTACAGAACTTTTAAATTTCAATATCCAATTCTTCATTTATAGCAAGTATACATAGACCTGAATTTTTATATATACCTTGTGTTTTCTAATCCTGCTAAATTCAAGTACAAGTTCTAGGGGCTCCTAGAGATTTCTTAGTATTTTCTCTGTAGATGATCATTTCATCTATATATAAAGTTTTGCTTCTGCCGTGCCAGTCTTATCCTAATTGTGTCATTTTATTGCCAGACTATTTTGGTTTAGGCCTAGGTTTCAAAGTTTAATGGACAGATAAAGAGTAAGCATATCTGCCCTTGTTCTCCACCTTAAGGAGAAAGCATTGTATCTTCTCCATTCATATAAGACATTCTCACTGGAAGTATGGAGTACATGTCTTTAATCTGTTGAGAAGGTTCTGTTCTTCTTCTAGTCTCCTGATAGATTTTACCATGAACAGCTGTGGAATTTAGTTCAATACTTTTTCTCCAACTAGTGACAGGATCATATGGCTTTTTCCTTTCCTCTGTTTAAATGATGACTTTTGGGGGTGGATCTTCCAATGCTGAACCAACACTGCCATCCCTATAACAAAACCACTTTCTACATCCTGCCAGATCTGACTTCTAAGAGTTTGTTTTGTTAAACACATTTCTATGTTCATACTTTTTCTTCTATTATCTATTATCTTCTATTATCTTTAGGATTAGCACAATGTTGATTTTCTAAAATGAGGGGAGAAGTGTTCCTTCTTTTTTTCTGCTTTAAATGTTTGATATAATTTATCAGTTAAAATGTATATGAGCCTGCTGTTGTCATAGAGGTATGTTTTCAAGCTAGGAATATACTTTCTTTAATAGGCGCTATTCAAATTTTATATTTCCTCCAGAGTCAGTTTCATTAATTTGTCTTCCAAGGTACTTCTTAGAAGTTGTCAAATTTATTTCAAAACAGATTTTTGAAATATGCTTTCTATATCCTTTTAAATTCTCTAAAATCTGTGGCAATGTCTCCTAGGTCTTGATATTTTAATTTTAAAAATGTATAACTGATAATGTGTAATAGGAAGTAAAGATCTAAAGGAGCAGGGGAAGTGGGAGAGGTAGGGGAAAGGGAAAAAGGGAAAAAAATATGAGAAAAGGAAAAAAATGGAAACAAAATCTTTGCAAATAGAGAAGGATGGAGGGGGGGAAGGGAGGGCAGGGGAAGGGGAAAAAAATAAGAAGCAAAATATTCATGTAAAGGTACAAGATCCCAATGATGAATGTAACTGTATTGTATACCTAAAATGTACCAATAAACTTAATGGGGAAAATAAATAAATAAATAAATAAATTTATGTCTATGAAAAATATATGATCATATAAAATCAAATAACAGGGAAGTTTAGTTAGTATTTTTTAAAGTTTTCTTTGGGAAAGTAATGACTTAACTAGGATATAAAGGGAAAATAGGGATAAAATGAATGAAGGACAGGGCCAGGGATTTAGCTCAGTGGTTCCGCCGCCTGCCTTGCAAGCGGAAGGACCTGAGTTCGATCCCCGGTACCAAAAAAAAAAAAAAAAAAAAGAATGAAGGGCAGAAGGGTTTAGGCAGCATTTATAGAGAGTGATGGGATAAAGGAACCGCACCATTAAGGAATCTAGAGTGAGGGAGGAGTGAGGAGCTGAGGCCAAGCTGCTATGGGAAGTGGGTCCTATCTCGAAAGGTCTTGGTAAGCTTTAAACAGAAAGGGCGTGAAGAGGCCTGGACCTGAAAGCTGCCCTCCATTCGAGAACACAGTGGGGCAGCCCAAGAACGGACAAGCGGCAGCCCGCTGGGAAGCCAGCTCAGGAGCTCAGCTGAGAGAAGGTGGTGGTAGGGACCAAGGGAATGGTGGGAAGGATTTATGAGTCAAAACACACGAGGATCTGGAGCTGAATCGGATGAGGGCCTTATTGTTAACGGCCCGGCACACTACAGAACAATCCTTGGTCTCTTTATTCTTCTTCTTTAAAGAAAGCTATTTGGTACCTTCTCCTTTATTTCCAGCTTCTAATAACTGCCTCCCACCCTCCCTCTTGGCTGGTGAGCATGTCGCTGAGTCAGTCACTCAGTACAAAGAATCAGCCGGAGGGAAGGTTCAGACTCCAAAACTGCAGGTACCTCGTTCCAAACTCGATCTACCATCACCTGCATCACACAGCCTGCCCTCCGCTGTCACTGTGTCCAACTGTACAAGCACAGCCTGTCTGGAGCCAGGCCTTCCAGCCCAAGCACCTCTGCCCCTCTCCTCTCTCCTGCTTGCATTACCATTATCATCCTCAACAGTAATGCTTGTACTTCCATCTTAATCCACAACTCACAATCATACTTCACCCAGTATCTACTTTTGGCAAAGTTTTAAGCAAAATTCTTCAAAAGAAGAAGGTATTTATACTTTTTCTCCAATTCTCCTACTTCTATTCTTTCTTTATATTCACTGCATCATCCCACAAAACCATAAGGTATTACAATCTACAAGGTTTAGTCATGCACGGTGTGTACGGTGGGCAGAGGCAGCATAAGAAAAGATGTAGTAGGAACGCACAACCTTTAATCATAAGTCATTACCATGCCTGCCATTATTACACAGTAACAGCCTAGCCAGTAGCACAAATTCACATGGATTTACTTGCCAGCTGAGCTATTTGGTGGGTGGGTACTGGGGAGAGAAACATTACTAGGAAGGTTTATAGCCTATTATTGGCCCTTCTCTGTCAGGCTTGGTTCAGTGATTCATACCTATCTCAAAATCTAAGTACTGATTTTTCAACTAAGTTGCACTTAGGTTTATTCATGAAGAAGCTATACATGTTCCCATCTTCATAGGATCACTGTCCATGGAAAGTAATAAAGATGTCATTGCTTATCACCAGAACAGCAGAATTTAGAAGTCATTCAGGGAGAGAAAGGGAGAGAGAAGCTTAGAGCAACTGATTTCCTGTGACTATTTGTCTCCATCAGAAAGTGTCTCATACTGAAACAGATACAGACAGAAAACAGTACAGAACATGAAGTGAACTGAACAAAGATTTATCATAACCAAGTAAGTGTTGAGGTCAAAGTTACAAATCTTACATAAATAAATGAGCTGAAAGAACATAGTTTATCTGGGAAAATAATGAATTTAATAAAAGAAATAAACTGTACAGCAGCCTCACTTTTCTGACATGGACCTCCTCAGTATTTTCACTTCAATTCCTCATTAGGGATTCAAATTCTTATTTATACATCTGTCAAAAGCCAAAACTTCATGCTTTGTTGAAGAAATTTTGAGCTTGTATTGGTATTCAAGAAAACTAGTTGATTCGTACTATCTTATAACTTGCTTCTGGTAGATTCAAAGCAATATTGTTATTTTGGTGTTGAATAATTATAAGGATCTTGGCATAAAGGAATTGAAAATGTTTACATATTATTAAAGAAATGCTTTAATGCAGCAGATCAGTTGGGTTTAGACATAAGCATCACAGTATGTGCTAGAAAAAGTTCCTTTAGACACATTTAACAAAGTTTATCCCAACCATGTAGAGTGATACTCCCAATGTGCTCAGATTTGCAAATATAAAGTAAGGTGTACATTTAAGGTAATAAGGAATTTGATTCCTTTTCTTTGTTCAGGTCAAATAGACTCATAAAAACTACGTGGAGAACAATAATAACAATCACCACAAATATCAAACTTTAAAATTTTCGCTACCCATAGAAGAGAGTTGAATAATATTAGTTTTAATATTCTTGTATGTGCTATAGACTAAACGTGTGAGGGCAGCCTCCCATTCGTACACTGCAACCCTAAGGATTTTAGGTGATTGGGTTCCTTGGGAGGTGATGAGATCAGACAGCGGATTCTTCTTGAATGAGATTAGTGTCCTTGAGAGAGAGGCTCCAGGGAGTTGACCTTCTTACCACTTCATGGTTCAAGATGCAGTCTATAAGCAACAGCTCTGACCAGACGCCAAGTCTGCCAGCACCTCGATACTGGACTCCGTAGCCTCCAGAACTCCAGTAAATTAATGTTGGAGGTTTACCAGCTACCCAGTCTACAGTATTTTTGTTATAGGTCCATCATGACTATTATTTGCAAGACAGTCAGTAGCTATGGGTTCAGGGCTGCCCTCTCTGATGTGGAAGCCAATAGCCCACGTTGTTGCTGAAATAGGGCTAATCCAAACTGAAATTTGCTGAAAGTTAAGAGATGGGTTTTTGGGCCGGGGATTTAGCTCAGTGGTTTCGCCGCCTGCTGCGCAAGCACAAGGACCCGAGTTCGACCCCCGGTACTAAAAAAAAGATGGATTTTGACAACTTGATCATTTTATTCAAAATGCAAAATAGTTCATTAAGGACTTCTGATATCCTTTCCAAAATGTAGAGAGCAGGAAGGAACATCACTCCCACTTTTAAAACAAAAAATACGTGGAATAACATCAAATTTATGGTTCTTTATGATCTATCAGAAAATTGAGTTTGCAAAGCAACCAGTCTGTAGAGAGACGAAGACTCACCAGGAGAGAGCAGACCACGCTCTCATTAACCGGGTGCCTCCGGACGCCAGGGGGAATCGGCTATGCTCGTGGAGAACCTGGCGAGGCCCAGGACGGCTGGCAGGCCTGTGCCGCAGCCAGGAGAGCTGTAGGAATTGCGGCGTCTCCGCCCTCTGGCAGGACGCCTTTCCGTTTATCGTACCTTGTGCGCATCTTAGATGAGAGGAGGTGCTGGTTGGGGTGGAGGCCCAGGGACAGAACAGCACTCTGCGGAAGGGCAGCCTCCCTCGATCCCTTTCCCCATCATCCGGCAGGGAACAAAGGGAGGAGGCAGCACCTGCAGGCGCTGGGGAGGGAAGAGAACAGGAAACACGACTGGCACAGGATGGTGGGAAGAATGCTGAGACCTCACAGCCAGCAGAGAAGGCAGAACGGGAAGGCCGGAGCCTGACAGCCAGGGACCAGGGACGAGATGTCTGCTCAGGCCCGGGCTGAGGAAGAGCAAATCCTGCACCACCGTCACTGCGGCTGAGCACACAAGCTTCAGTGACACAGTGCCCAAGAGACCCTGTATACAGCACAGCAAAAGGGACCTGCTAGAGCAGAGGTGCACAGATACTAACGTCGCAGGTCAGTCCCTACCTAAACACAAGTGTCAGCGCAGGAATTCAGAAGGTGGCTGAGTGTAACCCAGTCGGAACAAGCCCCGGATGTTGCCCAATCTCTAACTGAAACCTGAACGCTAAATGTCTAGCAGATGGGAATTTGTGCCATTTTCGGACAAATTTTATGTATGAAAAGACACACCCAAGACACAAAATGGTTACCACATCCCAATTTGGGACTATGTAACAGAGAATTGGAAATAACCATGATTAATATGTTCCAGGTGCCAATAGAAATGGAAGACAGCATGAAAGACCAAATGAATAATTTCACCAAAGAGATGAAAAGCTGAAGTGCAAATTACAATTACAGATTTCTTTTTTTAAAAGTAGCAAAGGTAAGTAATGCTTCTAACGTGTTCGTGAGTACACGTAACACAGCCAAGGGAGGAATCAGTGAACTTGAAGATATTTCAATAGAAATTAACCAAACTGAAACACACAAAAAGTGAAAGATTGAGACAAAAATAGAAAATCCACAACCCTAGGGCAAAATCAAGCAGTATACACACATGTAACAGGAATCCCAGAAGGACAAAAGAGATCTTAACAGAGGGGTATTTTTTTAAATACGTAGAAAATAATGACTGAGAATTTTCTCAAATTAATGACACATTCCAAACAACAGATCCCAAATCTTAAAGACCATGAAGCAGGAAAACAACAAATGACAAAACGCAAAATAAAACAAAGAAGCGCGAAAGAGAATTGCATACATTAGTGTATCTTGTTCAGACTCATGAATCTAAAAGTCAAAGAGAAAATGTTGAAGACAAACATAAAAGTCGCATTGCATAGACAAGAATGGAGATAAAATTTTTATTTCTATTGAGAAACCATGATAGCATTAAGACAATGGAATTATATCTTTAATGTACTAAAGAATAAAGTAAAGCTGTCAGTCTATAAATTTATACTCCATAAAAATACCTTTTAAAAAGCAGATGTAGAGAAAAACCAAATTCATCACCAGCAGATATACATTAAAACACACACACATATATTACATACACAATGCCTGCATACTAAATTTTGAATGTTGGGGACTGAACCCAGGACCCCACACATACTAAGCACGTGCCCTCCCACTGAGCTAGACCCCTAGTCCTGCAAGATTTATTTAATAAAGTTCTTTGTGAAAAAGGAACATGATCTGAGACAGATCATGTCTCAATTGGAGCTACACAAATACATATAATGGAATACGTTAGAATAAAGGTTAAATACATTTTTATTTCTCAGCTCAACCAGTCCAAAAAACAACAGACAATTTAAAGGAAAAGTAATAGCAAGATAGTCTGAGTGTACAACACATTAGCAGTAAATTAAAGGCAACAGCAGAACAAAGGGTGGGGAAAGAGAGTGGGGAGCAGACTGCTTCATACCCTGTGCTGTGTAACAATTTGAGGGGAACCCTGATTCACTAAAGGAGTTTGTTATAAGTTTTAGGACAGAAAAATGATTCAGTAACGGGAATGAAATAGAATCATTATAGAAAAACCTCAACTCTAAGTAAGACAAAGGAAGTGATAAAGAGCATGGGGAATGCATGGGTAAAAAGCAGCTGGTGAGGGGCCCTGAGCTCCTCGGGCCACGCCTTGGGTCCATGCAGTGAGCAGGACACCGTGCAGCAGGGACAGAGATGGGCCACACTGCGTACTGAAGAGAGACTGTGAGAGTGACTGCTATCAAACTGTCCTTTAACACCATCGTGTGCGGGGGTGGTTTGTTACCTAGAATAAATAAATAAATAATAGAATAAATAAACAACAATTCAGACATTTTGGTGTTTATTAAATTGCAAGAAACCAAAAAATACATGTATTCACATTAACACAGACAACAGCATGTTTAGGACAAGGATGTAGGGACATCTTCAACATTTAGTTTTAAGAAACCGTTTTGGGGGCCACAGAAAGTTTTCCACGCGGAGCTCTCCCAGATCTTCACCTGGCACCACCTAGATCCTTGCATTGTGCAGGGAAATAAACAGAAATGTGAGCTGCTCAGACCTTGGACATCGGACATCGTCGCAGATGGCATTGTGGGGAGTAGGTGTGAGCAGATAATGAGCCGGGACTGATTGCTGTGAGGATAAAGCAAAGAGTGGTTCAAGGATTCTAAATCAGCACAGCCATTATGAAAAGAGGTTTAAGGGTCAGATCAACCTGATTCAAACCCTGCTTCTCTCTTTTCAGGTTGTGAGGCACGAATTTTCACCCAGCTAAGTCCAAATCCTCATATATTCACTTGGGATAACAAAAAATTCGCAGATACTATATCTTTTAAAAATCCAATGAAATAAAGCTTCTAATGTGCCTGGTTCTTAACTAAGCTTTTATTATTTTTAGGGTGTTTTGGGAAACTGGTCCATAAGTTATCCTTTAAAACACAACAATAGTTTGAAGAATAAACTTGGATGAAAATATAAATATAATATATATTAAAAATATATAAATATAAATATATATATAATACATTGCGTTTGAAATGTTTATGAGATATTTTGCCTAAGATAAACATCAGATAATTGAGCATATGAATCTGTAGGGAGTAAAGAAATTGGGCTTGTCTTAGTCAATTTTCTTTTGCTCTGGCAGAATACCTGTGCTGAATAACGTACAGGAAAGAAGATATTTTGGCTCATGGTTCTGGAAGTCTAAGAGTATGGCATCAGCCTCTGTTTGGCTTGAAGGTCTTACAGCAGAGCAGGAGGAAGGTGAGCATTGGTGAAAGAGATCACATGGGAAGAAGCGAAGCCAGAGGCTTAGCCCAGGAAGCCAAACTCGCTTTAGAACAACCTGCTTTCCAGTAACTAATCCAGTCCTTCCAAGGCTGGAACTCACTTCCCAGAGAAAGGTATTAGTCTCCTTTAATGACCTAATTACCTCTTCAAAGTCCTCCTAATTACCTCCTAATTCCCTCTTCCACCTGTCAGGACTGGGGACCCAGTCGCAGTATGAGTTTTAGGGGAACAAACCATTCAGCCCACAGCGAGTCTCAAATGAGATCAGAGGCAGTGTTTGGACATGCTCAGATCCGAAACTGAAGCATCTGAGATCATGAGAAGAACCAGAAGTTCAAGCAGGAAAATGAATTCGGCAGCTCTGAGGAAATGTTCTGTGTAGAACGCATTCTCCCTAAAACACTGGGAGGTTGAATACTAAGACATATATTTGAAGAAAAATCACATTATTAAAATTCCATTGCTCTAATTGCTTAAATGTAACACCTTTTCAATGATCAGTAAGCAATGGGGAATGATATATTCACCCAAAATAATTGCCATTTGGAAAAATGATTTTTTTGTGTGTGAGACAGAGAGAGAGAGAGAGAGAAGTAGATGCACAATGTCAAAGCTTTTTTAAAAAATCATTATTCAAAGAATGTATGGAAATAGATCTTATTTGTTATTTGGCACTAGAGTTCAGCAAATTAGGCCAATGGAGTGACAAAAGCACCCTGTGATTATGCAAATTACTGCTGCATTTCCTCCAGGGTGGACACAGCAGACTGACCAGCGAGTCTCACAGTGCCACTCAGTGTGAAGAGGGGTGTGCCTTGTGATGGCTAGTCAAGTCATGGCTTAGGCTCATGTTGAGGACAACTGGCGATTCATGCATAGCTGGATGAGGCAAGCACTGGTCACTTGGGTAAGGCTTCACAAAGAGGCGTGCAACAGGCAGGTGGTCAGGTGGCCATCCTATTGCATAACAGCTCAGTACTGATGGCCATCCAGGCTGAGATACTTCTAGATTGCATCATTTGAAAAAAGAGAAGTAAGAGCAGGTTCCTACCATATCAAAGAAGGGTCTGGTAAAGACAAGAACTTTGTACTGGCAATAACATGGCACAATAGATTTCTGAATCTCTGGTAGTCAGTAGCCCAAGATCTAGGCAGGCTTGGCTAACCAAAAACATTAAATACTGCACTGGCTATGAGGGATTAAATAACAACCTATAGTGCCACGGATTTAGCTCAGTGGTTTCGCTGCCTGCTGCGCAAGCACAAGGACCTGAGTTCGATCCCCGATACCAAAAAAAAAAAACCCCAAAAAACAACCTGTAGGTCCTGGATTGGAGCTGCTTTCAGTCTAGGTGAATTCGGGTCCTAGGGAGACGCGTGTACAAAAATACAAGACAGAAACATAAAAGCAAAAAGTGTTGTGCAAAGTGCTATGGAAATAGTTAAGGTTCAGTGGCCAACTAAGCCTCAGTTTAGGGAAGGTAGCCACAGAACTAAGCAAAAGCCTTCTGGAAAAGAATCTATGTGTTATCTAAATGCAGTCACAAAGGAAGGAGTGGAGGTTTATTCACCTTTCAGGGGGAACTAATTTTAGATTCCAGGAATAGAGGTGTTGGACCAGTTAAAAAGCTTTGAGTTATGAGTAACAGAAACTATGACTAAATGGAATTTATATCATGAGTGACTTATTTTTTTCACATGACAAGAAGATGAAAAGCAACTCCATCATGTCCCGTCTCCTTTCCATCTATACCTTTTGTGCTTTTCAGTAGGTCACCGATGACTGAATTCTACAAGGGGTGTCGTGCAGCTGCACCATGTCAGTGGGAGAAGGGGGTGTTTTCTCCCATGCTTTAGTTTTACTCATGGAGCTCTGCTCCGAGAAGCATGGAGAAGACTCTCCCTGAACGGGGACCCCACCGAAGCTCCTCCATGAAATTTTACAGGCAGGTGCTTTGCAACTGAGTAGGCAATGAGGAAAAATTGCTTTGACACAAGTAAGCAGATCTCTTACCCATTTCAAAAATATTTGTTCTTTTCATTAGTAAATATATATTTAAGTTGTACTTATTATGATTGCATTTTTTCAAAAAAAATTTATAAAGATTTGTTTTCTCTGCTTTTATTCAAGTACCTACCCAAAGTCCTTAAATGTGTCTCTGGGCCCATAAAACTCAAAATATTTACTATCTAGCCCTGTATAGAGAAAGTTTGCTGATTCTGATTTAAATCAATCAAGACTGACCCCTTTAACCGGGGACTAGTGGCCTTTCCTAACTATATGTCTCCAGAAACTGAATGCCACAGCAAAAGCAAACCTCTGGTGGTAAAACACGGGGTAGAAAGTACAGTTGTTGAGGTGGATCTATGCATGTTTGCCTCAAGTATGAGTCAAGATGACATATTAATTAAAAAGTCCTCATTTTCAATGAAGGATTGTGAAGACATGGATAGAAGACACTGTTTAAAAGGTTAATAGTGATCAGATCATTTTAACAAATGGACATCACATTGCAGAATTTTAATTTTCTCCCCAAAGGCAACAGGCAGCCGTTGAAGGGTTCCAGGTGGATGACATGATCAAACCCAAACTTAATGAAGCTATTCTGGCACAGTGTGGGATAAGCATTAGAGAGGGCAAGGCCAGCAGCAAAGGCCCAGGTGAGCAGGAGTCGCAGCCCTCCTGATCACAGCAAAAACTGGAGCAGCCATGGTGGGATGAAGACAGATGAGCTCTGGGATACATTTATATTGTAGACGGTGGAGGAATCCAAGATAACTCTGTGGCATAGGCTATAGGATGAACGGCAATATGCCATGACAGTAATCACAACATCACAGTTTCGTTGCAATCTTATATGTTTAATGTAGCTTTGGTTGTCAGATATCTAGATAATTTCCTGAACACCTTGAAACCATCACTTCTAATTCTAAGTCTCCTTCAAGGGATCTACTTTCAATGGACAGATGAAAAATGTCAAGTTAATAGAGTATCAATAAACAATAAATGATAATATTAAAGTGGTACTCTAGTGTGTCTTTATTTCAATAGAGGAAGCAACCTAATGGAATAAGGCTCAGAAGGTTTTTGTAATTGTCACAGGGGGCTTTTAGGCTCCTGAACTTAACACACACAGGGAAATTTTTGTTCTGCTTCAGCATTCTGTCTTGCTCTGCAAGAAAGAGGGGCCAATTCTTTCTTTTGTTACTACTTAAGCCAAAAAAGAGCAACCTTGTCAAAGACAACAATGGGGCTCCAATCAGGTTCCGGTCTGTGGCTCTTTACCACATGAAGTTTTCTCTGAGTATCACTAGACTATGTATAAAGGTCCATTATATTTGTAAGTGCATTTTCTTTCAGGTGTGCTGGCTATTATCTTTAGATTCTTGTCATAGCTGCAGAGACTCCGGGTAATATAACGCTGGGGACAGAACAATATTTGGGTAACTCTTATCAGTCTTTTCAGCTTAGCAGAGCTCAGCAGAGTGAGAAATGATAAGGACCGAGGTGTATGAGCCATCCTGGCCCCAGGCCTAGAGTCTCAAATTCACCATTTGGTCCATTACATTAGGATATCCCTCGCTTGCTCAGTTCCCTTACTCACATGACTAAATTTTAGGAAAATTCAAGACATCTTTATGTAGAATCTTTCCCTTAGGTTGCTTGTAGAGGTGAACCATACCTTAGGTGGATCTTCACTTAATTTTCTACCTGGGAATTTGTGAAAGATGAACTATAAAAGTTATAACTAAATTAAATTTATTTTACTCTATCCAATAGCCCATGATCATTATAAAAACAATAAGTTAAAGCTAATTCACTTTTTTTAGAGAGTACAAACACAGCTACTTTGGTGGAACTAATCCAATTGTGACCATTAGGAAAATCTTGCTTATTTAATCCCACTGGCTTTAGAGTTTATTAGACATGCCATACTTTTTTTGAGGGGAGGCTGAGACATGAGACAGGGTCTTGTTACATGTTTCAGGCTGACCTTGAACTCACTATGTATTCCGGGCTGGCCTCCAACTCATGGTGACCCTCCTGCCTCAGCCTCCTGAGTGCTAGGATTACAGGCGTGCCCCACTGTGCCAAACAAGACATGCCATACTTCTACATGTGAAAAAGTTACCTGAAACAGAACCTCAGATGAGGTAAGCTGTTTTTTGGTTTTGGGTTTTGGTTTTTGGGTTTGTTTTGTTTTTGGTACCAGGGATCGAACTTGGGACCTTGCGCTTGCAAGGCAGGCCATGGAACCACTGAGCTAAATCAAGGCCCAATTTCTTAAAAAGCATTTTAATCAGAATTTGGTTATAGAGCAGTTAATGTTAGCATAAGATAGCATTGGAAGAAAGGTCGAAATGTGTCTCTAGTTGCTGAATTGGAAATCACTGTTATTCTAAATTATATTATCTCATGACTCACTGTTTTCTTAGTGTCTCAGAAACACTATTTAAAACATACTGTCGTCCCCTTCCATTAATTAGTAAATGAGAGGATGGATATTTGGTTTACTAAACAGCTGTTGGCATCAAGTTGTAGGAGTGTTAAAGGTTTGCAAAGGAGACTTCTACAATTGTTTGAGGATTTACTTAATTTGAACTTATGATAGCAAAAGAAAATTAAAGTTGCACAGAAACACGGGCTGCTCAGCAGAGCACTGCACTGGTCAGAGCTGCTTCTCAGCCCGAGGCAGTGAAAACCATCTTAATAGTTGGCTTTGCGTTGCTATGGTAAAATAACCGCAGCGAGAGAAATCAGAACAGGTGTTTAGATCGCAGACTCAAGGCCGGAGCCCAGCATCGCGTCGTCCTTTGCGCTTGGAGTGAGGGCGCGTGGCAGGGGACGGAAGCAATCACACGGCGGGACCGAAAGCGGCGAGAAGGGAGGCCCTCGGCTTGTCCTTTACAACAACCGACATCTTTTAAGCACGAACTGCAGAGCTGCGCGAATTCCTTCGAGGTGTTTCCCCGCGGCCTAGGACCCCGCCAGGGTTCTTCTCAGAGCCTCGTCCTTCCTCCCACTGCCACAGTCGGGGCCCAGCTTCCGGGACGTGAAACTCTGAGACATCCCACTTCCCAGCCGTGGCAGTAAGTAAAGCAGAGATGGGGAGAACTCTGAAGTGGGGTAAAGGGACATTCACGTAGCAGAGATTGAGTCTTGAGCCTGGAAAACGCTGGCTCACCAGGAAGTCCTTCCGTGGTGGGGATCCTTTCCTGTGAAGCAACAGCCTCTGGATGCCATATCAAAATATCACTGATTAAAAATTCCACACTGGACTGGCTTTTGAAGTTTATCCAAAATTTCAGTTATTAGGCTGTGGATAATTCCATCTGACTCCCTCAGTCTATCCTGCTTTTATTTCTATGAAGTGCTGACTAAACCGAAACAATGAGGAACCTCATGGTAGGCTTCAGGCCTCTTGGGTGCTTGGACTGTCTGTGTTAAGTCTATGGCTCCATACGCAAACCGAATACTCGCGGCAGCCGTGTGGCACACGCAGGTGCACCATTCTGCTCTACGTGCATGAAAATCTGGTTTGATTAATGCACATTCAGAGTGGCCCTTGTAATTAGGCGTTTCATCAGTTAACACGTACAAAAAGCAAAATTTTGTTCCAGTGGGGGTCTATCAAGGTTTTGGACAATGTAAGGGATTCATCTCATACAAAGTGGACAGAACACATGCCTGCAAAACTGAATGCTTTTTATCATTTTCTTGCTGACAACGAGGCAGTTTCAGATAACCAGATCTGTCATCTGGTATTCCAACACCATCATCGGCCACAGCTGTGCTACCCACAATGGCCTGTGGTAGCCCTGAAAGACAGAGAGGCACAGGACACTCAGACCTGGACCCACAAAATTTCCACCTCTTTTTTTCCTGCTCTCAACAAATCCAAAACTCTATCTTTCCTTACAAGTCTTTTCCTCTTGATCTAGCCCACAGGTAAAAATTCAGGTGAATGAACAGAGAGTTGATAGTGGGTGAGGAAGGAGCTGAGGATAGGTGAGGAATACTAACATTCTAAATTGTGACACTGTGTTTTTTTCTCTGAATTGACTAAATCCATGGATAATGTTAGAAAACATAGGGAAAAGTGAGAAGTATGACAGTTCTGCAACACAGAAATAACTATTTTACCCTTTGAGTGACTCTCACTCTTTAAATAGACATGTATATTGTGTATAGTTTGAAAGAGGTAGGGTTGTAATATATGAGAGTAGCTTTCATTAACTCTTAATAAATGAAAACCATACACCAAGATCCAGGCCTGACACGGTTCAAACCACTGCCACCCCTTTCGTGCTGACATCGTACCAAACCCAGACAAACCCACTTTTGGCTTCCAGCTTCACAGAACGAGAGGCTAGAGGATGAACCCAAGCTGTGTCCACCGGGAACTGGCAAACTAGTTTCCACTTCAGGGAAGAGGAAAACCACAAATGACTCCCCGAGCCCAGCGAAATGGAAGGAGATTTGCTGTGGGACTGGCTAGTGAAGGACAGAGTAACGACGTATTTGAGAAGTTTTTCGTGTATTCACTGGCCATTTATACTTCTGAGACATGTCTATTCATTTCATGTCACCACTATGGAAATCAGTGTGGTGTTTACTCAAAAAACTAAAAATAAAAATTCCATTTGACCTAGATAATCCCCCTTCTAGGTATCTTCCCCAAAGAGATAAAATCCTTATCCTACAGGGATGCATGCATAACATGTTTATAGCAGCACAATTTATAATAGCTAGATCTTGGAAACAGCAGATATGTCTTTCAACAGATGAATAGATAAGGAAAATGTGGTATTTATACCAATGGAGTACTAAGCTGCCATAAAAAAGATAAACTTGAGGCATTGATAGGTAAATGGATGCAACTTGAGAACATAATGTTAAGTGAAATAAATCAGACACACAAGTTTAAACATCTTACGGTTTCATTTATATAAGAAAATATATATGTATATGCAAATAAAGAGCAAAATAGAAGAGAGATAAATAGGAAGTAGGGAGAAGTTCATAACACTTTCCAAATATATATTCTGTTGTTTCAAAAAGATTTCAATATGTATGCTAATTTATTTCATTTATACTACTGCTTTATCTTAGTTCATTGTAAAGAAAATTTTGTATTATTATCTCTTTTTTGTAAGAATTGTTTTGGCCTATGTCTTGAAGATAATGATACACAGTGCATTAATATTAGTATTCTCTTATTTTGTTATGAAATTTTGTTTTTTTATTAAGTCACTTTAAAATTTTTTCTTAACGAACTTTATGTTTATTACTATATTTTATAAGAGCATTATAGAATCAAGTCATTTGCAAGATGGTATATGAACTTAAATAATTAAAATTGAAAGAGCAAATAGGTCTCAAAGGGCTACTTTAATACTGGAGTTTTGGAGAACATCAAGCTGCTTGCTCAAATAAAAAAATGAGAAATGGGATTAATTTTAACATCTTCAAAATGAAAATGTTTTTAAACATTTAGCTTACCGTACAGTATTATACAGTAATTGATGTGCCAATTGTACTTTTCAAGGAAGAAATGTTTCATATACAAAAGTTGAGAGATCAATTCACTATGTAATAATTATAAGGTTAAATGATGGACACCATGAAAAAGAAGTGGGAGACAAGGGGAATAGAACTAGGGTATATCACGTCAAAGCAAATCATTCACACACACCTGGCATCTTCCATTTTCGGGTCCCAAAATAAAATACCTGTGGAGGCAAATGTCATACCGTTAAATCCACATAAAAAAGGCTCAGTTTTTTTTTATCTCAGTTTCCCAGTAGTTATTAAAACTATCAGCAACAGAGGCAGGAGTGGAATATAGGGTTCAAGTCTCTTCTTCAAGTCTCTTGTACTCATCTGAGAGCCCAAGCTTGACAGCATCTTATGAGGGCCTCTCCCAGGGGTCTGCACCTACTGGAAGGCACATGCTGCAGAGCATCAGCAGGAGCCCAGGCCGGGCAGGGCCCTGAAACTGGGGCTGCAGCACCATCCATGCATCCCCGGCGCTGCCCCCTGGTGTGTGATGAAAGGCCCGTCCCAGACCCCAGGGCTCCAAGAAGGAATGCACTCTAGACCCAGATCTGCTTCTAGCAAAGAAAAACTGCAAATTTCAGAGAAGAGACGAGACATCCCATTTATTCATTTCCTTCTTGTCTCTTCAAATCAATACCCCGTACAGTTCCAAAGTCCTTTTTTTCTTCATATCTCATTTGTAAAGCCATCTCAAGTTAAGTTCATCTTCCTTTTAAATTCCTTGATGTGGCCGGGGATTTTTTTAGCTCAGTGGTTTCACCACCTGCTGCGGAACGCAAGGACCCGAGATCGATCCCCTGTACAAAAAAATAAATAAATTCCTTGATGTGCAGTTACATCAATTAACTTAAGAATCTACTTTTAATATAGGAGCAACTCAACATTAGAGACTCTTGCTTCCTAAGATCAAGATAAGATTGGTTTCATGCCCTGTTTCACCCTTTTTTGGAAAATTTCAACGCTGACTCTGAAATGAATGCACACTTTGAGCAAAGTCAGATTCCAGCTTCTGACTTAATTAAGTGCTTGTCACTGGCTCTAAACTTAGCTCCGTTCCCTGGTTGCCACATTACCCTACCAAGTCGTTGCTGACCAATACTTTCCTAAAGGTTTAGGGAACATCAGTACAGGAGGCTTAGATTCCAGCAAACAAAAGCAAAGTGAACTGTTAAACACTTCCAATTGTGATCTCTTTTCTTTTAAAGTGCAATTTTTCTTTATTGTCCCTTGCTCGTGTCTTTTCTTGTCCTTCCATCTGCTCTTCCCAGTCCTCTGCTAGTGCATTATTTCTTGTTAATTAAGATACAACGTGGACATAAACACCTAAAGCAAATTGTAGAACAAAGTTTTGTCTCCAGTCCAAAATTCCCAAGATGATTTCCAGCAGAATCTATAGCTAAACAGCATCTTACTCATCCTTCTGGAAATGTTTATCTGTATAAAATAAAATGTATTTAAATAATATTTGATGAAATGAGATCATACTACAAACAGTTTTACCTCCCATTTTTTCATTTACTATATAATCTGTTAACCATATTTACCTAATATGTAGTCTAATAACCTTCTCAAATATAGATATTTTGTCCCACCACACATTCTTTTTGAAAGATCCAAACATGCACAGTATTTCAGTGTACAGACTTACCATACATTTAGCGAAGCAGATTTCTGTTGAATGAAATTTAGATTCTCTCCGATCTTTGGCGGTTATCCAAAAATGTGCTCTATGATAGTATTTTTATATGAAAAGACAAAACCTAGAATTCAAAACAATGGGTCAACAGAATTGTGCATTTTAAACCCTAAGTACATAAACTTGCAAACTTCATTCCAAAGATTTCATTACCATTTATAAATGTTGTCAACAATGTATAAATCTTTATCAAAATGTGCATTACCAAACTTTTGGAAACTTGCTTCTCTAACAAGTGAAAACTGCAATCCTGTCTTTGAATACACATTTCTTTAACAGAGAATGATCTTTGAATTCTCTACCTGTGTCAGTACAGGTATCTCTAAATCTCAGTTTGTTAGCCATTGTCACTGGCTTATTTGCCTGACAGAGGTAGCACAAATATTTTTCTAGTTCACTGTCTGGCTTTTGATTCATCCTGTGGTATTTTCTTCTTGTAAAAAAAAAAAATTAAGTCACTCACTGTTATGATTTATATCTTCATGCCCCCTCCCCAAGCCTCATGTGCTCATAAGTGGGGCTTTTGGGAGGTGATAGGATCATGGGTGTGATACTGGATTAGTCCACTGATAGGATTATAGCTAAATGTGTTGTTGGGAGTTGAAGCCTGGTGACAAGAGGTGGGAGTGGCCTGGAATGGTGTATATCTCCCTTTTCCTTTGATGCCTCCTGCTCCCTGTTGCCATGCCATGGACTGTTTCTCCTCTGCTATGCCCTTCTGCCTGCCATGCCACCCTGCCTTGGAGCTAGCAGACTGTGGACTGAAACCTTTACAGACTGTGAGCCAAAATAAATTGGTCCTCCATTATCTTGAGGGTGTTGGGTACTTTGTCCCAGCAACAAGAAAGAAACTAAGGCACTCAATTTCGTTTCTGAGTTTTGTTTCTTGTATCAAAAATGCTTGTCACTCTCATACTTTTTAATCTAAATATTCACATATTCTCCTAGACCTTTTACATTTTATTCTTTAGGTGTAAAGAATTGATTCAATTAAAAAATATTTGACATAAGTAAGATAGCAACTTAATATTATTTTTGCCAAAAACTTAATTTTTTAGAACATGACAGGTCAGGGGAAAAAAAACAGAAGAAAATATTGAGCACAAAAATCTGGACATTGACTTTTCATGTCCCTACATGAGAATGTATCCATGCTTGTTTTATTTTCCAAAACATTCTGCTAATTTAGGTTTAACTTCTTTCCTAATTTCTTAGTTCAATTTTTATTTGTTGTCTCTTTTATTTCCATTATATACTTTAAATGTTTGAGTTAATTTAGCAAAATATAGAAAATATACACGAAGTAGCACAAAATGCTCAGCCCTCAACTACAGAGAACAATCTTTAATATTTTGTGGTATATTATTTAGTTAATTTTTACACTCAAATAAATTATAAGTATGTGGGATCATGACACAATACTACATTGTAACTAGAAATTTTTCTTTAATAATTAAATAATAAATATTTTATGTTCAACATATATGTATTTGTACATACATGCATACTTATATACATAGATACACCATAATAATCATCTCATTTTTGCTTCATATAATTTTGTTTAACCTACAATCTTTATGTGAACAAAGAATAACTTTCAAATTTTTGTTGTATATTTTTAAAAACCTAGATCTTCATGCTCATATTATTGCATTGAAACAAATAAACTGAAATGAATATCTGTTATACATTGAAATGAATCATTGGATTTTAATGTGCTTCTCAGTTAATAACACATCATGGAAAATCCTCCAGTTCATCACTTATGCAGAAAGCATATTCTATTTAATAGCTGCATAATATGCCATAGAACAGCTGCACTATAGTTATTTCAATCATTTTGATAATCATGGATATTAAAGTTGTTTACATTTTGGAGGGTACATCAAATATTCTCTTTTATGTATAATTTTATATTGCTTGGTTTATTCCCACAAAGCAGATTCCTAAGAGTGGATTTCTATTTAAAACTATGCAATTATAGGGTCTGGGGATGTAGCTCAGTGGTAGAGCTCCTGCCTAGCACTTGCTAGGCCCTGGTTTTGATCCCCAACACCTAAAACATAACTATGCAATTATATTAAATGTAAATAGCAATTGTGTGTTTGATTTCCAAAATGATTGGTAATTGGCATTTCCATTAGCAAGGTAAGATGCACACACTTACCTGGTCTCACCAGCACTAAGTACAGTTTTGAAACATTTGATTGCAGAATAGACATAAAAACTGTACAAATCAAAAACATATAGCTTTATTAAATTTAACTGTATATCCACACCCAATCAGGAAATACATTAAAAGCCTTATGGAACCCTACCTTCTGGACTCTTGCAATAAACTACCTTCCAGTAAAGGTAGCCATCATCCTGACTTCTAACAACAAAGAGTCATTTTGACCATTTATTAATTTTACAGAAGGTATTTATAAGCTGGAGGTAGCAAGGAACATTCCCTTGTATGCGTTTTGCTAAACATATGCACACATTTCTGTTGATATATGAAACTGCTTGGTAAGCGGGCTGCAGTATTCATTTATTGTACACATTGCCAAGCGGCTTTAACCTGCACACTCACATCTGGTGTGTGGGAACTTGTCTTAGTGACTTTTCTTTCACTGCTAAGAAAAATACCCGACACCCAAAGTTAAAGGGGAAAAGGTTTATTTGGCTCACACTTTGTAGCAGTTTCAGTTCATCGTCGGGTGTCTCTGAGGCAGGATGGTTTAGCAGAGAGGCGACAGTTCATGGCGGTGGAAGACAGCAAAAGCAACAAGAGACCTTACCAACATCTTTCTGCCTTTTTATCTTATTCAGACTACTTAGGGCGTGAAGCACTCACATCCTTAATCCTAGTGCCTTTGGCCCTAGCCCCACTCTAGATTCAGCCACCTCTGAAAAAGAAAGCCCCACCTCATCCATCTGAGGCATTGTGGGGACATCTAAATACAGCCATAATAGAATTCTAACTGCTCCAATATTCACCGACACTGGCATTGTTTCCCTTTTTACTTTTAGCTACTTGATATGTAGCTGTACCACATTATTTAAATTTTTATTTCCTTCATCATTCCTGATGGGAAATCAAGACATGCTCTCAAATTGATAAATCCAGAGATAATGATATCAAAATCACTACTAAACTTAAAAACAGAATATAAACTCTAGAAACCATCAAAAAGATAATGCATACATTATCATACAAATTCAACCACCAACTCAAAGTAGGCTTAGACCATTTGTCTACAGTAAAAAAATGAAGAACCCATTTAATGTAGAAAAATATAGTAAAATTAAGGAGTAAACATATGTTTACATCAATCAATACAAAAGGAATGAGCTCAATTTTAAAAATTTTACTTATGTTAGACTAAAACCAAAAGAAATCAAAGAAAAAAACAGATAAGTTTTTTTAAAAAAGGACAAAGATGTAACAAAGACATGAAAATTAAATGAAAATAAGATTTGTGATATAATTACCAAATAAAGTCACATTCAAGGAAATAATAGAGATTCAACTGTTATGAATTTTTGCACCAATAATGTAACATCAAAATTAATTTTGAAAAATCTAAAAATATTCCAAAGGATACAGATAAAAATAAATCATAAAATAGCCACAGAAAATTTTAATTTAGTTCTCTAAATCTCTGAAATATATGTATAGTAATATTACATAAAGGGTCAAAATTATGTAATTCGCAATTCTGATTTTTAATCAGGAATTTGTTATGCTTTGTCAAATATTTTTCACTTGTCTACTGATAAATGTTTCTTTTTTCTGTTTTGTGTTTGTTAATATAATATGCCACATTTATTGCCTTTCTCATATTAAACTAATCCCACTGAATCAGGTTTTTTTTTTCAATGCATTACAAAATTTTACACTGAAGTTTTGTTTAGGCCATTTTCATCCATGCTCCTGAAGGCTATTAATCTGTATTTTTCTTTTAAGGACCAACTGTATTTGCATATTCCATCTTTTCCCACCTCCACATTCAATTACTGTTATGTCAAAATGCTGTATTTTAACATCACACAAAGATGTCTACATGCAAATTACCAATGTCATTTACATATAAGGCAAATTACTGGTCCCAGATGAGAATCCCAAATCTAAGTCTGTGGGAACAGGATCTAAACATAAGTAATTTAAGTTATATGAGAGAATATTATGAACACAAAATGTTGATCATGTTTGTTCTTTTCTTATCTATATATATTTAATATATTTATACATTGTAAGTTGATTTAGCAGCCTTTGACAGTGTCTCAGTTGCTATTTTAAAAATAAATGAATTAACAAATAAATACATGTACAATTTCTCCCACCTTACTTTATGGCCTCTGCTAATTTTCATGTCACATATTATTTCTATATTAGTAAGACTTTTGTTATTTGTATCCTAGATTCTAATTATAACTTCTATATGTAGAATCATCTCTGTATATAAAATAATTTAATGTGATATAGTTAGATCACTTTATATCCACTCTGACAATCTGTCTCCTAAATTAAGGTAGGTGTTTATCAGACTACTTACATTTAATTCAATAACTAATGAGGTTATATGTACATTATCTTATTTCTTTTCCATTTTTTCCATATGTTCTTTGTTCCTTTCTATCTTTGTCACTTATTAGATTAATTCAATATATTTTGTAAATTCATATTACTTCCAGTGTTGGATTATATCTTAGTTACTTTCTTGTCTCTGGGACAAAATACCCAATATTCACAAGTTAAGGAAAGGTCTATTTTGGCTCACAGTTTGTGGAGGTTTCAGTCCATAGTCTGCCAGCTCCAAGGGAGGGTGGCATGGCAGAGGGGCCTCGCAGAAGAGAAACAGTCCATGGCAGGGTAGGCAGGAGACAGGGAGACTTCTTTCCTTCTTTTCCTTTTTATTCCATTCAGGGTAGAAGCCCATTGGTTGGTGGGACCCACGCCTTGGGGGAGGGGCCTTCCCTCCAGTAAATCCACCATCCATACTCAAAACTATGCTATCCCAATGAGTAGACTAATCCAGTGTCACACACCCATGATCCAGTATCACAATTGCTTGATCCAGTCACTCCCAAAAGCCTTACCTAAGAGCCCATGATGCTTTGAGTGTACTTCTAGATATAGACTATAGCAGATAATTATCTATATCTCTTGGAAAACTCTCAGCCATAAATTAATCACTTCTTTCTTCTTCATCTCAATTCTTTTGGTGATGCCAATTACAATTATGTAAAGACAGTTGATGTTGCCACACATATCACTGATTCTCTTTATACTTTTTGTAAAATAAAACACTTTAAAATTGTTTATGGGGAACAGCTGGCACACAGTGAGGACCTCGGCAGCGTGGAGCCCCCACTCTGGCCCTGCACTCGGCCCACAGCAACCAGCTTAATGGCAAGGGCACCTGCAGCAACCTCCCACCCCACACCCTCCATCACCACCTCTGGCCTCCTGGCTGTGCTGCTACCTGGTCCCACACTACAGAGGCACAGGGGGGTCATAAAGGCCATTGTCCTGAGCTCCAGAAGATAGAGCAGAAGTGAACAACAAAAAGAGGGCCTCTCTCAGGCTCCTCAATGAAAGCAGAAGCCCACTGGAAAAGTGAAGAGAATCTCTGCAAAGAAGGCACACCAGACCACCGTGCTTGTTAAGTTGGAGGGATCATCACCTGGCATCAGAACCTGGACTATCTTCAGGGGAAGGGCAGCTGGAACCCACAGTAGAACCTTGAAGAGTTCAACCCTGCAGGAGGACAGAGAGCTCAACTTGGGCCTTGCAGCCAGAAATCTGCCAGAATCTCACCAGTCTGCTAATAGTTTGGTGAGACTCATTGACTTATATCTGCACACTGCTGCCCATGTTGTCTATTGTGACAGCAGAGACATACCCTGAAGGAGACCCTTCATTTTTATTTTTTATTTGTTATTTGCAAAAAAATTTTCACCTTATTTTTAATTTTTAACTTTTTTTCCTACTCTTTTAAAAATTTTGTCTCTTCATTTTTTTCTTTCTTTTCTCGTTTCTTTTGCTCTCTCACTCATTCTCTCACTGTCCCATATTGTTCTTCCTTGCCCTTTTTGTTAATGTTCTGGTCCTAATTTGGATTTCTTCTTTATTTTACTTTTCTTCTCTTTTTCCGTCTATCAATTGTCATTAGTTTTAAAGGAAAGTAAATACAGTTTCTAGCCTCCCTATTGCTGTGAGGTTGTTCTGTTCTCATCTTTGCTCTTTCATTCTGCCTTTTCCTCTGGTCTTCAAAAGTTTCTTAGAGTTTGCCTGATCTTCCTGTGTCCTCTGGCCTCATTGCTAACCTTTCCCTACCCTTCTACCTATCTCACCCTCCCTCCCCAACTCCTTCTCACTCACCATCATGAAGGGTAGAGTTGCTATATTGAAGAATTCATTCACTATAAACATATGTTGGGCTAGTCCTCAATTTTGATTTAATTCACACAGTTAAGGATGATAGATTAATAACTACCACAAATTGTCATTTTCTAAGCTGTGCTTTAAGCTATGGTGTTGCTGCTTGTATCACATGGGCTAAGGTATTGTGGTTGATCTAATCAGTTGTCCTTCCTGGTATAATGAAAATGACACACCCTCAGAGCCATTAGAGACTCAAAACCTAAAGACCAGATATATCTGGAGGACACCTCTGAGAAGCAATCATTCCACAAGGATTCTAAATACAAGAAACAAAGATACTTAGAATAAACAATTTTGAAGTACAAACCCAGAAATTAAACCAAGGACAGTACCAAAAACAAAAATCAGGAGACATTTAACCAAGGCACAAACTCAGACTTCCACCCTACAAAAGGCAAATTCTGGGGGGAAACAAGGTGGAAAAGTCTGATAATCAACCACCTGGACACCCTGAAGTGATAGCATGGGAAGTAACAAAACAGATGAATGAGGCTCTAGAACAATTCAAAGCAGAAATAATCTCCCAGATAACTACAGAGATGGTGAGCAGAGTGAAAGACATGATTAGAGGCTCTAGAACAGAAACAGATAAAAAAAATAGATGAGCTCAGAACCACACTGGAAGCCATGAATGCCCAGTATAAGAAAGAAATGAAAACCATGATCACCCAACATAAGAAAGAAATGGATTCCATGAAAGAGATTCAAACAGATTATAGGAGATTAAAAACTCCATTGAAAGTATTCACAGCAGATTAAGGGGACATAAAGATAGAATATTAGATAAGGACCATGAAAACAGAGATTTCTTAAAAATAGTAAGAGACCATGAGAAATCAATCCAGCAGCTGCTACATGATGCAAAAAAGAATAACATAGGACTGATAGGAGTCCATGAAAAAACAGGGGAAAGTGCAATAGACATAAAAAAAACTGTTCACAGAAGTAATAGTAGAAAACTTCCCAACAGAGGTAGAGAATTGGACATACAGTTAACTGAGGTGTATAGAACTCCAACTAGCCACAATCAAAACAAAATCTATGCCTAGACATATAATAGTCAAGATCCCAGAAACCCAACAGAAGAACAAAATCCTACAAGCAGTAAGAAAAAAGAACAAATCACCTACAAAGGAAGGCCCATCAGAACCACAGCAGACTTCTCAGCACAACTCTCAAGTCAAGGAGAGCCTGGAGTGAAGTATTTCAAGCCCATAAAGAAAATAACTTCCAACCTAGACTGTTGTATCCTGCAAAATTATCTTTCAAAATCGATGGAGAAATTAGATACTTCCATGACAAAGAACACCTGAGAAATTTCATGAAGACCAAACAAGCACTCTAAACAATATCCTAGAAAAAGACAATGAAGGTCACAGCTCCATGAAGCCCAACAGAGGAAAGTCACCAGGCAAGGTAAGAAACTAAACATAAAGGGGGAAAAATGAGAAATAAAAGAGCCAACAAGAGTAAAACATCATGACAAGGATGAGTCATTATCTATCAATTATAACCATCAATTTTAATGACCTCAATTCACCAATCAAAAGAAATAGACTGGCAAAATGGATTAAGAAGTGAAATGCAACAATATGTTGTATACAAGAAACACACCTAACTCAAAAAGAAATTCTTAGACTGAAAATAAAAGGATGGAAAACAGTTCTCCATACAACAGGAACCAGGAAAAAAGCAGGGGTAGCAATCTTATTTGCAGACAAAGTAGATTTCAAACCAAAACTAATTAAGAGAGACAAAGATGGTCACTACATCCTTGTGAAGGGAACAGTCCAAGAGAAAGAGATGACAATCATAAATAGATATGCACCAAATATGAATGCCCCCAACTATACAAAACAAATATTAATGGACATGAAAAACCAAATAAGCACTAATACAATTGTAGTGGGAGAACTCAATACCCCACTATCACAAATAAACAGATCATCTAGACCAAAGGTCAACGGCAAAATTCTAGAACTGAGCCAAGCTATTGAACAAATGGATTTAATAGATGTTTACAGAGTGTTCCACCCCACAAAATCAGAAAATACATTTTTTTCAGGTCCACATCAGCCATTCTTCAAAATAGACCACATGCTAGCTCATAGGACATGTTGAAGTAAATGTAAAAGAATTGAAGTTACCCCCTGTATATTATCAGACCATAATGCAATAAAATTGGAGATTAATAGCAAAAGAAACCGCAAAACCCAAAAAAACACATGGAAATTGAATAACACTCTCCTGAACAACCGATGGGTCATAGAGGAAATTAAAAAAAAATTAGACAGTTTCTACAAGTAAATGATAATGTCAGGAAAACATACAGGAATCTATGGGACACAATGAAAGCAGTTCTATAAGGGAAATTCATAGCAGTAAATGCCCATATTAGGAAAACAGAGAGAGTTCAAATAAACAACATAATGGTGAACCTCAAGCTCCTAGAAAAAGAAAATGACAAAGCCAAAGCTCATACAAGGGAGGAAATTATAAAGATCAGAGCAAAAATCAATGTAATTGAGACTAAGAGAATGATACAAAAAAACAATGAATCAAAGACTTGGTTTTTCAAAAGAATAAATAAAATTGATAAACTTTTAGCCAACCTTATCAAAAACTGAAAGAAAAGTCTCAAATCCAGGCAATTAAGAATAAAAAAGGTGAAGTCACAACAGACCCAGCAGAAATCCAGAGGATCATCAATACCTACTTTGAGGACCTGTACTCTAATAAAATGGAAAACACAGAAGAAATGGACAGATTCCTAGACACATACAAATTGCCAAAGTTAAATGAAGAAGATATAGAAATTCTAAACACCCCAATTACAATCAATGAAATTGAAAACTTAATTAAAAATTTACCAACAAAGAAAAGCCGGGGTCCAGATGGCTTCACTGCTGAATTCTACAACACATTTAAAGAAGAACTATCACCACTACTCTTTAAACTCATCAATGAAATTGAAAGGGAAGCAATACTTACAAATTCATTCCTGGAAGCAAGTGTTACTTTGATTCCAGAACCAGGGAAAGACCCAACCAAAAAAGAGAACTATAGGCCAATCTCCCTAATGAACATAGATGCAAAAACCCTCAACAAGATACTGGCAAACAGAATACAGAGGGTCATCAAGAAGATCATATACCCTAACCAAGTCAGATTTATCCCAGGGATGCAAGGATGGTTCAACATACATAAATCAATAAATGTAATACACTATATTAACTGAGCCAAGGACAAAAACCATATGATCATCTCTCAATAGATGCAGGAAAAGCATTTGACAAAATCCCACACACATTCATGATAAAAACTCTACAGAAAATTGGAATAGAAGGTCTTTATCTCAACCCGAGTAAGGCTATCTATGAAAAACCAACAGCCAACATCACACTAAATGGTCAAAAATTGAAAACTTTCATGCTAAAATCAGGAAAAAGACAAGAATGTCCACTATCACCACTCCTGTTCAATATAGTTCTGGAAACATTAGCCACAGCAATTAGAAAAGAGAAAGAAATAAAAGGAATAAAGATAGGAATGGGAAAAGTTAAACTGTCATTATTTGCTGATGATATGATACTTTACATAGAAGACCAAAAAAACTCTACCAAAAGATTTCTAGACTTAAGTGACAGATTTAGGAGAGTAGCTGGATATAAGGTCAAAACTCAAAAAACAATAGCCTTCTTATACACAAATAACACACTGAGAGAGAAATTAGGGAAACAATTCCTTTTATAATATTATCCAAAAAATGAAATATCTAGGAATCAATCTAATGAAGGAAGCAAAAGACCTCTACACTGAAAACTACAGCACTCTGAAAAAAGAGATGGAAGAGAATATAAGAGAATGGAAAGACATCCCTTATTCCTGGGTAGGAAGAACCAATATAGTGGAAATGGCCATACTTCCAAAATTACTATATAGATTTAATGAAATGCAATTGAAATTCCAACAACATACTTCACAGAACTAGAGAAAACAATCCAAAAATTCATTTGGAACCAGAAGAGACCTAGAATGGCAAAAGCAATTCTAGGCAACAAACACATGGCAGGGGCTACCACAATCCCCAACTTGAAACTATACTACAAAGCTACTGTGATAAAACAGCATGGTACTGGCTAAGAAACAGACCTGAGGATTGGGGAAACAGATTAGAATATGGAGAAACAACTCCAGACACACTCAGCCACCTCATCTTTGACAAAGGGGCCAACCACCATCATTGGAGGAAAGATAGCTTATTTAATAAATGGTGTTGGAAAAACTGGATTTCAACTTGCCAAAGATTAAGACTAGACCATATCTATCACCATGCAATAAACTAAGATCAAAGTGGATTAAAGATCTAAATATTAAAACAGAAACACTAAACTTGCTGGAAGATAAGTTAGGTAGAACTCTTGAAGACATTGGCATAGGAAAAGACTTTATGAACAAAACCTCAGTAGCACGGGAACTAGCACAAAGAATCAACAACTGGGATATTATCTTATTAAAAAGCTTCTGCTCTCCAAGAGAAGCCACCAACAGAGCTAAGAGACAACCTACAATGTAGGAAAAAAATTTTACCAGCTGTTCCTCAGACAAAGGACTACTATGTAGAATATATAAAGAACTTAAAAAAATCAGACCCCCCAAATTTAAAGACCCAATTCAAAAATGGCCATCTGAAATGAACAGACATTTCTCAGAAAAGGAAACAAAAGCAGCAAATAAACATATGAAAAAATGTTCAACTTCACTGATCACTTGAGAGATGCAGATGAAAACAATGCTGAGATTCCACCTCACCCCAGAAAGAATGGCTGCTATCATGAAATCAACCAATAACAAATGCTGGCAGGGGTGTAGAGAGAAAGGAACCCTTCTCTATTGTTGGTGGGAGTGTAGACTGGTTCCACCACTGTGGAAATCAGTATGGAGATACCTCAAAGAACTAGGACTGGAAGTCCCATTTGACCCAGCTATTCCCCTGCTTGGGATCTTCCCCAAAGAATTAAAAGAATCCTACCACAGCGATATATGTGCACCCATGTTTATAGCAGCACAGTTTGTAATAGCTAAAGCTTGGAAACAGCCCAAGTGGCCATGAACTGGAAAATGGATAAAGAAGATGTGGTTTTTCTATAAAATGGAGTGCTACTCAGCCATAAAGAACAAGAAACTAGAGACATTTATAGCTAAATGGATGCACATTGAGGCCATACTCTTAAGTGAAATAAATAGGACACACAAGTAAATACCGAATAGTTTCTCTGTTGTGAGAAACTGAAAGTGTAAATCAGAATTAAAATGATTAAAATGAATAATTGATAATTTGAAATAAGAAGAAAAGTTCCAAAGTGGTAAGGGAAGTTGGAGAGTAAGGGGAAAGTTAAGAAGGGAAAGGAAAAATTATGAGAAAAGAAAAAAAAATGGAAATGAAGTCTATGTAAATAGGGAAGGGTGGAGGTGGTGAAGAGAGGACAGGGAATGGGGAAAAAATAAGAACAAGATACATCATGTACAGGTACAAGCACCCAATGATAAATGTAAACATATGGTGTACCTAAAATGTACCAATAAAGGAATTTAAGTAAAAATATTTTTTATTGGTTTCTTATTAGTACATATTTGCAGTACATGATTAATTGTACTTTCTCAGTGGTGCTTTTTTGATAATTTGGATAATTTCTGTTGCTATGTCTTCCCATTCACTAATCTTTTCTTTTGAAATTCTGAACCGCTATTAATTCCATGGGATAGAGTTTTTAATCTCAGACATTGTGATTTCATTTCTATATGTTTGCTCTGGATATTTTTATAATTCTCATAAATATTCTTAAAATTTTTAATATGTAGAATAGCTCTGAAATAGTTTAATGTCCTTGCTGATTCAAAGCCCTTTATCATTTCCATTTCACTTCAGATTGATTTCTTTTTCTCATTTTCTTCTTACCTCATCTGGGGTATTTTTCCTTGCATTTTTATGCCTGGTATTATTTGATTGAATAACAGAATTTATACGTTTTCCCCTGTCCTGTTCTTTATATACTTTGTATACATTTAAATATTTTTGAACTGTGTGTTTGTATGCAGTTCACTCACTTGGAAGCAATTTGATCCTTTCGGGTGCCACTTTTAAGATTTTAGGGGGGAAAAGAGCAGTATTTTTGTCTGTATTTTAATTATTCATCATTACTAAGGCAAGAACCCCACCAGTGCCCTGTGAATTAGGAAGATTGTTGGTCTGCCTCATTGGACCATTCCTTAAGTTCTTATGGAATTCACCAATGAAATAATTTGAGCTTTAGCCCTGTTTGTTCTCTGGGTGTTGAATGTCTAATACTGTAAGGCAGATTTTCCCTCAGTCTTGGTTATTTTTTTGACACATGTGCTCATTTTGTTTTTGATCAATATTTGAAGGAAACCTTCTGTGGTTCTCTATGTCCTCACTGTGCAGATTTCTCTTTCTTGTATTGTAACCTGTGAATGCTTTCCTTTTCCTGCCTGAGTTTATGCCTTCTCTCCTGAACTTGAGAATTCTGCTGAGCTCTGATCCTTCTCTGTGAGGTATCCTGTAGGTTTTCTAAATTGTGTTCTTCTTGTTTCTTTCCCAGTGATCTTTGACAGGTAGATCACTGTCCTGTGTTACCTCATGTGTAATGTAACATTTCTTCTCATCACCAGAAGTTCTAGCCAGTAAAATAAGGCAAGAAAAAAATATATAACATTAATATTTGGCAGAAAGAATAAAAACTATCTCTATTAACAAAGGATATAATTGTGTACAGAGAAAATTTTGTCTATATTGCTATAAGAAACTGTTTGTTATATCATATGGAATATATTTTCTAACAATTAAGGTATTTTATTAGAATCTGCATCAACAATATGTCTAGAAAATTTCTAAATATTTAAAAATTTAATAGCACACTCTCAAATAAACAGTAAGTCAAGAAGAAATCATGAGAGAAAGCAAAAAATATTCTAACTGAAATTACTATGTATCAAAAATTAAGAACTGTATCTGAAAAACAGATTTAAAGGAAAAGATAAATCTAAAAGCTTACAATAGAAAAGATAGAAGATAATTGATATGACTCAACTTTGAGATTAACATTTTTCCATTTAAACCCAAAATAAATAAAATAATAAAATAATGGCAAAATGAAATGAAATAGAAAATACAAAAACAAAAGAGAAAATCACAAACCCCAAAGTTGGAGGGTTGTTAAAAGATTAATTAAATTGATAATCTTTGGTAGAAATTATTAAGGAAAAGGGGAAGGGAAACAAAATATGGATGTCAAGAATAAAAGAAATTATATAAAAGCATATTTAAAATTAAAAAGTTAAAAGAATATTATAATTAATGCAATGGTATAATATTTGACAACTTAAATGAAACAAACACATTCTTTGAAAGACAACATGCCAAAATCAGTCTAAAAGAAAGAAAATATGAACAGCCCAGTATTTATTACAAATACTGAATTTGTAATTTAAAAGAAAATAAAACCTTTACACAAATAAACCCTGAACCCAGATGACTTCACCAGTGAATTCCAAAAGTATTTGAAGAATTTATACTAATGTTATGCAAACTCTTTTATAATATAAAATAGGAAGAAATACTACCAAACATGTTTTATTTTATTCAATCATTATAATACTGATGCCTAAATTTGACAATGAGTTTGTTTACAAGAAAAGTTATATAGACCAATATTCTCCATGAACATAAACACAAAAACTGCCCACAAAATGTTGGCAAAGTACTTTGAGAATATGTAGAAAAAGGTAATTCAGCATAACCACATGGGATTTATATCAGGAATGCAAGGTTGGTTTAATAATTTTTAAAAATCAATGTAATTCATAACTTTAATAAAACAAAGGAGAAAAACGTTATTTCAGTAGATATGGAAAATTGTTTAAGAAAATTAAAAGTCCATTCATGTGTTTAAAACAAAACTCAGTGATCTAAAACTAGAAAGTTGCTTCCCTTATCTAATGAAAAGCATCTATAAAGTATCCCCCACGGCTATCATACTGAATGCTGAAAGAGTAAACATATTCAACTCTCATCCCCAAAGGTTGGGAAAAACCAAAAATATATACAGCCCCATTTCCAGTCATCATTTTACTAGAAGTACCCACCCATATAGTAAACCAAGTAAATGAAGTATACAGCATCAAGGTTTGACAGGAAGGATAAAATTACCTTTATTAACAAAGAACATAACTGTTTATGTAGAAAACATTGCAAACATTGCTAGAATAAATAAATGAAGCTTTAAAGGTAAAAAATAAATGAATTGCATATTAGCAATAGCTAGTTAGGATATGAAATCACAAAACAATTCTAATTGGAATAGCATAAAATATTTAATAAATTTAACACAATATACATTAGACAGTTACACTTAAAAGGTATAAATATTGTTGAGAAATTAAATAATAACTATAAATAAAGAGATAGAGATATCATATTCTTACATTTGAAGACAATACTGTTAGTCTGTCCATTCTCCATAAATTGAACTGTGGAGTCAATGTCATCTCAATCATAATGCTAGAGTTTTTCTACAAAAAAATGACAATCTGACTCTAAAATTTACACAAAAACACAAAGGTCTGAAAGTAGCCAGAATGATATTGCAAAAGAACAAATTAGCCCAAGACAACTTGTAGATGCTACCATGTGTAGTAATCAGGAGAGTGTGGTGTTAACATAGTAACAGCTAACTTATTTTTAACAAAAATGCTGGGCAACTTCATATGAGAAAAATAATATCTTTTTAATGATTGATGCAAGACTTGCCTTAAAATATCAAAAGTAAACAAATGCAAGGCTGGAGTATGCAAAGATGTCTTAGAACACAAAATAAGTATTAATATTAAAAGAAAAAAGGATAAATTGAACTTGGTCAAAATTAAAATCTTTCATCAGCACATGGGGAAAACCATATGTGATGCATATTTCTGGGACAGAATGTCCAGATTATTTTGGATTTTTTAAAAAGAATTTTAAAGACCTACCACAATGTATCTGTAAAAGAAAACACATAATCAAACCCAGTGAAAGTAGGCAATAGGTATGAATAATTTCTCCCTAAAAATATGTGAGTGATTGAATAAGCATGTCAAGGGTTGTCAACATCATTAATCATCAGAGATAAGCAAATCAAATGAGATTTGCACCAAAATGGAAAAAAATTAAACACATTAGCACCACCAAATATTGCAAGAGTGGAGGGCTACTGGATCTCATATTTATTCAATGACCTGGTAATTCAATTACCTTGGATTTTCCTAAATCACAAAAAACACATGTCCACAAAAGAGTCTGAGAAAGAATGTTTATAATCAATTAAATCATAATAGCGAAAACTTGTTATAACTCAAAAGAGAAAAATGCATAAATTGTGTTAATCTCATTTAATTTGAATATGACCCAGAAATTTAAAACACCAATTAATAATACACACAACAACCTGGGTGAATCTTCAAATAATTATATTATGTAAAAAATACCAGAGACAAAATGATGGTCTATAATTGCTTTTTTATGAAGTTAATACAGAAAATTAATCTATGGTGATAAAATATCAGAAAAATGGTTTATGCTGGGGTATGTGAAGATCAACCAGAAGTTGACAGGAGGGAATTCTATGAAATGAGAACAGTCAATATCATGATCAAGGTCATCAGTCACGTATGTTAGACATTTATCAAAACTCAAAGAATTGTGCACACAAATCTATGCACTTAGCCATAAATGTTATTTTACTTAAAAGATAGATCGGTTGAGAGGGGATTGATTCTGAGTCATACAGCTCCCCTGGGTTTCAACAATGCTACAGAACCTGAGAGACTCTTCCAGCTAGTCACTGCCCATTTGACCAAACTAGTCTAGGCAAACAGGAAAATACTGGAGGTTTTCTCACCTAGTTCCTCAGACTGTTTTCTGCCATCTTCCCTTCATCCTTTCTTTTCCTTCCATGTCTCTCTTTCCACAGAATATAAGCACTTTCTGTAAAAGACTCTCACATACACTTCACCCACAACTGGTGAAAAGCAAGAACCAGTTTTCACAGGAATGAAGGCCCTATAAATTTATTATGTAATTATTTGTTGAAAGATTGAACTCCTACATATAAAAATCAATAATTAAAACATAACACTTGCTTCTCCTGGAGAAATGTGAGAATTTGGGGGTGGCTTAAACTAAATAGGTTGAGTGTTGATGTCCTAACCATACACAATCTATACCAGAAAATTTTCCATTTTGGTCAAAAAACTTCACTTAGCATTAAATATCCACACTGGTATGAGTACTTCCTGTCAAGATCTGACACTTAATTCTATGTCCTGTTTAAGACTGTGCTCCTTTCAATTTTGTTGTTCCAGGAACCTTCCAGACTCAGCTTTAAACCTACCCGGATGCAGATTTATTCCCCAAATCGCCATACATTAAGATGATAATTTATCCTGACCCATGAGTTTTCTGTGAAAAAGCAGTTGTGTAACTCTCCTTAAGAACATTCTTATGGTATATTTAGTAAGAATCTTACATTTGGTCTGCTGTATCAAACTAGTTAGGACTGGGTTATTTAGAAAGACAGAAAGACAGAGGAAGGAAGGAAGGAAGGAAGGAAGGAAGGAAGGAAGGAAGGAAAGGAAGGAAAGGAAGGAAAGGAGGGAGAGAGGGAAGGAGGGAGGGAGGTTAATTTGCATAGTCCTGGAGGCTGATATGTCCAAAATCAAAACACTGACAGATCCAGTTACCTGGATGAGGGCTGATCTCTGATGCCAAGATGGCACCTTATGGTTCCCTCCTCTGGAGAGAAAGAACACTTTGTCCTTCTGTGGTGGAGGTGGAAGCCAAGAGAGCCAAATGCTAAGTGCTGTGTGAAGCCTGTTCTACAGAGCCTTAGTCTCATTCATGAGGGGAGAAGCCCTATCACCTAATCATCTCTCAAGGCCCCACCCTTAACACTATCCTATCGTCCATTAAATTTCTGCCTGAATTTTGGAGGAGACACAGATGACAACTACATTAATACAAATGATTAGGAGTGTTTACAAAACTCAGGTTTACATTGAAATAAGTTTGGTATAAAAATACCACCCCTTTCCAAAATGATACTTTCAAAATTCCAAGCCAATTTCCTGATTATATCTACTTAAAAATAGCTATTGAGCCCTGTCCTTTAAATCACAGGGTAATGCTTATGACAATAATCATATATTTTACATCGTATTTTAATAATACAATTAGAAATATTATTCATAAGGGCCCTTAAAGGCAAGGATTGACTACATCTCATTTTAGACGTTTAAACTAAATACCAGAAAATAAATATAAAATCCCCATCTTGGATACAAACCAGATTTGTGTAACTCTGTGCAGCTTTTGAGGTAATAACCTGCTTAGTAACTGTTGCCGTCCATTTGTGAGGCTTTATGAACCTGTGACAAAAACAACTGAAACAACTGTCTAAATGGGGTTGTCTTCGTAATTAGAAAGTTTTTCTTTCCAATAGATTATTTTTCTGGAAAAATTGGCAGAAATAGTTATTCACTCTTTCTTATCACTTCAATGAACACAAAATTCCATTTTCTGTTCCCCTAGACCTTGCTGTTCCATCCCTCCATGTGGTCAAGTCTGATGGGATCCAGGAATTATTGCAAATTATTTTAACTGATGGTTTTTGGCTAAACATGAACCTTGAGCCCTCTGACTCCCTCCTCATTGCATTCTTTAACGATATTTCCATGGACTTCTCAAGCTATCTGAACCCTAACTACTATACTTCACTGGCTTCTCAATTCTCCCCTGGAGACAAAGTCATAGATAATTTTAACTGAACCACACATGAAATCTATATATACAGCCATTTCTATATATGCAAATATCTACCTTTAGTGACCTTCAAAAAAATGATAATCCTGAATAAGCTTCTTATGGATTCTTTTATAGCTAAAATCTACTTTCCAGGAAGATGTTTAATAAAACGGGAAAAGTGTATGACTTACAACTCTGCAGATCCTCAAATCTCGGCTTTAACAGTCTCAGTTTCCTTGGTTGGTACTTACTGAGTATTAACTTGGTGGGTGATGCGAGCTGCAGGTACCTATAATTCCACAATGGTTCAGACAGCTTCTGTCCCCTGCCCTGCTGAGGCTTGAAATCTGTCAGCAAGAATTGGAGGACAGGCAAATGTGCATGGGGTAAAAAAATAGAGATACAGTCCAGGAGCTAATGGCCTTTCAAGTTATAAAACATTTTGAATTTATTGTGAGAATTATGAGGAGATGTTGACAAGTTTAAACTGGAAGAATGGTTTGATAAAATCTGAATTTTTGAAAAATCACTCTGGCTACCGGGTAAAAGTTGGAATGCTTTAGGATATACCAAGACACAGAAAGACTAGTTAGGAAGATAGGAAAGTACTCTGTTAATCCAGATGAAAGATAAAATGGACCTGTGAGACAATCATACCTGGATGATGAAGACAGAGAAAAATGAGTTGATTCACAAAATTTCTAGGAATTAGGACAAAATGAAAGAATAAGTTGGGTATTGGGAAAAAACACAGGTGAGTTAAGGGTGACTCCAAAGTATAAGGCTTCTGGGAAATTAGAACCATGACTGAGACAGAGTGGAGGTAGGGTAGGGCAGGTATGTACTAAAATGGCAGTCCTACTTGAGACATGCTGGATTTGTTCTGCTGGGCAGACCCAAGTTAACATGTTTGGTCAGCCGACAGAGATACAAGGCTTGAAGTTCAAAAGCAATGTCTGGTTGGAAGATAAAGAATCAAGCATTCTCTCCAACTATGGATGATAACTGCAGTTCTAAAGTAGGTCCATTTACTTGGGTTCAGGTACAAGCAGGAAGAAGAGCTAGACTAAAATTCACACAATTTCTTGATTTCCTAAATTCTCTTTATTTCAACATTAAAAGTAGTACATAAAAAATTATTTTCAGTGAACTGACATAGTTAATTTGATCAGACATATGCTAACAGAATCATTACCTATATTCTATACTTCACTATCACAGCTGATGACACAGGAGCATATACATTTCCTACAGTGTAAGACTTCTCTGAGCGTGATAAAATCTTAACTACAATTTTCTACTAACATCTGAAGAAAAGTAACTGCTATGTGAAAGACAAAAGGCTTCTTCTTAGTTATGCTGAGTCCAACAACAAATTGAATTCTTCAATATATTACAGATACACATTTTTATTTATTCATCTGTCTTCCACTAAACCTATTTCTATTGTTTTATTCATTTTCAGTATCCCAAACCTGCAGTTCAAGACCAATTTTTTGTTTGTAATATGAAAGGAATTTAATAAGAACTGTACTATAAATATTAAATATATCCATAAAATTAAGCTCTCCAACTCATAAAACTAATGTGATAATTAAATATAATAGTCATGTTGAATTTAACTAAAATGTAAGGAATATATTTGCAAATTCTATCACATTTATGAAATATAATCACAATGAAACTTCTTTAACAACATCTAAAGTAATATAACTACTTTAACATCTCACTTTTCTTAAGCATAATAGAGTTTTAAGTATCTTTGGTTGGGTGCTATTGAAATGAAAATGATAATCATAAAATCATTAAATAAAAAATAATACAGTTTTTATGTCCCATTATTTATGGGTATACAGGTATTAGGTATATATTCACATTACCCAAAAAATATAATTACTTTGAAAAGAGAAAACTTATGTGAAATTGGTTGAAACAGAACATTTGTAAAATGGATTGAATCCAGTGCTCTGAATATTCCTTACCAGATGGGACCATTTTATGAAATCATATTTTTATTTATCATGAACGGGTCCATGGAAAATGAATTCTAAAAGAAAATAACACTGCAGAGTACTCTAAAGCTGGTATAGCTGTGCACCAGTGCAAAAAATTGCATACAACCATGAAATGTTACAAAATACCATAAAAATTATTTTCTAATGTGACTTATTTTAAGCTCAAATTCTACTCCAACACAGGAATAATAACAGAAATCATACAGATTTTTAAATGTGTAACAATTAGCGATGTTGCTTATCTATTTATTATATAGCATTCATATAAAGCAAGGATAATTTAAAATAAGAATCATTTACATTTTTTGTAATTCTGAGATTTTCTGCCTTTGATTTTGAGTTTAAAAAAACATTCTCACCAAATTCATTTGATTTTAAGAACAACTACTCACAGATTATTATGAATTTCCCCCATGATTTGCCAAAATATTAATCCTCTGTCAAATCTCCATTTATTCCCTTGAAGTCATCTTGATGTCATTAAAGTAATGATGGTTACCAATAGCGTTCTCTTTAGAATTTCTTCTGTGGGAAGAACAAGAAAACCGAGGGTCGGGGATTTAGCTTAGTGGTTTCACCGCCTGCTGCGCAAGCGCAAGGACCCGAGTTCAATCCCCGGTACCAAAAAAAAAAGAAAAAGAAAACTAAACTATCCCCCAGCAGAGCCAGGGCTCCCCAGAGAGGTTTGCCTTCAGCAGAGTTTGCCCCAGAGAAGGGGAGAGCCCTGAATCACATGGCAGCCCACGAGGTCCAGGGAGAGCCCAAAGTCAGCTTATCGGACAAACCCCAGCTGCTAGCAGTGCTGACAAAGGTGACTCCCTTGTTCACGTTTCCTTCACACTAGGAAAAGTCAAAAGTATTTCTCTCTGCTTTTACACATAATTCAACCTAATCCAAGCCGCTGTAATTAAGCCATTGTGTCACCTTGTCTGAATACAAATATTTTGCCAAGGCTCTGCCAGCCAGTGTTCGGGAGTGATACTGCTTGTGCTTCCATTCAGATGCTTTCCATCCTTAAAATGAGGGATCAGCACACACCTGAGTCTTCCTCAAGCAGACCAAGGGCTCCGGTCAGCATTCATCCTTAGGGTCCCACACCATGCCCTTAGACATGGGTAGCCTCGGTGAAAGAGTCAGTGGGGCCACTGTTCTTCACGACGTCCACATTCTTTTCAGCCTTGGACGTCACAGACACCTCCGAGCGAATGGCATCCAACCTCTGCTCGCAGCGGAAGGCCGAGAGGAAAGCTTTTCGGTAGTTGCTGTTCATCCAGCCATACAGCAGGGGATTGGCAAAGGTGGAGCACATGGCGATGATGTGGAACACTGTGAAGATGAGTTTGTACTCCTTCAGGTCCAGCACCTGGCTGTCAATGTCCACAGCAAGCTGGAAGGCGTGAAGGGGCAGCCAGCTGACTGCAAACACCACCACCACGAACACCAGCATTTTGGTGGTTTTCTGCCTTCGCTGATGGTAGTGGTCACTCGCAGCCCCAGGGCTGATGTGGTTCTTCAGCTTGCTCCAGACCCTGACATAGGAAACAGATATGATGCCCAGAGGCAAAACGTACAGGACCAACAAGGAGGAAAGGCTGTAGACGGTGCCATAGATGCCCTTCTCTTCACCTGGCCACTTCTCAGTACAAGCCACAATCTCAAAGTCCGGAATAATTTCAATCAGTGAGTATTCCCGGAAGATGGCCAGGGGACTTGCCAGCAGGGCACTGATGCCCCAGGCCAAGCCAATAATCAAGAAGCTGTTCTGCTTGGAGATCTTGCTCTCCAGGTGGTACACGATGCACCGGTGCCGGTCCAGAGCAATTACTGTCAAGGTGATGGTGGACACTTGTACTGCCAGACCCTGGGCATAGGGCACCAGGTGGCAGAGGACGGGGCCCATTTTCCACTCCCCCATTAAGGTGTAGGTGAGAGTGAATGGTAGGCACAGAGTGTTCACCAAAAGATCCGCCACAGCCAGGTTGGCGATAAAGAAGTTGGTAACTGTGCGCATGTTCTTAAATTTGATCACCACGTGGATCACCAAGGAGTTGCCAACGACACCCAGCAAGATGATGGAGCAGTAGGCCAGTATGAGGACAACCCGCACTTCCATCAGCTTGGTGCTGTCGATGAGCTCAGGCTCGGGGTCTGGGGCCAGCTCGCCCCTGGGAGTGGTGTGGCCCAGCCCGATCGGCTCCACCTTCGCTTCTTCCACCGTCTGGTTCTCATCCGCCTCCGTACCCACAGGGCCCATTTTCAGTACAGTTTCACTTGGACCACAACTACCACAAGAATCTACAACTTAAAAATAAAAAGAGTGAATGTGAAATAAGCAATGCACAAGGCTGGGAAAAAGAAATGTCCCCCGGGGACCAATGTAATAGGGTTGTGGCCAATACACCCACCCTCGGCACGGAGTACAATATCTTCATGAAGTACGTCTTAAAGGGGCTATTCACAAATAGGGGTGAATTAAGCCTAGTCTTTAAAAGGTGTATAAAGATGGTAAAATGTAGTTTTTTCCTACAGTAGAGCAAAAATTCCAATGTCAGAGCCACCCACCAGATCCCATTCATTTTAAGAAGCATAAATATTATATTTTATAACTGCTTTAGATTTATCAAATTAATTTTAAGGAAAGAAAGGAAAATTTCTTTTACTATCTCAACTGTTTGAAATTTATAAATGCACAGCAACAAATCATATAGGGAAAAAAAGCACTCAAGGATGTCCCTGGTACCCTAACTTTGAGAGTATAAAATACGGCAGACTGAGCAGATCCTGTTGCATACTCATTTTTTCCACCCTATCAGCTGGTATTAAAATAACTAACCTGTGTAGAAGAGTTGCTGTTTCAAATGATTTGGAATAAACTGCCCACGTAGCATACAGCAGAATCCTATAGTATATGAAATCATGCCCCAGTCTGAACACCATCTTACCCTAGACCTAAAGATAACATTTTAGCACCTAACTTCCCCATTTGCCTCCCATTCCACCCCCAGTTTTTTCTCTTTCTGTAGGACCTACCTCAGTCAATATTATTCTTATGGGGGCCGGGGATTTAGATCAGTTGTTCTGGTGCCTGCCTTGCAAGCGCAAGGTCCTGAGTTCAATCACCGGTATCAATATATATATATTATTCTTATTGCTTAAACCAACTAAAGTTTAAAAAACAGGAGCCATTCTAGGCTTTGTCATCTCTTTTAGTCCCCAAATTTATGAGAGCCTTCAGACTGGTCTCTTACATAGGGCTTCACCTGTCCCTCCTCACCTGTTTTTATCATATGGGTTCTGTGCTTCTCCATTTTTTAACACAATTATTCTACCAGCCTTATAACTTACTTCATTTCCTCCTTTGCTGTCATTGATTGATTCACTCATTCATTCATTTGTTCTTTCACAGATGAAAAGGTAAAGCCAAGCATGGATTCACCGCAGTGAGCACAAGCATTTAACAACCTACGTCATGAACCAGGACTTGCGCTGGGTAGCAAGGCAGCAGTACAGTACCTCTACTCGAAGGTGCTTACAGTTTGCTGGACAGGGTTTACTGTGACATTAAGTGGTCTTTCTGACCTGACCGTGTCATTTTTCCCCAGTGTCTCCAGGTTGTTTAAAATAATATATCAGTTTCAGCTATAAGATTCCTTTTATAAGTTGATGAAAACTCAGGTCCATCACCCTAGTAGCAGTACCTGGTGAATGTATTCATAATCACCAAAGGCTGCTGCTATTCATTCAGAACCTCTTATGCTGAGTCTGTTTATCAATCACAACAGCATCTATTGCTCTTGCTTGGTGAGTCACGGATACTCGGCCCACAGACGACGCCTGGCTGGATGTGCGTGCTCCCCACTGCTTTCCCCATTTTCCCTGCTCCGCTTTGTTGGGTAGCACAGGAGAGCTGAGTTCCAGTCACTGGGATTCTGTCTGGGAAGCACTCCCTGAGCACGAGGAAGGGCTGGGCCTCTGCTGCCTCCCTCCCCAGCTCCTTGGGGGCTCCACTTCCACCAGAACCAGACAGACCTGAGGGATTCTGCCTCCTGCTTCCGGGTCCTGGGTCACTCTGCCTCCTCTCCCAGTCCCTGGAGATAGAGCTAGCTAGGACCCTCCTTTCTTGCTAAGCTTTGAGGAGCTCCCGACACCCCTTTTGGCTTGTCATTAGTGTGAGCAAGTCTCTGCATGTGAGTCCTTCTGTTATGTTCTTGAATAGATTTGGTTTGCGTGGTCTGTTGGCAGCCCACTAATCCGCTTTCCCACTGAAGGCGCTGTACTCACCCAGGGTGGTAACGCTGGCCTACAACAGAAAATTCCAGCTCTGCAGTACGGTGTCCAGGGTTGGACGGCACCTCTGACACCCTCCAGCCTCTCCTCGCCAGACGCCCAGTAGACAACTTTCACCCATGCCACACGGCGTCGTCTCCAGGGACTGAGCGGGCTGCTCTCTCGCCTCTCTGCCCTCCTCATGCCGAACTGGGAGGCACCTCAGTTTCCCCAGCAGCCCACGTTCCCTTCCTGTACTGCACACCACACTGCAACTGCTCTTTCGTTCCCCCACCATGAGCAATCTCTCAGCACAAGGACGGAGTCTTTCTCATCTGCTGTTTCATCCCCCATCACACCGTCTAGTACACTGAAGCCACTCAATAATTAGGCAAAACAAATACGAAGCTAAAGCAAACAACTGTACTAAAAATTGACGTCAGCTCCTTTGCTAAAGATAACCACCTATGCATGATTCCTTGCTATGATGTGATATTCTATGCCTATTCTCTCCCTATTCCTTCCCTACACAGCCTCCCCCCCTTTCTCTCTCTCTCTCTCTCTCTCTCTCTCTCTCTCTCTCTCTCTCTCTCTCTCTCTCTCTCTCCCTCATTCTTTCTCCCTCTCCATTTCCCACCAAAAAAACCTTCACTTCCCAAAGGGACCCAGGAGCTTCCATGTGTTTGCTATACTGATATATTCCACTTCTCTCTGCATGGACTTCAAATAGAATCCTCCAAAGAGACTCTACCTTCTTTTCCACTGGCCTCTGTGCTTAATGATTAGACAAAATGGAAACAAACCATTCAAATCCTGGCGTTATATCCAATAGGCTGTACCATTTCCCTTAGACTAGGAAAGTGACGGACTTTATGGAGCACAATTAGTCAATCCAGACAAGTCATTAACAGAATTGCCGAGACCCCAAAGGCCGGTGTTTGGAGGATGCAGCAGACCACACTAGGAGCAACCGTGGAATTGAATGATATTGAACAGTATTGGGAAGCGGAGTTGATTTGATTCATTGATTTGTTATTTCTTTTCAGTCCTATTTTTTAGTTCAACTTCTCTGAGGGAATGGTTCCTGCTCCATAATCTATGAGCATGTGGAACAGCTACTGGCTATTCTGAAGCACACTCCCAGCCTTCAGCCAGGTGGGAGGTCCGCGGAGCAGACTGCCTCTTTCACCGCAGTCCTTTTGGAAAAGTGCAAGAGAAAAACCATACAGAGGAGTAGCTGTCACCTTAGAAACTGAGAGGCAGACCTAGGAAAAACCCTTGAAATAACGCAAAATAAGACATTCCACAACATTCAAGAAACTAAGGAGCACTATGAATGCTACGATTTTTTTTTGAATAAGTGAATTTTTAGAGATTTTGTTTGAGAAACATGTCTTTGTAGACTAGGAAATGAGTTTCAGGGTTTTTTTCTTTTCTTAATTTTTTTCCCAGAGATTCAAAGCACTTCGAATAGACTGGCTCAGGCGCTGACTACAGATTCACATCTGAGTTTTCTGACGGTTCTCCCCGCAGCCCTATTGTCCAGGCTTCCCGGTAAAGCCTGCCGTCTTATCAAACACATCTTCCAGGAATCTTTTCCCACGGAAAATCCCAGAAATCGCGCCACACACATTTCAGTTGCCTTCACTTCTTTCCTGGGAGATGGATCCATCAGTGCAGCATGCAGGGGCCCATGTGGCCTGAGCAGGAGCCTGAGGTGCCTGCCTGGGGGTCTGGCCTGGCCCTGGTGCGTCCATGCTGTAAAAGTCCTGTGGCGCCTCCCGCCCTCTCCCTGCTCTCCTGCATCCCCGGAGGGGCGAGCCCTCCTGCGGAAAGGCCGATTCTCCTGAACTCCTATCCTGGGCGACGGGAGAGCCCAGGTGAACTTACACTTTAATGTGAAGCGGGAGAAGCAGGAACTCTTGTTCGGCAAATCCCCGCGTCTACGAAGGGCCAAGGAAATGGTCCAGCCTCGTCTGCGGGAAGGGGATTCGGTGAGAGCGGAGTGGGGACCCCCACCGGCCCGTGGGGGAGCGGGTCCACGCGGGCTCCCAGGCTCGACCCAGCCCGCCCTCCCGCCGGGACTCGAGCTCCCCAGGTGCAGCCCCTACCTGGCCGTCGCCCCGGGCTCCTGGGAGGTCCCGCCGCAGGTCCGGCTCTGCGCTGCGGAGGCCGAGGCAGCGGGGCTCCGGGGTCCCCGCCCGTCCCGAGTTCGCGGGTCCCGGCTCCCGCGCCACGCCTACCTCGTCCTCCGCCTCCGCCGTCCGCTCGGTCCCGGGCTGGCGAGAGGACGGAGCCTGTGGCGCGGGTGCAGCAGTGCGCGGGGGGGGGGGGGGGGGGGCGCGAATCCCTGCGAAGCCAGCAGCCGCCCGTGGCGCCCCGGGAAGCTGCGGAGCGAGCCCCGTCTCCCGTCCTCCCGTTAGCCGCTCCTGGGCCCCGCCTGCCGCCCGCGAGCCGGGACCCTGCGCACGGCCGGCCCGGAGCCGCCTCCGCCCGAAGTTTGCAGCCCGCCTCCCGCGGCGCCCCGCTGAGCTGCCGGGGCCCGGCCGGGTGCCCGAGCCCGCGCTCCCTCCGTGCCTCAGCGTTGTGTTGGCTCGGTTCGGTTCGGTTCGGGTCTGGATTTTTCCATTTCTTAAGTGAAGTCAGTCATGCTGGTTTGCTTGAAATTTCTCGGAAATATTCCAAAAGACGATTCGATTTCTCTACTCAAAACGAGAGATGTATTTAGCTGTTAGAAAAGGATGCGTGTAATCGCAGTGCTCTGGAAGACTGAGGCAGAAGGATCAAAGTTCCCGCAGCCTGCCTGAGCAACCTAGGGAGTCGCTGTGTCAAAACAAAAAAGGGCTGGAGATGTTGCTCACAGCAGAAACCCTGGCTTCCATCCCCGTGGCTGCAAAAAAAAGGGAAAAAGAGTCTCCAAAATGTTAATCGGCGGCTCCCCTAAAAGGGTTGTGTTTCCAGTCCTGGAGGGGCTGTTCACACCGCAATTGTCTTGCCTCTATTTGTACGGCAGCTTTCCCCAGTTAATCAAATTAATCTTCAGTTAAAGTAGAATTATATCCACGGGGCCATAGGAATTATTTATAAAACAAAGCAGCTTGGGCTTTTCAGTTACTGAGATACAAACGTAAAGAGAAATGGATATACCCAAGATGTTCTACACTCCACTTAAAACATTTTTGTGGATATTTTTTGCCTTACCTTGCTCACACATGTTCTCTACAACAGGTCCTATGTTGCTTTATATTTGCATGGATGAAGAATGAACCACGTCCAATAAATTATAACTTTCAGAAAGTAGCAGTGGGTTGAAACGGCCACAAAAACAAATGCTGAAGGGCCGGGAATTTAGCTCAGTGGTTTCGTCACTTGCTGTGCAAGCCCAAAGACCTGAGTTCCATCTCCGGTACCAAAAAAAAAAAAAAAATGCTGAACCTAAGAGAGTAGACCAGTATCATCCTGTAGTCATTACTTGGGAAGAGTCAACTGACTTCTCTGAACATGATCGCACAAAACGTTTCCCCTTCTTCAGAACTGCCTTGCCTTTCAACGTCTGAGCAGCCCTGTATGAATATGGGTCTCACTCCCTTTCAGACGTGTGTGTCTTAGAAGAGCCACCTGCTTCCACACACACCTGATTAGAAATCCCAGTAAGAGTCAATGACCCCTTTGATTTCAAAAAGTACAGAATTGGATAAGAAATGGCTTCCTTGAAATTAAAGTCCCTTGATTGTGTGTCATACTGTTGAGGGCAGTTCTGACATTGGGCTCAGGGCTTCTTGTGCATTCAGGTTTAACTAATATCCTTTATAATGTACACTATGTAGTACAGCAACAACAAACCCAATTTCTGTCCACAGAGAGTATCACAACATTTGATAGAAGTTTGTAGACACGGGGGTGAGGTATTGATTAATCCAAATTGAGGTTGGACAGGATTATTGACACCTGATTTCTCTTGTGTCAGATCATTTAGCTCCTTGGCAATTCCACATCTACCCAAACAGCACTGGCCATCCTTCAAGTAGAGGGCAGACTCATGAATGTGCCCATGGGCCAGGCTGTAGGAGACTGGAGAACGGTGGCAGCTGTAACATTTCAGTCAACACAAAAGCATACACCTTAGCTGAAGCCTCAGATTCTTTCTCAGATTCCACCGAGCTTCCCTGCAAAACTCTAGATGGAGTATTACAAGATCTGGTTTTTTCCTAAGGGAACCAAATTCACCTTTTTAAAAGTTTTTGAATTTTAAATGATAAAAATTAGTTCTTAAAAGTAAAACTCAGATGGGCAGGCAAAATAAAGGATAGATAAGTAGATAAATAGGTGATTTTTTATTGATAGTTAGATAGATAGATAGTAGGTAGACAGATGACAGGTATATCGGCTCCACTGCATCCATGGAGAATCTATTCCAACACTCCCAGTGGATGCCTGAAACCAGGGATGATGCTAAACCCTCAAATGTGCTGTTTTTTCTTATGATGTATGGATTTCCTATGTATGGATACATAATTTTAAAATAGGCACAGTATGAAGTTAAAATTAATAATAATGAATAGAACATAAGTATAGCATAATAAAAGTTGAATGTGTTGTCTCTTTAAACATCATATCATACTGTTCTCACCCTCCTTGGGGCAGGACATACTTTGTGGCTTCTCCTTGCCTTTTCTGAATTGCCAGCATCATCGCACTTGCATTTGGGGCCTTTAACAAGTGAAATAAGGGTTACATGAATGTAAGCACTGCAATACCTCACCAATGCAATAACCAAAATGGCTGCCAAGCAATCAATGGGCTGGACACATCACAGTTACACTGGATGAAGGCACGATTCACATCCTGAAATCCCTGAAGAATGGGGAGAATATTCCAGATAGGTAAATAGATAGCAAGGGTAGATGATGATGATAGACAGACAGACAGACAGACAGGGTCTGGTCCATGTCCCTCCAATACTGTAGCGTCTAATTTAGAATATGATGTTTGATAAATGTCCTAAAGTATCTAAAACATGGCTCAACTACCATTTCCCCTATTCCACTGGCCATTCTCCAGTGCACAAAAACATAAAGGACTGTCATCAGAGATTGCCAAATGTGTTAGCTTCCCATTAGTGTAACAAATACCTGAAATAATCAACTTACAAAATGAAAAAGGTTATTTTGGCTCACAGTTTTGGATGTTTCAGTCCATAATCAGATGGCCAGCTTATTTCGGGACTTGTGGTGAGAAAGCACAAAATCACAGAATGTATGTGGAAGAGCCAGCCTGTACCTCGTGGTGGTTTAGCTAGAGAGAGAGAGAGAGAGAGAGAGGCAGAGGTTCTAATATTCTTTTATAAAATACACCCACACGGACCAGAAGACTTCTCTCTAGGCTCCAGATCTTCAGGTTTCTTCCACCTCTCAGCAGTTCCAAGTGGGGACTAAATCTTTAACACATAAGCGATTAGGGGACATTTAAGATCCAAACTATAGCACCACATGAGTTCTTTCTACAAATTATGAGACTATAGTAACAGACCTTTTGAGTAACTGAATAATTCTGATATTTTAGAAAGCTAGAATGAACAAATTTCAAAGAAGCTCTTCACTCAAAGAGAAAAAGCTCAGTAGCTTCAATGTAGAGGTTCGCGTATGACGAATGCTGACAGGTGAAGTAAACCCTGTCATGGGTTTCCTTCGGTCTAAATTTATTTTGAGAGCACAGAAGCTTGCTCAGGTGAAAATAATTACATTGATATTTTGATTATAAAAGTAATTTATCACCCTAATAAAAAGTTAGAGACGAAAAAAAGAGCAAAAAGTAAGTATGCATCATCTGAAACAATTCTGCTCAATTGATCTGTCTGCAATGAAGGAAATGCCCCACACCTATTACAACAGCCACTATGTACCTGTGGGTCCTGGGGCCCTGAAATGTGATCAGGGCAAGTAAGAGACAGAATTTTTTAATTGCTTATATTTTTCTCTTTTTTGTTTTTGGTTCATTTTTTTATTAGCACGTGTTTTCAATACATAAAGCATTCATCTTGGGGAACTGGTACATATGCTTATTGAATCTTAGTCATTTTAACTCCCCCTCCCCGGATCTTCCTCAGATCTTCTTCCCCAAAACTGACTTTTGGATTTTATTTTATCTTAATTAATTTGCAGGTAAAACTAAGTAGCCACATAGGAACAATGTAAGTTGTAGGTAATATAGGTCTAATTTTATCACCCAGTAAAACTATCATCTGCATACTGGTGTGTGAAATCTCAAGACTTTTAACTTAATTTGTAACCTGCTTTTTAAACTTTTTACATGTAACAATATATCCAGCTACCTTTCTATTTCTTCAAATGTAAATTTGCATCATTCCTCTGATGTTTGCCTAGTCCTACACTGGATAAGGATATCCTGATTTTTTTTTTATACACAAAAAAATGCAATTAACACCCTGGTGTATATTCGCAGTACACTTGTCCAGTTATCTCCTTCATATACATTCCAACAGGGAGTGAGAGAAAGGCGCTTTGAAATATTTGCTTCAGCCAAGTTCATGCCGTCTAACCCTTCAGCGCAAAGGTTCATCTGAGTTCAGAGACCGTTGAGAAGCTTCTCCCATTGAAAGGCAAAAACAAGTTAACCCGGAGTTTGGAACATCAAGGAGTCCACATAAGTTGTTCAGTAGAAATTTCAGTGGCTCCGGGCAAGTACTATTGAAGCGGTGACATCTTGACTCTAGGGAAACTAAAATAAGAGGGAAAGGCATGTGAGAATGAGTTTGTTTTGATTCCTGGGGGAAAGTCCTTTTCATTTTACTCTACCAAAAAAGTAGTTTTGTGTTTTCGGTTTTCTGTCGTAATGTCAAGGTTTCCTGAGAGATAATAACCTTCAAGCCATGAGAACTTGACTTAAATCAGAGACAGAACAAAGTAGGGTCCTGCAAATGGGACAGGGTAGCTGATTTCAGAAGGAGAAAAGAAATAAAGCCCATAAATCTGAGGCCCTGCACTGGACCAGAGAGAGGGCACAGCTCAGATGGAGCCCATCTGACCTCCAGTAAGGCAAGAGCTCCACAGAGCTAAGAAAACATGTGGTGTTTTCTACTATGCTTCTTTGGTTAGCCTAGGGCTAAACAAAACAAAACCTAGTAGCAAGTCCTTACTCAAGAAGTATTAATAATCACACTAGCTGACTGCTTAGGGTGCTTAATACATATGAAAGTGATTCTATTTTGCTTTATTTAAATGTTTAATAAATACTGTGTTCATCTATAACATCATTACGCAGAAATTCTTTTTGAAGCTTCTATAATATTCCCTTGTAGCAAAAATTATAGAATGTAGATATCCTGATAAGCATTTCATTATAATATGAATTTCTAATATGTCATAGACGTATTTCTTATTTGATCTATATTTCCTTTACTTTCAGACAGAAAATGTTGGAGTTAGTACTTAAATATATACCACTGAGGATTCATCAAATAAACACAAAGAAAATGACCAGTTAATATGAATGGATAATTTTGAAGTAGTCTTCCATTTTAAAAACTCAACTTTTTGAAGAAAAAGGAGCCAATTTGTTCAAATTTGTTCCAATTAAAAGGCAATACTGGGGCTGAGGATTTAGTTCAGTGGTTCTGCTCCCTGCCTTGCAAGCACAAGGTCCCGAGTTCGATCCCCAGTACAAAAAAAAAGAAAAAAAAGAAAAAAAGAAACAATTCTTTAAAATAAATAAATAAATAAAAATAAAAAATAAATAAGTAAAAAGCAATACTTTTGCTTCCTTCTCTGACCTCAACTCCATTCATTGTCTAGTGAGTGGACGAATAAAGTGTCAGTGAAGAAGAAATGGTGACCAAATAGTGAATTTCATAAACCTGAGAAGCTACGTTTCTTAATTTTTTTGTGTGTACAGTCCATTGTAAAGACAGGTGTCTTATTCAAGAAAAGCAACTACTCATTCAAAGTAAGATGCATGCTAAACCCTAAATTGGACATAAATATCATTCGCTATGATTTTTGTTTCTACAGATTTGGGATTTTTATTTTTGTTTTGAAATTTCAATTGCAGATTCAAAGTAATTAAGCAGGATTGTAAGCAACATTTTGTACATTTTGATGACATTTTTATCTTTTAGGGATCATCCAAATGGTTATGGAGACTGGTTAAAAAAACACACACACATCTAAAAAGATATTTAAATGCAAATGATTCATGATTCGAATTTAAGGAGGAACAAAGGAAGGAATATTTTGATGTTGAATTCAGAATTTAATCAATGCAAATTTTCATTTGATTATCTGAAACATGGACAGAAGACCAATGGCTAAAGAGGAAATATGCACCCTTTTAGAAATTTCAATTTTATTTAATAAGTGTTTATCCTTGTAGCATATAGAGATATAATTTGATATATATTTTTGAAACCTACACTGAAAACAAATTTAAATTTAAATTTTTTTAAATGAGTACAAGTAAAATTAAAGCTCTCTCTCATGCTAAATTATAATTGATATCTCTTGAGAAATGGAAAGTGAAAAACAAATATGATATTCACCTATCATTTTGGCAATGACAAAATGGCTTATTCACAGTAAAAATATCAAAATACAAAATGAATAATGCAAATAGATCTTCATGGCTTGCTACTTCTTTATTGTGTAAAAATTATATAAAATATAAAAGTACTTTATTACACACAACTCCTTTAAACAAATCTTTATTGTTTATTACAGGTGCTCTATTAGACAAAGTCTAACACTTGATTTAATGGAAACTTTGTGCAGTACAGACTGCAAGAGCTGTGCCTTGGAGAAAGAATTCATGGGATAAAATCTCTGATGCTGTGTTGCCAGTGCCCCAGGAGCAGGCTACACAGGTAAGAAGCGCTCACCTAAGGAGAGCTCTGTCACTGGACATGGGGGACTGGGGCCGATGGTTCCACAGGAAATGGAGCTGCAAGAGATTCGGGCTGGAATTCAGTGTTGGGGGAGTTATGATGACGTTCCACAAGATGACATGACTGTATTTGAATACATGTAGATTTTTATACCTAAATAAATATAGATTATTGTACATGAAAAAATGAGACATCCCCTGAAAATAAGCCTTATTGCATCTTCTGAGGCAAAAAATTAATATAAGACCTGGTCTTATTTTCAAGGAATGTGGTACTAACAGTAAAAAGACTTTTAAATAAAGAGGTACATAAACAGATCAAGATTCCCTGCAGACTGTGTAATAGCAAATTTGGGGCCCTAAGAAGGAATGGTTGGGTTATTTTGGTTTTTGTTTTTTAATGAATGTTTGTGTATGGGGAGAGTCAGGGAAACCGCTTTATGAGGGAGGTAACCCTACTCAGTATAAACTTAGGCACCCTTCTGGGCTTTACTCAGTACTGAGGTACTGTTTCTGGTTTGACATATGCATCTCCACTGCATAAGCTGAGATGTGTAACAGTGAGAGTGAGGAGCATGCAAACTCAGCCATGCTCCCTGCTCTGACACGTGGCCATGGCTTCCTCTAGTTGAGATTGTGGTTGCAGACACACCTGAGCACACTTGCTGTGAAGCTGCTTTGTGTGGTTTTTAGCACACACAGTACTCTACAGTATTATTCAATCCAGCATGGCCCTAAAGAAAGTGCAGAGCAATAATGAAGGTAACAAGAAAGTGCAGAGCTAGAATGGTGAGAAGTTTTGAAGAAAATAAGCATTGAATTGAAGAAGGGAATTGTAGAAAGGCATGAGCATGGTATTCATGTAACTGATCTGGCCTCTAGAAAGAATCTCAAAAAGACCCCAGAAGCCAGTAACAGTACTACATGGATATATTTTTTTAAAGTAATATATATTTAATCCTAAATTAATCATAAAATTTAATAATTTGATATTTGACTTGACACTACTGTTATATATATATATATATATATATATATATATATATATATATTGCATGGTCCAATAGTAAGGCTATGAGAAGTACTAACAAAGGATATCAATTTCCAGGCCCAGACACAGGAAGGCACATGCTCTTGTCCAATCTGTTGGAAGACAAAAGTAGTAATTAGTGCCTCACAGGAAGAAAAGTCCCTGAGTCCCGAGTCAGAAGTTATTTTCAATAGTAAACATATGGGTCAGCTGATTGTTTTCCTTCTCGCAGAGATAAGGCTCTGCCAGTGTAGCAAAAGGCTGAAAAGACCCTTAACAAGTGTCTGGATTAGCTTCCGTAGTTCTATTTTCCCTAGGTATAAAAGTTCCTTTGATATCCACTAACATCCATTCACTCGAGTTTTCATAACTGGGCACAGCTAATCGTCACTAGTTGTGGGCTGAGAGCAGTCTGCGTGGGAATAAAGAAGCACACTCGGGTGGTCTCCTTGGGCAATGTTTTCACCCCTTGTTTCTTAACCCTTGTGTGCCCAGAGGTTGCTTCATCCAGGATGGGGCTGATTTTCCCTTGTATTTAGAGGGAACAAGATGGTTTGCTTATCCGACCCCACGGGTTTGTTAGTGCTCTCTTTTCTGCAAAGAAACTTGAGTCTATCCACTGGTTCCCAGGTGTAGCAGGTTTATGGTCTGTTTTCTGGTGTCTCAGGCAGATTGGGTTTTACCTAGAGAGGTGAATCTAGCACGTATTGAGAGCTAGTGTCCAGGAGAATGGAAGAGAAGGCATTGTTGAGATCAAAGACAGAGAAGCAGTTAGTGTTTCCTGGGATCTGTATAAGAAGGCTGTTTGGATCTGCTATTAGGGGTGAATAGGCACCACTGCCTCTTGATGATTCTGAGGTCTTATACGAGGTGATATTCTCCCAGTGGAAAATGGCTGTGTTGCACAGGACATGGCACCAGCAATTCTGTAGACAAAAATTGATCAATAATGGGCTTCAATCTCTGCCTAGCTTCCCTTTTAATGGGATACTTCCTTCTGTGAGAGTGTGGACTAGGGTCCTCAGCTGAGTGAGTACTGGGGTGGCCTTCACAGACTACCCAGGAGTGGCACCATACCATGCTTGGGGATCAAGTCCCAGCAGAGAAACTGGCCTGAAGAGCCAGGCTGGCTGGGTCCCTGGCAACGAGGACACTAGTTGTGGAGGTCTGAATGACAGAGTGCCCCTGAGTAGGAAGAGAAAGTACCTTTCAATCACTGATGTGGACATTTTAGTATTACCATGAAGGCAGCTTTAAAAAGAAAATCCACCTTGCAATTCAGAGTGGGCATAAAGAACACTGCTTAACTCCTTCAAGGCCCACAACAACTGAAGAACAGGATGATAACTCACCCCAGTATCCAGCTAGAATTGAGTAAGACGCCCCAATATCAAGAAGGCTTACTGGGTGGAGAGGTACCCAAGGCTCTGGCAAGCGAACGGGGATGTCCTTGTGTGAGGACCACATGGGCAACCTTGGGCGCTGTCAGTCACTGTCCAGGCATTCTTCCCTGGCCACCCTAGTGATGGGTGACCTCATCCCCTTCTGGAAACGAGGGAAGACCTTCTTCCAGGGCTAAGGGTCTTCATCCTTGTTCAGACAAGTTTGGCAAGGACTCAGCAGCCTTTGAGGTCACTCCTTCCCCCAGCGTCCTGATCACTTGACGCACTTATACTTGCCCGCATCACTCTTTGGATTCCTTAGTTCCCCTTGGCTCCATGGGCTTTATCATGGGCCTTGTTCTCTAGGGCCACCATGGCTTTTGTCTGTCTTTTCTCCTCACTCAGCTCCCATGTGTCCTCCTCTCTGTCATGGTTGCTAAAGACTGCGTGAGCTATGGTGACCAACTGATGCATCCCAGCTTGTGGTCCATGCTGCTTTTGGAGGGTCTTCTTAATGTCTGGAGTTGGCTGGCTGATAAAATACTGTCCCAGGAGAGTTTGGCCCTCTCTAGACTCCTGGTTTAAATTAATGTATTTGCTGAGAGCCTTTTCAAGCCAGTGTTGGAAAGCTGCAGGATTCTCATCAGAGCCCTGACACTCCTAATCTTATCGTAATTAACAGGCTTGGGCATGCCCTTCTGCACACCCACTAAGATGGCCTGGAGGGATAACCTCCACTTGGTTTCTCCACCTTCACTGTTATAATCCCTCCTGGATCCTTCTTGGGGCCTAAATAATCCATCAGTTAGCTGATTACCATCAGATGCAACCACAAAGACTTCATTGTTGGCCTGTCTTGCAGCTATTACAATCCTCTCTTTCTATTGTTGTGCAGAAAGAAAACAGGATGAACTGGACATCTTGCCTGGCCATATCAAAAACCATTGTCAGGGAGTGGAATCTATCGGCAAATTTTTCAAGTTCCTCAGGAAATTTACCCCATTTTTCTTTGCAGTTTTGAATATCCATGACTAAAAAGGGACCTGAACTTGGACAGTACCATCTATGCCTGCCACTTCTCCAAGGGATAGAATGGTGTCAGGCTTAGATGTTGAGCTCCCTGGGTTTGGGTCTTATGGTAGGCAGACCTGTACCTAGTGTGGCATGGGCTCAGGATGATGTTGTCATCTCCTGGGGGCTCTGGCTGTGCAAGTTGGTAAGGAGGCAGGCTGTGAGGGGGACTGGAAAGAGGAGGTCTTCAGCAGCATCAGCTCTTGACGAGGGATTAGTTCTGTGACAAAAGTCAGTCTTTGGTAGAGGGCCAGGAAGGCTTGGAGCTAAGGCACCTCTGATCATTTTTCCTATCTTCTCCAAGCAGGGAGTCAGGTGGAATGGATGAGACATTACCTATGGTGAGTCTGTGGGCAAGAGGAGTAAGAATTAGTTTGTGGGAACTTTATAGGCCATTCCCTGTGTCAGTCCCCAACTTGTTCAGTCCAAGGGCATCCCTTGGTAAAGCCAAACTCCTTCAGAATAGGCCATGAGAACTTTTTGCAGTCAGTCCCCAACCTGGTCAGCCCCAGAGCATCCCCTGGTAGAGCTGAACTCCTTGGGCTTCAGATGCCAGACACCTCTGGCCTTGTGAGGGCACCAACACTACTTCCTTTGGACTTCTGTATTTCCTCCTTTGGCCAAGACCTATCTCCAAAACAGGAGTTCCAGAGCTGGAACACCCCACTGGATGGATGCCTCTAGCCAATTATAAAAATCACCTAATGTCCTGATATGCATATCTAAAGAGGGGTAGTAAGCCCTCCCCCACTGACAGATCTCAGCAAAATCCTAACTTTAAAACTTGAGCCCCTGTATAGTAAGTACCCTTGCCCCTCCCTAGCCCTTTCCTATGTTCCCAGCTCTCCTGTATTTTTGCTAGCTCCTGCCACAAAAAGATAAAGAGTTTCCCCACAAACAAAAGCTCACAATGAAAAGTTCTTTAGCAACTACAGGTTACACATAATTTCCAATAGGGAAATAAACTTGAGGTCAAAATTATCATAATAGCACCAGAACCAAGGAGGATGGAGAGAGGAAGAGAGCTAGCATTGGAGAAGCAACCCTGAGAGGACCCAGAAAAAGATACCCATAGGTAAGAATAGACAAGCAGCTCTAGGATCCAGGAAGCTTGCAGCAAATGAATGAGAAGGGCTGTCTTCGCACAAAGCCCTAGGCATTTAAAACACAGAGGCCCCGCTATTCCACTGGGGGAGATCTTCCCCAAAGAATTAAAAGAATCCTACCACAGTGATATATGTGCACCCATGTTCATAGCAGCACAGTTTGTAATAGCTAAAACTTGGAAACAGCCCAAATGCCCATCAACTGGAGACTGGATCAAGAAAATGTGGGGTTTTTTTTTAATAAAATGGAGTACTACTCATCCATAAAAAATGAGAAATTAGATACATTTATAGCTAAGTGGATGCACATTGAGGCAATACTCTTAAGTGAAATAAATAGGACACACATGTGTAAATATCGAATAGTTTCTCTGGTGTGAGAAACTGAAAGTGTAAATAAGGACTAAATGTATAATAGGTCATGTGAAATAGGAAGAAAAGGGGCAAAGGGGAAGGAAGTGGGAGGGCTAGGGGAAAGGATAGAAGGGAATGGGATTAATATGAGAAAATGGAAAAATAGGAACAAAATCTTTGTCAATAGGGAGGACTGGAGGGGTTGAAGGGAGGGCTGGGCAATGGTGAAAAATAAGAACCAAGAGAGACTATGTAAAGGTGCAAATTTCCAATGATGAATGTCATTATATTGTATACCTAAAATGTACCAATGATTAGAATGAATAATTGATAATGTAAAATAGGAAGAAAAGGTCCAAAGGGGTAGAGGTAGTGGGAGGGGCAGGGGAAAGGAAAGAAAGGAAAGGAAAAAATGATGAGAAATGGAAAAAATGGAAATAAACTCTTTGTAAATAGGGAAGGGTGGAGGGCGTGAAGGAAGGACTAGGAATGGGAAAAAAATAAGAACCAAGATGCATTATATAAAGGTACAAGTTCCCAATGAGAAATGTAATTGTGTTGTATACCTACAATGTACCAATAAAAGAATTTAATACAAAAAAAACACACATACACACAGAGGCCATATGCTTCCCTACTCCCTCCTATGTAAGGGTGGGTACACTGGGTTCTTCTGTCCTCCAGTTTCCTGCCTCTCCTTGTTAACTAATGTCATTAAAAAGTTGCAGGATTTGAGACAGGGAGAGAAGAAAGCAAAAAAAATAAAAGCCTTTTGGCTGAGTTTACCAGAGTCAGAGGTTTCTAAGGTCTCCATGCCTCTTTTTACCTCCTGGCTGCCTCACCAAAATGTTACAGTGAGTAATGGGTTTTTGGAAGGTTAGTTCCTGGGTTCTTGTGCACGATGAACAAAGAAGTGGATGTTGCACAAAATGGAACAGAAAAAGTAGCTAAGTTTAATAAAGTTTCAAAAGGAAAGGATTCTCAGAGTGAGCAAGCTTGTGCTGACAGAGAAAAGAAAAGTGGCATGAGCTGAAAAGAAAATGTCATGGTTGCATTCTGGGTGCTGACTGTGTGGCAGGTCTAGTATGCATGTGTCCTGCTCTGGAATTTCAGGAACCTTCAGAGGTAGGCCGCCAGTCAGGAGGGTTGTCCCTGAGGCACTGTCAGCTTCAGACACATGGAGGGGAGCGGTCCCTTATCCTCAACTGCACTGTCTGTATTATTACAAAATATATCAGGCAAAATAAAATTGGCAAATCATGCTAAACCCATGGATCCCAAATTTTCCCTGGAGTTTCACTAAGCCACCCAGCAAATTTATACAAGTGCTTGTGAGCTTTTGAAATTTTAGAGGAAACCATAGCCGTGCTTGACACCTGTTGGACACAAATACCTGACGTTTAGTAGATAGGACACAAATTAGTTCACAGTGTCAACATTAAATTGTGCTACTTTCCATTCAATGACGGATTTATGAAACTTGACCTATCCTGATTGCTATGAAAATAAAGCAATTACCACGTAAAAAGTCAGAAGGAGTAGGATATGAGCGGTAGTGCTCGAATGGATTGCAAGGTGTGAGAAATTGTGCAAGATCCTAGAGTAACATATGTGTATATCCTATCAGTATGAAATTGTGTTTAAGAATGAAAGAATTTTACATTTTTTAAGTGTGTATGTATTTTTTCAAATGGCTATTATGATTTTATGTTGTTTGTACCTAACTACTTGATAAGTGGTACTATTGGGTACTTCCTGTGGCCTAGACAGCACTATGTGAGTGTAGTGTTTTGTTCATGTAGGAAAACCACTTGATTTAATTAATCATGTAAGTTCCATAACATTTGATGACCCAAGAAAAAGGTTCTTGGTTGAAAGTTACCATTGGGAATCTACTCATGCTCTCCGAGACCATGTGCAGATAAGTGTATGCCTTCATTTCACAGGGTTCTTGGCATTGTTCTACCTCATTCCACTCTAGCAAGAACAGGAAGTTCCTTGGCCGGGGAATTTAGCTCATTGGTTCCGCTGCCTGCCTCACAAGCGCAAGGTCTGGAGTTCAATCCTTGGTACCAAAAACAAAAATAAAAAAACAGGAAGTTCCTCCTAGTCAGAAAAGAAGAGGAGAAAGAAGGAAGAAATTAGGAAGAAAGGAAGGGAGAGTAGATGTCCAGTCATGTAAGCTGAGTAGGAAAGGCACACCATAACATAAATTATACATACCAGTAGAATTAAAACTCTCCTATGTGACCTCTGGTTTATCTAGAAATATCCCTATAAGTAATTAGTAATTCAAATATTATGTAACTACAGAAACCATGATTAGAAAATACATTATATTGTGCAAAAAGTTTACTATAAAATAATACTCATTTGAAATTCATGACATGAAGGGGTATATATACTAAACCCGCTATTTGTAAACCCAACAATGAAAAAAGACCAAAAGGAAATACACACCCAAATTAACCAACTGTATTTACACCATGCAAACTATATTGACTTTTTCTTTCATCTTTCCTCTTGAATTTTCTTAAATGAACTTTACCACTTGAGTAATGAAAATGTATAATACACATAATTTATTTTAACAGAAATGGTTCTGGGAAGGTGAAGGGTGGGTTTCAATGCATTATCTACATAATACATGTCTTAAAATGAGTCCAAGTATTACAGCCCCCTCCACACAACTCATCCGCCTTTGGACCAGGGCTCTGCACTAGAATCACACATGGTGCTTCTGAAATACGCAGATGATAGAATCGCTCCACCCCCAGTGATTCTTCGCCATTGCTTCTGGGTGGGACTCAGGTATCCACATGAGATTCTGTTATTTCACCCTCGATCCCTAAGATCCTTCTTTCCCCTTCTCAAGATTTTTTTTGGTACCAGGAATCGAACTCAGAACCTTGCACTTGCGAGGCAGGCGACAGAAGGAAGACTTTTTTTTATTACTTTTGTCTCTTCCCGAATTCAAAGTACTGAAATTGGATATGCAAAAGAACACATAATTCAAATCATATACCTAAAAGAACACAAACTTTCTTTCTGAACTAATTTTTCAGTCATTCCTGCCATTTTATGCTCCTTCCATTCAATCTATAACCTCAGTGCAGTTCTGTTACGTCCAGGATCACATCATTTCTGCGCGAGTCAGTAATCTTAGACCCGGGCTGTGGGTCAATGGTAGAGGATTTGCCTCGCATGTAGGACACACCGGGCTGGGTCTCCAGCACTGCCAAAAAGAAAAGGGTTTTGTTTGCATTTGTCCATTCTCATCGTCTTTCTCTCCAACACCCATGACTCCTTGACAGTGAAGGTGTGAGCATTCCCCTGCAGCGCTTCATCCTCCCTGCCCCACACCCTACTCTGAGGAGGCCGTTGGAGGTAATCCCACTGGCTGCCAGGAGCCCACGCTGGGAAAAGGCGAAGCGGAGAGAACAATTCTCTGGCTATGGAATGGTGTAAACCGGCCATTGGCTAGAGTGTGCTTTTGCTTTAATTTTTATTATAATTTTAGTAGCAGAAACTCTTAAGCTTTGGGAAACTACATTATCATGCACGAGGAATGCTTTTTGATTTTTGAATTCTTAGAAACAATTACTAAACCCTTCAATTTCATCATTTAATATTCAGATTGTACTTGAATAGAAAATTCACTTGCTGGGATTCATTCTATACTTTTCTTATCATCACTCAGTTACTTTCTCAACACTAATAATTAAGAGTAAATGTCAGAGAATCTCACAATCTTCTAGCACTCTGTCCTCTGGAGTCTTTGTGTGATTTCTTCTAGTATGTGGCAGTATAAAAAATAGCCCTAGAAAGGCTTTTGACTGGCTCATTCATCTTGCTCTTGGTCTACTAGTACATCCAAGTCTGATAAAGAAATTGTTTTGTTCAGAGCATTCAGTTACTTAACTAAGTGTAGTTAAAATGCTAAAAGCATATAAAATATGTAAATATTGCCTTTCATTAAGCACCTTATATATTATATATCATTAATGTGTCAATATTAATATATAATGATATAAAGATTGTAGCTAAGTATATGGAGAAAATATAAACATGGAATGCAATTTATAAACTGGGCTCTGTCTAGAAACCGTGGTGCTAAGGTTCCCTTCAAAATCCCCCTGGGCCCCAGATGCAGATTCCAGGAGTTCACCTCTCCCTAAAAGAGTCTCTTGGGGTGAGAGATGCAACCTGCAATCGTCAAACTCCCCCAGATAATTTGCACATACACCTGCTTTGATAAAAATGTATATAATTGAGTATCCTGCTACCACCATGCCAATAAATAAAGGAGTAAATAAAAATGAGAGAGAGAGAGAGAGATCTGAGTTATTCAGATGGACATTTTATGTTCTCAGAAATCATGGCTGGGGAGTTCTTCACTTTCCACTGCTCATATAAATTTAACATTAAACTACATTCAGAGGCCATGAATAAAATTCCTTGAAGATACAAATTTCCTTTCTCAGTGCATTTTCTCAGTGCAAAATATCTGTGATTGGGTAATTTATAAAGAATAGAAGTTTATTTAGCTCATGATTTGGGAGGCTGGGACGTCTCAGAGCACAGTACCAGCATCTGCTCAGCATCTATGGTGGCTCATGCCCTATCCTCACGTGGTGCAGGCATCGATGGCATGACAGAGCAGCACGCCCCCTCTGATCTTCTCTTCTATAATGCCCCTGTGCATTCTCATGACTCCACCCAACCCTAATTACCCCCCAAAGGACCCACCTCCAGAGGCCTTCTGCATGTGAGTCAGAGGATTAAGTTTCCAACGTATGAAAGGTTAAGGGACCCATCCAACCCACAGCATTATGCAATGTGAATTCCTGGGAGTATAACTCTGCTTAATTAACTTATTGGTTAGAAGTCCAAGATTCACTTCCATAAAGATTTTCTTACCACGCTAAGTAGTTTCAATCTCCCTAACAGAGAGCTGCTTGACAAATGTGGCACTGCTGATTTTATGTTTTCTGTGACTCCTTAACTCCTTGATAAACACCTATCTCCCCAGCTAGACCTTGAGAACACAAGAGTCTGTGTTTGTCCTACACAGCACTGTATCATGAACATCTAGCAGGGTGCCTTTCATACACAGAAGCCAATATGTATTTCTTATTTACTTGTGGTAAGAAAGAGGAGTTTTCTAGATATTACTTCAATGAACTGGCTCACCAATGGATGCAGAAACTATGTGAAGTTTCCCCTCTTCTCTGCCCATCTTAGTGACCAGCTGATGACCCATCGCTGCCTTGCTCAGTTGGACCTCACTTCTCGGAGAAGGAAGACTGAATAGTTCACTTCTTCTCTCTTGACCACTTTGTACTACAAGATACCCTTCCCAAGCGTGACAGAAAACAGAGACCCCTGCAACTCGAGGCCACGGATTCTCTCATTCCTCTGTGTATACCATTCTCCAACACAGAACTTGTTTCTGAAGCTCATCCTTGCTTGCTCCCTGTGGGATAATGGGTCACACATCTGACAGAGGCAGTGTGTCCTAATGATGAGGTGTGAATGGGTTGGAATTATCCCACCTGGATTTAAATACGCTGTGTGCCACTCATAGACATCCACTGTGGAACAGTTACTTATGCAAGCTCTCTGGGCCTCATACTCTATCGTGGAGTAAGTACAGTTAGAAGCACCAAAGCCAAATAGCAGTGTTGAGGATGGAGATGGGCCTGGGACTGAAGAGTACCACACCCAGCTCATTCAACTCTTGACAAATGATAGTTATAATCATCAAACAGACGTACTGGTTTCTGCCCCTACATGTCAGTTCTCAGTGAAGACCTTTGTCCAGAGTCCCTTGCTATTACATCTGTACTCTCAAAAATCAAATTTCTTATATAAAACAGCATGTTCACTTTGTTCACTTTCTACTCCATTCTCATCTACTGAAAATAGATAACAATATCTGAAAAGATATTCTAGTGATTGTAAATATACAGTGGGTTATTGTCTATATTAAGCAAACACTGGCCCTTTCTCTTCCCCAACCTATACTGCAATGATTTCCTCTCTCCTTTGTCCTTAATTCCAGAAACTAAGTCTAGAAAAGACTAGATGACTTGCAGTTAGGAGTTGAGAGCAGTTTACTCATACTAACTTTAGTTCTAAGAATTGTGCTACTCTTGAGATTTAACCCTAAAACATTTCCAAGATTCTTGGTTGCTCACTGATGGATCTTTGAAATAATGATAGAGAAAAGAACTCAAATGCAATTCAACAACTACTTTTGGAATGTTCTTTCTCTAAGAATGTGTATGAGATGTTAAATATAGTCTTATTAAGAGGAAACTCGTGAAAGGATGCATAAAATACAGACAAAAAATGGATTATCTTTGTTTGAAAAAATGATCCAAAATACTGAGATCGAGAATATTAATCTGAGTATTACACATTATCCTAAGCAATGATGGGATGGATGGTCATTGGCAAGTTTCTAGAAATTTTTTCACTATATCTTCACTAATATTTTTCACAATATCATACTAGTCAGACAGATGATTATGTCATCTTACCCTTCTTCTTATATAATTTCAAATAGAATTGCCAACCTCAATAGTTCTAGATGGTTCTAAAAGATACAAAACATCAAAATCTATATTTTCATAAATACAAAATCACAGGGTCCATCAACAGATCAGATTACCAAGCAAAGAGTGTATTCATCCCCAACAGCTATTTTGAATACTGTAATAACACTGTTTTGAAAAATAGTACTTGTGGTCCAAAACTACAATTTCATGATTGAGCCACAATGGATTTGAAAGAACATTCATTTTGTTTCCTTATAGAAAAAAATGCTGTAAATTTCAGTACACAGAAACATAAGATTAAAGTTAACAAGTGCTACCAGAACATTCATTCATTGAATGATGCTTGGCATACAATTGTGCACACTGTATTGACTTTAAAATTTATCAAGTATAAATAATTTGGGAACTATATTGCCCTAAAAATAACAAAACAAGTTTTTCCTCAGAAATATTTTATGATATATAATGTGCACCAGCCATTTTACCAGTCATTAGAGTAAGAGTTACATCTTTCCCCCAAAGGGAATAAAATCTGGTTAGAGAGCAGACATGAAAAATAATTAAGCTGCAGTATTATAAGTGCAACATTGTATATCTGTAAGCCACAAATTTGGTCCAGCGAAGTGAACTGCATGGTCAAATTTCCCTAAAAAAAAAAGTGAAAACTAGAAATAATATCCAAGCAAGGATTTGGAGGATGAAAAAGAGTTTTCCAGTTAGTCACAAGAAGAGGAAACATAAATATAAAACATAAATGAGATTTTTGGAAGTGGACAATGCAAATGTGAAATGTATTTAGCACCTAGATTTACGGTACTTTAATTTATATTGCTATGCATTTATCAGAAGTCTAAAAAATGGAAAAATTGTCACATAAGTTTGGAGAAGTGCAAAGAGAAACAAAAGTCTTCCAATGAGATGCTATTTCCAATACATATGGAAATTAAGTTTAGGTTGCAAGGTGGAAAGTTGGCTGGTAGGGAAGCCCTAAGCATCTGTAACTCCTCAGGCAGACTTCTATTGGACCAAACGATCTGACATCTTACGGTCCTGCTTTGCTTCTTCACCTGAAAACCAGACGTGGCGCCGGATCAGTATTCACCAAATAAGGGCCCTCTTGGCAAAGCAATTAAACCTCTGTGGCCTTCCCCTCACCCTCCCCGACCTTTCTGAGGATGCATCTTCATTCTTTTCTTTTCTTTACTCTGCTTACTTATTCCAGAAGTTCCCACAAAGCAAGGGCCCTGTCTTTCCTGATTGAGTGCATAGTGCGTCAGTAAGCTTTCCACCACAGTAAAAGCTATTCCCCTGCTGGGGATCTTCCCAAAAGAATTAAAAGAATCCTACCACAACGACATATGGGCACCCATGTTCATAGCAGCACAGTTTGTAATAGCTAAAGATTGGAAGTAGCCCAAGTGCCCATCAGCTGGAACCTGGATAAAGAAGATGTGGGGGGTTTTTATATAATGGAGTACTACTCAGCCCTAAAGAACCAGAAACTAGAGACATTTATAGTTAAATGGATGCATATTGAGGTCATACTCTTAAGTGAAATAAATAGGACACACATGTGAGAAACTAGTGTGAGAAACTGAAAATGTAAATAAAGATTAAAATGGTTAAAACAATAATTGATAATTTAAAATAGGAAGAAAAGGTCCAAAGGGGTAGGGGTGGAAAAGGGAAAGGGAAAGGAAAGACGGGAAAGGAAAAATTATGAGAAAAGAAAAAAATGGAAACAAAGTCTATGTAAATAGGGAAGGGTGGAGGGGGTAAAGGGAGGACAGGGAATGGGGAAAAAATAAGAACCAAGATGCATCATGTACAGGTTCAAGCACCCAACGATAAATATAAATGTATTGTATACCTAAAATGTACCAATAAAAGAATTTAAGGAAAAAAAGTTGCCTGAGATAATCAATTTGAAAAACAGGAAAGTGTATGTATTTTTGCTCATGGTCTTGGAGGCTCCAGTTGGCGCCATTGTTTGGGGCAGGTGTTGAGGCCATAAGTCATGCCAGGAGTAGGTGGTGGACAAAGATTCTCACCTCCTGGCCTCTGGTGAGCAAAGACAAAAAGTAGAAAGGAATGGTGTCCCACGATGCCTGCCTGGGCACACCCGATGACATGGCCAGCTCCCTCATGCTGGGGCCCAAGCCTTTAACACGTGGCCTTTGGGGGACACTTATCCAAACTAGAACAAAATACCTCCACCCAGCAACTAGATCCTCTGATCATTAAGCGCTTCACAAATAAAATTTAAATTCTAATAATGTAATTACATTTGTGGAAAACAAAATCAAATAATAATAATTGTAATACTTTTTGTACAGAAGTATGGAGCCAATAGAGAAAAAGAAAATAATCCATTTGATTACTTTTCCCCCAGGAAGCAGCATGAGTATTGAGCCACTTGGCTTTTCACTGGACCGATACGGCTACAACTTCATTTATTAAAGCTCCAAAAGAGTATGAAAGTAAATTCCTGGTAAATTGCCATTAATATTTGGCAATGCTGCTTCAGCTCATTGAAAGAATTCTGGTGTTAATTATTTACAATTTTTAAAACATTTTCCCAATTCTTAATTTATTCTTTTATACAGATAATTTCAAGCATTTAATTTAAAAACTGCATGGTCATACCAAAGGAAGGACGGGAATATACAACACCCATCCAGTTTTGACTTTGTTTTATATGTCCTTTCCCCTCCAACACAGTGTGGGATGTGGAAGCAGGGTAAAAGCCAAAATGAAAGTGATAGTGAAATTGTACTGTCTGTTTGTTCTTCTGTGGTTGATTATTTTTTAGATTCTTTTTATGATTACAAAATATTTTCTCAGCACATTGTTCTTAAAAGCTCAATACTCCGAAGAGCCATGTTCTCGACCCCTCTAAGACAATAATAGCAAAACCAACATCTAACTCCCCCTCAACTACTAGTCTTATTAATTAATATTCTTAGCATTTGTAGCATTGTCTAGAAGCACAAAATTGTATACTTTTCTATAAATTGAAACACAGATGTTCCTTTAGTCCACGTTACCCATCTAATCCATAAGTAGTCTTTGTATCAGTCTCAAAAACATTCAAGTGTCTATTTAGGGTTTGAGTCTCAGCTGCACCTTCTCTTTCCCAGGGATTTAAAAGCCTACATATCAACCCTGATTTATATTTAGAGACAAGTAGGAAGAGAAAAAAAATTTCAAATATATAATTTAATGAGACTAAATACAGATGAGCTGTGCTTTGAAGATAACCCAGTATAATCTAACAGCAAGAAAGATCATAAAAATAACATTTTGGTCTCAAAAAGGTTACTTGCTTTATAAAACATTTACTGAAGAATTCTTAAAAATAATGAAAGTCAATTGATTATTTGATTTATAGAAAATTGCATTAGCAAGAAATAAGTGAGTGTAACTAGGGGCTACCAAATGTATCTTTTCATCCATTCTATATTTTTTCCAACAACTTCATGACATTAGCTTCGCTCTCTGCATGTGGTAGGTAGCTTCTAACACCATTGCTCTAAACAAACTTCGATAGAATTGAGTCTAGGCCACGCCAAACCCTACAATCTAGTGAGCAAAAGACAAATTTTTAAAAATAATGACGTCACCAGGTGATAAGTCCTATAATAGATACGGGATTTATAGAGTGGGTGACATTCTCTTTGCACCTCAGAGATCCATAGCTTACAGTTTCATGGGGGCTAAGAGGCGGGGGAGCACACTGCGCATGCTCGGATGCCTTCTGTGACGGCCGGGGGCTGACACTGGAAAAGGCTCCATCGCAGGCTTGCTGTTCTCTGCTAGCTAGCTGCATTTTCTGCACTGATAATGTGTCGTCCTTGAGACATTCAAAGTGCGCAAAAATGTGTGGTCCCTTTGAGGGTCAGTGAAAATATTTAAGGCAAGGAACTATGTGTCCAAGAACACTGATCCGTAATCCACACAGACGACAAAGTAGGAACTGCCCGGGAAGCTTCAAGAAAACAAAACAATACAAGAAATTCTGGTCTTTGCCCTAAACTTGAAGTCCTAAGAACCTGCATTTTTAGTCAGACCCTAAGAGCCCGTATTTGTCAAAGTGCCCTGATCACTTACACATTGATGCAGAACACGTTACCACAAACTTTGCAGCCAAAGCCACACATATTTATTTGCTCCAGGTTCCCATGAGTCTAGACTGGGCCATGGCTCAGCCAGGTCTTCTCGTGGTGAGAGTCCAGATGCTGCCCAGAGGTGCAGTCTCATCTGGGGCTTGACGGGGGAGAATCTGCTCGTAACTCAGGTGTCTTAGTAGACTCAGTTCCCTGTGGGTCCTCAGATGGAGAACCAGCTCCTCACTAGCTGGTCCTGGACGTGGCATTCTGTCCCTTGTCACACGGGCCGGTCCTCGGCAGGGGTGAAGTCACCACAGTCGGCCAGGGAGATGGTGTACTTGCCAGAGGGAAGCTATAACCTTCTGTTGCATAATCATCGAAGAGACCTCCTGAGGGAGGAGATTCGGGAGGGGCAAATCCCTGGAGCAAGGGAAGTCTGCAGAAGTCGTGAGCCGCAGGAAGCATGCACAGGGCGAAGGACCCAGGGTGACTCTGCTGTTCCTGAGCAGTGCAGGCAGGACCCACGGGGAGAGTGCCATTCTCAACGCTTCATTTACCTCTGGTGTGAAACCCAGGGACCCTCTGCTAGAGCGGTCTGACTCTGGGGCTGCCCAGGTGCGTTTTGGAAGACAGCCACCCCCGGTGCCTTATCTGCGTGAGGGCCGAGCAGTCTGGGGCTTCCAGACGAGGAAGACGCCTCTCCACTACCATGGTGGCCACTGTGCGCCCTTGACGGCCGCGCTCACGCTCTGCCCACCCTCAGTGGATCCATGTCCCCGCTCTCTCTGCTGGGTCTTGTCCAGTTCTCGGTTCAGGACACCAGAACCTGGGAAGAATTTCTTCAGGACCCAAAGCCAGTAACACTCCCCTCACTTTGCCCCCTGCTAGTGCTTAGGAATGACTCCACCCGCCAGGCCTCAAGGGAGGGACGACAGGAGGCAACACCAGCATGCAGGACAACCGAGGACTTTCTGAGTCTGCCAACCAGATGCCTTGATGGACTCTGATGGTCACGTGGATTTGAAAACAGAACTGGAGGCCTGAGGGTGCAGACAAATACCAAAGCTTAGGCTCAGAGGGGAAAGCCTAAAAACTTCGAGAAATAATGCCCGTAGAATAGATGATCGTGTCAGAGGCAGGCCGACTCCAGGAAGGAAAGTCCTCCTTCTCTAGCTTTGGACTTGGCAGTAATTAGTGAGTGATGCAATTAACTAAAATGAAGTAGAGAAACATAAATATGTTTTTCAAAAATGATACCTTGGATTTAGTTTTAGATCTGTTGCAATTAAGGTGATTATGTGTGTGTTATGAGAAAGTATTTACAACACTGAAATAAGGCAAAAAATAAAAACAAAAATAACTACAAGAAAAGAAAAAATGGATGGCATGTCTTTTCAATGACATATAGTACCATTAATTTCCTTGTCCCATGAAGGTTTATTTTACGAACCAGGAAAATATACCTCGTTCAGCTCAGTGTTTACAACTGACTAAAGGTCTCAGAGAAGTTACATGTTCACCTGTCTATTTTTGTCCAGTAGATTTACAAAGGACTTCTGTCCAGTGGCAGAGATGACCTGGGTTGTGGGCTGTTTTCCCTGGGACTGGGACGTAGAGCTCCTGTGTTACTAAATTAGCCATCTTGTCTTTATTAAAGCGACGACAAATGGTCAGATCTTCAGGTGCTCCCCGTGAACTAACCTTCCATCTCTCTCATTATTTAATGAGATCCATGAAATCATTGACACATGCTATTTATGCTTGTATGAGTCATTTTTAAATTTCAGTTTACTCTTAGAAAACCATCCCTTTGAGGTCTGGCGCTCTGTCAAGAAGTCCAAGTGAACTCACTCAGTGGAGCCAGTTAAACTGCGCTGCTGGAGAAGCCTCGCTTCATCCCAAACCCTTTTCTTGCTGCCAAAGTTAACGATGTTAAGTGACGATGAAACTTTGCCTTTGTTGGCTCACCTGATCTCTAGGTTTTCATTCTATTGCATCACTTCTTTGCTTTGTTTCTGGTTCTTGTCTTTCTGAGATTCTGGCCACTTGTGACTCCTCAGCTGGGGAGGGGGCACATACCTGGAAATCTGGAACTTGTTAGGCTGAGACAGGACTGTGAGTTTGAGGCCAGCCTGGACTACACAGCAAGACCCCATGCCACAAAAACAAAACAAACGACAACAAAGAGCATGTCATTCGTCAATAATCCTGGCAATGACCAGGACCCTGGTTTTTGACCCAACCTGTCTGATGACCCCTGCCAAGACAGTGGAGACCTGTTCTGGGCTGATGGGAGGTGGCAGAGCATTTACTTTCTTATCATGCTGTGCTTATCTGCCTGCTGGTGCACACAGATCAGCTACGGATCGTTTTGTGCTCACTACCAAGGCAAACGTCTCTTTGGGGCTGGGCTCCTGAGTTCCTATGTTTGTTTCCTCATCTCTGGGGTTGCAAAAGAGAGGCTGCAAGTTTTGTGCCCGTGTGTCTGTAATTCAGAAAAACCTTGATCTTTTGTATCAGTATAAAATATTTCCTACTTCCATTAGGTACTAATTAATTAGATTTTGAAGTCCCTCTAATTAAAGCCACTGTTGTCACTAATGTCAATATCCTATTTCCCAAAATTTGTAGAAAATAAAGAAGCTGATGCTGACTGCCATGCAAGCTCAAGGTCCCAACAATCCCTGGTACCAAAAAAAAAAAAAAAAGAAGAAGAAGAAGCTGAGCTTATCATACTTCATGTATTAGGCTTCTAAAGGAAAATTGTCCTTTTTACTGATAGCTAAGAATATTTTTACATAAGAACCCAAGATCATGCAAGCAACAAATTCTCACTTAAATCAGATTAACTGAATAAGTTTGATTTGAAAACAGAGTTATATTTGAACTTACAGAAACAGTACAGAGGTGGTTATCAAAGCCTGCAGACTGGGGGCACTGTGGAGATGTTTGTCAAAGGACACAAATTTCAAGGGAATAAATTCAAGAGAACCATTGTACAACGTGGCAATTATAGCTAATAGTAATATATTGTACAATTAAAAATTGTTAAGAGTAAATTTTAAATATTCTTATCACATAAAATATCCGAGGTAATGTTAACATATGTTAAGTAGCCTGATTTAACCATTCCATGATATTCCATATATATGCACATATATCAAAACATCACTTTGTGCACCATAGATATAATTTTAATTTTTCCGTTAAAAATTTAAATACATCAATAGAAATACACTGCTATATGGCTTCTCCTTGATGTTATTATCAGATTTGTGTTTGAATACTAGTTGGCACTAGTTCCACTGAAACTCCTAAATGTCTTATATTGCTTTACTGATCAAATAAGCTAAAATATTATTTCTGACAATGGATAATGTAAAAGCCTTCTGAACCAAGTGACAGTATTCATTCTTAGCTTAAAAGTTACCCAGGTGGGCCGGCCGTTTAGCTCAGTGGTGCCGCCACTTGCCTTGCAAGAGCAAGGTCCTGCGTTCAATCACTGGTCTAAAACAACAACAAAAAAAGTTATCCAGGGATCCGAAGAGTATTCTTTAACTAGATTTAATATTAGTTCAAGGTTGTAAAGTTCAATAAAAACTTAAATATGATCTCTTAAGCTGACACATCAGAAAACATGATTTCTGCTGATATAAAGCAATTCGTTAAGACTTGTGATTCAACTTATAGTAACAGTTTTACATTATCCACTATTCTATTTATTTCATTATTTTACTTTATTGTATTTTATTGTAAGAGATGGATCTCACTATGCTTCCCAGGCTGGTCAGGAATCCCTGGGCTCCAAGTGATCCTCCTGCCTCAGCCTCCTGAGTAACTGGGGCGATATAGGCAAGCACCACTGCAGCTAGCAGAAGGCTGGGTCTTGGTGCATGTCAGTTTGACTCTTAGTTTAGTGTCTTACAGAGTGAGAGGAGCGGATTGGAGTAATCTGAAGCAGCAGCTTGGGAGAAAACAAGCAGACACCTGCAACTTTTGGTGGTGAGCAGTGGAAAGTAGATCAGCTGTCCAGTGAGGCAGCCCTGTAGCACTGAGATAAGAAGCTGAAGGCAAGCAAAGAGGGCAGTGAGTCTACCCAAGGCTGATTCTTGGCTTCTTTACAGCACATTCCCAAACTAAGATTTCCACCCAGAGAGGCGACACAACGCATATCTGAGCACATTTTAGACTGTGCAGAGCACATGTCTGTGAGGTAACTAAAACTCCACACTGCAGAGACCCTTCTCCATCGGGGAGAACCTCGTGGAACTAATGCAACCCTCTGCGTGCCCTGAACGTGTGAGGTGTCCTTCTGGGGGCCGCTGGCCTGGAGTTCTCGGCGCTCTCCAGGAGCAGCCCTCTGTCCACAGTGGACTCTCCTCGTATTTCTGCTTTCAAACAGTCCGCTGGGCTTTCGTCCAGCGCGGGTGTGACCCAGGCCAGCGCGGGAGAAGAGCCACTCCGCGTGGGAGTCTCGCGGATGACTGAACACTGCAATCTCGTCACTTTTCAGAGGTGTGGAAGTGAGGTGTGTGGGTGAGCTTTGCCTGCACAAAGTGACTAGTGACCGACAATCACCAGTTACTCCCCTTACGTGCAAGTTAACTGCCTTGTTTAAATATTACATTTCTCAGGGTAACTAATACAATGTCAGGAGCACATATGTGTGTGAGACACACTGCGTTTGAAATATAACAAGATCTGATGTTTCCAGAAGGAAAAGAGAGGTTTTGTTCTCAATTTAAATGCAAAATTATCCTAAGATACAAAGAACATGGTGAGGGGAAAAATTTGATTTTGAACAACAAGCTGAAGAAGGTTCAACAATTAAATTTATTTTCCTAGTTATATATATATTTATATTTTTTAATTTTTATGAGTACGTGTATATAATGATTACATTTATCATTCAGAGTTAGTGCATGTACATAACATATCTTAATTCGTTTCACTTGGACATAAAAGAATTTAGCATGTTATGCCATAGTTCATTTAAGCTGATGAACTATTTCAGGAGGCTTTGAGTGTGCATGGGGGGGCGGGGCTGAGTGTTGAACTCTGGAGCCTGCACGCTGACCTACATCCCTAGCACTTTTCAGTTAATTAACTAATTAATTGATTGATTTCTTATATATTGAGACAAGGTCTCCCAACATCATTAAGTTGCCCAGCTAGGCTCAAACTTGCGATCCTCTGGTCTCAGCCTCCCAGAGTGCTGGAATAACAGGGATGCACCACCACACTCCGCATGGAAGGCATCTTTTAAGGATTTTAAAAATCTTCAGAAAGCATTACATTAATGCATCTGGAGCACGGTGTTCTCTGTGGCTGCCGGCCTTGTTGCAGGGTGTTTAGTCTGCCCTGGGCAGGCCCTGCACCTGCTAGGTCTTCCAGTCTGTGTAATTTGCCCAGATTGACCGTATCCCTCAGGCCACTCAAGCACTTTTCTGTCTTTACTCTGACTTTTTATGCCCTTGATTATTTAAAACACAAAAGAGGAAAACACTTCATTTGTCTCTGAGTAAACCCACATTCCTGATGATAATGTTACTGTCTTCCAATTGCTTAAAATACTGATTACTTGGGAGCTATTTATCAGTTACATGGTCGTCTCAGAAACAAGGGAAAAGAAAACCTGAAAATTCAGTTGATTTTTGTCATTCAAAGATTAGATTCAATATTTAGGGGAAATGGATTTCTTTAATATTTAAAACTAATTGTGAGATCAGCCCAGAAAAATTGCAAAGATTTATTTATATTGTGAGGAGAGATCTAGAAGTAATTGTTTCATTGTAATTTTTTTGTTTTGTTGTTGACCTACATAATTTTAATCAGATCCGTATGATCGTAAGCATTCCATGGGAAGAATTCTTAAAGCAAATGTTAATTGTGTGCAGGTGAAATGTTACTACTATAATTCTCAGAGAGAATAGAGTAGATTGGAGACACTGGCAGTACCTTTGTATGGCAGATTGGGGCCTTTTTCCATGACACCTTGTAGCCAGCTTCTTGTAGGAATCCTAAGAGTTCCTCAGTCCCTTTCCAGCAGTCCACTTTTGCCCTACTGCAAAGCAGCAGGTCGTCTACATATTGTATTAAGCAGCAATTATATTTTTCATGGAGGAATCTGCGGAGATCAGAGGCCAAGGGTTCTCCGAAGAGAGTGGGCGCCTTTTTAAATCCTTGTGGCAAGCGAGTCCATGTCAATTGTCCTTTGTTCCCTCTTGTGGGGTCTTCCCATTCAAAGGCAAAGATTGACTGTCTCTGAGGTGCTGTCCTCAGACCGAAAAAGGTATCCTTTAAGTCCAAGCATGTGAACCATTTATGTCCCTTGGGAATTAGTCCCAGCAGGGTGTAGGGATTGGGCACTGCTGGATGGAGGGTCATCACTTCCTGGTTAACTGCTCTTCAATCTTGCTCTGGTCGGTACTTGCCATTGGGCTTTTTCATCAGCAATAATGGGGTGTTCCAAGGGGAGGTGCATTCTCTCAGGAGTCCCTCTTGGATCAGTCCGTTAATGTGTGGTTGGATGCCTATCCTGGCTTCTCGGGGAATCGGATACTGTCTCTGAGCTACTGGTCAGTTGCCAGGCTTCAGTTCAATCACTAATGGGGCATGGGCTATTGCTAGTCCTGGTGGGTTTTCTTCTGCCCAGACCCGGGAGAATAAGGTTTTTAGTTTTTCCATACCTTCTGACATTTTATCTTGCTCTTGGTAGAGCATCCACTCATCCTCTCTTGGGATAGTTATCACTAGAATTTGGATAGAATCTTCTTCCATTTTTGGATTAAATTCTAAGTGAACATCACCAGTTTCTCTGAAGGAGATTGTTGTTCCTAATGTGGATAGAAGGTCCCTTCCCATCAAGGGAATGGGGCATTGTGGTACGTACAAAAATTCATGAGTGACACTATGTCCTCCAATTTCACAGAGTCTCCTTTGGCAGAATTTCTTTTTTTAATTGGTCTCCAGTAGCCCTGGAAATTTTTATCTCTTTCTTTCCAAGAGGGGCTATGGGCTTGGCCAGAACGGAATGTTTAGCTCCAGTGTCTACCATAAAAGTCACTGAGTGGCCCCTGCTTGAATCTTGACAAGGGGCTCAAGGGGGCCAAGATTCATGGAGCCCTGTCCGTCCTAGTCATTTCCTTCTTCCACTGAGAACAGGGAGGCCTCTCTCCCTGCTGTTCTCCTCTTTTCTGTAATTTTGGACTCTTATCTTTACGATGTCCACGTTCCTCGCAATAGGCACACTAGTCCAGCTCAAGTGGGACTCTCAGTTTGTTGGGGTTTGGTTTTCCAGTTCCAATTTTAAGGACCCCAAGCATCAGTTTCCCCATCACAGCTGCCAGATACACAGCCTTCTGCCTTGCTCACCTGTCTGCCTCATCTCTTCCCTGCTTTTCTTCAGCCTTATCTCAATTAATACAAACCTTGCGAGCTATGGCCATGAGTTGGATGATATTCATGCCAGACCAACCTTCCTGTTTTTGAATTTTTTTCCTGATGTCCACTGCTGCTTGAGTAACGAATGTGGTGTTAATCATTTGCCGGCTGGTTGTAGCCTCGGTCGAAAGGGAAGCAGGTCCTATAGGCCTCACAGAGCCTCTCATAAAACTTATCTGGGCTCTCGTCCGATTCTTGAAGCACTTGTGCCACCTTGCTCATATTATGTGGTGCTTGGCTCCTAGCTCCATCCCTTTCAGAAGCGCCTGGTGATAATTCATCAAGCTGTCTCTCCCTTCTCTGGTATTGTAATCCCAGTTAGGCCTTTCTATGGGCAGTCTGGCTGCTGCATAAGTTTCTGGATCACTTCCCATGGGAGCCTGTGACCTGAGCCACTCTCTAGCCCCGTCTAGTATTTGGTGTCGCTCCTCGGTCTCAAAGACAGTTCTTAAGAGCTCCTGGCAGTCACCCCAGTTAGGGATGTGGGTCCAAAGATGGGGAGTGTCAGGCCGGTCAACGGCTCAGGCTTCTCGGAATATGGGGAATTGTGGTACTTCCAATTAAGTAGGTCAGAGGAGCTAAAGGGATGATGGACAAACATAGATCCCTCTGCAGTTGGGCACTCTTGCAAGGGCATTTGCAGATTAGCGGATCTAAGCTGGTGAGCCACGGGGGTCACCTCTGCCTCATTCCCCTCACTTTTAGAAACTCTGGCTTCAGTCGGCGTGGGGCCAAGCACTGATGCTGATACCTCAGGTGTTGGTGAGGCTATCCCTGAGACCCCTCTGGTCTGGGTGCTGGCTGGACTTGTGCTGGCTGAGGTTGAGGAGGTTGAAAGTAAGGCAGGGAAAAGTCCTCCCGGGTGGAGCATGGAATTACTGGAGGACCTCCTTTCTTCTCCTTCAGCCGTAGCATTAGAACTGCCCTTTCAGCTTGCAATGTGCAGACTTGGCTCCAAGGAAGCATAGCCACACAGATGGACAGCCATGAATCAATGCATGGGAATTGACCTGCATGCCCCTTTCTGGGGTTGTAACAGCCAGCCACACCTCTCTAACCTTTTCCCATCCAAAGTTCCCTCTGGAGGCCATTGGGGACTTATTTGTGGCCACTCAAGTTCACAAAGTGTACAAAGTTTCCGGGGTTTCATCTTAAGACCCTAATCTCCAGAAAATCCTTTCTTAAAATGTTTAAGTCTACATTCTAAAACAGTAGGTCAAGATGTTCCTGAACCCATGATCAACAACTGTGTGGAACAATTCAAATTATGGTGTATATGGTGCCCTTGAATGGTGATGCAGGACAAACAAAGGAGAGGTGGCTCCTCGAAAGCAACCCACTCAGGCACCTTCTGACTGCACAACTTGCACTTTAAGGACCTCACAGGGGAAGGAGGGTGAAGAACAGGAGCCTGAACTGGCATCCACTCCCAATTTTGTGGTAGAAGTTACCAAGAGTGATGACAAGAAGGCCCTTGGACTGTTATTATTCAGAGGATGAGGTTGGAGAAGAGGAGGAGGTGGCTGAAAGTGACATTTTCTTCAAGGAAGTTAGCTTTCAGGCCACAGGCGAGTCTGAATGGAAGGACACTAACTACACACTTAACACAGATTCCCGGACTGGGCCTTATATGATCACCTAATGGATTTCCTGGCTGACCAGGGAGTGGACAACACCTTTGCAGATGAGCTGGTGGAGCTCAGCACAGCCCTGGAGCATCAGGAATACATTACTTTTCTTGAAGACCTCAAAAGCTTTATCAAAAACCAATAGACTAGTCAGAGACACTGAAGGCCTTAATTCTATGGCAGACTTTGGCGAGGGAATAAAACCTACCCTGACACCAGACACGTGTACTTTGCAGTGGTTATCATCCTAACATCATGGGAAAAAAATAGCAAATTTAAATTACTGCTGTTGTGCTCAAGGATTTTATTTCTAGGTGGGGTTTTTTTGTATAACATAATAATGGACATTAAAATTGTTTTATCTCTTCCCCCCCCCAAAAAAAAGGACTGTCCAGGCATTCAGGAATTTTACTCGTCACAAGAGTTTCCCATCTGGCCTTTTATAGATTCATCCACAGTTTGCAGATCAGGCCCAATCAAGCCCGAGACTTCCAGGGATCTTTAAGCACAGTGGTGCCCAGCCCTAGGTCTTATGGCACAGGCGAGACAGTTTATTGTTTCTGCTGCCTGCTCACAATCATTCAAACATTCACATACAATCATTCAGAAGTTAAACATTCCCACCCGGGACCTCCTAAGATACAGAGTATCAGAACAAAGTCAAATTATGGACAATGTCCACCAGATGGGATACAATACCCGGCAGGGGTGATCAGGTCCCTTTAACAAATGAATGAAGTCAGCACAACAATTACGAAGTAGAGAATCTAGGGTCTGGTCCTGGGGGCCTACCGTGTCTGTCATCACCAATGGGTTCATCCTCACTGCTGGTGGTGAGGCAGTGTCCCAGGCCTCCAGAGGACCAAGGACTAATCAGGTCCAAGGGGCACCCCCCTCCCCATGTCCGCAGCATCAGGAGGCAGTATCTCACTCCATCAGGGTCCAAAGCAACCAACCAAACAAGGGTCAGGAGTAGTTTTGCTTTGCCGGCTAATGCATCAAATGTTGTGGATTTTGCTGGGAGCAACCGAAAGACTCACAGGAAATGGAGGAGCAGGGGTAAAGCAACAAAATTTATTTGCTAGCAGGCCAGCCCCACAGGAACATGCCTTCAAGGACTCCCCCAGAGTTACATTGGTGGCTTACATTTATACTCTAAACCAGGGAATTCTGGTCATGTGGTTCACAGAAAGTTTAGGGTCTACATGCACTTTTGCTCGTCAGGCATGGTGACTGTTATCTTGGTTCAGACATCTGGCCTCACTTGGGTGGGGGGTTGTAGTTAGGCAATGTTGCAGGCATTTGCTTATCTCGTGCCTACAAACTTGTCATTATTGGTGAAGCATCTGGTATTGCCATTCTGAGAAGTGAAACAAGTAACCGAAGCAAGTTAGAGAAGCAGAATGAGGCAGGCAGTTATTCTATATTCTCCTTAACAATTTTAATTACCTACATCAACCAGGGTCCGAAAAATATTAAGTGGAAAATCCTAGAAATAAGACTCCTGTGAGTAGCAGGATCAAATCTCATGCCTCTATCCAGCTAAGAACAAAACTCATGGCCAGGGTCTTCGACACACTGCTGCACTGCTGGCCCATTAAGTCTGTTATGAGACTGACTGCTGTGACATCACACCCTTATTTAAAGTGTACTATACCGTTTCAAGCTTCCGCTGTGGGTACTAGAATGAATCCCTCTTTCGATAAGGAGGGAGTACTGGGTAATATTTCACAGGGTAGTTCTTATGGTTGAGTCTGTGAATAATCCCTACCACCATTGTTCATAGCCTACTAAGTGAATACTTTGCAGAGCAGACCATCTTGCCTACCTGATTCCCGAGATGTCTTCACACTCTAGACCCTCTGTGAGAAAACCACTGGCAACTTCCTCCTGAGGTCTCCTTGTCCATTCTTCTAATCCCTAATTTGGTATTTCTAGGGATTACACATAAATGGATGTAAATCCATGCCTCCAGCCCTCCCACCAGAAAAAGCAGTGAAAGCCGGATGTTCCATTTGAAATTCTACCCTACTTAGAGTATTTCCCACTGGCTGGCTGTCAGAGCCTCCTGACCTGGTGAGAGCTATAGCATTTCATTTCTGGATGGAGCCAGTCTATTATGCAGAATATATTGGAAACCAAACTCATGTTCTCTTCAGACACATGATCATAGAGAGTTCTCCCTCAAAGCCATAAATACCTGCTAGAAAAAGAGATAACAGTTGAGTACACCAGGCACAGAACATGGAAGGGCGAGCCAACTGCTTATGCAACTTGTGCACTCATTACTTGGTCAGGCCAGAGAATTGCTTGCACACATTTGGAAATGGAATGCTACTAGAAATACCCAAATTCATGGCTTAGCAGATTAATGAAGACTGAGCAATGAGTGAAGAAGAGCTCAGGCTGCCAGTTCTCTTGGTCTTTCACCATCAGACTCTCAGTTTCTGCAGTTTCTGCAGTTCCTATTGAAAACCAAGAGCCCTAATTAAAAACAATGTTTTTTGATCAAGAAATCAAAAGAACTTTAAAACCCAAGGGATCTTCCTTGTGCTTTTCTTGTTGGAGCCTGGAAGAGGCTCTGCATCAAACAGAAATTTATAATATAAATAAAATTTACAATCCATTAATCTGTTTAATCCAAAGAACCAAGTGACATCAGCTTATTCCGCTCTGTGACCCACCCAGAAAAAAAATTCCCTTTCCATGGCATTATTCAAATTTAACAGTTTCAAGGTTATTGTAATATTAGTTATGGGTATGTGGCCAAATGCTTTTTGTTGCTATTGTTGTTGTTACATCTAAAATCTGAAGATACCAACCAAGGGATGGAGGGGTAGTGAGTGCAATTTATCTTATATTCTGAAGATGGTATTCCCACATTTCTATGACTATTGCATCCCAGGATCATAATGTACAATCATGCCTGTATTCTTTCTTTTCTGTTTTCTGAAGGGCTCCAAGTAATGAGGTAAAGTGATGTAGCAGAGGTTATACACCTTAAATTAGACAATAACTCTACTTTCAACTGGAGAAGTTACACTGCTCTTGTCTATGGCAATCAAGTTCTGTTCCTTCCTTGGTGAATCCCATCATCTTTTATCTCAGTGGTATGGCTTATATCTAGATGCCCCCCAAAGCCTCATGCACTCATAGATGGGCCTTTGGGGAGGTGGTTGGGTCATGGATGATACTGGGATAGGGTAGGTGATACTAGGATTAAGGGTGTGTGATAACTAAATTGGTTTAGCATAGTTCTATGTGTGGATAATGGGCAGGCCCACCACTGGTGCAGATGGCGTCACCCAAAAGGCTTGCAACGTGGATGGGATAAAAGGGAGAGGGGGGCTTGCTGTTGGCTGCTTGCTGCTCGCTGCCTTATGCCTGCCATGCCATGGACTGTTTCTCCTCTGCCATGCCACCCTGCCTTGGTGCCAGCAGACTATGAACTGAAACCTCTCCAAATCATGAGCTAAAATAAACCTTTCCTCCTTAACTTTGGGTGTCAGGTATTTTGTCTCAGCAACAAAAAGAGTAGTTAAGACACCCAGGGAGCCCATTTTCATGGCAGCCTTCCATGTTCATGCAAAGGACAGCCCCTACTCTCTCTCAAAACAGTTAGTGCTGCTCCCACCCATGTATTTTTCAGTGTTTTGGTGAGATGTCTTAGGCAGTTAAGGCTGCTGTAACAAAATATCGTAAACTAAATAGCTTTAAGAAACAGAAATTAATGTCTCACAGTTCCAAAGGCTGGGAAGTCCAAGATCAAGGCACCAGCAGAATCTGTGTCAGGGCCCATTTCCTGGCTCATACGTGATGCCTCTAGCTGTGTCCTTACATGGTGTAGGGAGCAAACAAGTACTTTGGAGTCTCTCAGGAGAGCACTAATCCCATTCATGAGACTTTATTGCTCCCATATTCTAATCATCTCTCAAAGACCCTACCTCCTAATGCTATCACATCAGGGATTTGATTTTTAACAGACGAATGGGCGGATAAATATTCAGACCATAGCAAAGGAGCTGTTCTTTATGCTCTTTTTGGAAAAAGACTTAAGTGGATGCATGAATGGTTGGCATATCCTAAACACACACAAACATTTACTTCTCCCAGACTCTTTGAATAGTATTTCATAATGGTGGTGATAACATCCCAAAGGGTGTGCTTTAAAATCTGTGATTTGTTTTTTGTAGCCCACAATAATGGGTGAATTGAGCAGCACCACTGCTTTTTCCTGGGTGATTACAAAAAAAGATTCTAGATATCCTAAAATATTAAGACAAGTCCTTACAGCAAGCACTTATCTATGTACCACACTGTAACTTCCAGATGCACCACAGTGTAATCATGTGTGGAAGTTTACAGCCACCCAGAAAGGAGCCTGGAAAGAAACTTCATGTCATGTAAAAAAATACAAAGTGTTGGTCTACAGTTTTAAAACACTCTGACTTTTCTAGAAATACAAAGACATAAGTTCAGGGAATATTTTCATTTGTTCATGCTCTTAACTTTACAGAATTGCTCCCATTTTGGTAAAACCCTTTGGACAGCTTATTTTGTTTGAATAACCAAATAAATAATTTTACCAGTTTAAACTGATAGGTTTTACTATCACAAAGAATCTATCCATCCATCTCGCTGTTGCCCAAACTGGCCACAAACCTACTGGCCTCAACTGACCCTCCTGCCTCAGCTTCCCCAGTATTTGGAGCTCTAGGTGTGTGCCATCACATCTAGGATGTGTATTGTATCTTTTAAAAGTCAAATGAAAGGTAAAATATCAATAATCAAAAGTATGAAATGGAAAGGAATAGAGAGATGGGTGGAGGACAGAGGAAGGGAAGGGAAAGGGGATGAAACTGATGTGTTAGGTACACGTGCCAACTCCACACGAGGAACATAGACATTATGTATCACACACACGTACTGACAAACTAAAATAAAATACACCTTTAAAATTGGGTTTTATAACACATACAAATGGACAGTTACCAACATCTTTGCTCTAATACAGGAATTAGGGGATCATGAAGCCTTAATTTTGCAAAGAAAAATATCTATGAAAAATCAAATATGTATGTATGTATGTTTATATATATATATATATGTTCTCAGATTTAAGCAAAGACTTAGAAAATTTCAATTTGACTCTGGAATTTAAAAAAAAGTACTTAGATAAGGATTTCATTGTTTTTTACAAAATAACACAATCACAAAATTTATAAAATACACAATTTGTTAAAAAAATTAGTCTGTCCAGCTGTTTAAGAATTATGTTGATGAGGGCTGGGGATTTAGCTCATTGGTTCCGCCACCTGCCTCACAAGCACAAGGTCCAGAGTTCAATCTCCAGTACCAAAAAAAAAAAAAGAGAGAGAATTACATTGATGAAAGCAAATCCAAATAAAACAATTTCATCTACTTCACTGAGCAATTATATTGTTTCAAGATGAAGAGAGATGTAGAAAATCATCTGAGTAATGAACTGCATTCAAGAAAATTTTCATAATAAGTGGATGTGAACACCCTTTGTGTTAAAAGGAAAAAATCTTCCCTAATTGCATATGTCAGGATTTTTATGAATAAAAATTCATAGAGAAAATGTTATTTTCAAAATTACTGACAGCAGCATTTCTGCTTCCACGCAGAGGTAACAGTGTCTCAAATCACACTTCCACTGTAAACAACTAGAACTGAACAAATACAGGAAGAAACTGTGCCTCTATGTCCGACATCACCGAGTACAGGCCTGGCCCTTGCACAAACAAGGATGAGTGCCACATCCTGCAGCGTGCTTTCCACAGACAATTCTAGGGTGCTGGGAGAGAGAGTGAAATTCCAGACACAGACCTTCAGTCTCACTGGGGTGGGCAGACGGAAATCAGAGTTTGGGCAGATTAAAAGGCTTAGAATTTATGGGATATAATACCAAGTAAGAGAAAATGTCAAGGAAAGAGCTAAACGGGGCTCAGTCTGGGTTTTGACCAAAAACTAGTCAGTGTTTGCAGAGGATGAGACCTTGTTAGACAACAAAGGACTAATACAAAAAATACAACAAAGAACAAATATTCTCAGGGAAATTAAAGATGGAACTCCTGAGAGATTATACCAATGGTTCCAGGGGCTGAGAATCATTTCAGTTCTCACTAGCTAAAATGAAAAAGACTCACCAAATTGACAGGGCATTCAGTAAAGATTCTAAAATGGTCATATCAGCACAATTCATAATAGCCAAATCATGGAAACAGCCTATATTTCCATCAACAGATGAATGGATAAAGAAAAAGTGGTATTTATACACAGTGGAGTACTACTTTGCCCTAAAGAAGGATAAACTTGAATCATTTGTAGGAAAATGGATGCACCTTGAGACCACAATGTTAAGTGAGGTAACTCAGACACACAAGCTTAAATATCACAGATTTCGAGCTCCCCACCTCCACCCCAGGCTCCTAGGGCAGTGAAGCTCCCCTGGTCCCAGCACCCAGAAGGAAGCTCCCTGCCTCCATCCTAGGCTCCTAGGGCAGAGAAGCTCAGCAGGTTCCAGCACCCAGAAGAAAGCTCCCCGCCTCCATCCTAGGCTCCTAGGGCAGAGAAGCTGAGCTGGTCCCAGCACCCAGAAGGAAGCTCCCCTGCTGCCATCCCAAGCTCCTAGGGCACAGGTGAGCCACATGGGCGCCAGAAGCACCCCCCACCATGGAAATGAGAAGACACATAAACAAGCCTCAAAAACAGACTTCCACATAACCTACAGCAACCCCAAAGGGAAACAAGATGGAACACTATGATAATCAAGCACCTGGACTCTCTCAACTGGCAACAAAAGAGGATCTGGGAAAAATGAAATCAGAAATAATTACTCAGATACCAGCAAAGATTTTGCTCATGGTGCAAGATATGATTAATAAATCTAGAGAGGACACAGATTAAAAAAAAATAGAGGATCTGATGAATATGATGGAATCCCAACATAGGAAACAAATGGAATCCGTAAAACAGATACAAACAGATTTCCAGGAGATTAAAAACTCCATCGAAAGTCTGCGCAGCAGAATAAACCAATGTGAGGATAGAATTTCACATATAGAAGATAAGATGGCAATTAGTGAAGAGGAAAAGAAAAATTGCTTTAAAATTGTAAGGGAACATGAGAGATCAATCCAGCAGCTGCTAGACGGTGCAAAGAAGAATAACATACGACTGATTGGAGTCAATGAAGAAAGAGGAGAGAGTGCAGATGACATAAAAAAACTCTTCACAGAAGTGATGGCAGAAAACTTCCCAAGGAGGGGGAAAGAACTTGACATACAGATAAGTGAGGCGTATAGGACTCCAGCTAACCTTAATAAAAAAAAATCTACACATAGGTATATAATAGTTAGGATTCCAGAAATCCAACCGAAGAATAAAATTCTACAAGCTGTGAAAGAAAAGAAACAAATCACATACAAAGGAAAGCCCATCAGAATCACAGCAGACTTCTCAATGCAAACCCTCAAGGCAAGAAGAGCTTGGAGTGATGTATTTCAAGCCCTAAAGGAAAACAGCCTCCAACCCAAATTGATGTACCCTGCAAAACTATCTTTCAAAATTGATGGAGAAATAAGATGCTTTCATGATAAAGAGCACCTGAGGAACCTCATGAATACCACTAAACCAGCACTCCAAAAAATTTTAGACAATACCCTAGGAAAAGACAATGAGGATCACAACCCCAGGAAACCCAGCAGAATGAATCTATTGGGCGTGACAAATTAAACGCAAAGGGGGAGAATCCAACAAAAAGAAAAAGTCATGACAAGGCTTTTAAAACTTTTGACTTCATCTCCCTAATGAGTGTATAATTCAATCTAATTATTGTACTGATTAGTATTTTTCTGATTCTAGAGTTGCACACCTTTCCTTGTGCTGTACTGGCTATTTATCATCTTCTTATGTCTACATTTTAATTGGTTTGTCTATTAATGAGCTCCAAGAATTCTTTATATATTCTGCTTATAGGTTATATGCATTGTAAATATGGTCTGTTTAAGGACTAATTTTCATTTTAATGATTTCATTTAAAGTTCTAAATTTTGATGGAATCTCATTTATCAATTTTTTTCTTTTATACATCGTGGTTTTTGTATCCTAGGTAGTTCTTGCCTACCCTGAATTCATAAATATTTTCCCTTATAATTTCTTCTTAAAGCTTTATACTTTTAGGCTTTCTTATTTAGGTTCATAGATCCCTTCAAGTTATTTTCATGTATGGAAAAAAGGGTTGAGTTTAATTTTTTATATACGGATACCAGGTGTTCTAGTGCCATTTGCTGAGGACATTATCTCTTCCTCAGCTCTTGAATCGAGTTTATATTCTATAAAATGCTAATGTTAAATAATCTTTCAAAACTCAGTGGACCATATATGTGTTGTTCATTTTCTAGATTCTCTGTTTTATTCAAATGATCTATATGTCTTTCCTTATACCAACACTGCCTTGATTACTGTAGCTTTAGAAGAAGTCTTAAAATTGGGTGCTAAAAGTCTTCCAACACTGTTTTTGTTTTTGTTTTGGGGTTTTCTGGGTCCTTTGTACTCCTACATAACTTTTAAATTTCAACATCCAGTTCTTCATTTATAGCAAGTATACACAGACCTGAACTTTTATATATACCTTGTGTTTTCTAATCCTGCTAAATTCAAGTACAAGTTCTAGGGGCTCCTAGACATTTCTTAGTATTTTCTCTGTAGATGATCATTTCATCTACATATAAAGATTTTGCTTCTGCCATGCCAATCCTATCCTAATTGTGTCATTTTATTGTCAGACTATTTTGGTTTAGACCTATGTTTCAAAGTCGAATGGACAGATTAAGAATAGGCATATATGCCCTTGTTCCCCACTTTAAGGAGAAAGCATTGTATCTTCTCCATTCATATAAGGTGTTCTCGCTGGAAGTATGGAGTACATGTCTTTGATCTGTTGAGAAGGTTCTGTTCTACTTCTAGGCTCCTGATAGCTTTTACCATGAACAGCTGTAGAATTTAGTCCAATACTCTTTCTCCAACTAGTGACAGGATCATATGGCTTTCTCCTTTCCTCTGTTAAAATGATGACTTTTGGGGGTGGATCTTCCAATGCTGAACCAACACTGCCATCCCTATAACAAAACCACTTTCTACATCCTGCCAGATCTGACTTCCAATAGTTTGTTGTGTTAAACAAATTTCTATCTATGTTCATACTTTTTTCTTCTATTTCTTTATCCAGTTTTAGGATTAGCACAATGTTGATTTCCTAAAATGAGGGGAGAAGTATTCCTTCTTTTTTCTGCTTTAATTGTTTGATATAATTTATCAGTTAAAATGTTTATGAGCCTGCTGTTGTCATATAGGTAGGTTTTCAAGCTAGGAATATACTTTCTTTAATAGGTGCTATTCAAATTTTATATTTCCTCCAGGGTTAGTTTCATTAATTTGTCTTCCAAGGTACTTCTTAGAAGTTGTCAAATTTATTTCAAAACAGATTTTTGTAATATGCTTTCCATATCCTTTTTAAATTCTGTAAAATCTGTGGTAATGTCTCCTAGATCTTAATATTGTAATTTAAAAAATGTATAACTGATATTTTGTAACAGGAAGAAAAGGTCTAAAAGAGCAGGGGAATTGGGAGGGGTAGGGGAAGGGAAAGGAAAAAATATGAGAATAGGAAAAAAATGGAAACAAGGTCTTTGCAAATAGGGAAGGGTGGAGGGGGTGAAGGGAGGGCAAGGGAAGGGGGAAAAAATAAGAACCAAGAGACTCATGTAAGGGTGCAAGATCCCAATGATGAATGTAACTGTATTGTATACCTAAAATGTACCAACAAAGTTAATGGGGGGAAAAAAAAGGTACATCATGTACAGGTACAAGCACCCAATGATAAATGTAAACGTATTGTATACCTAAAATGTACCAATAAAATATTTTAAGGAAAAAGGAAAGTATATGCTGCATCTGGGACATGCAGCATGGGCTATAACAGAAAGTTAAAAAAAATCACAGGTTTCTCTTATAGGAAAAATAATATATAAAGTACAAAATAAAAGACAAGAGAAAAAGGTCATTTGTAATCCAGCACAGAAAATGTATCTAAATGTGTATCTCAGTACCATTGTTTTATGTTTTTTATATGTTTTTGGCCTGTTAGTCTGATTTTTATTCTGTATATATTATAATTAACTTTAAAAGGTCTTATAAGATAAATACATGAATCTGACGCTGGCAAATAAAAAGGAGGTGGCAGGAAGGGGGAAAATGAAATGTATTCTGTACACATACTGATTTCCTACAGTGAGTGTAATCATTATGTACTGTAAACATGCACTAGTAAAAGTTTTTTAAAATGGTCATGTCATAGCATGACATAATAAACTCAAAGGTAATAGATACTCTTAACACACTCCTTCAAGGCTAAAAAGCAAGCCTTTTGGGACAAACTGTTAGTGAATAAATCAGCTGTTTGCCAGGACAATTTCAAACACTATTTAAAGGGACACAAAATCCAACACTAGACAATAAAAATTACACAATATCTGGCATCAAAAAATAAATAGACATCCAATGAATCAGTAAAAGATAGTCCATAACTAGGACAATATCATTTAATAGACACAGACACAGAAATTACAGATGCATTAGAATTATCAGAAAAGGACATTAAGATAGATATTATAATTATGTTGAACAAAGTTGTAAATGAGAACATCTTAATAATGTTCATAAGTAAAATGGAAATGACATATTTGAAAAAAATCTCCTTCTGTATGTGCGAGATACAATATTGGGAATCAAATTTTCACTACATGAAATTACTAGCAAAGAGTCATTGAAAAAGAAAATAATAGAACATTGAATTTGAAGATAAAACAATAAAAATTAGCAAAAATGAAGAGTTCTAGGGACTTGAGAGAGAATATCAAGTTGTCTAATATTCGCCCAATGGAAATTCCAAAGGGAGAAAGGGGAGAAACAGCAAATCTATTTGATGAAATTGTGTCCAAAAGTTTTCCAAATCTAATGAGAATTAATATTAGTCAAAGCAGACTTACTGCAGAACCAGGAATATTAGCAGAGACAAAAAAAGTTCTATTTATCTAGATGTCCTATGATCCCAAATATAAATATGCTTAATACACTTCAGATAAGTTTTTAAATATATTACCCTATTTAAACATTCTTCTCTTGATATTTATAGAATAAACAGAAAAACAATATTATAGAATATCTACATACATATACATATATTCAGCAATATCAACCAATTTGTTCTCACTAACATAGAAAAACTTAACCTACAATTTCAAATACACATTGTTAAGAGTACACAAAATATGTATCAAGGTAGCTCACATGTTGAGTAATAGAAAAATTTAAAATAATTACTTACCATAATCTTGGTACAAAGGAAATTAAATTTGAAAGCAGTATACAACTCCTGCTATATTTTTCACTGTCTTAAAATAATCTTGGAGCACTGCTTTGTTTTAGGAGAACTATCACTCCCTAAGATCCATCTTTCCTAATTATGTTAGTCAACTTTGCATTACTATAATAAAATACCTGTGATACTCAGCTTAAAAAGAGGAAATGCCTAATTTACAGTTGTGGAGTTTCAGTCCATGGACACTTGGCCCCCATTGATCTGGGGCCTGTGATAAGGCAGCACCTTTTGAGCTCATCTCTCATGACAAAGACTTCCTTCTAGACCCCATCTAGATGTTTAGGGAACATTGTAGACCAAACTGTATCACTAATGCAAAGGTGAGCACATGACCTATACTGACCCATAAAATGAATCTATCTCCATGGGCATGTGCCCTAAGGAAGATAAAGGAGAATTCTTTTATGTTATTGATTATGGCTAAAGAGTATTCCATTGTGTATAGGCACCACATTTTTTAAAATGATACGATGTATAGTTGTATGGAAGTGTCACATGATACTCCATAAATACATGCACCTTTTAAGTAGAAGTTAAAGAACTTTTCAGAGGAGACCTCCAGGAAGATGGCGGAGCAGGAATCAGCAACGAATCAGCCTCTCCAAGATTCAGAATACACACCCTGGAAAATAACATCTTGAAGAAGAAAAGGAGGGAGTGGGTCCCTGGTCCCAGGAAGGACCCAAAGGGAGAATTGGAGCCTACAGAGAAAGTGAAGAGACAGACCTCAATGCAGAAAAGGGGAGGGGCAACCTGCACTTTCTCCACAGCTCCTGGCTTACGGCATGAGAAGGGAAGGTAGAATCTACAGGGACACAGTGAAGTGGGTGACTCCAGAGGCCTCTGAGAGAAAGGCACCAGTGGAACGGAGCAGTGGATGGTGTGTGCTACAACAGGTGGTGAGCCAGTCCAGCCCAAGTGACCGCTGTGTCCCCCTAGAAGGAGCGCTTGGTTGGTCGCCATTTTAGGGAGGGGCTGACAGAGCCAGGGCTCAGAGCAGCTGCGGGTCAGCTTCATCCCAGGGCTCCAAGTGTTAAACGACCACAGTGGCTGGGTGAGGAGCAGTCATGGGAGACGTCCACAGTCAGGGAGCCATGGTCAGGCCAGGAAGAGACACCGGAGCGTTATAAGCTAAAAACTCAGGCCCCAACCCAGGGCTCAGCTTGAACTGCCACGGATTTGAAATTTCCGGAACCAACAAACACCCTAATCCTACTGCCACCTTGCTAGGATTTCCCAGCAAGGATCTGAACTCTGTTTCCCTGTCTACCAGCAAGCGCAGAGTCACACCTTGAATTGGACACTGCCACCCAACTATAGGCCCCAGAAGATAACCACAGGCTTAAAATTACAAAGAAATTTCTTTTCTTTCCTTTTTCTTTTTTTTTTCCTGCTTCTTCTTTTTTTTTTGCTTTACTTTTGCTTTGTTATTTTTTTAAAATTTTTGTTCATTTGGGTTTTTTCTGAATATTGTTTTTGCTTCTTAGTGAAGGTGAATATTGTTTGTAGTTTTTTAGTTTAGTTTTGTCCATTTTTTTTCATTTTTTCCTTCTGTCCTATCTTCTTCAGAAGTTTATTGAAGCTTGGGTAATATTCCTTTGTCCTTCAGCATCATTTCTAATCTCATTTTCTTCTTTAATTTCTCTAATTTTTCTCTTCGCCCTTTTATATTTTCTCCCTTCAGGATAAAATCACTCTATTGAGTGGATATTTACTGTTTATAATTTCTGATTTGTCTTAGACTTTGTTATATAACTATAAATTGTGAGTTAAAGAAGGCAAATCATTAGTTATCACAGTTTGTCATTTTCCAGTCTGTGTTTGATGTTATTGTTATTACCAATCATACTACGTTACTCAAGATTACACAGTTACTGTGATCAGTTGATCTTCCTTGTATGTCAATACCAAGATTGTCTGGGGGACATAAATAATGCTATAGTCCAGTACCAAAGAACTAGGTTCCAGGCCAAACAGGCTGCAACCTCTCATCCCTAATAGGCAGAACAGGCAGGATCCTGGGATACACTCAAAGGCCAAGAGCCAGCTACACCTAGAAGAAGACAGCTCTGAAAAGTAGTCAATTCCTAAACGGGTATTGATACTAGTAATAAAGCTAACTACCATAAGCCATTTATAAGCCTTAATGCAGAAAACAAATAAACGACAACAAAACAATGAGAAAACAGAAGCAAGATAGAGCCCAAGACACCCATCAACACCCAGGGCAAATCCAGGGGGCATTGAGGTGAAAGAAATAAAAAACCACCTAGCTGAAGTTTTCAGACGTCACAAAGAAGATGAATAAATCTCTAGACAAAAACAAATGGAAATAATTACACAGATAATTAAAGAAATTATGACCATAATGAAGAAAATGGTCAGTGAATCTAAAGTAGGCATAGATTTAAAAATAGAGGAGCTTAAGAAAGATATGAAAACCATGAATGCCCAACATAGGAAAGAACCAGATTCCATAAAACAGATTCACATAGAAATCCAGGAGATTAAAACTTCTATTGAAACTATACACAGCAGAATAAACCAATGTGAAGATAGAATATCAGATGTAGAAGATAAGGTTGCAGTTGGCATTCATCAAATGAAAGACTTCTTAAACACAGCAAGAGGACATGAAAAATCAATCCAACAGCTGCTAGATGATAAAAAGTTGTTAACAAAAGAAAATGAAAAATCAGAAAACAGCACAAACAATGTTAAAAACCTGTCACAGAAGTAATAGCAGAAAACTTTCCAAGTATGGAAAAACATTTGACATACGGATAAGTGAGGCAAGGCTGGGGATTTAGCTCAGTAGTTCCACCACCTGCCTTGCAAGCGCAAGGTCCCGAGTTTGATCCCGGTACAAAAAAAAAAAAAAAAGACTAGATGGATAAGCAGATAAGTGAGGCATATAGAACTCCAAATAGCCATGATTAGAAATAAACTATACCAAGGCATATAATAGTCAAGATTCCAAAAATTCAACACAAGAACAGAACATTAAAAGTTGTTAAAGAACAAAAACAAATGACCTATAAAGAAAAGCCCATCAGAATCACAGCAAACTTCTCAATGAAAACCCTAAAGTCAAGGAGAGCTTGAAGTATTTAAAGCCCTAAAAGAAAACAACCTCCAACCCAGATTGATGTATCCCACAAAACTATCTTCCAAAATAGATACAGAAATGAGACACTTCCATAACAAAGAACACTTGAAAAAATTCATGACCACAAAACCAGCACTCCAGAAAGTTCTGAACGATGTTGTATGAAAAGACAATAAAGACAACAATTCCAAGAATCCTAATAGAATGAATCCACCAGGCAAGGTAACCAATTAAACAGAATGGAAAGAAAAGGAATAAACAACAGGAAAATAATATAATGAGAAAGACAAGACAATACCTATCAGTTATAACCATCAATGTGAATGGTCTCAATTCACCAAACGAAAGAAACAAATTGGCAGAATGGATCAAAAAACAAGATCCAACAATATGCTGCATACAAGAAGCATGTTTACCTCAAAAAGAAATTGATAGACTGAAAGTAAAAGGATGGAAAATAATACTCCATGCAAGAGGAGCCCAGAAAAAAGCATGGATAGCTATTCTATTTGAAGGCAAAATAGATTTCAAACCAAGACTGATTAGAACAGACAAAGAAGGTCATGACATACTTGTTAAGGGAATGATCCAAAAGAAAGAGATAACAATCATAAATAAATATATATGCAACAAATACCAGTGCACCCAACTACAGAAAACAGACACTAATGGATATGAAAAATCAGGTAAGCACCAATACAACTGTAATGGGGAACCTAAATACCCTACTGTCACAAATAGACAGATCAACTAGGCAAAAAATCAACAAAGAAATATCAGAACTAAACCAAACCTTTGAACAAATGGACTTAGGGTGTTCCACCCAACAACAACAGAATACACATTCTTCTCAGCAGCACACAGGACCTTCTAAAAAAAAAAAGAAAATACTAACCTATAGGACATGCTTGAATGTAAAGGAATTGAAATTATCCCAAATATATTATCAGAATTTAGTGCCATGAAATTGGAAATAAATGGCAAAAGAAACCACAAAAACTACATAAACACCTGGAAATTAACAGCCTTCTGAACAACCAATGGGTCAATGACGAAATTAGACAGTTTCTACAATTAAACAATAATGCCAATACAACATACTGAAACTTATGGATACAAAGAAAGCAGTTCTACATGGGAAACTTATAACAGTAGATTCCCACATCAAAAATACAGAGCAAGCTCAAATAAATAACCTTTTGTTGACCCTCAAGTTTGTAAAAAACAAAGGGACAACACAGAGCATGAATGGGGAAGGAAATTATAAAACTCAGAGCAGAAATTAGCGCTATTGAGACTAAGAAAACAATACAAATAATCAATGAATCTATGAGTTGGTTCTTTGTAAGATTAAATAAAATAGACAAACCCTTAGCCAACCTTATCAAACGAAAGAAAGACCCAAATCCACGCAACTAGAAATGGAAAGGGTGAAATCACAACAGATCCTGCAGAAATCCAGATCACCAGTACTTACCTTGAGAACCCATGTTCTAATAAGATGGAAAATTCAGAAGAAATGAAGAGATTCCTAGATACATATGAATTACCAAAGCTGAACTGGTAAGATACAAAAATTCTAAATAAGTTAGTCAACTAAATATCAGTCAAAGAATTTGAGGAAGTAAAAAAGAAAAAAAAACTACCAACAAAGAAAAGCCAAGGTCCTGATGGATTCACTGCTGAATTCTACAAGAATTTCACTCTAAAATCAGGAACAAGAAAAGGATGCTGTGTCAGTATTTACTACAGAAGCAGATATAACACAAGATGCACAAATGCATAAGAATTTACAAGATCGGCTTACAGTAGTTGCCCACAGAGCTGGGTGAGGAAGAGAACAGAGGGTCCATCTGCACACCAGAGACCCAAGGACTTGGAGGTCTGAGCTCACTGTAGCGTTCTGTGTGAGTCCTACCAGGAGGCCAAAGGATCTGCAATGGAAGGTGGCAGAGTCTACCCCAGAAGGCTGAAGGATCCATGCCAGAAGCTGATGGGTTTGTGCTGGAAGCCAGGAGCTGACATCAAAGGCGAAGGCAAACACTGGGGCTCCTCTGAAGAAACAAGTTGATCTGTTCTTCTTCATTTCCCCTTATACCATCCAGGCATAAGCTACCCTAAGCTGGGTCCTCCACACCCTGGGATGTGGAATTGCTGAGCTGATAGATTTAAGCTTCTCTTAACCAACTTCTCAAGTTGACACAGTCATTCAAATATCACAGATGTCCACCATCACCACTCCTGTTCAATATAGTTCTGGAAACATTGGCCAGAGCAATTAGACAGGAGAAAGAAATAAAAGGAACATAGACAGGAATGGAAGAAGTTAAATTATCATTATTTGCAGATGACATGATACTCTACATAGAAGACCTCAAAAACTCCACCAAAAGATTCCAAGAATTAATAACTAAATTTGATAGCATAGCAGGATATAAAGTCAACACTCAAAAATCCATAGCCTTCCTGTACACGAATAACAAACTCACTCAGAGGAAAATTAGGAAAACAACAACTTTCACAATAGCATCAAGAAAAATGAAATACTTAGGAATCAATCTAATGAAGGAAGTGAAAGGCCTTTACACTGAAAATTATAGTACCCTGAAAAAGGAGATTGAAGAGGATATGAAAAAATGGAAAGATATCTCCTATTCTTGGATAGGCAGAACCAACATAGTGAAATTGAACATACTTCCAAAACTATTATACAAATTTAATGCAATCTCAATCCAAATACCATTAGCATACCTCATAGAAGTAGAGGAAACAATCCTAAAAATCATATGAAACTTAAAGTGACCTAAAATAGCAAAAGCAGTTCTAGGCAAAAAGGGCAAAGCAAGGGGCATCACAATCCCTAACTTCAAATTATATTACAAAGATATCATGATAAAAATAGTACAGAAGTAAGCCAAAAATAAACAGACTCAATAATCCATAAAACAGAATTCCGTATGCCAAAGATTGGACCTAGGCTCATATCTCTCACCATTCACTAAACTAAAATAAAAATGGATCAAAGATCTAAATATTAAAACAGAAACAATCTGCTGGAATAGAATAGGTAAAAGCTCTTGAAAAAAATATAGAATAGGTAAAGCTCTTGAAGACTTAGGTGTAGGCAAAGACTTTATGAACAAAACCCAAATCACACAAGGAAATATTACAAAGAATCAATAAGTGGGATCACATCAAATTAAAAAGCTTTTGAACAGCAAAAGAAACCATCAATAGAGTGAAGAGACACCCCAAAGAATCAGAAAAAATTCCTACTACCTGTTCCTTAGACAAAAGAATATATAAAGAACTCAAAATAACCACACCCCAAATTCAAAGACCCAATCACAAAATGGGCATCTGAAATGAATAGATACTTCTCAGAAGAAGTACAAACAGTAAATAAATTTATGAAAAAATGTTCAATATCCCTGGTCATTCAAGAAATGCAAATTGACACAATATGGGATTCCATCTCACTACAGAAAGAATGGCTATCACCAATAAATCAACCAATAACAAATGCTAAGGCTATGGGTAAAAAGGAACCTTTCTCTACTGCTGGTGGAAGTGTAAATTAGTACAACCACTATGGAAATCAGTATGGAGATTCCTCAAAAAAATTAAAACTAGAAGTTCCATTTGATCCAGCTGTTCCCCTTCTAGTTATCTTCCAAAAAAAGTTAAAAGCATCATACCACAGTGATATATACATACACATGTCCATAGAAGCACAATTTATAATAGCTAAATCTTGGAAATAGCCTATCTGCCCATCAACAGATGAATGAATAAAGAAAATGTAGTGTTTATATATGATGGAGTACTACTCTACCATAAAGAACGATAAACTTGTGTCATTTGTAGGTAAATAGATGCACCTTGAGACCATAATTTTAAGTTAAATAAGTCAGGCACACAAGCTTAAATATTGCATTGTTTCTCTTGTGTGAGAAACTCTAAGGGAAAATAAGGAACAAAATGGAGAAGAGACATTGGGAAGTAGGAAGAACGTGTTCAGACGAGATTGGGCGCATTCAGGGTGGTATGGCCATGGACAGGAAGAATGTGTTCAAATGGGAAGGGGAACAACTGAGGGCTGGGAGAAAGGAAGGAAGGGAAAATGGATTTTTAAAAATGAAAAGAAAAAAATGGAAACAAAACTTCTGTAAACAGGGAGGGGAAGAAGGGTTGAAGGGAGAGGAGGAGAATGGGAAAAAAAGATGAATTAAAATATATTATGTACATAAATATATTTTGTATATGCATAGTAAGATATATTATTCCCTATGATGAATGTGATCATTATGTAACAAAAAATTTGTAAAGAAAGTCATAACCAGACCACAAATGTGAAGTTGGTTTTAACACAGCAAATACATTTAAAATATTTTTATTGTGGTTTAACTAGGGTTCACATAGGTCAATATTATTTTCCCTTCTGCTTTTAAAATTTTTAAATATCTTCAGTTTCACTTACTGCATCTCCCCTATGTAGCATTTTTTTAATGGGGCAGATTATACTCAATTGGCATCTTTTTCTTTTTTCATACTCCATGGGATACTCATGGAAAAAGGAAACTTTGCTTTTTTGCAAATGATACTTTGGTTGACCAAATTTACCTTAATGATACCTTAAAATTGCTGCTCTACATTTCTGTCATATTCTGTGCAAGAATCTCAAACCATGGAAAATTAGGATAGTCAAGCAAGGAAGGTCTTGTTGCTGCAAAATGAATTATCTCTTCCCTTTCATGTTGAAAATAAAAATCCGACTCCATTTTTAAAGATTTAAAAATTTTTTCTATTAAAAAATAGTTTCAGAACAATTCAGTTTTTTATGTGCAATTTCACATCCTTGTGATAAAATAGTCATAATGAATCAAATCAGTCATGTTCAAATTTGTGTTGTGGGATAATTTTTGTCATCATAAGTAATTATTTGATTCATCTCAATGCCTGAATATCAGAAAGTTTACATGCATATTCTTCCCTTGAACTTTCCAAATTGTACTTCTTCAGTCTCTTTCCGACTTCCTGCACTTATTCTCAAAAACATTTTCCATTATGCCTACATTTCAAGGTTATTAGGGATGAAGGGAAATGTCTTCATAGAATAACTCTATGTAATTTCAGTGCCTAAAATATATTGTTTTTGTTTTTGTTTTTTTCTCCATCAGTTTTGAAAGATAGTTTTGTAGGGTACATCAATCCTAAAATATATTTTTAATTCCAGAATGTTCCTTTTTGATTTATATAATAAAACTTTTTTCCTTAGATTTTGTACTTAATATATTCTGATCAAAAGATTTAAAATAGATTTAAAAGTGGAGATTAAGATAGATGATAGATGGATGGATGGATGGATAGATGGATGGATGGATAGATAGATGAAAGACAGATATAGACAGATGATAGATATGCTTCTGATGCATAATAATTACATTCATCTTGGGAAATATTCTTAATATATAGTCTGTAGTATTCCAAATTTCCCAGTCAAAAAATCCAAGCTCTGTCACTCATCTGTGAGGGGAGGTTTTCTTATTTCCTCATCCATAAAATGGAAACAATGACATTTGGAAAATAGTAATAAAGTGTTTGAGATGCATAAATGAGATAAATTTAAAATATCTAGCATAGTACCTGGGATGTGTATTTCAGTCCATTTGTATCTGGAGCTGTCTACTTAAGACAAACTTACTCTGAGTTTCTTCAGCACTGATTGCAGTTAGAACACATTACTTCCACGTTGTAACCCTAAAGATTTCTTGGATAAGATCAGTATGAAACTCATATTAGAGGGTCAGAAAAAAACCATTATCTAATACTCAAAAACAGGATGAATAAGCCACATAAGCATTTCTAAAAAATTACAGCTTATGCTGATATTCAAACAAATGCTTACCCTGAACTTAATCTCAAAATAATTTGGACAGTTTAAATTGAAGGTATAAAAAATCTATTAAAGTACATGAACACTGGTGTGAGAAAAATGTTCAGGTTTCCTGCCAGGAATTCAGGAGAAATGAAATCTTCCTTTTAAATAACACAAATGTGAGAAAACCAAATTAATCAAAACTAAAACTATACACTTAAAGAGGAAAAAGCATCTTCTGTTACCTGTTTACATTTGATAGGTTTCCAGCGAACTTTGTGTCTATGGTTTGATCTGAATGAATATGGCTCCCAGATATCTGCTTTCCTCTTAACCATGAGATTAAAAACTAACAGTGAGAGAAAAGGGATCCACAGCCAAGGGAATTTCATACACGCTAACATTTTGTGGCGTAAGAGAATGTGCATCAGTAAAGCCATGCTTCTCAAACCCTGTTCACTTGAATCTTCTGGGGTGGTTTAAAAACACCTCAACACTGGTCCAACCCCTGGGCCTGTCATTGAATTCCTGTCCTATGTGACCAAATATTTACATCTTTTCAAAGCTTTCCAAATGATTTTCGTACATCCAGTGCTGAGGAGCAGGGCCGGAATGTCCCATAGGCTTGAACCATGCAGGTTCAATACTGAGTCTTTATACTTGCTGTGCCCATGTAAATATACCAAGATTTCACTCTATGACAAGTACTTTATTATTGCCGGGCATAATGCTGATTCTTTGTGATGCTACGTATTTATGAAATATTTTCCTAAATTATTTCGAAGATGATCCTGCCTTCTCTATGCTTTGTCCATGCTCTGAGGACCAGTGAACAAGCTGGGTCAGGGGAAGGTGACATTGGAGACAGGGCCCATCACATGAAACCTGGACGCGCTACTCACTCGCTCGGTGGCATTAACAAGTTTCTGAACCTCAGCATCTTATCTACCAAGTGATGTTCACATGGGATGTCTATGTCTACTCCTTAAGACAGTGCCCACATTCCCTCAATAGATGAACTATTGGTATTTACATTTTATTACTAAAATTTCTCATTGCTACGTCTGCAGTGCACTGCAGTTGTGGGTACTGAGTCAACCCAGCAACATTCCCTGCCTTCCCGTCAGAGGCACGTACAGGAAACACTGAAATGAAGGTTAAAAATTAATATTGCGTACGTAGGACTTATCACTATAGAGGAGTGCGACGGCAGCAGCAATTCCCCAGCTGTGCTTTGGGCACCACCTGGACCACTTCCTACGATCAAACAACTGTGAGAAGATTTTCATAACATATCCTGACAGAACAGAACATAATGTCATAAAGCTCAGAGAAACCCCAGGTAAAAATGTACACATGTTACTCTTACATTTGACTATAAACCCTTTGTTTATATTTGACTATAAACCCTTTGTTTTCGTGGACCATCTATTAAAATTCTGCAAGAGCCATCCTCTGAAGATCCCTGTCCACGTGGCTGCTTCTGCAGTAGAGAAGCGCCTATTTCTGATCAGTCTCAGCATTGATTTCCTTTAAAACACGCTGCCCCCTTGCTGCCTAACAGATAAGTCGCAGAGATTTGTGAAATTGCTCGTCCAACTTGGCCTCTGTAGCCTCATCTGAATGATTCTTTTTGACGCTGAACAAGATAAGAATTCAGTCCTGGTCATTGTGATGACCAGCATGTTACCATATCACTGTACAACCATACTGGTCTACAACCAGTGACACAAGATAAAAATGCTTAGGGTTGAGTCATTTCACCCTTTCTCCTTTTACTTTCATTTTAAAGATGTGATTTTAGAAAAATAATTCAAAATCATGTGCTGAAACAAGTTAATGAAAATTTTAATTAAATTCTATCTCTAGGCCTAGATATGTTTTGATAATGTGAGAAGCTATCACTAATGTAAGCAGTTTCAACCAATATGAACACAGGAATCAAATACTAGAAATATATATTTTCATTAGTATAATCCAACAAAAGATAAATTTCAGGGCTGATTTTCTATCTTGAGAAAGGATTTACTACTTGTTTAAATAGATATGAATAATATGGAATAAATATATTAATGATCTACTAAGAATGTTCTTCTTTAAGTACATAAAAAGATTTTCCACTTTCGAAATCCATCAAGAAACATATTAATTACAAATGCTAACCCCTATCTTAATAGTGGCAATTAACCTCAGTTTTCCGATGCGATGGCATGAACCAGACTTCCAGCATGTATAGACTGGCAAACTATTTAACCAAGCTGTAGCCAGAGATTTTCCATCTGTAACATAGAGGGATTTAAGGTATTTTCCGAAGAACTATTGTGAGGAATAAATGAGGTAAGCCATGTCCATATTCTGTGCACGCGGAAGGTCCTCGGGCCTGCGTGGAGCTTTCCCTTTCGGTGGGGCGGGACCGGGCCTCCTGCTGCCCAGGCAGGCGATGCCTGCGGCTGCGCTCCCTGATGCGCTGTCCTCCCTGGGAGAAGGCACTACTCTGTCTGTCTGTCTGTCTGTCTCTGGCGGAGGCTTTCGGGGAGCAGGCCACACGCAAGGAACCGAGATGTCCGACAGACAGCCAACAAGAAGCCCCCAGTTTGCAGCGAGGAGGACCAGGGCGCCGATTGCCCACGGAGCCTGGAAGCAGACCCCAGAGACAGCGCTGGGGGAGGCCACAGCGCCGCCCTCGCCTTGGTTAGACTTGCAGCGATGAGTAACCTGCGCCACACTCACGCACGCTGGCCGGCTTGATTTCTGTGTGCGGTGATATTGTTACGTAGCCACGGGCGACACAAACAAATATTCAGCTGCATTAGCTGTTAGTGTCGTTACTATGAATATCACTGCACATTACTGAAATCTTAATTAACAGTATTTAATTTAATACTGTTGATTATCATGGACCAACAAAGATTACCTTTCTTCTTTGACTAAAGGATTTAAAGCTGTCATTTCTCTATTCTAAATTTTCTACTTGTTTCCATGGACAAATATGCTGCAAATTCACCTACTTTCCAAATTAATTTCACAACCGAAATGTGGAAAAGAGATAATTTCAGGTAAAGATTTTCTTCCCTTTCCAATTTCCTGTTTGGAATCCAAGCACTTTTGATTAAAAGACCCAGCTCATGCCTCAGGTACACAATGTACTCTCAATGAATGCTATAAAAAAGGAAGATAAAATTCTTGTGTCTGCATAAGAAAATTTGACAGGAGGAGAATTTAGGAGGCAACACCTCTTGTTACAATTTTTTAAAGACATTTTTTGGATAGAATTGAAATGTTCATTTAAAAAGACAGCACAAAGCTGAGCTGCATGGTGGACACAGCTGTAATCCCAGCACTGTGGGAGGCTGAGACGGGAACAGCACAAATTGGAGCCCAGTCTGGGTAACTTGATGACACAGCAAGATCTTTTATCAAAATAAATAAAGAAAAAGAAAAAGAAATGGGGATGTAGCTCAGTGTGAAGATACTAGGTTTAATCCCCACTATTGCAAAGAAAAGAAAAGCACCAGTTGTCAGAAATGCTTCAATGAATTATCACACAGTAACCACCATCCATGTCTACACAGGTAGCATTTACTCCAACTGCATAATCTCATTCCATTACTAAGTTTAGCCATGATCTTGACTGCTAATAATTTTTCCCTATAGGAAAAAACCTCTTCTATGTCTGACTCAGTCTACTCCCTGTTATTCCATCAGGAACTGGGAGAAGAATGTTAAAACTGCTACTGAGATTTCAATTTTGATGCATAACTTTTCCCCTATGTTTTGCTGAAGTTTGCCTTACAGTTTGAGGCCAAGTCATTACCTACAGACGGATTAGCAGTTACAGATACCTGAAGGATTACAGCTTTCATTGCTATGGAATATCTCTCTGTACCTTTGATGATGCTTCTTAATATTACAATTTATATTTTCCAAGTGGAAATTAGTAATCAAAGGCTATAATTATAGAGAATATTTCAAATGTTATTCATTTTCACTTGAGGACATTCATACTGAATAGATTCTTAAATGAGTGCCCTTGTATTTAATATTTAAATATGTTCTACCTCAAAATGCAGTAACCCCACACTAAATTGATGAAGGTAATAAGATCCGAGTGACACAAAAGAAATCTTTAATCACCTGAAAATCTTAACTGTACCCTAAAATAGGGTTTGCAAAGCATTAAGCACTGTGTGGTTTTGCTCCTAATTAGGAATGACTCATGGCACACACTCAAGTACAGTAGCTGGACTCATCCCATCCCATCCCGGGGATGAGTCAGGATTCCAACGACGCAGCAAAGCCCCAGAGACAGCCACCCTCTGAGCCGCCCACTCCTAAACATCCGTCCTCCTTCCTGTCACCCACCCCTGCCCAAACGTAAATCCCAGGAAGGTAGTCTTCTCTGTGAAATAATGACAGAGGCACTGCTAATCTTCTCATTATATGGGCTTTTCTGATTCTCAGGTAGAAATTAAATGGATGTCTCGTTTATGGAGACTAGACCCCTGAGAGCAGCACAACAGTGACTATTTAAAAAGGTATTTAGCTGGCGGGGCACGCCTGTCATCCCGCTACTCCAGGAGGCTGAGGCAGGAAGAGTGCAGATTCAAGTCTAGGCAGGGAAACAGCAACGTGACCAGATGCTGTCGCTAAATACAAACACACATATGTACCTGCATACATAGGTACGTACCTACGTACACTGGGAGGAAGCTCAGTGCTGAGGCCATGAAGCATCATAACTGGTCAGGCAGTCTTCTCTGTCCTCACGTGGTGAAAGGGCAGGAGGTGACAGAATACTGTGTGAGGCTTCTTTTGTAGGGACCTAAATCTCATTGTGAGGAAGGCATCCTTGTGACCTCAGCTTCTCTTGGGCACCAACCCACTCCTATCACACTGGCATCATCCAAAGTTTGGAGGAAACACATTTGAACCACTGCACGCTCCCAGTCTGATCTTCCCCCAAAGCCTTGTTTTATTATATGAATGCACATGTTCTCTTCTGGCAAAAATGAACATACTTTGTATAGACACTGATTCTGCTGTCTGGGGAGATGTTTTCATAGTTTTTTGTGACTCTTAGCCCAACTCTCTGATCATTTGTTTTTGTCTCTTATGTTCTTGAGTCTTATCTGAAGCAGATGCACGTGTCTCCTTAGAGAAGTCCCTGCTTTATTAGCCTAACTTCTGCTCAAGGAGATGATATTGCACTATTCAATACTGCACCACACTTGGGAATACTAAGGTAATGGAATATGATGGTTTCAGTCTGTACAGTAGACTCGAAATGTGAACAGAGAGGCATATTCTACTAGAGGAAGGGAGGGTATCATTTCACACAAATGTTAACTACCACAGGCACTAAAGCACAAGTGTGTCCTGACCCAGAATCAGAGCCAAATCTCATTTGTCCCAAGCCTCTGTGTATACTGTGACTACCCTGGAATGAATGAGAATAAGTGTCTGCCTTAGTCACTTTTTATGTTGCTGAGCCAAAATACCCAACATCCAAAGTTAATGGCAAAAAGATTTATTTAGCTCACAGTTTGTAGAGGTTTCAGTCCAAGGTCAGCTGGCTCCAAGACAGGGTGGCCTGGCAGAGGGGCATTCCAAAGGAGAAACAATCCATGGCAGCACTAGCAGGAAGCAGCAGGCAGCCAGCAGCAAGCCAGTTTTCCCTCTCTCTCTTTATACTCCACCCAGGTTGTAAACCTATTGATTAGTGCCACCCACACCCAGGGTGGGGCTTCCCTTATCCATCTGCTTAATCCCAGTATCAGGCCCTTAATCCACAGTCACATACCCTAGTCCAGATACCTTCAAAATTCTCCAGCTATGGGCACATGGGGCTTTAGGGGGATGTCTAGATACAAGCATAACATGGTCCTATTCGTGGACAGGGCTTCTTTCCCTAAACTCACACTGGGCTACTCTACACACACACTCAACAGCCTTTGCTGAAGGACCCAGTGGAATGTGAGAAATCCATTTTTCTTCTGAAACATCCTGTTCTGCAAAGAGGGGTTAAGGTCCACCTCCTCCTGTAACAACTTGACCTCATTCACCTCTATCCTTTCCTGTATCCTTTCCAATAAATCTCTTATTAAATCACCAATACTTCAAATTGCATTGTGCCTGCTAAGTAAACTTTATATATACATATGTACACATTGAGGAGCTCACATTAAAAACCAGAAGATCACACTGTCTGGTAGAACTTGCCTTACCTATAAGAAAAATAGTCCAAAAATCTTCATTTTCCACAACATTTAGAGGCTCCTAGCCCAGGTTATGTGGAGAAATGCAACAACCCCGGAGAGAGGGAGTGCACAGCACATGGATAGACTTTGTGATCAGAGCATTGTATAAACATGACACTCAAATGAGGAAAATGGAAGATTTTCTTATGCTAGTCAGAACCATTCATCTCCCCAGAGGGCGATACAGTTCTGGACCATAGCAATGCCAACAGCCAGAGTATCTGTTCCCTGGGAAGTTCTTAGTTCCTCCCCGTCCTGAGGAAACTGACAGATTCAGAGGAAATGTGTGCCTTTCCCAAGATGACTTAAATACTACTCAGGCCTGCAAAAATTTTGGTGCTGCCTCCAAGGTACCATGCTGCCTTTTTTTTTTTTTTGGTACTGGGGATCGAACTCGGGTCCTTGCGCTTGAGCACCATGCTGCTTTTGTGCCCCTACTGTGTTGTGATGGAAGCCTTGAACCATTTCATAGAGGAAGACTCTACACAGGCGAGGTTGGAATCCCTGAAAAAGCATCATTTATGTAGGTCCTATGGGCTGACTTGAGGGCCTTCCCTCTAAAAAGGCATGTTGAAGTCCTTGCGCCCTGCACTTGTGAACATGACCTTAGAGGGAAATTGGGTCTTTATAGAAGTATTAAAGTCAAGCAAAGAGCCCGCCGGAGAGAGAGGTCCCAGGTCATCAGGAGCCCTGCACCATCCAGCCCGGGCCAAGCACACCGTCGGAGACCAGACAGAACGTGAGGAGCCCTCGCCACTGGCCACACCCATGGCCGCAATCCGCTTAGCCGCGCGGACTCCTGCAGGACAGCCCCCCACCCACACACACACCCTCCCCACCCTCCACCCCCACCTCTGGCCTCCTGGCTGTACCGTTACCTGGTTCCACGCTACAGAGATACAGGGGACACCAGATTACCGGACTGGGTAAGTTGGAGGGATCATCACCTCCCACTGGAACCTGGACTATCTTCAGGGGAAGGGCAGCTTGAACCTTCAGTACAACCTTGCAGAGTTCGACCCTGCAAGAGGACAGGGAGCTCAATTTGGGACTTGCAGCCAGAAATCTGCCTGAATCCCAAGGGTCTGCGACTGGCTTGCTGAGACTCACTGACTTATATCTGCACACTGGTGCCCACTTTGTCTATTGTGACAGCAGAGACATACCCTGAAAGAGGCCCTTCATCTTCATAGTTATTTTTTATTTCCAAAATTATTTATTACTGGGGGGTTTTTGCTCTTATTTTTAATTTTTTTCCTATTCTTTTCAAATTTTTATTTTTCTCTTCTTTTCTTTCTTTTCTCTTTTGTTTCTCTCTCTCTCTCTCACACTCACTCTCTTGCTGTCCCACATTGTTCTTCATCTCCCTTTTTGTTCCTGTTCTGGCCCTAATTTGGATTTCTTCTTTATTTTTCTTTATTCTCTTTCTCCTTCTCTCCCCTGTGTCCTCTGGCCTCACTGTTAACTTCCCCCTATCCTTGAACCTATCTGTTCCTCCCTCCCCAACTCTGTCTAACTCCCCATCCCAAAGGGTAAAGTTGCCATATTGAAGAGTTTATTCCCTATAAACATATGTTGGGATGGTGCTTGATGTTGACATAATTCACACAGTTAAAGGTGATAGATTAATAACTTCCACAAATTGTCATTTTCTAAGATGTACTTGATGCTATGGTGTTGCTGATTGTATCACTTGGGTTAAGGTGTTATGATTGATCTAATCAGGGTTCCCTCCTGGTATAATGAAAATGAGACAGCCTCAGAGTCATTAGAGACTCAAAACCTAAAGACCAGCTATACCTGGAAGACACCTCTGAGAAGCAATCATTCCATAAGTTTTCTAATTACAAGCAACAAAGATACTTACAATAAGCAATTTTGAAGTAAAAACCCAGGAATTAAACCAAGGACAGAACCAAAAACAAAAATCAGAAGACATTTAAGCAAGCCACAAACTGAGACTTCCACCCCACCAAGGGTAAATTCTGGGGGAAATGAGGTGGAAAAGTCTGATAATCAAACAGCTGGACACTCTGAATTGATAGCACAGGAAGTAACAAAACAAATGAATGAGCTCTAGAAAAATTCAAAGCAGAAATAATCTTCCAGATAACTACAGAGATGGTGAGCACAGTGAAAATCATGATTAGAGGCTCTAGAACAGAAACTGATTTAAAAAAAAATAGATGAGCTCAGGAACATGATAGAGGCCATGAATGCCCAGCATAAAAAGGAAATAGAAACCATGATCACTGAACATAAGAAAGAAATGGAATCCATGAAACAGATATTCAGGAGATTGAAAGCTCCATTGAAAACATGCACAGCAGATTAAGGGAATCTAAAGATAGAATATTAGATATAGAAGACAAGATTGTGGTCAAGGACCATGAAAACAGAAATTTCTTAAAAATACTAAGGGACCACGAGAAATCAATACAGCAGCTGCTAGATGATGCAAAGAATAACATAAGACTGATAGGAGTCCACAAAAAATACAGGAGAAGTACAATTGACATAAAAAAAAAAACTGTTCACAGGAGTAACAGTTGAAAACTTCCCAGACATAGGTAGAGAATTGGACATACAGATAAGTGAGGCATATAGAACTCCAACTAGCCATGATCAAAAAAAAAAATCTATGCCTAGACATATAATAGTCAAGATCCCAGAAACCCAATAGAAGAACAAAATCCTACAAGCAATTAGGGAAAAGAAACAAATCATCTACAAAGGAAGGCCCATCAGAATCACAGCAGACTTCTCAACACAAACCCTCAAGTCAAGGAGAGCCTGGAGTGAAGTATTTCAACCCCTAAAAGAAAATAACTTCCAATCTAGACTGTTGTATCCTGCAAAATTATCTTTCAAAATTGATGGGGAAATTAGATACTTCCACGACAAAGAACACCTGAGAAATTTCATGAACACCAAACCACCACTACAAGCAATTCTAAACAATATCATAGAAAAAAAAAATGAAGATCACAGCTCCATGAGGCCCAACAGGCAAGGAAAGAAACTAAAGGGAAAGGGGAAAAAATAAGAAATAAAAGAGCCAACAAAAGTAAAACATCATGACAAGGATGAATCAATATCTATCAATTATAACCATCAATGTTAATGGCCTCAATTCACCAAGCAAAAGAAATAGACTGATAGAATGGATTAAGAAACAAAATCCAGCAATATGATGTGTACAAGAAACACACCTAACTCAAAAAGAAATTCATAGACTGAAAGTGAAAGGATGGAAAACAATTCTCCATGCCACAGGAACCCAGAAAAAAGCAGGGGTAGCAATCTTATTTGCAGACAAAGCAGATTTCAAACCAAAACTAATTAAGAGAGAAAAAAATGGTCACTACATCCTTGTAAAGGGAACAATCCAAGAGGAAGAGATGACAATCATAAATATATATGCACCAAATACGAATGCCCCCAACTGTACAAAACAAATATTAACGGACATGAGAAAACAAATAAGCACTAATACAATTGTAGTGGGGGACCTCAATACCCTACTATCACAAATAGACAGATCATCTAGACAAAAAATTAAAAATGAAATTCTAGAACTGAACCAAGCTATTGAACAAATGGACTTAATAGATGTTTACAGAGTGTTCCACCCCACAAAATAAGAATACACATTCTTTTCAGCTGCACACAGGTCATTCTCCAAAATAGACCACATGCTAGTTCAGAGGACATGTCTAAGTAAATGTAAAAGAGTTGAAGTTACCCCCTGTATATTATCAGACCATAGTGCAATAAAATTGGAGATCAATAACATAAGAAAGCACAAAACCTGTGCAAACACATGGAAATTGAATAACACTCTCCTGAACAACCGATGGGTCATAGAGGAAATTAAAGAAGAAATTAGACAGATTCTACAAGTAAATGCTAATGCCAATACAACATACAGGAATGTATGGGACACAATGAAAGCAGTTCTATAAGGGACATTCATAGCAGTAAATGCCCACACTAGGAAAACAGAGTGAGCTCAAATAAACAACCTAATGATGAACCTCAAGCTCCCAGAAAAAGAAGAGCATGACAAACCCATAGCTCATACAACAGAGGAAATTATAAAGAGCAGAAATCAATGCAATAGAGACTAAGAGAATGATACGAAAAAATCAATGAATCAAAGAGTTTATTTTTCAAAAGAGTAAATAAAATTGATAAACCTTTAGCCAACTTTATCAAAAAAAGGAAAGAAAAGGCTCAAATCCATGCAATTAAGAATGAAAAACAAGAAGTCACAACAGATCCAGCAGAAATCCAGAGGATCATCAATACCTACTTTGAGAACCTATACTCTAATAAAATGGAAAACACAGAAGAAATGGACAGATTCCTAGATACATATGAATTGCCAAAGTTAAAAGAAGAACATATAGAAATTCTAAACACCCCAATTGCAATCAGTGAAATTGAAAATGTAATTTAAAATTTACCAACAAAGAAAAGCCCAGGTCCTGATGGCTTCACTGCTGAATTCTACAAGACATTTAAAGAAGAATTATCACCATAACTTGTTAAACTTATCAATGAAATTGAAAGGGAAGCAATACTTCCAAATTCATTCCTGGAAGCAAGTGTGACTTTGATTCCAAAACCAGGGAAAGACTCAACCAAAAAAGAGAACTACAGGCCAAGCTCCCTAATGAACATAGATCCAAAAATCCTCAAAAAGATACTGGCAAACAGAATACAGAGGGTCATCAAGAAGATTATACACCCTGACCATTTGGATTTATCCCAGGGATGCAAGGATGGTTCAACATACATAAATCAATAAATGTAATACACTATATTAACAGAGCCAAGGACAAAAACCATGTGACCATCTCCACAGTTGCAGGAAAATCATTCAACAAAATTCAACACCGATTAATGATAAAAACCCTACAGAAAATTGGAATAGAAAGTCTTTATCTCAACCTGATTAAGGCTATCTATGAAAAACCAACAGCCAACATCATACTAAATGGTCAAAAACTGAAAACTTTCACACTAAAATCAGGGACAAGACAAGGATGTCCACTATCACCACTCCTGTTCAATATAGTTCTGGAAACATTAGGCACAGCAATTAGAAAAGAGAAAGAAATAAAAGGAATAAAGATAGGAAAGGAAGAAGTTAAATGGTCACTATTTGCTGATGATATGATACTTTACATAGAAGACCCAAAAAACTCGACCCAAAGACTTCTAGACTTAATTGACAGGTTCAATAGAGTAGCTGGATATAAGGTCAACACTCAAAAAACAATACCCTTCTTGTACACAAATAACAGACTCACTGAGAGAGAAATTAGGGAAACAATCCCCTTTATAATAGCATCCAAAAACATAAAATATCTAGAAATCAATCTAACAAAGGAAGCAAAAGACTTCTACACTGAAAACTACAGCACTCTGGGAAAGGAGATTGAGGAGGATATAGGAAAGTGGAAAGACATCCTTTGTTCCTGGGTAGGAAGAACCAATATAGTGAAAATGGCCATACTTCCAAAATTACTATATAGATTTAATGCAATGCCAATTGAAATTCCAACAACATACTTCACAGAGCTAAAGGAAACAATCCAAATATTCATTTGGAACCAGAAGAGACCTGGAATAGCAAAAGCAATTGTAATCAACAGACGCATGCCAGGGGGTATCACAATCCCCAACTTGAAACTATACCACAAAGCTACTGTGATAAAAACAGCATGGTTCTGGCAAAGGAACAAACCCAAGGATTGGTGGAATAGATTAGAGGATGGAGAAACTCCAGACATACTCAGCCACTTCATCTATGACAAAGGAGCCAACCACCCTCATTGGAGGAAAGATACCCTATTTAATAAATGGGGTTGGAAACACTGGATTTCAACCTGCCAAAGATTAAAACTAGACCCATATCTATCACCATGCACTAAACAAAGATCAATGTGGATTAAAGATCTAAGTATTAAAACAGAAACACTAAACTTGCTGGAATAAAAGTTAGGTAGAACTCTTGAAGACATTGGCATAGGAAAAGACTTTATGAACAAAACCTCAGTAGCATGGGAACTAGCACAAGGAATCAACAACTGGCATCTCATCTCATTAAAAAGCTTCTGCACTGCAAGAGAAACCACCAACAGAGCTAAGAGACAACCCATAATATGGGAAAACAAATTTTAGCCACCAGTACCCACCTGCTGACACAAGAGCAAGCTAAGCCTGGCTCCTGATGGTAGATGCCAGACTTCCGGCCTGAGATCCAGTGGGATGCCTGGATCAGCTGGCAGAGAGTATACAGAAAGACAGCAGTGATTGACTGACTGCCACACCCTCCTGTTCATGCAGTTGTTTATTCTGCTTGCAGGACATGTCTTCTCTTTTTCCTCCAAGGCACCTTTTTCTCCCTGTGCATTTATTTTTCACTTCTTTTCCTTTTCTTCTTCCTATTTCTGCCTAAAATAAACCATAATGTTTCATATTCACCAATTGTCCTGATTGAGTCATTGGATGGGGCACTAGAACCTGGGGAGCACTGCTGTCCACACCCCACTGGATCACATATTGTCTTTATAAGAGGAGACTGAGCCACGGGCATAGCAGCCGCATGCCGACAGACGCAGAGTGGAGTGCTCTGTTTACAAACCACAGAGTGCCTGGACTTCTCAGCAAACATCAGAGGCTAGGAAAAGGCCACGAAGGAGTCTCACAGGTTTCAGAGGAACATGGCTCTGCCAACACCTTGACTCCAGACCTATAGCTTCTGGAACTGAGAGAGTAAATTTCTGTTGCTGTCACTCTCCCACATTGTGACACTATGTTGTGGCAGCTCTAGGAAACTAATGTGGCAGGTATTTCACATTCAAACAGTGGGCCCTGGCAGGGGAGGCTGTGGCAGTCTGCTGGCTGCCCAGCCCAAATCCATCCCTGCCCCATCATTCTGCTTCTCTGCCGAGACAGAACTGATGTGCCTGGCCTGACACACAGGGAAAACATGAGCTAAGGTAAATCACACAGTACCATCTCCTTTAGCTGAGGGATCTCTTTTGAACAGTATTTTTCACCATTAGCCATCCTCACGTGAGAAAAGCCTCTAATGTGTACAAAGCTGCTTCCACTGGTTTCCATGGAGGCAGGTGTTGGCCAGCTTGCATCGATGAAGGAAAAGGCAAAAAGATTCGCAGACACCCAGTCTGGATCTCTGGAACCCACCAGGCCTGGGGCTTCTGCCATGTGGAAGGTCTGATAAATGTGCGTGTTTACTTGGACCTTTTATTATTTGCTCCTGAAAACACCCTAATAGATACAGAAGTAAAGATAACAGAAAGCTCTAGATTCTCCCTGTCCTTTTTCTACTGTCCACAGGCAGACAGGACCTGGGGCTCTGCATCTAGAATCTGGCTCTCATTCTACTACAGGATGGCAACTGAATTGAGAAATTGATAGTATTTCAGCTTTTCCGGTTATTATTCACTTTTACAAAATGTATTTGTCAAGACACACTATTTAGTAAAAGAGTAGCATGAGAAATACAATACATTTTGCATTATATTTTCTCCAAACCTCCTTCCAATTCCCCAGGTGGATTCAAAATCTAACTTTTAAAAGTGCTGAAAGCTCAGGATAACGAAGGATCAAAAATTCATTTGATTCACATCTGATATATGAATCTTTCCTACACTCACTGAAAAATCATGATATCTTTTCATCATTCTTCCAGTGACAGGAAACTCACTATGGGAAAACTACTCTGTCTTGATGTATAAAAAGACTCTCTCTCTCTCTCTCTCTCTCTCTCTCTGAAGTTAAATTCCTCCTCTGTATAATAGCTCTTGTTATGTGAAGTCAGCCTCTTAGGTCAACTCTTTTTTCCTAGTCCCCTTAATTCTCATTTCCAAATCTCACACACACACACACACACACGCACACACACACACACACACACACTCCAATATTCTCCTGATGACTGAACTTGATTAGAGCTGTCTCCATTATCTTACAGAAATTTTAAGTTTATTATTGAAGTCCATTGGAACTGTCAGTTATTCACATTCTCTGCAACTAACTCGTTCTGCTCAGTTTAAATACTTAGATCATTCCTGTCTCATCCTCTTTACAGTTCCCTTGGATGGCCTTGGCCTGTGGTGTCAACTATGTATGTGCTTTGTAGATCCTGGGCCAAGTAGCCACATATTTACCATGTGATCCAGCTTCATTTTTTTCTTAAATCTGATGCACATCCCTAGGGTGGATATGATCCACTTTATTGTTTTTATCACCTGCCTTGCCCCTTTCCTCCAACTGGAGAGAGTACTTAGTCTTTGTAAATTTAAGTCTCTGGCTTAAAATTTACCTATGATCTCTTTTAAATTCCAGGAAGATGAATGATGCCAGGGCAGACTGCGGAGGCCAGTATCTGGCGAGGTCACCTGACCGTGCTGGATCCTGATGAGTCATCCTCACGCCCACTGGGACTCTGGTCTTTCTATGCAAATCTTGCCAGATTATTTCTTGTTCTGTCCAACAGTCCCGCTCAGGTCTTAGCTGGCCTGCTCCCTTTGGGCATGAAGGCTCATGCTGCTGCGCCCTTGCCCCTGTGGAGCTCATGGCCTCTGCAAGGCTTTGTCCTGCTCATGTCCCTGGAGATACCAGGCCCCCAGAGCTACTAAGAATGTTGGCATCCACCCTGTGGGGGAAAGGCACACAGTGCACCACCACCACATCCCTCCGCACGAAATGGAATGTGAGCTCAGGGTACAGGCAAGAGTTATCAGCCAACTTCCATTCTCTGAACACTTCTCCCAATTCTCTCCTTCCTCTCCAGCCAAGACACTGTTTATCTTATGTACAGAAATTCATGTCCTTATATAATGTATTTTAACAAATATACTGTCACTGCCAGAATTCTCTTCATTCCTTATGGGAACTAAACATTAAGACTCAGAAGCTAAGAGAGAATGTTTTTTCCTTTTTCTATAGTTCTTTCCTCTAGCAATGAATTGCAGGAGGATCTAGCTGACTGAATAAAGGAATTAGTAGGTGACAAATACACAGCAAATATTTCACAATATTATGATTCCTGTGTGTTATAATTAATAAATAATACAAAAGAGAACAGAACTGAAAACAGAGACCTTTGGAGTAAAAACCAGAAACTTTCCTTAAAGGCTTGAATTTTAGTTATTTAAATAATTTGGATGCTTGAAACATCTTTTTTTCAGAGTTGGAAATTGCTCTCTTTGTATATTTGATCAAATGACCCAAATTCTACCCATAGAGGTACAGAGGTTTAATTTTCATATAATAGCCCTTGTTACATGATCTACATTTTGATATAAGATCACTAGTCTTTAATAATTCTCTTATTTTTCTATTATTTACCATAATAATGTCATAACATGAAGTGGTATGAAGGATCTACATAATATAGATAGTATAATGGAAGTCACAGGGCTGCTCCCCTCCACTCACTGCTGGACCACCCCTCTCCACTCAAACCTGAGCAATGCCCTAGGGCCAACTCTCTGACCCTTGTTCTAAGGCTTACTACATGGAGGTAGAGATAGGAAAAGCAAAGATCCCCAAGCCTTCCTGGAAAATTTCAAAATTCCAAACCAGGACACATGCGCACCAGATCTGCCAACATGACCTGTAATAACCTCTCTTCTCCTGGAGCTCATTGGAGGTTCATGGGTGTAGACTGCATCTCATACATTCAGCTATAACAGTGAATTATGGGGAAGGACATGCGATAAATCCAGCTAACATGACTCAGCCCCACGTCAATCACATTGTCGATCGTTCTCTGGAAACCCTGATGGGAGGGCACCACTGAACTAGGGCAACATTTTAACCCCTACACTTTATGTATAATAAGTAAGTTATAGTAGAAAATTAATAATAAAAAGTGTACAATAATTAGTAAGTCCTCAGCTTAGGAACATTCAGTTAGTTGCAAACTTTCACAGGTGTACTATGTAAGACTCACTTTGTTGGATATGAACAAATCCTACCTAAGAATGCTCTCCCTGAATGGAACTCATTTGTAAGTTCAGGACTGACTATAAATGCTTCACAAATTGTACTTTTTTCCAGCTTCATCATAGTATAATGAACAAATAAAAACTGCATATATTTCAGGTGTACAAATCGATGTTTCTATAAACACAGAAAATACTACAGGAATCTATCAAGCTACATGAAAATTAAGCTAAACAATAACTAAAATTCTCAAGAAAGAATAAAGAGTACCAGAAATGTTAATTTGTACATAAATGTACAGTTTTATCTTTATTTTTCTCCATCATTTTTAAAAATATATTATTTAAAACAATAATTATAAAACTGTACAGTTTAATTTATAACATATATAATAGATGCATCAGGAATACTGAAAAGGATGGGAAGATGGAGCTGAGTTGCAGAAAAGTTGTTACATTTGAGTTAAGTCAGTGTTACCCTCAAGTAAACAAGTTAAGGATGAATCATTTAATTCCTAGAGTAATAACTAAGAATATAGCAACAAAAATAGTCATGTTGCAGAACAGGACTTAATATGCCATATTAAAAATACTCAAACAAAAGAAGCAATAAGAGAGGAACAGCACAAAAATCACATGGGATACCAAAAAACCCGGCAAAGTTACAAACACCTCCTGTTAGGGCTTGTGTTTAGATGTCCCTCAAAACCTCATGTGGATGAGGTGGGGCTTTCTTTGTCAGAGCTGGCTGAATCTGGGGTTAAGGCGATGCTGGGGTAAGGGCGTGTGGTTACTAAACCTCTACAGATGAGCAATTGGTTTGGCACCGCCCTAATCCCGGTAGTCTGAATAAGATAAAAGGAGCAGAAAGACGCTGTTAAACCTCTCGTTACCCTTGCTGCCTGTGCATGCCATGCTGTTTCTGCTCTGCCAGGCCTGTTTGCCATCCCTGCCTTGGCGTCAGACGACTGTGGACTGAAACTTCTACCAACTGTAAGCCAACTAAACCTCTTCCCCTCCACCTTCGGGTGTCAGGTATTCTGTCTCACCGGTGAGAGAAAAGTAACGAACACGCGCACAGCCTTACCACATTTAATATGGACGGGATGAACCCTAGTCGAACCCCAGGGGTTTTCTCACTGGATTTAAAAAGCAAGATGCAAATTCAGGTTGGCTTGAGCAGCTTGTTTTAGATTCCAAGACGCAGATAGAACAGAAGATATGAAGATTTACAAAACAATTAACCATGATAGAAAAGGAATGGGTACAGTAATGCAAGCACGACTTTAAATAAGAAATATTACTATTAAAAATGGTTTATCGTAATAAAAGAGTCAACATAAGGAAGGTGTAACAATTCTAAATGTATAGACATACAGAATCAGTCCTAACATACATGAAGCGAAAAGAAAAGACAAAATTAGGAGAAACATACAAATGGAATACATACCAGAAAAGGTAATGATCTGCTCTTGGTAAAACAATAACTAGGCAGAAAATGAGAAAAGATATTGAATATTTGAATGTTATCTACCAATTTAACCCAACTGGTATATGTGAAATACTCCACCAACAAGAATAGAATACTCCTATATGCCTGTATGCCTGATTTGCAATTGCACATAGAACAGTTTCCAGTTACAAGCATATATTAGGACAAGGATCAATACATTTAGAAAGATGAAAACCCTAAAATACAGCTTCTCTGAACACTACCAAATAAAATTAAAATTCACAAGAGAAATTAAATTTGAAATATATCATGTAAGGAAATTAACCAAAACACTTCTAAATTATCCATGTGCCAAAGAAGAAATAACATAAGAAATTATGATACATGATCACCTTCATGAATAAAATAACATAAAATTTATAAGGTGCAGCTGAAACAGTGATTAGAAAGGAAATTACAATTTTTTCATGCTTTCATAAAAATCTAAACTCCACGATCCAAGATCCTTGTCTAGTAACTTGAAAAGGAGCAAATCAAATCCTAGGTAACAGGAAGGACATAATAAACTCAAATGAGAAGTATGAGCAAATATTATAAACAAATTTATGACAGCATATTAGACAGTCTAAATGAAATGAATAAATTGCTACAAAGATGTAAATAAAAATTTCTGTCCAGAAGAAATAGAAAAATATTGATTGGCCTATATACAGTAAAAAAGAAAATCACATTGTAATTGAAAATCTTTTCACAAACAAAAATCAAGACCTATATGAATTCTATCAGACACTTGAGAAAAGAATTAGTACATTCCAAGTAATATTACAAGGCTGTTATTTCACTGACACCAAATTCAGACAAAAATATGACAAGTAAAAAAAGATTCCAAACCAAGACCTATCATGAATCTAGATACAAAATATGTTCCCCAAATATTAGCAAATAAATCCAACAATGTATATAAAGAGGGCTATGTGAGAATTATCCCAGAAATATACCATTGGTAAAACATCCCAAAATCTATTTATGTAATCTGTAGTATTGATAGAATACAAAGCAAAGCTGTATAATTATTTTGATATATAAATTAATAAAAAGCATTTTCAAACAATAAACACAAATTCAAGGTAAAAATTCTCACAAAGCTATGAAAAGAAGGAAACTTCTACAGTCTGACAAAAGGCATTCACACAAAGCCAATAGTTAAGATCATATCTAATGGTAAAGAAAAATGATGGTTTGGGGTTTTTTTTCCCATACAATCAGAAAAAAGCAAGGATGAACGCTCACCACTTCTGTCCAACTATAAGTTCTAGCCTGTGTAACAAGGCAAGAAAATGAAATGAAAGCATGTAGATTGGAAGGGAAGAAGCAACATTGTTATTATTCACAAACAAAATGATCCTATATGTAGAACACAGAAATACTACTAGAACTAATAAGATTAGCAAAATTACAGGATATAAAAATGAATGCAAAAAACACATCTTTCCAAAAATCAATAGTCTTTCCAAAAACTTGTGCTTGAACAATGGAAAATACACACCCGTCTTCCTCTAAAACATACTCTGACCATGTGGCGGACACACATAGGGTGATCCCCAATGTTTTCTACATTTTTGTCTGTACCTTGTTTGGTGTTGGTGCAGCCTAGGACTCTAGTGGGACCCACAGAACTTGGCAGAGGTGCTGGGATATCACTCCCCTAGTTAGGTACCATTATGCAGCAAAGGTGAGGAAAATTATGCCTATAATTACAAGGTATGATAAAAAATCTGTCCTAGCAAATGGGGCGAAGAGATTCTCCTTGCTGATGTGATATTCACCCATGCTGAGGAAGCCCACAAAACGGGAACTGTGGTGGGCTCAGGGAAGTGAGGTCAGACTGCAATAGACAACCAGCAGGACATCTGCGCCTTCAGTCAGGCGACCACAAGGAAGAGAACAAATTCTGTAAACAACCTGCGTGAGCTGGGAAGTGACTCCCTGGTTGATCCCAGATGAGAATGCAGCCTGGTTTACCCCTTGATTGCAATCTTGTGAGATCCAGAGCAGTGGTCCAGCCAAACTGTGCCCCGACTGTGGTCCAAGAAACTTACGAGATAATAAATATGTGACTGTTTGTAGCACATAATAAATAAATAAATCTTATGCAGCAATAGAAAACTAAAACAAATTCTCACCTCACAGCATTCACAACAATTAACTTAATGGCTTATAGTTTTAAATGTAAAAGCTAAAACTATAAAATGTCTAGAAGAAAATCTTTAAGTCCTTGGTTAGGCAAAGATTTTTTTTTTTTTTTTTTTTTTTTGGTACCAGGGATCCAACTTGGGTCCTTGCACTTGCAAGGCAGGCGACAGAACCACTGAGCTAAATCCCTGGCCCCAGGCAAAGACTTTTTATATTAGATAAGAACATGGCCCATAAAAGAAAAAAAGAAAGATAAACTGCATCTTCTCAAAATTACAAAAATTTATTCTTCAAAGTCATTGTAAATACAAACCACCAAATTATAGACTTAAATACTTTTTTTCTTATAATGGACTTGAATACAGACACTGTAAGACTCATGACTCAGTAATAAGAAAAATAATCTATTTTAAAATGGTGAAAATACTTGGACTCTTCACTGAAGAATATAAGTAATAAAACACATAAAAGAAGTCCTACATCAATAGCCACTGTAAAAATCAAGATGCAGTGAAATGTAACTACACACATAACGTGAAATTTTAAAAACTTGATAATACAAAGTTTTCAAGAGGATGCAGAAAATCTGGAATCCTCATAAATTGCTGATACTATTTAGTAAAATAGTGCTTACTACAGAAAACAGTGTATCAACTGTTGGTTATTTAGAAACAAAAATATACATTGCCATACGTAGAATGCAGAATTCAAAACTACCCCCCAAGCTTTCTGCCCCAAATCCCCAGGACTGTAAATATAAAAGTCCTGTGCTGGTGATTGTCAAGTTACGCCAACAGGTGTTGCAGGTATTATGAAGGTTACTAATGGCTGACTCAGAGATTATGTAGGTGGGTCCATTTTAGTCATATGAGCAGAGTTTTCTCCAGCTGGTAGGAGAGGGGAACTCACAGAGATCTTAAGGAAAGGAAGTTTTGCCATTCCATTAATGGCTTGCAGATGGAGGAGTCACTTGAAAAATGTTGGCCACGTCTAGGAGCTGAGAACAGATTCCAGCAAGGAAATAGGGACTCACTGCTACAATTACAAAGAACTGGATTCTGCCAGCAGTCCACATAAGCTTGGAAATAATCCTTCAGAGACTCTAAGAGTTCAGCTGGCCTATGACTTGACTCCACCCCTGTGAGACCCTGGGCAAAGAACCCAGTAAGCCTCTTGGACTTCTGGCCTGCAGAATTGTGAGAAAATAAATGGGTGCTGTTTTAAATCACTACCCATAGTGATTTGTTATATAGCAATCGAAAGCTAACATACCATACAAACTAGAAATTCCAAACCTATGGATCTAACCAAGATAAATAAATGCCTATCCCCACACAGAGATTTGCACATGAATATTCATAGTATCTTTATTTTTTAGTGGGCAAAAGTTGGAAATGTTCTAAAGGTCTATCAACTAGTAAGTGGACAAACAAAATACAGTGTATATACATAAAATGGAATACTTCTCTGCAGCTAAAAAAAAGTGACAAAATAATATAGACCTATTCATATCAAAATAATAGAAAATATCTGTAGCTAATTTGTTCATAGCTAAAAACTAGAAAACCACGTGAACAGTAAACTATATATTATCATATACTTGCTCATAAAATGGAATATTACCCAACAATTAAAAAGAATAAATTTGTATCACACTTATCATTTAAGTTGTATCCATGACTCCCAGCACAGAGGAGGCCTCCGGGTCAGTGCACCAGGGCTCCCAGGCAGGAAGAGGCTTCTGAATAGGCGTGTCACGGCTCCCAACACAGAAGAGGTGAGCCACGAGGGCTCCAGGAACACACCACCACCTGCCCTGCATCAAAATGAGAGGACAGGTAAACAAATGTCAGAACCAGACTTCCAGATCACCTACAGCAACCCCAAAGGGAAACGAGATGGAACACTCTGATTGATACTCAACCACCTGGAGCCACTGAACTGGCAACAAAAGAGGATCTGGGAAAAATGAAATCAGAAATAATTACTCAGATAACAGCAAAGATTTTGCTCATGGTGCAAGACATGATTAATAAATCTAGGGAGGACACAGATAAAAAAATAGAGGATCTGAGGAACATGATGGAATCCCAACATAGGAAACAAATGGAATCCATAAAACAGATGCAAACAGATTTCCAGGAGATTAAAAACTCCATTGAAAGTTTATGCAGCAGAATGAGCCAATGTGAAGACAGAATTTCAGATATAGAAGATAAGATTGTAATTAGTGACCAGGAAAAGGAAAACTTCTTTAAAATTTTAAGGGACCACAAGAAATCAACCCAGCAGCTGCTAGACGATGCAAGGAAAAATAACATAAGACTGATTGGAGTCAATGAAGAAACAGGAGAGAGCGCAGATGACACAAGTTGTATTAATGAATAATAGACCTAAAGTTGAGCAAAATAAATCATATATAAGAGGGAACATAATGTACAATTCATTTAGCATGAAACACTTGGTTTTTTCTCTTTTATCTAGGAGATAATAACACAGGTATGTGCACTTAAAAATTTCCATGATTAATATACCTGACATTTGGCCCTTTACTATATGTCAGTTATATGTCAATGAAATATTGACAGAAAGCATATCTCTTTAGATAATAGTAGAAAGCCAATCAGAATAAAGATGAAAGCTAAAACAAAACATAAACATGAGGAAGAATTAAATGACTGATACAGCAGTAAGTCCTTCCCCAACAGAGGCCTCAGAGCAGTCCATTGAGAAAAGTGCCTCCCTTCCACCCCACAAGCTCCTCATCCCACGGTGGGAGCGGAGGTAGAGGGCTGAAGACAGCGGCCCTGAAGCTCAGAGGCTTGAATCTGCCCAGCCTCCGCCGTCAAGTTGCTGACATAACTGAATGCAGAAACCCACAACAGTGCGGAGGAATCCCACTTCTTAGGAAACTCTTGGGGAAGTGGAGAAACAACACTTCTTTCTGTAGCAAGCACCTGCAGATATGCTATGTTCATTTTAAACTGTTGCACAATATTCAATTGAATGAATGTACCATATACATTAACCAAGTACTTTTTTGGTCGAGTCTAATTATTTCCCTTCTATTAACAATGCTACCACCAATATTTTTGGCCACAGTGTTTATGTATAGGTGAAAATATAATATACGTACAGAGTGTATTCTTAGCTGCAAAAAGAGTATTTGGCTGTTAAACTTTGATAGGTACTCTCAAATTCCAGTTTAAGCAAAGTATCCACATGTACAAACAGGCACCCAGTTCATCTTTACTATGAAGTCTCCAAAACATGGTGTTAGTTTCTTGGAGATCGCAAGAATTGGAAAGTATGCATCTCTATAGCGACTCAGTATTTCCTCTTCTTATTGGAAACATGTCCTCAGAGCAAGGAAGTGGCCTTCCCAGGCCATGCCATGCACTTCTCAGCGTCCCCAGTGACATCTTGAGATTTCCAAGACTCGGAATCCCAGGTGGGTCAGCCTTCAGGAGCTCACTTACCCAGTGCACACAATTCCTTTCTGTAGACACAGCAGATCATGTGCAGACACACACAGCAGGACACAACCTGCAAACACAACCAAAGGAAGTGAAAGACTAAGAATTGCAGTGGCTCAGGAGTAAAAACACACTAATGATTTCTTGGTGCCAACAATTCAGAAACTATGTTTTTGAGAAAATTTTCCAGGGCTTTGGTTCCTTTCAAAATATGACAAATCCTTTTAACTAAATATCACATAGTTTCTCTTATATGAGAAACCAAAATATGAGAGAAAAATAGAAGACTGATAACAGGAAATAGGGAAATAGATCTTTTGCAAAGAGGAGAGGACCAGGAGATGGAAGGAGGGGTTGGGGGGAGAGGAAAGGAAGGGAAGGAAAAAGAACTGAGATGTGTCATGTACAGGTACCAACCCCTCATGAGCAATGGAACTATTATGCACTGCAAACATGTGCTAATGGAAATAAAAATTTTAAAAATAGTGTCTGTGGATTTACAGTCTATTCAAGGGATATTTACGTAAAGCAAGAATTAAAAGCAGAATTTTGCTATGGACAGGAGCTCTTCTGGCTCTTCCTCAGTTACAGTTTGAAATATGATAACCACTTCCTCCTTGGGCTATCTGACCTGTCTGGATGTCAGCATTGCTTAAGGGTAGGTTGACGAAGGTTATGCTTTTACTTTCTTCCTTCTCTGCAAACTACAGTCTTGGTCATATGCAAGCCTTCATTTTGATGGAGGATTTCCTTCTTTTAGAAGGGGATACAGCCAGCCTTTTTAGATGTAAATTGAAGGATAAACTTATTTCTTGTTATATTCAAGGATTTCTGCAGTATTTTCTCATAGACTAAGATACCCCTAGCCCCACTTCAAATATCTTTCCTTGGAAGTATAGATAGTGTTCACATTTTATTTTATATGCCATTTAAAAACAAAGGACATATAAGCACAATAACACTTCCTTTTGGTTCATATCTTTAAGTTTAAAAGCCAACTGTAATGTAAACAAAGACAATTATAATCCTAATGGACAACAAGTTTTATTTTTCGAACTTGAACTGTTCTTAGCAGCATGGCCTAAGAGTGATGACTAGTAAACCTTTTATTTTTGTAAGTTGATTATCTCAGATATTTGTTGCAGTGATGAAAACCTGATGAACACCATAGACAATAGCTGTCAAGGAATATGAGGTTCCACTTCATTTCCCGGTGTTTTTCAACAAAATCAGAAATTTGAATTTCCTCCTGCCTACTTCTAAAAGTCAACCCCTGGACTTCGGATCCTTCAGCTGCCATCTCTATTGCTTTTCTTGACCAGGGCTGCATCCCTCTACTGGTAGGTTGAGTTTCTGGTCATACAAATCTTTCTTCCTCTTGATCTGAAGACTTATCTACATTTTCCTTCCTTGGATTCGGGAGTATTGGAGACAGATACACAGATATTTGGACAAGGCTGTTGTGAAGATGGGGCATTCTGTCTTTGATATGTCACTTTATCTGTTACCTGTTATCCAGCCATGGACAACAACACTTCAGACGATGTGATTTATTTGGGCTTAGCTTTATTAAATTGAGGGAGAAAAATTGTTTTCAATAAAGGAAAGGTGGAACCAAGGGCCTGGTCACCATAGGTACGGATTCTACTCACTATCAGTAGCAGGGGTTCTCATTCATGACACAGGGTGGGATCAGCTCCGTGTCTCCGGGGCCTCATTACTCACACATGAATGCAACTCCTGTTTTGACCCCCTGTAGCAATCAAGATCTTCCACTATCTCACCCAACCTGTTTTATTAAACTGCTGATTTCACTCAGCACATTCAACATTGGCATTTAAAGATAAATAGAAAACAGAAAAGCACAAAGACCGTGTTTAAACAATATAATAATACTATAAGTGCAAAGCACAGTAAATTCCCTTGAGTATGTGTTCTAGAAATCACCTTTAAGAGGATCATGGATTATACTTCTTTAAATTCAACTTTAAATTAAGAATGAATTGCTGTTTTCTATCACAATTGAGCTTCTGAATCTATGCAACCTAGATCCTCCTCCCTGACCAGAGAGTGAACACTGAAAAACTGCACTTAAAATGCGGATCTACTGAATATTCGCTTCGTGAGCATCAGCTCATCTGAACCGAGAGGTCACAGGTGCGGAGCATCATATTAAGCATTGGACAAGGTATCATCACGTGTCCCAAGGAAGTTGATTCCCAAGACAAAAACAATGAATTGATGAGGATGCAGCAAGTTTTCTTTTTTGCTTCTCTTTCAGAAGAGGGAACTGGAGCCATAATACTCCTCCCTAAGCAGAAACTTTACAGCTAGATGGGTGAACAAGTGGGGATGGCCATAGTTTACTCTGCCGGGATGTGCTCTACCGTCTGACCACAGCTCGCCTGCCTCTGCCTCTGAGCAGCTGACTTTGGAGCTCTGCTAAGCTTCCCGTGAGAGCGCCAGACTAGTTCGCAGGGCTGCGGCATCTTACCCGGGCTCTGGCGCCTCAGTCTGGCCGCAGGAGGCAGGTGTCTACCATCTTGCCCATGCTACTCACTGCTTCCCTCTCCTTTCTTCTTGATAATTATAATCTTATAGTGCAGCACTGACAATGGAAGGGTGGGTCTCCTTGTTCTCTCTCATGGGTGTTATATTCTCCTTTACACTGGTCAATTTACTCAGTATTTGTCTATTATTTCACTGCTAATTCCACTTATTTTTGTACTGCATTTGCATTCATTTTAAATCCTATTTCTCAGGTTAGAATATGTTATGGTTTATATCTAGGTGTCCCCCAAGAATCTGTGCTCACAGCCAGGGCCTTGGGAGGTGGCTGAGTTACGGGGGTGCACAGCTGATGTGCTCTTGGGGGGGCTGGGTGGAGGGGGGAGTCGCTGGGGCGTGGCCTCATGGGTTTATCTCCCTCCTGCTCCTCTCCCTCCCTCTGTCTCTGTCCTACAGGAGTGGGTGAGCTGCTCCCCACTGCCATGCTACTTTGCTGCGCTGCCCTGCCTCAGAGCCAGCCAGCTCTGGACCGGAACCTCTATGGTGAGGTCCCCATCTGTGAGCCAAATCGACTTCTCCTTCTTTAAATTGTGGGTGCCTGTCCCAGTGACAAAGAGAGTAACTAAGACAGGATGTGGGAGTGTCACGTCCTTGGCATACATTAATGCCAATAAATTCTTCATGAAATAATTAACACATAAAGGTCATAAGATTGTAGCTGGTCCCAGCACCCAGAAGGAAGCCCCCCGCCTCCATCCCAGGCTCCTAGGCAGAGAGGATGAGCTGGTCCCAGCATCCAGAAGGAAGCTCCCTGCCTCCATCCCAGGCTCCTAGGGCAGAGAAGCTCAACTGGTCCCAGCACCTGAAAGGAAGCTCCCCACCTCCATCCCAGGCTCCTAGGGCAGAGAAGGTGAGCCAGTCCCAGCACCCAGAAGGAAGCTCCCCCGCTGCCATCCCAAGCTCCGAGGGTACAGAAGGTGAGCCGTGTGGATGCCAGAAGCACCCCCACCCTCTGGAAATGAAAAGACACATAAACAAGTCTCAAAAACCGATTTCTGGATCACCTACAGAAACCCCAAAGGGAAACGAGATGGAACACTCTGATACTCAACCACCTGGACCCACTGAACTGGCAACAAAAGAGGATCTGGGAAAAATGAAATCAGAAATAATTATTCAGATAACAGCAAAGATTTTGCTCATGGTGCAAGACATGATTAATAAATCTAGAGTGGATACAGATTTAAAAAATAGAGGAACTGAGGAACATGATGGAATCCCAACATAGGAAACAAATGGAATCCATAAAACAGATGCAAACAGATTTTCAGGAGATTAAAAACTCCATTGAAAGTTTATGCAGCAGAATGAGCCAATGTGAAGACAGAATTTCAGATATAGAAGATAAGATTGCAATTAGTGAGGAGGAAAAGAAAAATTGCTTTAAAATTGTAAGAGAACACAAGAAATCAATCCAGCAGCTGCTAGACAATGCAAAGAAGAATAACATAAGACTGATTGGAGTCAATGAAGAAAGAGGAGAGAGTGCAGATGACATAAAAAAGCTCTTCACAGAAGTGATGGCAGAAAACTTCCCAAGCAGGGGAAAAGAACTTGACATACAGATAAGTGAGGCATATAGGACCCCAGCTAGCCTTAATCAAAAAAAATCTACACATAGGCATATAATAGTTAGGATTCCAGAAATCCAACAGAAGAATAAAATTCTACAAACAGTGAGAGAAAAGAAACAAATCACATACAAAGGAAAGCCCATCAGAATCACAGCAGACTTCTCAATGCAAACCCTCAAGGCAAGAAGAGCTTGGAGTGATGTATTTCAAGCCCTAAAAGTAAACAGCCTCCAACCCAGATTGATGTACCCTGCAAAACTATCTTTCAAAATTGATGGAGAAATAAAATACTTTCATGATAAAGAGCACCTCAGGAACTTCACGAATACCAAACCAGCACTCCAAAAAATTTTAGACAATATCCTAGGAAAAGACAATGAGGATCACAACCCCAGGAAACCCAGCAGAATGAATCTATTGGGCGTGACAAATTAAACGCAAAGGGGGAGAATCCAACAAAAAGAAAAAGTCATGACAAGGCTTTTAAAACTTTTGACTTCATCTCCCTAATGAGTGTATAATTCAATCTTATTATTGTACTGATTAGTATTTTTCTGATTCTAGAGTTGCACACCATTCCTTGTGCTATACTGGCTATTTATCATCTTCTTATGTCTACATTTTAATTGGGTTGTCTATTAATGAGCTCTAAGAATTCTTTATATATTCTGCTCATAGGTTATATGCATTGTAAATATGGTCTGTTTAAGGACTACTTTTCATTTTAATGATGTCATTTAAAGTTCTAAATTTTGATGGAATCTCATTTATCAATTTTTTTCTTTTATACATCATGGTTTTTGTATCCTAGGTAGTTCTTGCCTACCCTGAATTCATAAATATTTTCCCTTATAATTTCTTCTTAAAGCTTTATACTTTTAGGTTTTCTTATTTAGGTTCATAGATCCCTTTGTTATTTTCATGTATGGAAAAAAAGGGTTGAGGTTAATTTTTTATATACAGATACCAGGTGTTCTAGTGCTGTTTGCTGAAGACACTATCTCTTCCTCGGCTCTTGAATCGAGTTTATATTCTATAAAATGCTAATGTTAAATAATCTTTCAAAACTCAGTGGACCATATATGTGTGGTTCTATTTCTAGATTCTCTGTTTTATTCAAATGATCTATATGTCTTTCCTTACACCAACACTGCCTTGATTACAGTAGCTTTAGAAGAAGTCTTAAAATTAGATACTAAACATCTTCCAACACTGTTTTGGTTTTGTTTCTTGTTTTTTGTTTTTACTTTTCTAGGTCCTTTGTACTCCTACAGAACTTTTAAATTTCAATATCCAATTCTTCATTTATAGCAAGTATACACAGACCTGAATTTTTATATATACCTTGTGTTTTCCAATCCTGCTAAATTCAAGTACAAGTTCTAGGGGCTCCTAGAGATTTCTTAGTATTTTCTCTGTAGATGATCATCTCATCTACATATAAAGATTTTGCTTCTGCCATGCCAATCCTATCCTAGTTGTGTCATTTTATTGCCAGACTATTTTGGTGGGGACTAGGTTTCAAAGTTTAATGGACAGATAAAAGAGTAAGCATATCTGCCCTTGTTCCCCACCTTAAGGAGAAAGCATTGTATCTTCTCCATTCATATAAGGCATTCTCGCTGGAAGTATGGAGTACATGTCTTTAATTTGTTGAGAAGTTTCTGTTCTACTTCTAGGCTCTTGATAGCTTTTACCATGAACAGCTGTAGAATTTGATCTAATACTTTTTCTCCAACTAGTGACAGGATCATATGGCTTTCTCCTTTCCTCTGTGAAAATGATGACTTTTGGGGGTGGATCTTCCAATGCTGAACCAATACTGCCATCCCTATAACAAAACCACTTTCTACACCCTGCCAGATCTGACTTCCAAGAGTTTGTTTTGTTAAACAAATTTCTATCTATGTTCATACTTTTTCTTCTATTATCTTTATCCAATTTTAGGATTAGCACAATGGTGAGTTTCTAAAATGAGGGGAGAAGTGTTCCTTCTTTTTTTTGCTTTAATTGTTTGATATAATGTATCAGTTAAAGTGTATATGAGCCTGCTGTTGTCATATAGGTAGGTTTTCAAGCTAGGAATATACTTTCTTTAATAGGTGCTATTCAAATTTTTATATTTCCTCCAGAGTTAGTTTCATTAATTTATCTTCTAAGTTACTTCTTAGAAGTTGTCAAATTTATTTTAAAAAAGGTTTTTGTAATATGCTTTCTATATCCTTTTAAATTCTGTAAAATCTGTGGTAATGTCTCCTAGATCTTAATATTGTAATTTTAAAAATGTATAACTGATATTGTGCAACAGGAAGAAAAGGTCTAAAAGAGCAGGGGAATTGGGAGGGGTAGGGGAAGGGAAAAAAGGGAAAGGAAAAAATATGAGAATAGGAAAAAAATGGAAACAAGGTCTTTGCAAATAGGGAAGAGTGGAGGGGGTGAAGGGAGGGCAGGAGAAGGGGAAAAAAAAATAAGAACCAAGAGACTCATGTAATGGTACAAGATCCCAATGATGAATGTAACTGTATTGTATACCTAAAATGTACCAATAAAGTTAATGGGGAAAAAAATAAATAAATTTTTAAAATAAAATAATAATTTAAAAAAAGGTCATAAGATTGTAGAGCTGAGAAAGATGGTGAATCATTAATCTGGAAAGAAAGTAAGACAAAGAAAGGAAAAAAGAAGGCAGGAAAGAAGGAGGAAAGGAATAAAGGAAAAGAAAAGAAGGAAAAAAGAAAGAAGCAAGAAAGGAAAGAAAAGAGAAATGTTAAAAGCTCACTTTGCATTTCAGAAAATATTGAGTAACTTCTTATATATATTTTTAAAGCTTAGAATTTTTAGTGGAGAAGAACATAATCTGTTTTTAAAATTTCTTTCAATGGCAAATACAGCTCATCACATTTCTCTTCCCAATTATCTTCCAGATGTTATGCAGGTCCTGGGGCTTGGGGGCTGACTAAGACATGGTCCATTACAGCAGGGTACTGATAGCACAGAATTAGAGGAGGATCTCTTAGCAGGTAATTGAAGTTCAGTGTGATAAATGCAGGAGACAAGATTACATCAGCCAGCTTATCCTGCTTAGGAACCCATCCCACAATCCAGCATTTCAAACAGTAACCACTTATTTGCTCACAATTCTGTGGGTGCCTGGTTTGTTCTTGGGATTTGGGCAGACCCAGATGGCTGCCCCTGAAGCCACAGTGTGCTTAGGAGGCCAGCTGGTGAGCTGACGCTCTGGTAGAGCCCCCCTCTGATTGCTGGGGAATACAGGGTAATGAGGTCATCTAACAGGACAACCGTAACTTCTTCACATGGAGGAAGCAGGGGCCAAGGTCAGGAGAAAGACGAACCCTAAGCGACAGTGACTTTTAAGCTTCCACTGAAGTCAAGTTTGCTAATGTCTGATTTGCTGAAGTAAGCTACATCCAATTATAGGACACAAGGCAATGTAAGAAAGTCACACTCCCAAGTCCAGGTGAAAAGGGTCGTGCAAACCACAAAGGGACTTCACCAGCCAACTTGAAATCTGGTTATCCCACTCTCACCACAAAAGACCAATATCCCTCCCACATTCCACATTCCACATACACACATCCTCTCCCAAGACTAGCAAAAGCCTTATAAAATCACGGAATCAGGCATAACGTCTATGACCTCATGATCTAAATCATGGGATCTCTGTTCAGCTACTCTTGGCCAAAATATATATGCTAAAAACATAAGTTATCAGACTCCCAATTCACTCAAAAATATAATGTTCAGACAGAGACCAAAACACTGCAATAAGGACTCCTACTCAAAAAGAGAGAACAGAAGAACCATAATAATCATTGGTCCCTAACAGTTCCAAAATCTGACATCGCAAATGTTGCCTAGATTCCTACACCAAAGATTAAAAATTTCTCCCTGATTAGGGCTCTGCTCACCAATGGAATCCTAGTCATTTCCCTCCATGATCTTCCTTTTCTTTCAGGACCACTGGCTTCTCCCTTGGAAGCACCCTTCTTTTTCTGTAAAAAGTAAGTGGCTCAGGTTAGCCATTGAGTAGGTTTCTGTCTGCTTCCCATAGAAAATTGTTACTCCAGAAGCCTCCGTTTCATTTGAACTGTTTCAGTTTCTATCAAGTTCAGTTAGTAGCCCTTTCCTGACACAATGCCCTCAAAGAACCTGTGTGTTTCCCACAGGTCATTTAGGAATGTTACACCCACATTGATCTCCAAGGCTGACCTCACTCTACTTTGGACAGGTTTTGAGCTGCTTTGAGGCAATGCTGCCAAGAATCTTAGAAGTCCTTTGTCTAGATGAGAGAGCCCATGAGGCTCACCTTAAATTTCTTAAACCATAACAGAGGTTCTGAAAACTATGCCCTGAATCTGATCCTGATTCAGAGGACCTGTTTTAGTAGAAATGCACTGGACTTGATCAACACTCTTAACTTTCAGTTTGCCATGTGCATCTTTTCCTGGCTAGAGAGACTTCAGTGCGTTGTATTTAAATCTAATACTCCCAGCTTCTCTGTATTCTGTATAAATTCTATTTGCATACTGATCACTTATTTCTTTAGTTGATATCTTTTCTTATAATATGTTACCGACAACTAAAAGAAGCTAATGATATGTTAAACGATCTTATGGAAAATTATCTTGTCAAGATTATTTTTTAATCACCCAAGTCGCTGCAGGCAACAGTCTTACCAATTGCTGCAAATGTAACGTACTATGCATCACAGTCTTTTTTCACCCTCAACCAATAGTTCGCTTGCTGATTTTCCAGACTTCACAGAATTCTGCCCCCTGAGGGTGCTAACACTAATTCAACATATTTTGTTTTATTGGTTTTGTTATTATCGACCCTCTTTAGATAACATTTGCTCTGTAAGATTTGCTGCAAAACAAATCACGTGCAAATTAGTCACGCAAAAAAACCATCACTTCTTTAGCTCTGAGAACTGAAAAATGTGGCTGGTTCTTCGACCCTTGGCTGGCTGAGCTGACCTCACTGGGTCCCCTTAAGCATTGCATACAGGTGGCCAGTGCATGTATTACTGCAGTTGACTTATCATTTAGATGACCTTAGCAACTGACTTAGCTTTTCACAAATAACAGCAGGTTCCAAAAGTGGGAAGAGAGCAAGCCCTGCTGTGTGAACATATGTTTCCATCAAGTTCGCTGATGTTGCATTAGCCAGTAAGATGGGCAGGCAAGCCAAGAGTCAGCATGGGAAGACACTGGTAAAGGGAATAGGAACAGGATAATGAATTAGCTAGCCACATTTTTTTGGTACCGGAGATCAAACTCAAGACTTTGCACTTTTGAGGCAGGGAGCAGCACCACTCAGCTAAATCCCTATCCCCTTAGCTAGCCATTTTTGCAAACATCTACCACACACTGTGAGAAGACTGCAAGTAGGAGGGAAAGAAGTTGATTGCCTAGCACAGTATGGCCAAATCCAGACCACGTAAGGTTTCAGAGCACATGTCCCGAGATTGAAACTCAAAGAAATGAAGAGATGTAAGGCAGTAATCTGGAGTCAGCCTGGTCACTGGAGCTAGTGGGCCACAGACTACAGCTCAGGTGTGCAATGGATCAGAGGCACATAGGTCAGCAAGCAGCTCCCTGCCCAGGCCATCGTCAGCCTTACTCATCCACAGATTCTATTCTTGATGCAGCCTAGATGTAAGGGTGTCCATTCCAGGGGGCACTTTTCTGAGGGATTTTTTGCTCCACCACTTTTATGTGCATTGCTGGCTCTTAACCTCTGATCTTCAGTTTCCTCCACTCGATGGTCCTGTAGTCATGGGATTGCTTCCTTCCTCATCTGAACTCATCTGAAGGAATTGGCACTCTTCTGCTACCACATCTTTACGCTGAAAAATAAGCCTTGATGTGAGAGGTCCCCGAGCCTTTGCCTAAGCATTTTGAGAGAACCCCTCCCTGCTGCCGTCAGAATTTCTATTGAGACATTGCTAAACATCATCTTACACCCAACTGTGTGTGTGTGGATAAGCAGCCAGCTAGGATAGAGAGAGCATACTTTGCAATGTATGTGTTGAATGAAAACAAAACATAGGCAATGAATGAATAATAGACATTTCAGGAGTCAGGCCTATAGCACTTTGAATTATGAGGCTTCAACCAGAAAAAAATATAACAGCAGTGAACTCTTGGATACACTGGAGAGATGAGGGAAAATATGAGTCCTGGTATAGATTTTGTCAGAGGAAGTTCAGAGGATACATACATATATGTGTATGTAAAATTCCCAGCCAACACTAGATTACACACTTAATTTTATTTCTTAAGATTTACTTTTCTATCACTTTAACTACAAAAAGTTTAAAATAATTATCATTTCTAGATCCTCATGTCATAAGTTGTATTGTTTCTAAATCAAAAGATGACAAATGAGGAATTCATTTGATGCTTGCACAAATGCAAATTTTGTGAGTTGTCTGCACTTGACACAATAAATTTACAAAAAAGGGTAATAGAATTATCAATGCAACAGATTTTTATTGTGTGGATGCAAAGATTACAAAGACAACATCATCCAAGCTTTGCAGAAGTTCATGCTGTAGTTCAAGATTAGATTTGAAAATACTCTATGTCAAGAAGTGCCACATGCTATGGTAGAGAGGGCCCAGCACATACACCGAATATGTGAGGAAGAGCACTTGAGCATGTTAGAATCCTGGAGAGTTAAACATAAACGTCAAGATCAAGTCCCACCCTGGACTATGGAATCACATTGTTTTGGCATAAGGAATTTTAGAAATGTCTTTAAAAGATAATATCAGATTATTCTACCATAGACTCAGGGCTGAAAACCCCTCCCAGAAGCGAGAACTTGATGCTAAACCAAGCGGCCCAGAGTTTAGACACTCTAGAAAGTGGCCACTGCACATGCAAAACCCTGGAGCTCTAAAAACACACGTATTTCAGCAGCCCCGAGTAGATAAGATGTGCTGTTCAGTTGATTTTGGATGGGAGCTGGTGGGCAGTCATAAGAAAGGTTAGTCAGGAAGGAGTCAAAGCAGAAAGGGCCTCGGGTGCCATGCAGATTTCAGATTTAATCCTCTAGCTGCTGAAGAGCCAGCGCTGTGACACTGCCACGTGCATGTTAGACCAACCGGGAACCTGGGTCACATGGACGCAAGCGTACAGGGCAGAGCTCTCCAACAGAGTCGGTGTAGAGACCGCACAGAGACAACAGGTCCTAAAACCAACGAGTAGACACAGGAACGGAGAAGAAATGGGAATGATGAAAAATATCCACAGGAGGAAATGTGGCTCGATGGAAAGAGTGGTCTTTGGAGGCTTTGCAAACCACGTCTTCATCTGTAACAGAGCAGCGAATGAAAACGATCAGTGTGGCGTAGACCCAAGTAATTGCCATGGTGCCTGCAAAGCAGGAAGACCCCAGTGAGGAGTCTGCATTGGTGGGCAGGCAGGTCAGGCAGAGCATGGAGACTGACTGATCCAAGAAAAGGGGCGAGGGAGAAATCAGAAGTGTTCCTGAGCGGGACAGAGCCTGCCTTCTGAGGAGGCAAAGCACTGGCTGAGGTGCAGTCAGGGAAGCAGGTGGAAAGGGGTGGGGGTAAGGTGGCCAGTAGATGATGCCGATGAGAAGCTTGGGAAAGAGGGACAGAAGTCTGTAAGTGTTTGAGATCGAGCGGAGTCTTAGGTACCTATGGATGGGCCAGGTGCCGACATCTGGGCAAGTGAATACCTGAAACTAGAGCGAGAGTAAATATTCAGGCCACAAAGACCAAACGTGGGTGCCAGAACCTTGAATTTGGCTTTCACAGCATCGGTGTTATCGTCATCTTCATCCTCACCACTGTCGCCGTTGATATTGGTCATGTTTACCTTTGCCTCAGGCAACTAACTGAGCCATCTGCATTCACTACCTAATGCAGTCTCCCACCACCCTCCTCATGTAAACTGTCCCAGAAGATGGCACTGAAACTTACAGCTTTGCCCAGTTAATCCTGTATTAATATGTGAGTGATTACCTTAATCTTACCTCATAAAATAATTAAATTAATAAAATATATATAACTTTTCACTTGCAGTCAACCAGTAGGGAATTAGAACGTCACCTGCTGATCCAAGACTTCCTAGGAGATCTGGTATCTGGGAAAGATTCCTAAAGTTATGCTCTGACTTCACGAACCACTTTGTAACCCAGCAGGTCCCAGAAACAAGCTCTCTGCAAAGCCCTTTAGAGTCAGATGGTCCTGTCTGAGCTGCCTCTCTCTTGCTGCCTACCAAATCATGCTATGCCTGGTCCTCTCTGAAAATGCCTCCTGTTGAGGAGTTCTTATCTTTGGAAATTTCAATATGAGAATTGCGTTTCTTAACTAAAAATGCTGAGATATTTTTATAGAAGAAAAATCAACATGAGGTTCAGTTGATATTAGGATAGTTAGTATTTTCACTGCTACCTCATAGTGTATAAATATAAGTGGATATGCACAAATAAATGTGTATCTAAGAATAAAAAGGATGGAAAAAACCTCTTCTTCTCCCCAACACCCACTCAATAAAAGGCAAGATAAAAAGGAAGGAGGATAAGAGGGTAAGGAATGAAGGAGGAAGAGAGGTAGAGGGGAAGGTGGAAAGGGTACAAAAAAGAAGAGGGAAAGGGGAAGGAGGAGAGATAAAGGATGGATAGATAATGGGTTTATACATACATGAATACCTATTTATGCTTACACATTTATGTGCCATTCAAATTTAAAATAACCCTCAAAAATGTATTTCATGCATCTTTCAGTGTTCACATTAGCACATGTTTGCAGTACAGGATGTTTACATTCATCTCAGGAAGTAGGTTCGTCTACTTATCTTTTTATTTGCCTGCCCTTCCCATTCTCCTCCCTCCCTCTGTCCCTAGGTCCCCTTCCCCTTTTGCGTAATGATTATTGCTGTTCATGTTTGCAGCATACCAGGACCCCATTCACTGTGGTGAGCTGGTACACAGGCACTACACATCTCAAATCTTTGTACATCCTTCCTTCCCCACACTGTACTCCTCAGTCTTGGTCCCATTTGCGAAACACCTGCCTCATACCATTTCATCAATCTTTTATTTTCCCTTTTATTTATATTTTGGATTTCTCGTGTGAGAGAAAACACATGGTATATAACCTTGTGTGTCTGATTTCTTCATTTTTGACCAAAATTATATTTGACCAAGAGATGAGTTTTTAATTAGTGTTTTTAAATTAGCTTTATTGGTACTTTTAGGTATGTGTACATTATGAACACTTTCATCATTGGGAATTTGTACCTGTACATGGTATATCTTAGTTCCTTTTTTTTTTTACATTACTTAGTACTTTTATTATGTATTGCAGCCCAGGTATCTTAAGCCATAAACACAAAACAGACTATTAATTCAAAGACATTTGGCTTCTGGTATTATTGTATCAAGGGCTCAAGTGATTATCTTCTTGGCTGCTTTTATTCTATTTATTTTTTACACAAGCTGTCTTCCAATGATGGGCATGATGGTGGGTGTGGACTTCCATTCCTTTTATAATAGTCAGTGGCCTCCAGATGCCAGGAGTATCATTTCTATGACAGCTGGCAAGAAACAAATAAGAGGACTTTTCTGCAAGAGGATTTATTAGGCAGGGGCAGGAGAATCCACACTGGTTCATTGCTTTGGAGAGCCAGGGGGTCCAGTACCTACTCAGTTAGTTTCGCAGGTTCTTCAGATTCTTAACACATCACAGTAGGTGAAGCCTTCCAACATGAAGAAAGAGTTCAGGACAGTGGGTTTCTGAGAAGAGGCTTCAAGGGACACTCTGTCTTCTGCTTCGGGTCCTTGTTAGGTGCACCCGGCTTGGGGAACAGCCAATCTGTTTCAGTCTTCTATCTCCTTTGTCAATCTGTCATTCCAAAGAATGGAAGCTGTAGGCTATCTACTTCTCTATTTATTTATTTTTTTTCTTTTTTGATTCGGCGGCTCAAACTCAAGACCTTGCGTTTAGTGAAGCAGGAGGCAGAACCACTGAGCTAAACCCCTGGCCCTACAAACACCCTAGTTCAATTTATATCTTAGTTCTTGCTTTTTCCCATTCCCCTTCCCTCCCTTCAACTCCTCCACCTCTCCCTATTTACAAAAGCTTTGTTTAATGTGGAAAGATCACTGAGGTATTCTATAATAAAATGCTATTGGCCCCAGTGTTCTGGGAAGATGAAGCTTAATATTAGCCATATTCTTGTTTAAAGTTGAGAAGCATGATTAAATAATTTTACATACCAATAACCATAACATTTAAATTAAATTTACACTTACTTGCTATTTTATCATCATAAAGTTGAATTTCTAAGTCTATTTACTTAATAAGACTAAGATTTCCCATGATATTAAATGCGACGATAGAAATATTCCCACAAAATTATAGTGTGTGACCCTGATTTATAAATGCTTTTTTCAGAAAATACATTTGTTGGCATTTCTTTTTCATGGAAACCTTTCAGGGCCTTCTGTAAGCCATGTTTATCACAGGAGATTTACTTCTCCCTAAATGTGTGGTAACTAACACACTGGTTCTGGTCTCACAAGCCTAGTATGGCCTGCTAGTTAAGAGCACAGAGAGCCCACCTAGTGCTGGAGGATTTGCAAAGAGAAGGGAATTTTCTTCGAAGCCCTTCTGTATGGTCTGCATATTGATTTATTTTAATGAGTCCACAGGGTGTGCTGTACGGAGCTTGCCTTATGGTCAAATAGATGAGCTTCGAGTTCAGCTCAGCCACATAGGATGTTCATTTGAGTTAAGTGTTTTCTTTTCAGAGCTGCTGTTTTGAGTCAGGCAGCAGAGAAAAGAGGTCCCTGGGTGGGGAGCTAAAGGGCAGAGGCGAGAGAGAAAGCTAGCTCTCTACACCTACACACCCCCGCTTCCCACAGCAGAGCACAGCTGGTAAAGGCAAGACATGATGCACTGGGGGCTCTAGGCCGGAAGATCAGCAAGATTAGCTCTGGGAGCCACTGAGGCGCCACCTCCTACCCCAGGCCGAGCTGGCCCGTGGCTATGGGATGTCTTAAACATTGGAAAGGGACCCCAACCTCATCATCATAGTCTCACTTGCATTGTGGTTTTGAACAATCCTTGCCCCATGAACTTTTGGAGTCCTTACAAGTCCTGGAAGGGCCAAACAAGGACAAAATTCCCAATGGAAAGGAGGAGCTGGCCCTGATTGGAGTCATCACCAAGCCATTCCGAGAGCTCCTCCCTGACTTCGAAAGCCATGTAGACTCTGACACCCTGCTTCCTTCAGGCTATGTGCTCCTTACTGACACTGAGGACTTTATCTCTCTTAATAAATCTATGCTTTCACATCTACTGCTGTGTGTCCCACTCAGTTCTTTGTTTAGAATACCAAAAACCTAGGACATTCACAATCCCAGACATTTATACTATTTATTTTTTACCATTTTAAGGGACAAAGCAACTAATATTGTGACTAACACATGTAGATAAACATATTTAATGAATGAACAAATATGTAAACATGCTTAACATTATACTGAGCCTATAAAATTCTCAATAAATGTTTATGTTCCTTTATTCTAATAATCACTTTATTTCTATTTTAAAGCTGCAATAAAGATATTTCTTATTTACAACATTCAAATTATTTAGGAATATAAACAAATGGTAATTTTTGACAGGCTCAACCCCGAGCCACCTTCTCCAGGCCTCTGAAGCTCACCCTCCATCTTCCTCCATCACACCCATTTCCGCTGCAGCACAAGGCTTGCCTGTTGTTGAGTCTGTCATTGTTTTCAAACCCATTTGTGTGTCTCTGTTTTCTCTTCTGAACCAGATTCCTTCTTCAAAGACAAGACTGTCTCTTTTATAACACGTACCAAAGAGCTAAGTCTGCACGCACAGCAGACAGAAAGGAAAAACTACTAGCCACCTAACCACAGGGGAGGGTACAACTTCATCAAAGGCTGAATATGACAAAGTTGGCTTTGGGAGCAGTGAATAAGTAGCCTCTGAATGGCGATGTCAGTGTTCTGCTGTAGCATCAAATAAGAAATCACTTGAATGCCTGTTTGATCTAAAAGATAACTCATTGCAATTTTAGAGAAATTGAATCCATAATTCTATCAAATCCAAGAGAATTAAGGAAGACTCAAGCTGGGCACTGTGGAGCATGCCTGTAATTCAGCGTCTGAGTGGCTGAGGCCAGAAGATTGCAAGTTCAAGCCCAACCCTGACAACTTAGTGACTTAGGGCGACTGTCTCAGAATAAATAATAAAAAGGAGCCGGGACTGGGGCTCAGGGTATAGGCCCTGGGTTCAATCCCCAGTACTGCCAAAAAGAAAAAAAAAAAGAAGAAGAGAAAACCCAAGACCGGATTGTCCACTACACCGAAATGAATTAGGCCAGTGGACCACAATAAGCTCCTGTTACTAGAAACTAACATGTGATCAACAGTGTATCCTCCAGGTCTTTGAACAATCACAGCCCAAGAAAGTAGATGACTGCCATTCTCCTTTACTAGTGACTAAAGCATGAGGCCTTGCTAGATTAAATGCATTCAAATTCATCCCACCAGTAAGTGGAAGGTGGAGGACAATGGTGTTTCTAACTCTGTTTTGCTTTCTCTTTGTGCTTTGCAGCATTTCCATGATCAAACCCTTTCTTTACGTAGAGAAAAACAGAACATGTACAGGTGTGCATTTGTAGAGGGTGCTCTAAAGAGAAAAGTATAGAGAAGGAAATTTCTTTTTTTTTCTTAAATTCTTTTATTGGTGCATTTTAGGTATACAATATGATGACATTCATCATTGGGAACTTGTACCTGTACATGATGTATCTTGGTTCTTAATTTTTCCCCCTTCCCCTGCCCTCTCTACAACCCCTCCATCCCTCCCTATTTACAAAGACTTTGTTTCCAATTTTTCCTTTTCTCATATTTATTCCTTTCCCTTCTTTCCTTTCCCCTGCCCTTCCCACTTCTCCTTCCCCCTGCCCTTCCCACTTCTCCTTCCCCTTTGGACCTTTTCTTCCTACTTCACATTATAATTAATCATTTTAATCCTTATTTATACTTTCAGTTTCTCACACCAGCGAAACTATTCGGTATTTATTTACACACGTGTGTCCTATTTATTTCACTTAAGAGTATGGCCTCAATGTTCGAACTTTCTAATTTATCCAAGACTTCTACTTAGAGCTAACAGAAGCTCAAGATAAAAAATGCATTTATTTTTAATCAGTACTTGTTTGAAATATTTAATAATCACATTTGCCCTGGGGAACTGGTACATACACATCACATCTTGATCATTTTTATTCCCGCTCCCCTGCCCTTCCTGTCCCTCCTTCCCCAGGTCCCTTCCCACCATCTCTTTTGTTTTACTCTGTATCTGTACTTTGGGTCTCTCATTTTAGAGAAACCATGGGGAATTTAACCTTGTGTGTCTGGTTATTTCACTCAGTATTGCACATTTCTTGCTGGGTCTGAAGACTAAGTGACTAAGACTTGCCTGCTCCTCCTACCTTTCTCTCCACTCCTGATACCCAGCAGGCTCCTCTCTCAGTCCAGTGGGACAGCAGGATCATGCACATTGCCCACAGGCCCATTAGCCATTCCGATCCTCCCAAGGGAACTTGATGTCCCCCAACCTGTTGGGCTCATCGGGCAGTCAGTCCTGTGTCAGGTTTGGGAGTGTGCATCACATGTGAAAATGAAGGCGGGAGAGACAGACAGACTTGTCCGGTGAACCCTAAATCCAGCTGCAGCTGGAAATCCCATCGAAAGGGCACTCTTCCAAACTTCCTGCCACTGTGGGGGGACCTGTGCTGTCCCTTCAGGCACTCAGCCCAGGCCTCCTCTGGGACAAGAGGGTGTCCTGCATGATGATGCCGTGGCTCGTGCCCAGGATGGACATTTCAGTGTCCATAGTTCACTCATTCACCAGGGAGGGGGCGTGGAGACTTTTGGCATCCTACCCTAAAAGGAGGAGGACAGCCGAGGAAAACATTATTTCAAGCTGGTAACTAAGCTTGATAAAAACAAATGTGATTTTTCCCTAAACTTTATGAATTAATGTTTTATATGGACACCTTATTTGCAAATATTTAGCCCAGAATGCCCACTTCAAAATCAAGTTGAGAGGACCAAGCTATGCCAACTCAGTTTTCTTTGACGACGAAGGGCCACCTTCCGGTATGACCGGCAAGAGGTCAGTTCACACCGCTGTCACTCTGCTGCACACGTGGGGCCTCATTAGGACAGCATCTTCCCTACAGCAGAGCCGAGCTTCTGGCGAGCGCCTATGCAGAGGCCCCGACTCCTCGGGAGATTGTTGCGCTTGGAGCGGGAGTGAAAGACCAGCTTCAAGTCTGCAGCTTCACAAAGACATGTGCAGACTTCCAGTTGACTTTCTGAGGGGAAGACACCGTCTCAGAGTCTCCCCCAAGGCTGAAATGCTCACGTGTTCTGCAGCTCTCCCGCGTCTCCAAGCCGTGGGACTCATAGCTTCATTTCTCATGTGCAGTTCACATTTATTCCCCCTGATTTTCCAGTTTCCACACATTTAATATTTTACTGGATTTTATAAAGTATAGCGTTGAAGTCAGGGTTGGGTGAGATTTGTAGGAGAGGAACTAACGCCGAATATGTAACAATTAGCCAACTACCTCATCCCTAGTCATTTTCTCCTCTCCTCCATCCATCCCCACAACCTGCTATCTTCTGAAACGGTCATTTTTTTCAATTGATTAAGTTTATTGGCTCGTTTTAGGGATACATAATGGCCCTCACATTCCTCACTGGGAACCTGTACCTGTGCATGACATACCCTGGTTCTTCTCTTTTCCCACTCCCCTCCTCCCCTCAACCCCTCTTCCCCTCCTTGTTTCCACTTTTTCCTTCTTTTTAATTTTTTTCTTTCCCTCTTTCCTTTCCCCCACCCCTCTTCCTGGTTCCCCTTCCCATTTGAACATTTTCTTCCTGTTTCACAATATCTATTATACATTTTGGCCCTCATTTATACTTTCAGCTTCTCACCCTAGAGAAACAATTCAGTATTTACATGTATGTCCTCTTTATTTCACTTAAGAATATAGTCTCAAAATGCATCCAAGCAGCTGTATATGTCTCAAGTTTATCCTTCTTTATGGCTGAGTAGTACTCCATTTTATTTTTAAAAACACATTTTTTTATCCAGTCTCCAGTTGATGGGCACTTGGGCTGTTTCCAAGATTTAACTATTACACACTGTGCTGCTATAAACATGAGTGTGCATATATCACTGTGGTATGATGCTTTTAATTCTTTCAGGAAGATACGAAGAAGGGGAATAGCTGGGTCAAATGGAACCTGTAATCCTAGTTTTTTGAGGACTCTCCACACTGATTTCCACAGTGGTTGCACCAGTCTGCACTCCCACCGCCAGTGGACAAGGGTTCCTTTCTCCCCACACCCTACCAGCATTTGTTGTTGGTTGTCTGACACAACCCCTCACTTCACACAAAGCACCTTGGTAGGGATAAGGAAACACCTCCTCCCCCTGCTTTAACCCCCCCATCTGTTTATATTTACCCTCCTCTTTATTGTATTTTCAAAGTCTCCTCACACTCAACTTCAGCCAGAGGTTGTAAAAAAAAAAATCAACATTTGAATCTCTCTCTATTCCTGCTTTTCATTATCTTCAGCAAAGAAGTGAAGCATCAAGCAAAGGAGCCAAGGAAACAAGCAATCCGTTTGCCCTTTGAATAAATGTCACTGAAACTGACATTTGAAACAAAACTCAGTCTAAGGAGGGCCAGGGATGTAGCTCAGAGGCGCCGCGCCTGCCTGGCAAGAGCAAGGTCCTGAATTCAATCTCAGGTAGTCAAACAAACAACAAACAACCAAAAAACCTCAATCTAAGTATCAGGTATGTATGCATCCAGGCTCTCTCCAGAACACTGTGCAAATGAAACAAATTTTGTAGTGATATGTTTAAACACAACAAAATGAATCTTTCTTTTTTGGTGTTGTTTTGATACTGTTTTAAATCCATATGCCTATTTTCATGTAAAAATATTACTAAATCAAAACAAAATTGTTAACATTCATTTTCCCTAATTACTGGCTTCATTTGTAAAGGAAATATCTTATTTAGGTAATTAGTAAAGTAAATAATTAGGACCTAATTGAATTGTGAGGCTGCTCCCAGCTTGGGAAGTTTGGATCACTCAAGTATCTATAATTTCACATTTGACAGGTGAAAAACAATGTGAAAAGCAGGCTCCTTAGTCGCATTACTTTTTAAAGAATAGTTTTTCAAATGAGTTAAGTTATCCATGGCAACATATTGTTTACTGCCGAACAAAAAAAAAAGTTCCGAATCTGTCCCTCCAATATTAATAATAGTAATGTTTCCCTGGATAGTCCTCTCAATGCTGACACATTGCACAGCTACGGCAGCATCCTTCTTATCGAGTATTTTCACAGCATACTCTATAGTGAGAAGGTGATTTAAATGGCCCAAGCCTCCCTGCTGATGTCTTCATCACCCCTGGGCAGGTCGTTTGGAGTTGAAGCTCTGGATAGGACAGCAGCTCATGTGAGCAACTTGCGACTTTCCCTTCGGGCCCCATGGCTGTGAGCTTTTATCAGGCTAAGGGGGAGATGTTTCTAATTTGTGTCCAAGACAGTGTGTAACCGGATGCAGCAGACACCATGTGGATCCTGTTTCTTGTCTAAAGCATCTTTCTTTTTTCATTTTGTAATTTTGATTTGTAACTGCATGACTGTATGACAACATCCAGAATAAGAGAAGAAAATTAATAGGTGAGGCTGGATAAGCATAAAAAAATTTATTAAAGAGAGACAGAGGGAGGAGGAGAGGAAAAGGAGAAATAGGAGAGGAAGGAGAACGGGAAGAAAGAGGAGGAGTGCGAGGAGACTAGTGAGGTTGTGGTAGAAAGACTGAGCAATCCGAAAGTGTCTCTGTATTTGACCTTGGCACCCTGCAAAGAGCTGATCAACCCTGTGAATGTTCTCAGCTCTGAAGCTGAAGGCAGGGAGGCTCAGCGCGAGGCCCTGTGCTGCAGGAGGCCGTCTTCTCGCCTGCTCATTGCCCGCGCAGAGGCCAGGGCCTGCTCTCTCATTCCACTCCTTCTGCTGTGAGGCCCTCAGACGATGTTCTTCTTTTTGGTTATTTCAAGCGTATGTATTTATAAAAAGGCAAAAATTGAGGGGCAGTGGAAAAGAGAAAGATCAAACCCTTTTTAGTCGACACTATGTCCTTTACAAGTGTTGTCTCTGGATTCTGTGAGATCATCGCTCATCTTACCCATATATGAAGAGAAGGGAGACGGAAGCCCAGGGTGGGTAAAACCCTTTAAATGGCTCTCCCGGTGCCATTTGAAGTCATGTCGTCAACTAGGCTTCTAACTCACGTGTGCACAGCCCCAGGGCACATGTTCACTCACATACCCCTTTCTCCAGGTAGAAAGTACACCAAGACCAAGGACACTGAGAGGAGAGGAAGTTGGGCAACTAGAAAGTGACGTGCATATCAGAAAAGGGCTCTGATATCAAGACCAGAGTTCTCAGAAAAGAACTTTCCAAGTCCTTGAACTGTGGCCAGAAGAAGTGATCTGCCACAGAATCCTTGGGGGGGCGGGGGGCAGCCTTTAGCCACAGTTTCACATGGTGTGTGCATGTGTGCATGTGTATGTGTGTGTGATCACACACCCATGATACACACACATATTACTCTCCTGAAAAGTCAGAAATTTAATCAAGTGATCTAAATCCAGGACACTAAGGAGGCATTTTGATTTATTTTCAGAGAATTTGATTTTCAGAGAAGCTATTTTACATTGTTTGAACAAACAAAATCCAACTATATCCTCACTGAAGCTTGTGACTTGTCAGAGACAAGTCACCTCCAAGAAAAGTAGGCTTGTCTTTGTCACATACAAGTTCCACATGTAGGTCTCCATAGAGCTCATGCCTTCGTGACCAGCAAGCACAACAAAATCATTCTTAGAAAAAAAACAGCCTTTTGATTTAGCTGAAAGGAAAATAAGATGATTAATAGAAAACCACAGAGCTAAGAATCAAAATTTTTTCTTTTGAAATAATCATAGTGAATTGCAACACCTTGATAAATGCACAAGCTTAAATTTTAAAGTATACCTCTTTCACTCTTTTGTTTCTTATTAGCACAAATGATATGGATGCATTTTTAAAATGCAAAAATATTACGAAGGAGAAAAATTTAGCTGCAATCTCAACACTAAGAACACTATCACTACAAACACTACAGTATATGTTATAACTTGTATCTAGATGCACCCCCAAACCCCCTGCACTCATAGGTGGGGTTTTGGGGAGCTGGCTGGATCATGGGTGTGAGGTACTGCATTAGTCCACTAATTGGTTTAGCATAGTTCTGGATGTGGCTGAATGAATTTACTGAAAACAGAAACTCCACCCTTGGTATAGATAGCACCAACCAATAGGCTTGTAGACTGGATGGGATATAAAGGGAATGAAGGAAGGCAAGCTCCCTGCTTTCTGCCTACCCTTCCATGGACTGTTTTTCCTCTGCCATGCTGTCCTGCCTTAGCAGTTGACAATAGACTGAAACTTCTACAAACCATAAGCTAAAATAAACCTTTCCTCTTTTAACTTGTAGGTGTCAAGTATTGTGTTTCAGTGATAAGAAAAGTAACTAAGACAGTGTATAGCTTTACTTTTTCAAAGCACACATTTAATCAATCAAAATTATAGAATACAAAAATTTTAGCCTACTTTTTCACTAATGTCATTTCCTAAATATATTAGATAGCAAGCAGCAGTCTGCTTTTGCACCAGGCCTGGCAGACATTTGAAGGAATGAAGGAAGATAAACTCCAAAAGACTAATTTCACAGTGACACTGACCCCTTGAGTCACAATAGCCCTGCCAGGGCTCCCTCTGGACCTTGAACTTCAGTGCTGGCTGCAAGAATGAATCACCTGTAAGGTTTTATTTTTGTTTGTTTTGTTTTTTTGTACCCAGGATCGAACTCGGGTCCTTATGCTTTCGAGGCAGTCAGTAGAACCACTGAGCTAAATCCTCAGCCCTCACCAGTGAAGTTTTAACAACCCAAGTGATCCTCATGCTACCCCATTAATTTGTACAATTTTATGTTTTTAGGTGTTAATTTAAAATAAATTTAATTTTAAAAGAGAGAAGAAAAGTGAAGCCAAAGAAATAAGGGAATTTGACATCAAAAATTTTGTTATGAATTTAGTTTATAAAAGATGTATTTTCTGGCATATTATAAAATATTGCTATTTTAAAAATAACTTTGTTGTTACTCTTTTAAATGTATTCAGAAGAAATCTATGAAAGACAGCCATTTAATACCTACTACCACCCTGTGAAATAACCCATAAACAAGCAATGTTTCAACAGTTAGAAATTTACATCATGCCTTTTAATCCTTGACCATGTGCTTCTATTCCATTTATTCCATATAATTTGACCTCAAGATAATACATTATTACTATTCAAGGAAATTCCTTGATCACTTTAACAATAAAAGGTGTAAATATATTGAAACTCGATTTTTCCAATGGCCATATGGCCTACAGATTAATAGATTTCTTCTTTTTTTTTTTTTGAGTTTTCTCTTTTAATTATTTACCAGATAAAAAAGAAAAAATAATGATTGTTTCCCATTGCCCCCACCGTTTTCAATTTACCAAAGTTCAGTGGGAGAGAAATCTGTTGAGCAGAGTCACACTTCTGGCCTACAGCCCACTCCCTACCTCTGCTCTGCAAAGCAGGAGAAGCAGGGCAGAGGACTCCAGGCAGAATCCTTGAACCTGGGCAACAGAGTGGCAGTGTGGGTTACCTCTTCTCTTTGTTGATGGAGCACTCATACCCTGTCCTGCCTGCCCTGCACACCCCTCCAGTCCATCAAAGGAAGTGGGAAGATGGGACTGCCAGAGGCAGGGATGGGTTAAAGCAGGAAGCAAGTGGCACATCCAGCAGAGAGCAACAGCCACCTGCTCCTATTGTGCATCCTGCCTCAGGTCCCACCATCCTGAGCAGTGAGCTGCACCGGAGATGATTTTCCGATTCCAACAGGGTCCCTGTTGGTGTGGATCAGGCTCTCGAAGGGGAGAGAGGGGTGGTACTGTGTGGCTTGTTCTGGAATAAACATTTATATATATAATTCCATGAGGGGCAAGCCAAAAGCTTTGCCTCGAGTTCAAAAGACCAAGAATGACCCTTTCCCCCATCAGGAGATCTTCTGTATCGACCACACGAGTCCCCCTCCCAACTGTCATGGCCCTGAGCCACTCAGGGATGAATCTGGAGAGCTTGACATTCACAGAGAAAAATCTTGCACACTGTCTCTCCGTGAAGCAGCAGCTGTGAAGTCTCTTCAAATTTAACTTTTAAATGTTTGATTCTTATTCTTCTCCTTACCAATGAAAATGGAGTTGGACAAGGAGTTGTTTAATGGACATTATAGACAGAATAAATCCGTCTGAAAAATGCTGGGGCTGGGGGAGAGGACTGACTTTGATTTGGCAAATTTTTCACCTTCATTGGCTGGAATAAAGCTGGTGGGTGAGTGAAGACAAGCCGAACTGAGCCGCTGGCAAGAACTGCAGGCTATGAGAGACAACAGGTCACACACGGGACTGCATAAATTGTGGCACTATCAGGATGAGAAGGCAGGTCCATGACACCAGCTGGGAGCAGGCTTTCGGAGCATCCCTTCCAGAGATTCTGCCTGTCCTGCTGTGGGTGGCAGCATCCAGACATACCAGGTGCTTCCCCTTCCTTCTCCTCCAACCAGTTCTGAGCATTTCTCATTTAAATAACTATGTACACACATGAGGCTGATCTCTCTTTTACAAGAGGGTCCTTCACTTGAGGGTCCTACAATGGCTTTAGAGAGTTGGTTCCAATCGCCTTTTTGGAGATTTACTGCTCGGGACCAAATCTGGCTCTGATACGGACAGTTTCTCAAGTTCAGCTTCAAGTTCAGCATCGGAGGGTTAGGCACACTGTTGGTACAATGTTTGGGTCTCTCAGGCAGGTCCAAAGGTTCTTTGGTGGTGTCCTGAAGGAGGATGTCCAACTCCTTCTCCAGTTCCTCACTGTCAAAGTCTAAACCATTGGTTACCCCACCAGCCAGAGACTGAGAAACTTTGTCCTTGGTGTCACACAGCTTCTGGATCTGATCCACAAGGCTCTCTGCCTTCTCCACCATGACACCCTGCAAGGACAGCTTTAGTGCTCCTACCCCAGCTTGGTAGGCATTGAAAACCATCTGGTCTGTCTGGGAGGCATAGATGTGGTCCAGGATGCCTTGAACAGTGTCCAGCTTGGCATGCAGGGCTTTGATGTGTTTCTCTGTCCGCTGCTTGGCCTTGAGGGACCTTAGTGCCAGTTGCTTCTTTCCTGCTCAGCAGGCCTGGCGGGCTTCCTCTTTACACCTCTTGGCTTCCTGGGATAAGGACTCCACTTTGCTGGAGAGGACCTGCTCACTCTGCGTGAGCTGGTACACCCCGACATCCATGCCATTCACAGGGGACACCTTGGCATGGCCCCCGGGCAAACTTCACGTTCTTCTCCCTGTTCTGCTCGAGGATCGTGACCCGCTTCTCCTTCTGCAGCTGCAGCAACACCAAGTAGAAGGTCCTCTCTTCCGGGCAGGAGTTGGCACACAGGGTGCTGAGCTCCGACAGGGCCACCACGGGGTGGGAGGACAGGGCCAAGTGCTGGTAGGGGCGATACACCTCCTTGGCCTTTTCCTGCAGCAGCTCCACGGCCACAAGCACCTCCTCGACAGGAACCTTATTGTCCCCCAGCATTTTAGACAGAGTCCACTTGAGGGCCTTCAGCAGGAAGACGCCGACCCCCCGGAGATCCAGCTGCTGTCCACACTGGCCATGAAGTCTGACTCGCTGCAGCTCCCCTGGACGCAGCAGGTCCTGCAGCACTGTGGCCAGCCCCAGCGGGACGCGGCCCTTGCGCTGGAAGGCAAAGGCCTCCTCCCAGTCCCGCAGACGCAGGCGCACCACCCCCTGGCGGCGGCTGCAGCTCAGCACCAAGGGCCCCCAGAAGGCCGCCTTGCTGTTCCAGTCGGTGCTGTTCACCTCGCGGCTCCTCTTGAAAGCCGAGAACAGGAAGGACATACGCGCCTCATCTTCTTCCCACTGGGGAGCAGGCGGCCTCCCGGGCCTTCCCCCGCCGGCCAGGCCTCGGCCTCCCGTTCCGGGGACCACATCGGAACCCCCAAGGATCAGAACACAATCCCGGCCCTGATCCCCTTCCGCCCTAGTTCCCTCCCGGCTTCCTTTGCTTCTAAGAGATTTCTTCTTGATTGAGAAAATACAAAGGAGGAGTGTGTTCAGTCCAAAGAAAGCATAGTTTTTTGTTTGTTTCTTGTTTTGTTTTTCAGGGCATTTACAATGAGCTACCCAGCCTTTTTTATTTTTTTATTTTTGAGACAATGTCTCACCATGTTGCCCTGGCTGGCCTTGAACTTGTGATCCTCCTGCTTCAGCCCTCCAGCATGCTGGAATGACAGGCATGCACTACCATACCTGGCTGAAAAGGCATAGTTTTACATTTTGAGAACCATAGGAGAAATTTTAAATTGTATTTATGCAAGTATTACACACTTCAGTTGGCAAAAAAAAACCAAAAATTGTCATCTACCTGGGGTCTCCTTACTCTGGATGAATAAAAGTAAACAAAGCAGCTGAATATTGTGATCCAACAGTCCCATCTGATGCAAAGGAATCACGGTTGTAAGTCACCAGCAGAGAGTAGACCTTGAAGGGACTTACAGAGCTTATTGCTTCTGATAGCAAAAAGCTATAATTCAGAGAAAAAACATTGGCAAAAGTTAGAATCTATAGTACATGGGGATAACTTTTGACACTCAAAAATGACATCTTCTGAACCAAACGTTTTTAAGTAGAGTCCAGCAAAATTGCACTTCATAATTCTACCCACAATAACAGAGAGAAATTTCAGCAATTTTTAAATCACATAGATGCCTAGTTTTAAGTGGACTCCTAAGAAAATCTCCAGTGCATGCCCTACCTGCCAATGACATGATCCTGCAAAAGTATAAAGGCATGATTCCTCCGGGTACATGTTATTGGGACGCTCCCAGCAATGGGCTCTCACTACATTTGGGCTATTGTTTTCTTACTCCTCATGTGAACTGTAGGCTTTCATGGCCAGAGAACTGTAGCTCTCATGGTTGCAGCAACAACAACATTAATAATAGCTCGATTTTGTTTTCTTGATCTGGGGTGAAATGGGCGTGGTGGTTAGCTCTCCAGCTACAGCAGCTCACATCTCACAGGCATTAGGATTGATAACTATAAAAACTTTAACCTATTGTTGAGAAACTCCATTGTCTTTTCCTTCAGAGTCATCAGGAAGAGTGGAATCTATGGAATTTAAAACTAATATGAGAAAAGCTTACGGAACTTGTTGAAATTTCAAAGCTTACAGTATTACCAATAGGACTGGATAGTAAACAAAATCTGAAAGTTATTACTTCTATCCGATAACATCCATCCCACTTCTTTGGGAATTTCATCACCAACTTCAGAGTCTACCTTACACAAGGAGATGTGATTAAAAGGTGAAAGGGACCCATATGGTACCTCCAGCTTCACCACCTCCAGTGGTGGTGAACCTATGGCACGTGTGTTATACATTTCTCTTTTAAGACAAAAGATGTTAATGTATAAATCGTTTTTTCTAAACTAAAACCTCAGTATTCAGGTTTAATTGTAGTGTTGGCACTTTGCAATAAATAAGTGGATTTTAGGTTGCAGTTTGGGCCCTCGTCTCTAAAAGGTTCACCATCACTGACCAACAGGTTCAATCTCCACTTTTACAACAACCACCTAAACAGTCACAGGATGATCTGAAGCCAGAAAAGCTGGTCCTCAGGGAAAGACACTAGCTGACTCTTCCCATGAGCCAGGGTGGAAAGAAATTACTAGACACTATCAGCAACTGACTGGGAGTAAAACTCCAAGGCACCAATGCTCAGATTTATATTTCCCAATTTCATAGACCATTTCCCCTGAACCTCTGGATGTCCATTCCACTGGCTGGACTTAAACTGAGAATGCTTGGGAATTGTGCAGAAAGGGCTGCTTGCTGCAGGGGCAAACAGCACCTTCCCAAGAACCCCTGTCTGGCCCAACATGGCAAACATAGGCTGCTGCTGCCAGAACAGCGAAACAAGAGGAAGTTCCTAATTCCTCATCTTCCTTTTTCTTTGCTAACTTCTGATCTTGCTTATTAGTGTACTTTGACACACTCTGTTAAATGAATAAAGTTTGTCAGCATTTTTTTCATTATCTTCAATCTGTTACCTTTATTCACCCCAAAACACACAGACATACAAGCTCTTCTGCCTCTTAAGAAAAAGTAAATTATCTTGTTCGTTTTTCTCTTAGCTACTATTATGAATTTAATTTACAGCTAAATCTGTCATCCTGTAAGTGACTGTGCTGACAAAATAGAAATTCCTCTCATCACTTTACAAGATAGATTTTTTTTTTGTAGGGTATTCCTGGTCCTTAAATTTCCATGTCATCGTGAATTCCAAGCTTCCTTCCTGTAAAAATGTAAGAGGACTTTGACTCCAAGTTGACAAACTGCTTCTTTACAGGTCATTGTAATCCTATCCAGAAAACCTACAACACTAGAAACGGACCCTAATATTGGAGCTGTCGTTAGTATAACCATCAGTCTGCACTCTTCAGTGATCGTCCAGGCAAGAAAAACATCTTTCTACCTTAAAGGAGCAAGTACTCACTTACTACTATTGAGAGAGAGATATACACATGTGTATGCATGTCTGTATACACGTATATGTATGTATATACATGTATATATGTATGTATACATACACATATATGTATGTATGTATCGCTCTCAACAAGGTCTCTCAGGAGCTCTGTCCTTTTTTCTTTTCTTTGTTTTGTTTTTATTTTTGCTTTTTCAGTGCTGGGGACCAAACCTAGGAAGATGTGCTCTACCACTGAGCTATACCCTGAGCCCCATATCTGGGGACTTTTAAGATATTTCTTGTGAAGTATAAAATATTTCTTCTCCTCTAGAAATTTCACAAACTAGGTTAGATTTATCACTCTATGTTCTTGGCATGAACAGTCACATATCAAATTTCCTCTTAACTAGCTATGGGAAAATGTATGCTAAAGCAAGCCCTTCCAATGTAAATATTGCACCTATGTAAAGCCACCTGTCAATTGGAACAGTCTGTGAATAGGGAAGGAAAAAATTACATGGCATTCCAGAAGTATAGAATATGCTACTAAATTAGGCAAGAGAACACATAGGGTTTGCGGCCATTTCTCACCTCCAAAGCTTTAAAACATACGCTAATAATTACAACATATCAATAGGTCACTCCTACCCTACTCTCTCTTCCTTATTTGTCTCCGAAACAGCTTTCAGTATGAACCCAAACCAGAGAAACAGAATCTCAGTGGAGAAGTGAGGGAGGGCTAGACAGCGACACACTGAACTACCTCTCTGGAAGCTACCTCCTGGACTAGATAAAAACCAGCATTTTTATTAGTGCTTGTTTTGTTCTACTAAATTTTCAAAAACCTGTTCTCCAAATGCACACGATCCAAGGGAAATAGTTTGAAGATTCTGAAATAATGAAACAGCAGATGTCACTGATGCTTGGTGCAGACACCCAGCTGGTGCCTGCGGTACCTGGGAGCTCAGGAAAGACACCTCCAGGAATTCTCAGGGTGGGGCTGCTGCCCTGCTCTGGGTTTACAGAGCCCATGTGGGACACCGTGAGTGAAGTTGTAAAGTCCCAGCTCACTCACCTCAGCAAGGTGAGCAGACCTGCAGTGCAATTTCCAGGTGAATCTTTCAGAGCAAGTCAGACCAACCAGGATTCACGGAGGTGGTCCTGGGGGGGCTGCACTTCTCCCCCTTCCCCAGCCTCTCTCCCTTCCGTTTGAGAGCAGTTCCTTAATAACAAACACCTCTGCCGGATTCCAGTTCTGGGCTTTGCTTCCAGGGCACCTGCTGCATCCTTTCTCAGGGATAACAGCTGCAAACTGTCCTTGTCCTTTCTGGTTAAAGTCGGATTCTCATGTCTAAGCTAGCTTGTCAGTGTGGCCTTCCACCAGTGCCCTGTGAGAGAGCATTCATTCATTTGTTCTTTCACATAGCTGTGTTGTATTGCTCACCTTCCCTGCGCTACACTTTGCTGACTCCTGGGGACACATCTAGTACTAACATAGCAGCACCCTGCCCTTCAGAGCGTCCACTTGATTACATTTGTGACATCTCCACCATTGCTAATACAGTGTCTGCCTCTTTTTATGGCAGACAGAAAACTGAAATCAAATCCTGGAGGTTTTGCTGAATGATCAGAAGAGTCAGGCCTCTCAGCCGTGTCAGCCTCTGCTCTTTTCCCACCACCCACTCAGCCACACGGGCGTGGCACCCGAAAGAGAAGCTACCTGAGGCTGAGCACAGCAGTAAATACACTGAGGAGCTACTATTCTCCCAGGAATTATCAGAGGTATTTGTTTGTTTCTTCAGGAATGGTGGTCTCTAGCATGCCTAAACACCCAAATTTTTTTAAAACCCTCATTTCATTTTCTAATCCTCTCTAGCAAGTTATTTTCATTTTTAAAATTGTACCTTTTAATAAAGAAAACTCACAGAAATCTATTCATTTGATTTATGATATTTCATAATTATCATTTTTTAACAGGCAAAAAAAGATATTAGTGATAAACCACTTTTCTGTTCATTCTTTGGTCATATCAGTTGTTCTGAAGGCCCTTCCCAAGCCTGGCAGAGAGCTCAAAGGTAGAGCCCTTGCCCTAGCACTGCCAAAGAAAAAAATAATAATAAATAAATAAAAAGTAAAGATACCCTTTTAATAACTCAGTCTCAGAGCAGAAATAAAGCAAATTTAAAAGCATAAAACCTTCATTTGTCTGTGTTTGTGCTTATGGAGAGAGAGTTGTGGGAAGAGCTTGGGTTCTGGATTACAAATATATGGTTTCATACCCCAGGAATACTTTTTGCCGTGGATTTGGGCAAGTTAGTGGGACACTGTGCATCTACGCGTCTCCCGTATGCAGTGAGAAAACAATAACACTGATCTCACAAGATACTTGGAGAATTAAATGGCTTCAACCCTAAAGTGCTTAGCAGAGTGCACTGCGTGTAATAAATTCTCACTGTCTGCTGGCTATTGTTATTGTTATCGTCATTATTATTATTGTTAATTACCTTTCCTTAAGAAAAAACATGTTACCTATGATCTGAATTTTTTGATATATGGCTCTCTCTAAGCTATTTAAACAATTTAAAGAAAAAGCAGAATATGGCCCCAAACAATTCATGATGATGTATTTTACTCCTGTCAACCTAGTTACTAAGAAGTGTAATGTCTGTCCATTGGCAACAGAAGAGTTGAAACACTTGGAGTTAAAACTCCTCCACTAAATCCCAACTTATACGGAGCAGTCACAGGACAGCACGGTAACCCCGACCAAAAGTGCCAAGACTTTTGATATAAGACCCATTCGTCCCTCCCAGTGAGCCCTGACCCATCTTCACTAAAAGCTAATCCAAAGCCTCCTCATCTGAAGCTAAAAGGCCTTCAGTGAGGCTGGAAGAAGTGCTGTGTCAAACTGCAGCGTTCAGCGTGTGAGCTTAGACACAGTGCACTTGTTCCCAGGGGTCTGCAAGGTGCCAGATGGCCCAGAGAAGGACGTTCCTTTAGATCATAGCACTGCTTAGGCCCCTGTTTCACATCCTCCAACTCCTACAAAGATCCAGCCTCTCATGCTGGCAGCCCAGTTCCTCTCTTGGAACTTGCACACTGTCCCCCTGGACAGTGCACCCTGACATGAACAAATCCATCTTTACTCTTATCCTTGCCTTGGTGAATTCATTTTATGGACTGCAACGCTGGATTTCCTTATGTGGTCTCACACCCAGAACACTGGATAGAAAGATTCTGCACAAAATCTCACTTCCAAGCGGGCGCAGTAGCCTGCAAGTCAGCCATGGCCCCTGGCTGGTTGCTTGGCTCATGTAGATGATGTGACCCTTCCCACCCAGCTCCCATGCATGGTACACAAAATGGCAAAGATAACTTCTTCCTTGATATTCCTTACTGTTAGCCAATGGAAAGTTGGCATTTGTTGAAAAGACGTTTACTCAACCAATCTGAACCAATGGAGACTATAGAGAAAAAAAATGCCTTAAAATATCTGGAAATTAAGTTAGTAAAATACTTCTATTTCTAAATAAGCCATTGATAGTAAGATATTAATTCTAGAATGCAAACAAGCTAACCTTTAGAAGACGTCCACTTGTAAATTCCATGGCTTAGTATCAATTTGGTATGACATTTTAAGTAAAATTAATATTGTGAACAAATTTCTGCTGAGTTTTAAATATAATTATTGTTCTTAGAAACATTGAAAGGAATAAAAATTACTTTAATATCAGTGTGAAAATATAATATTGAGATTTAAGCCAATTAATGGCAAATAAACATAGACATGCTAGAAAAAGAGAGAAAATGTAACTACATACTTCATGATTGCTTCACTTTTAATGCAAACCTAAATTAGAAGTCAATTTATTTTTTTATATTGTATATAATCATGTAATTTTTACAGACAGATTTATGATTCTGAAAACAAAATCCTGATCTTTCACTGGCTTAGATAACACATAATTAATAGAGAGAGAATGAATGTGAGTTTAAAAATAATGTTAAATTTAACAAATAAAATTAAAATTCTTGACTATAGTGACAAATATGCTATTAATACACATAAATGTATAAGGGGCTAAAAATGTTTAAGGTGTTTTAAAATTTAGTAAGGTCTTATTGAAGAACTTTACATATTTATTGCAATCCTTTACTAGACAAACCTTTTGAACACTTTTGTAGCTCTCCAAAATTGCAAAATTGGTCTCCCATGGAGAAAGATCTTTTCAAAATTATTGCTGAAAAAGTACAGGAAATCTTCAATGTCAGAAGAAAGACTAAAATTTAACATTCATTTCTAAAGAATAACCAATAATAAATCACATAAGCATTGAAGCTATTATAAACAACTATGAAAGCAAATATAAGACTATTTTATGATATTATTATATTCTAAAGACTGAATTTTTAATTATCATGATCAAAGTTTTTATGTTCAAAAATATATTTATATTTCCTAGAATTATTTCTCATTTGTAACTGCTATATAATAACTACACAATTGCTATAATGATATGTAATTTACATAATTATTATCTAAGCAATATTTAAAATATATTTTGAGAAGTAGGTACTTTATAAAAACTTTCACAATGGTGTTACATGGGCTGCTAGCAGCTCTCTATGACCAATTTCTAGCTTCATCGGGAATTGTTGGCTTTTTATAGAATAGAACTCATTTACTTTAGTTAAAATTTAAAATGAAAATTCATTTCAGGAGAACAGGATGTTTTATGGAAGGAAAGAACTAAGAATAAAGCCAGTCTTCTGTGTGTGGTTATGGTGATCAAATCTGGGCCTCACACATCCTGGGCAAGGGCTCCACCCGTGCCACTCCCCAGCCCTGAGCCCTCCTTCATGAGAACCTGAAACCAGAACTTGGAGAGCAGTCAACATTCAAATATCCTGGGCCTCTCCTGGGCTCTTTCTGTGCCACATGGTCCCTTATCTGTTTCATTGCATGCCTGTGTCCTGCTTCCTCCTCTGCCCTTCCCTGTGAGGGAAATGGCCCATGTAGTCAAGTGTGGACACTTGCTAGATGCTTTTGTCTTATTTCCAGTCTTCCAAGAGACTAAGAATGGGCTGGGACGGCTTGGGCCAGCAACTCTGGCTAAGGGGGCTGGGCAGTGTGACAAGGACCCACTCAACAGGAACAGAAAAAGCCCCACTTCATGGGCTGCATGGGCGAAGGAGTGCCAATTGCTCCATCTCTGACCAAAGAAGACTTCTTTCCTGTCTTACATAATAGCGCAGTGACCCCACCCTGAACAGGACCGAAGCCTTCCAAGCTTCCACATTCTAAAGGCTCTGAGCTTTTTTAGCTTCTGCCCACCCAGATAATTGTCTTCCTTTCCAGAGGAATGATTACGAGTGATGAGATAAATAGAGCTCACTTCGTGCAGGGAATCCAAAATCCCTGGAAACCAAGGAACAGTGTAAATGAAAGGAGATCTTTTGTATAGAACATTATTTTTGACCTTGCGGATCTCCTGAAAGGTCTCAGGCCTCCTCCCCATGGACTACGCTTTCTGAAGCACTGAGTTACATTATTCAAATGTCCATACAGGTTTACGTTCAGAATAAAAGGATTTCTCATGGAATCAAAGAGCTGGAAAAGGTGATGAAGGGAGGGTGCAGCACAAGTAATTGGAGAAAAAGATTGGTGAAGGGAAGCATCGTATCATGCTGAAGATTATTGGTCCTCCTAAACCTCATGCACTGATTTTTTTCTAATTTATAACTAACAAGACTATGGTCTCTTCCATTTAACAGGAAACAAAGCAGAAAATAGACCATACTCAATTGATTTTTCTCCCTAGAATTGGTTCTTATAATGAATCTTGAAGTGCTCTTTTTGTGGCAGCAGTCACTTGGGTTTCCAGGTATTTTTAAGCCCAGCTTGTAGGGCTTCAGCTCAAGGAAACCACAGTATGCATCAAGCATGAATGAAATGCTAGCCCGATGAGTAACTGGTATTCGTGGGAGAGCTCTTTTCCTATGGGCAAGAAAAGCAATGATCTCTTGGTCTTGATTTTAGCATCTTCATTGCTGAAACAACCAAAATTGTTTATAACAACTTCCCAAAGCAAGGGAGAAAATGCGTTTCCAGGGAGATGGATGGGATGCAGAAGAAGAGGTAATGGTATTTGTGTCTGTGCTCCTGTGCTCCCTCCTGCCCTCCTCTTGACCTGCAGGAATTCATGAATGCTTCTCTATGTGACCAGGGTAACACAAGACATCGGTAAATCTCTAGTGGTCCCCAGGTCACCTTTTATGCCAGCTCATCTCAAGCCAGTGACTTTGATATGTATCTGAAGTAATTTCCTTGATGGCATCAAGAAATTTACAGAATGAGCAAGTAGTGGTTATGATTTTGCAATACCTTTATTGTACACATGATAGATGGTTTACTGAAGCCATATTTTAAATAACAAAGAATGTGGAAACAGTGTGTTGTATATTGGCTTACATCAGAATTGTGGAAGAACTTCTAGAAACATACTGAGCTACTACTGAATCCTGAAAAATTTACCAAACCTCTTTTAAATACACCCCAAGGGTATACATTTTCATATCTTCTTTAGAAACACAGTTGTATTTTAAATATCAATTAACTAGGCTTTTATTATTTTCATGATTTGAAAACCTATAGTTCCAAAGGCCAGAGAAAATAAGTAATGTCCCACACATGAGCAATGTCAAACTAGGCTGTAAGGAAGAATAATTTTGCCCAGAATCTGATCATCTAGAGAGAAAGAGCTAAAGGTTCTCTCAGAGGGAAGCTTCATATGGAGTGTTTTCTCAAGTGGTCAGAAACAGCAAATTCCTAGGCAGATCTAAAAGCATAGTCTTGAAGGGAAACCAAAGTTCATGGTAAATAAACAGTAGCAAGTTGTCCATGATGCAGGCTAGAGTGAAAGTTCTACAACTTGCAGCTCCGAACACAGTGAACAGCTTTCGAAGGAAGCTGTTGCTGGGTGGATGACGTGGGGTGGGAGAATGATCAGATTCCCCATCAGACGAAAATGAGGAGAGAGCGGCTCCAATGTTCAGCTTAAGTCACAGAGCCCTTGTTTCATTTTCATTTTTTAAGCTTCTCTAACTCTATGAAAGACATCGTTTCTCACACTATGCAATCAAGTTCTGTTTGGTCAGAGGCTATCAAATACCAAAGTCAGTTAAAGTTCCAAGTGACCCTATTAGGCATGGAAAGTGAGTCATTTGACAGCTGACACATTTTGCTAAGCTGTTTGTGCCTCTTTCTCATGAGCCTTCAGGAATGGTATTATGAGTGTCCGACTCAATAAACTCATTAATAGCAAATTTATCACATTTAAGAATACTTTCTAACTGTAAAAAATATTTGCCCTATGTTTAGTTTTGCATTACATTAATAGGTATCATTACTATATATTTTCACTGGAATTTTTTCCCTTAAAAACACAGTCTATACCAAAATCCAGCGTGGGTCAGACCACACCAGCCACTAACCTCAGAGCTGCACACAGTGTGCCCTCTTTTGTGGAAACTATTGGTGCTATAGGTGTGTGTGCATTCTTTTCCTTAAGAGGGACCCTGAAATCAATCCCTTCTTCCCTGACTCCCGACATGGTCACAAATCCGCTTTGTCTAAGACAATTTTTACTTACTAACTCTACAAATGTCGATGAGAACCTCAAAGGTGTAAGACTGAGTCTTCTCCAAAGACTACTTTCTATGTAAAATCTTTGAACACATAGTTTTCGTTCAGTTGTTTAATTCTTTTTTTCAGATTTCAGTCATACGTCCCTTTTTCTGTTCAGAACAGTGCTGAGTTTTAATAAAATAAGCATGGAAAGTAGAACTTTTCAAATGGGAAGGGGACAAAAACACTGAGATGTGTTGGGTTCATGCACCAACTCCCTGTGATAAATGTCACCATGTATTGCAAACACGTACTGGTAAAAATACATAATACAGGAAAATACTTACGTACTGATGTTTTTATTCTAAGGGTCCTTTAGTCAATGAGATGGTGTGGGACATACATGGAAACCTCCTGACAGATCCTTTTTAACACACATTCAGGGAACAGGGCTCCCAAGAGAAGTAGCCTTCCATCTGGCCTTCTCTCTTGCTGCCACTATCCCTGTCCTCCTCATGCCAGGACCTTCCTGCTCCTCCTCCACTTTCTCCACCCCAGGAAGCCAGCTGCCTTCTTAACAGTCAGGCCACACCGTCCAGCGGCTCCCTGTGAGTCACGCGTGGGTCCACCCACTGCAATCCAGACTTGCAGGTTTGCCACACAGAGACAAAGAGCAGGGGTTGGCTGCATTGACAGAGAATCTGGATGGCGATAAAACCTGATGTGGATCGTGTTCGGCTCAGTAACACCAGCCATAGGCAGACTCGGGAGGGGTGCGACCACAAGCAGATGTTGGTGGCCTCTTTCAAAATCGGGTGCTACATCCGCAGCCTACTTCCGTCCTGTTCTTTTTCTTCCTTTAAGTTTTTTCTTTTTACATTACCTACTATGTTGTCGTTTTTATTTGTGTCTCTCTGGCACGTCTTTTGGAGTTGAGGAAGGTTTGTATGTTTGTTTTTTTCCATGTTTTTAATTGATAATAATTACATGCATTTATGGAGTAAAATGTGATCTTGTGACAATAATAATAAAGTAATATGTATATGTACTTATTTTATAGTTTTATCACATTTATATTTTTAAATAATTTTCAGCTTTATGTTTCATTTTGAATTTTTTGCCTGAAAACTTCATCATTTAGTATCTAAGTTGAATATGATCTGCCTTCCCCTGAGTAATCCATCCCTTCTCATTTTTTATGTGCGCCTGTAACTAACAAGCATCTTGCATCTAGTTGGGGCTATGTGACTTAGCTTCTTTTAGACTTGCACTTTATGTCCTTGGGGTAAAAATTATTTCCTTTAAGCCACCAGTCCCCTTAAACTTAAAATGATTACATGTAAATTGGCCCAAATCAAACTTGGTTTTACATGCTGTATTTCCTGTCAGTCAACTTCATATTTAATTAACATTTCTGATCATTTTCCAACACTTTTACAGATTGCTCGTTACAGTTGATAAATCAGCTTTGTACTATGAATATTTAATTTCTTATAACAATGAGAATTACACATTTTATAAAGTAATTTGTAGTCACAAAGTGCTTTCAATCATTTTTCTCTCATGAAGAGCTGCTGCTTTGACATTATCTCTTTATAAACTTTTCCTTAACATTCACTTTGCCTAAAACTTCCCACATGTGACCCCCAGCCATTTCTAGTTCCGAACCTATTATCTGTGAAGGGATGTCCCTGCACTGGTCAATTCCATTTCCTTTTGCATCTTAAAAGATAAAAGAGTTAATAATAAAAATACCCGTATTTTTTGACAAATCTAACATGATCTGAAATTTGAATTCCTAACTAGGGTATTTGCATGTAAAGAATTACCATTATGTAAATGGTCATTAAAATTATGCTGAGTTAGAGAATTTCTCTTATATACATGAGCACTCACATTATATTTGCATTTAGAACTCACTGATAAAAATATGAAGAGTCTTATCTTGAAAAGCTTATCTAGTACGAAGTCAAAGATGGCATAAAATAAATACAGAAAGCATACTCAACTGAAGGTGAAGTGAACAATAAAATGAATCTGAGATGCTCATTTGTCCCTTTTCCTTGAAAAGTTACCCTTCCCCAGAAAATTATTTTTAACAGAGACAGATTAATCCTGCCAAGAAATAATCAGTAATTTGAAATGTCAGGTCTCAGGTAGGTTTCACTTTGGCAGCACTGGTCAGCTAACAGCATATTGGTAATGCCAACATCAATTCTGCACAGAACCATGGATGGAGTGGTGAGTGAGAGTCGGGGAGTGGTCAGCTTTTCAGTGAATTTGGTCTCATGACAGTTGTACACTTTCTAACACTACCCATCCAAATGATGCTCATTGCAGTAATGAGAAGAAAACTCCAGAAATCTGGAAATAAAATGTGTTGCCCTTTCCTTGTATGATCTATATATACACAAACTAAATCAAAATCTAATTTAGGCAGCATCTTTGTCTGTTCAGGCTGCCATAATAAAATAATTTAGACTGCACAACTTATAAAGAGCAGAGATTTCTCATAGTTCTGGAAGGTGGCAAGTGTGAGATCCAGGTGCTGCAGAGCCAGGGTCCAGGAGAGCCAGCAGCATCAGCAGGGCTCTCTCAGGCTTCCTGCATAAGGGCACCCATCCTATCTCAGACCTAATCCCCTCACAGAAGTCCCACCAACTAATATCATCCTTCACCTTGAGGGTGAAGATTTCAGTGCAGGAATCCGGGGAGAATTTAAACACTCATAGCAAACAAGAAACTCTGAGGAGCTACGTGTACTTTGTCTTTTTATAACCATTTTTCATACTTTGTGTTTTAACAGAATAAGAGGGTATTTCTTCAGGGAAGACATATTGTCTTTTAGCCAAAAGGCTAGAAATGTGAAAGTAGAAATTTGGAATGAAGAAAATATTCAGGGGGAATAGCCAAGGAAAATATCAACTAAAAACCCTGTAAGGATTTTTTAAAAGCTATTCACGTACTTGATCTATAAACTTCTGTTGAAAGAAACTAAAGGTATTATGAAAATCAATTTGGGCCTTAAAGTAAAAGAACAAAAACTCATTTTATTAAAAAACCAAATGTTTTTACTTTTTGCCTGTAATTACCGCTCTTATTCTTTAAGTGAGAAAAGAATACATTCTGCATATTTTTGTTAATGAAGGTATTTATCTCATGATTTTTCCTTTATTCTTCCATATATAAAGGTAGTTTCAGATATTCAAAAAATGTTGACATTGAAAATTTTTCCTCTCAAAAATAAATCTTTGCAGTTCATTACAAAATAATCTCCTAAGACTACAATATGATATGTGGAAAAAAATGGAAATTTACATTTTTGGAATGTATTGCTGTTAAGGAGCTATTTTCTAAGTTAGATATGCAGGATCTGTAATTTTAAAAAATCATAAGACAAAGACTTTGAAAGTCGAACTGTCTTTTAAAATTTTTAAACAATGGGCTCGCTGTTTGCAGAAAAAATTTTTTCGGTGAATTGTGTACGATTTGGACATATTTGGGTTTTCTCTGATTCAGTGTCCTATCTGAGATGAGGCTCTTGTCACAACCTTGGGCTTTCTTGTCATATTTTTCTTCTAGGTAAATTCTTTTGATTAGGAATATCTGTGTTCATGGAGACTTGAGAGAGCCTTGGTAAAATATCGTAAGTCACGTCCTCTCATTTTGATTCACTTCGTAACCTCAAATTCCTTCCAAAGTAATTAAAATGTGAAGATTCCAGCTCCACTCAGGTTGGAAATGCTTGCTGGCAGTGTTAGATTCTGGTTAAGCCAAACCCAGTACCCTCCTTCCTAGACAAACATTCTATGTTTTCTGATCTCCCTAGAGTTGTGTACCGTCACACTGAGGTGCAGCCCACCAAATGCGAGCAGAAGTGACAGGTCTTGCTGGTGAAGCACCTCAAGTGTGAACCTCCATGCTCTTTCCACTGTGCACAGACTTTAAAATCCACTTGAAAATCATGGAACCACAAAATGCAGAGCATTAGGACAAGGGACACCTACTTTGAACTCTGTGTAAGGAGAAATCACTGATATTCAGTCCATGGATAAAATTTAAGGGTGCATCTCCCATAGCAATCAGCAACACCTTAACTAATGGAGACTTGTAAACAGAGACCTTAAACAGTCATGACCTGAAGGAAGCGGAAAGTAATGAGGGTGGACCACAGGTAAAGCACACTTAAAAGACATTTTGGAAAAGACACTGAATGCGCAGATGGAGAATGATACCCAGCTATGTTTGTTCTTGTGTGCTCTGACCTCACAAAGGTAGCTGTTTATGTTGCTCAAGACTTCTCTTTTCATTGGTGCTCAGCTCTTGGCCACTTTCCCCTATTTCAAAGATGAGCTAAAGAAGGAACCACAGTTACCAGCCATGGAGCTATTTCTTTGGCATCAGCTTCCTCTCCATCTCTCTGTTCTAATACAGGCCACTGTGCCAGTTATTACTTGGCTAGCATTTGTGCTTGAACTGTAGGTTGTCCACTGTAGGTTGGACATCATGGTCTGCAAAATGATGCTGGACAATAGCAGTGAGGTAAACAGAAATTTCTTCAGTCTCATACTGCAGTGCTCCTTGCAACCACAACTTTGGAAAATGAAAGGACAAAAATTTTCTGTCACTATAACAAATACCTGAGATAATCAACTTGTAATGAAAAAAAGGCTATTTTTGGCTTATAGTTCTGGAGGTTTCAGTCCATGGTCAATGATCACATGGCTTTTAGGCCTGTAGCAGTCACCCCATCATGGCTCAAATGAGGGGCAGAAGAAATTGCTTACCTCAAGGTAGCCAGAAAGTGAAAGAGAAGAAGAAAAAGCTGGGTCCTAACATCCCTCTTCAAAAGCGTGCCCCCAAAGACCAAACTTCCTCCCTCTAGCCCTGCCTCTTAAGATCCTATCACCTCTCAAAAGCACCACCCTGGAAACCAAGAAATGGGCTTTGGGGGGATATTGAAAATCCATCTTACAGCACTATCAGAGCAAATGCAAAAGGCCAACCTTTCTACAACAATTTATAGGTGGGTACAGAGGGAGCAATTACAGCAAGAAACAAAATGAGAAGCTATGCAGAGGCAAGAGCACCACTCAGAACCTTATTTGCTAAGCAGAACATTTATAAATGATAGTTATACAGGAATCCATCAAAGAAGACGGCAGAATGTCCACTTGAAAGACATGCACAGTCCCTAAGTTTGAATAAAAACAAATTTCTTCTTTGGGCAATTTCCTTTCTTAATGAAGGAGAAAATAAAAGAAATAGTGTGCCTACGGAATCTGCTTAGTGAAATACATTTACATTCCCTTGGCCTTATTTCTGCTTTTTTATTTGAATCTGTTTTTCAGTATCATTATTCTTTTTTTTAAAATAACATTTTGTTGAGGCATACTCTCTTACTTAAAGAGTTATTTTTCTTAGCTTCTGTGACCTGAAGTTGTACAGTTTGGTTGCTGTTCACTTTAAAATTCTCCTTTGGATAATAAAGAGAAAAATATGAAAAAGCAAGGAGCATGGGCCGGGGATTTAGCTCACTGGTTCCAGTGCCTGCCTCGCAAGTGCAAGGTCCAGAGTTCGATCCCCAGTACCAAAAAAAAAAAAAAACAAAGAGCATTACACACAGATTTGGTATAATGTTTAAAAATTCAACTGACCACTACAATAGGATACAGGGGAGAAATCACATGATTTTCTCAATAGGTAACAAAGATGGGACAATTGACATAATTCAATAACCATGTGTGATTTTTTTAAAAGCCCTAACAAAATAGAAATAAAAGATAATTTCTTAATTTGATGCATCAGATCTACCAAAACACAGATTCAAGCACCTAGTTGTCAGTGAAGTTGAGTTTATTCTTAAGGACAATGAAACAAAGATAGTTACTATAATTTCTTCTTTTAACACTGTGTATGAAACTCTGGCAAGCTAATAAAGCAAGGAAAAATTAACAGATTTAAAAATAAGGACGGAAGAAATAAATTTGTCATTACTTGCAAATGACATAGTTGTGCACACTAAATTTCCCAAACATGTCTATTCACAGTCTGTCAGAATTGTCAATGTGAATTTCACAAAGTTTCAGATCAATATAGAAATCAGGTGTATATCTGAGTTATTGTTATTGTCTCCATTCTTCAACCTGCCTACATTCTTACCTTTTCATGGTTTCTCCATGGATGAAGTATACTTCCACATACCATGGCTTTGAGTTGGATAAATTGACAGAGCGTAACCAATGGTATATTAGAAGAATGATGGCAACCCAAAGCTAAAAAAATGCCTGCACAACTAACCTTGTCCTCTTTTGCTTCTGCAGATGTTACCATGTGTAACAGATTCGTGGTTCTACAAATGCCAAACAGTGAAGTTGCAGACCCAGGGAGGAAGGAGGGAGTTAGGAGAGTTTCTTTATTAAAAATAAGGAAAAAGAGAATAGCTCTGGGATTTCTGGGGGGCGGGGGTCCCAAATGGGTGGACACATGGCCCCTCAATCTGGAGTCACGTACAGGTAAGCAGGGCACAAGAACTGCTGAATCATTTAGTGGTCACCTATGGATGGCTCTGTGAAGTTCAAAAAAATGACCAGTTGGAACTTAGGCACTGTGTCCAGTTTCTTCACATTGTTTTTACAGTAAGCTACGACCTTAGAAAAAAAAACTGATTATTTTGCATTATAATTTTGTCAAAATTCAAGAACTTACTAGAAGGTGGTTGTGTCTCCCACTTAGAAGGGAGGGGCCACATCCCACATTGCCTGAGGAATGTTTATTTCTGGTACAAAGTCCTGGTTTACTTATTTAAATTTCCTCTTGTTTCCCTGACCACCCAACTCTATCTTGGTCCTTCCTCTTCCCTAGCTGCCTCACTCATATGCAAACTAAACAAACTGTGTTTTACATTTTCTCCACTCTGAAGAAGTATCCTCAACTGCCATCAGGGGAGGATAGGCAAAGACTGAATCTAGTGATTTTATTCTGAAAGGGGTCAATGTAGGGGAAAAGGTAGACAGGAGCTTTTTGCAGAAAACTAATCTGAAAAGCCTTTCATAGAGGTCAGGGCTCAGCAGTTGTGGACACTTCAGAAGGTCCATCTAGTAGACCCTGGTAAAAAGAGCTTGGCACATTCATCATTGGCTGTATGTGCATGACCATTTGGAATTTGACAGCCTCTAGGCAAGAAGAAACGAATTTTACCAAGAGATTAAGAATGCATGGCCCAAACATAAGAACCAGAGTGAAAAGACAAATTGGGGAAAGGAGCCAAGTTTAGATACTATTTTTAAGGGATCAGAATTGGGCCTGTAACTAGCTGGGTCCTAGACCTGTCTGTTTTTGGAGGTTATCTGTAAGTATAATTTTTTAATGTTTTATGATTTTTTTTCACCTGATATGAACTATTTATCTAGAGATAACACATGTCATTTATTAGTACACAAATCCCTCCAGTTTTAGCTGTAAGAAGATGGAGAGCTCTGTAGTTTTGAGGGACAATTTTATCTAAGGAATTGAAAGGCTCTTGCTGAGCTTCTATAGCTGTCACTGTGGATTTTTAGATTCACTTAACTGTAATAGTGGTCAACTACAAGTGTAGCTGGAGACTGCCATTATTCTGGCCTAAATTATATAGAAATTAATATATAGTCAGAGAGGGACTGGACTCTCAAGGAAGTCAGTGAAAAATAAAGACATCAGAATTGCTGGAAGAACAGCTGAACAAGGCCAGGCCTCAAGAAAAGAAGGAGCAGGACAAAGATGGAGTTAACAGGGGAAAAGTTTGCTCCTCAGATGCTTGCAGAGAGTTAATAAAGCAATTCACCTGAGAGTCATCATTCTTGGTCTTGAAGGACTGAGAATGGGAGCCACAGGAGCTAAGATTGACCCTCACCAACAGAGGACCAAACCAGAAAGGAAACTGAGGCAGGGCTGGCTCAACATCCTCTCCATGAGTGTGGAAGGGGGTCAGGTCAGTTGGCCCCACCTTCCAAATTTGAGAACACCAGTGGTGCTTGTCACCTTTACATAACCAAGGAAGTCTTGTCTTCCATGTCTACTCTACCACCAAGAAAATGACAGAAGTGACAAGGCTACAGGGCTATCCAGCAGAAAATAGAGAAGACAAATCCTTATCTCTGAAATGGAATCACAGTTAATGGATGTTGCTGAAAGAAAAGAACAATAAAAACTCACTTGGGGCTTACCTCCTAATAATCACAGATTTCAGATAGCCCCAGATGTTGTCATGTGTACTAGCCTCATGGTTCCACAAACAACAAGAAATGAAGTCACAAACCAAAGGAGGAAGTTAGGAGAGTTTTTTTTTAAATAAGAAATAAGGAGAAAGAGAATAGCTCTTAGACTTCTAGGAGAGGTCCCAAATGAGTGGCCACATGGTTCCTCAGTCTAGAGTCATTTATAGGTAAGCAGGGCACAGGAATTGCTTGATCTTTTATTGATCATGTTACATGGTTTTAGGGTGCTGGAGTTTCCTTCTGGAGGTGGTTTCTAGGTTCTTTCCATCCTGAGAAAAAATTGGTCAGGACAAATGGTAGCAAAGTTTTATTAAAGGAAGGAAAAGAAACAGGCTCTTCAGAGTGAGTTTGGACCAAGTAAAAGTAGAAAAAGTAGTACACCCCGCAGTGTGAGGGTGGGCCACGGTGAAAGAGTGAACATAATGGCAAAATCTCTGTGTGGACTGTCCTTTTTGTATCACCCACTCCTCAGCCATACTATTGAAAACCTGTTGGAGTTCTCATGAGAAGTTCACTTGCAGGGCTTTGGGAACTGTTCTGTACATGTGCTCTAGGATCTTGTTATACCTCCTTTCCCAGCCAGATTTAGCCACAACTTGCTTTTGTGTCTCATTTCTTCAAGAGAGACACATATCTCCATAATTCTTTATGGGTTCCTAAAAGGGTAGAGGTCTTTGTCTTCTATACCTCTGGCTGGGAGGGGTTATAGACACCAGCTGGTGGGGATTATGTGCTCTCCAACTACCTTGAGGTGTTATGGCTCACTGGCTGGGTTGAAGAGGAAAAACTGTTAGAAGACAATGAGAAAAGAATTAGTGATTTTCACACTTCTTTAGAGCCTGAGAGCCATACCTTTAGAAGATTACTCACATAATGTATCTAACTAAAAACAGGAACCTCAATACAGGTACCCACTTAAAATGCAGTGAATTAGTGTTATTAGTGACTACTTATTTGCTCTTTTAGCAATACTGAAGTCTTGCTTTCCAAAGAGAAGCCTCAGGTCTTCCAGAATTTCTCAGGAATAGCTTTCTTCTTGGTCTTCTGAAAATTCTAGTGACCATTTCCCATATAGGATTTTTATAGCTCATCATTAAGTCCCTTGAATAAAGACCAGACTAGTTCCTCAGGAACTAGGAATAAGGCTAAGAACATGAGGGCTGTAGGGATGCCCTTCATGTCTCCCTGTCAGCCTTTTAATTTCCAAAAGAGACATTAGACATGTCTGTTTGAGAACCCTTCCAATGAGTGACCTGCTTGGGAAGATAGACTACCTCTAAGAGTTGTAAAATTTCCTGCTTGTGTTTTATTTGATTATTAGTAACCAAGTTCCTTCATTCCAGATTGCTGCATGGGCGTGTATTACCAGAAAACCATATTTGGAGTCTGTATAAATATATATCTTCTTGCCTTTCAATGTCCTTCTTGGACAAAGCTACTTTCTTTTTTTTTTATTATTAAATTCTTTTATTGGTACATTGTAGGTATACAACACAATTACATTTCTCATTGGGAATTGTACCTGTACATAATGCATCTTGGTTCTTATTTTTTCCCCATTCCTAGTCCTCCCTTCACACCCTCCACCCTTTCCTATTTACAAAGACTTTATTTCCATTTTTTCCATTTCTCATCATTTTTCCTTTCCTTTCTTTCATTTCCCCTGCCCCTCCCACTACCCCTACCCCTTTGGACCTTTGCTTCCTATTTTGCATTATCGAGTAGTCATTTTAATCAATGGTACACTTTCGGTATACAATATAATGACATTCATCATTGGAAATTTGCACCTTTACATAATCTATCTTGTTTCTTATTTTTCACCCTTGCCCAGCCCTCCCTTCAATCCCTCCAGTCCTCCCTATTTACAAAGATTTTGTTCCTATTTTCCATTTTCTCATATTAATGCCATTGCCTTCTATCCTTTCCTCTAGCCCTCCCACTTCCTTCCCCTTTGCCCCTTTCCCTCCTATTTCACATTACCTATTATACATTTAGTCCTTATTTACACTTTCAGTTTCTCACACCAGAGAAACTATTTGGTATTTACACATGTGTGTTCTATTTATTTCACTTAAGAGTATTGCCTCAGTGTGCATCCACTTAGCTAAAAATGTCTCTAATTTCTCATTTTTTATGGCTGAGTAGTACTCCATTTTATAAAAATACCACATTTTCCTTATCCAGTCTCCAGTTGACGGGCATTTGGGCTGTTTCCAAGTTTTAGCTCTTACAAACTGTGCTGCTATGAACACGGGTGCACATATATCACTGTGGTATGATTCTTTTAATTCTTTGGGGAAGATCCCCAGCAGTGGAATAGCAGGGTCAAATGGGACTTCCAGTCCTAATTCTTTGAGGTATCTCCATACTGATTTCCACAGTGCTTGCACCAGTCTACACTCCCACCAGCAGTGGAGCAGGGTTCCTCTTTCCCCATAGCTCTGCCAGCATTTTTGTTGATTGATTTCATGATAGCAGCCATTCTTTCTGGAGTGAAGTGGAATCTCAGCATTGTTTTCATTTGCATTTCTCAAATGACCGGTTATGTTGAACATTTTTTCATGTATTTATTTGCTATTTCTACTTCTTTGTCTGAGAAATTTCTGTTCATTTCAGATGCCCATTTTTGGATTGGGTCTTTAAATTTGGGAGGTCTGATCTTTTTAAGTTCTTTACAGATTCAAGATAGTAGACCTTTGTCTGAGGAAGAGCTGGTGAAGATTTTTTCCCACATTGTGGGTTGTCTCTTCACACTGCTAGTGGTTACTCTTGCTGTGCAGAAGCCTTTTAATAGGAAGAGATCCCACTTGTTGATTGTTTGTGCTAGTTCATGGGCAACTGAGGTTTTCTTCATAAAATCTTTCCTACACCGATGTCTTCAAGGGTTCTACCTAACCTCTGTTCCAACTGGTTTAGAGTTTCTATTTAATATTTAGACCTTTAATACATTTTGATTTTAGTTTAGTATATGGTGAGAGATACAGGTCTAGTTTTAATCTCTGGCAAGTTGAAGCCCAATTTTTCCAGCACCATTTATTAAAGAGGCTATCTTTCCTCCAGTGAGGGTGTTTGGCTACTTTATCAAAGATGAGATGTCTGAATGTGTCTGGTGTTGTTCCTGCATCTTCTAATCTGTTCCACTGGTCCTCAAGTCTGTTTCTTTGCCAGTACCATGCTGTTTTTATCACAGTAGCTTTGTAGTATAGTTGCAGGTTGGGGATTGTGATACCCCCTGTCATGTCTCTGTTACCTAGAATTGCTTTTGCTCTTCTGGGTCTCTTCTTCTTCCAAATGAATTTTTGGATTGTTTTCTCAAGGTCCATGAAGTATGCTGCTGGGATCTCAATTGGAATTGCATTAAATCTATATAGCAGTTTGGGAAGTATGGCCATTTTCACTATATTAACCCTTCCTACGCAGGAGCAGGGAATGTCTGTCCATTTTCTGACATCATCTTCAACCTCTCTTTTCAGAATGCTGTAGTCTTCAGAGAAGAGGTCTTTGATTTCTTTTGCTAGGATGATTCCTAGGTATTTCAGTTTTTTGGATGCTATTGTGAAAGGAATTATTTGCCCTATTTCTCTCTCAGTGAGTCTGTCATTCGTGCAGAGGAAAGCTATTGATTTTTATGTGTTGATCTTGTAACCAGCTCCTTGACTGAATTTGGTTATTAAGTCTAGAAGACTTTTGGTGGAGTTTTTGGGGTCTTCTATATAGAGTACCATGTCATCTGCAAATAATGACAATTTGACTTCTTCATTACCTATCTTTATTCCTTTTACTTCTTTCTCTTGCCTAATTGCCATGGCTAATGTTTCCAGGACTATATTGAACAAGAGTGGTGATAGTGGACATCCTTGTCTTGTTCCTGATTTGAGTGTGAAGGATTTCAGTTTTTGACCATATTGGCTGTTGGTTTTTCATAGATGGCTTCTATCAGTTTGAGGTAGAGGCCATCTATTCTAACTTTTTGTAGGGTTTTTATCATAAATGCATGTTGGATTTTGTCAAATGCTTTTTCTGCATCTATTGTGATGATCATATGGTTTTTGTCCTTGGCTCTATTGATATAGTGTATTACATTGATTGATTTTCGTATATTGAACCATCCCTGCATCCCTGGGATGAATCCCACTTGATCAGGGTGTAGGATCTTCTTGATGGTCTTCTTCATTCTGTTTGCCATTATCTTATTAAGGATTTTTGCATCTATATTCATTAGTGAGATCGGCCTATAGTTCTCTTTTTCAGTTGGGTCTTTCTCTGCTTTGGGGATCAAGGTGATACTTGCTTCCAGGAATGAATTTGGGAGTATTGCTCCCCTTTCAATTTCATTGAAGAGTTTAAACAGTAGTGGCAGCAGTTCCTCTCTAAATGTCTTGTAGAATTCAGCAGTGAAGCCATCAGGGCCCGGGCTTTTCTTAGTTGATAAGTTTTTAATTACATTTTCAATTTCATTGGTTGATATTGGGTTGTTCAGAATTTTTAGGTCTTCTTCATTCAACTTTGGTAATTCATATGTATCTAGGAACCTGTCCATTTCTTCTGTGTTGTCCATCTTATTGGCGTATAGGTTCTGGAAGTAGGTATTGATGATCCTCTGGATTTCTGCTGGGTCTGTTGTAATTTCCCCCTTTTCATTCCTAACTGCATGGATTTGGGGCTTTTCTTTCCTTTTTCTGACAAGGTTGGCTAAAGCTTTGTCAATTTTGTTGATTCTCTCAAAGAACCAACTCTTGGCTTCATTGATTTTTTTGTATCATTCTCTTAGTCTCCATTGCATTGATTTCTCCTCTGATCTTTATAATTTCCTCCCTTATATGAGCTTTGGGGTTGTCCTGCTCTTCTTTTTCTAGAAGCTTGAGGTTCAGCATCGGGTTGTTTAATTGGGCTTGTTCTGTTTTCCTAATATGCGTATTCACTGCTATGAATTTCCCTCGTAAGACTGCTTTCATTGTGTCCCATAGATTCCAATATGTTGTATTGTCATTGTCATTTAATTGAAGGAACTGTCTGATTTCTTCTTTAATTTCCTCTGTGACCCATTGGTTATTCAGAAGTGTGTTGTTCAATTTCCACATGTTTATGAAATTTTTTGAGTTTCTTTTGCTATGGATCTCCAATTTCATCGCACTGTGGTCTGATAATATACAGGGGACAACTTCAATTCCTTTGCACTTACTTAAACATGTTCTATGTGTGCGTATGTGGTCTATTTTGGAGAATGACCCATGTGCAGCTGAGAAGAATGTGTATTCTGATTTTGTGGGGTGGAAGACTCTGTAAACACCTGTTAAGTTCATTTGTTCAAGAGTTCAATTGAGTTCTAGCATTTCATTACTTATTTTTAGTCTAGTTGATCTATCTATTTGTGACAGTGGGCTGTTGAGGTACCCCACTACAATTGTATTAGTGCATATATGACTTTTCATGTCCGTTAGTATTTGTTTTATATAGTTGGGTGCACTAGTGTTTGATGCATAGATATTTATGATTGTCATCTCTTCCTCTTGGATTCTTCCCTTTACAAGGATGTAGTGTCCTTCTTCATCTCTCTTAATCAGTGTTGGTTTGAAATCTACTTGATCTGCCCAGAGGATAGCTACTCCTGCTTTTTTTCGGGTTCTTGTTGCATGCAGTATTGTTTTCCACCCTTTAACTTTCAGTCTATGAGTTTCCTTTTGAATTATGTGTGTTTCTTGTATGCAGCATATTGTTGGATTTTGCTTCTTGACCCATTCTGCCAGTCTATTTCTTTTGATTGGTGAATTGAGACCATTAATGTTGATGGTTATAACTGAAATGTATTGACTTGTCATTGCCATGACTTTTTCTTTTTGTTGGGTTCTCCCCCTTTACATGTAATTTCTTGTCATGCCAGATGGGTTCATTCTGCTTTGCTTCCTGGGGCTGTGAACCTCAATGTCTGTTCCTAGGATATTGTGTAAAATTCTTTGGAGTGCTGGTTTGGTATTCACAAAGTTCCCAAGGTGCTCTTTGTCATGAAAATATCTTATTTCTCCATCCATTTTGAAAGATAGTTTTGCAGGGTATATCAATCTGAGTTGGAGGCTGTTTTCTTTTAGGGCTTGGAATATGTCACTCCAAGCTCTTCTTGCCTTGATGGTTTGTGTTGAGAAGTCTGGTGTGATTCTGATGGGCTTTCCTTTGTATGTGATTTGTTTCTTTTCTCTGACTGCTTGGAGAACTTTGTTCTTCTGTTGTGTTTCTGGAATCTTAACAATTATATGCCTATGTGTAGATTTTTTTTTGATCAAGCCTATTTGGAGTCCTATATGCCTCACTTATCTGTATGTCAAGCTCTTTTCCCCTGCTTGGGAAGTTTTCTGCCATTATTTCTGTGTAGAGATTTTTTTTTGTCATCTGCACTCTCTCCTGTTTCTTCATTGAGCCCAATCTGTCTTATGTTATTCTTTTTTGCATCATCTAGCAGCTGCTGGATTGATTTCTCCTGTTCCCTTATAATTTTGAAGCAATTTTTCTTTTCCTGGTCACTAATTGCAATCTTATCTTCTATATCTGAAATTCTGTCCTCATATTGGCTCATTCTGCTTTGTAGACTTTCAGTGGAGTTTTTCATGTCCTGGAAATCTATTTGCATCTGTTTTATGGATTCCATTTGTTTCTTATGTTGGGAATCCATCATGTTCCTCAGCTCCTATCTAGATTTATTAATCATGTCTTGCCCTAGGGGCACAATTTCTCCTGTTATCTGAGAAATTATTTCTGATTTCATTTTTTCCAGATCCCCTTTTGTTGCCAGTTCAGTGGGTCCAGGTGGTTGAGTATCAGAGTGTTCCATCTCATTTCCCTTTGGGGTTGCTGTAGGTGATCTGGAAGTCTGGTTTTGAGACTTATTTATGTGTTTTCTCATTTCGACTGGGGTGGGGGGCTGTTAGCGCCTGCACGGATTACCTCCTCTGAGCTGGGAGAGGTGGGACAGGGGCCGGGAGCAGCAGTAGGAATGGTGACCCAAAAGCCCTTTCCTGTGGCCTGGGAGCAGCCGGAGGGATGATGGCCGGGAAGCCCCTTCCTCTGGACCAGGAGCAGTGGGATGGTGGCTCAGAAGCCCCTATCTCTGGGCTGGGAGCAGCGGGACTCAGTACCTTGGTCTGGTGGTCTGGTGTCCTCTGCATCTTTGTAGTGTGGAACCAGGTGGCTGCCTGTCTGCAGAGGGGTAATTCAGCATCTTCTGTGCAACTCAGGACCTCAGTAGGGCGTGCACAGACCTGCCTGTCTGCAGTGGGCTGGACAAAGCTACTTTCATTAGTGAACCTGGCCAATAGTGAGAGTAGGGACAGTCAACCTTCCACTGCTGTGAGTCAGGCACATTGTCTGTCTTGCACTCAGAGCAGAGCACAGGTAGTGGTATCCCCAGTGTCCAGACTTCTTGCACTCAATCATCCTTGGGTTTCCTCTTAGGCAATTTGGGTGACTTTAAAGCATTTCCAATTGCAACAGCTATAATTTTAGCTTTTCTCTTTTGACCCTTCTCCATATCCACAATGCTGAACACAGAAAAGGCCATGTCCAGATCATAGATACCTCAGTCATAGGTATCTGTGAACCCATCTGAAGTTTCTTCATTAAACAGATTGGGAGAGACTCATGTCCCTCTGAGAAATAGGTGGGGATCCGAAGACAAGATCATCAAAGATATCTCTCTCCTCCTCAGGGGCCACCCTAAATGCCATAGTTTCTGGAATTTTCTGAGAGAAAGGTCACAAAAGCCTGAACATAAAAGACTTTACTTCACCTTCTATTTTTAAGCAGAAACAATTTAACTGAAAAAAAAAGTCCCATAGTTTAAACTGCCATCCTGTACCCAGCTTTTACCATTTCCCAGTCCATATTGAACCTAAATAATATTGCAATGGTAAATAAGCAATTTTTTAGTTCACAGGATTAAGCCTTTCCCACTGATCAAGGATATGGCCTAGTGGCAAAGTCAGTGAAATCTGGGGTGTGGCACATGCAGTTTCCCATAGTTTATCTTGTAGCCTATAGAGAGAGACAGCCAGGTCTTGAGTCCTTAAAATGGTACCCCATGAAGAAGCACAAGACCTGATGAGCTCATAAATCATCCCTTGTGAGGCTCCAGTATTTACAAGACAGATGTCTCTATTCAAATCTAGAATGATGCTAGCGTCTTTCAAAGAAGCATAGAAGAAAGCCATACTGAGGGCTTTTTGTCTCCCTAAGAGACCCACTAACTTCTTATGGAGAGAGGTGTTGAGCCAGTTGATGGCTCTACCAAACCCTTTGAAATGCAAAGTGAAGTCCCTCCCCACTGGGACTCCCTTAGCCACCTTAAGCTATTTGACGGCCCTACTTAAGCAGAGTGGAGCCACTTGAGAAAAAGTGTGGCAAGAATCTCTTAGGCAATTTTAGCCACTTGATGGCTCAGTTTAAGGAGGATAGAGCCACTTGAGAAACAGTATCTCTTGCACTTACCCATTAGTACTTTGTTTGAGGCAATAGTGATGGAAATGCCTTTTCTTTTTTCAAGAAAAAAACAACTTTAAAAATTCTAAAAATGATTCATAGTCACTTGAGTTAAGCTTTACTGGCTGTTCTTTTGTTCTTCTCAGGCCATCAGGCATGTTTCTAAATTACCTGTATTTTGTTAGAAAAATAAAGGAAGGGAACTAGAAACAAACATGGCAGTGGCTGATTCAAAACAGCACCCAGCCACATTACAAGACAAGATGGCAACCAGACATGGGACAAGACAAGATGGTGGCCCTGACTAAGATAGCACCTTGAGAAAGGAAAGGCCACCTAGAGGAATAGCACAGACAAGATTTTGGGCACAAAAAGAAATAAACTGGGGTAGGCAGCTACTTCAGCTTGGTACCAAGTTACCAACAGCTATTTTTCCCCAAAAGAGTGAGAAAGCTGAGCAAAGTATCTTAGAGAACAGACATAAAAGGACCTAATTATAGACCCTCTGGCAATGTAACTCATACCTGCAGAATGACCACAAAAGAGAAAAAGAAAGAAAAGGAAGATAAACTTAAAGTGGGTCTGCATGTCTCTCATGGATGGTAGAAAAACATAGAGGTCATGCATTCCTCTCCATTCTATGTGCTGGGAAACATTTCCTGGAGCCATGAGAAGGCTCCCAAGTTCCCCAGCCTAGGGGAGAGAGAAAGAAATAAATTTTGGGGCATTTTAAAGAAAAACGAACAAAAAGTGTTTTTGCTCTCTAGGCTGGCTCACCAAATGGGGTTTGGGGTGCTGGAGTCTCCTTCTGGAGGTGATTTCTAGGTTCTTTCTGTCCTGAGCAAAAATTGGTCAAGACAACTGCAAAGGGTAGCAAAGTTTTATTAAGGTAAGGAAAGAAACAGGCTCTACAGAGCAAGTTTGGGCCAAGTAAAAATGGGAAAAGAAACCTATCCTACACTAGGAAGGTGTGCTACCATGCAAGAGTAAACACAGTAGCAAAAACTCAATGTGGACCGTCCTTTTCGTATCACCCACTCCTCAGACTGACATCAGCTCTAGGTCATCCTGCTAAAACCCTGCTGAAGTTCTTGCAAGAAGTCCACGTGCAGGGCTTTAGAAACTGTTCTGTGCATGTGTTCCAGGATCTTGTCAGGCTTCCTTTCCCAGCCATTTTTAGCTATGCTCCACCTTCCTATTCAGTCACTTATTAACAATGGCTCTGTGAAGTTAAAGAAATGACTGATTGGAACACAAGCTCTCTATCCCAGTTTCCTCACATAGTGTTTACAATAAACTGAGATGTTAGGGGAAAAAATGGTTATTTTTTATTATAATTTTCTCAGAATTCAGGAACTTACTGGCCCATGTCTTGTACCTGGGAGGGAGAGGGCACAGTCCATGTTTCCTGAGGAATATTCATTCTTGGTCCAAAGTTCTAGTTTGCTTATTCTTATTTAAATTTTCATTAGTATGGCTGATCACCCAACTCTATCTCAGCCCTTCCTCTTTGCTAGCTGCCTCACTCGTGAGCTAACTAAACAAACTGTCTTTTCCACCATGGCAATATAAGTTCCTTAATTTAGGAATGAACAACTAATTGCTCTAAACTCAGAATGAGCAAGTGTTTCACACAGCTCTCCCAAATAAGCATAGCTCATAGCTGTTTTTGCAGCTGGAAGCAGAGCTGCCCACCAGAGTCCACCCCAGATGAGCTGTTCCTACTACCCACTAAATCTGTGAGAATAAATCCATGAAAATAAATCCATAAAATTAATCCATAAAAATAAATTATTTTTAAGAAACTAAGTGTTGTTGTGTTTTACTGTGAAGAATTATTGTGTTAATATCTCATTGGTACCTCTGTACAGTAATTTTTAAAGGATACCACTTATAATAGTATCAAAAAACATCAACTATCAAGCAAAAGTCTTTTAAAATAGAAATGACTGACTGTGAGGACCTTGGCCCCTGGAGTGGGGTTCCATTCTGCCACACTCTGTTCCCCAGCAACCAGTTTATAAGCGCAGGTGCCTCCAGCACCTGTCCCAAACCCCCCTGCCCTGCCAATGGCCTCCTGGCTGTGCCAGTACCTGGTTCCACAAAACTGAGGCACAGGGGCTCATAAAGGCCATTGCTGTGAGCTCCAGAAGATACAGCAGAAGTAAACAACAGATAGAGGCCCTCTCTCAGGCTACTTGATGAAAACTGAAGCCCACTGGAAAAGTGAAGAGAATCTCTGCAATAAAGGCACACCAGACCACCATACATGGTAAATTGGAGGTACATGGTAAGTTGGAGGTACATGGTATAGGAGGTACCTCCCATCAGAACCTGGACTATCTTCAGGGGAAGGGCAAATGGAACCTACAGTAGAACGTTACAGAGTTCAACCCTGCAAGAGGACAGGGAGCTCAACTTGGCACTTGCAGCCAGAAAGTGGCCTGAATCTCATGGGTCTGTGACTGGCTTGCTGAAACTCATTGAATTATATCTGCACACTGCTTCTCATGTTGTCTATTGTGACAGCAGAGACATACCCTGAAGGAGTCCTTTCATTTTTATTTGTTATTTTCAAAATTATTGTTTTTGCTCTTATTCTTAATTTTTCATTTTTATTTTTTCTACTCTTTTCAAATTTTTCTTTTTTCTTTTCTCTTTTCTTTCTCTCTCTCTCTCTCTCACTTTCTCATTCTCTAAGAGTCACACATTGTTCTTCATCTCCCTTTTTGTTTCTGTTCTGGTCCTAACTTGGATTTGTTCCTTATTTTTCTTTTTTCTCTCTTTCCTTCTCTTGATCATCATTAGTTTTAAAGAAAAGTAAATACAGTATCTATCCTCCCTATTGCTGTTAGGTTGTTCTGTTCACAGCTTTCTTCTTTCATTCTGCCTTTTCCTCTTGTCTTCAACAGTTTCTAACAGTTTGTGTGATCTTCCTGTGTCCTCTGGCCTCACTGCTAACCTTTCCCTATCCTTCTACCTATCTATCCCTCCCTCCCCAACTCCTTCTAACTCCCCATCCTGAAGGGTAAAATTGCTATATTGAAGAGTTTATTCACTGTAAATAGATGTTGGGCTGGTCCTTGATTTTGATTTAATTCACACACTTAAAGGTAACCGATTAATAACTACCACAAATTGCCATTTTCTAAGCTGTGCTTGATGCTATGGTGTTGCTAATTGTATCATTTGGGCTAACATGTTCTGATAGATCTAATCAGTTGTCCTTCCCAGTACAATGAAAATGAGATAGTTTCAGAGTCATTAGAGACTCAAAACCTAAAACCAGCTATATCTGGAAGACACCTCTGAGAAGCAATCATTCCATATGGGTTCTAAATACAAGCAACAAAGACCCTTACAATAAACAATTTCTAAGTATCAAAACAGGAATTAAACTAAGGACAGTACCAAAAACAAAAATGAGAAGACATTTAAGCAAGGCACAAACTCAGACTTCCAACACACAAAAGGCAAATTCTGGAGGAAACAAGGTGGAAAAGTGTGCCAATCAACCACCTGGACACCAGGAACTGATAGCACAGAAAGAAACAAAATAGAAAAATGAGACTCAAGAAAAATTCAAACCAGAAATAATTTCCCAGAAAACTACAGAGATTGTGAGCAGAGTGAAAGACATGATTAGAGGCTCTAGAACAGAAACAAAAAAATAGATGCACTCAGAACCATGCTGGAAGCCATGAATGCCCAGCATAAGAAAGAAATGGAAACCATGATTGCCCAAAATAGGAAAGAAATGGAATCCATGAAACAAATTCAAACAGATATCCAGGAGATTAAAAACTCTGTTGAAAGTATGCACAGCAGATTAAGGGAATGTGAAGAAAGAAAATCAGATATAGATGACAGGATTGCAGATTTCTTAAAAATAGTAAGGGACCACAAGAAATCAATCCAACAGCTGCTAGATGATGCAAAGAAGAATAACATAAGACTGATAGAAGTCAACAAAAAATCAGGAAAAAGTACAATGACATAAAAAAAACTGTGCACAGAAGTAATAGTAGAAAACTTCCCAGACAGAGGTAGAGAATTGGACATCCAGATAAGTGAGGCATATAGAATTCCAACTAGCCATGAACAAAAAAATCTACACCTAGACATATAATAGTCAACATACCAAAAACCCAACAGAAGAACAAAATCTTACAGGCAGTTAGAGAAAAGAAACAAATCACCTACAAAGGAAAGCCCATCAGAATCACAGCAGACTTCTCAACACAAACCTTCAAGTCAAGGAGAGCCTGGAGTGAAGCATTTCAAGCCCTAAAAGAAAATAATTTCCAACCTAGACTGTTGTATCTTGCAAAACCATCTTTAAAAATTGATGGAGAAATTAGGTACATCCATGACAAAGAACACCTGAGAAATTTCATGAACACCAAACCAGAACTCCAAACAATTCTAAACAGTATCCTAGAAAAAGACAATGAAGGTCACAGTTCCATGAGGCCCAACAGAGGGAAGCCACCAAGCAAGGCTAGAAACTAAAGGGAAAGGGGGGAAAATAAAAAAGCAAAGAGCCAACAACAGTAAAACATCATGACAAGGATGAATCAGTATCTATCAATTATAACCATCAATGTTAATGACCTCAATTCACCAATCAAAAGAAGTAGACTGACAGAATGGATTAAGAGGCAAAATCCAACAATATGCTGTATACAAGAAACACACCTAACTCAAAAAGAAATTCATAGACTGAAAGCAAAAGGATGGAAAACAGTTCTCCACTCGACAGGAACCCAGAAAAAAGCAGGGGTAGCAATCTTATTTGCAGACAAAGCAGATTTCAAACCAAAACTAATTAAGAGAGACAAAGATGGTCATTACATCCTTGTGAAGGCAACAATCCAAGAGGAAGAGATGACAATCATAAGTATATATGCACCAAATACGAATGCCCCCAACTATACAAAGCAGATATTAATGGACATGAAAAACCAAATAAGCACTAATACAATTGCAGTGGAGGACCTCAATACCCTACTATCACAAATAGATAGATCATCTAGACAAAAAAATTAAAAACAAAATTCTAGAACTAAACCAAGCTATTGAACAAAGGGACTTAATAGATGTTTATAGGGTGTTCCACCCCACAAAATCAAAATATACACTCTTTTCAGCTGCACATGGATCATTCTCCAGAATAAACCACATGCTAGCTCATAGGACATGTCTAAGTAAATGTAAAGGAATTGAAGTTATCCCCTGTATATTATCAGACCATAATGCAATAAAATTGGAGATCAATAGCACAAGAAACTGCAAAACCTGCACAAACACATGGAAATTGAATAACACTCTCCTGAAAAACCAATGGGTCACAGAGGATATTAAAGAAGAAATTAGACAGTTCCTACAAGTAAATGAAAATGCCAGTACAACATACAGGAATGTATGGGACACAATGAAAGCACTTCTATGAGGGAAATTCATACCAGTGAATGGCCATATTAGGAAAACAGAGAGAGCTCAAATAAACAACCTAATGATGAACCTCAAGCTTCCAGAAAAAGAAGAGCATGACAAACCCATAGCTCATACAACAGAGGAAATTATAAAGATAAGAGCAGAAATCAATGCAATGGAGACTAAGAGAACAATACCAAAAACATCAATGACTCAAAGAGTTGGTTTTTTGAAAGAATAAATAAAATCGATAAACCCTTAGCCAATCTTATCAAAAAAAAGAAAGAAAAGGCTCAAATCCATGCAATTATGAATGAAAAAGGTGAAGTCACAACAGACCAGCAAAAAATCAAAATGGTCATCAATACCTACTTTGAGAAACTGTACTCTAATAAAATGGAAAACACAAAAGAAATGGACAGATTCCTAGATACATACGAATAGCCAAAGTTAAATGAAGAAGATAGAGAAATTCTAAACACCCCAATTACAATCAGTGAAATTGAAAATGTAATTAAAAGTTTACCAACAGAGAAAAGCCCAGGTCCTGATGGCTTCACTGCTGATTTCTACAACACATTTAAAGAAGAACTATCGCCATAACTCTTTAAACTCATCAAGGAAATTGAAAGGGAAGCAAGGCTTCCAAACTCATTCCTGGAAGCAAGTGTGACTTTGATTCCAAAACCAGGGAAAGACCCAACCCAAAAAGAACTACAGGCCAATCTCCTTAATGAACATAGATGCAAAAATCCTCAACAAGATACTGGTAAACAGAATACAGAGGGTGATCAAAAAGATCATATACCCTGACCAACTTGAATTTATCCCAGGGATGCAAGGATGCTTCAACATGCGTAAATAAATAAATGTAATATGCTATATTAACAGAGGCAAGGACAAAAACCATATGATCATCTCAATAGATGCAGACAAAGCATTCAACAAAATCCTACACCCATTCATGATAAAAATCCTACAGAAAATTGGAATAAAAATCTTTATCTCAACCTGATTAAGACTATCTATGAAAAACCAACAGCCAACATCATACTAAATGGTCAAAAACTGAAAGCTTTCACACTAAAATCAGGAACAAGACAAGGATGCCCACTATCACCACTCCTGTTCAATATAGTTCTGGAAACATTAGCCACAGCAATTAGAAAAGGGAAAGAAATAAAAAGAATAAAGATAGGAAAGGAAGAAGTTATATTATCATTATTCACTGAGAATATAATTCTTTACATAGAAGACCCAAAAAACTCTACCAAAAAACTTCTGGCCTTAATTGACAGATTCAATGGAGTAGCTGGATACAAGATCAGCACTCAAAAAACAATAGCCTTCTGGTATGCAAATAACAGACTCACTGAGAGAGAAGTTACAGAAACAATTCCTTTTACAATAGCATTCAAAAAATTGAAATATCTAGGAATCAATCTAACAAAGGAAGCAAAATACCTCTACACTGAAAACTGCAGCACTCTGAAAAAAGAGATCGAAGAGGATATCAGAAAATAGAAAGACATCCCTTGCTCCTGGGTAGGAAGAACCAATACAGTGAAAATGGCCATACTTCCGAAACTGCTATATAGATTTAATGCAATGCCGACTGAAATTCCAACAATATATTTCACAGAACTAGAGAAAACAATCCAAAAATTCATTTGGAATCAGAAGAGACCTAGAATAGCAAAAGCAATTCTAGGCAACAGACACATGCCAGGGGGTATCACAACCCCCAACTTGAAGCTATACTACAAAGCTCCTGTGATAAAAACAGCTTGGTTCTTGCAAAGAAACAAACCCAAGGATCAGGGAAATAGATTACAAGATGCAGAAACAACTCCAGACATACTCAGCCACTTCATCTTTAACAAAAGAGCCAAGCTCCCTCACTGGAAGAAAGCCTATTTATTAAATGGTGTTGGAAAAACTAGATTTCAACCTGCCAAAGATTAAAATGAGACCCATACCTATTACCATGCACTAAACTAAGATCAAAGTCGATTAAAGATCTAAATATTAAAACAGAAACACTAAACTTGCTGGAATAAAAGTTAGGTAGAACTCTTGAAGACATTGGCATAGGAAAAGACTTTATGAACAAAACCTCAGTAGCACGGGAACTAGCACACAGAATCAACAACTGGGATCTCATCTCATTAAAAAGCTTCTGCAGGCTGTGGCTCAGCAGGCCGGGCCGGGGGCCTCGGGACTCGGGTGTGGCGCTGCCTGAGCGTTGGCGTGCTCCGTGGGCAGCAGCCAGGGCCGCAATGACAGACTACAGAGCAGCAAGACGAACTGGAGGCTCTGGAGTCCATCTACCCCGACTGCTTCACAGAAACTCCTCAGAAAATCCACCCCGCTTCACCGCTACTGTGACATTGGAGGCTGCAGAAAATGATGAAACTGTCCAGCTACCCTCAAGTTTACATACAGTGAAAAATACCCAGAGGAAGCGCCTCTTTATGAAATATTTTCCCTGGAAAACCTAGAAGATTATGATGTCATAGACATTTTAAAATTATTAGCATTACAGGCTGAGGAAAATCTTGGTGTGGTCATGATCTTTACTCTAGGGACAGCAGTGCAAGAAAAATTAAAGGAAATAGTAGATCAGATAAAAACGAGAAGAGAGGAAGAAATGAAACTAAAAGAAAAAGAAGCAGAAGAAGCAGAGAAGCAATTATTCCACAGCACCCCTGTTACAATTGAGAATTTCTTATGTTGGAAAGCCAAGTTTGATGCAGAACTCTTGGAAATTAAAAAGAAACGGATGAAAGAAGAGCAAGCAGGAAACAATAAATTAAGTGGCAAACAGCTGTTTGAAACCGATCATAATCTTGACACATCTGATACCCAGTTTTTGGAGGATGCTGGAAATAATGTGGAAGTAGAGGAGTCTTTGTTCCAGGAACTGGGTGACTTGAAGCTAGAGGATGTTGAGGGCGACCCAGACCACAACCCTGCTGGCCCAGGGAGTGACTCAGAGGACTGATGCACCGTCTCCGGAGAGCTCCACAGCCATGGCATCTGTGGCTGTGCTGAGAGGCTTTTAATTTTCCTTTCTTTTTTTTCTAAGAAAAAATAACTCTCAGGAGAATATTCTTCTGAAAACTTTCACCATTGAACTTAATAAACTGACCATAAAACTTCAAGATAAAATGTTCATTTCCTCTTATTGGTGAACAGAAGTTTACATATTTAATATTATTTAATGCTGGAGGGAGATCCTACCTATAACACCAAGACTTGAAGGTGGGTTGTGGTATAAGAAACAAAAATAACTCATGCTTTCTATCCTGGAGATGATAGTTACTTTTGGATTCCAAATGTTGTCTTTCATATAAAGTGTTAAAATACTAAGATAGGAAATAGGAAATTAAACCTGGATTCCAGCCTTTTGACACAGTAAATTTAAGTTTTAACAGAATCAGAAGCCCAGATTATACACAGGAATAAAATGGATGTCATCACTATAAAAAATAATAATAATAAAATAAAATAAAAAGCTTCTGCACTGCAAGAGAAACCACCAACAGAGCTAACAGACAACCTACAATGTGGGAATAAAATTTTAGCAGCTGTACCTCAGACAAAGGACTACTATCTAGAATATATAAAGGCCTTAAAAAAATCAAACCCCCGAAATTTAAAGACCCAATTCAAAAATAGGCATCTGAAATGAACAGACATTTCTCAGACAAAGTAAAAGCAGCAAACAAACATGAAAAAGTGTTCAACATCACTGGTCATTCGAGAGATGCAGATGAAAGCAACACTAAGATTCCACCTCACCCCAGAAAGAACGGCTGCTATCAAGAAATCAACCAATAACAAATGCTGGCGGGGCTGTGGGGAGTGCAGACTGGAGCAACCACTGTGGAAATCAGTATGGAGATACCTCAAAGACCTAGGACTGGAAGTCCCATTTGACCCAGCTATTCCCCTGCTGGGTATCTTCCCCAGAGAATTAAAAGAATCATACCTCAGCGATATATGAGCACCCATGTTTATAGCAGCACAGTTTGTAATAGCTAAAACTTGGAAACGGACCAAGTGCCCTTCAACTGGAAACTGGATAAAGAAGATGTGGGGTTTTTTATAAAATAGAGTACTACTCAACCATAAAGAATGAGAGACTAGAGACATTTATAGCTAAATGGATGCATATTGAGGCCATACTCTTAAGTGAAATAAATAGGACACACATATGTGAATACCGAATTGTTTCTCTGGTATGAGAAACTGAAAGGGTAAATAAGGGTTAAAATGATTAAAATGAAAAAAAATGATTGAAATGAATAACTGGTCATTTGAAATGGGAAGAAAAAGTCCAAAGGGGTAGGGGAAGTGGGAGGGGAAGGGGAAAGGGAAGAAGGGAAAGGAAAAATTATGAGAAAAGGAAAAATTGGAAACAAAGTCCTTCTAAATAGGGAAAAGTGGAGGGGGTGAAGGGAGAACAGAGAATGAGGGAAAAAATAAGAACCAAGATGCATCATGTACAGATACAAGTACCCAATGATAAATGTAAACGTACTATATACCTAAAATGTACCAATAAAAGAATTTAAGGGAAAAAATTTTAAAAATAAAATAGAAATTACCATCATATGACAAAACATTCAGAGAAGAGAAAGACGTTCTAAATATGTAAATGGAAGGATATAACATTTATATTGATTAGAAAACTCAATATTGGAAAGATGTTAATTATTTACAAATGGATTCATAGGTTTCATAAAATCATAATTAAAAGCCCAGCAGGGTTTGATTTTGTTTGTCTGTTTATTTCTTTGTGGAAACCAACAATTAACTCCAAAATTTCCAGTGAAATGTAATAGGCCAAAAATAGCCAAAATTCACCAGAAAAATAAATTTAATTTCATTACTTAATATTAAAATTTTTATAAATTCATGAGTAGTAATGAGATAGGGATAGAAAAGTAGGCCAATTTACTCATATACATATGGACACAATTTATCACAAATTGTATTTTAGATCAGTGAGGAAAAAATTGTATTTCCAAAATATAAGGCTCTCTTGATTTCCATATGGAAAAAAAAATTAATCTTCACTCTACTTCATAGAAAAACTACTTTCACATGGAATGTTTGTCTAAATGTAAATGGTAAAATCAGAAATCTAGAAAGCAACATAAGAAAATAAATTCATGACCTTGAAGAAAGCAAAATACTCAAAAAATAAGACTTCAAAAACTGATAATTGTAAGGGCAAGGGATTTAACTCAGTGGTTCTGCCACCTGCCACGCAAACACAAGGTCCCAAGTTTGATGCCCAGTACCTAAAAAAGAAAAGTGCTAACTGTAGAAATATATTAATAAATTTTTCTAGATTAAAATTAATAACTCTGTCCAAAAGATACAATTACACTAATTAAAAGGAAAGACACAAATTGAGGAAAGCTGTTTGTATTGCAAATATCAAAAGAGTCAAATTCATAATTTAAATAACTATTGTTATGGCTTGTATCTACATGTCTCCATAAGCCTCACTTGGTCATAGTTGGAGATTTTCAGAGGTGGCTGTATCTAGAGTATGTGATGCTAGGATCAAGGGTATGTGATTATTAATTGGTCTACTGATTGGTTTGGCATGGATCTGTGTGTAGATAATAGGAAGGCCCACCCCTAAAGGCATGTAGCCTAGACAGAATGTAAGAGACAGAAAGAGGGCCACTGTCATTGCTTGCCACTTTGATACTTCACTGCTTATTGTCTTGCTGCCTTTTACCTGCCATGAACTGTTTCTCCTCTCCAATGCCACCCTACCTGGGAGCCAGCTGATTATGAACTGAAACCTCCACAAACTGTGACTACCATAAACCTTTCCTCCTCTAACATTGGTGTCAGTTATTTTGTCCCTGCAACAAGAAAAGTAACTAAGACAACTGCTTAAAATTAGTAAGAAAAAAACACATTTTAATGGGTAAAAGTCATCAATAGGGCTTTTGCAAAGAAGTATTTACAAATAGTCCCCAAATATACAAGAAAGTGCTATAGATCACTAGTTATCAAATAAATGTAACTTTATATCACAATGTGCTATCCCCTATGCTTAAGAAAACTTGAAACATTGAAAATACCAGTGGAACCTCTTATATGATTGGTAATATCCTAATTCATTCAACTCTGTAGAAACTGTTCATTCTTATTTACTACACTAAGCACACATTTGTACTGCCCCCAGCATTTCTTTTCTTTTAATTCTTTTATTGGTACATTTTAGGTATACAACACATTTACATTTCTCATTGGTAATTTGTACCTTTACATGACGCATCTTGGTTCTTTTTCCCCATTCCCAGCCCTCCCTTCACTCCCTCTACCCTTCTCTATTTACAAAGACTTTGTTTCCATTTTTTCCATTTCTCATCATTTTTTCTTTCCCTTCTTTCATTTCCCCTGCCCCTCCCACTTCCCCTACCCCTTTGGACCTTTTCTTCCTATTTTGCATTATCAATTATTCATTCTAATCATTGGTACATTTTAGGGATACAATATAATGACATTCATCATTGGAAATTTGCACCTTTACATAATCTCTCTTGGTTCTTATTTTTCACCCTTCCCCTGCCCTCCCTTCAAGCCCTCCATCCCTCCCTATTTACAAAAACTTTGTTTCCATTTTTCCATTTTCTCATATTAATTCCATTCCCTTCTTTCCTTTCCCCTACTCCTCTGACTTCTACTTCCCCTTTGCCCCTTTTCTTCCTATTTTACATTATCTATTACACCTTTTAGTCCTTATTTACACTTTCAATTTCTCACACTAGAGAAACTCTTTGGTATTTATACATGTGTGTCCTATTTATTTCACTTAGGAGTATTGCCTCAATGTGCATCCTGTCCCTAGCATTTCTAATTTTAATATTATTATTCAATAGAATGGTATACAAGCACTCCATAAAAGATGTGTAAAAAATTATTCATAGCAGTATCATTCACAATAACCTATTGGAAACAATTAAATTAAATTTGGTGTGAAGCTTCCTCTATATTTTAAGTCCATATGCAGCAAACTGCAATCTAACTTAGTATGGAAACAAATTTCAACCTAGCACATTATAACAAATAACTGAATCCAAGTCAGTCACTGCAAGCAAACTTTAGCCAACCACAGGCTGCCAGCTGATCACATCATACCTACTTGCTCAGGGAACTGATATTCAACTTCAATTCCAATAAATGAGTGTATTACATTTAAACTGTCAGGCATCGTGGCACACACCTGTAATCCTAACACTCAGGAAGCTGACACAGGAGTATCACCAAGAGTTCAAGGCTAGCCTAGGTACATAGCAAGACATTGTCTCAAAAAAACAAAAAAAGACACAGCTCCCAGTGCAGAGGAGGCTTCCAGGTCTGTGTGAAACATATCCCAGCACAGAGGAGGCTTCTATGTAGGCATGCCACAGCTCCCAGAGCAGAGGAGCCTTCTGGATCAACATGCCACAGTCCCAAGTGCAGAGTAGGAGGCTTCCAGGCCAACCTACCACCACTCGCAGCACAGAGGAGGTAAGCCACGCAGGCACAAGCAACACCCCAACCATCAAAATGAGAAGACATGTAAACAAGCCACAGAACCAGACTTCCAGAACATCTATAGCAACCCCAAAGGGAAATGATATGGAACACTCTGATACTCAACCACCTGGACTCCCTGAACTACCAACAAAAGAGGATCTGGAAAAAATGAAATCAGAAATAATTTCTCTCATAACAGCAGAGATTGTACCCATAGTGCAAGACATGATTAATAAATCTAGAGAGAGCACAGACAAAAAAAATAGAAGAGCTGAGGAACATGATGGAATCCCAACATAGAAAACAAGTGGAATCCATAAAACAGATGCAAACAGATTTCCAGGAGAATAAAAACTCCATTGAAAGTTTACGCAGCAGAATGAGCCAATGTAAAGACAGAATTTCAGATTCAGAAGATAAGATTGCAATTAGCAACCAGGAAAGGAAAAATTGCTTTAAAATTGTAAAGGACCATGAGAAATCAATCTAGCAGATGCTAGACGATGCAAAGGAGAATAAAATAAGACTGATTGAAGTCAATGAAGAAACAGGAGACAGTGCATATGACATAAAAAAACTGTTCCCAGAACTGATGGCAGACAACTTCCCAAGCAGGGGAAAAGAACTTGACATACAGATAAGGGAACCATATAGGACTCTAACTAGTCTTGAACAAAAAAAAATCTATACATACACATATAATTGTTAAGATTCCAGGAACCCAACAGAAGAACAAAGTTCAACAAGCAGTTAGACAAAAGAAACAAATCACCTACAAGGAAAACCCATCAGAATCATAGCAGACTTCTCAATGCAAACCCTTAAGGAAAGAAGAGGTGGGAGTGATGTATTTCAAGCCCTAAAGGAAAACAACCACCAACCCAGATTGATGCACCCTGCAAAACTATCTTTCAAAATTCATGGAGAAATAAGATACTTTCATGACAAAGAGCACCTTAGGAACTTCATGAATACCAAACCAGCACTCCAAAAAATTTTAGACAAAATCCTAGGAAAAGACAATGAGGATCACAACCCCAGGAAGCCCAGCAGAAGGAATCCACTGGGCATGACAAGAAATTAAACCAAATGGGGAAAACCCAACAAAAAGAAAAAGTCATGACAATGATAAGCCAATATGTATGAGTTATAACCATCAATGTTAATGGTCTTAAATCACCAATCAAAAGAAATAGACTGGCAGAATAGGTCAAGAAGCAAGATTCAACAATATGCTGCATAAAAGAAACACACATAATTCAAAAGGAAACTCACAGACTGAAAATTAAAGGGTGGAAAACAATACTGCATGCTACAGGAACCCAAAAAAAAGCAGGAGTAGCTATCCTCTTTGCAGATGAAGTAGATTTCAAACCAACACTGATTAAGAGAGACGAACAAGGACACTACATCCTTGTAAAGGGAAGAATCCAAGAGGAAGAGATGACAATCATAAATATGCACCAAACACTAGTGCACCCAACTATATAAAACAAATACTAATGGACATGAAAAATCATATGAGCACTAATACAATAGTAGTGGAGGACCTCAATACCCCATTGTCACAAATAGATGAACTAGACAAAAAACAAGCAATGAAATACTAGAACTCAATCAAACTCTTGAACAAATCAACTTAAGAGATGTTTACACAGTGTTTCACCCCACAAAATCAGAATACACATTCTTTTCAGCTACACATGGGTTATTCTCCAAAATAGACCACATACTCACACATAGAACATGTTTAAGTAAGTGCAAAGGAATTGAAGTTATCCCCTGTATATTATCAGACCACAGTGCGATGAAATTGGAGATTCATAGCAAAAGAAACTCAAAAAATTTCATAAATACGTGGAAATTGAACAACACACTTCTGAATAACCAGTGGGTCACAGAGGAAATTAAAGAAGAAATCAGATAGTTCCTTCAATTAAATGACAATGACAATACAACATATTGGAATCTATGGGACACAATGAAAGCAGTCTTACAAGGGAAATTCATAGGAGTGAATACGCATATTAGGAAAACAGAGCAAGCCCAATTAAACAACCTGATGCTGAAACTCAAGCTTCTAGTAAAAGAAGAGCAGGACAACCCCAAAGCTCATACAAGGGAGGAAATTATAAAGATCAGAGGAGAAATCAATGCAATGGAGACTAAGAAAACAATACCAAAAAATCAATGAAGCCAAGAGTTGGTTCTTCGAAAGAATCAACAAAATTGACAAACCCTTAGCCAACCTTATCAAAAAAGGAAAGGAAAGGCCCAAATCCATGCAATTTGGAATGAAAAGGGTAAATTAGAACAGACCCAGCAGAAATCCAGAGGATCATCAATACCTATTTCAAGAACCTATATGCCAATAAGATGAAAAACATAGAAGAAATGGACAGATTCCTACACACATATGAATTACCAAAGTTGAACAAAGAAGACCTAAAAATTCTGAACAACCCAATATCAATCAATGAAATTGAAAATGTAATTAAAAACTTGCCAACTAAGAAACCCTCGGGTCCTGAAGCCTTCACTGCTGAATTCTACAAGACATTTAGAGAGGAACTACTGTTACTACTGTTTTAACTCTTCAATGAAATTGAAATGGAAGCAATATTCCCAAATTTATTCCTGGAAGCAAGCATCACCTTGATCCCCAAAGCAGAGAAAGACCCAACTGAAAAAGAGAACTATAGGCCAATACTTCCAAAAGTGCTATATAGATTTAATGCAATTCCAATTGAGATCCCAGCAGCGTACTTCAGGGATCTTGAGAAAACAATCCAAAAATTCATTTGAAACAAGAAGAGACCCAGAATAGCAAAAGCAATTCTAGGTAACAGAGACATGGGAGGGGGTATCACAATCCCCAACCTGAGGACCGGTGGAACAGATTAGAAGATGCAGAAACAATGCCAGACACACTCAGACATCTCATCTTCGATGAAGGAGCCAAACATCCTCACTGGAGGAAAGACAGCCTCTTTAAAAAATGGTGCTGGAAAAATTGGGTTTCAACTTGCCAAAGATTAAAACTAGACCTATATCTCTCGCAATACACTGAACTAAAATCAAAATGGATTAAAGATCTAAATATTAAAATAGAAACTCTGAACCAGGTGGAACAGAGGTTAGGTAGAACTCTTGAAGAGATCAGTGTAGGAAAAGATTTTATGAACAAAACCTCAGTTGCCCATGAACTGGCACAAACAATCAACAAGTGGGATCTCTTCTTATTAAAAAGCTTTTGCACAGCAAGAGAAACCACCAGCAGTGTGAAGAGACAACCCAAAATGTGGGAAAAAATCTTCACCTGCTCTTCCCCAGACAAAGGTCTACTATCAAAAATCTATAAAGAACTTAAAAAGATCAGACCTCTCAAATTTAAAGACCCAATCCGAAAATGGGCATCTGAAATGAACAGACATTTCTCACACAAAGAAGTAGAAATAGCAAATAAATACATGAAAAAATGTTCAACATCACTGGCCATTTGAGAGATGCAAATGAAAACAATGCTGAGATTCCACCTCACGCCAGAAAGAATGGCTGCTATCATGAAATCAACCAATAACAAATGCTGGCAGGGCTGTGGGGAAAGAGGAACCCTGCTCCACTGCTGGAGGGAGTGTAGACTGGTGCAACCACTGTGGAAATCAGTATGGAGATTCCTCAAAGAACTAGGACTGGAAGTCCCATTTGACCCAAATATTCCACTGCTGGGGATCTTCCCCAAAGAATTAAAAGAATCATACCACAGTGATATATGTGCACCCATGTTCATAGCAGCACAGTTTGTGATAGCTAAAACTTGGAAAGAGCTGAAATGTCCATCAACTGGAGACTGGATAAAGAAAATGTGGTTTTTTAATAAAATGGAGTACTACTCAGCCATACAAAATGAGAAATTAGAGACATTTATAGCTAAGCAGATGCACATTGAGGCAATACTCTGAAATAAATAGCACACACATGTGTAAACACCAAATAGTTTCTCTGGTGTGAGAAACTGAAAATGTAAATAAGGACTAAATGTATAATAGGTAATGTGAAATAGGAAGATGTGGGGGGCCTTGTCCCGCCCCCCCCGCTAGTACTCTTGAGTGCCTTTTACGGGCATGTCTAAGCCTGCTGCAAGTCTACCCGGCAACAAGGAAGTAGCCCCAGTACCCTCCCCTTGCTCCCTCCCTCTAGCCCTACGGTATATATGTTGTAACAGCTTCTGCAATAAACGAGACTTGATCAGAAACCTGTCTTGTCTCCATCTCTCGTGTCCCCTGTCCTTTGTCATTCTCGCTCCCCCTCTAGGGTCTCCGTTGACTTACCCGCGGGCCGGGACAGGAAGAAAAGGAGCAAAGGGGAAGGAACTGGGAGGGCTAGGGGAAAGGATAGAAGGCAATGGCATTAATATGAGAAAATGGAAAAAATAGGAACAAAATCTTTGTAAATAGGGAGGAATGGAGGGGTTGAAGGGAGGGCTGGGCAAGAGTGAAAAATAAGAACCAAGAGAGACTATGTAAAGGTGCAAATTTCCAATGATGAATGTCATTATATTGTATACCTAAAATATAGCAATTATTAGAATGAATAATTGATAATGCAAAATAGGAAGAAAAGGTCCAAAGGGGTAGGGGTAGTGGGAGGGGCAGGGGAAAGGAAAGAAGGAAAAGGAAAAATGATGAGAAATGGAAAAAATGGAAATAAAGTCTTTGTAAATAGGGAAGGGTAGAGGGGGTGAAGGGAGGGCTAGGAATGGGGAAAAAATAAGAACCAAAATGCATTATGTAAAGGTACAATTCCCAGTGAGAAATGTAAAAATATTTCAATAAAAGAATTTAACAAAAAAAAAGATACTGGCAAATAGAATGCAGAAGATCAGCAAGAAGATCATACACTCTGACCAAGTGGAATTCATCTCAGGGATGAAGGGATGATTCAACATACACAAATCAATCAATGTAATACACTATATCAACAGAGCCAAGGACAAAAACCATATGATCATCTCAATAGATGCAGAAAAAGCATTTGACAAAATCCAACACACATTTATGATAAAAACTCTACAAAAAATTGGAATAGATGGTCTCTACCTCAATCTGATAAAAGCCATCTATGAAAAACCAACAGCCAATATCATACTAAATGATCAAAAACTGAAATCCTTCACACTAAAATCAGGAACAAGACAAAGATGTCCACTATCACCACTCTTGTTCAATATAGTTCTGGTAACATCAGCCACAGCAATTAGACAAGAGAAAGAAATAAAAGGAATAAAAATAGGAAATGAAGAAGTCAAGTTGTCATTACTTGCAGATGACATGATACTCTATATAGAAGACCCCAAGAACTCCACCAAAAGTCTTCTAGACTTCATAGCCAAATTCAGTAAAGTAGCTGGATACAAGGTCAGCACACAAAAATCAATAGCTTTCCTCTACATGAACAACAGATTCACTGAGAGAGAAATAGCGCAAACAATTCCTTTCACAATAGTATCCAAAAAACTGAAATGCCTAGGAATCAACCTGGCAAAAGAAATCAAAGAGCTCTTCTGTGAAAACTATAGCATTTTGAAAAGAGAGATTGAAGACGATATCAGAAAATGGAAAGACATCCCTTGCTCCTGAGTAGGAAGGATCAACATAGTGAAAATGGCCATACTTCCAAAACTGCTATATAGATTTAATGCAATCCTAATTGAAATACCAGCAGCATATTTCATGAGAAAACAATCCAAAAATTCATTTGGAACAGGAAGAGATCCAGAATAGCAAAAGAAATTCTAGCTAACAGAGACATGAGAGGGGACATTACAACCCCCAACTTGAAACTATACTGCAAAGCTACTGTGATAAAAACAGCATGGTACTGGCAAAGAAACAGACCTGAGGACCAGTGGAACAGATTAGAAGGTCCAGAAACAACTCCAGACACACTCAGCCACCTCATCTTTGACAAAGGAGCCAAACACCCTCAGTGGAGGAAAGATAGCCTCTTTAATAAATGGTGCTGGAAAAATTGGGTTTCAACTTGCCAAAGACTGAAACTAGACCTATATCTCTCACCATGCACTAAACTAAAATCAAAATGGATTAAAGATCTAAATATTAAAACAGAAAGGCTGAACAAGCTGGAACAGAGGTTAGGTAGAACTCTTGAAGACATTGGTGTAGGAAAAGATTTTATGAATAAAACCTCAATTGCCCATGAACTAGCACAAACAATCAACAAGTGGAATCTCTTCTTATTAAAAACTTCTGCACACCAAGAGAAACCACCAGCAGTGTGAAGAGACAACCCACAATGCAGGAAAAAGTTTTCACCAGCCGTCCCTCAGACAAAGGTCTGCTATCTTAAATCTATAAAGAACTTTCAAAAATCAGACCTCCCAAATGCAAAGACCCAGTTCAAAAATGGGCATCTGAAATGAACAGACATTTCTCACACAAAGAAGTAGAAATGGCAAATAAACATATGAAAAAATGTTCAACATCACTGGTCATTTGAGAGATGCAAATGTAAACAACACTGAGATTCCACCTCACCCCAGAAAGAATGGCTGCCATCAAAAAATCAACCAATAAGAAATGCTGGTGGGGCTGTGGGGAAAGAGGAACCCTGCTCCACTGCTGGTGGGAGTGTAGACTCATGCAACCACTGTGGAAATCAGTATGGAGATACCTCAAAGATTTAGGACTGGAAGTCCCACTTGACCCAGCTATTCCTTGGCTGGGTATCTTCCCCAAAGAATTAAAATAATCGGGCCAGGGATTTAGCTCAGTTGTTTTGACGCCTGCCATGCAAGCGCAAGGACCCGAGTTCGATCCCCGGTACCAAAAAAAAAAAAAAAAAGAATTAAAAAAATCATACCACAGTGATATATGTGCACCCATGTTCATAGCAGCACAGTTTGTAATAGTTAAAACTTGGAAACAGCCCAAATGCCCATAGACTGGAGACTGGATAAAGAAAATGTGGTTTTTTAATAAAGTGGAGTACTACTCAGCCATAAAAAATGAGAAATTAGAGACATTTATTGCTAAATGGATGCATATTGAGGACATACTCTTAAGTGAAATAAATAGGACACACATATGTAAATACCAAATAGTTTCTCTAGTGTGAGAAACTGAAAGTGTAAATAAGGACTAAGAGGCATAACAGATAATGTGAAATAGGAAGAAAATGAAAAAAAGGAAACAAAGTCTTTGTAAATAGGGAGGGACAGAGGGGTTGAAGGGAGGGCAGGGGAAGGGGAAAAATAATAACCAAGAGAGTATGTAAAGGTACAAATTTCCAATGATGAATGTCATTATATTGTATACGTAAAATGTACCAATGAAAGGATATACAGTTAAAAAATTAAAAAAAAAATAAACTCTATCCCATTGGGCACATTTCTACAGCTTACTATTGCTATTATATCCTGTGGAATTCTGTTTTAATAAACCAGTCAAACTGCAAAAAAAAAAAAAATTAAATTTCAAAAAAGACTAAACTCAGTGCTAGTGCTAGAGGTCACACTATTGAACACCTTTGGGAGCCTGTAGGGGTACTTATTCAAAGAAAACACAGAGAAGCCTTCTGCACATTTATAGATAATTAGTCATATTAGACAAATATAATTAGTCATCAAATAAATGCAATTTAATATATAGTTTTTTAAAAATAAGCTGGAGTCATGGGATATGGAAAGTTCATGAGCACAAAAATTAATTAATAATGTATCTATTAGCATAAAAGACAAAGTTATTAAAAATACCTGCTGGATTAGGTAGTGCCTTTGCTGTAAGGCCTTAGAATATTCCAAGACCATACATGACTGAAGTCGAACTAAGGAAAGTGAAGCAAATTCAGGGTTCATTGCTGGTGCTGGGGAAGGGGCTGGCAGGATTGCTTTCTGGACACTCGGACTCCTAGTCAGGAACAGATTTATGAACAGAAGACAAGTATCCACAAAGAGGAGCTACAGCCCTTCTCTGCATGGAAAGCCCAAGCCAACTGAGTGCTGCTCACCAGCCACAACCATAACCCTAGATAACACAGTCTAGCTCTGCAAATACGAAGGCTGTATAAGTTTCCCACACACATAGATATGGTTATTTGCAGCATCACTCTCTTCCGCCTTTTGATAACTGATAAGAGTGGTTCAGAGAAGTTCATATTCTTCAGGAAACTTGATTATTTCATTAGCAAATCATATTTGTGCTCGAAGGCCTTCCACAGATTGTACAGTGGACCCTCAGGTTATGACTGGCCTGACATATGAACAACTTGGGTTATGAGTGGAATTTCAGTTTTAACTTATGACTAAAGTCTTCAGTTATGACCTGAATGCAGGATGCTTGTGCTTCCAGATGGTCTCCCATACAGATTGAACCCTTAAAGAGTTCTGGAAGGAGCATTACGGCATCCTTTCCTGTGTGGGGTTGACTGAGACATGCTGGGTCAGTGTCTCTCTGAGGACACTGAGACCTGCAGGAGAGAGGCTTTGAAGGCTATAGAGAAGCCTGAGCCTTCATTGACCAACTTGAGTTACAACCAGCCCTCATGAATGAGTTGAGTTCATAACTCAAGTGTCCACTGTACTTTCTTAGCCTTTTGCAGTCTTACAGCATTGTTTTGTTTTGGGAGTTTAGGAGTCTTTTTCTTCTTTATCTTTCTATCTAGAAACTAAGGAAAGTAGGGAGTTTTTTCCTCCTCTAATGAAGTTAATAAATTTTGTAAATATTTAGCTATTGTTCCATTTACCTTGAATACTGTATATATATTGAGCTAACCCAAATGTCTATACTGTCTTTATTTGATAAAATTTAGTGTTAGGTAAGGCTTTTGCCCTAGAGAATTTGTTTGATTTCTCTACACATCACTGAGATGCTCCCTACGACTTCGATGAATTTATATAGTTCTACATCTTTCTACTTTGAACAAACTGAGCTTTTAAGTCTATACAGAGCTTATTTCAAATGCAATAATCACAGCAGAAGGCAATTTAAACCTTTCAAACTTTTGTTTCAGAAAGACACATTCGTTTAAAGGTCACAAAAACTGTTGGATCACCATAATTCGTTGGCCAATTTTCAAGCCCCTTGAAGCGAGGACAGAAGAATGTCAGGGTTTTTCTCAGCTACCTTTGCCAGCATCTCATCTTGGAACTACCTCATCCAGAACTGCTAGTCAACTGAAATGTGACTGCATTTTCAACTCCACAAGTCAGCATGCCACAGCAGTTCTTGGGTGCTGGTGGAAGACAGTATTCTGAGCCAGAGACAAACAACTTTATTACTCATGGAACACTAAGGAGCATGAGCATCAGCACATACCTCCTTTTCCCTTGGTCCCAAGCCTCAGAAGGGTGACATCAGTAGTCCAAAACAGGTGACTGTACACAAATGGTTTGCATCAAATAGAGGAAATTTAATTCCTTATAATTGCAAGTATTCATACTCATTCTTTGCTTTAGAGGTATACTATCTTTTTCCTTCTTCTTTTTTTACTACATAGTGAGTGTGCCTGCTCTTTGTTTTGAAGAAAGATTCTACCTCCTCAAGGTTCTTTGCTCAGCAAACAATAAAAGGTAGTTTTTAATAAGAATGATTGCTACCAGGCAAGGTGGCAAGCACCTATAATCTCAGCTACTTAAGAGGCTGAAGCAGGAGGATCACAAGGCCAGCCTGGTCGATTTAATGAAACAAATTCAATGTGTAAATGGAAATGATTGTTTGTTTTGTTTTGTTTTGGGTAGTGCAAGCTGCCCTTCAACTCACACGTAGCTCTCGCTGGCCTCAAACTCAAGGCAGTCCTCCTGCTTCAGCCTCTCAAGTGCTGGGATTACAGGAGTGTCCCACCACACCTGGAAGCTCTTTGCTTTCATTGGGTGACTCCATGAATACTGTATACCAAGAAACTTCTGCATTAAATACAACCTTCTCTTGGATAAAGATAAAAGTTGGTGAATACAAATTTGGCTTCCTCTTCACTTCTTCTTGCTGCCCTTCCCCCTAAGCTTTCCCACAAAGCAACACAACAAAAACACACTGAGCACTGGGTACTTAACAAACACTGTCGAGTGAAACCAAATAAGGATTTGTCAGAGCAAAAGACATGTGCTCGAGGACCTGAATATCTGTGCAAAGAATAGAGGCCAATTCTAATCTATGAAAGTGACAGGGTCAAGGGCAAAGAAGGCTCCTGTTGTCTGAACAGTCTCGTTTTAGTCTTTATGCAGATGTTATGTTATGAAAGCAACCCTTTGAGACTCAAGCTCAGCCCAGTGAGAAAAGCGTCTCTTCCCAGCCAGGCCCCCACGCCAGTGCAAGGAGTGTGGAGTGGGGTTAGGAGAGCAGCCTTCGAGATTGGACACCTCAAAGTTAAACTTACTTATGTCACTTAAGCCCTTTGTGACTTTGGTGGCTTTAAATAAATTTAAATGTTCAGTTTCCTTGTGTATAAAAAGATATTCATACTATTTAGCTGATAGTTGCAAAGACTAGAGTAGATAAAAGGCTTTACACCCGAGACCTACAGAGAGCAGGTGCTAAATTTCCATTTCCTTGGTTTCTCTACTACTGCACAAATGCTGAGCCCCTAACAAACTCTTCTCTTCGGCTATGCAGTTATTGAATTTGAACATGCACTCATTCTAAGAATTTTGCATTTCGGATTTTGCTCCTCTTTTCTCCATCCCATTTTTCCTCTTTCCATTCAGCTTGCAATTCCAAGCTGTTTCTTCCAACCAGGGTGAAGCAGCTGCCCTCAGCAATTGTGTAACCTCCTCTGGCTCCAACACTGAGCTGTATTTTTATTTTTTAGTCTCTTCCTATCCTCTCCACAGGCCTCCTGACTAAATCCTTCTTTCTGAACATCTTCATAAAGCAATGGCCCAGATTAAGTCATTGATGTGCTTCATTTTAATTATGTGATTCACAGAAACACTAAGCTCTTTTCAGAGTGCAGCGGGGCTCTTTTTTTTTAAATGTGATACCATGGGCTATGTGAAAAGGCTGTAAATGAGGCAGATTAGAGGCTGCTTGATCTGCATCCTCCAACACCAGAAGATTGAGCCTGAAGTTGCTGTTTTAAAAGGCCTCCTAAATATGGACAGACATATTTTCTCTGTTTTTCTTTTTCTCCCACATCTCCGTTCACAGAGAATGTGTTTAAGGCACTGACGTTTCAGTGCTTGTCCATCTGAGAGAGAAAGAGGGATGAGAATGAAGACTGAGAGAGAGAGAAAGAATTGTAGAAATGGAGAAGAGGGAAAAGGAAGGAAGGGATGAAGAGAGCAAGAGAGAGGGGGAGACTGGAATTCAAGAGGAAATTCAGAGGAAGAATTAAAACTAAAAACAAAAAATAGATGTCTTAGCAAAGTGGACTCTGAACTCACAGAAGAAATTTCCAATATCAGAAAGTGTTAAAGATTGGAGGTAACTTTGAAGGACTTAGTTCAACTTCTTGATTTTACAGATGAAGAATTAAAAGGCCAAGGTCACAGGAGTAAAAGGCAGAGTGTGGAATACAGCAGAGTCAGGGGTCTCCCCAGTCAACATGATTTCCACTTTAATGTAGGCAGTAGTAGGTCAGTTACTCCAGATGTAGAACACTGGCTTTTATGAGTTCTAAAGAAAGTTGTCATTTTATTCTAACAGTGTGATAACCTAAAACTCTGGAATTTCCCAGGCCTCAGCTGTTACCTGTGCTTCCCTGGGGACAGACAAGAGGACTCTGGGAAAGAAATTCCATTCGTATGGGGAAACAAATATTTATTAGTAAATGAGCTGTTAATGGTTTATATACAGATGTTCCCCAAGAATCTCATGTGAGGCTAATTCCATTATGAAAGGTGATTGGACTACGGGGTCCCACAGCTGACTTGCTGTTAGGAGGTGGGGCCTGGTTACCAGCAGGACACTAGGCATGAGCTGAAAGGAAGCATCTCCCAGATCCATCCTGCTCTCTCTGCTTCGTGGTCACCATGAGGTGAGCAGCTTTTCCTCCACCATGTCTCTCTACCATGCTGTTTCTTCTTTGGAGTCGTCCGACCATGGACCAAAGCTGGAGCCAAAACAAACCTTCCTCCTTTCAATTGTGAGTATTGGGTATTTTGTCCTAGCAACAAGGAAAGTGAGTAAGATATGAGCTAGTATTCCACACTGCCAAAGTAGAGTCTTTGGTGGAGGCTGAGTTGGAAGTGTCTTCTGACTTAAACCAAAGCAGAACTCTGTGTATTGAAAATAAATGGGGTGCTGGCAGGACTGGGACCAAAGGATAATGAATCTTCTCTAATGTTTCATGATATGTTCAGAAGAAATAGAAAGAGAGAGAACAACCTAGAGGAGCAGAAGAGAGTGCCACCCACAAGTGCCAACCACTGAGCCTCAAGTAACTTCCCATCAGAATTCAGTGTGTTCTGAGCTTTTCCCAATCTAGTCCATAATCATCTCTCCCTGGGGCAGGATCTAGAAAGGAGGTGGTCAGAAAACAAGAGATCTTAGAAGACAGACATGTTCTTCCCAGCAGGTCTACAGTACCAAGCACAGGTAGGATACAGAGTTCAAAGAGGAGGTATGCATCCTCTTTATTTGGTGAGACAATCCTGGCCATATTTGATTAATGGAAAGCAGTAAAACCATTAAGTAGTCCCCTATTCACAAATGTAAGATCCACTGGTGTGAGAAACAAACACTTATTTTATAATGCGAGCAGATGGTACGGTGGGCTCCCATCAATATTTCTTAAATTTATTTTGAATTATATCAGCTTAATACATACAGTACAGTTGAGGCTATGGGACCACCCCCTCCACTTGCCTTAACCTCGACAATGCTACAAGACCAACCCATCCACCTCCCACCTTTGTCCTAAGGTCTACTACTAAGAGGCAGAGATAAGAAAAATAAAGACTCAAAAAAAGAAAAAAAGAAAAAGAAAGACTCTTGAGACCCTCTCTCCCTGGTCTGGGTTTGAAATCCCAAACCAGGACACCTGCATGCCAGATCCTCCAGCATGACCTGTAGTAACAATTCTTCACCTGGAGCTCATTGAAGGCTCATGCATGTGGACTCTGTCTCATACATACAATTATAACAAAGTGAATTATGGGAAAAGACACATGCTGTAGACACAGCTGACATGACTCAGCACCCTGTCAGTCATGTTATCAGTCACGTTCTGGAGACCCAGTGAGAAAGGCCCTTGAACTGGAACAACATTTTAAATTCTTAACCCTAATGCCTTCACTGCTTATGTCATTTTCCCTTCTGCCGTCACAATCCCACTCACTCTGAGCATACTGTTGCCTAAATTTAACTTTGCTGCTGTTCCCTTACTGTTGCATGCTGCATCCAATTCTTTGTTTGTCACACACAAAAACCTAGAAACCTGCCCGGGACCCCACCCACATGGTAACAAACCAGTTGAAAATGGCCCAGGTAAAAAACATAAAATCCAAATTAAAAAAAGAAAACTCTTAGAAAAAATAGTTCTTCAACCAGCGCAGAAATCTACCCCTAGGTCTCTGATCTACCAGCTGAAAAGACACAGGTCTACAGACTTAAAGGCATCCAGTTAGGCAGAAAGGTGGTAAGACCCTGGATTCTAGGCTTCCATCTCCACATTTTTACCATTATGCACCACCACCTTAGAATACAGGGATAAAAGCAAGAATGTTTTTCATTGTTCAAATCACCCACATTAAGGTCTACTGCCCGTTTGCTGAATCTGGTCTTCCCAGAAACAGAAAAACAAATTAATAATCAGCTGGTCACAGTTAGGACCTTCAGTTTATGAGCTTCTCACTACATTTCAGAACAACTATCCTTCCAAATGATCCTCAGAGCCTTCTTTTGCTACCATTTGAAAACAAGCCTACCCGTGGGCCAGGGATTTAGCTCAGTGGTTTCACTGCCTGCTGTGCAAGCGCAAGAACCAAAGTTCGATCCCTGGTACCAAAAAAAAAAAAAAGAAAGAAAAGAAAACAAGGCTACCCAAACTAAGCACGTGTTAAATTACCACATTCAGGATCTCTGAAATCCCACAGCGACCAGACAGTCATTGAACACACTTCACTGCATTCTCTAAATTCCAGTACAAACGTTAAGAAGACATCTGCCAGCTATCCTAATGGTGCATTCAGAAGTTCTCCAGCAACCCTTAATCAGGGAAAGTTGAAATCAAAATCAAATCTTTTCTCCGCTTCCCCTTGCCATTTCGCTGTGCATAACACAGACGTGAAAGACAGATCCCACCTGATTAAAAGATGTGTCATAGTTTAAAGAGGCAAAGATGGGTGCACTCGTCAGAGATGTTTCAGGCAGCACGTGCTGCCGCAGCCACTTTCCTGAGACGTGCACTGAGCCATAGGCACTGGAGCCAAGTGCGCCCCAGGCTAACTTTTCTTCTTCTAACCTTTGTCACGGAAATCCAATAAATGGAATTTGTTTAAGTGTCTACTCAAAGTGGGGTTTAGCTTCTGCTCAGTCATGAAAATGAGAGCCCCATTTTCTGAAATACTATAACTGCATCTGGACAGCAGCTTTCCAAGACCCAATAGCATGATTAGCAGTTCACAGCAGGTGAATCCTGCGGCCACACCGAACCTAAATTAGAACTTCTCGGGGTAGGGCCTGATTTTTTTAATAATAAGTTTGTTGAGATCTAATTCACATACTGTCCTCTTTTTTTCTGTTATTCTGGGTCCCTAGAATGTGTACATGAATTTTAGGATCAACTGTCACCATTTTAAAGTATACAGTTCAATGATATTTATTCACAGAATTATGCAACTAACATTACAATCTAAATTTAGAATCTTTCCATCACCCTAAAAAAGAAACCCTATCCACATTAGTAGTCATCCCCATTTCCCCGTCCTTCCAGCCCCTGGCACTAGGCAAACACTAACTTACTTTTGTATATTCTTCTGATTCACAATAATTTGTACAAATAGATGTATAATTCACATGAAAGCCCTTTATATCTGGTTTATTTTGTGTAGCATAATGTTTTCAAAGTTTATGCACATTGTATTGTCTATCAATAGTTTATTCCTTTTTGTTGAATAACATTCCATTGTACAGATATACTACAGGTTATATATTTATCTATTGATGAACATTTGGGTAGTTTCTACTTTTTGACTATTACGAATGCTGCTTTAATGAATATTGGTATGCAGGCTTTTTTGTAGGCTACATTTTCATCTCTCCTTGGTATATACAGCCAAGAGTAGACTTTCTGGGCCATATGGTAACTCTCTGATTAACCTTTTGAGGAACTCCCAACTGCTCCGCACGGGGTCTGTACTATCTCACATGCCAGCTACTGTGAGGATTCCACTGTCTTCCCAGCATCCCTAGTACTTCCCACCTTTTACTTTGACCCTTCTAGCCTGTGTAAGATGGAATCTCATTGTGGTTTTGATTTGCATTCCCTTATAATATTGAGCATCTTGTGTTTTCTTTATTCCTCTAGCAATCTGTCTCTTTTCTTTGGAGAAAAGTCTATTCAAAAATTGAGTACTTTTTATATTTACTGTTAAGTTGTAATAGTTCTTTATGACTTTTAGATACTAGATCTTCATCAGATATTTAATGTACAAATAATTTCTCCAATTCCATGAGTTAGCTTTTCACTTTCTTGACAATGTTCTTCAAAGCATAAAAGTTTTAATTTTGGTGAATCTAATGTTTTTCTTTGGTTTCTTATCCTTTTGGTGTAATAAGCCAAGAAATCATTGTGAAATCCAAGGTCACAAAGATTTGCCCCTATGTTCCCTTCTTACACATTTTGTAGTTTTAGCTCCTACATGTGCATGAGGTCGGGTGAAATATACCCAGAACTTAACCTATGTCCTTGTCATGAAATTTAACCTTACTCACTTAAGTCTTTGATCCATTTTGAGTTAATTTTTGCATAGTATGTGAGGTAGGGATACAAGGTCACTCACTTGTTTGTGAATATCTAGTTGTTGTGGTACTATTGTCAAAAAGCAATTGGCAGCTGGGCTTGGTGGCACATTCCTATAATTCTAGTACTCTGAGAGGCTGAGGTAAGATGATCATAGGATTATAAATTGGAGGGCAGTTTGACAACTTAGCAAGATCCTATCTCAAAGTTTTTTTTAAAAAAGATTTTTTAAAGCCAGGGATATAGCTCACTGTGAAGACCCTGGGTTCAATCCCCAATGTCATCAAAAACAAAAAGCAAAAAATCAAATGACCATAAATGCAAGGATTTATTTTCTAGCTTCTAAATTCTAGTTCACTGACCTATATGTCTATCTGTATGCCAGTACCACCCAATCTTTGTAGCAAGTTTTGAAATTGTGGAGTCCTCACACCTTGCCCTTTAGGTCAATTTTGTTTTGTTTTGCTTTGCTGTTCTGGGTCCCTTCAATTTGTATATGAATTTTAGGGTCAATTGTTAATCTCTGGTTTTTAAAAAGCCACCTGGGATTCTGACAGGTATTGCATTGTGTCATGGCTGTGTCTAGACGGCTCCCCAAAGCCTCATGCGGTCACAGGTGGGGCTTTTTCAGAGGTGGCAGAATCTAGAGTGTGTGATTGATTCATGGTGCCATGCTAGGATTAAGGATGCTAGGATTAAAGGTGGGTGATTACTAAATTGGTCCACTGACTGTTTGGCACTGCACTAATCCCAGTAGCCTGGATAGAGTATAAGGGACAGAAAGAGGCTTCTCTTGTCCTCTTGCTTGCTTTGCTACTTTCTTCCTGCCATGAACTGTTTCTCCTCTGTGATGCCCTTCTGCCAGGCCACCCTTCCTTGGAGCCAGCTGATTATGGACTGAAACCTCTATAAACTTGGGCCAAATAAACCTTTCCTCCTTTAACTCTTGGTGTTGGCTATTTTGTCTCACAGTGAGAAAAAGGTAACTAATAAACCTTGACTCTAAGATGAATTTGAAAGTATTGCCTTATTTTTTTTTCAGTGTGTGTGTGTCAGAAATCGAACTCAAGACCTTGCGATAATGAGGCAGGCAGCCGAACCACTGAGCTAAATCCCCGACCCCTGCCATCCTAACAATACTGAACCTTTCAATAAAACAGCAATGAATGTCTTTCCACGTTAGTGCTTTCATTTTCTAAATGGTGTTTTGTAGTTTTTAGTGTAGAAATGTGCCACTTCTTGTGTTAAATTTATTCCTATTAATTTTATTCTTCTAGATGCTTTGTTTTAATTTCATTTTTGATTGTTCACTAGTGTGTACAAATTCAGCTGGTTTGCTAATATAGAGATCTTACCCACTGTAAATTTGTTTAACAAATTAGTTCTAATAGTTTTCTAGTAGATGCCTTAGGATTTTCTATACAAAAGATCATGTCATTTGCAAATAAATGTAGCTTTACTTCTTCCTTTTCTAGGTGAATTTTTTATTTCTTTTCATGACAATTTGTCCTGCTTAGGACTCCCAGTAAAATGTTTAATAAAAGTAATAAAAGTGGAATTCTTGTCTTGCTCCTGACCTTACAAAGGCTTCAGTCTTTTACGGTTAAGTATAATGTAACTGATTTTTGTATAGATATCTTTTATTAGGTTGGGGAAATTCTCTTTTATTCCTAGTGTGTTGGATGCTTTTACAGAAAAAATATATTTTATGGCATCAAGTGCTTTTTCTGCATTTACTGAAGTGATCATGTGAGTCTTCTTTTCTCTAATATGGTATGTTATGTATTGATTTCTGTATTTTTGAACCCATCTTCATTGTAGTGTAAATCTCTGTCTTGTTTATAATACTTACATGTATATATATATTTAGCGGCTCCCCCCCAAAATAGGATATGTCTGAGTCCTAACACTTAGTACCTATGACTGTGATTTACTTGGAAACAGTATCTTTTAAAGTTCATTAACTGGAGATGAGACCATCCTAGATCACCCTAAATTTAAAGCAGACCCTAAATGCAATGATGGTATCTTTCTAAGAGAAAGGAGAGGGAGATTGAGATCTAAAGGCCAAGGGAAGAAGATTGTGCAGAGACAGAGACAGTCACTGGGGATCTGCCCCACAAGCCGAGGACGCCGGAGCCCCCAGAAGCTGTGTCAGGGTTGTCCTATCAAGCTTTTTCAAAGCATGTGGTGCTAACTACTTGATTTCGGACTTAGGTCTCCAAGAACTCTAAGTAAGTATTGGTTGTCTTAAGCCACCAAATTTGTAGTAGCTGTTACACCAGACCCACAAGATTACAAGTTTGCTTCTATTTGCTAGAAGCATCAGTGAAGGATTGATGTTATGCTTTTTAAAGCTTTGCCAAAATTCACTTTAAAGTCCCCTGGATCTGAGCTTAAATGTTTTTGTATTGATTCGATCACTTTATTTGTTATTAGTCTATTCAAATTTTCTATTTCTTCTTGAGTCCTCTTCAATCACTTGTTTTTCTCTAGGAATTTGTTCATTTTATCGAGATCATCAATGATGACGTACAGTTCTCCTGTAAATTGTACAGTACAATTTAAAACCCCTCCCAAATTCTCCCGTGTGGAGAGTTGTGGAGGAGGGTCCCTGGATGGCGGAGCACTGCGCTCCCCAGTGGGCTCATCCACTGATGACGTCACGGCTGAAGGTGCAGTGAGGGTGGGGTCTGTCTGGAGGTGGCCCCTGGGCACAGGGCCTGAGAGTGCGCTCTGACTCCTGCCTCCTCCTTTGCTCTCTGCTCCTGCCCCCCCCCCCCCGCCCCGGGTTGAGCACTGTTCCACCTGCCACTCTGTTTCCGCCTTGGAACCAGCTAACTGTGGATTAAAATGTGAGCCATGAGCCAAGATAAACCTCTCCTCCTTTAAGTACAGGGTGGGGTGTTGTGTCTCAGCAATGGGAAAGTGTCTAAGACACAGCCTTTTATTTTTATAAGATCAGTAGTGATGTCCTCTGTCATCTTTCATTCCTGATTTTAATATTCTCATGCGTTCCCTCTCCTCTTCTCTCCGTACCAATTTTGCCAGTCTTTTCATAGAACTAACTTTTGGTTCCTTGATGTTATCTATTTCATCCTAAAGTACCCTTTTTAAATTTTCTATTTATTTAATTCTAATTTTTCTTAGGACCTTCCTTCTGCTTGCTTTGAAATTAGTCATCTCAGACCGGGGATTTAGCTCAGTGGTTCCGCTGCCTGCCTCGGAAGTGCACTGTCCCCAGTTCGATCCCAGGTACCAAAAAAGAAAGAAAGAAAGAAAAAAAGAAAGAGAGAGAGAAAGAAAGAAAGAAATTAACTATCTCTTCCTATATTCTTTAGGTAGAGGTAAACTATTTATTTGCGATCTTTATTCTTTTTCAATGTAAGCACTTACAGCTATATTTTGCTGTAAACATCCCATACGTTTTGGTTCGGTGCACTTTTGATTTTACTCACGTTAGAAGATCTTACAGTTTCCCTGCTTGGTTTGGCTCTGGAGTAACCCAAGTCCCGTGTGGTCGACGGTTGGTCCCCAGGGTGGGCTCCTGGGAGGTGCTGGGCTAGCTGGGTCTAGTTGGAGTCTAGCTCACTTGGGGCTGTAGCCTCAAGGGGCCCAGGGACCCGGGCGCTCCCTCTCTCTGCTCCAGGCTGAGGGTAAGGAGAGGTTTTCTCCACCACTGTTCCCAGCATGGGGTGCGGCTTCCCCACAGACTAGAATCAATCGCGGGCTTGCACCTCCAGAACTGATTGTCACGAGCTGATTATCTTAGACACGCGCTTAGAGGGACAGCGAGTGACTAACACCTTCCCCGCAATTTCTTCTTTCACCTATTGATTCCACATAGTCTACATATTTATATCCCACAAATTCCACATATTTATAAATTTTTCAAATTTCTTTTTGTAGTTGATCTCTAATTTTGGACCACTGTATTTAGACAGTGTATATTTGATGATATCAATTTTTTAAGTCTGAGGGAAGTGAACCTAATTACCCTGAAAATATAATCTCTATAAATGATAATTTTTTAAAGAACAAATTATGTTGAAGTTTTTGCCAAAAATGAGTAAATCGAAAGCAAAAGACTCATGAATCTTACACTGCAAATTATTAAATAGACAATATGCAAAGAGAACGAAACAAAAATGTTGTTTTCTTTTCCTCCAAAATTTAAAAAGATTTTTGTACCCACATAGCAGATGTCCTTTTAGTACCAACATATTTTTGTTATACTGTCTTCTGATGGATTTTTAAATCATTTTGACAAAATTTCCTAATGATCATTGCAATTTACTTTTTGAAAGACATTTTCCTGCAACTATTTATCCTTTTTAAGTAATTGTGACTTAGTCATATCTTCACTCTAAAAATTCTTTTTGATTTTCTGTTTGTCTAGTTCCCCCAATTCACTCTTTAAAGATGTTAAGATATTTTAATGAATAAAATAATTTTGGTTTCTCTAAATGGCCATTAGTAGCACAAAAAATATTTCTTTTATTTTATGAAAAGAACATAATAGGAATACTTATCTTTGATTAGATGCTCCAAATTTTACTTACCTCAACACTATTGAGGCCAACTTTAGGATTAAAAATAACCTGAACATTTTAATGAGAAATTCAGAGTTTCTAGCTTAATTATAAGTAAAATATAGCACTAAAATATGTTTCAATTATTGTGTATTTTCCAATTTAAAACAGAATGCATATTTTTGTTTAAAGACTAGTGAAGTATTGTCTTTAAAAAGATTTGTTGGGCCGGGGATTTAGCTCAGTGGTTCCGCCACCTGCCTCGCAAGTGCAAGGTCCCAAGTTCGAACCCCGGTACCAAAAAAGAAAAAAAAGATTTGTTGCAAGTCAAATGTGCTTATCAGTCATTCACCAACATAGTACAACTAATATTTAAAAATTAAAGGTCCTGAAAATTTATTAATGATCTCTGTATTCACAGTATCCTCTTATTCTCCTGATAGTAATTAATAATAAATTCAATTGTGTACTTCAACAAAGGATTTCACTCTCTCCTGTTCTCATAATTATGATTGCCCCAATAAATGTGCAAAGCTGTTTAGTTGTATTCTCCACAGGTACAGATTGCCTTTCCAAAGCAACCATTTCATTTCTACGTGATCTTCAACCAAAAGATTAGGTATTATGACAACATTTGGGGAAGAAGCATCCAGGACTCTTGCTGGAAAACCTAGTACAGGACAGATTTTTAGATTCATACTTCCAGGCCAAAACATTATCTGTTCTCCAACTCTAAAAGTTCAAAAACTACACTATTAGGAACCCTAAGCTGAAATTCTCAGAGAATTCCCAGAGACAAAGGGTGCATAGAGCTATAGAGTTATTAACTAGCGAGTCCCAAGGGTCCAGAGCAAGTGACTAACTGCCAGAGGTAGAGTATTTCAACCCTCGACCACTGAAAGATAACCTGGCAGATTCTGACAGTCACTAATCATCACGCATATTTTTACATTTGTTTTGTTTTCATCTGAGATATGTTTGCTTTCTTTTTGTCTTAAACAACCCTGACCTTTAATCTTGTTACTGTTCACACATACCCCTGATAATCATGAAATAAAGGATCAAATTTTAGATACTTTAAAGATGAACAATCCAAATTAAAGCAAATAAATATGAGTATCAAAGGAAGATGCAAATAGCGCACCATATGATACATATTTCAAGCTTTCATTTTCTGGTCTTCGTGTTTGTTAAAATTGCCACATGTGTTGACTGGAGTCTGAAACACACAGCCCTTCACACATGTGATGACTCAATAAGTGATCAACAACAAGCGAGAAGGTTTGATGTTCAAAGAAGGCAAAGTGACCACCACTGGCAAATCATCTGGGTCCAGGAGCTCACTGACCGTGCCCCCACAAGGTTGTAATCTGTCCCTCGGTTTAGGTTGATTCATGGTGGTGTTCAGCTGTTCTACACGCTCACTTATCTCTTGTCCCCTTATGCTCTCACCACTGACAGAAAAGTATTAATGCTCTAATGGTATCTATGGGTTTGTCCATTCCTGCCTTCATTTTTTTTTTTTTGCTTTATGTATATCGTTGCTTTGTTTTAGGTGCATGTGCACTTAGAATTTTTATGCCTTCTTATAAAGTATTCTTACAGACTGCCTGCTCTTATTTCTAAGAATATTCCCCACTCTAAAGTCTGCTTTATCCAAAATTGAGGTAATCACTTCTGCCGTCTTATAAATAGTGTTTTATGGCACATCTTCATGTGTCTTCTTATTCTTCTTAGCTCATCTGTTTCTTTATATTTTGTGACCTGTAGATATGACTTATTGAGTTGTGATTTTTTATTCAATATGATACTTTTCCTTCCTTTCAAGTAGCCAATTTAAACTTTAATAGGGTTATTATTAGTGGCTGAATACTTACTAATCCATTTGTGATGGTTAATTTTATGGCCTAAGCCATAGGACCCAGATATTTGATCAGATGCTGCCACAAATGTCTCTATAAAGATATACTTTAGATAAAAGTAATGTTTAAACCATAAAGTTTAAGTAATACAGATTACTTTCCATAATGTGGGTGGCCTTACTCGATCAGCTGAGGTCCTCAAGAAAAAACAACCTAAATTCCCCTGAGAGCGAATCCTATCTACAGACTTACCTTGGACTTCAGCTACAACATCAGTGCTTTGAAGCTACAATCAAATGAACCAGTTGCTTAAAAGGAATTTCTCTTTCTCTCCCTCTCCCTCTCTCTCTCTCCCCACCCCTCTCCCTCTCCCTCCCTCTCTCCCTTCTTCCTTCTCTATTGATTCTGTTTCTTTGGAAAACCCTCACTAATACACACCTTGAGATTTTTTCCTATTGGTCTCATTTATTCTTGTACATCTATTCCTTAACTGTTTGCCTGATTTTTCTTTTCAATTTTTATTTTTTTCTATTAGTCATGATTACACTCTTCATGGAGAGTTGGTCCATATACAGAACACATCTTAATTCTTTTTCATATCCTTCTCCTCTCCTTCCCTCCATTTCCTTATCCCCTTCCTTCCCTTTCACAAAAGATCTGTCTCCCTGTTTCCTATTATCTGTCTTTTATCTTTGCTGTTTATATTTTGGGTTCCTCATATAAGAGAAACCATGTGATATTTAAGCTTGTGTGCCTGATTTATCTCACTTAACATTACGGTCTCAAGGTGCATCCTTTTCCTACAAACAATTCAAGCCTGCTTTTTTAAGAAATGGTGGCACAGTTTTTTATTTCTCCATTTTTAACCTTGTTAGCCTTTTAGTTCTATAGTTTTGTTTTCTTTCTCATTTTCTTTTCTTGACTGCTTGATGCCAGATTATAATACAACCTCTAATTTAACAGGATCGAGCTTTAAATAGCTTCATATAAACAGCATATTATTGAAGAATCCCTGTAGTCATATACTTCACTTCCCCATCCTACTTTTGTGGTCATATATTTTATTTCAATGGATGCTAAATATTACAAAATTAAATGTTAGAATTTTCCCTAAATAGCTAATTATTTATTTTAAAATATTTAAACTGTATGAATGCCTTTAATACCGCTGCTTTTCCCTAGGCCTGAGCTTGAGCAGAAGGGCTTCACCCTGTCCTGGCTTCTCTTTCCATTTCTGTTCAGTCATGGAAAATGCAATAGGGCTGTCCCTCTCTGCCCAGCAGATGGACAGAGACTTGTTTCCATTGTGGTCTCCACCATTATTCTTTTGTTTGTTGTTTCTCTTTGCATGCTTTCTGGTGGTATTTTTGCATGTGCGTTTTTTTTTAGACACCTTACCCTTCAGTCTCATCTGTTTCTTTCCTTCTTCGAACATTCTTGATTTCGCCCATTTCTCATCTTCTCATGGTAGTGCAAACAGTATCCATAGTCTACCTGGCATAATTAAAAATTTTTATTTTGGGGCATGGTTACAGGTTCAGCTTCTAAGGTACAAAACAGCTCAATTTTAAACAATATTTTAATATCTGAAAAATAGTTAAAGTATGTCCTCTATTTCCCCCCACGATTGTATTTCCATTGAAATACATTTCTTTGGCAGCTGCAAGGCTCCAGCTTGCATCATTTTCTTTGGGTCTAAAAAACATTTTTTTAACATTGTATATAATGTGAATCAGCTAAGAAAAAAATCCTGTTATTTATTAATATGAAAGTACCTTTAATTCACACTTTCTTTGGGGTATTATTTTTGCTTGGTAAAAATCTAAGATGAGCATGTTTTTCTTTCAATACTTTAAAGAGTCAACTTCATTCTCTTTTTTTTTTCGGTAGTGGGGATGGAACTCGGGTCCTTGTGCTTGCGAGGCAGCCAGCAGAACCACTGAGCTAAATCCCCAGCCCTATGATCTTTTGATTTGTATGTTTTCATAGGATTGATGGGCAGTCATTTATTTTTCTTATTTTTTACTCTTTCCCTGGCTACTTATAATATTCTCTTAATTACTCATTTCCAACAATTTGATTAGAGTATGACTCTTTGTGTTTTGTTTTTCTTTTGTTTAACCTGTTTGTGGTTAATTGAGATTCTAGTAACTATGAATTGTAACTTTTCCTTAAACTTGCAAAGATTTTGGCCATTTTGTCTTCAAATATATTATTCCTGTCATTAAATTTTTTGATATTTTCACAGGTCATTGAAGATGGCCCCATTCTTTCATTTTTAAGTCTCATTTATCTCCATTATTCATCTTTGATATTTTATATTTCTACATCTTCAGGTATGTAGTACTTCCTGCTACAGTCTCTAAGTCTATGACTGTACCAACTCAGCAAGGCTCCTGGTTATCCTTTCTGTGCTACGGCCCAGTAACTTCTTCCAAGAAGAAATCTGGGCCAATCAAATGACAGTCTTCACCTTTTTAGTTCCCTTTCTCTCAGGAATCACATTCATAAACTCTCATTTGTCTGATGTCTTGAAAAGAGATGCTATGTATAATTCCAGTTTTTCAGTTGTTTTGATGAGAATATCCTTTTACAAATCTTTTTACTCCTTCATAACCAAAAATAGAATCCAAACTATCTTTTTAGACATGATTTACACAACCATTGATTTCAAAACCTAGATTTTTGCATGTCAAGGGAGATAGTAACAAAATATCTTCCGAGTCAGGACATTGGGAATAGCTCATGAGTTACCTCCTCAAATGACGCAGCAAATGCAACTCTAAACAGCACAGGTATCAGTTCTGTGATAACATAGCTTAAAGATGAAAAGAAGGTCTTGTTTTGCTTCCTACAAACTCTACCACCAAACCTGGCTCATCTGTTCTACATGCTGATGTTCACTCCTGTGAGTTTTATTGCCAAATAAAGAGAGATAAGGCTGTCTTTCTCCACACAGATCAGTTTTAAACACTATTAGCTTCTCTAAAACTACATGGAAATTATGATCTATCAAGGAATCTTTTATTTTCCTGCAGGTGACAGCTATCTGGTTTTATGCTATTTTTCTTTGCTCAGTATATAATTTTTGAAAAATCAAAAATGGGTTGCTATTACATCAGTACAGCAAAATATTCAAGACCCAGGATGAAGGCAAGGGGATGTGGCCCTTTGCCATTCAGTGCAGCTGCTGAGAAGGTGAGGGAGGCAGCATTCACGACTGAATTGAACTGAGGTTGCCTTTGTATTCATTATCATACCAAGCACTCGGAGACTTGAAGGTCCCCCCGAATTTGTCTGTTCTTCACTAGACCAAGAAATAGGATATCCAGAAAACAGAGGATACCCAGGGTAAAGGGTGGGCCAGAATTCCCAAGAAAGGAGATAAGTCCAGAGAGAAAGAAGAACAAATGGCACTACTAACTACTGCAATATTATAAATAAGAAAGACGATGAAAAAAGAAAGGAAAAGGAAGAAGCAACATGCAGAAAAGGAATTACCTATATACATATTTGCAGCATGTGAATGGATGAAAAAAGTCAACATTAAAAGATAGCAGTTTTTGTCACATCAATTTATAAACTCCAGTCAGTCATGATTCAAACCCAAACAATGAGTTTTATAAAACATGAAACCAGGATTTAAATCTTTTGTGGCACAGTAACAATCTAAGAATATACAAGGTAAATGAACAAAAAGAGATCTGTCTTCACCTATGATAATATTTATTTTAAAGATATGATAATTAAGATAATTTCACATTAATACAGAAGTGAACAGGAAGCTCCCCGCCTCCATCCCAGGCTCCTAGGGCAGAGAGGGTGAGCCGGTCCCAGCACACAGAAGGAAGCTCCCCCAATGCCATCCCAAGCTCCTAGGGTAGAGAAGCTGAGCTGCGTGGGTACCAGAAGCACCCCCCCCACACACCCCGTGGAAATGAGAAGACACATAAACAAGCCTCAAAAACAGACTTCCAGATCACCTCCAGCAACCCCAAAGGGAAACAAGATGGAACACTATGATACTCAACCACCTGGACTCTCTCAACTGGCAACAAAAGAGCAGCTGGGAAAAATGAAATCAGAAATAATTACTCGGATAACAGCAAAGATTTTGCTCATAGTGCAAGACATGATTAATAAATCTAGAGAGGACACAGATAAAAAAATAGAGGATCTGAGGAACATGATAGAATCCCAACATAGGAAACAAATGGAATCCATAAAAGAGATACAAACAGATTTCCAAGAGATTAAAAACTCCAACGAAAGTCTACACAGCAGAATGAACCAATGTGACGATAGAATTACAGATATAGAAGATAAGATTGCAATTAGTGAGGAGGAAAAGAAAAGAAGAAAGAGGAGAGAGTGCAGATGACATAAAAAAAACTCTTCACAGAAGTGATGGCAGAAAACTTCCCAAGGAGGGGAAAAGAACTTGACATACAGATAAGGGAGGCATATAGGACTCCAGCTAGCCTTAATCAAAAAAAATCTACACATAGGCATATAATAGTTAGGATTCCAGAAATCCAACAGAAGAATAAAATTCTACAAGCAGTGAGAGAAAAGAAACAAATCACATACAAAGGAAAGCCCATCAGAATCACAGCAGACTTCTCAATGCAAACCCTCAAGGCAAGAAGAGCTTGGAGTGATGTATTTCAAGCCCTAAAGGAAAACAGCCTCCAACTCAGATTGATGTACCTGCAAAACTATCTTTCAAAATGGATGGAGAAATAAGATACTTTGATGATGATAAAGAGCACCTCAGGAACTTCATGAACACCAAACCGGCACTCCAAAAAGTTTTAGACAATACCCTAGGAAAAGACAATGAGGATCACAACCCCAGGAAACCTAGCAGAATAAATCCATTGGGTGTGACAAATTAAACGCAAAGGGGGAGAATCCAACAAAAAGAAAAAGTCATGACAAGGCTTTTAAAACTTTTGACTTCATCTCCCTAATGAGTGTATAATTCAATCTTATTATTGTACTGATTAGTATTTTTCTGATTCTAGAGTTGCACACCATTCCTTGTGCTATACTGGCTATTTATCATCTTCTTATGTCTACATTTTAATTGGGTTGTCTATTAATGAGCTCTAAGAATTCTTTATATATTCTGCTCATAGGTTATATGCATTATAAATATGGTCTGTTTAAGGATTACTTTTCATTTTAATGATGTCATTTAAAGTTCTAAATTTTGATGGAATCTCATTTATCAATTTTTTTCTTTTACACATCATGTTTTTTGAATCCTAGGTAGTTCTTGCTTACCCTGAATTCATAAATATTTTCCCTTATAATTTCTTCTTAAAGTTTTATACTTTTAGGCTTTCTTATTTAGGTTCATAGATCCCTTCAAGTTATTTTCATGTATGGAAATAAAGGGTTGAGGTTAATTTTTTTATGTATGGATACCAGGTGTTCTAGTGCCGTTTACTGAAGACACTATCTCTTCCTTGGCTCTTGAATCGAGTTTATATTCTATAAAATGCTAATGTTAAATAATCTTTCAAAACTCAGTGGACCATATATGTGTTGTTCTTTTTCTAGATTCTCTATTTTATTCAAATGATCTATATGTCTTTCCTTACACCAACACTGCCTTGATTACTGTAGCTTTAAAAGAAGTCTTAAAATTGGGTGCTAAACATCTTCCAACACTGTGTTTGTTTTTGTTTTTGACTTTTCTGGGTCCTTTGTACTCCTACATAACTTTTAAATTTCAATATCCAGTTCTTCATTTATAGCAAGTATACACAGACCTGAATTTTTATATATACCTTGTGTTTTCTAATCCTACTAAATTCAAATACAAGTTCTAGGGGCTCCTAGAGATTTCTTAGTATTTTCTCTGTAGATGATCATTTCATCTACATAGAAAGATGTTGCTTCTGCCATGCCAATCCTATCCTAGTTGTGTCATTTTATTGCCAGACTATTTTGGTGGGGACTAGGTTTCAAAGTTTAATGGACAGATAAAGAGTAAGCATATCTGCCCTTGTTCCCCACCTTAAGGAGAAAGCATTGTATCTTCTCCATTCATATAAGGTGTTCTCGCTGGAAGTATGGAGTACATGTCTTTAATCTGTTGAGAAGGTTCTATTCTACTTCTAATCTGATAGCTTTTATCATGAACAGCTGTAGAATTTGGTCCAATTCTTTCTCCAACTAGTGACAGGATCATATGGCTTTTTTCTTTCCTCTGTTAAAATGATGACTTTTGGGGGTGGATCTTCCAATGCTGAACCAACACTGTCATCCCTATAACAAAACCACTTTCTACATCCTGCCAGATCTGACTTCTAAGAGTTTGTTTTGTTAAACAAATTTCTATCTATGTTCATACTTTTTTCTTCTATTATCTTTATCCAATTTTAGGATTAGCACAATGTTGAGTTCCTAAAATGAGGGGAGGAGTGTTCCTTCTTTTTTCTGCTTTAATTGTTTGATATAATTTATCAGTTAAAATGTTTATGAGCCTGCTGTTGTCATATAGGTAGGTTTTCAAGCTAGGAATATACTTTCTTTAATAGGTGCTATTCAAATTTTATATTTCCTCCAGAGTTAGTTTCATTAATTTGTCTTCCAAGGTACTTTTTAGAAGTTGTCAAATTTATTTCAAAAAAGATTTTTGTAATATGCTTTCTATATCCTTTTAAATTCTGTAAAATCTGTGGGAATGTCTCCTAGATCTTAATATTGTAATTTTAAAAATGTATAACTGATATTGTGTAACAGGAAGAAAAGGTCTAAAAGAGCAGGGGAATTGTGAGGGGTAGGGGAAGGGAAAAAAGGGAAAGGAAAAAATATGAGAAGAGGAAAAAAAATGGAAACAAGGTCTTTGCAAATAGGGAAGGGTGGAGGGGGTGAAAGGAGGGCAAGCGAAGGGGAAAAAAAATAAGAACCAAGAGACTCATGTAATGGTACAAGATCCCAATGAAGAATGTAACTGTATTGTATACCTAAAATGTGCCAATAAAGTTAATGGGGAAAAGAAAAACAAAAACAAAATACAGAAGTGAACAGATAGGTCAATAGAGTAAAAGAAAGAAGTCATATGTTTAGAATTGCTTTTATGACAGTGTTAGCATTATAAATCAAGGAGCTTTCTGATAGACTTTTTTCAGTAAATGCCATTGGAACACTAAGCTTTCTGTATGGAATAAGACAATACTACATCCCCATAATGCACCACACAAAAATAAATGGTACATTCCAATCATGGGGGGGGGGGGGGGCATTGGGATGTAGCACAGTGGTTTGGCTTCTTTTCAGAAGTCCCAAATTGAGTTGGGAGCCTAACTTTTGTCTTCCTATATAAACCAGTAACTGCATACAAAGATTTCTCTGAAGAGAGAACTGAATCTTGAACAAGACAGCTCCCTTTGGCTTAGTATACTCATAACTGTGAGCGAGAGGGTGAGCTGTAGGCTGCTGGAGGACAATTTCAGCAGCTGGGAGAATCCTTCAGGGAGAATCTGGGCTACGCATTAAACTACGGTGTCCCTACAGCTACAGTGTGAAGATGCAACCCTTTCTGACAGGTGGGAGGGGAGGGGAGGGAGAGGAGAAGGCCTTTGCGATGTGGGGCCCTGAAGAATTTCTTAGGGGAGTGAAACGTTGCAAAGGTGAAGTAAAAGACTGATAGGTTGAACTGTATCAAAGTGAAAGTATAGGCAGACTTACGAATAGCAAAAACAAAGATGCATAATATGGAAAAGACTTGAAAAGCACATGCAGAGTGCTTTACAAAGGTATCTTATACAGAATATGCACAAAACTGATGTACATCATTTAGTAAACAAACAGTACAAAGGTAAAAAATATGCAAAAGCCGGGATTAGCTCAGTTGCACCACACCTGCCTGGCAAGCTCAAGGTCCTGAGTTCAATCCCCGGTACCAAGCAAAATAAAATAAAATAAAAATATGCAAAATATACTGAAAGCAATGTACATATGGGTCAATGTATTGGCCAGTAAAGAAATAACTAAATTTTTAACATTACAAATTAGGAAAAAAGTGAAATTAAAGCAAAGTGAAATAAAACTCCTTTTTGCTCTGAGCTGAGGCAAAATCTAGACGATATCTAGAGTTGGCAGTGGTGTAAGAAAACAAAACTGTTTCCATGTGTCAACACCAGCGTAAGTGGGGAGATGTACATGGACGCTTTGGGATCAATATGTTAGTGTTTATAAAAGTGTGTATAACAAAAATATCTCGTTATATTTTAGGCTTCTATCATAGGCAATCTTTTGTACACAAATGTAAGAAAAACTGAAAAACATTTTTCTTAGCAATACTTTCAATAATAAAAACAAATAGATAAAAACATGGCTATCAATTAAGAAATAAATACAGCATGGTAGGTGCACATAATGTAATGCTCTACGAGAGTTCCCAGCTCCTACCAGGCTCATCACCCTGGAAGAAGCAGATCTTACTCCACCTGAGCTGGTCAGGAGGAAGCCTAGATGCTGCTGCCCCAGGTGAGGCCACGAAATCCCACTGCCTCCTCAGACACCTCCCTCCCCAGCAGACACCACCTTGGCCCAGCCTCTCTGTCCCCTGCCACCCTCGAGCTCAGCCATGGTGCCCAGAGCTGCAGGGCCTGTCTTCTGCACTCCCTCCTTTGGCCATCTTCTCTCTGTGACATCCTCACAATTGGTGTAATACACATTTATCTCTTTGTCTGTCTCCCTCCGATTAACACATAAACACCAGGAGGGCAGATTAGCTTTTACTCTCTGTCCATCTGTAACCTAACACCACAAAATTCTGCAGAGCACTGTAGACTCAAAAATACAGCTCCTCCTCAGTATTCATGGGTTTTGGTTTCAGAACCTGCCTCCATACCAAAATCTGAGGATGCTCAAGTCTTTTACATAAGATGGCGTAATATTCGCATTTAACTTGCCCACATTCACTTGTATACTTTCAATCATCAGTAGATTACTTAGGATACCAAATCCAGTGTGAATGCCATGTAAATAGTTGTTATACTGTATTGTTTAGGGAATAATAACAAAGAAAGAAGTCTGCATATATTCAGTACAGATGGGAGGGCTGTAGGCCTAACTCCATTTTCCATCAGTAGTTGGCTGAACCTGCAGATATGGAGGATCCACTGTGCATACTGAATGACTGAATAAAGAAGAATTCTAAAAGCAAGTTGTAAAACACTACATAAAATGTGATACAGCTCTTGTAAAACTTTAAAAACATTCAAAACAATACTACCTACAAGTAGTTTGAACATTTTTTTTTAATGGACTGGCAAATGTATTATAATTTCCTGGTAGTGATTATTGTTGAGAAGAAAATAATATAATGGCTTTGAGGAAGGAAAATAGCACTTCAACATTAACACTAATATGTGTTTTTTCAGAAATAAATACTGCAAAAATTTTATTTTAAAATTTTATCCATGAGTGAGAAAATTATTATCTGCCAGCATCCATAGGGAGATTGGGCTAACCTTCAATGTTTCAGATGTCATAGGCGGTGTGCTGTCTCTCAGTGAGTTTTATCAGGATTCAACTCCTGGCTGGTAACCCTGTTCACTTTAAAATCAAGCGGCCAATGCTTGAGTTTATTTTATTTAAATAAATGCACAGAATTCTACTGAACTTAGACTGACTGACTTCCAGTCAACCGAGCTCAAAGGTTTGCCAGAGCTGGGTGTGGTCCCGGTGGTCTTGCTGAGGCCCGAAGTTCCTGCAGTGGGCACACTCACGGGAGTGGGTCTGCTTGGCATTGCCAGGTGCAGAAGGAAGGCCTCGCCGGAGCAGCCTGCAACCCCACTGGGCCTCATGGGCAGAGCAGCCCCACTGCTCAGGGCCATGCATGGCCCTGAGTCCCACAGAACGCTGCCCCAGCAGCAGGGAGGGACAAGGCTGGCACCGGCTGCTGTCCCCAGCCAAGCTGGCTGGGTCCCCTGAGCAACGTGACCCACAGGTCCCCAGAGCAGGCTCTGCGGGCGAGGCCACTGAACAGCGAACTGTTCTCAACTGAAACACTCTTTAAATAATGTTTTCCATGCAAACTGTGTAGTATGAAAAACATTCCTATCAAGGAAACTTTAAGAAAAAATCGTTTTTAAATATTTATTGACCAAAGGATAAAATATATAAATGACATGAAATGAACGAGAGATAATGATGCTACACTAGCTGGCCCTGATACATTAGTCAGCTTCTCTCCCCAGTAGAAATAACTGTGTGCTTTTTGCTGGGCTTTTGAGACCCTGAGCACAGCTCCAGAACCCTACAAATCTCACTTCTCCACTGTCAGTGGGAATGTAAACTAGTGCAACTACTGTGGAAATCAGTGTGGAGAGTCCTCAAAAAACTAAAACTAGAGGTTCCATTTGACCCAGCTGTGCCTCTCGTAAGTATCTTCCCAGAAGAGCTCATATCAGCCTACTGCACTGATCCATGCATTCCCATGTGTCTAGCAGCTCTCCTCCAAACAGCTAAGTCATGGGAGTGACCTATATACCCCTCAGTAGATGAATGGATAAAGAAAATGTGCCACATACACACAGTGGGGCAGTACTCAGCCAAAAGGGATAAAAGTGAGTCATTTGTAGGAAAATGGATGGAATGGAGACCATAATGTCTCTCATATGAGAGACCCAAAATATAAACAATTTAAAGGGAAAAACAAAGAGCCATGTTAAGAAACAGGGAGGTAGATTCCACAGAGATGGAAAGAGGGTCTGAGAAGGAATGAAGGAGAGGGGAGGGTAGAAGACAGAGAGAGTAAAAGTAAGCCCCAGATGCAGTGTGTATATGTCTGAAACCCCCACATTGAATGTAAACACTATGTATTGCAAACGTGTACTGATTAAATAAATAAATAAGAATCTCACTGACCTAAAACTTGCTTAGCTGGATTTTATTTTTACACTGAGGTTAAACTCAAACCTGAGGCAGTGAAGTTAGAATAAAAGTTTTCCTTTTCTTACTTCTTTCCAATGTTGGTCTTTGAAAGTCTTGAAATCCCGTTGTTCCCTTATTTCTTAGTGTATTACAGCACCATATTATGGAACCATCTCCATGAGTCTTGAAAAAAGATTATGTACCTGCTGCGTATCATCAAAAGAGTTGCATCAACATGCGTAGAATCGGAAAACATTTTAAGTGAAATAAACCAGGCACAGAAAGGCAAATACCACATGCTCTCACTCCTATGCAGTAAGGGAAAAAGTTGTTTTCATAGTGGAGGATAGAGTAGTAGTTACTGGAGTAGGGGAAAGGGCAGAGATGGAAAGAGACTGGATAAGAGTTACCCCGCACAGCTCAGTAGGAGGAACAAGTTCCAATGTTCTACAGCATGGTAGGGGGCCTATGATCTATAACAATCTATTATGTACTCATAAATAATTAAAATCCAAGGGCCCCCAGTAAAAAGAATAAGTGTGTAAAGAGATGGAAATGCTAATTACCCAGATTTGGTCATTGTACGCAGTATACATGTATCAAATTATCACACCACACCACCTCACTAAGTACAAGTGCTGGGCAATTAAAAAGAATGAGGAAAATCAGGGTTCACAACTCTGGACGGGGCAGGGTGCTGGAGGGCATTGCCAAGGGTCCAGCTGACTCTCTGTGCTTCTTCCCTCTGGAACACATAGCGACGTAAGTCAGCAGGATGGCTTCTCTGCACGGAGCTATGCTCTGGGGTCAGAAAACAAAGTGATGATGAGAGGTCAAATTGTCAAGCCCTTCCAGCCACATAAGAGCCAATTTAATAAATGTTGCTCAGAAAGTGCACATGAGTAACCGTCAGGCTGTTTGTATCTGCCCGCCTCTGACAATCCATGCCTCTTTTAGGATTCTTCTTTATCTGTAGAATTGTTGGACCAGGATGGTTTTTAAAATTACTTCACAGATAATCCAAGCACTGTGCCCTGATTCAATGATCAACTCACAATCTGCATCAGGGAATGAGTATTATAAATTTAATCCTCCTAGGAGCACATCCAACTCAAAGAAAGTAACCAAGCACATATTTATATTCAACAAACAGTAATCAGACAAGCCTGAAAACTTCTAAGTGTTTTTCTTCCTCATTACACAACTAGTTAAAGTGTCATTTAAAAAAAATAATAATCTGGGCCAGGGATTTAGCTCAGTTGTTCCGCCGCTTGCTACGCAAGCACAAGGACCCGAGTTCGAGCCCCGGTACCAAAAAAAAAAAAAAATCTGGCATGAATGTAGATAAGCCATCCCCAGCCACATAATTGAGGTATATAAGAATTGACAGGTTTTATGGTGGACCCCAAAGTGATAATATTTCAGTTAGCTGAAGGTTCATCATTACTTTCTCTTGCCCCTAGCCTTCAAAAGAAGTTAAGCAGTCGACGCTCTAATAAAATTTGCAATTCTTAAAACGATTAAATTTTGTAGATAAATATTAACCAAAATATTGCCAACTATAATATATGCAGTTTGAATCTCATTCTATCATGGTTGTAAATTTTCATGGGTCCACAGGCACACTACATCCCGCTGAACAGTCCTTGATGTTTTCAGGGTGGCTAAATGAGGCAGAAGATGCAGGAGGTATAAAATGATTTTGTTCACCACGGGATGAGACACTTAAATGTGTCTGGAGCAAATGGGACGACTTTAACCATATGGAGCTCCTTGGGGAGATTGCAGAAAATCCAACAGAGTTCTCAATCCATCTTAACTCAGTTTTTGTGTGTGCACAAATTCATTAAACATTTCAAAGACCCATTTAGTTGTGCAGCAATATGTTTAATTCAGGTTCATATATGATCCTATGCAGGAATTTCTTCTGCAGAGAAAAGCCCTAACAGAGAATCGTTCCTTTGGACAAGCCTTAATTTGGGAGACTTACAACAATTGACAAGTGTTATGACCAATATAATGCATTGAACTAAGGCAGACACAATCCCACCCTCAAAGCTTTTACTGTCTATTAAGGCAGAGAGACACTAATCAAATAAATAATACATATCAAAAGCTACTGCAAGGACTTTTTAGACCATGTACAGGAAGCTATAAGAGCCTTAGTAAGACCTCCCTTGGCTATGTTAGAGAAAGTTTCCCTCAAGCAAAGTGAAATTTGATCCTATGTCTAAAGAGTAGGTTGGCTTAATTATTTTAGACAGAAACAGAAAGGTAAAATATTATGTGCAGAGGCCCTGAAGGAGGTGGGAGGATAATATATTTGAAGATTCAAGAAAAATATTAATTTCAATTTTGGATATTTGAAGTACAAATGACCTTAAGCCAAGAAGGCAGATACATGGATCATCATCCTATAATCTTGTGCCCAGTATTCTTGGAATGTCACACTCACATAGACAACACGAGCTTGTTCTTTGGTGATTGTGACTATACAGAGAATCAGAGGATAAATGATATGAAGCATGTTTATAAAATTTTATGCCTTTGTTTGCCTGTGTGTACATAACGTGTTCCTGATGAACACACAGGAGTCTTCCCTTGGATTTCCCTCTTCTTTACTTTGGTGGGTCCCAGCTCCATTCTGGAGCTACAGAAAGAATTCTCCATGCAGAGCCTCACTCTAGCCTCTGTCCAGGAAGAGAGAAGGCAGTGTCTTATTGAGCAGAACAGGTGTTTGGAGAGGATGCTTCACACCGCGGGATCTATAAGACAGACGAACGTCTCTGTGTTGGCCAATTTTCAGGGACAACTTTACCTCTCTTCTTAGACTTTGTGTTCCATCACAATGTTTTTGTCACACAGGTGTATGGATGTCATAGAGATAAGATGCTCACTTTAACTTGTATTCCTGTGGGGCACTGTATCTGTGCTACCGCTCTATGCTGTGAGATGGAAGGAAATCAATAGACTTACAGTAAGAAGAGTTAGTGACGTTGGAGGAAAGATAGCCTCTTTAATAAATGGTGCTGGAAAAATTGGGTTTCAATTTGCCAAAGATTAAAACTAGACCTATATCTCTCACCATGCACTAAACTAAAATCAAAATGGGCAAAGATCTAAATATTAAAACAGAAACACTGAACTGGCTGGAACAGAAGTTAGGTAGAACTCTTAAAGACATTGGCAAAGGAAAATACTTCATGAACAAAACCTTACTCACATGTGAACTAGCACAAAGAATCAACAACTGGGATCTCATCTTATTATAAAGCTTCTGCACTGCAAGAGAAACCACCAACAGGCCAGGGATTTAGCTCAGTGGTTCCACCGCCTGCCTCACAAGCTCAAGGTCCCAAGTTCAATTCCCGGCACACACACAAAAAAGAGAAACCACCAACAGAGTGAAGAGACAACCCACAGTGTGGGAAAAAAAATTTACCAGCTGTTCCTCAGACAAAGGTCTACTATCTAGAATATATAAAGAACTTAAAAAACAATCAGACCTCCCAAATTTAAAGACCCAATCCAAAAATGGGCATCTGAAATGAACAGACATTTCTCAAACAAAGAAATAGAAATAGCAAATAAACATATGAAAAAATGTTCAACCTCACTGGTCATTCAAGAAATGCAAATGAAAACAATGCTGAGATTCTACCTCACTCCAAAAAGAATGGCTGCTATCATGAAATCAACCAATGGGCTGGGAATTTAGCTCAGTGACACCGCATCTGCCTTGAAAGCGCAAGGTGCTGAGTTTGATCCCCGGTACTGAGGGAGGGGGAGAGTGAGAGAGAAAGGAAGGGAGGAAGGGAGGGAGGGAGAAAGGAAATCAACCAATAACAAATGCTGGCGGGGTTGTGGGGAAAGAGGAACCCTGCTCCATTGTTGGTGGGAGTGTAGACTGGTGCAACCACTGTGGAAATCAGTATGGAGATACCTCAAAGAACTAGGACTGGAAGTCCCATTTGACCCCGCTATTCCCCTGCTGGGGATCTTCCCCAAAGAATTAAAAGAATCATACCACAGTGATATACGTGCACCCATGTTTGTAGTGAGCGGCACAGATTGTAATACCTAAATTTTGGAAACAGCCCAAGTGCCCATCAACTGGTGACTGGATAAAGATGTGTTTTGGTTTTTTTTATATAAAATGGAGAACTACTCAGCTGTAAAGAATGAGAAACTGGAGACATTTATAGGTAAGTGGATGCACATTGAGGCCATGCTCTTCAGTGAAATAAGTAGGACACACGTGCGAATAGTTTCTCTGCTGTGAGAAACTGAAAGTGTAAATGAGAACCAAAATGTATAATAGATAATGTGAAATAGGAAGAAAAGGTCCAAAGGGGAAGGGGAAGTGGGAGGTGTACGGAAAAGGAAAGAAGGGAAATGAATAAATATGAGAAAAGGAAAAAATGGAAACAAAGTCTTTGTAAATAGGGAGGGATGAGGTTGAAGGGAGGGCAGGGGAAGGGGGAAAAATAAGAACCAAGATGGATTATGTAAAGGTGCAAGATCCCAGTGATGAACGTGACCCCAATGTATACCTAAAGTGTGCCAATAAATTAAGGATTTTTCCAAAGAAGCAGAAGGGTTATGTTAAAGACCTATTTCCTGAGGGAGGGCGCCTTCCAGCAGGACACGAGCGCCTCTGGACCCCAGGAACCACGGTGTGGCTCTGTGCTGGGTGCAGAGACTGCTTATTTCTCTTTCTCCACCCAGCACCCCAGGGAGTTACAGGAAGGAACTGGCGCAGGGGAAACTGCCCACCGAGATAATGCAGGGCATCAGCAGCCCTTCTTAACCACGACCTCACAACCCCTGGACCTGAGTTAGCAGCTGGGGAAACAGGTCCAGACTGGGATGCAGGGAGAAACCGGCTGCACAGAACACAGTGGGATGTGCTGGGATCAAATGACAGGGCCGCATCTCCAGGTAAAAACCACCCTAAGAGAAGGAAGGCTCTGTCCAGGATGAAGCAGCCGTCTCTCTGAGTGGCCTTGGTGTGCTCACTTGGGGGCGAGAAGCTGCATGCTGCCTCCCCCATCAGAGCCTCACGCTGGCTTCTCTGTCACGGAGGATGCTGCCCTCGAGGGTTGTCTTTCCACAGCTCCCATTGCCATTTCTAAAGCTGCATGTGGTCATCGCATCAGAGACACCATAGGGTGTTGATTTAAAAAATAATCTTTTCAATATGTTCTTCTAATCCCATGATGACCAAAAGCATAGAAATGTTTTAGAAGAAAACTGGCTGTTTCTGGAGGCCCTAGCTCTCTTTGCAAGTAGATTCATTTATCTACCTCCCAAAATGAAGCACTCCTAAATCTGCTGGAAGCTGTAAAGGAAAATCACATTGCAATCCAAGTCCAGTACACAGGAAAATGAAGTATTTTTCTGAGAGGTCACAAATATGTGACTTGTTCAGGCAGCTGGTACAACTGAGCCAACAAAGGCAACAGATTTCCATGCCCTTTGGAGAGCTGAGCCCCCGGTAAATGAACCACATGGTTCTCCACAGCAGGAGCGAAGAATCCCCAAAACACCTGCAGAGTGGTCTCTCCAGATAAGCACCAGAAGATCCATCCCCTAAGCATCACTTTATGCCAGAGCCCGTGGTAAGTGCTAGTCATGGTCCTCCCACCCAAAGCATTTCCTCCTCGGCACCAAGATATCTGCACTCAGTGAGAGAGAATAACACAGAACAAGAGGTCTTGGCCAGGGCCTGGGAAAGGCCACAGGAGGCCCCCAGAGGAGCAGCCACTGTGAAACCCAGAGCAGCTTCCCAGACCACACAGGTCTGCACAACAGCGGATGTCTACCCAGGTGAGAGCCACATTACCAATAAGAGTGGCCAGAGCAGCACAGAAACGGGCCTGCACAATGGCCATGGGTTTAGGGAGAAAATCAGCCAGCACGAGGAAACCTTCTGCCAGGAGGACTGGGAGCAACTGTGGAGTAGCGATAATGGAACCAGGTTACGGACTCATTTAATGAGGAAGCAGCCCATTGTCAGTGCTGACAGAAACCAGTGCAATCTGAATTCCTGGAGTTGTTTCAGTGCTAAAGCCCATTCAGGCCAAAAACAAAAACACTGCTTTGTTTTTAATATCATTATTGTGAACCTCAGCACTGAACAAAGGATTTTAATAATCCAGGTCTGCAGGGCTTTAAAAGCAGTAAGTATTACTCAGTGATAAACTGATAAAGGTGATTCAGCCATTTTTCGATTTGACAGCTGTTCTATATCAGCCACTATCTTGGACCAGCCGCTGTTTGCCAGGAAATCCTTATAGCAAGCCCCTAAAGTTGATTCTATATTTCCAAATTACAAACAGGTGGCCCCGCAAGAGTAAGTCCTTGTACGGAAGCACACAAGCAGTGGGCAGGTGCGTATTGGTCGCCCATCTATGTCCCTAAAGTCCCTGTCCCCGGCATGCTGCAGACCTCTAGTGACAGCAACCTCCTGAATAAGCCCGGGAATTCCACTCATTCATGGTGTCCCTGAAGAAGTTTTGAAATGAAAAGGTGGAAAAGAATTTCAAAATGCTGAGCAGCATTTGTTTATTCCACACTGTTGCCCATAAACGTCATCTTGGCCCCCAGTCTAAAGTACCCAGATGAATCCTCTTGCTTCCTTCACACGTTCCGGAAACAGAACGTCCTTGAAATGTGCCAGGCACTGCCACAGGCTCAGGACCGAGCCCTGGGCAGGGCAGTGACCCCACGCCCCACTGCGTACCTCCTCACGTAGAGTCAGTAAGTGATGGGGAAGTGAGGGTGGATCGGTTGACTCAGAACGTAACAAACTATGAGCAAGTATTAATTTAAATTGTATCATGTTCCCTTGAGATAAAAATGCTAACAGTTTTCATGAAAAAGTACAGCCCACTATAAACAAAACAGGTACGTGGCCTTACTATAAATAAGGTTCCTTTCGGAGGTGTTCGTACGAGGTGACGTTAGCTTACAGGAGCACCAGCGTCCTCTGCGGAGTGGGGCTTCTCTTGCACCCACAGCCTTCCTGATCCGCTCCTGCAGTAGCAGGACGGGCAGAGGCGGCCTCTCGAAGTCCACCCAGCCTGGTCTATGGTTATTCAACACGGAGCTGCGACCAGCAGCCCTTGGGGCTCTCGGGCCTCTCTTCCAGCACCTGCAGCCTCAGGCCCAGGCCAGGCAGGCGCCTGCACCTCCTCCGGGCAGCCTGCAATGCCTGCTGGGGGCTGCACCAGTCCCTCACACCCTGCCTTCCTCTCTCTCCCAGAGACCAAGCAGTGAGCACGGTGCGGAGGAAAGGACAGGATTCTTTAATTTTCACTTTGTTCTTAAAGAAAAAGGTTTGGTTTTGGTACACGGGATCGCACTTGGGACCTTGCACATGCGTGGCAGGCACCGGAACCACTGAGCTAAATCCCCAGCCCCAGAAAAAGGTTTTTTTTGAAATACTATTCCTCAAATGGATTTTTCCATGACATTAGGTAGCTATTCACCTCTTTCTCCCCAAAACTCTGTCTTCTCCCTCGTCACACACCTGTCCACATCATCTGTAAGATAAGATCCTGGGTTCTTAGAAACTCTAACTCTTCAAGTGATGATTGCCAAAATCTGTCTGGTTCATCCAACTAAAGCAGAGAACTTCAACATGCCATGCACAATATGGCTTTTGTTTACTTTTCTATAGATTGTTTTAACTATGTAACTTTAAAATATCCAAAAAAACTCCTTTGAAATTAAAATTCTTAGCAACGCATCTTTCTTAAAATGAGAAACTAATTGTGTGGCTTTTAACAGAACCTAATTTTTGTTCATATTACATTTTTTTAACTTTATTCGTTAACAACAAACATTTTGCTTATGCAGCACTATGCAGGCCTAAATGTGAAAACTTCTTTATAATACACGATGCTCTTACATTTTCTCCATATGTCTTGTTTCAAAATCTACAGCAGAGTAAGCTCCAGGCAGAAATAGAGTGAGCTCCATAGGCATAAACAGTGACAAATACTGTGTCTCACAACCCAGCTTTCTCCCCACGTGCTAACACTCAACCCTTTGCAGAGCTGTCTCCAGGAGGAAGATGCTCAACCCGTGCCTGAGCAGCAATACACATGAGACTTGGGAACCGAGGCAGTGTTTATGCCAAGGTCAGGGACCAACCTCAGCCTAAATGCAAGACTTAGATTTTGCCCAGGTATAAAACTGCCTTGTTATGCTTCAGATGTCAGCTACCAGCAACTACTTTATAAGTTGAGAGGGTTACATTTGAATGATACATTTGAAAATATTACTTATAAAGGCTTTTTTTTGCTGTAAATTCCATTTCCATTTAAATGGAAACTAGAAGCAGACAAATTGCTTTCATGGAGGTCTTTCTATTTGTGCGTCTGTGGAAATGGATTCTTGATTAAGAAGAGGAAAGCTAAAATCAAAGCCTTCTGACCAGGCAGAGGATAACTGATGTGTTCCATCAAGCAGCTGGTCAAATTTCATCCACTACCAGGTAACACAATGTCAAAGAACCCAAACATGCAGAAGTAAACACCCCATCTCCACCTTGCTGCTCCAGAGGTGTTTGACCTCTTGACAGACCCTAACCAGAGTCTGTCAAACACGGGGCACAAAGGACAGTGATACCACAGCATTTTTCACTGATAAACAAGAGAAGAAGGAGAGTGGCAGGGGAGGAAAAGGACAAAGAAGAAAGGAATGAGAAGAGAAGGAGAAGGAAGAAAAAGGAGAGAGGGGTGGTGATAGAAGACAGGAAGAGAAATAGAGAGAGGAAGGAAGGAAGGGAAGGGAATGTTATATCTGGAGATCAGTAAGCCAATAGTTATTCTGGAATGAAAAAAAATGGTGAAAGTAACTAGAAAACACATCACAAATCTTTAATAAATTAATACTAATCAAGTAGCTCTTCATATATTGATTGTATAAAATATAGGAATAGAAAGAGAGGAACACACTGTTCACCCATGTTCTGCCATTGGCAAGCGGGAGGCGTATATACCCTCCCTGCTGCAGTTTAGTCTCTTTCGGTATGGGGAAAGCCAACACACCCACATAAACATATGCCACAAAAACAGCCATATGAACATTTGGGGCCATTTATCTGATTATGCAGCTTAGATATTTTGTTAGAAGAAAATAATAAATAAATATGATGCCCATTGATTTTGTCTTAGTCATTGGAGGGAGTTAATATTCAGTAGGCTAAAAAAGCATCACTTAACCTGAAAACTGTTTAGAAACCCTTATCCAACTTTTCTCTGGGCCAGCCCTTTCTTAGTCTTTGTAAAATCATTTTTATTAATTTTCTCAGTGGTATATAATGACACAGTTATCATAAACTGCTGACCACATGTGTCAGGAAAACCAATCCTTGCAAATATAAACAAAACAAAACTAACTGACTAATAAGAACTCTGAACTTTATATGAACAATTTGAAAAGAGAGAGGAGAGAGAGAAAAAGAGAAAGAAAAGAATCCACTACAGAAAATTAGAGGCCACTTTTCATTTGAAACATCATTCCATCTCAAGGTAAAATAATGCTGACACTGTAGCCTCCTGCCTTGCCCTGAGGCATTCCTGCTTCCCCGGGACATTTTCCCACCTGATCCCGTGGTCACCTCCAGATCCCTTCCCAGGCTGGTCTCCCAGGACAGATGTGTCAGTCTCTCTTCCGCAGAGCCTGGAAGAGTGGTGGTCACCAGAGAGGGCAGGGGTGGCCCCTGTGTGGGGGAGGCGGTGCTGGGCACAGGCCGAACACCTGGGTGAGCAGCTGGCACCACCATGTTCTGTTAGGGACCCAGTGGTTAAGGACCCTCTGGAGACTTAGCAAGGATCCAACAGCAGCCAGATCCACATGGGAATCCCCTACTGAGAGGGCAGGGAAGGGAGGGGGTGTCCTGGGAAGTGTTTTCTTCCCCTGCCCACGTGGCACTGAGATGGCAGAACGTAGAAAACATGAGGCAGCTGCTACTCCGGTTGAAAGCAGACGCTCAAAGGACAGTAACAGTCAGATGATCCAGTTTAACAAATAATTATTGCAAAGCAAGAATTAAAGTTTCCATACATTCTCCATTACAAGTTAATTACTTGTGGATCTATTCTTTATCTCCTGTGAAAATGAAGTATTGAATAACACCTGATATTGATTCAGCACAATGCAAATAAAAGGATAGGGTGCAGGAGAGGACAGTGGTAGACACACAGTAGGGCTTTCAGCTCTAATCCACATGTGGGAAAATGCACCTTGCCTCTTTCCTTCACCAGTAAATAGGGCGCTGACTCCGAGTAGCAAACCCCTTTCCCAGCATGCTCAGCGGTTCATGAGAAAACCAGGAGGCGAGAAGCCTGGGTAGGGCACAGAGTGATGCGTCTTCTCGCTTTCTTATTTCACCTGCCATTACTGTCCGCTCACAATGCTTCATGTCATCAGCACCCAGCTCAAAAGAAATACCGAACAATTACTTAAAAACAAAACACTGCAGAAGTTTTTCTTCTTGTTGTTAAATTCTTTTATTGGTGCATTGTAGGTACACAACACAATTACATTTCTCATTGGGAATTGAACCTTTACATAATGCATCTTGGTTCTTATTTTTTCCCCATTCCTAGCCCTCCCTTCAACCCCTCCACCCTTCCCTATTTACAAAGACTTTATTTCCATTTTTTCCATTTCTCAACATTTTTCCTTTCCCTTCTTTCCTTTCCCCTGCTCCTCCCACTACCCCTACCTCTTTGGACCTTTTCTTCCTATTTTGCATTATCGATTATTCATTCTAATCATTGGTACATTTTAGGTTTACAATATAATGACATTCATCATTGGAAATTTGCACCTTTACATAGTCTCTCTTGGTTCTTATTTTTCACCCTTGCCCAGCCCTCCCTTCAACCCCTCCAGTTCTCCCTATTTACAAAGATTTTGTTTCCATTTTATCAGTTTCTCATATTAATCCCATTCCCTTCTATCCTTTCCCCTACCCCTCCTACTTCCTTCCCCTTTGCCCCTTTTCTTCCTATTTCACATTACCTATTATACATTTTAGTCCTTATTTACACTTCCAGTTTCTCACACCAGAGAAACTGTTCGGTATTTATAGATGTGTGTCCTATTTATTTCACTTAAGAGTATCACCTCAATGTGCATCCACTTAGCTATAAATGTCTCTAATTTCTCATTTTTTATGGCTGAGTAGTACTCCATTTTACTAAAAAAAAAACAAACCACATTTTCTTTATCCAGTCTCCAGCCTATGGGCATTTGTGCTGTTTCCAAGTTTTAGCTATCACAAACTGTGCTGCTATGCTAAACATGGGTGCACATATATCTCTGTGGTATGACTCTTTTAATTCTTTGGGGAAGATACCCAGCAGTGGAATATTTGGGTCAAATGGGACTTCCGGTCCTAGTTCTTTGAGGTATCTCCATACTGATTTCCACAGTGCTTGCACCAGTCTACACTCCCACCAGCAGTGGAGCAGGGTTCCTCTTTCCCCACAGCCCTGCCAGCATTTGTTATTGGTTGATTTCATGAGAGCAGCCATTCTTTCTGGGGTGAAGTGGAATCTCGGCATTGTTTTCATTTGCATCTCTCGAATGACCGGTTATGTTGAACATTTTTTCATGTATTTATTTGCTATTTCTACTTCTTTGTGTGAGAAATGTCTGTTCATTTCAGATGCCTATTTTCAGATTGGGTCTTTAAATTTGGGAGGTCTGATCTTTTTAAGTTCTTTATAGATTTGAGATAGTAGACCTTTGTCTGATCCCACATTGTGGGTTGTCTCTTCACACTGCTGGTGGTTTCTCTTGCTGTGCAGAAGCTTTTTAATAAGAAGAGATCCCAATTGTTGATTGTTTGTGCTAGTTCACGGGCAACTGAGGTTTTGTTCATAAAATCTTTTCCTACACTGATCTCTTCAAGAGTTCTACCTAACCTCTGTCCCAGCTTGTTCAGCCTTTCTGTTTTAATATTTAGATCTTTAATCCATTTTGATTTTAGTTTAGTGCATGGTGAGAGATATAGGTTTAGTTTTAATCTTTGGCAAATTGAAACTCAATTTTTCCAGCACCATTTATTAAAGAGGCTATCTTTCCTCCAGTGAGAGTGTTTAGCTCCTTTATCAAAGATGAGGTGGCTGAGTGTGTCTGACGTTGTTTCTGCATCTTCTAATCTGTTCCACTGGTCCTCAGGTCTGTTTCTTTGTCAGTACCATGCTGTTTTTAATCACAGTAGCTTTGTAGTATAGTTGCAGGCTGGGGATTGTGATACCCCCTGCCATGTCTCTGTTACCTAGAATTGCTTTTGCTCTTCTGGGTCTATTCTTTTTCCAAATGAATTTTTGGATTGTTTTCTTAAGGTCCATGAAGTATGCTGCTGGAATCTCAGTTGGGATTGCATTGAATCTGTATAGCAGTTTTGGAAGTATGGCCATTTTCATTATGTTGATTTTTCCTACCTAGAAACAAGGGATGTCTTTCCATTCTCTGATATCATCTTCAATCTCTTTTCAGAGTGCTATAGTTTTCCAACATGAGGTCTTTGATTTCTTTTGTTATGTTGATTCCTAGGTATTTCAGTTTTTTGGATACTATTGTGAAAGGAATTTTTTGCCCTACTTCTCTCTCGGTGAGTCTATTGTTCATGTACAGGAAAGCTATTGATTTTTGTGTGTTAACCTTGTATCCAGATACTTTACTGAATTTGGTTAAGTCTAGAAGACATTTGGTAGAGTTCTTGGGGTCTTCTATATAGAGTATCAGGTCATCTGCAAATAATGACAATTTGGCTTCTTCATTTCCTATCTTTATTCCTTTTATTACTGTCTCTTGCCTAATTGCTGTGGCTAATGTTTCCAAAACTATATTGAACAAGAGTGGTGATAGTGGACATCCATGTCTTGTTCCTGATTTTAGTGTGAAGGATTTCAGTTTTTGACCATTTGGTATCATATTGGCTGTTGGTATTTCATAGATGGCTTTTATCCAATTGAGGTAAAGACTGTCTATTCCAATTTTTTGTAGGGTTTTTATCATAAATGCATGTTGGATTTTGTCAAATGCTTTTTCTGCATCTATTGAGATGATCATATGGTTTTTGTCCCTTGGTCTATTGATATAGTGTATTACTTGATTGATTTGAGTATATTGAACCATCCCTTCATCCCTGGGATGAATCCCAGTTGGTCAGAGTGTATGATCCTCTTGATGATCTTCTGAATTCTATTTGCCAGTATCTTATTGAGGATTTTTGTATCTATGTTCATTAGTGAGATTGGCCTATAGTTCTCTTTTTTCAGTTGAGTATTTCTCTGCTTTTGGGATCAAGGTGATGCTTGCTTCCAGGAATGATTTCAGGAGTATTGCTTCCCTTTCAATTTCATTGAAGAGTTTAAACAGTAGTAGCAGTAGTTCCTCTCTAAATGTCTTGTAGAATTCAGCAGTGAAGCCATCAGGACCCAGGCTTTTCTTAGTTGGTAAGTTTTTAATTACGTTTTCAATTTCATTGGTTGATATTGGTTTGTTTGGAATTTTTAGGTCTTCTTTGTTCAACTTTGGTAATTCATACTTATATAGGAATCTGTCCATTTCTTCTGTGTTTTCCATCATATCGGCGTATAGGTTCTTGAAATAGGTATGGATGATCCTCTGGATTTCTGCTGGGTCCATTCTAATTTCATCCTTTTCCTTCCTAATTGCATGGATTTGGGCCTTTTCTTTCCTTTTTCTGATGAGGTTGGCTAAGGGTTTGTCAATTTTGTTGATTCTTTCGAAGAACCAACTCTTGGCTTCATTGATTTTTTTGTATCATTCTCTTAGTCTCCATTGCATTGATTTCTCCTCTGATCTTTATAATTTCCTTCCTTGTATGAGCTTTGGGTTTGTCTTGCTCTTCATTTTCCAGAAGCTTGAGGTTCAGCATCAGGTTAATGGGGCTCACTCTGTTTTCTGAATATGAGTATTCACTGCTATGAATTTCCCTCATGAGACAGCTTTCATTGTGTCCCATAGATTCTGATATGTTGTATTATCATTGTCATTTAATTGTAGGAACTGTCTGATTTCTTCTTTAATTTCCTCTGTGACCCATTGGTTATTGAGAATAGTGTTGTCTGACTTCCATGTGTTTATCAAATTCTTGTGGTTTCTTTTGCTATTGATCTCCAGTTTCATCACACTATGGTCTGATAATATACAGCAGATAACTTCAATTGCTTTGCACTTACTTAAACATGTTCTATGAGCGAGTATATGGTCTATTTTAGAGAATGACCCATGTGCAGCTGTAAAGAATGTATATTCTGATTTTGTGGGGTGGAACACTCTGTAGAAATCTGTTAACTTGATTTGTTCAAGAGTTTGATTGAGTTCTATTATTTCTTTGCTAATTTTTTGTCTAGTTGATCTATCTATTTGTGACAGTGGGGTATTGAGTTCCCCTCACTACTATTGTGTTAATGCTTACATGATTTTTCATGTCGGTTAGTATTTGTTTTATATAGTTGGGTGCACTAGTGTTTGGTGCATATATGTTTATGATTGTCATCTCTTCCTTTTGGATTGTTGCTTTACAAGGATATAGTATCCTTCTTTGTCTCTCTTAATCAGTGTTGGTTTGAAATCCACTTGATGTGCAAAGAGGATAGATACTCCTGCTTTTTTAAGGTTCCTTTCACATGGGGTGTTGTTTGCCACCCTTTAACTTTTAGTCTATGCATTTCTTTTTACTTTAAGTGTGTTTCTTGTATGCAGCATATTGTTGGATCTTGCTTCTTGGCCCATTCTGCCAGTCTATTTCTTTTGATTGGTGAATTGAGACCATTAAAATTGATGGTTATAATTGATATGTATTAAGTTATCATTGTCATGACTTTTTCTTTTTGTTGGATTCTCCCCCTTTCCATTTAATTTCTTGTTGCGCCCAACAGATTCATTCTGCTGGGCTTCCTGGGGTTGTGATCCTCACTGTCTTTTCCTAGGATATTGTCTAAAATTTTTGGAGTGCTGGTTTGGTATTCATGAAGTTCCTAAAGTGCTCTTTGTCATGAAAGTATCTTATTTCTATCAATTTTGAAAGATTTTTGTAGGGCCCATCAATCTGGGTTGGAGGCTGTTTTCCTTTAGGGCTTGAAATACATCACTCCAAGCTCTTCTTGCCTTGAGGGTTTGCATTGAGAAGTCTGCTGTGATTCTGATGGGCTTTCCTTTGTATGTTATTTGTTTCTTTTCTCTAACTGCTTGTAGAATTTCATTCTTCTGTTGGGTTTCTGGAATCTTAACAATTATATGCCTATGTGTAGATTTTTTTTTTGATCAAGACTAGTTTGTGTCCTATATGCCTCACTTATCTGTATGGCAAGTGTTTTTCCCCTCCTTGGGAAGTTTTCTGCCTTCACTTCTGTGAACAGCTTTTTTATGTCATCTGCACTCTCTCCTGTTTCTTGATTCACTCCAATCAGTCTTATGTTACTCTTCTTTGCATCATCTAGCAGCTGCTGGATTGATTTCTCCTGTTCCCTTATAATTTTGAAGCAATTTTTCTTTTCCTGGTCACTAATCACAATCTTATTTTCTATACCTGCAATTCTGTCCTCACATTGGCTCATTCTGCTGCGTAAACTTTTAATGGAGTTTTTAATCTCCTGGAAATTTGTTTGCATCTGTTTTATGGATTCCATTTATTTCTTATGTTGGGATTCCATCATGTTCCTCATCTCCTCTATTTTTTTAATCTGGGTCCTCTCTAGATTTATTAATTATGTCTTGCACTATGGGCACAATCTCTGCTTTTATCTGAGAAATTATTTCTCAATTCATTTTTTCCAGATCCTCTTTTGTTGCTAGTTCACGAAGTACAGGTGGTTGAGTATCACAGTGTTCCATCTTGTTTCCCTTTGGGGTTGCTGTAGGTGATCTGGAAGTCTGGTTTTGATATTTGTTTATGTATCTTCTCATTTCAAGGATGGGGTTTGTTCTGCTTGTGCCCATGAGGCTTTACCGCACTGGGGGCAGTGGTACAGTGGCCTCAAGTCTCACCTCCTCCTTGCTTCTAGGGGTGGCTCTGTTCCTTGGCACTGGGGGCAGTCGTATGGCCAATTTGTAGATTTTTTAACAGTTTTTTGGGCTCAATTTCATTGATTTCTGTTCTCATCTTTATAATTTCCCTCATTAATTTCAGTTTGGGGCTCATTTATTGTTGTTTCTCAAGTATCTTAAGATTTCTCATAAGGTTATTTGAGTTTGCTCTGTTTTCCTGTGAGCATTGACTGTGATGAATTTTCCTCATAAAACTGCTTTTGTAGTGTCCCAGAGGTTTTGTTGAGTTGTAAGTCATTATCATTAACTTCCAAAATTTGTAAAATTTCTTCTTTGATTTTTTTCTGTGATCCATTAGTTGTTTGGGAGTATGTTGTTAATTTTCCAGGAGCTTTTGCCTTTTCCAACATTTCTTCTGTCATTGATTTCTCTTTTCATTGCACAGTGGTCTGAAAATATGCCGTGAACAGGAATCTAATAACCCCAATTAATGTAAACACTATATGCCATAAAATCAGCAAAGACAGACAATATCAACAAGTATGAAAAAGGGGGGTGGGGTGCTGGTGGGGAAGGGGGAGGGACAAGAAAGGGGGGAAAAAAGAAACAAGAGGTTGCCACCAGCCACCAGGATGGGCTTGCCACCAACCACCAGGCCAGGGTGAGGAGGACCCCCCCCAAGCAGGCCCACCAGCTGACGGCTGGGCCGTGTGGGTGCTCCAACAATACCTGCACCCCCCCCCTCCCCGGCCTCTGGCCTTTTGGCTGTGAAGCTACTTGGTTACACACTGCAGAGACACAGGGGGACAAAAGCCATTGCCCTGAGCTCCAGAAGTGAACAACAGAGAGAACGCCTGTCTCAGGCTCCCTGAGGAAAACAAGCCCACTAGAAAAGTGAAGGGTATCTCTGCAATAAAGGCACACCAGACCACCGTGATTGGTAAGTTGGAGGGATTATCAGCTCCCATTGGAAACTGGACTCCTTTGGGGGGCAAAAGCAGCTAAAGCCTGCAGTAGAAACTTGCAGAGTGCAACCCTGCAGGAAGACAGGGAGCTCAACTTGTCACTTGCAACCAGAAATCTGCCTGAATCTCATGGGTCTGGGACTAGCTTACTGAAACTCATTGACTTATAACTGCACACTGCTGCCCACGTTGTCTATTGTAACAGCAGAGACACACCTTGAAGGAGGCCCTTTATTTTTAAAAGGTGATAGATTAATAACTACCACAAATTGTCATTCTTTAAGAGGTATTTGATGCTATGGTGTTGCTCATTTTATGACTTGGGCTAAGGTGTTGTGATTGATCTAAACAGTTTTCCTTCCTGGTATAATGAAAATGAGATAGCCTCAGAGTCATTAGAAACTCAAAACCTAAAGACCAGCTATATCTGGAAGACACCTCTGAGAAGCAATCAATCCATAAGGGTTTTAAATAGATCAACAAAGATACTTACAATAAACAACTTCATAATATCAACCCAGGAACTAAACCAGGGACAGTACCAAAAACAAAAATGAGAAGGCATTTAAGCAAGTCACAAACCCAGACTTCCACCCCACAAAAGGCTATTTCTGGAGGAAATGAGGTGCGAAAGTCTGATAATCAACCACCTGGACACCCTGAACTGATAGCACAGGAAGTAACAAAACAGATGAATGAGGCTCTAGGAAAATGCAAAGCAGAAATAATCTCCCAGACAACTACAGAGATGGTGAGCAGAGTGAAAGACATGATTAGAGGCTCTAGAACAAAAACTGATTAAAAAAAAATAGATGAGCTCAGAAACATCCTGGAAGCCAGGAATGCCCAGCATAAGAAAGAAATGGAATCCATGAAACAGATTCAAACAAATATCCAGGAGATTAAAAACTCCACTGAAAGTATTCACAGAGATTAAGGGAATGTCAAGATAGAATAACAGATATAGAAGACAGGATTGTGGTTAGTGACCATGAAAACAGAGATTTCTTAAAAATAGTAAGGGACCATGAGAATTCAATTCAACAGCTGCTAGATGATGCAAAGAAGAATAACATAAGACTGATAGGAGTCCACGAAAAAACAGGAGAAAGCACAATTGACATAAAAAAACTGTTCACAGAAGTAATAGTAGAAAACTTCCCAGATAGAGGTAGAGAATTGAACATACAGATAAGTAAGGCATATAGAACTCTGCCCAGCCATGATCAAAAAAAAATCTACACCTAGATATATAATAGTCAAGATCCCAGAAACCCAACAGAAGAACAAAATCCCACAGGTAGTTAGAGTAAAGAAACAAATCACCTATAAAGGAAAGCCCATCAGAATCACAGCTGACTTCTCAACACAAACCCTCAAATCAAGGAGAGCCTGGAGTGAAGTATTTCAAGCCCTAAAAGAAAATAACTTCAAACCTAGATTGTTGTATCCTGCAAAATTATCTTTCAAAATCGATGGGGAAATTAGATACTTCCATGACAAAGAACACCTGAGAAATTTCATTTACACCAAACCAGCACTCCAAACAATTCTAAGCAATATCCTAGAAACAGGCAACAAAGGTCACAACTCCATGAGGCTTAACAGAGGGAAGCCACCAGGCAAGGTAAGAAACTAAAGGGAAAGGGGGGAAAAATAAGAAATAAAAGAGCCAACAACAGTAAAACATCATGACAAGGATGAGTCAATATCTATCAATTATAACTATCAATGTTAATGGCCTCAATTCACCAATCAAAGTAAAGTCACGAAGTAGACTGACAGAATGGATTAAGAAGTAAAATCCAGCAATATGCTGTATACAAGAAACACACCTAACTCAAAAAGAAATTCATAGACTGAAAGTAAAAGGATGGAAAGTGGCTCTCCACGTGACGGGAACCCAGAAAAAAGCAGGGGTAGCAATCTTATTTGCAGACAAAGTAGATTTCAAACCAAAACTAATTAAGAGAGACAAAGATGGTCATTACATCCTTGTGAGGGGAACAATCTAAGAGGAAGAGATGACAATCCTAAATATATATGCACCAAATATGAATGCCCCCAACTATACAAAACAAATATTAATGGACATGAAAACCCAAATAAGCACTAATACAGTTGTAGTGGGAGAACTCAATACCCCACTATCACAAATAGACAGATCATCTAGACAAAAAATTAACAAAGAAATTCAAGAACTGAACCAAGTTATTGAACAAATGGACTTAACAGATATCTACAGAGTGTTCCACCCCACAAAATCAGAATAAACATTCTTTTCAACTGCACACGGGTCATTCTCCAAAATACACCACATGCTAGCTCACAGAACAGGTCTAAGTCAATGTAAAAGAACTGAAATTACCCCCTGTATATTATCAGACCATAGTGCAATAAAATTGGAGATCAATAACATGAGAAACTGCAAAACCCCCACAAACACATGGAAATTAAATAACACTCTCTTGAACAACCAATGGGTCACAGAGGAAATTAAAGAAGAAATTGGACAGTTTCTACAAGTAAATGATGATCCCAGTACAACATTTAGGAATCTATGGGACACAATGAAAGCAGTTCTACACGGGAAATTCATAGCAGTGAATGTCCATATTAGGAAAGCAGAGAGAACTCAGATAAATAACCTAATGCAGAACCTCAAACTCCTAGAAAAAGAAGAGAACGACAAACCCAAAGCCTGCACAAGAAAGGAAATTATAAAGATCAGAGCAGAAATCAATGCAATGGAGGCTAAGAGAACGATACAAACAATTAATGACTCAAAGAGTTGGTTTTTTGAAAGAATAAACAAAATCAATAAACCCTTAGCCAATCTTATCAAAAAAAGGAAAGAAAAGGCACAAATACATGCAATTAAGAACAAAAAAGGGGAAGTCACAACAGACCCAGCAGAAATCCAGAGGATCATCAATACCTACTTTGAGAACCTGTACTCTAATAAAATGGAAAACACAGAAGAAATGGACAGATTCCTAGATACATATGAATTGCCAAAGTTAAATGAAGAAGATATAGAAATTCTAAACACCCCAATTACAATCAGTGAAATTGAAAATGTAATAAAATATTTACCAACAAAGAAAAGCCCAGGTCCTGATGGCTTCACTGCTGAATTCTACAAGACATTTAAAGAAGAACTAATGCCATTACTCTTTAAACTCATCAAGGAAATTGAAAGGGAAGCAAGGCTTCCAAATTCATTCCTGGAAGCAAGTGTGACTTTGATTCCAAAACCAGGGAAAGACCCAACCCAAAAAGAGAACTACAGGCCAATCTCCCTAATGAACATAGATGCAAAAATCCTCAACAAGATACTGGCAAACAGAATACAGAGGGTCATCAAGAAGATCATACACAATGACCAAGTCGGATTTATCCCAGGGATGCAAGGATGGTTCAACATTCATAAATAAATAAATGTAATACACTATATTAACAGAGCCAAGGACAAAAACCATATGATCATCTCAATAGATGCAGAAAAGGCATTCAACAAAATCCAACACCCATTCATGATAAAAACCCTACAGAAAATTGGAATAGAAGGTCTTTATCCCAACCTGATTAAGGCTATGAAAAACCAACAGCCAACATCATACTAAATGGTCAAAAACTGAAAACTTTTACTCTAAAATCAGGAACAAAACAAGGATGCCCACTATCACCACTCCTGTTCAATATAGTTCTGGAAACATTAGCCACAGCAATTAGAAAAGAGAAAGAAATAAAAGGAATAAAGATAGGAAAGGAAGAAGTGAAACTGTCATTATTTGCTGATGATATGATACTTTACATAGAAGACTCAAAAAACTCTACCAAAAGACTTCTAGACTTAATTGACAGATTCAGTAGAGTAGCTGGATATAAGGTCAACACTCAAAAAACAATAGCCTTCTTATACGCAAATAGCAGACTCATTGAGAGAGAAATTAGGGAAACGATTCCTTTTACAATAGCATCTAAAAAAATGAAATATCTAGGAATCAATTTAACAAAGGAAGCAAAAGACCTCTACACTGAAAACTACAGCACCCTGAAAAAGGAGATTGAGGAGGATATAAGAAAATGGAAAGACATCTTTGTTCCTGGGTAGAAAGAATCAATATAGTGAAAATGGCTATTCTTCCAAAACTGCTATATAGATTTAATGCAATGCCAGTTGAAATTCCAACAATATACTTCACAGAACTAGAGAAAACAATCCAAAAATTCATTTGGAACCAGAAGAGACCTAGAATAGCAAAAGCAATTCTGGGCAATAGAGACATGGCTGGGGGCATCAAAATACCCAACTTGAAGCTATACTACAAAGCTACTGTGATTAAAAACAGCATGGTACTTTCAAAGAAACAGACCTGAGGATCAGTGGAATAGATTAGAAGATGCAGAAACAACTTCAGACATGCTTAGCCACTTCATCTTTGACAAAGGAGCCAACCACCCTCATTGGAGGAAAGATAGGCTATTTAATAAATGGTGTTGGAAAAACTGAATTTCAACCTGTCAGAGATTAAAACTAGATCCATATCTATCACCATGCACTAAACTAAGATCTAAGTGGATTAAAGATCTAAATATTAAGACAGAAACACTAAACTTGCTGGAAGATAAGTTAGGTAGAACTCTTGAAGACATTGGCATAGGAAAAGACTTTATGAACAATACCTCAGTAGCATGGGAACTAGCAGAAAGAATCAACACCTGGGATTTCATCTTATTAAAAAGCTTCTGCACTGCAAGAGAAACCACCAACGGAGCTAACAGACAGCCTACAATGTGGGAAAAAAATTTTAGCAGCTGTAACTCAGACAAAGGGCTACTATCTAGAATATATAAAGAATTGAAAAAAATCAGACCCCCCCGCAAATTCAAAGACCCAATTCAAAAATGGGCATCTGAAATGAACAGACATTTCTCAGACAAAGAAGTAAAAGCAGCAAATAAACATTTGAAAAAATGTTCAACATCACTGGTCATTCGAGAGATCCAGATGAAAACAACACTGAGATTCCACCTTACCCCAGAAAGAATGGCTGCTATCAAGAAATCAACCAATAACAAATGCTGGCGGGGCTGTGGGGAAAGAGGAACCCTGCTCCACTGCTGGTGGGAGTGTAGACTGGTGCAACCACTGTGGAAATCAGTATGGAGATACCTCAGATAACTAGGACTAGAGGTCCCATTTGACCCAGCTATTCCCCTGCTGGGGATCTTCCCCAAAGAATTAAAAGAATCATACCAGAGTGATATATGTGTATCCATGTTTATTGCGGCACAGTTTGTAATAGCTAAAGCTTGGAAACAGCCCAAATGCCCATCAACTGGAAACTGGATAAAGAAGATGTGGATTTTTTTTATAAAATGGAGTACTACTCAGCCATAAAGAATGAGAAACTAGAGTCATTTGTAGCTAAATGGAATCATATGGAGGCCATACTCTTAAGTAAAATAAATAGGACACACATGTGTAAACACCAAATAGTTTCTCCAGTGTGAGAAACTGAGAGTGTAAATAAGGACTAAAAGGATTAATAAGTAATAATTGATACTTTGAAATAGGAAAAGGTCCAAAGGGGTAGGGGAAATGGGAGGGGAAGGGGAAAGGAAAGAAGGGAAAGGAAAAATTATGAGAAAGTGAAAAAATGGAAACAGTCTTTGTAAATAGGGAAGGGTGGAGGGGGTGAGGGGCACACAGGTAATGGAGAATAAAATAAGAACCAAGATACATCATGTACAGGAACAAGCACCAATGATAAATGTAAACACATTGTATACCTAAAATGTACCAATAAAAGAATTTAAGGAAAAAAAAACTGCAATACACACATGCAACCACTACCAAGATAACTGTAAATTGCCTGAATTGCAAACATGCACTAATAAAAGTTTTTGAAAGGAATGGCAAGTAATAAATAAAATCACAGATGTCTTGGTTCCCTATTGTGTGCAGGTACTGTTTAGTAATGGAGATGCCAAAATGAACAGAGCTAACGATATCACCGCTTTTTTAAAAAAGATAAAACAAATTAGCAAATTACAATACAGTGGGATATGTATGAGACTGAGTAAAAAGGAAATAATCTTTTGAGCAAAAGAAATCAAAAAGAAAATCTTAAAGATTCATAGTGGTTGGGACGGGCATTTAGCTCAGTGGTTTCATCGCCTGCTGCACAAGCGTAAGGACCCAAGTTTGATCCCCGGTACCAAAAAAAAAAAAAAAAAAGATTCATAGTGGTGAACCAGGTGGAGAGCTTACAGAGGAATGTTTCAGATGTGTGGAATTAATGTACAAGCCCAGAGGTCTGTTCAAGTATTCATTTCTTCAATAAAAATGTATTGAGCATACACTAGTGCCATACACTGTTCTAGGTTCTCTAAATACAACAATAAATAAAACAAAGTCACTGAGTCTTTGGAGGTTATAGTTAGGAAGGTAGAACATGGGAAAGACAACGTATATATAATGAAGAAAAGTAAGACAGGACGAAGGGATATGGAGTGAAGTTCTGTGAAAGTGATCCTTAAACCACCAATCGCTGAAGGTCACTCTGCATAACTGGAACTCAGAATGGAAGGGTGGAGCTGAGGCAGTTGGGGGCCAATGTAAGGAGGTGAGGTAAGAAGAGCCCTAGTCTCAGGAAACCCCTGTCCAAGCCTCAAAGTCTTATCACAGAGAGTGGGGACGGGCTTTCCCACTTTAACATTCACCAAAAAAAGAATAAGTAACAATATCAAAATACCATTTTAATCAAAAGCACAATCACTCCACACAGTACAGATGCAACCCAATCAGAGGCCCACGAAGGTCCTTGTTTCATGCAAGCTGAGGGTTTGTCTCCAAGAGCTGAGGTTAGGCACACCCAGAGACCCAGCCACCCTGCATTGGTTGGTCTCCCCCGCGCCTCCTGGGCCGCCCTGGGTCAGGACCTCCACGCAGCAAGCTTCAAGCTACTGCTTTAGCCCACTCTTTGGTTCAGGGACATTCTGCTGCTGCTTTAAAAGAATCAAATTTTCATGAAAAATTTTTAATTAAACAAAACTTCATTGTTTGTGCAGATTATGACAATGAGTTATTTATTCTAGTTTCCTTTATACAAAAACTATTCAAAATGTTAAAAGTCATAAAAAGCATACGTGAAAATATTCTTAATGAAAGCAAAAATCACTCATAATCTCATACTTTAGAGTAGAAATTTCAAGGTATTTTGTTATGATTTCACATTAACGTAGGAACTGATGTCACCCTATTAGTTCACTATCCCTTACCTTTCAGGAAAGGCAAAGACTCCCCCTAAGATTTCTGCTAATGTTTCAGGGATTTAAATCTAATGATCACCTCCTGCCCTGAGTTATTTCTGTAAAATTTGAAGTTTCATCACAAATTTTCCATCAAATATTTTCATCTATTTGCCCCAGCTTAATCTACGCATCAAAGTCATTTCCTTCATATTATATGAGTGTCAAATTGTACAGACAGTTTGAAAAGAGAGAGAATTACATTATTTAAAATTTGAAATTAAATGCTATTATCTATTAGGAAAAATCAGTAAATGGGCAAAAACATTACAAACTATTCTCATGATGAGCTGATAGCCATTTAGCAGCAGTTTCCTGGAATTATCTCATTCTTTAGGAGTGTGCACTTCTGATTATTTTTCTACTGATCAAGCTATGTAAGAATTCTGTGGGAGGAAGTAAAAATGAAAATGTAGAAAATTGTGAGTGATGCAAATAATTCCTGTTCATAGAGAAATAAAAAATCTACCCCATAGAAAAATTACTCTCATCATGAAGAATAAATGACCCCAAACATTATAATATATTGTATATATTTTACTGCCCTATAAGATATTAAAAGGTTTGGGTCTGTTAGCAAAATCATTTCAGCTTTCTTCACACCTGTATGCACGTGTGTGTGTTCTTCAAAAGTTTGCATCTTACAGATTTGCTTTTTTAAAAGTTATTTTGTCTGATATGTTTATTTAATATTCATATAAAATATGATTTTACTCATAACACATCCTTGTTCTTCATAGTTACCACCTTAAACTGCTAGAACTTTCTTACTCTTCACAAAGCTTCCAGCCTCTGGCAGTGTTCTTTGGCTGCCTTCCCTTCTTTTCTGATTTGTACCACTTCCAACTTCACAGATTCCTTCTGCTTCTTAGCAGAGAATTTTATCTTATTGTTTCCTCACCTCCTTGGGAATCAAAGCTTTGGATGTAGCTAATCTTCCCCTACCCCTTCACAATTCACACATGCCCCTAAATAGTGATGATATCATCCCAGTCTGAATTCTGTGGCCAGTCTGTTAAAATTATACAATTCTATCTTTAATCTACTTGTGGTACAGGCAAGAGTTGGAGGGTGTAACTCTAGGGGAAAGAAAGCATGCAAAGAATAGTCTTGAGATATAAGCTGGTTTAATTCTAGATGTAAGGACAATGTGCCTAGGCTTTGGAGGTAGAGATAAACAACAATTGGCTAGAAAGTTGAGTCTAGAATAAAATTCTGCATTATTAATGTATTGATCAGCTTTCTGATCACTGTCAATGATCAGTCACTGACACTGTCAACACCCACAATTTAAAGGAGAGGTTTAACTGGATAATGGTTTCAGGGTCTTCAGTCCACAATTGGCTGGATCCAAGGCAGAAGCCTCATGCTCAAAGGGTACAGTGGAGCCAAACTGCCTCGCTTGTGGTAGCCCTGAAACAGAGCTGGAGGGGCTGTGAAAGAGAGGAAGAGGCCAGGAACCAGATAAAGTACCCAAGGTGAGGCCTGCATGGCCCATTCAGACGTACTTGAGAATGTTCTCCACCAATCCTGCAGGTGGCTCACAAGCCAATCAAGTTGACACAGTCCAACATAATCATCACATCCTACCACCTGTCAACAAACATGTCTTTAAGCCATACTTAATCTCCAAATAAAAACAATCATAATTCTGCCAAACACTCTCTTGCATACCACAAAAAATGAAATACGACTTTCTCCCAAAGTCTCAACAATTCCAGATTTTTTGAAATCTAAGTCCAAGTCTCTTCTGAAACTCAGGGCAAACTCAGCTATGAATCTTTGTAAAAATCAAACATAACATATAATCTTCAAAATGGCACAGAGTAAACATTCCTATTCTGAAAGAAAGAAATACAGGGAGAGAAGAGAATTGGACTAACGTAAGACCAAACCCCAGCAAAGTAAACGTGGAGTTCTGTGGCTCCGTATCCAGCATGTAGGGCTCAAGATGGTGAGATAGAGTTTCAGCAGGCTTGTACAGCATCACCTCCCTATGGCCTTGCTGGTTGCAGCCCACATGGCCTCTCTCTGGCTCTTTCCACTCATGGTCTGCAGGCCTCCTGAACAAATGCTCCATGTTCCTGGCATCCCTACTTTTTGGGGTCACAACTACACCTTTAACTTCATCCTCACAGGTTCATTCACTGCCCTCTGATGGGCTCCTTTCCTAGCCTCCCAAGTAATTCTTTGAAATAAGAGTGGAAGCTTCCCTGACCTCACAACTCTCGCATTCTGCATGCCAATAAAACGAGCATCAGATGGAAGACACCAAGGTCTGCCACTAGCTTAAGCAGTAGCTAGGTCTAATTGATCCATGGCTTCTGTGATCCCTGCATCTTGGAAGACTGAGCATGAAATGCATCCCATGGAACCAGTCCCGTTGGAGGCCCATCTTGAGCAAGGGTCCCAGGGACGCTCTTCTCAAGTGAAAGGTTTACACTTTTGCATCCTTAAGCCTGCAATGGGGAGAATCTTGCTGATTTCTGAGATGACCTCAAGGAAAATTTCTTTTTCTTCCTGAACAAATTACTTGGTTTCTTTTAATGGCACTAATCTCCTCAGCAACTATACCTCCTTTGCCCCCAACTTTTCATGTGGTTCCTTTGGGGCCAAAATTTAAGTTTTCAAATTTTTTTGCTCTGCCTTTTTCACTCAGTATTCACTAAAAATCTAACTAAAAGCAGCCAGCAGTGCCCATGTAACAGCCTGACTGTTGAGTTCCCTTGAAATTTCCTACAGCACATCAATTATTTCACTGTCCTTAATCTCAATCTCCCGCAAAGTCTCAGAACATGAGCAAACAGTAGAGAAATTTTTTGCCACACAAATGATCTTTTGTCAATGAAGTTCTTATTCCCAACTGAAACCTAAAACTTGGCCTATACTGCTCACATTCCTATCAGCCTTTTGGCCTTTTGAGCTCTGACCAGAAGCACTCATCATACTCAGCTTATAATGTTCTAAATTTCTCTAGCCTGCATGTCGAAAACTTTCCAAACTCCTGTCACAAACCAGTTTCAAAAGCTTCTAAACCACATGCTCACGTATAGTCACAGCAATGACCCTACTTTGCTGGTTGAAATTTTTTGTGTTAGCTTTTCCAGGGCTGAGATAGAATACTAGACATCCACAACTTGAAGGCAGAGAGGTTTAATTTGGCTCAAGGTTTTAGGGATTCAGCCCATGGTCAGATGGCTCCAAGGCAGAAACATCATGGCAGAAGGGCTTGATAGAGCAAAGATGCTTATTTCATAGTGAATGGGGAAAAAGGCAAAGAATAGCACCTGAGAGGAAGGAGCAAGAGCCAAGATATAGACTCCAAGGTAATCCTTCCATGATCCACCCAGACACACCCAGAATTGTGCTCCACCAATCCCATGAGTGGCTCACAAGCCAAATGACTTGACAAAATCAAGCTTAAGCACCACAGTTAAATTAGTACAATTATGTCCTAAATTAGAGATCTTAATTAATTTGTCAGTATAAAATAGTGATATATATTCTCTATTTCCTGTACTTTTACCTTTACTTCTCCTAAGGGATAAAGTATGAAAATGTGCACTCCAAAATTCTGTCCTATCATTCTGAAATGCCTGAAATTAAATGATTATCCTGCCACAGGTGCAGGCATGTGAACGATCTTATCTGGTGCTGTTTGGAGGGACTCATCACCTCATTACTGCTAAGTTTTCTCTGGGTGATGAACTCTCCACCACACAGGAAAGCCTTCATACCAGCCATCTCTCCTACATATGTTTTCCTATATTTACTTATATGCCATTAGCTCATCAAACTGTGGATAGCTTTCAGCTTATCAGATTACCAAAATTGACCTAAATACTTCAAAATTTCTTCCCCTGCTCACAGAGGGTAAGCTTTCCCACCACATCCCTGGTTAGGCTCATAAAAAAGACAACTTCTGACCAACTTCCACCTGCTGAAGAAGTGCTCCCACAAGTCTTCTGTTTAACTCTGCATCCCACTGTTCACTGAGAGCAAAGCAGCTCAGTTTCGGAGACTGATAATAAGCAAGATAACTAGTTTAGGAAAATAGACAACCACTAATGAAATATTAATTGACATATGACTTTTTCCTGACTCATTTCCTCAGGAGCTATTCATTGGTCTCAATTTTGACATTCCCAGCTGTAATATGCATCTCTAAAAGATAAGGGCTGCTTCCTCGTGCACTCCCTACTGCTCCTCTCTCCACAAATGACAGGCTTTTAAATGAGTGATGAGAAATGCCACTGGAGCACAGCATGCCTGCTCTCAAGAGTCCCAGAGCAAAAGGCTGAGTAGTCAGCTGGCAACAATCATAGCATTTGCAAGACTATGTGTTCCTTGTATTCTTCCCGGGCCATGGGAAAATTTGGACATTTCTTTTTCTTTTTGAGCCTCTCAGATTCTTTTTAAAATTATACTTACTAGCACAGATGAATTGTGCAAATTAATGGGCTTCTTCATGACATTTTAACACATGCAAATATCTAGAAGATGAGTCAATATGCTTTGCGTTGTCTTTATTTTTTTATTAAAATTATTGGTAAAGTTCAGACATACATAATGATCACTTTCATCATATGAAATTTGTAGCTGTACATTATATATCTTGATGTTTATTTTTTGCCATTCCCATCCCCTCCCTTCAACCACTCTTGCCCTCCTTATTTACAAAAGTTTTGTTTCCATTTTATCCTTTTCTCCTTTTTTCTTTTACCTTTCTTCCTTCCACCCTCATCCCAGTGCCCCTTCCCATTTGAACATTTCTTCCTACTTCAGATTGTCTATTATACATTTTAGTCTTTATTTACATTTCCAGTTTCTCACACCAGAGAAACTATGCAATATTTACACAAGAGAGTCCAATTTATTTCACTTAAGAGTATGGTCTCAAGGTGCATCCATTTAGCTAGAATTGTCTCAAGCTTGTCCTTCTTTATGGCAGAGTGGTACTCCATAGTATTAAAAGAAACAGCTGTTTTATCCATTCATTGGTTGATGGACATTTGGGCTGTTTCCAAGATTTAGCTATTACAAACTATGCCACTATAAACATGAGTGTGTGTATATTGCTGTAGTATGATGCTTTTAATTCTTTGGGGAAGATACCCAGCAGAGGAATAGCTGGGTCAAATGGGACTTCCAGTCCTAGTTCTTTGAGGGATCTCCATACTGATTTCCACAGTGGTTGCACCAGTCTACACTCCCACCAGCAGTGGAGCAGGGTTCCTCTTTCCCCACAGCCCCGCCAGCATTTGTTATTGGTTGATTTCTTGATAGCAGCCATTCTTTCTGGGGTGAGGTGGAATCTAGCATCGTTTCAATTTGCATATCTCGAATGACCGATGATGTTGAATATTTTTTCATATGCTTATTTGCTGTTTTTACTTCTTCATTTGAGAAGTATCTATTCATTTCAGATGTTCATTTTTGGATTGGGTCTCTAAACTTGGGGGATCTGATTTTTTGAGCTCTTTATTTATTCTAGATAGTAGCCATTTGTCTGAGGAACAGCTGGTAAAAATATTTTCCACACTGTGGGTTGTCCCTTCACTCTGTTGCTGGTTTCTTTTACTGGGCAAAAGATTTTTAGTAAGATGAGATCACAGTTGTTGATTCTTTGTGATATTTCCTGTGTGACTGAGTTTTTGTTCATTCTTGGCAAGTAGGGAAAAGTACGGAAAAGGCAAGGCATGGCCTCTTCTCTGGATCCTCCAGAAGGAACTTGGCCCTTTCAGCCCCTTGGATTTAGTCCCTAATATCCGTTTTGGACTTCTGATTCACATGACCATAAGACATGAAGTTGTGCAAAGAAAATGTATGTTCTCTTCAGCCACAAAGCCTGTGGTAGGTGATTACAGCAGCAACAGGAAACTAATACTGATGCCTATTACACTTTCTAACAGCCCAAAATTTACAAGTCAATTTTAAATGTTTCACCCAACTTCACTCTTGCCACAAGGAGCAGTAAGAGGGAAAGATCATTTCTGTAATTTCACTTGGACTGCCAAATTGGTTTTGAAACATCTTTTCATACTGCACAATGTTCTGCTTTCAAAGTTCCACTGGAGAAATTCCTCTACTTTGGACCAATTGTGTTTTCCTTTAATTTATTTTTTTTTTTTTTTTGGTACCGGGGATTGAACTCGGGTCCTTGCGCTTGCACAGCAGGCAGTGAAACCACTGAGCTAAACCCCCCCCCCCCCGGCCCTTCCTTTTATTTTTTTCATTGATGACTGAAATTATTAGAACAAATTGGTGGATCACCACTAGCAAAGTAATAGGACCTCACCGCATGCATTTTGAACAATTTTGTTTTTCAGTGCTAGGAGTCAAGGGCAGGGCCTTGTACACACTGGGCAAGTCCTCGGTACTGAGCTCCACCTTCGTCCTCACAGTGCACACGTTTGGGATCTAACCTTACTTGCACCCTACTCTTATTTCCCTTTGTCCCATTTCCTTCATGCATTTAATATTTTATCTTGTATCGCCAATTCAATAAACAGCCTATATTGCTATGAAACCCCAAAACTTAGAAGATAAGAACAACCTTTGTACAATCTCAATAAGCCAAGAATATGAGACCAGTCAATCAGTCTGGCTCAGTTTTTGGGGCGGCCATGATGTCTTTCGACCTCCACATTGAGGGCCTCTTCCAAGTTCACTCACCTGGCTGCTGGCTGGAGACCTCGGCTTCTTACCTCATAAGCTTCTTTTTAGGGCAGCTATGCTACCACACAGCAGCTGAATTGTCCAGGAGGAAAGAAAGGAATGGAAGAAAAGCTCAAGATAGAAGCGCTGGTTTTTATACCCTAACCTTAGCAACAACATGCATCTTCTGTGTGCGCTGTCTTCTAAGACCAACCTGGCTCACTATGAGAAAGCTCACAGCTCCAGATCACTGGAGCCCAGCTTTAAGTGTGGCTACCACGTTCCTCAGTACCCTCTGAAATAATGTCAACTTACAACGGAAGTGTGTGCTGTCAACTCTGAGGTAGGAGAAGAGAGAAGCTTTATGGAACCTTATTGTGAATATAATTTTATGTCATTAAGGCAACACAGACGCTACTTGGGGAGGGTGAAAAGAAGGAAGACTATGGATTTGTGGTATGAACTGGTCTTGTTGAAGTGGTTAGCAACAAAAAGAATATCAGTAGAAGTAATATTATTTTAAACCAGAAAAAAGAAAAATATAGTAGATACATATTAATTAGAAAACTCTGGGTCACAAGTGTCAGAAAACTCAACGCAAATTGTCTTAAGGAAGCAAGTGAGTGATCCAGGTAACCAAAGAGCTTTGGTGAGGAGTAGGATAAGACTGGCTTCACATACAGCTGGGTCCGTGTTCAACCTCTCTCTCTGCCTCCCTCCCTTTGCATACCATCCCTGCAAAGTAGGCTTTGAACGTGGATATCAGGCATTTTCATCATCACAGTGGAAACACACTCATAATTTGAAGCATTACTCAATAAGTCAGTCTAAATTGCAATATAAGAACTGTGCTAAAATGGGGGCTTTAGAAACACTTTCTTCTGTTTGATTTTCACCCAGAAACAGGTTTAGAAAATATCTAATTTTTCCCACTCCTATTTTATTGATTATACAGATGAATGAGTTTCATTTTGGCAGATCTGTAGCTGTGCATAACACATCTTCACTAGTTTCAGATTGGATTTAAATTAACATATTTTGATTATATACATCTTGCCTATTAATATCAAATTTTAAAGGCCAAAAGAACTGTGCTATCTTGTCTAGAGAAAGGAAGAGAGCCCTGGCATGAACGTAGTAATAAGTCATCTCTAGAACTTTGATGTGTTACTATAACAAAATCCTAATGCTTTTCAGTGATGTTCCTTTCTTCGGGATCAGAACTTAATGGAAGCACAACTTTGGTGTGCATTTGTAGTTCTTTTGCTTTCTCAAAAGAAATTACTCACTTTGCTTGAGACAGAGAATCTCTCTAAGTTGTAGTGAAAGCTTCTTGTCTAACCCTAAGAGAATTTCTAAGAAATTAGCCCTACACTTCTAAGAATTAGTCTTTCTTTTCCATGGCGAGAAATTTGCCAAATTTTGTGTTCTCTGTACCACCAAGGATCTAAGACCAAGGAGGACTTGAGTGAAAACTTAGAGAAGGGGCTGGGGGGAAAGTCTGGGCAGCCCTGCCAGGAGGTAGCCCTGAAAGGGGCACTCACAGAGATCCAGATGCCTCCAGAACTACGCTAGCACCATGGTGGCCTGGGGACATCTCACTAGAGCCCCATGGGCAGATACCAGCAAGCTGCCCAAAACTTAGAAGCCCTGTGGCAAGCTCCCAACCATCAGGTGAGTGGGATTCATGCCCTTGGGTTTAATTCCACACTACAGATAATGTAGCCGTCCCTTAGGAGCAGGACCCCCCACCGAACTTCAAGGCTAATGCTGTAAAGGACTTACCAGGATGCCAATGTGAACTTTGTGGTTGAACCAGGACACCTGGTGCTAGAAACAGGAGGAAGGAATACCTGTGTTAGTTTTTGAGCTGTAACAAATAGCTAAGGTAATCAGCTTAAGAGAAAAGCTTTACTTTGCCTCATACTGTGAAGGTTTCAGCCATGGTCAGTCGGCCCACTGCTTTGGGACCTGTGACAAGGCAGCACATCATAGCAAGGGCAGGAGCAGGAGAAACATCCTCATCTCATGGTGAGGACTGAAAGAGAAAGAGGAGGGGCTAAGGTCCCAAATCCCAGGGAAGTCACAGCCCCGGGCCTCCTCCCACCATGCCCCACCTCTTAAAGGTTCTACTACCTTCCAGCAGCACCACAGGCTGCCAACCAAGCCATGAACACGAAGGCCTCTGCAAAGCATTTAAGATCTAAATCACCACAACCCCAACACAAAATCAAAGAGCAACTCCCATTAAAATCTAACCTGTGGGGCTGGGGATTTAGCTCAGTGGTTTCGCCGCCTGCTGCACAAGCACAAGGCCCTGAGTTCAATCCCCAGTACCAAAAAAAAAAAATCTAACCTGTGGATTTTGGCCAAACATCAATAAATTCCTGGCAAAGGGCACTGTCAAATAGTAGGATGCATCCCAAAGATGCAAGTGATTTCATCTGGAAAGTCTTAAAAATAGACTATAAGGGGTAGTTTAACCAACCTCTTGGTACTTAGCTTGCAGGGATACAAGTAATACTACAAAAAAAAGGTAAGAACACAAAGAGAAAGTGGTGAAAGAAGAAATCAAGTGGAAAGTGAGATATGGTTTTTTAAATGTAAGAAAACAGGCAGATAGGCTTTTGCTGAGTTAGGAAGATAAATCATGCCCACAGGTGTAGCCATTTTGTGGTAGTGAGCTGATTGCAATGGAGCAATTAGTAAACTTTGGCAAACTCTGCAGTACTCCTTGGTACTTTCCTCCTCCCTGCCAACTGATTAAATGCTCAGAACCACAGTGCTCCAAACAAGTAAACAAGCATGACTTGTCAAGACACCTAAACATAATTCTCTTACCCTGTTCTTCTATTCTACCTTACTTTTATCATAGAGCCTGTGCTCAAGGCTGAGCTGTAAAAGAGACACTACTGAAAAATTGCTAGAAACCTAAGCAAAGGACCAGGACCTTGACCCAAGACAGGTGAGTCACCTGCGGAGATGGCCAGGAGGCCAGGGCACAGGGGAGAGGAGACCTCCTTGTGAAAGATCTGCTTAGAGGTTCAGCCACTTTCCCTGTACCCAGCACACTCAGTCCTGCACTGAAGTGTGAAGCTGCATCTCACTACTGATGGACTTGCTGTGTTTGGGCTACTTAACATTAGCATTCAAAGGACTGGGCCCTGATATTAGCCGCACGGAGAAGAGGAAGGGCAAGGAAGAAGGAAGAACGCTCCGTGGGTCTGTCCCCGTCCCCAAAGCACCCTAACTCTGTAAGATGATTCTCGCTTATTTTCTCATATAGCTCATAGCCAAGCCGCTCATCTCTCCAGCTCCCTGTCAACCAGACCTGATCAAAGCCCTGGGGCACCATCTCCTCAGGGGATCCAGCCCTGAGAGCTCCTGGTGCTTTGGGGAAAAGAAGACTTAGGAAATGAAACAACTCAAGAGAATCTCAAGACCGTAGCTAAGTATCACAGAGTGAGGGACTGACGAAAAGCTGTAAGAATTCAGAACATTAGAATCTCAATGGCTTTGAACATGGAGGTAGATGTGGAAGGGGAGAATATGCATCCTAGATATCCCATCTTAGGCTCACCCCAAGCCCCCGTAAATGTACCCAGCTGAAGCCCACACTGGGCCCCTCTCCCTCTTGAGGGCCCGCACTCTACTCCTCTGAGTACTTTTTAAATTCTGCTAATAAACCTGCTCCTGCCTCTTTCTGAAGCTTCCTGAAAATCCTTTTCTGTGATGGAAGTCAGAGAACCTGCGACCTGCTCCACGGATGGAGCGAGGAGAAATTCCCATATCCACTTTGGGGTCCTCCTCAGACCCTGTCCAGCAGCCAAGGAAGCCCATTAGTTACCTGCCTAGACATTGTCAGTGCTCTGAGAGTGAGTAGCTTTGGGGGAAAATGTAATACGAAAGTATGGCAGTGACATACTGAGCGGGGACAAACTGACAGCAACTTCTCTAGGACCAGGAAAGAGAGGGTGTCTGCTCTCACTCCTATCCAGGGTACTGCCTGAAATTGCAGGCAGAGCAGTTAGAGAAAATGAACAAATAAAAGGGTTGTGAACAAGAAAAAAGTCAAATTATTCTTATTTGCAGATGATTTGGTCCTGCACTTAGAAGACCCTAAGTAGACCACCAAAAGACCTTTAGGTCTGACAAGCAAATTCAGCAAAGAAGCAGGATATAAAATCCACTGTGGAAAATGATGGTTATTTTACCATGGATTCTTTAAAGGCCACATTGTGGCTGAATGACGAGTTTGTAGAAAACATGACCTTTTCACCTTGTAAGCTACACATAAACTACACATACATCACTAGATGTTCTTACTGCTTGACATGTCTTAGAGAATACCATTTCCTCCCCATCCTAATATCATAGCAAAAGCCCCATTCAAGCACAAGTGTATCCTATATATTTGTTAATCAATTTTACCTAGAAAGGCTGTTTCTAGCAACACTGGACCCTGTCAAACAAACATATTGCATCAGTTTTTAAACAATACCTGGCTATCTTTAGAATGGAGTTGGGTGGACAATAGAACCACCATGAAAGCATTCTTGGGATGTTTCCAGACCCTCTTCTCACCTTAATATCAACACAAAGGTTCCTGCTTTCTCCATGGAGGCACACTTCTCTGCTGGAACCCATCTGTTGGTCTCTTGCCGTGTGGCAGTAAACCCTTGAATTTCTGTATTTCCTGACTATTAGTAAATTCTTTCACTACGTGCAGTGCTGGCCTTTCACATGCCACACTTCACATGGCATCAACATTAAAAAAATCAATAGCTTTTCTATACACCAACAATGTGAACTAGCTCAGAAATAAATGAGGAAAATAATTCCATTCATAATAGTTTTTAACTATTAACTATTAACCTTAAGTTTTTAACTAAAAACCTTAAGAGACAACCTCACAAAGATTTTAAAAAATTGAAGAGGACAATAGAAAATAGAAAGACCTCCTATGTTCATGGTTCAGCAGAATTAATATTGTTATAATGGTCATATCACTGAAATTGACTGATAGAGTCAATGAAATTCCCATTAAAATACTAATGACATTATTCACAGAACAAAAATTCTAAAATTTATATGGAGACATAAAAGACTTAGAATAACCAAAGCAATCTTAAGCAAAAAAAACAAACCTAGAGGTGTCAAAATACTCTATTAAAAATACCACAAAGCCATACTTTTAAAAAACATGGTACTGGCACAAAAATAGACCTATACACCAACGGAATAGAGGTCAAAGAAACAAACCCACAACATACATTCAAGAATAGACACCTCTTTATCAAATGGTGGTGGGAAAACTGGATATCTATATGGAAAAGATTGAAAGGGGATTGCTATCTCTCACCCTGTATAAAAAATCAATTCAAAGTGGATCAAAGACCTGAACCTTTGAAAGTGAGAGAATAAAACACAAGAGAAATGCTTGAAACCACAGACACAGGCAAAGACATCCTGAATAGGACTCCAATAGATAGGAAATAATAGCAAGAATCAGAAAATTGAACTACATCACATTAAAATGTCTATACAACAACAAAAAAAACAACCAACAGAGTGAAGACAGAAAGATTACAAAATGGGAGAAAATCTCGTCAAGTACTCTTCCAACAGACAATTAATATTTAGAATATATAAAGAACTGAAAATGTTAACATCAAAATAAAAGTTATCTAATCAATATATGGGCAACTGAATTGAATAGATACTTCTCAAAAAAGTACAAATGACCAATAAGTATATGAAAAAAAATTCAACATCTTTAGGAAAATGCAGATCAAAACTACCATGAGATTTCAGCTCACCCCAGTTAAAATCCCTATCATCAAAACACACACACACACACACAATAAATAAATAAATAATAAATGCATCGTGCTGGTGAGATGCAAGGAGAAGGAAGCCTTCTACACTACTGGTGGGAATGTAAATTTGTACAGCCACTATGGAAATCAGTATGGAGAGTCTTCAAAAACTAAAAATGGAACTATCATATGACCCAGCCGTACCTCTACTTGGTATATGCCCAAAGGAATTAAGGTCAGCATACCATAGGGATACCTGCATACCCATGTCTACTGCAGCACATTTCACAACAGTTGCTATGGCTTGTATCTGATATCCCCCAAAGCCTCATGCACTCATAGGTAGGCTTTCTGGTGGTTGGGTATAGGGTATATGATACTGGGACTAAGGGTGTGTGATAACTAAATGAGTTAAGCATAGTTCGCAGTGTGGATAACAGAAGTCCTATCCTGGATATTGGTGGTATCAATCAATAGGCTAATAGCCTGGATGGAATTTAAGGGGAGAGATGGAAGGCAGGCTCTCTGCTGCTGCTGGTGCCGCTGCTGCTTCACTGTCTCCTGCCTGCTTTGCCATGGACTGTTTCTCCTCTGCTGGGCCCCTCGGCTATGACACCCTGCTGTGGAACCAGCTGACTATGGACTAAAACCTCTACAAACTGTGAACTGGAATAAACCTTTCCTTCTTTAACTTATGGGTCTTGGGTATTTTGTCTCAGCAATAAGATAAGTAAGACAGCAGCCAAGATATGGGATCAGTCTAGATGCCATCAATAGATAAGTGAATAGAGAAAATGTGGTCTGTGTGTTATGCACGGTAAAGAACAAGGAAAATGGGTAGAACTGGAAATCATCGTTTAAGGAAAATAAGCCAAACTCAGAAAGATAAGTATCTCAATTTTTAGCCAATACATGGAATCTAAAAACACAAAATAAGATAGCAGGAAAGTACAAGTCCATAATTAGACAAAAGGAAAAAAAGGATAGGAAGAAGGAGGGTTAAGTGTGGTAATGGGGGAATGGATATAATCAAAATATATTATATTACCGGGGATTTAGCTCAGTGGTTTCACCACCTGCTGTGCAAGCGCAAGGACCCAAGTTTGATCCCCAGTACCAAAAATATATATATATATATATATATTATATGCATGCATAAAAATGCCACAGTAAATCCCAATATTTTGTCAAATTAATAGGCACTAAAAATATCTTTTTAAAAAGAGAAATGTTCCCATCATCAAGGTAAAAAAATAATACCATGAGGGGCCGGGGATTTAGCTCAGCGGTTTTACCGCCTGCTGCGCAAGCGCAAGGACCCAAGTTCGATCCCTGGTCCAAAAAACAATAATAATCATACCATGAAAGGTTAAGTCTTGCTTTGATGATAATTAGCTCTGATTTAAAATTTTTTTTTTAATTTTAAATCTGCTAGTAATTACTATTAGGTATATCATTTTGTCTCTTTCAGTTTGATTTCAAAGTGTCACATACTAAGAAACCTTTCAACCTTTGGGGTTATTTTCCTTTCATTCACTGAGGATCTAGCTCTCATATGGGTTTATGTTAGTCCCCTGTGAAATAGACTTCTAGGGCATAATTTAGAAAAGAGGGCTATTGGTACAATTGCTGCTCAAAAAACACTATTAGTAAAAACTATGATTGTTTCATAGTGTCAGGAAAAGGTGACGCAGAGTCACTTGGCTCTGAGTGACACTTGACTCCTGATGCTTATTGAACTTCAGCTACCAGACAGGAACTCCTTCAATTTCCTAGAACAGTGACTATCAATCAATTCCGGCCTCCCCTCTTCTCCTGCCCTTATAATAAACAAGAGTTCTTTGACTAACCACAGGCCAATCCTTTCTTGCATACTCTAGCTCCCATTTCTTCTGTCTTCTCTCCAGCCACTGTGTCTTCAACTTCCTCATCACTACTAATTCCTTCACACCCTACATTTGCTCTATTCCAAACAAACAACCACAGAGAAACTACTCTCCTCTCCCTCTACTGGCTTCTTATCTGCTCTATAGACAATCTAAGCTGCCAGTCTCAAATGCCCAAGGAGTCCAGCATTATCTCTTCATCATCACTTCCCCTTCTACCCTCACTCTTCCTACTGTCATCTCCACCCACACAGCTCACAGCACCCTAAGCTTCCCCAGAGCTGCCCTGTGATTTTTGCCCCACTGTTGGACCTTCCCATTCCCTCTCAGGAAACTGTGCCACCCACTGACGTAAACCAGAGGCCTGGAAAGGGTTTTTGTTAAGGCTTCTCTTTCCCCTCTATCTTCAAAAGCTGACATATTATTGTACATTCTACAACCGATTCTCTCCTTTTTATCTCTAGCTCAGAAAAGGAGGCCGTGCTACCCCTTCACCCATATGCCTTCAGTGGTCCTGAACAGATACTGTGTGCAACTTCTTCCTTGCATTAGTAACAACTGAGATCTAAAGCTGAAGACTTGAAGATGTAAAATACTCCTCCTGAAAGAGCCAGAGTAATTGAAGACCAGGACCCCTCACGAGTTATTAGGTGAAACCTGAACTAATTGGTCCATACCCCAACATTATCACCATCTAAATGAGTGAAAGACTAGAGAATAAGGGAAGAGAATTACTCAGGAGAGTGCAAGTCTACAGGAAAGAAATCAGAGTTGATCCCTTTCTCTCCACCAGGGAAGAGAAGAGAATTCTTTCCAGTGCTCCCAAATAAAATGACAGTGGGCCCTCGAAAACCCAGACATTAGGGGAGGCAGCAAAAAGAAGAGTGCACCCGTAGCTGAAGAGCAGAAGATGGAAAACAATCTAGTTCATTTAATGAGAAAGAGAAATTGCAGATAAATCAATGGTTTGTTGAATCATTTTTAGAGCTAGTGAAAATTCTGTCAGGTACACCCCTGGCCTTGTCCCATTAGTATAAGATGCCAATTATAAATCCATTCCTTCAGCAAATATTTGTGGTGTGCCTGCTTGTTCCATAGGCTGTGAGGGACAGTGCAGATGCGGGCAGCCAGCACAGTCTCTTCCTGCAAAAAGCTCCCCTCAAAAGGAGAAGCCTAAGCAGACCACGACGGGGCCATGCACAGGTCACCATGGCGTGTGAAGGACGAGGACCTCCTCCCAGGGTTGGGGTGGGTGGGAGCGCGGTGAAGGCTCCTCAGAGATGATGCTATCCATGCCACCTACACCAGGATAAGTCTCAAGTGACAGAGTAAATAGGGGAAGAGAAGGGGCAGCCAAGGATGTAAGAGCAGGCAAATCTGTGAGACAGAATGAGAGGAGAGCCTCAACATAAGGTGGAAAACTACCAAGTACTCAGTGGACAGAATGGACGGAGGCATCTAAATTTTATTCAAATAATAAGAGATTCATTAAAAAGTTTTAAGCAATTCAAAATGACTAATGCATGATTTGGAAAAACCACTGCTACATGAATAGATGGAAAGGGACAAAAGGGTGAAGAATGGAGAGACTTAGAGACGCTGCATGGGGGGATGTGCTGATAGCTGAACTTAGTGCATGAGGGCAAAGGAGAACTCAAAAGAGCCTTTAGATTCTTGACACAAACAGCCCATCCTGATTGACAACATGGAGAACATGCTCTGGGTTTACAGCCACCCACCTCTCTGCTCTCAACCGTATAATACTTAATGCTGCATTTCCCAGCGTTCCTGGTTTTCTTTTTAAATTTTGTCTTTGTCTTACTGATAAGCTTGAAAAACTGATTTGAACTTCAGATGCACTATGTTCTCAAGTCTTGAAAGGGAATAAATTACATTACTTTGGCATAAATTGCAATTTCATCATAAATTATTATACACTTCCAAATAATGTGGAGTGCTTTATATCTCCGGCATAAACCACAGTCTATTCTGCCAGTTTGTGTTTCTGTTGTATGAGATCAAACAATCTTGGCTTGCAGCTCTCAGCTTAAACCTCAAAAAGAACTCTTAACAGAGGGCTAAAGCATATGGGCTGGGGTTCAATTCCCAAAATAAGTCTTGTTTAAAAGATTCTCTATATTTATTTTCCTCTTTACTACATAATTTTCCACTCTACTCCATTGCTCTTCGTGAGTATATGTATTTACCAGAAGAAAGAAAAGAATAAAATCAAGATGGAAGTGAGCTCACCTTGGCTTCTTTAGTGAATAAACTGTCTTAATATAAATTATTCTTTTTGTTAGTATATTTTACCTATACCTAGTGTTTTAGTTACTTTCTTATTGCTGGGACAAAATATCTGTCACTCACAAGTTAAAGGGGGAAAGTTTATTTCTGCTCACTGTTTGGAGAGGACTCAGTCTGTAGTCAGCTGGCTCCAAGGCAGGGTGCATGGCTGAGGGGCAGAGGAGAAACAGTCCGTGGCAGGGCAACAGGAAGCAGTGAGACTTCCTTGTTCCTTCCCTTTTTATTCCATCCAGGCTACAAGCCTATCGGTTGGTATTGCCCAAACCAGGATAGTCTTTTCTCTTCAGTACATTCACCATCCACATCCGGAACTATGCTAAACCAATCAGTGGGCTACTCCAGAGTCACACACCCATGATCCAGCCACTCCCTAAAACCTCACTTATAAGTACATGAGGCTTTGGGGAACAGCTAAATATAAGCCATAACACCTAAAAGATTTACTGTTTGATTTAATTTACTTAATTTACAGGTTTTACTCTACAAGACTCTAATATTTATATGATTTCTGAAACTGCTAGATCCTGATGCTTCCAATCACATACATTATTTCATGGAAAGCATACTTCATTTTTTGTAGGTATAAATATATCAAAGTCCTATCCTGTTCTGGCAACCTCAGTCTTTCTCCTGGGGTTTTATGTATGTGACAGTAGTGTATTGAATAATTAGCAGTAATTCTCCACCTGCTGTATAAGGGGCACTCTTTACATTCTGGAGAGATAAAGGGTCCCATCTAACTCTTGCACTGTTTCTAGTGAGAGCTTGCTATTTGGCTGTAAAGCAAGGCAAAGAGGACTAGTTCATCCAGGGACTTGAGTTGGAAGAGAAGAGGGCACCACGCAGGCAAGTGCTGCCCAGTAGTGACCGGCAGTGAGCTCCTGTGTGGGTTTCAGGCAGTGTTGTTAGGTCAGATGGGAATTATCAACACAATGGGAGATGGTACAGTTAAAAGTCATTGTTTCCAGCTACACTACTGAATTTGGTCATTAAATCTAGGAGTCTTTTGGTGGAGTTTTTCTGGTCTTCTATGTAGAGTATCATGTCTTCTGCAAATAATGATAGTTTCACATCTTCCTTTCCTAGCCTTATTCTTCTTATTTATTTCTCTTATCCAATTGATCTAGCTAATGTTTCCAGAACTCTATTGAATAGGAGTAATGTTAGTGGACATTCTTGTCTTATACCTGATTTTAGACTCAAAAATCAAAGGCCTTCCTGTACATAAGAAACTCACTGAGAGGGCCAGGGATTTAGCTCAGTGGTTTCACCACCTGCTGTTCAAGCACAAGGATCCGAGTTCAATCCCTAGTACCAAAAAAAAAAGAAACTCACAGAGAGAAATTAGGGAAACCACAACTTTCACAATAGCATCAAAAAAATGAAATACCTCAGGATCAATCTAATGAAAGAAGTAGAAGAATTTTACATTGAAAACTACAGTACTCTGAAAAAAGGAGATGAAAGAGGATTTCAGAAAATAGAAAGACATCCTTTGTTCTTGGGTAGGAAGAAGGAATACAGTGAAAATGGTCATAGTTCCAAAACTGGTATATAGATTTAAAGGAATCCTGATCAAAATACCAATCACATACTTCACAAAACTAGAAAAAACATTCCCCAAATGCATTTCGACCAGAAGACACCTAGAATAGCAAAAGCGATTCTGGGCAACAAAGGCAAGGGAGGGAGCATCACAATTCCTGGTTTGAAATTATGCTACAAAGCTACAGTGATAAAAGCAGCATGGCATTGGCAAAAAAACAGACTTGTGGATCAATGGAACAGATTAGAAGATGCAAAAATAACTCCAAACATACTCAGCCACATTATCTTCAACCAAGGCACCAAACAACTCCACTGGAAGAAAGATAGCCTCTTTAATAAATGGTGCTGGGGAAACTGACTTTCCAAATGCTAGTGATTAAACCTAGACCCATCTCTCACCAGGCACTAAATTAAAATCAAAATGGATCAAAGATCTTAATAAATCAAAGATTTTAAAACAGAAACACTAAATCGGTGGAAAGATAGAATAGGTGGAACTCTTAAAGATATTGGTGTAGGCAAGGACTTTGTGAACAAAAAACAAATCACATAGGAAATATTACAGAACCAACAACTGGAACCTCATCTTATTAAAAAGCTTTTGCACAGCAAAAGAAACCACCAACAGAGTGAAGAGACAACTCACAGTGTGGGGGGGAAAAATTGCCAACTGTTCTTGAGACAAAGGACTGATATCTAGAGAGGAGGCTTCTGGGCCACCATAGCACTGCTCCCAGCACAGAGGAGGAGGCTTCTGGGCTTCCATACCACGCCTACCAGGGCAGAGGAGGTGAGCCCCGAGGGTGCCAGTAGCACCCTCCCCCACACACACCATGAAATGAGAAAACATGTAAACAAATTTCAAAACCAGAATTCCAGAACACCAACAGCAACATCAAAGGGAAATGAAATGGAACACTGATACTAAACCACCTGAACTCCCTGAACTGGCAACAAAAGAGGATCTGGAAAAAATAAAATCAGAAATAATTTCTTAGATAACAGAAGAGATTGTGCCCATAGTGCAAGACATAATTAATAAATCTAGAGAGGACGCTGATTAAAAAATATAGAGGAGATGAGGAACATGATGGAATCTAAACAAAGGAAACAAATGGAATCCATAAAACAGATGCAAACAGATTTCCAGGAGATTAAAAATTCAATTGAAAGTATGCAGCAGAATGAACCAATGTGAGGACAGAAATTCAGATATAGAAGATAAGATTGCAATTAGTGACCGGGAAAAGAAAAATCGTTTTAAAATTGTAAGAGAAATCAATCCAGTAGCTGCTAGATGATGCAAAGAAGAATAACATCAGACTGATCAGAATCAATGAAGAAACAGGAGAGAGTGCAGATGACATAAAAAAACTGTTCATAGAAGTGATGGCAGAAAACTTCCCAAGCAAGAGAAAGGAACTTGACATACAGATAAGGGAGGCATATAGGATTCCAGCTAGCCATGATCAAAAAAAATCTACACATAGGCATATAATTGTTAAGATTCCAGAAACCCAACAGAAGAACAAAATTCTACAAGCAGTTAGAAAAAAGAAACAAATCACATACAACAGAAAGCCCATCAGAATCACAGCAGCTTCTCAATGCAAACCCTCAAGGCAAGAAGAGCTTGGAGTGATGTATTTCAAGCCCTAAAGAAAAACAGCCTCCAACTCAGATTGATTTACCCTGCAAAACTATCTTTCAAAATTGATGGAGAAATAAGATACTTTCATGACAAAGAGCACCTTAGGAACTTCATGAATACCAAACCAACACTCCAAACAATTTTAGACAAAATCTTAGGAAAAGACAATGAGGATCACAACCCCAGGAAGCCCAGCAGAATGAATCTATTGGGCATGACAAGAAATTAAATGCAAGGGGGCAGAATCCAACAAAAAGAAAAAGTCAAGACAATGATAAGTCAATTTGTATCAGTTATAACTATCAATGTTAATGATCTCAATTCACCTATCAAAAGAAATAGACTGGCAGAATGGGTCAAGAAGCAAGATCCAACAATATGCTGCATACAAGAAACACACTTAATTCAAAATAAACTCATAGACTGAAAGTTAAAGGGTGGAAAATAATACTCCATGAGACAGGAACCCAAAAAAAAGCAGGAGTAGCTATCCTCTTTAAAGATCAAGTAGATTTCAAACCAACACTGATTAAGAGAGATGAAGAAGGACACTACATCCTTGTAAAGGGAAGAATCCAAGAGGAAAAGATGACAATCATAAATATCTATGCACCAAACACTAGTGTGCCCAATTATATAAAACAAATACTAATGGACATGAAAAGTCATATATGTACTAATACAATTGTAGTGAGGGACCTCATTACCCCATTGTCACAAATAGATAGATCAACTAGACAAAAAACAAGCAAGGAAATACTAGAATTCAAACCCTTGAACAAATGAACTTAACAGATGTTTACAGAGTGTTCCACCCCACAAAATCAAAGTACACATTCTTTTCAGCTGCACACGGGTCATTCCCCAAAATAGACCACATACTTGCAGACAGAACATGTTTAAGTAAGTGCAAAGGAACTGAAGTTATCCCCTGAATATTATCAGACCTGAGTTGAGATGAAATTGGAGATCAATACCAAAAGAAACCACAAGAATTCATAAACACATGAAAATTAAACAACACACTTCTGAATAACCAATGGGTCACAGAAGAAATTAAGACAGTTCCTACGATTAAATGACAATGACAATACAACATATCGGAATCTATGGGACACTATGAAAGCAGTCTTACGAGGGAAATTCATAGCAGTGAATACTCATATTAGGAAAGCAGACAAGCCCAATTAAACAACCTGATGCTGAATCTCAAGCTCCTAGAAAAAGAAGAACAGGACAACCCCAAAGCTCATACAAGGGAGGAAATTAGAAAGATCAGAACAGAAATCAATGCAATGGAGACTAAGAAAACAATACAAAAAAATCAATGAAGCCAAGAGTTGGTTCTTTGAAAGAATCAACAAAATTGACAAACCCTTAGCCAACCTTACCAAAAAAGGAAAGAAAAGGCCTAAATCCATGCAATTAGGAATGAAAGCATGAAATTACAATGGAAGCAGCAGAAATCCAAAGGATGATCAGTACCTACTTCGAGAACCTACATGCCAATACGATGGACAACACAGAAGAAATGGACAGATTCCTAGATAAGTAAGAATTACCAAAGTTGAACGAATATCTAAAAATTCTAAACAACCCAATATCAATCAATGAAATTGAAAACATAATTAAAAACTTACCAACTAAGAAAAGCCCAGGTCCTGATTGCTTCATTGCTGAATTCTATAAGACATTTAGAGAGGAACTACTGCCACTACTGTTTTAACTCTTCAATGAAATTGAAAGGGAAGCAATACTCCCAAATTCATTCCTGGAAGCAAGCATATCACCTTAATCCCAGAAACAGAGAGAGACCCAACCAAAAAAGAGAACTATAGGCCAATCTCACTAATAAACATAGATGCAAAAATCCTCAATAAGATACTGGCAAATAGAATGCAGGAGATCATCAAGATCATACACCCTGACCAAGTGGGATTCATTCCAGGGATTCAGGGATGGTTCAACACATGCAAATCAATCAATATAATATACTATATCACCAGAGCCAAGGAAAAAACCATATGATCATCTCAACAGATGCAGAAAAAGCACTTGACAAAATCCATCGTGCATTTATGATAAAAACCCCACAAAAAATTGGAATAGATGGTCTCTACCACAATTTAATAAGAGCCATTTATGAAAAACCAACAGCCAATATCATACTAAATGGTCAAAAACTGAAATTCTCCACAATAAAATCAGGAACAAGTCATGGATGTCCACTATCACCACTCCGGTTCAACACAGTTTTTGAAACATTAGGCACAGCAATTAGACAAGAGAAAGTAATAAAAGGAATAAAGATAGGAAATGAAGAAGTCAAATTGTCATTATTTGAAGACAACATGATGCTCTATAATAGAAGGCCACAAGAACTCCACCAAATGTCTTTTAGACTTTATAACCAAATTCAGTAGAGTAGCTGGTTACAAGGTCAACACACAAAAATCAATAGCTTTCCTCTACATGAACAACAGACTCACTGAGAGAGAAATAGGACAAACAATTCCTTTACAATAGCATCCAAAAAACTGAAATACCTAGGAATCAACATAACAAAAGAAATCAAAGACCTCATCTCAGAAAACTATAGCACTCTGAAAAGAGAGATTGAAGATGATATCAGAAAATGGAAGACATCCCTTGTTCCTGGGTAGGAAGAATAAACATGGTGAAAATGGCCATACTTCCAAAATTGCTAAATAGATTCAGTGCAATCCCAATTGAAATCCCAGCAGCATACTTCACAGACCTTGAGAAAACAATCCAAAAATTCATTTGGAACAAGAAGAGACCCAGAAGAGCAAAAGCCATTCTAGGCAACAGAGACATGGCAGGGGGTATCACAACCCCCAACTTGAAACTTTACTACAAAGCTACTGTGATAAAAATAGGATGGTACTGGCAAAGAAACAGACCTGAGGACCAGTGGAACAGATTAGAAGATGCAGAAACACCTCCAGACACACTCAGCCACTTCATCTTCGACAAAGGAGCCAAACACCCTCAGTGGAGGAAAGATAGCCTCTTTAATATATAGTGCTGGAAAAGTTGAGTTTCAACTTGCCAAAGATTAAAACTAAACCTATATCTCTCACCATGCACTAAACTAAAATCAAAATGGATTAAACACCTAAATATTAAAACAAATGCTGAACTGGCTGGAACACAGGTTAGGTAGAACTCTTGAAGACATTGGTGTAGGAAAAGATTTTATGAACAAAACCTCAGTTGCCCATGAACTCACACAAAGAAGCAGCAAGTGGGATCTCTTCTTATTAAAAAGCTTCTGCACAGCAAGAGAAACCACCAGCAGTGTGAAGAGACAACCCACAATGGGGAAAACATTTTCACCTGCTCTTCCTCAGACAAAGGTCTACTATCTTGAATCTATAAAGAAATTTTAAAAATCAGACCTCCCAAATTTAAAGACCTAATCCAAAAGTAGGCATCTGAAATGAACAGACATTTCTCACACAAAGAAGTAGAAATGGCAAATAAACATATGAAAAAATGTTCAACATCACTGGTCATTCGAGAGATGCAAATGAAAACAACAATGAGATTCCACCTCACTCCAGAAAGAATGGCTGCTATCATGAAATCAACCAATAACAAATGCTGGCGGGGCTGTGGGGAAAGAGGAACCCTGCTCCACTGCTGGTGGGAGTGTAGGCTGGTGCAAGCACTGTGGAAATCAGTATGGAGATACCTCAAAGAACTAGAACTGGAAGTCCCATTTGACCCAGCTATTCCTCTGCTGGGGATCTTCCCCAAAGAATTAAAAGAATCATATCACAGTGATATATGGGCACCCATGTTCATAGCAGCACAATTTGTAATAGCTAAAGCTTGGAAACAGCCCAAATGCCCATCAACTGGAGACTGGATAAAGAAGATGTGGTTTTTTTAATAAAAAGGAGTACTACTCAGCCATAAAAATTGAGAAATTAGAGACATTTATAGCTAAGTGGATGCACATTGAGGCGATACTCTTAAGTGAAATACACAGGACCCACATGTGTAAATATCATATAGTTTCTGTAGTGTGAGAAACTGAAAGTAAATAAAGACTAAAAGGTATAAGAGATCATGTGAAATAGGAAGAAAAGGGGCAAAGGGGAAGGGGGAGGGAGAGGGGAAAGGAAATCAGGGAATGGAATTAATATGAGAAAATGAGAAAATTGTAACAAAGTCTCTGTAAATAGGGAGGGGTGGAGGGGTTGAAGGGAGGGCAGAGGAAGGGGGAAAAAATAAGAACCAAGAGAGATTATGTAAAGGTGCAAATTTCCAATGATGAATGTCATTATATTGTATACCTAAAATGTACCAATAAAATTAAACTTTAAGAGGACTGATATCTAGAATATATAAAGAACTAAAAAAATAGATACCCCAAATTTAAAGACCCAATCCCAAAAGGAGCATCTGAAATGAATAGACACTTCTTAGATGAAGAAGTACAAATAGAAAATAAATATATAAAAAAATGTTCAACATCACTGGTCATTTGAGAGATGCAAATTAAAACAACACTGAGATTCCATCTCACTCCAGAAAGAATGGCTGCTATCATGAAATCAACCAATAACAAATCCTGCCAGGGCTGTGAGGAAAAAGGAACCCTGCTCCACTCTTGATAGGAATGTGAATTGTTGCAACCATTATAGAAATCAGTATGGAGATTCCACAAAAACTAAAACTAGAAGTTTCATTGGACCCAGGTATTCCCCTTCTAGGTATTTTCCTGAAAGAATTAAATGCATAATACCACAGTGATATGTACACACCTATGTTAGCACCATAATTTTTAATAGTTAAATCTTTGAAACACACCAAATGTCCATCAATGAATAAGTGGAGAAAAGGAAAAAAATGGAAACAAATTCTTTATAAACAGGGAAGGGTGGAAGGGGTGAAGGGAGGGCAGGGGAATGGGGAAAAAATAAGAACCAATATACATGTAAAGGTACAAGATCCCAATGATGAACATAACTGTATTGTAGACCTAAAATGTACCAATAAACTTAATGGAAAAAAATAAATAAAATGAATAAGTGGATAAAGAACATGTGGTTTTCATATACAATGGAGTACTCCTCAGCCATTAAGGACAAAGTTGAGACATTTCTAGGTTAATGGATGAATCCTGAGACCATTCTCAAGTGAAATAAATCAAACACACGTTTACATACTGCGTGTATTCTCTGATGTAAGAAATTGAAAGGGTAAATAAGGACAAAAATATATAATCAATATTGGGAAACAGGAAGAAAATGTTCCAGTGGGAAAGGGAACAAGGGAAAGGGAAGTGGAAAGAATGAAAGGGAAAAGAAAAAAAAGAAGAGAAGGGGAAAATGAAAGCAATCCTTCTGTAAATAAGGAGGGAAAGAGGCATTGAAAGGACGGAGGGGCATGGGAACAAAAGAAGAATCACAATATATTAGGTACACATAAAAATGCCCTATGATGAATGTGATCATTATGTATATTTAAAGTGTAGCAATAATATTAAGTTTTAAAAAGTCACTGTAGTCATTGTAGTGAACACTTAATTATAAAAATAGCTTTCCTTTGGAACTCACCAGGACTCCATAAAACTAATCCAACCACATTGCACTGCTGATTCTTTTAGTGGAAAAATGGATTTTTGTCCAATGTCCTACTGATTTTTACAGTTCTGGACATTTTCGTAGAGACCAAAATGTTAAACACTTCATGTCAGAAACATTTAACTGCTTCAAATTCCGGAAAGCAGTTTCTGCAACCCTATTTTTGGAGTCTTCTGAAAATATTATCTTTAACTATAAGCTAAAAACTAATGTTGTATACTTTTTCCAAGTAAGTCTTAAATTTACAAAAAGTCTTTTACAGTACTATTGGTAACTTTTTTTTTGTATTAAATTCTTTTATTGGTGCATTGTAGGTATACAACACAATTACATTTCTCATTGGGAATTGTACCTTTACGTGATGCATCTTGGTTCTTATTTTTTCCCCATTCCTAGACCTCCCTTCACCCCCTCCACCCTTCCCTATTTACAAAGACTTTATTTCCATTTTTTCCATTTCTCATCATTTGTCCTTTCCCTTCTTTCCTTTCCCCTGCCCCTCCCACTACCCCTACCCCTTTGGACCTTTTCTTCCTATTTTGCATTATCGATTATTCATTCTAATCATTGGTACATTTTAGGGATACAATATAATGACATTCATCATTGGAAATTTGCACCTTTACATAGTCTCTCTTGGTTCTTGTTTTTCACCCTTGCCCAGCCCTCCCTTCAACCCCTCCAGTCCTCCCTATTTACAAAGATGTTGTCCCTATTTTTCCATTTTCCCATATTAATCCCATTCTCTTCTGTCCTTTCCCCTAGCCCTCCCACTTCCTTCCCCTTTGCCCCATTTCTTCCTATTTCACATTACCTATTATACATTTAGTCCTCATTTACACTTTCAGTTTCTCACACCAGAGAAACTATTCGGTATTTACACATGTGTGTCCTATTTATTTCACTTAAGAGTATCGCCTCAGTGTGCATCCACTTAGCTATAAATGTCTCTAATTTCTCATTTTTTATGGCTGAGTAGTACTCCATTTTAAAAAAATACCACATTTTCCTTATCCAGTCTCCAGTTGACGGGCATTTGGGCTGTTTCCAAGTTTTAGCTATTACAAACTGTGCTGCTATGAACACGGGTGCACATATATCACTGTGGTATGATTCTTTTAATTCTTTGGGGAAGATCCCCAGCAGTGGAATAGCGGGGTCAAATGGGACTTCCAGTCCTAGTTCTTTGAGGTATCTCCATACTGATTTTCACAGTGCTTGCACCAGCCTACACTCCCACCAGCAGTGGAGCAGGGTTCCTCTTTCCCCACAGCCCTGCCAGCATTTGTTATTGGTTGATTTCATGATAGCAGCCATTCTTTCTGGAGTGAGGTGGAATCTCATTGTTGTTTTCATTTGCATCTCTCGAATGACCAGTGATGTTGAACATTTTTTCATGTATTTATTTGCTATTTCTACTTCTTTGTGTGAGAAATGTCTGTTCATTTCAGATGCCCATTTTTGGATTGGGTCTTTAAATTTGGGAGGTCTGATCTTTTTAAGTTCTTTATAGATTCAAGATAGTAGACCTTTGTCTGAGGAAGAGCAGGGGAAGATTTTTTCCCACATTGTGGGTTGTCTCTTCACACTGCTGGTGGTTTCTCTTGCTGTGCAGAAGCTTTTTAATAAGAAGAGATCCCATTTGTTGATTGTTTGTGCTAGTTCACGGGCAACTGAGGTTTTGTTCATAAAATCTTTTCCTACACCGATGTCTTCAAGGGTTCTACCTAACCTCTGCTCCAACTGGTTCAGAGTTTCTATTTTAATATTTAGATCTTTAATCCATTTTGATTTTAGTTTAGTGCATGGTGAGAGATATAGGTCTAGTTTTAATCTTTGGCAAGTTGAAGCCCAATTTTTCCAGCCCCATTTATTAAAGAGGCTATCTTTCCTCCACTGAGGGTGTTTGGCTCCTTTGTCAAAGATGACATGGCTGAGTGTGTCTGGCATTGTTTCTGCATCTTCTAATCTGTTCCACTGGTCCTCAAGTCTGTTTCTTTGCCAGTACCATGCTATTTTTATCACAGTAGCTTTGTAGTATAGTTGCAGGTTGGGGATTGTGATACCCCCTGCTATGTCTCTGTTACCTAGAATTGCTTTTGCTCTTCTGGGTCTCTTCTTGTTCCAAATGAATTTTTGGATTGTTTTCTCAAGGTCTATGAAGTATGCTGCTGGGATCTCAATTGGAATTGCATTGAATCTATATAGCAGTTTTAGAAGTATGGCCATTTTCACTATATTAATCCTTCCTACCCAGGAGCGGGGGATGTCTGTCCATTTTCTGATATCATCTTCAATCTCTCTTTTCAGAGTGCCATAGTTTTCAGAGAAGAGGTCTTTGATTTCTTTTGTTAGGATGATTCCTAGGTATTTCAGTTTTTTTGATGCTATTGTGAAAGGAATTATTTGCCCTATTTCTCTCTCAGTGAGTCTGTCATTGGTGTAGAGGAAAGCTATTGATTTTTGTGTGTTGACCTTGTAACCAGCTACTTGACTGAATTTGGTTATTAAGTCTAGAAGACTTTTGGTGGAGTTCTTGGGGTCTTCTATATAGAGTATCATGTGATCTGCAAATAATGATAATTTGACTTCTTTATTTCCTATCTTTATTCCTTTTATTTCTTTCTCTTGTCTAATTGCTGTGCCTAATGTTTCAAAAACTGTGTTGAACCGGAGTGGTGATAGTGGACATCCATGACTTGTTCCTGATTTTATTGTGGAGAATTTCAGTTTTTGACCATTTAGTATGATATTGGCTGTTGGTTTTTCATAGATGGCTTCTATGAGTTTGAGGTAGAGACCATCTATTCCAATTTTTTGTAGGGTTTTTATCATAAATGCATGTTGGATTTTGTCAAATGCTTTTTCTGCATCTATGGAGATAATCATATGGCTTTTGTCCTTGGCTCTATTGATATAGTGTATTACATTAATTGATTTTTGTATATTGAACCATCCCTGCATCCCTGGGATGAATCCGACTTGATCAGGGTGTAGGATCTTCTTGATGATGTTCTGCATTCTGTTTGCCATTATCTTATTAAGGATTTTTGCATCTATGTTCATTAGTGAGATTGGCCTATAGTTCTCTTTTTCAGTTGGGTCTTTCTCTGCTTTTGGGATTAAGGTGATGCTTGCTTCCAGGAATGAATTTGGGAATATTGCTTCCCTTTCCACTTCATTGAAGAGTTTAAACAGTAGTGGCAGCAGTTCCTCTCTAAATGTCTTGTAAAATTCAGCAGTGAAGCCATCAGGGCCCGGGCTTTTCTTAGTTGATAAGTTTTTTATTAAGCCTTTTATTTCATTGGTTGATATTGGGTTGCTCAGAATTTTTAGGTCTTCTTCGTTCAACTTTGGTAATTCATATGTATCTAGGAATCTGTCCATTTCTTCTGTGTTGTCCATCTTATTGGCATATAGGTTTTGGAAGTAGGTATTGATGATCCTCTGGATTTCTGCTGGGTCTGTTGTAATTTCCCCCTTTTCATTCCTAATTGCATGGATTTGGGCCTTTTCTTTCCTTTTTCTGATGAGGTTGGCTAAAGGTTTGTCAATTTTGTTGATTCTTTCAAAGAACCAACTCTTGGCTTCATTGATTTTTTGTATTGTTCTCTTAGTCTCCATTGCATTGATTTCTCCTCTGATCTTTATAATTTCCTCCCTTATATGAGCTTTGGGGTTGTCCTGCTATTCTTTTTCTGGAAGCTTGAGGTTCAGCATCAGGTTGCTTAATTGGGCTCGTTCTGTTTTCCTAATATGTGTATTCACTGCTATGAATTTCCCTCATAAGACTGCTTTCATAGTGTCCCATAGATTCCGATATGTTGTATTGTCACTGTCATTTAATTGAAGGAACTGTCTGATTTCTTCTTTAATTTCCTCTGTGACCCATTGGTTATTCAGAAGTGTGTTGTTCAATTTCCATGTGTTTATGAAATTTTTTGAGTTTCTTTTGCTATCGATCTCCAATTTCATCGCACTGTGGTCTGATAATATACAGGGGATAACTTCAATTCCTTTGCACTTACTTAAACATGTTCTATGTGTGAGTATGTGGTCTATTTTGGAGAATGACCCATGTGCAGCTGAGAAGAATGTGTATTCTGATTTTGTGGGGTGGAAGACTCTGTAAACATCTGTGAAGTTCATTTCTTCAAGAGTTTGATTGAGTTCTAGTATTTCATTACTTATTTTTAGTCTAGTTGATCTATCTATTTGTGACAGTGGGGTGTTGAGGTCCCCCACTACAATTGTATTAGTGCATATATGACTTTTCATGTCCGTTAGTATTTGTTTTATATAGTTGGGTGCACTAGTGTTTGGTGCATAGATATTTATGATTGTCATCTCTTCCTCTTGGATTCTTCCCTTTACAAGATGTAGTGTCCTTCTTCGTCTCTCTTAATCAGTGTTGGTTTGAAATCTACTTGATCTTTAAAGAGGACAGCTACTCCTGCTCTTTTTTGGGTTCCTGTCACATGCAGAATTGTTTTCCACCCTTTAACTTTCAGTCTATGAGTTTCCTTTTGAATTAAGTGTGTTTCTTGTATGCAGCATATTGTTGGATTTTGCTTCTTGACCCATTCTGCCAGTCTATTTCTTTTGATTGGTGAATTGAGACCATTAATGTTGATGGTTATAACTGAAACGTATTGACTTGTCTTTGCCATGACTTTTTCTTTTTGCTGGGTTCTCCCCCTTTACATTTAATTTCTTGTCATGCCAGATGGGTTCATTCTGCTTTGCTTCCTGGGGTTGTGATCCTCAATGTCTGTTCCTAGGATATTGTGTAAAATTCTTTGGAGTGCTGGTTTGTTATTCATGAAGTTCCTAAGGTGCTCTTTGTCATGAAAGTATCTTATTTCTCCATCCATTTTGAAAGATAGTTTTGCAGGGTATATCAATCTGGGTTGGAGGCTCTTTTCCTTTAGGGCTTGGAATATGTCACTCCAAGCTCTTCTTGCCTTGATGGTTTGTGTTGAGAAGTCTGCTGTGATTCTGATGGGCTTTCCTTTGTATGTGATTTGTTTCTTTTCTCTGACTGCTTGGAGAACTTTGTTCTTCTGTTGTGTTTCTGGAATCCTAACAATTATATGCCTATGTGTAGATTTTTTTTGATCAAGCCTATTTGGAGTCCTATATGCCTCACTTATCTGTATGTCAAGCTCTTTTCCCCTGCCTGGGAAGTTTTCTGCCATTATTTCTGTGAAGAGATTTTTTATGTCATCTGCACTCTCTCCTGTTTCTTCATTGAGCCCAATCAGTCTTATGTTATTCTTCTTTGCATCATCTAGCAGCTGCTGGATTGATTTCTCCTGTTCCCTTATAATTTTGAAGCAATTTTTCTTTTCCTGGTCACTAATTGCAATCTTATCTTCTATATCTGAAATTCTGTCCTCACATTGGCCCATTCTGCAGTGTAGACTTTCAATGGAGTTTTTCATGTCCTGGAAATCTATTTGTATCTGTTTTATGGATTCCATTTGCTTCTTATGTTGGGATTCCATCATGTTCCTGAGGTCCTCTCTAGATTTATTAGTCATGTCTTGCACTAGGGGCACAATTTCTCCTGTTATCTGAGAAATTATTTCTGATTTCATTTTTTCCAGATCCCCTTTTGTTGCCAGTTCAGTGGGTCCAGGTGGTTGAGTGTCAGAGTGTTCCATCTCATTTCCCTTTGGGGTTGCTGTAGGTGATCTGGAAGTCTGGTTTTGAGACTTATTTATGTGTTTTCTCATTTCTACTGGGGAGGGGGGCTGTTAGTGCCTGCACGGATTACCTCCTCTGAGCTGGGTGAGGTGGAACAGGGGCCAGGAGCAGTGGTAGGGATGGTGACCCAAAAGCCCTTTCCTGTGGGCTGGGAGCAGCCGGAGGGATGGTGGCCGGGAAGCCCCTTCCTCTGGACCAGGAGCAGTGGGATGGTGGCTCAGAAGCCCCTCCCTCTGGGCCAGGAGCAGTGGGACAGAAGGTGGCCCAAAAGCCCTTTCCTCTGGGCTGGGAGCAGTGGGAGGGATGGTGACCAGGAAGCCCCTTCCTCTGGACCAGGAGCAGTGGGACGACAGCTCAGAAGGCCCTACCTCTGGGCCGGGAACAGTGGGACTCAGTACCTTGGTCTCATGATCTGTTGTCCTCTGCGTCTTTGTAGTGTGGAATCAGGTGGCTGCCTGTCTGCAGCGGGGTGATTCAGTGTCTTCCGTGCAACTCAGGACCTTGGTAGGGCATGCACAGACCTGCCTGTCTGCAGCGGGCTGATTCGGCATGTGTTCTGAGCAACTGGGGACCTCGGTAGGGTGTGGGCAGACCTGCCTGTCTGCATCGAGGTGATTCGGCGTCTTCTCTACTATTGGTAACTTTAAAAACATTCCTATGTATCAAACCAAATAAGCATACTGCCAATTAATTTTGTTATTTGATATTTTCTCAACCACAACCTAGAAAAAAAATACATATATATATAAGCACACACTTCAGGAAAAATAGTGTGAGGTTTTTTCAACAGATGATGTTACCCTCATATGGGGGAACCTAGGAGATATTGTATATCACAGAAAACCCACTACACTTCAGCCCCTAGAGAAGAAATTGAAAATACTTGTACAGTAATCTCAGTGACCAAGGCTACCCAAGCAGCATTTTGCCATGCTAATAAATGTCTGGAAGCTCATGGCCACCACTTTGAGCACCTCTTATAATTGTAGAGGCCAAGGTAACTGGTATTAATTTCAAGATATCTCAATAAATTTAGTAATAAAATATTTATACAAAATTTTTCTTTTCCTGAAGTGTGTACACATTGTGTGTGTGTATGTGTGTGTGTGTGTATGTGTGACAAGTGGCCTCTGGGCATGTTTTTCACCATTTTGAATTTGAATTTTGTAGACTTGATATCAAGAATATTGCTCAAAATGGAATGTCATTAAAAATATTCTACAACACCCACTCATGATAAAAAAAAAAAACTGCAGAAAATTGGAATAGATGGTCTTTATCTCAACTGATAAAGGCTATCTATGAAAAACCAACAGCCAAGATCATACTAGATGGTCAAAAACTGAAAACCTTCACACTAAAAACGGGAACAAGACAAGGATGCCCAGTATCACCACTCCTGTTCAATATAGTTTTGGAAACATTAGCCACAGCAATTGGACAAGACAAAGAAATAAAAGGAATAAAGATAGGAAAGGAAGAAGTTAGACTGTCATTATTTGCTGACAATATGATACTCTACATAGAAGTCCCAAAAAACTGTGCCAAAGACTTCTAGATTTAATTGACAGATTCAGTACAGTGGGTGGATACAAGGTCAACCCTCAAAAATCAATAGCCTTCTCCTACACAAATAACAGACTCACTGAGAGAGAAATTAGGGAAACAATTCCTTTCACAATAGCATCCAAAAAATGAAATATCTAGGAATCAATCTAACAAAGGAAGCAAAAGACCTCTACATTGAGAACTACAGCATTCTCAAAAAAAGATCGAAGAGGATATGAGAAAATGGAAAGACATCCCTTCTTCCTGGGTAGGAAGAACCAATATAGTGAAAATGACCATGCTTCCAAAAGTCCTATACAGATTCAATGCAATCCCAATTGAAATCCCAACAGCACATTCACAGAACTAGAGAAAACAATCCAAAAGTTCATCTGGAACCAGAAGAGACTTAGAATACCAAAAGCAATTCTAGGCAACAGAGACATGGCAGGGGGTATCACAATCCCCAACTTGAAACTGTACTACAAATCCACTGTGATAAAAACAGCATTGTACTGGCAAAGAAACAGACCTGAGGACCAGTGGAATAGATTAGAAGATGCAGACACAACTCCAGACATACTCAGCTACCTCAACTTTGACAAAGGAGCCAACCATCCTCACTGGAGGAAAGATAGCATCTTTAATAAATGGTGTTGGAAAAACTGGATTTCAACTTGACAAAGATTAAAAGTAGACCCCTATCTTTCACCATGCACTAAATTAAAATCCAAGTGGATTAAAGATCTAAATATTAAAACCAAAACACTAAACTTGCTGGAAGACGAGTTAGATAGAATTCTCAAAGATATTGACGTAGGAAAAGATTTTATGAACAATACCTCAGTAGCATGGGAACTAACATAAAGAATGAACAACTGGGATCTCATCTTATTAAAAAGCTTCTGCACTGCAAGAGAAAACATCAACAGAGCTAAGAGACAACCTACAATGTGGGAAAAAATTTTTACTAGCTGCTCTCAGACAAAGGTTTACTATCTAGAATATTTAAAGAACTAAAAAAAATCAGACCCCCCAAATATAAAGACCCAATTCAAAAATGCGCATCTGAAATAAACAGACATTTCTGAGACAAAGAAGTAAAAGCACCAAATAAACATATGAAAAATGTTCAACATCACTGGTCATTCAAGAGATGCAGATGAAAACAATGCTGAGATTCCACCTCACCTCAGAAAGAATGGCTGCTAACACGAAATCAACCAATAACAAATGTTGGCAGGGCTGTGGGGAGAAAGGAACCCTTCTTCCTTGTTGGTGGGAGTGCTGACTGGTGCAACCACTGTGGAAATCAACATGGAGATATCTCAAACAACTAGGATTACCGGTCCCATTTGACCCAGCTATTCCTCTGCTGGGTATCTTCCCCAAAGAATTAAAAGAATCATACCACAATGATATATGCACACCCATGTTTATAGTGGCACAGTTTGCAATAGCTAAAACTTGGAAACAGCCCAACTTCCTATCAACTGGAGACTGGATAAAGAAAGTGTGGGTTTTTTAAAAAATGGGGTATTACTTAGCCATAAAGAATGAGAAACTAGAGACATTTATAGCTAAGTGGATGCACATCGAGGCCATACTGTGAAGTGAAATAAATAGGACACGTGTAAATACCGAACAATTTCTCAAGTGTGAAAAACTAAAAGTGTAAATAAGAATAAAAATGTATAATTGATATTGTGAAATAGGAAGAAAAAGTCTAAAGGAATAGGGGAATTGGGAGGGGTAGGGGAAAGGAAAGAAGGGAAAAGAAAAAGTACGAGAAAAGGAAAAACATGGAAACAAAGTCTTTGTAAGTAGGGAAGGGAGGAAGGGGTGAATGGAGGGCAGGGGAATGAGGAAAAAACAAGAACCAAGATACGTCATGTAAAGGGACAAGATCCCAATGATGAATGCAACTGTATTGTATACCTAAAATGTACCAGTAAACTAAATGGGAAAAAAAAATTCTTGCTCATATGAGTAAACACATGAGTACATTTTACAGGATTGAATAGAACTCTTCTTGTTTTCTCAGGTTTTTGTTGAAGCTCCAAACCTGAGAACAACAGACAACAATTACTTGCATATTCTTGACAAGAAAAAGAGCTAGACCCGTCTTTGCATAAGATATTAAATATAACGTTTTAGCTGCTCTTCCTAATAACCTACATACATAGAAAATTAGAGTTTAATAAAGGAGTAAATTTAATTGAGGGAATGTCTGTAAGTAATAGATGCTTTAGTTTCCCTTTCCTTACTAAAGGAAACCACCCAAAATAATAAGGTGATAAGGGTATCACAAGAACAGCGACACAGGGGAAAGGGATTTGACCGTAGTGAGGCCCTGCTCTGGGAGGGCCTTTGTCCCGACAGGCCTGGAATCTCCTTCTCCACCGATACACTGTGCACCAGGCTGCAGCATCTCCTGCCAAACCTTTAGACAGCAGGGACCAGTGGCAGCTACAGCAGCACGAAATAAACCAATCTCCCCAAAATAAAACTGAATGGCTTTGAAAATTAACCTGTCATTGGAACCACAGGGCACAAAAATAGTTCAGGACCCAAGTGCAAGATATAACCAGAATGATTGCTTACTAAAATAAAAGATTGAAATAGAACCAAGGGTCTCAGCATAATAAAGTGTCCAGGATGCAACTGAAAACTCACCCATCATCCTCAGAACAAAGGAAACCACAATTCAAATGGGAAGAGATGAACACCTAATGCTAATGCTAGGATGATTCAAATGTTGAAATTATATGACAAGAAGTTTTGAAGCAGCTGCCAAATATGCTTCAATAGGTAATTACAATTTCTTTTCAGAAAAAATGGAAGAACTAGCTATCTCAGCAAAGAGATAGACATTATTAAAAAGATCCAAGGATATGATAGAACTGAAAAATAAGGAGCCAAAGTAAAAACTTGGTGAATAGGCTCAGTAGTAGAATGGACATTATAGAAGTTATAATCAGTGAACTTGAAGATAAAACAATATAATTTATCCAAACTCAAGAGAGACAGAAAAAAATGAACAGAGCTTCAGGGATCTGAGCAGCAGTTAACAAAAGGCCAGGTACTCATTTCCTGGGGTTTAGGTAATCTCCCTTTATCCTTCAGCACTACTTCTAATCTCTTCTTCTTTCATTTCTCTATTTTTTCTTCTTCTCCCTTTTAAATTTTCTCCCCTTAGGGTAAAATCACTCTACCGAGTGGATATTTACTGTACATAATATTCTGATTTGCCTTAAATTGTGTTATATAACTACAAATCTTATACCTAGGGTTAAAGATGGGAAATCGTTAGTTATCACAGTCATTTTTCAGTCTGTGTTTGGTGCTGTTGTTGTTACTGATTTTACTACTTTACCCAAGGTGACACAGTTATGATCAATTGACTTTCCTTGTATGCCAATACCTAGAGATTGTCTGGGGTCATAAACAATACTACAGTCCAGTACCAAGGAACTAGATGCCAGGCCAAACAAGCTGCCACCTTTCATCCCTATTCAACAGAAGAGGCAGGATCCTGGCACAGACTCAGAGACCAAAAGCTAGCTATGTCTAGAAGACATCTGAAAAGTACTCATTTCCTTCAGAGTTCTCAATACTAGTAATAAAGCTACCTACCATAAGCAATTTACAAGGCTCAATGCAAAAGAAAAATAGACAGTGAGAAAACATGGAAGCATGATGCAACCCAATACCCTCAAGTCACCCAAGGCAAATATAGGGGGCATTGAGTTGGAAGAAATAAAAGCCACTCACCTGAATTTTCTGAAATGGTAGTAGCAGAAGTAACAAAACCAATGAATAAGTTTCTTGGAAAAACCAAAACAGAATAATTACACAGATAATAAAGAGATGATGGAATGGTTAGTGAATCTAGAGTAGATATAGATTTAAAAAATAGAAGAGCTCATGAAAGACATGGTATTGTAGTTACTTTTCTCTCATTGCTGAGACAAAATACCAGCACCCAAAGTTAAAGTGGGAAAGGTTTATTTGGCTTACAGTTCATAGAGGTTTCAGTCCATAATTGGCTGGCAGAGTGGCAGAGGCAACAGTTCATGGTGGTGGAAGACAGAAAAAGCAACAAGAGACTTTAACAGCACCTTTCTACCCCTTTTACCCCTCTAGACTACTGGGTTTAGGGTAACCAAACCAATCACTCATATGTAGTGGTTTAGTAATCACACACTCTTAATCCCACCATCACACATTCCATATTTAGCTACCTCTGAGAAACCATGAGGGACATCTAAACACAAGCCATAACACGTGGAAACCATGAATTCCCAACAAAGAAAAGAAATGGGTTACATATAACAGACCCAAATAGAAATCCAAGTGATTAAAAATTGCATTGAAAATATATGAGCAGACTCAACCAATGCAGAAAAAGAATATCAGATCTAGAAGACAAGGTTGTGGTTGGCAATCCTCCAATGAAAGGCTTCCTAAAAATAGTAAGGGACCATGAAAAGTCAATCCAATAGCTGCTAAGCAATGCACAGAAGACTAATACAAGATTAATTGAAATCAATGAAAAAATCAGAAGATAGCACAAATGTCATAAAAAAATCTGTTCACAGGAGTAATAGCAAAAAATTTTCCAAGCATAGAAAAGAACTTGCATACAGATAAGTGAGGTATATAGAACTCCCAATGCCATGATCAGAAAAAATTCTATACTAAGGCATATAAAAGTCATTATTACAGAATTTCAACACAAGAATAGAATCTTAAAGTTGTTAGAGAACAAAAACCTATAAAGAAAAACCCATCAGAATCACAACAGACTTCTCCACACAAACCCTTAAGTAAAGGAGAGCTTAAAGTGAAATATTTCAAGCTCCAAAAGAAAACAACCTCCAACTCAGATTGATGTACCCCACAAAGTTATCTTTCAAAATTGAGAGAGAAATAAAATACTGCCATGATGAAGAACACATGAAGAAATTCATGACCACAAACCAGCCCTCCAAAAATTTCTCAAGGACATTCTAGAAAAAGACAAGACAACAATTCCACAAATCTCAGCAGAATGAATCTACCAGGCAAGGTAACCAATTAAATAGAGGGGAAACAAAAGGAAAATAATACAATGACAAGGATAAGTCAATACCTACCAATTATAGCCATCAATGTAAATAGTGTCAATTCACCAATCAAAATAAATAGATTGACAGCCTGGATCAAGAAACAAGATCCAACAGTATTATGCATACAAGAAACATATTTAACTCAAAAAGAAATTCATGGACTGAAAGTCAAAGGAGGGAAAACAATACTCCATGTAATAGGAACATGGGAAAAAGCAGGGGTAGCTACTCAATTTGCAGACAAAGTGGATTTCAAGCCAAGACTGACCAGAAGAGACAAAGAAAGTCACTACATACTGGTAAAGGAAAAAATCCAACAAGGAAAGATAATAATCATAAATATATAGACACCAAATACTGGCTCACCCAACTACATAAAACAAACACCAATGAATATAAAAAATCAGATAAGCACTAATACAATTGTAATGGTGGACCTCAAAACTTCACCGTCACAAATAGACATATCTTCTAGACAAAGAATCAACAAAGAAATATCATAGCTGAACCAAACCTTTGAATAAATGGATTTAATAGACATCTACACAGTGCTCTACCCAACAACAACAGAATACACATTCTTCTTAGCAGCACATGGAACTTCCTCCAAAATAGAGCACATGCTAGCCAATAAAGCATACTTAAGTAAATGCAAAAGAATCAATATCATCCAAAGCACCATATCAGGCCATTGTGCACAGAAGCTACAAATCAATAGAAAAAGATACTACTGAAACTATATTAAAACATGAAAATAAAATAATACCCTCTCGAATAATCAATGGTTCACAGATGAAATTAAAGAAATTAGACAATTAAATGATATTGCTAGTATGACATACCAGAAGCTATTGAATGCAATGAAAGCAGTCCTTCAAGGGAAGTTTATAGCAATGAATTCCCACATCAAAAAACAGAGTGAAAGAGAAGGTGAGCCAATCCCAGCGGCCAGGAAAAGGCTCCCCCACCACCATTCCACGCTCCTAGGGCAGAGAAGGTGAGCCACGTGTGCCAGAAGCACCCCTGACCCCTGTAAATGAGAAGACACATAAACAAGCCTCAAAAACAGACTTCCAGATCACCTCCAGCAACTCCAAAGGGAAACAAGATGGAACAATCTGATACTCAACCACCTGGACTACTTGAACTGGCAACAAAAGAGGATCTGGAAAAAATAAAATCAGAAATAATTTCTCAGATAAGAGCAAAGATTGTGCCCATAGTGCAAGACATGATTAATAAATCTAGAGAGGACACAGATTAAAAAAAAATAGAGGATCTGAGGAACATGATGGAATCCCAACATAGGAAAAAAAATGGAATCCATAAAAGAGATGAAAACAGATTTCCAGGAGATTAAAAATTCCATCGAAAGCCTATGCAGCAGAATGAACCAAAGTGAGGACAGAATTTCAGATATAGAAGATAAGATTGCAATTACTGACCAGGAAGAGAAAAATCGCTTTAAAATTGTGAGGGGCCACGAGAAATCAATCCAGCAGCTGCTAGACAATGTGAAGAAGAATAACATAAGACTGATTGGAGTCAATGAAGAAACAGGAGAGAGTGCAGATGACATAAAAAGCTATTCACAGAAGTGATGGCAGAAAACTTCCCAAGGAGGGGGAAAGAACTTGACATACAGATAAGGGAGGCATTATAAGACTCCAACTAGCCTTGATCAAAAAAAATCTACACATAGGCATATAATTGTTAAGATTCCAGAAACCCAACAGAAGAACAAAATTCTACAAGCAGTGAGAGAAAAGAAACAAATCACATACAAAGGAAAGCGCATCAGAATCACAGCAGACTTCTCAATGCAAACCCTCAAGGCAAGAAGAGCTTGGAGTGATGTATTTCAAGCCCTAAAGGAAAACAGCCTCCAACCCAGATTGATGTACCCTGCAAAACTATCTTTCAAAGTTGTTGGAGAAATAAGATACTTTCATGATAAAGAGCACCTTAGGAACTTCATGAATACCAAACCAGCACTCCAAAAAGTTTTAGGCAATATCCTAGGAAAAGACAATGAGGATCACAACCCCAGGAAGCCCAGCAGAATGAATCCACTGGGCATGACAAATTAAATGCAAAGGGGGAGAATCCAACAAAAAGAAAAAGTCATGACAAGGCTTTTAAAACTTTTAACTTCATCTCCCTAATGAGTATATAATTCAATCTTGTTATTGTTCATGATTAGTATCTTTCTGATGCTAGTGTTGCACACCCTTCCTTGTGCTGTACTGGCTATTTATCATCTTCTTGTGTCTACTTTTTAATTGGGTTGTCTATTAATGAGCTGTAAGAGTTCTTTATATATTCTGGTCATAGGTTATATGCATTGTAAATATGGTCTGTTTAAGGACTACTTTTCATTTTAACAATGTCATTCAAAGTTCTAAATTTTGATGGAATCTCATATATCAATTTTTTTCTTTTATGCACCATGTTTTTTGTATCCTAGGAAGTTCTTGCCTACCTTAAATTCATAAACATTTTCCCTTATAATTTCTTCTTAAAGTTTTATACTTTTAGGTTTTCATATTTAGTTTCATAGATCCTTTCAAGTTATTTTTATGTATTGAAATAAAGGGTTGAGGTTAATTTTTTATATACGGATACCAGGTGTTCTAGTGCCATTGGCTGAAAACACTCTTTTCCTTGGCTCTTGAATTGAGTTTATATTCTATAAAATGCTAATGTTAAATAATCTTTCAAACCTCAGTGGACCATATATGTGTGGTTCTATTTCTAGATTCTCTGTTTTATTCAAATGATCTATATGTCTTTCCTTACACCAACAATGCCTTGATTACTGTAGCTTTAGAAGAAGTCTTAAAATTAGGTACTAAACGTCTTCCAACACTTTTTTTTACTTTTATAGGTCCTTTGTACTCCTACATAACTTTTAAATTTCAATATCCAATTCTTCATTTATAGCAAGTACACATAGAACTGAATTTTTATATATACCTTGTGTTTTCTAATCCTGCTAAATTCAAGTACAAGTTCTAGGGGCTCCTAGAGATTTCTTAGTATTTTCTCTGTAGATGATCATCTCATCTACATATAAAGATTTTGCTTCTGCCATGTCAATCCTATCCTGGTTGTGTCATTTTATTGTCAGACTATTTTGGTTTAGACCTGTTTCAAAGTCTAATGGACAGATGAATAGGCATATATGCCCTTGTTCCCCACTTTAGGGAGAAAGCATTGTATCATCTCCATTCATAGAAGGAGTTTTTGTTGGAAGTATGGAGCACATGTCTTTGATCTGTTGAGAAGGTTCTGTTCTACTTCTAGTCTCCTGATAGCTTTTACCATGAACAACTGTAGAATTTAGTCCAATACTCTTTCTCCAACTAGTGACAGGATCATATGGCTTTCTCCTTTCCTCTGTTAAAATGATGACTTTTGGGGGTGGATCTTCCAATGCTGAACCAACACTGCCATCCCTATAATAAAACCACTTTCTACATACTGCCAGATCTGACTTCTCATAAGTTTGTTTTGTTAAACAAATTTCAATCTATGTTCATACTTTTTTCTTCTATTATCTTTATCCAGTTTTAGGACTAGCACAGTGTTGAACTCCTAAAATGAGGAGAGAAGTGTTCCTTTTTTTTTCTGCTTTAAATGTTTGATATAATTTATCAGTTAAAATGTACATGAGCCTGTTGTTGTCATATAGGTAGGTTTTCAAGCTAGGAATATACTTTCTTTAATAGGTGCTATTCAAATTTTATATTTACACCAGAGTTAGTTTCATTAATTTGTCTTCCAAAGTACTTCTTAGAAGTTGTCAAATTTATTTCAAAAAATATTTTTGAAATATGCTTTCCATATCCTTTTAAATTCTGTAAAATCTGTGGGAATGTCTCCTAGATCTTGATATTGTACTTTTAAAAATTTGTAATTGATATTGTGTAATGGAATGCAAAGGTCTAAAGGAGCAGGGGAAGTGGGACGGGTAGGGGAAAGGAAAGAAGGGAAAAGAAAAAATATGAGAAAATAAAAAAATGGGAACAGAATCTTTGCAAATAGGGAAGGGTGGAGGGGGTGAAGGGAGGGCAAGGGAAGGGGAAAAAATAAGAACCAGGACACTCATGTAATGGTACAAGATCCCAATGATGTATGAAATGTATTTTATACCTAAAATGTACCAATAAACGTAATGCGGGAAAAAATTTTTTTAAAAAAACAGAGTGAGCTCAAGTAAATAATCAAATGTTGAACCTCAAGTTTCTAGAAAAAGAAGACCAACCTAAACCCAGAGCATGTATAAGGAAGGAAATTATAAAGATAAGAGCAGAAATTAACCCAATTGAGACTAAAAATACAATACAAAGATTCAATGAATTGAAGAGTTGATTCTTTGAAAGATTAAATAAAGTAGACAAAACCCTAGCTAACCTAATCCAAAAATGAAAAGACCCAAATCCATGCAATTAGGGATGAAAAGGGCAAAATCACAATGCATCCTGCAGATCCTGAAGGTCATTGGTACCTACTTTGAGAACCCATACTCCAAGAAAATGGAAACTTTAGAAGAAATGGATAGATTCCTAAATACATATGAATTACCAAAGCTGAATCAAGAAAGTATAAAAATTCTAAATAATTCAGTATCAGTCAAAGAAATTGAAGAATTAGTTTTTTAAAAAACTATCAACAAGGAAAAGACCAGGGCCTGAAGGATTCAATGCTGAATTCTACAAGAACTTTTGATGAGATGCCACTACTTTTCCAACTCCTTAATGAAATTGAAAGGGAAGCAATATTCCCAAAGTCATTCCTGGAAGCAACCATTACCCTGATACCAAAACCAGAAAAGGCCCCAACCAAAAAAGAGAACTGCAGGTCAATTCTTTAATGAACATAGACACGAACATCCTTACCAAGATACTGGCAAATAGATTGCAACAAATCACCAAGAAGATAATACATCATAACCAAATAGAATTCATCCCAGGGATGCAGGGATGGTTCAACAAAAACAAATCAATAAATGTAATACACTATATTAATAGAGCCAAGGACAAAAACCACAAGATCATCTCAATAGATGCGGAAAAACATTTGACAAAATTCAATGCTCATTCATGATTTTTTAAAAACTCTACAGAAAATTGGAATAGAAGGTCTTTATCTTAATCTGATAAAAGCTATCTATGACAAATCAACAGCCAACAGCATACTAAAAGGAGAGAAGCTGAAACCCTTCACTCTAAAATGTGGAACACGACAAAGACACTCACTGTCACCACTGCTGTTCAATATAGCTCTGAAAACATCAGCCACAGCAATTGGACAAAAGGAAGAAAGAAAAGAAATATGGGTAGGAAAGGAAAAAGTTACATTAACATTTTTTGCTGATGACATGATCCTTTACATAGAAGACCGAAAAATTCTACCAGAAGATTCCTAGCATTAATAACCAAATTGAGCAGTGTGACAGAATACAAAGTCAACACTCAGGGCCAGGGATTTAGCTCAGTGGTTCCACTGCCTGCCTTGCAAGCACAAGGTCCTGAGTTCGATCCCCGGTACCAAAAAAAAAGGTCAACACTCAAAAATCAATAGTGTTCTTGTTCAGCAAAAACAAACTCACTGAGAGAAAAGTTAGGGAAACAACACCTTCCACAATAGCATCAAGAAAAATGAAATATGTAGGGGTCAATCAAATGAGGGAAATGAAAGGCTTTTACATTGAAAACTACTCTGAAAAAAGATCAAAGAGGATATCAGAAAATGGAAACATATCCCCTGTTCTTGGATATGCAGAACCAATATTGTCAACATGGCCACAGTTCCAAAACTGTTTACAGATTTAATGCAATACCAATCAAACTACCAACAGCATACCTCACAGAACTAGAGAAAACAATCCTAAAATTCGTTTGGAACCAGAAGAGACCTAGAATAGAAAAAGCAATACTGGGCAACAAAGGGAAGGCAGGAGGCATTCCAATCCCTGACTTGAAATTATAGTACAGAGTTACCATGACGAAAACAGCATGGTACTTGGGGTGGGGGGAGACAACCCATACTTGAGTATCAATGAAACAAAATAGAAGATGCAGAAGCAACACCAAGCACACTCAGCTACCTTATCTTTGACAAAGGATTCAAACACTTTCACTGAAGGAAAGATAGCATCTTCAATAAATGGCGCTAGGAAAATTGGCTTTCCACATGCTGAAGATTGAACCTAGATCCATATCTCTCACCGTGCACTATGCTAAAATTGAAATGGATCAAAGATCTAAATATTAAAAAGAGAAACACTTAATCTGCTACAAGATAGAATAGCTAAAATTCTTGAAAACTTAGGTGTAGGCAAAACTTTATAAACAAAACCTTGATTGCCCAGGAAATATTACAAAAAATCAACAAATGAGATCACATCAAATTAAAAGGCTTTTGCACAGCAAAGGAAATCACCAACAGAGTGAAGAGACAACCCACAGAGTGGGAAAAAATTTTACCTGACAAAGGACTAATTCCTAGAATATATGAAGGACTCAAAAAACAGACTCCCCCCTACTCCAAATTTAAAGACCCAATCCAAAAATGGGCATCTGAAATGAATAGACCCTTCTCAAATGAAGACGTATAAATGGAAAATAAATATATGAAAAAATGTTCAACATCACTGGTCATTCGAAAAATGCAAATTAAAACAACACTGAGATTACATTTCACTCCTGAAAGAATGGCTGCTATCATGAAATCAAATAATAACTAATTCTGGCAAGGATGTGGGGGAAAAGGAACCCTTCTCGATTGTTGGTGGGAGTGTCAATTGGTAAGACTCAATATGGAAATCAGTGTAGAGATTCCTCAAGAACTAAAACTAGGGGTTCCAGTAGACCCCTTCTGGGTATTTTCCCAAAAGAATTAAAAGCATCATACCACAGAGATACATGTACATCCATGTTTATAGCAGCACAGCTTATAATAGCTAAATCTTGAAACAGCCCAGATGCCCATCAACAGATGAATGGATAAAGAAAATGTGGTACTATATACAATGGAGTACTACTCTGCCATCAAGAAGGATACATTTGAGACATTTTTAGGCAAATGGATGCACCTTGAGACCATATTTTTAAGTGAAATAAATCAGACACACATGTTTAAATATCACATTGTTTCTCTTGTGTGAGAAACCAAATGCACAAATAAGGGCCAAAATGGATGATAGATATTGGGAAGTAGGAAGAAAATGTTCAAATGGGAAGGGGAACAATGAAGGAGGGAGAGGAAGGGGAAAGAAAGGAAAAAGGAAAAAAGAGACTAGAAGGAAAAAATGGAAACAAAGCTTTTATAAATAAGGAGGACAAGAAAGGTTGAAAGGAGGGAAGGGGAATGGGAAAAAGGATCAAGATACATTATGTACAGGTACAAATTTCCTACAATGAATGTAACATTACATATGTCAAAAATATACTGATGAAATTAATTTTTAAAAATAAATAAATAAAAATTTTAAAAGAGACAATTGAAGGAAAAATGGAAACAGCTTTTGTGAATGAGGAGGGGAAGGGTTGGAGGCATGGGAAGGGAATGGGAAAAAATGAATTAAGATATATTATGTACAGGTACAAATTCCACGTGATGAATGTCATCATTATGTATGGTAAACATGTACTAATAAAAAATAAATTTTAAAAAATACAATTCCGATAGAAAAGGAACTATTACATTCTCATTATACAGATGAGGAAACAAGTATAATAAATGCAATCTAGCCAGGTAAAAAAGATTAAAATGTAAGTCAAATACTTCCAACACACACTGGCATAAGGTAAACATTCCCACTCCAAAACAGAGAAGCAGGGCAAATAGAAAGGAATCAGACCAAAGCAAGACCAAACTCCAGCAGGGCAAACATCAGATCCCATGAGTCCATGTCCAGCACATGAGGCAGGCCGTGGTAAGAGGTGAGCTCCAAAGTACAGGGCAGCCCTGCCCCTGTGCTTCAGCTGGCTGCTGCCCTCATGATCTCTCTCTTAGGTGCCCTCTGCTCACTGCCTGGGGCTTTCTTCAGCAGATGTTCCACATTCCTGGCATCTCTGAGTTCCTAAGGTCTCCACTGAAATTTCAGCTTCACTGTCACAGCTTCACCCACTGCCCTCTTGGGGCACAATGCCTGGCCTTCCAGGTCTTCCTTTGAAATCTGGTTGGAAGCCTCCATCTCCATAATTCTTGCATTCTGCGTGCTTATAAAACCAGCACCATGTGGATAATGCCAGAGTCTGCAACCAGCTTGAGCAGCAGCCATGACCCCTTGAATCATCCCTACAGAGGCTCCTGAGTGCCTGGATGGTGGAGCACTGTGAATCAAATCTTGCAGAACCGTTCTCTAGGCAGCCCTACTGAGCAGCAGTCTAGAAAAGTCAGGAAGTAGAATGAAATTTTCTAAATTTATTTTTATCAATGGAAAGATCTTAATAAGAATATAAATTTATTAAATAGGCATTCAAAGACAAGATGACCAAATTACAGAATAAAATTGCAATAAACTGTCAATCTAATGAAATACATTGATAACCATAGCGTGAACGTCGTAGTGCTTCTGAACAAATGTGAGCATCCAGGAACAAAGGGCATTGCTGTCAGTCCTGTTAATGACAGAGTACACTGAGACCCCAGCCCTTTGCTTTCTCTGTTTTAGCGCCCTGGTCATAAGGTGAGCAGCTGCCCTCCTGCTTGCTCCTATGAGGCACTGTCACAAGCCCAAACTCACTGGGACCAACCACACCTGGGCTAAATCATGCAGAACAGCAAGCCAAAATGAGCTTGGCTTTTTTACAAGTTGATTACCTCAAGTATTTTTTTTTACAGCAACAGAAAGCTAGCACACTTGGAATCACCAGCAGCTGAAAGAGACAAGGAACAAATTCTCTTCAGCCTTCAGAGGGAGAATGATTCTGCCAACAGCTTAATTTTGGAATCCTGCAGCAGCTACAGGAAAATAATACAGTAGCATTTGCTGGTTTATGAGATGTGAACTGTGGCTGATTGTAACCTACCTACATGAAGTCCCTGGAAACGGATATCCTGCCATAGCAAAGTTACCCAGAAAAATGGGCAATAGAAAGGACTAAAATTTTACTCAAATAGTAAACTGCTAGAAAGATGACATTTTACTAAAACCCAAACTAATGTATTCTGTAATTTATAATGGCATTATAACATTACAAAGTGTAAGCTACAAACTTGCTTGCAGTGAAATCCTGCCTCTATTTAGTAACTTGTAATCATTAGCAGATTGCCAATTTTTTCTCACCTGCATGCAAAATGCTTCTGCATGGCCAACAAAAGTTAGAATTATGTAGAATTAACTACCTCTGGTGGTTAATTGTATGTGTGAACTTGAGTGTCCAATGGGGTACCATGATTAAACATTTCTTCTGGGTGTATTTGTGAGGGTCTTTCTGCATGAGATTATTAGTAAACAAGAGTACTTTCTCCAATACATCAGGGACCATCCAATTCACTGTGGGACTGAATAGACCAAAACATGGAGGATGGAGGAAGTGGTTCTTTTCCAGCTTGAGCTGAGAAGTCTCATGGAATTTACATTATTGACTCATCTGGCTTTCAGGCCTTTGGACTTGAGTTGCACCAACTGCTTTCCTGAGTCTCCAGCTTACAGATGGCTCATTGCAAGACTTCTTGGCCTCCATAATCATGTAAATCAGCTCTTTATAATAAATCCAGAGAGAGAGAGGGAGAGAGAGGGAGAGGGAGAGAGGGAGAGAGGGAGAGAGGGAGAGAGAGGGAGAGGGAGAGAGGGAGAGAGGGAGAGGGAGAGGGGGGTGAGAGGGAGAGGGAGGGGGAGAGAGAGAGAATAGATAGATGATAGATGATAGATAGATACATAGGTAGGTAAATATAGACAGATATATTGGTTCTGTCTTTTATGGAAAAACTTTTTGTTCATTACTTTTATTGGAACATTTCAGGTATACATTATGATCACATCCATCATTGGGAATTTGGACCTGACATGGTACACCTTGGTTCTTGCTTTTTCCCCATTCCACTTCCCTCCCTTGCACCCCTCTACCCCTCCCTATTTACAAAAATTTTGTTTTTGTTTTTTCCTTCTTTTCTCATATCTTTTCTTTCCCTTCTTTCCTTTCCCCACCCCATCTCCCTACTTCCCTGTCCCCTTTGGACCTTTTATTCCTATTTCACAGTATCTATTATATATTTTGGTCCTCATTTACACTTTCAGTTTCTCACGCCAGAGAAATTATTCAGTATTTACACATGTGTGTCCTATTTATTTCACTTAAGAGTGTCACCTCAATGTGCATCCATTTAGCTATAAATGTCTCTAGTTTGTCAATCTTTATGGATAAGTAGTACTCCATTTTATTTTTTTTTAAACCACATATTCTTTATCAGTCACCAGTTGATGGGCAATTGGGCTGTCTCCAAAATTTAGCTATTACAAACTGTGCTGCTATAAACATAGGTGTGCACATATTGCTGTGCTATGATGTTTTTAAATCTTTGGGGAAGATACCCAGCAGGGGAATAGCTGGGTCAAATAGGACTTCTAGCCCTAGTTCTTTGAGGAATCTTCACACTGATTTCCACAGTGGTTGCACCAGTCTGCACTCCCACCAGCAGTGGAGCAGGGTTCCTCTTTCCCCCACAGCCCCGCCAGCATTTGTTATTGGTTGATTTCATGATAGCAGACATTCTTTCTGGGGGGAGGTGGAATCTCAGCATTGTTTTCATTTGCATCACTCGAATGACCAGTGATGTTGAACATTTTTTCATGTATTTATTTGCTACTTCTACTTCTTTGTCTGAGAAATGTCTCTTCATTTCAGATGCCCATTTTTGGATTGGGTCTTTAAATTTGGGAGGTCTGATCTTTATAAGTTCTTTATAGATTCGAGATAGTAGACCTTTGTCTGAGGAAGAGCAGGTGAAGATTTTTTCCCACTTTGTGGGTTTTCTCTTCTCACTTATGGTGGTTTTTCTTGCTGTGCAGAAGCTTTTTAATAAGAACAGATCCCACTTGTTGATTGTTTGTTCTAGTTCATAGGCAACTGAGGTTTTGTTCATAAAGTCTTTTCTTACACCAATGTCTTCAAGAGTTCTACCTAAGCTCTCTTCTAGCAGGTTTAGTGTTTCTGGGTGTTTGTTTGCTTGTTTGTTTGTTTGTTTTTTATACCTGGAATCGAACTCAGGACCTTGTGCTTTGAAGCAGGTGTGGCACCACTGAGCTGAATCCCCAGCCCGTTTCTGTTTCAATATTTAGATTTTTGATCTCCTTCAGAGAACTTTCACTAATACATCACTGGTGAGGACAGTGGTAGTAGTAACAGTAATTGTCCTAAATATAAGTCAGACAATTTTATCCATTTGCAGAGACAAAGAAAAAAGTAAAGTTGATGTCAAAAACCAGTTACTAAGGAGCTGCGCAAAACATCCATCACACAGAGATCCCACCTTCATAGGAGAGGGAGGAGTGGCCACAGGGGCTGTGGCGCCTGGACACCCGCGGGGCAGAGGAGCGATTTCAGCCCTTGTCATGGAGGACTTTGTGGAAGGAAGTGTGTAAAGCTGACCCGGGGAGGCTGAGCCGTGTCACAGGTGCACAGCAAGAAAGCAAAGAGCAAGAGGGCCCCCTGCCCAACTCCCAAGGCCACCAAACTGACCAGACACATGCTTTAGAGACGAACTGACAGGTGGAAGTAAACTTCAAAGTGGCCAAGAATCATTCACGTTATATACTACTGTTTCCATGATTACCTAGGCTGGCGGGATTGGAGACAGCAGTCCTTTGGCTCCTTATCAAGTGGAGACAAATAAGCAGCCACCTTTTCCACTCCACAGAAAAGCTATTAACTAATTCCTCAAATAGTTTCTCCATCTATTTCAAGATCTAATAGAAATGAAGAGGAAAAAAAAAAAAGAAAGAAATGAAGAGGAAGTGTTTTTCTTAAATATCTTCAGTGTCCATAATCCCAAAAGTTAAACCTGCTCCCTTTGCTTGCCATTGGCTCTAAAGAAACCAGACTGCCTGCTCACATTCAGTTCTGGGCTGGCTGGTGTTCACAGGGCTCTTCTGGGTACAAATCAAGCAGGTGGAAACAATATCCTCAGAGCAGTGAAAGTTGCCAGTGGGTATAGATGACTGCAGTTAGAAGAACATATCCTGAGAAAACACACCTTTCCGTGCTCATTCGGATCTGTAATTTCCTCCTCCAGGGATCATGTCAATGAAGCAATGTAAATGCAACACCACCATTGCAGAATCCAATAGGTAGATAGAGTATCTAGGAGCTATTATTATCTTCCTTCCTTCAGTCCCTTGCATCAGGAAAGTGCACAGAAAGGGCTCTGCAGGCTGATGCTAAGTCTTTTATTTAGGTGACAATTGGACTTTCCTCTGGAAAAGAATGATGTTAGTAAACATCACTGCATCAGTCAGACTTCTGTTTCTAGGACCAAATACCTGACACTCAAAACTTAAAGGAGAAGGGGTTTGTTTTTGGTTCATCATTTCAGAAGTTTCAGTCCATGGTCAGGTGGCTCCGAGGCAGAGACAACGTGGCATGGCAGAGGCATGGCAGAAGAAAGCTGCTCGACTCATGGAGCCTAAGGCACAGTGCATGGAAGAGCCTGAGAGGGGGCCAGGGTCTGGATGTAGTGCTCAAGGTCACAGCCCATGCCCTGTGTGGTCCGTGAGGCCCCTCTTAGGAGCCATTCAGCTAGCCATGAACTCGTCCATCGGTGAGCCCATCCACGATCTCAGCACCTCCAGTCACTTCCCCAGGAGTCTCTTAGCCTAATCAAGGTGGCAATCAAGATTTACCAGCACAGCCGTTCCACATCTTTTTGTGCATGATTGCCATGTGGTATTCACATTCGTGACAACTTCCATTCCAGAATTCTAGTGCTAATACCAGCAGGCAAATCTTTCTAATCAAGCGTCAAAATCAAATGAGGAACATACTAGCAATAGAGATGCTCAGGCCTCACTCTGATCTACTGACCCATCTCAGAGACAAGTAGTTCTGGGTGATTCTGATCTCCACACAGGTCTGGGAGCTGCTGCCCTGACATGTCCATGCACCACCGTGAGGAGTGTGCTGTGGAAACATTTGCTCTTTAAGATGATGTCCACTCACGGATAAGGGAGGAGCCAGACAGAGTAGCACATGCCTGTAATCCCAGCAGACACAAGCTTGAGCCCAGCCTCTGCAGCATAGCAACTCGGTGAAACCCTACATCAAAAAATAACTTTTTTCAAAGGGCTGGGATGCAGGTCAGTGGAAAGGCCCTAGGTTTAATCCCTAGGATAGAAAAAAGGAGTATAAGGAAGGCTTCTAGAGAAATTACAGATTTCACTCAGATAGAAAATAAGCTCCCCAGATACATTTTCCCAACTCTTCATATTCCTCACACCCTGTGACACGGGGCCGCCTGAGACTTTCTCATAACAGCCCCACAACTGCCTTGAGCAGGTTGCAGGAAAGATATGGGAAGGAAGAGAATACACATCCGTAAGATGTATCAAAACCGAGTTGAAACAGAGAGATTTTTAATTATGTGTCACGTACTCTGCAAATTTATTTCATTTGAATTTTACCACAGTAAGAGGTGATTTATTATAATCGACCTAATTTTACTTTTGTGATGAGAACTAGTGAATGGATCGCGGGGCTATGTGGCCCCCAGAGTTGAGAAACTAGGAGCTGGGCCAGGAGGTAGGAATTCAGCAACCACGGCCGAACGACAAAGCTGCAGCACCTCAGTTTGGGGTGGGCGGTCAGACAAAGCCTTTCAACATTTACCATGAACCTGAGGGAAAGAAAAAGCCCAGCGCGGCTTTTCACTCATGAGGAAAGAGGGCTCAGGGTCAGGACAACACTACAAGTCATGGGAAGGGTCGTCTTCTGAGCAGGCTCCTAGTTTCAGAGTTCATGTCGAGTGAATCTCGGGTCTGACAAGGCTAACGCACTTCCACTGGTCAATGTGGAAGCACCGCGGACACCTTCAGAGACTAAGGAGCAGTGGACCCATCCAGTGCCCTTTCAGGGAGTCTTGGCAGGTGGGAGACCTGGGCAGGAGTGAGAACCAAGCCATCACAAATCTGCAGGGAGCAGAGTTCTCTCCATGGAGACACTGCGCGCTGCGCCGTGTGGGCACTGAGGGCTCTGCTCTCCGAGCTGCTCCAGGCCAAAAGGACAGGAAATAGCACAACGATTCATTAAAGGATGACAAAGTTCCTCGGAAATAAAAGATTATTCTTTAATTGTGCAATAAGCTTATAGAAAATAATAAGCACCTGGTGACTATAGCCCATATTTTTAAATATTACTTAGTAACATTAACATTCGAAGATCCATACAGACATAAATACAATCATTTCAGATCTTTTTTTAAGATGCAAATATTTAAAATTTGGTTACAGTTACCACGTTCCATGTTCCTCCTTTTCCTTCCAGGAACACACACCAGTCTGAAGTCAGTGTCTACTTCTCATGTGTGTTTTAGGTTTTTGCTTTAGACACATATTCTTGTTGCAATGCTGTTTTTATGTTCTGACATATTGTACATATTCATGCTTCTTACACATAATAATCTTACATGTAATCTTACATGCAATAAACCTGAAGAATAAATTCAATTGAATTCACCACCAAAATATGTAAGTGGGGAATACAACAAATCTATTTTCCAAATCTACTTGAAATTTAAATTGAGAATAAAATATTAAACTGAAATCAAGAAAGTTATCTTCTCAATATTCTTGCTTAAATGATAAATCCTATGTTCCTGCAAATTATTCAGAAAAAACACTGTTGTTCTACTTCCATTTGGAGCTAATGTACTTCCCGTTGTGTTATCATAATACAGTCCCGACTTTCTCTGCATCAATAAGTTCTGCCTGCTTCTGTGTAAAGTGTGATTTACATGGCTCAACTTTACAAACATCCCCTCATTTACATCTGCCTCACAAACAAAAGCCATCACCATTCTGAGTACTACATTAATACTTTCCACTGGGGGTTTAGCTCAGTGGTTCCAGCGCCTGCCTCGAAAGCACAAAGTCCCAAGTTCAAGCCCCAGTACCAAAAAAAAAAAAAAGATTAATACTTTCCAGCCAGAGCGCTGAGGAGGTGAGCCTCTGAGGCCACCGTACCACCACCCCAGACCGCCAAGGAGGTGAGCCACACAGGCACCAGCACACACACATACACACACACACAGGGCTGTGCTGAGCCATTACCTAGATCCACACCACAGAGTTGCAGGGGTCATAAAGGCCATTGTTCTGAGCTTGAGAAGATAGAGTAGAAGTAAACAACAGAAAGAGGACCTCTCTGTGGCCCATTGATGAAAATTAAAGCCCACCAGAAAAGTGAAGAAAATCTTTGCAATAAAGGCATACCAGACCACCTTAGTTGGGAGAGCAGCAGTGTGGACCAGAGCAGCATGACTGCAAGCAGATCCCAGCCAGGGCTCCTCCCCGACCCCAGAGGCTGGGGCACACTGGCCCAAGCCAAGGCCCTGCCTGGGAAAGAGCTGCACAGCCACACAAGCAACAGCCAGAGGTTTGCCCCAATACCATTGGTAAGTGCGTGAGACCCTAGCCAGAAGCACACAACAGGAACTGGGGTACACAGCCCCCAGCCAAAGACCCTCCCAGACAACAGCTACATAGGTCCCCTAGCCAGAGGCACACCTAGATACCATCCCAAGTGTGCACAGGTCCCAGCCAGAAGCCCAGCTCAGGGACCCAGAAGGCCACCACTCTGAACCCAGGAATTAGTGTACTGGTGAGCAGCAGAGAAAAGGCAGCTCTGTGACTTGCTGAGAATTGAAGACCACTGGGTGAGCAAAAAGTTGCCTCAGGAAAGGCACAGGAGGCCACATATCTTGAAATGAGAAGACACGTAAACAAGTCTCAAAACCAGACTTCCAGACCACGTAAGGCAACCCCAAAGAGAAACAAGATGGAACAATCTGATACGCAACCACCTGGACTCCCTGAACTGGCAATGAAAGAGGATCTAGAAAACATGAAATCAGAAATAATTTCTCAGATAACACAGAGATTGTGCCCATACTGCAAGACATGATTAATAAATCTAGAGCAGACACAGATAAAAAAATAGAGGAGCTGAGGAACATGATGGAATCCCAACATAGGAAACAAATGGAATCCATAAAACAGATGCAGATTTCCACGAGATTGGAACTCCATTGAAAGTATATGCAGCAGAATGAGCCAATGTGAGGATAGAATTTCAGATATAGAAGACAAGATTTTAATTAGTGACTAGGAAAAGAAAAATTGCTTTAAAATTGTAAGGGACCATGAGAAATCAATCTAGCTAGATGATGCAAAGAATAACATAAGGCTGATTGGAGTCAATGAAGAAAGGAGAGAGTGCAGATGACATAAAAAAAAAAATCTGTTCACAGAAATGATGGCAGAAAACTTCCCAAGCAGGTGGAAAGAACTTGACATACAGATAAGGGAGGCATATAGGACTCCAACTAGCCTTGACCAAAAAAATCTACACATAGGCATATAATTGTTAAGATTCCAGAAACCCAACAGAAGAACAAAATTCTACAAGTAGTTAGAGAAAAGAAACTAATCACATATAAAGGAAAGCCCATCAGAATCACAGCAGACTTCTCAATGCAAACCCTCAAGGCAAGAAGAGCTTGGAGTGATGTATTTCAAGCCCTAAAGGAAAACAGCCTCCAACCCAGATTGATGTACCCTCCAAAACTATCTTTCAAAGTTGATGGAGAAATAAGATACTTTCATGACAAAGAGCACCTGAGGAACTTCATGAATACCAAACCAGCACTCCAAAAAATTTTAGACAATATCCTAGGAAAAGACAATGAAGATCACAACCCCAGGAAGCCCAGCAGAATGACTCCATCAGGCACGACAAGAAATTAAACACAAAGGGGGAGAATCCAACAAAAAGAAAAAGTCATGACAATGATAAGTCAATATGTATCACTTATAACCATCAATTTAATGGTCTCAATTCACTAATCCAAAGAAATAGACTGGCAGAATGGGTCAAGAAGCAAGATCCAACAATACACTGCATACAAGAAGCACACTTAATTTAAAAAGAAACTCATAGACTGAAAGTTAAAGGGTGGAAAACAATACTCCATGCGACAGAAACCAAAAAAAAAAATCAGGAGTAGCTATCCTCTTTGCAGATCAAGTGAATTTCAAAATCTGAAACACTTCTGGTGGCAAGAATTTCAGATAACGCACAGTCAACCTGTATGTAAAATCTATTGTGAACATATGTTTTCATTTCTCTTAAGTACAAACTTAAGAACAGAACTGCTGGTTTTAACAGTAATACAAGAAATTTCTATATTGTTTCCCAAAATGGTTTTATCATTTTGCATTCACATTAGCAGTATTAGAAAGTTCTATCTGGTTCACACCTAAGCTGACATTTGCTCTTTTAAAACCTTTAACTTAATCACCCTAATGAGTGTATAATACAATCTTGTTATTGTACTGATTAGTATTTTTCTGAGTCTAGTGTTGCACACTTTTCCTTATGCTATACTATTTATCATCTTCTTGTGTCTTCTTTTTTGGGGTTTTTGTGTTTTGTTTTGTTTTTGTACTGGGGATCAAACTCAGGTCCTTGCTCTTGCAAGGCAGGCAGTGGAACCACTGAGCTAAATCCCCAGCCCTCTTGTGTTTTTTTTTTTTTTTTTTGGTACCAGGGATCGAACTCAGGTCCTTGCGCTTGTGCAGCAGGCGGCGAGACCACTGAGCTAAATCCCCAGCCCTTGTGTCTACTTTTTAATTGGGTTGTCTATTAATGAGCTGCAAGAGTTCTTAATATATTCTGCTCATAGATTATATATATTATAAATATGTTCTGGTTAAGGACTACTTTTCATTTTAACAATGTCTTTTAAAGTTCTAAATTTCGGTGGAATCTCATTTATCAATTTTTTTCTTTTATGAATCATGTTTTTTGTATCCTAGGAAATTCTTGCCTACCCTAAATTCATAAACATTTTCCCTTAAAATTTCTTCTTAAAGTTTTATACTTTCAGTCTTTCATATTTAGGTTCATAGATCCTTTCAAGTTATTTTTATGTATGGAAATAAAGGGTTGAGGTTAATTTTTTATATACGTATACCAGGTGTTCTAGTGCCATTTGTTGAAAACATTATCTTTTCCTCTGCTCTTGAGTTTATATTCTATAAAATGTTAATGATAAATAATCTTTCAAAACTCAGTGGACCATATATGTGTGGTTCTATTTCTAGATTCTCTGTTTTATTTAAATGATCTATATGTCTTTCCTTATGCCAACATTGCCTTGATTACTGTAGCTTTAGAAGTCTTAAAATTAGGTAATAAATGTCTTCCAACACTTTTTTCTTTTCTTTCCTTTTTACTTTTCTAGGTCCTTTCTACTCCTACATAACTTTTAAATTTCAATATCCAATTCTTCATTTATAGCAAGTATACATAGACCTGAATTTTTATATATACCTTGTGTTTTCTAATCCTGCTAAATTCAAGTACAAGTTCTAGGGGCTCCTAGAGATTTCTTAGTATTTTCTCTGTAGATGATCATTTCATCTACATATAAAGATTTTGCTTCTACCTTGCCAATCCTATGCTATTTGTTTATTTTCATTGCCAAATTATTTTGGTTTGGTCCTATGTTTCCAAGTTTAATGGACAGATGAAGAGTAGGCGTATCTGCCCTTGTTCCCCACCTTAGGGAGAAAGCATGGTATCTTTTCCATTCATATAAGGCGTTTTTGCTGGAAGTATGGAGCACATGTCTTTGATCTGTTGAGAAGGTTCTGTTCTACTTCTAGTCTCCTGATAGCTTTTACCATGGACAGCTGTAGAATTTAGTCCAATATTTTTCTGCAACTAATGATAGGATCATATGGCTTTTTCCTTTCCTCTGTTAAAATGATGACTTTTGGGGGTGGATCTTCCAATGCTGAACCAACACTGCCATCCCTATAATAAAACCACTTTCTACATACTGCCAGATCTGACTTCTAATAGTTTGTTTTGTTAAACAAATTTCTATCTATGTTCATACTTTTTTCTTCTATTATCTTTATCCAGTTTTAGGATTAGCACAATGTTGATTTCCTAAAATGAGGGGAGAAGTGTTCCTTCTTTTTTTCTGCTTTAAATGTTTGATATAACTTATCAGTTAAAATGCTTATGAGCCTGCTGTTGTCATATAGGTAGGTTTTCAAGCTAGGAATATACTTTCTTTAATAGATGCTATTCAAATTTTATATTTCCTCCAGAGTCAGTTTCATTAATTTGTCTTCCGAGGTACTTAGAAGTTGTTGAATTTATTTCAAAGCAGATTTTTGTAATATGCTTCTATATATATCCTTTTAAATTCTGTAAAATCTGTGGTAATGTCCTCTAAATCTTGATACTGTGGTTTTTTAAAATGTATAATTGATACTGTGTAATAGGAAGAAAAGGTCTAAAGGAGTAGGGGAAGTGAGCGGGGTAGGGAAAAGGAAAGAAGGGAAAAGAAAAATATGAGAAAAGGAAAAAAGTGGAAACAAAGTCTTTGTAAATAGGGAAGGGTGGAGGGGGTGAAGGGAGGGCAGGGAATGGGAAAAAAAAATAAGAACCAAGATACATCATGTAAAGGTACAAGATCCCAATGGTGAGTGTAACTATATTTTATACCTAAAATGTACCAATAAACTTATTGGAAAAAAAAGATTAATGCTTTCCAAAATCAGAACATAGGTTCAATGAAATAATTTATCCTTTTCTACTTCTCATTGTTTTTCTCCAGAACAAAAATATCCATCCATGTTAGTGACACCACTCAATTTTTCCCCATGATCTATGCTTTTGCCTAGTAAATATTACAAATACATGCACAAGAAAAAATCTGCAATGGGGAAAAGATAGAAATGTCTTGTCTGATTGACTTAGCACAACCTTGTCTGGTGCAGTGATTTGTTTTGGCTAACCTCTTCTCATATCTGTTTAGAGAAATGACACTTATAGTTTTAAATACCTTTTGCATAGTGGATCCTAGCAAAGCACAGTTCACCCTACAAATGTTCCTCACAGTGTGGAGCTTAGAGGTGTGGTCTGTGGAGCCCCACCAATGCTTTTTAGAAGGATGGAGTCACGGACCCACCCAGACCCAGTGGATCAGGATCCACATTTTACCCCTGCAGCCTCTGCCTGGTCTCTGCCATGAGCCAGGCCCCTCCACGTGGGGTCAAAGTCTCTTTTCCAGAAGCGGGGATGCTTACCTGTGCCCATCTGGTGCAGAACACCTAAGGGAATTCAACAAATCGCTGTGTTGCATTAAGAAATAAGTCAAACTTGATTTGGAATCAGCTCAGTGTTCTCTCTGCACATATTATTTCAAAAGTCACTGTTAGGATAGGTTTGATGATGACGGGGTTCTATCTTTATGGAAAAATGTCAACAGTGTTAATGTTCTAACTCATGTCTTATGTGCCCCAATACCCTTTTGAGCAAATAAGTATAAAATGGCATAAAAATCATCTAAATATTTATTAGTATGTATTTGCCAGCTAAACTTGAAGGAGTAAAGTACAGGGGAGTAGAGTATACCAGGTAAGAGCAAATTTACCAGCTGGGTGAATTTTCTTATTATAGTTTCTTATTATTTAACATAATACTTATCTCATAGGATATGCATAAATTAACATGTGGGAAGCCTGGTGTACCAAAAGCCTTTGGTAAATGTTAGCTGCTATTATTATCTTTATTGTACCAAATAGTTCACTTTCAAAAGCCTTCATTCTCTCCAGTAGTAGTTTTTCTCTAATTTTTATGGCTCCTCATCTACTCCTACCTATGCCCACTATCTATCTCACTTCATTTCTCTTTTTTAATTTTTTAGTCAACATGTATTTATGGCACTTAAAACATATCAGACTTTAGCTATTTGTTTCTCCTAAGTTTGGCCACTGCTTGCCTTTATTCTTTTCATACTTGGCTCAGTCCTGTAAGCAGGAAAAATATCCCGTCTATTTCTCTTCCCAAATCCACAGCCCCCAACTCCTTCACAATGTTGGAATTTGATAGTAGCCATGGCTACTGTCTGGGAGCTTTTAGGTAGCAAGGATTGGCTCATTTAATCCTTAGAACTACTCTAGAGTAGTTACTACTCACCCCATTAAACAAAGGTCAAAGAAGTTAGTGATTCAATTAAGTCATGTCACCGGCAAAGGACCCAAACTAGGAATAGAACAGATAGCAAACCTGAATTTTTCACAGCACATTAAACAGAAAAGTACTTAAAAGTTGCACATTAGAAACTGAACTTCCCGTTACCACTGACTTCTCTGTCATTAATAGGGGAAATTTTTCTCATCTGCCACATTGACAAACTGTCTTCTACTCTTCATCTTTCTTTCTAATATGCTGTCAAATAACAAATCCTGGAGAATTTCACTCTGCAATGACTCCCACACTCAGTACTCTCCAGCCACCTGGTACCCAGTACCAGTTTCCCTCACATCTGATACACATTCTAAAAACAACCTCTTCACCGTTCTCTTCATCTGCAGTCTCCAAGCAGCCAACCGTGCTTGTGGCTGCTTGTGGTATTGTGGCTTTTATCTAGCCTCAGATGTCCCCCAAAGTGCTCATAGGTAGGGTTTTGGGGAATGACTGGGTCATGAGTGTGTGGTACTGGCTCACAGGTGTGTGTGCTGGATTAGTCCACAGATTGGTTTAACATAGTTTTAGGTGTGGATGATGGCCTTACTAAAGAGGGAAGACCCACCCTGGGTGTGGGTGGCACCAACCAATAGGCCTGTGGGCTAGGAAAAGAAGGAAAGGTAGCTGCTTCCTGTCTGCCCTGCCATGAACTGTTTCTTCTCTGTGATGTCCCTGACTGAAACCTCTACAAACTGTGCAGTAAAATAAACCTCTCCTCTTTTAACTTGTGGGTCTCGGGTATTTTGTCCCGGCAACAAAAAAGTAACTAAGGATATATTATGTACAGGTACAAACTCCCTATGATGAATGTGATCATTGTGTACATCTAAAATGTACCAATGAAATTAATTTTTAAAAAAGAAAGTAACTAAGACATAGGGTGATATTATTTTTTAAAGTATGCTCAAAAACTCTACAACAACTAATTTCAGATTTCATCATAGTCACTTAGCAGAAATATTACCACTCTAATGTCTTTTCATGTCTTGCATTCCCACCTTATCTGAATTTTCCTACAGTTAGGATGATTGTTTATTCAATAAAAACTCAAGAACAAGCAACCAGCAAGGGGTATGAGTGTCCTCCAAGGATGATCTTAGGGTCCGAGTGCCTCTGCACAGATGGCATGTGGGTCTCCATTTAGATGTCAACATGAAAACGGCTTTCTCCTCAGAGAAAACACAAGCAGGTTCTGACCATCACCTGCAGAGATAGTTGATAGTTCAGAAAGAGAAAAAGATAAAGATCATAACCCTCCAGAGAGATTTCTGGGTATTTTTATTTGGGCTCTTCTAGAAGCAAAGCCTGAGACAAGGACTTGATCATGAGCAGTTTATTTGGGAGACATGGGAAGAGGCAGGCTGAAAAGTGCGAAAGGAGTGGAACAAGGAAGGAGGAAAGGCCACCAGGAGGGTGCACTGGCCAGGGACAGCCATGTGCAGGACTGCAGCTCCACAGGCCCTCGGGAAGGCAGGGGATGTCACCACCAGGACCCCTGACTTCCCTGCACTTCTGGAGCCTCTTCCAGGCAAGAGTCCATGTTCCCCTGGCTCTGGAGAAAGCTCTGAGGTGGAGAAAGAGGAAATATTGACTCACTCACTTATATCCAACAGATTCTGATGCTCACACAAAATAGAACCGGATGCCATAAAATGTGGAGACATTTGTATAATTTTTTTAATTATCAATTTTGATATTGTCATTTTTTCATTTTATTTATTTATTATTAATTGACAAATAATTGTGTATTGTGTATATTTACACAATTATGTGATCAGACCCTCAAGTACCTTTTCAGGGGAACTACAAGGAATAAAAAGAAAATGACAGGGCCGGGGATTTAGTTCAGTGGTTCCGCTGCCTGCCTCCCAAGTGCAAGGTCCCAAGTTCGATCCTTAGTAGCAAAAAAAAAAAAAGAAAAAGAAAGCGACAGAAACAATTTTCAAGATATAAAGGAGGGACCAGGAGGAAATCTGCCTGTAGCAGACAGACTCACATAAAACTTTCCAACTGGCCTGCTTTTATTAGCCAGTGAGAAGTTCAGGGGGAGAGGTGGCATTCATTTCAGGGAACAGCAACTATAGAGAATGGGTGGATAAGGATTGAGTTAATGAGGAACCAGATTTTCTCTACACCCAAAGGTACATGGACAATTGTCCTTGGCAAATGCTGTCTTGCCTCAGGAGTGCCAGATTATCATCTTTCCACCCATAGCCAAGGGGCATGCGGCCTTCCACATACTCCCCTGTTACTGAGGCACGATAACACCAACCTCGAGACTGTGAAATCTAAATTATGCAGCCTAGTCCCAACATATATCTGTGGGCAATGTGATGTTAACATAATCATCACCAATCTAATCACCTTTTTATGGTGAGAACAGTAAAAATCTATTCCTTTAGCAATTTTGAAATATGTTATTATTAATTGATCAATTTTGATACTGTATATTTGTTTTATGTTTTTAACTTTTTAGATTATTAAGTTTTCAAGTATTCTTGCCAAATGGAAGAAGCAGATCTGAAATCCCCTCAAAAACTGTTCAAGAGGAACAAGTAGCTACGATTCTTCTTACTATCCTGCTTTCTAAACAGCCATAGACGATTCTGAGAATTCAAGTTCTCTGAAATTGTAATGCATGTCCTAACATCAGGTCACAAACATTCCCAGTACAAGCAGGTGTGAAAGGTGAAGGATTCAGAGTGAGAAATATATGATCAGAGGGAGAACAACAAAGGCAGAAGAGGAGAGAGAGCAGGCAAGGAAAAAAGACTTCTACCAATTCCTCCTAGGGAAGACTCAGCAATTTGGTAAAATGCAATTATAAATTAACATCAGAACATAAACAACTGATGTAATTATCACAATCTGCTTAGATATTTCATTAATCTTAAAATTCTGATTCTAAAATATGGATTTGTATCTCCAAATTAATCTTTGGGTTTTCTTTGTAAATTCAAAGTCAAGAACCCTTACAGGCATTGACAAAGAAAACCAATATTTTAAGAGTACTCTCCAAGGGAAATGAGTAAGATAAGTAATTGGGCCAGTTTATTCTTATTTTCACATCAAGTGCATATTTACCGTGTCAGTATTCATTTTTCTTCTGAGGTACCTTGTGCCTTGCTTAATGGTGGGGATAGGTCAGTGGTTCCTTAACCTTAGAGCAGTTTCCCAAGAGCAACAGAGCTGCAGGCTGACAGATAAGGACCTGTCCCTGATGAAGAGCTGGTGTCACACTACCATTCACTACCCTCTGCTACGTGTTTTCAATAAGCGCTTTAAGATTTACCACAGCCACAATGACATCACTGGGAATCAAAGCCCACGAAAAAGACCAAGTCCTTTTTTTTCAACTCCTTCCTGAGAATTCTGAGTCAAATAATAACTCGTGGGGAAAACATGACAGCTAACTATGAAAAGAAAAGAAGTCTTTCTTATCTCTACAATTGAACTGTTCATAATTTATACAATAAAAATCCTTATTTTAAATGCACAGCCATCTCTCAGTATTGCGGGGGATTGATTCCAGGACATCTGTGTGATACCAAAGTCCAAGGCTGGCCAAGTCCCTCAAATAAAATGACATAGTATTTGCATACAACCTATGCACATCTATCAGTATACTTTAAATCATCCTTAGATTACTTACAATAACTCACATAATGTAAACACTATATAAGTGGTTGTTGTTTTGCATTGTTTAGGGAGTGACCCCAAACAGTATGTACATGTTATGTAGAGATGCAGTTTTATCCCAAATACCCTTGGCCAGAGGTTGGTTGACTACACAGATGCAGAACCCATGGGTACAGAGGACCCATAGTACCACATAGTCACGACCCTGAGAGCCAGGACAGATGCACTCTTCTCTCACTTAGGAATTTCTTTGCCATGCTTCCTGCTGGGAGCTCACTGTAAGATGGAACCAACTTGTGAGGTAACAGCTAAAAATCCTACAGTAAGGAATTAGAAAGTACCTGCCCATGGAAGGGTTAGAATTCAGTTTTGAGAGTTTAAGACTCTGCCCTAGTCCACTCCTCCAACCCTAGACTGTGATTTCAGACACTTTCAAATGAAGGTAAAGCTCAAATCTGCCAGTCCTTTGAAACAATTTTTGAGTTCACTCAGATACTTTGACAAGTTGAGGCCTCAGAATCCTATAACAGAAGAAAGCATTTAGCCTTGGGAAGTTTTATGGCAAATTTTTCAGTTTTACTGCCCCAAATCCAAAGAACTCCAGGGTGACTTCAGGTCCCCTCCAACATTCCATGCTCCTGTATTCCCACCAAAGGTGGGCCAGGCCACCAAAGCCCACACCAAGTGGTGGAATGAACTGATCCAAATTTGAGTATGTTCAATATTTCTCACAGGTATACTAAGACTTTCTAAAGGTAGATTTTTATTTTGATGTGCTAATATGAAGTAGCATTGATCCTTGGCCATCACCCTGCACAATAACTAGCCACTCGGGTTGACTAATATGAAGACTCTGAGTTTCAAAGAGTGGTATTTATTTTCCTAGCATAAAAAAGGGCACCCAATCGTGGTACATTGAAGAAAAACATCCAACTTTTTCTGGAAAGGATGACATTGAAGTATTGAAGTCTTATAGATTGAATATTAGTAAACCAGGCTGGGGAAATGTTCCAAGCAGAGGAAACCAGACAAAGGGAGGGGAAAATGTCTGTTTAGCCAGTTACACATGGATCTATACCACTGGCAAAGGTGTATGTTGGAATCCTAACACCTAAGTTGATGGCGTTAGGATGTGAAGCTTCTGAGAAATAATTATTCATGCAGGAGGAGACCTCATGATGGGAGTACATCCTGTTATGGTTCAGCTATAAAAGGTCCTCCCAGATCTCAGAGGTAGGGCTTTTGCAACCATGGGGGCGCTGTGCACTTGAGTAGATTGACCGGTTGATGAATTCATAGCTAAATGTGCAGCTCAGTGGTAAGGCTTCTTTCCCAAAGGGTGTGTGCTTTTGGAGAGTAAACTCTTTCCCTGGCTCTTCCCTTCCCTTCTGCTTGCTGGCCCTTCCACCATGCCATTTCTGCCTTGGAACCAGCCAACTATGGACTGAATTCCTCAAAACCATGACCAAATGAAATCTCTCCTCCTGTAAGTTGTGGGTATTGAGAAAAAGTATAAATTTCCTGCCATCATTACACATTACATATGTGCATCAAATTATTACACTGTACTCCATTAATATGCACAATTGAAATAACTAATTTTTAATTTAAAAAATTTAAGTATAAATTTTTCTTTTTTGGAGTGGGACTCATTGACATTTGGATCTATAATAAAGGAAATATACTTTAAAAAAGAAAAATTAAATAAAGTAGAAATCATTACCCTGATACACACTACTCAAGAAAACTTTGATTGCAAAACACATTCGCCATCCCTTTGATTCCCTTGTTTTCCTACCTAATGCACAGTAATTATGCCTCTGACAACTAAAGATCTGATTTCCTCTTCCTGAGAGGCATTCAGGACCAGGCCAGGACCATAAGCGGTGGCTTCCTCAGGACACCATGTGCTTGTTAGTCGCGGCCTGCCCCAAAGCACTTGGATGAAAGGTATCTTCTCCACCTCTCAGGGGTAATGAGGGTGATCCAGCTGTGCCACAGTCAAGACATTGGCATTTTAGTTCTCATTTTGTCTTTGGGCACAAATCAAGTCTCTTCATGGCCCATTACAGGGAGACAGGCATATCCGAGATAATCACTGGGTGGTAAATGTAATGAACATATTTCTAGAGCCAAAAATATGAAAAGAAATAAGTGAGCTATGAGGCTATGTTTTCTCAAAAGGTGGATATATCAGAATCACCTGGGAAGCTTGATAAAACACATGCTCTTGGGTCCTGAACTAACCCTGGTGAGAATGAGAGCCTGCATTTCAACAAATTCCAGGAGCTGTTTATTACCCACACAAAGGCTTAGGAGACTCTGACTCTTACTAGAGAGGGTGGAGGGAGAAAAACAATGCAAGCCCTGCATGCAACATGACAGAGCTTGTGCTTTCTAATACATACAGGATATGGACAATCACCATTGTAGTAAGCATGTAGCAAGTCACCTGGCAAGAGAGGGATGGAGCCAGCAAAAGCAGCAAAGGAATTGCCATGGTAGGCTAAGTGGAAAATGATGCAGATAGGGTCGGGTCAAGGTCAGGCCTCTGCGGATAGGAAAGAAAGCACATGCACAGCAACACAGGCGGTAAATGCAGCTGCACTTGACACAGAGTGGAAAGACAAGGGCTCAGAGATGACTGAGGACTTCTCTTGGGAGAACAATGATTCTTTGTTTTCAGTTTAAAGTACATTGAGGACAGGTGCCCAGGGGGTTTCTGGGTGTAGGTATTCAGCAAGTAAGGGAGTTACAAATAGGGATCACATTATGGCCTGAACTGTGCATCCCTAAAATTCATATATAAGCCCTAACCCCAACATGACTGCATTTGGAGATAAGACTACAAAGAGGAAAGATGAAATGAGGGTGTGGGCCATCTGCAGAAAGACACCAAAGCACTCTCTGCTCTCTCTCCGTCTTGTAAGCATCTGCAGGACACGAAGAGTCCTCCCCAGAAACCGAATCAGACAGTACCTCAACCTTGTTTTTTCTGCCCTCCAGGACCGTAAGAAAGTAAATTTCTGTTGCATAAGCCATGCAGTCTGTAGTCATTTTTTTGTGGCAGCCCTAGCAGAATAATTCACCCATTTCTCTCCTTCTTCTTGATCCACCCTTTTATCTTCCTGTGCATACACTCCCTGTAACTAAATATACCAGTGAGTGCTGAGGAGGCCAGGAGAGACCATTTTTTTAATTACTGATTATTCCAGATCATTGTGATTTTCACATCTAAAACACTGGGCCTTCACCCACAAAACCTCTAGGCAAATCTGAACAGGACAATGCCATCTCTAAGGAGACTTCTTTCCCTGACCCAGAAAAGGGATAGATGCCAGAGGAACAAAGTAAACTGGAAAAGAGTCCTTTTATGTTGTCTTTGGGAATTCATTTTTCAAGAAGCTTGGACAGATGTATTGCAACAAGCAAGACATGACAGTAAGGAAGTTATCAGAGGTGAGGCCTGGCGAAAAAATTTACTTCTGTAGAAAGAGTTGGGAAAATGGGTCTCCAAGAAGACACATAAGGAAACCAGTATTCCTCAACATACATGAATTGTCGACCAAAGACCTTAGATACCATCCTAGAGACAATATGAAGCAAATCTCAACAGTGTCAGCACGTTCTGTGCGTGAAATCACATAGCGGGTTGTAGAAAAGCATTCTCGCCTGGGGTCCCCTCAGGTACAGTCATTGCCCTAGACAAGTGCAGCCTGATATGGGTGCTTTTACAGCTTCCTGACATGCAATGAGGCTCACGCTAGTAGATCATTTCTTTTCTTTTTAGTTAACATAGAGTTTATTACTTTTTGCTTTTCTCGTTTTTTCCCTTTTCCCTTCCTTCCTTTCCCCTTCCCCCTTCCCCAGTTTCCCTTTTCTTTAAAACAATTTCTTCCTATTTCATAATATCTATTATACATTTTGGTCCTTTTTTACACACTTCTCTCACCAGAGAAACAATGCAATATTTACACATGTGTGTCCAATATATTTCACTTGAGAGTATGGCCTCAATATGCATCCATTTAGCTATAAATGCCTCAAGTTTATTCTTCTTTATGGCTGAGGAGTACTTTATTGTATTTTTTTTTTAAAACCCATATCTCCTTTAGCTGTTCATCAGTTGATGAGTATGTGGGCTGTTTCCAAGCTTTAGCTGTTACAAACTGTGCTGCTATGAACATGGGTGTGCATATATCACTGTGGCAAGATGCTTTTAATTCTATCTGGAAGATACCAAGAAGGGAAATAGCTGGGTCAAATGGAACCTCTGGTTTTAGTTTTCTGAGGAATCTCCACACTGATTTCCACAGTGGTTGCACCAGTCTGCACTCCAACCAACAGTGGAGAAGGGTTCATTTTTTCCCCACAGCCCTACCAGCATTTGTTATTGGTTGATTTCTTGACAGAAGCCATTTTTGGGGGAGTGAGGTGGAATCTCAGCGTTGTTTTCATTTGCATCTCTTGAATGACCAGTGATGTAGAACATTTTTTCATATATTTATTTGCCATTTGTACTTCTTCATCTGAGAAGTATGTATTCATGTCAGATGCCCATTTTTGTATTGGGTCTTTAAATTTGGGAGGGTGATCCTTTTCAGTTCTTCATATATTCCAGATATCAGTCTTTTGTCTGAGGAACAACTGGCAAAAGTTTTTTCCTACTCTGTTGATTGTCTCTTATTCTATTGGTGATTTCTTTTGCTTATGCAAGAAGGAATCTTTTTCATAAGATGAGATCCCAGTTGTTCATTCATTGTAATATTTCTCATGCAATTCAGGTTTTGTTTGTAAAGTCTTTGCTTACACCTATTTCTTCAAGAGTTCTTCCCATTCTCTCTTCCAGTGGATTTAGTGTTTCTGTTTCTTTGATCCATTTCAATTTTAGTTTAGTGAATGGTGAAAGATATGGCTCTAGGTTCATTCTTTGGCATGTGGAAAGCCAGTTCTTCCAGCACCATTTATTAAAGACGCTATCTTTCTTCCAGTGAAGGTGTTTGGCCCCTTTGCCAAAGATAAGGCGGCTGAGTGTGTCTGGAGTTGCTTCTGCACTTTCTAATCTGTCCCATTGATCCTTGGGTCTGTTTTTTGCCAGTACCATGCTGTTTTTACCACTAGCTCTGTAGAATAATTTCAAGTCAAGGATTGTGGTGCCCCCTGCCTTGCCTTTGTTGCCCAGAATTATGTTTGCTATTCTGGGCCTCTTCTGGGTCCAAATGAATTTTACGATTGTTTTCTCTAGTTCTGTGAGGTATGCTATTGGTATTTTAATTGAGATTGCATTAAATTTGTATAACAATTTTGGGAGCATGGCCATTTTTACTATGTTGTTTCTTCCTATCCATGAGCAAGGGATGTCTTCCAATTTCTGATGTCCTCTTCAATCTCCTTTTTCAGAGTGCTGTAGTTTTCAATGTAAAGATCTTTTACTTTCTTTGTTAGATTGATTCCTAGATATTTCATTTTGGATGATATTCTGAAAGCAACATAGCATTTATTAATTTTTCTATAATCTTATTTTCATCAAAGGTAAAATCCATCTAAATTAAATATAGTGGAATTGGAATGTAAACTCTAGAAGCCCTGGACTCTCAGTTCTGCCCATGATCTGTGTAGACCTGGACTTTATGCAAAAAAGGAACTAAGACTTGCTGACCAACAAGCGTATTTTCCCAGCACTGAAGTACTGCTGCCTTTGTGACTCTTTGTGTTATTATAGGAAGTCCCCAACTTATGAACAAGTTCCATTCCAGGAAAATATTGGTAAGTCAGATTTGTTTGTAATTCCAGCAAAGGGAGTCTTATACACCTTTGACACAAGTACACAATGTAAAGCATGAAAGAAGCACACACACACAACACAGTAAGTCCCAACTGTACTGTACTACTGTACACTATTGCATTGTACAGGAAGCACACAGCAGTAAAACTGTGACAATATCCAGTAAACTCGTGAGCTACTTCCACATTTTGTTCACATCTACAAATGCTTGTAATGTTAGGACCTTTCATATCTCTGAAAGTTTGAAACGGGAATGTTTGTAAGTCAGAGATTTACTGTATTATAAATGACAAAACTGAAACTCAGAATAGTAAGTAATTTGCTAAGGCACATAGCTGATGAGTAAGTGTGAAAATCAGGCTCGACACCTGCCTAAGTCTAAGCTAATTCCACTATCACTGTGATGCTCTCTCGGTCCCTCAAAGCCTCAAAACTCTATAGGAATGCAAGCTATACATATCATCAAAACCACCATTTTCTCAGGAGTGCTTCTTCTTGGGGCAGAGGTCAGAACGTGGCTGACACAGTTTTTTCCTTTTCAAAAAGGGTCAAGTGACAGATACTACCAAGAAATGTCCTATTCAATGAAATTTAACATCTCCTCATGCTCAGTACCTCACCAAATGGATGAGTCTTAGCTGCACAATGTGACTCAAGCAAGAAAAGCTACCAAATGGATTAATAATGAAATAAAAGGACAAAAGAATTAAGAAGAAATAGCTACACTAGGAAGATGCTCAAAATAAAAATCGAGTGATACACACCAAAGTGTACCATCTGTCTTTAATAAGTAGTTTGAAATTCTACTTTTTCTGAAATACTGATACAATGTTAATTAGCATAAGAGAGGAAAAACAATGAGTAGAACAATGATATTAGAACATATGTCTAGAAAATAGGAGACCAGGGAATTATTTTAGCATTTTAATAAACTGTTGTAATATTTTTAGACATATTGGATAGATTATTGCTCTCCAAACAACCACAAACTGAAACAATTGATCTAAGCCCTGAGTATAAAAGATTTTTAACAAAGTACAAATTGGATATATTTTTCATGCACAAGTTCATTTTAAGTTTCTCCTGACATCATTACCTATTTCTTTCTCAGAATAGTCAAACCCCTTGTGAATATTGTAGAAAATTGGAGGAAAAGAAAAATAAAGGCAGCAGTGAGAAATAATTATCAGATAAGTGTGTTATTTCTGTCAAGTCCAATCTGATTACAGAACCTCCTCAAACCTATCCATGGCAATCTGTACTCATTCACTCACCTGGGAAACACTTCTGGAGTGCCTCCTGTGCAAGCACTGAGCTCACATGTGCACACAAAGACAGCATCTCAGGCTGGATTCCAGGAGCCCCCATCTGTGGGCCAGAGAGCATCAGTCACCCAGCTGTGAGCACACTGTGACCTCAGTAACTGCAGTAAGAGTTAGGCTGGGAGAGTGTGCAACAAGGCTCATAGTGCAATCTGCTGGGTCAAGGAAAAACAACTTGAAAAATGAAAAGACACCTCTTTAAAGAGGAAGGTTAAAGTACATATGAAAAAAAAGGAAGAAAATTTTTGGCAGAGGCAACCAATAAATGCAAAGCCCGGAGGCAACAAAGCACAGGATGCTCCGGAAATGGGAAAGACCCAATGGCTAAATACAGAAGGGAAGAGTGAGGTAAGAGAGGAGATGAAAGACATGGGAAGGGTCCAGATCAGGCAGGGACTTGGGGAGCAGCCACTGAGCGTTTTTAAAGCTTCCTGGATGGTTCTAATATACAACAAGTTTCCAGGACCAATAGGAGCTGCTCTATTATTAGATCACATGCTTTTCTTTCCAACCCAGTTACCATGTATCAACTTAAGTCCGTAACTTTACATTTGCAATATGGTGCTCTCCACTGCCTCAGTTCATTTTCAGTTGCTGTACCAAAATCCCACAGAATGAGTAATTTATAAAGCCATGATGTTTATTTAGGTTCACAATTCTGCGGGGTGGACAGCCCAAGGTCACCTGGTGAGGGTGTCATAATCTAGTGGAAGATAAGAATCAAGAAAGCATGGGGGAGCCAGGCGTGGTGGTCCACACCTGTAATCCCAGCAGTTGGGAGGCTGAGGCAGGAGGATCACTGCAAGTTTGAGGCCAGCCTGGGCTACATAGTGAGTTCAAGGCCAGCCTGAGATACATAACAAGACCCTGTCTCAAAACAAAAACAAAAAGAGAAGAAAAAAGAGAGAAACACAGGAACCTCTCTTATCAACCCTCTTATGTGCTTTCTCATCCTTGAGACACAATACCTGACTCCCACAACTTAAAGGAGGGGTTTGATTCGGCTCATGGTTTGGGGTGACTGGGTCTATGGCTGGCCAGTTCCGAGGTAGAGACAGCATGGTGGGAACCCATGGAAAGCTGCTCACCCCACAGTTGCCAGGAAGCAGTGAGGGAAAGAAAGAGGCAGAGAGGGGGATACACCCTCCAAAGTCTAAGCCCACGTCTTCCAACCAGGCCCCGCCCCCTAACAGCACACTGGGCCGTGAACTCATCAGTGGACTGATCCACTGATGGTGTAGCACCCTCTTGATTAAATCACCTCCCAACCACCTTTAAACACATGAGACACGTTGAGGCGTCATCCCTGATCTACGCCATGAAGTACCTCTTATGAGAATTAACCCGCTTGCATGAAAAAGACATCAGTCCTTCTTTATGAGAACTAATCACCTCTTAAAGGCTCCACCTCCCAACACCCCCATAGTGCCAGTCATATTCCACAGTTATGGAAGGAACAAACTGTACTCAAATCACAGCAGTCACAGTGACCGGCTGATGGGCTTCCAAGCTACCTGTGGACTTTGTAGAAATAGTATGCTTGGCTAGAAAAGAAAATATCCTTGTATTAAATCCTTAATAAGAATAAAAAGAAAGTTTTGGACTAATTTGCTTTCAAAAGTTTTGCACCCATCAAAAATTATATACATATTCGCATGTAACAACTTACATATCTTCATTCTACCTTCGATAGGCAACATTTGTAACAGCCTTGCAGATGATAAGCATACAAAAGAGATGTATTATCTGAATGCATGAACAGGGAATTAATTTTAGTTTTTCCCTCGAAATGCTCTTCTTTATGTTTTATGCATGATTTTTTATTAGTCAGCTTTATCATCACAGAGACCTAACACCCAATGCCCACTTCACAAAGGAAGACAGGCTTAATTCTCACACAGTTTCAGCCTATGGTCTTCCAGCTCCAAACAGAGACATCGCAGCAGAGGGCATGGTGGAACAAAGCTGCTTAGTTCATGGTGGCCAGGAAGCAGAGCAGGGAAAGAAAGGGCCAGAGAGGAACAAGAGGGGACCAGACATGGGCCACAAGCTCCCACCTCCACGGTCACCTAGGCACAACTAGAAGTGTGCTCCCCAGTCTCGGGGCAGATCCCAGAGCTGCTCGGAGCTGCTCTGCCCTTTCTGCCACTTTTGTCATCTTGTGCCTGGCATCTGATCTGTGTATATTTGCCACTAGAAAAGATGCAGCACTTAGCTCTAATATCACCTCCTTATTAAGCGCCTGCAGAAACAAATCGAGACCTGGGCACGTGGAAATAAAGACAGATTCTGACTTCATGGAGCTTTCATTCCAACAGGTAAGATGGATACATAAATCAATCCATCAAATAATGTCAATAACAGATCTTTTTTAAAAAGCAAAGCCCTCGATGGCTTTGTGAGTATTACTAACCCCTGCCGGATAATGTTTACTTTAAAAGACATGTTTAGAGACTGGAGAAATCAATCAGCAAAAGCCAGGAAAAAAGAGGCAAATCGTGGAATTGAGAAGGTGAGGATGGTTCAGAGGTAGTTACCGTCACGGAATGCTACTTCAGAGAGGGTCACCGGACCTAGCATCAGAGGCCTGAGTGTGGCGAGGGACAGAGCCTATAAGCATCTGGGAAAAAGCATCCAAGGCACCAGCAATAGCAGGGCCAAAGACCACAGTAGGGGAGCAGCTTTGCGCTTTGAAAGAAGATCAAGCAAACCTGTAGATGGAGGAGGGGAGATTAGAGAGGTCACCAGAGACACAATGACTTAAAGGTACGCCCCGCAACAAACACTTCCATCTCATCAAGGAAGATTGAAAACAGATTCACACGGCAGCCTCTGACTTCCCTGAGCACCACACTGACTGTGGCTGCCATTTGGCAGCTGGACTTTGGAGATCACCAGAGAGGAAGTGAGGAGAAGAGTGCAGATGCCTCTGCAGCCCTCAGCTAAGAGCTAATGATGGCCCAGGATTATTCCACAGCAGTGGAGGTGGCAAGACATGGGGTCGGAGGACTGTCCAGATGCTGCGTGTGAGAGGAAGAGAGGATCCTTCCTGTGTGGCCGGGCTGACTGGGTGGTAAGTGAACCACTCACTGGAGGACCCACTGCAGCCATTATAAAAGGCATGGTGGAGGGAGCCTGACCTCTCTTGCTTTCCCAGCTTCCACGCCAGGAGGACGCAGTACAAAGGCCCTGGCCAGAACCCAGCACCTTGATTTTGGACTTCCCAGCCTCTAGAACTTTGAGATGATCCATTTCTGCTCTCTGTTCATCTGTGGTACTCTAGTACAGCAACAAAGTAGACTACGACGGAATTAATATCAGAGGGGTGGTGTTTGATTCAACAACTACCTAAAACTGTGTAAGCAGCTGTAGAAGTGGGTAATGGTTTTAAAGTAAATGTTGAGGGCCATTCTGCTGAGGGGTTAGGAGAGAGGAGAGCTGCTCAAATTTCTTAGATTTCTTAATTGTCATGAACACAATGTTGGCAGGAATATGGACATAAATGCCATTCTGATGAAGCCTTAGAAGTTAGGGGCAAAGTACTGGGAATTGAAGGAAAGCCCACCCCCGCTGCAAAGTGGCAAAGAACCTGGTCAGATTCTGTCTGTGTCCTAGGACTTCTGGAAGGCAGAACTTTGGAGCAATGAACATGGGTATTTGCCACATGGAATCTCTAAGCAAATTTCTCAGAGTGTTTCACGGCTTCTCTTAACTACTTAGAGTAAACTGTGTGAAAAAGGAAATGATTTGAAGACAGAATTTATAATCCAAAGTAAAACATAAGACTTAGAGAATTATCAGGCTGGCCATATAAAGTATAAAAAAGTTTCTTTAAGAACGAAAGCCAAAGGTGTGGCCACGCCACTGTTTGCCAGAGAGATTAGTATGAGTAAACGAAAACCAGGTGGCATCCAAAAGGACACTGAGAGGATGACTCCAGAAACATTCTGCAGGCTTAGAGGGCCAAAGTGTCAGGGCCTTGAGGGCAAAAGGCTTGCAGGTAAGAGCACAGGGAATCTGCAGGGCGGCCAGGGCAGCCTCGAGTCTCAGGTCCCTGTGTCCCGAGCGGCATTGCTCGCCACCCCAGCTGTGCCCCATGTGGGCCGCTGTTTCTGAAGGCACCAAAGGTGAAGGTTGGCCAAATCCATGTAGTCCTAACTCCGTAAGTGCACAGAGTACAAGAGCCGCAGAGGCTTTGTGACCACCACCCAGATTTCAAAGAATGTCTGAACAGCCTGGAGGCTGACGGAGCAGAGAGGAGATGGGCCATGGGAGCTGCAGTGGCCCCAGCTGCAGCTCGGCATGGGCAGGCCACAGGCAGGCACCTCTGAGTGTGAGCAGAAGCACGGGCTGTGTCCAGCAAACCCCTGACAAATGGGCTGCCTGAGATCTTGCGGGCCCAGCCCTCCCAGTGTGTCCAGGAGGTGAGACAGACGATCAAAGACCGTAATTCTCAATGCTTGAGGTTTGAGGCTGCTTGCCCTGCTGGGCTTGGAATGTACTTAGGACCTCCTACCCTTCCTTCTGGAATATTTCTCCTGTTGGGGTGTGAATATGTATCTGATGCTTGTCTCGCCATTTTACTCTGCCAGTACATAGCCTTGTTGGCTTCATAGGTTCATGGCTAGAGAGGAATTGGCCAAGAGTTGTGCTTTGAGTCTCATAATCGCTTTAGATGACACCTGAGTACACTAGGCTTCAGACTTTTGGGATGGTGCTGAAATGTGTAAACACTTTTAGGGGTAGTGGGATGGAATTAATATATTTTCCATGTGAGGAAGACATGAAGTTTGGAGGGTAAGGGGCAGAAAACTATGGCCTGAATGTGTTCTCCACTAAGGGACTTAGTTCCCAGAGCAGCAGTGTAGGAGGTAGGGCCTTTCATAAGTGTTCAGGTCGTGAGTAATGCTGCTATTAAAGGATGATGAAAGGAGTCTGGGACCTTTTGCCTTTCTGCTTTCTGCTAAGTAAGACACTGTAAGGTCACAGTGTTCCTCCCCCTCACCGGGCACAGCGTGCAAGGCACCATCATGTGAAGATAGACCAGACCCTCAGTGGACAACAAACCTGTGTTACCTGTTTTTGAACTTCCCAACCTCCAAGACAATGAGAAATAAATTCCTATTCTTGTAAATTACCCCATCTCAGTTATTCAGAGCACAGATACCTATTATACACCCAGGTGGAGATATCAGGAAATGACCTGTATTCATCTGGAGTGAAGGAGAAGGGTTAGAACATAAGATAAACATTGTTTGGTATTTATGTGTTGACCGTATTTAAAGTCATGATGATATAGGGGAAGAGATGTAACACCCAAATCTAGGTATCCAAAACACAAGTTCATGTTCTCTAAAATCGAAGAATGACTTCTAGGAACAGCAGAGGTTAAGAGTAGGATAAATTTATTGAGCAAAAGATAGCTTCTGTCTAAGAGAGACAGAAGGGAGACCAGAAAGTGGGTTGCCTGCTCACCCTGCTTCTCAAAGGTGTTTTATGGGACCAAGCCATGAGGTGAGGCGGGTTCAAGGAGGTGCAAAACTATAGCCAACTAGTAAGATTACAAGTACAGTCACTTAGGTAATACTGATCCAGCGAGAAATCACAAGGTGGACAGAACTATGAACAACCAATAAGATCAAGACACGTAAATCCCTTAGGTAATATTGATTAAATGGGGACCCAGTGGGAAACCAAGTCACAGAGCAAGTGGACAAGGAATGAGCAAGGATTTTTCAGTAAGGGGTGGGTCAGGGATCTTTCTTGGAAGATCTTGGTCCCCCACCCAGGTGACTAATACCTATTTAGAATATCAATCACTGCTATTCATCCTATGTGGGTGTGGTAGTTTCTCTTCTTTTACAATACCAGCCTTCAGTGAACATGTCTTGATTGTCTTCCATGTTGTCCTCCATGTTGGCTCTTTGCAGGCAGGCCCTGTCTAACTGCCTACAAGCTACCTAATTAACTTAGCTATCTACAGTAATGAGACTGGCTGAGATTATTAGGAAGTGAGCTTAAGTAGAAACATGAAGAGTTGTCCTTCCTCAAGCTGGGAACCTTCAGCATTCAGAAATCAAAGAGAAGACACAGAGTACTAAGAAAAAAGATCTAAACAGGGAAAGGTCTGGAGAGTGTGATAGGAGTGTAACCAAGAGAACAGGATGAAGAAACTACAAGGTGTGATCAGAAAATATGATGTCTTTAAACTTTAAAAGAAGTATTACAGTAAAAGTCACATTTCCATTAATCCCCCTCAAAATATTCCCCCTTGCTTCAAACACACTCATCCCATCTCTCTTGCCACTTTCTGAAGCAGCTCTGGAAGTGCTCTTTCACGAGTGTCTTTAGTTGCACTGTCGTGGCTGCCCCTGTGTACTGAACCAGTTCACAATGTTTCCCTTTTACGGTCATTTTCGCTTTGGGGAAGAGCTGGAAGTTGCATGGTGATAGACCTGTTGAATGGTGATAGACCTGTTGAATGAGGTAGATGAGAACACACCACAGTACTTTTACAAGCCTGCCTTTCTGTTGCAAAACTCTCAACAGCAGCATTCGCTGTATGTTTTTTATCACGTGATACTCACTAAAGAGCACTTCCAGAAGTGCTTCAGAAAGAGGCAAGTGAGAGGGGATCAGGGTGATGGAAGCAAGGGGAGTATTCAGGGGGATTAAAGGTAATGTGCCTTTTGCTTTAATAAGCGTTTTAAATTTTGGACACACATCATATTTTCTGATCACCTCTTAAATCCCCAGAATGAAAGGTGCAAAGGATCCAAATGCTATTAAAAGCACAAGAGATGAGGACCCCATGCATTGACCCCTGGCTCTGCCAATGTGAAAGTCATAAATTAAGAGCTTTTTTCCTGAAATGAAAGGATAAATATGTCTTCTCTGACCTTCATTTTTGTTTTGGTTACAATTTGAAACTTAATAGAGAATTTTATACTTTAGTGTGCTTATTTTAAATGTTTATACTGGAGACAGAATTAGAACATAGAAAATAGAATTTACATTCTACAAGGCAAGCTCTGCTCACAGGCACTAATCAGTTTTAAATCACCAGAATTCTTTAATAATTCTCTTAAGATGCTAAATGTTTAGAAAGCAGAGCTAGCTTTTATCTCCCCACTGTCCTCTAATTTATTACCAGAAAGCATTATCTTAACCATGAGACTGAGAAGTAAATAAATAAATAAATAAATAAATAAGAAAAATCAATACTCAATCTACTTGATAAGTTTTGTGGCAAGACTTACCAGAATGATAAATTTGTATATTTTAGGAAGCAATTAAGTTTCTATTTCAAAGAAACATTAAACTAAACCCAGACAGCCTAATTTACAATATAACACACACGTTTATCTTCATGGTTACTTATATTTTTAAAGGAAACTCGATGTGATTATCATAGACCTAGAATAATATAAGAATTAGACACTTTTTATGTAATAGAATTCTGTACCACATAATTTAGATTACATTCTTAATGCATAACAACTTCAGTAACACTTCAGCTTTTTTGTTTTTATTAGAATGGTATATGAAAATAATGAAGTACAAACATATAGTCTTTCACTTAAAATATAATAATGAATAACTATCTGGATGGAGTTTGTCACCCAACAGTGATAAATAACTTATAACTTGTTTTATAACACATTATTTTGATTTTAGTTTTTATTTATTTCCATTTGAAAATTATTATTGGTATCTGCTTGTATACATGACTCTGACTGTTATAGTCATTTTAAAAGAACTAAGGTGATGTCTTTCCTTTTTCCTATGTAGGGAAGCTTCTTGCTCTGAGAAGCATTGAATCCTGAAAAAAAAACAAACTCATACACACTAATGTACTGCCTTAAAATATTAGAATTATTTAGATGGACAAATGGGAAAAAATCTACCACTAGCACATTGCATGTTCATTGCCTTCCTCAACTACTTACAAAAAACGATGATGTTAGATGCAATGAAAATCACCTTTAAATTCTGGGGTAAATTCATGATTTATACTTTACCTACCTAGGTCTTATAAAGTTTCATCACAGGTTTTTAAAAATCTGATAACCTTTGAAGATAATATTCTATTTGTTTAAATTAAATATACACTTTGACTACACGTGTGTTAAGCACTGTTTCACCACTGTGGCTGTATAAAGCCATGAATGATACCAACTTCTCAAGTTTAGTATTTATTCAGAGGGACTGTTGCATCCAGATGAGATACTACACACAGTAGGAAGCCAGTAGGCAGTGGCAAACTGGATAAGCTATGAGAGTTACTTTTTTTTCAGTATAGATTGCACTTGGGACCTTCACACTGAGCTACATCCCCAGTGCTTTTAACATTTTATTTTAAGACAAATTCTCCGTAAGTCACTAAGTTGCCCAGGTTGGGTTGGAACTTGTGATCCTCCTGCCTTAGCCTTCAAGAGTGCTGGGATTAAAATGTATATCACCATGCCCTGCTAAGAGTTACACTTTTTAAGCTACAGAAATTTATGTTTTTGAAGATATCAGAGTTATGAAAACAAAGAGAAAAGGAACAAAAATTCCAGAAACCAAGTTGCCATTCTAATGTGAGTTGAGATTACTAGTCATTTCTTTCCCTGGAGCTCTTGTCATATCTTAGTAAGAGCTGGATATTGGTCTGATTTAGGCAGAGAACTCTGTTACAGAAAATAAAAGAGAGTTTTTGAAAGACGTGTAGGCTGGTGTGACAGATGAGAATATGAAGCATATTAAAAAAGTACTTCCAACACACGTTCTGTTTTTATCCACAGAACATCTGCTGGGTTCCTGTGTAGTGGGGAGGTTGAGATGCTGGTCCAGAGAGTGAAAGGAAGTAGCATCGTCCTCAGGATGCTTAGGCCATGTAGCAGACAGCCAAAGGGAACCTGGCCAGCCCCACTTTTGATGCTCATGCTCTTTGTTGGCTCTCCTTGGGCACTGGTGGGAACTTCAACTTGCTTCCAGAATATAGCAAAGATGATGAGATGTCACTTCCATGATGTTGTTACATAAGAGCATAAAACTTCTCCTGCCAAGAGACTCTCCCCGTTGACTCTGAAGCAGCAAATGCACACACAGGAGTCCATGTGACAAGGGAGTGTGGGTGGCCTGTTCCACACTCCCTGGGAAGGGAATGTAACTTCAGCCTGCCATCCTGCAAGAAGCAAGCGCTCAGTCCTGGGTCCTGAATTCTCCCGAAAGTGGGAGATCATCATTTACCTTTGCCCCAGCCTGATCTTCCTTGCAGAGGAGCTGTCTGAGCCATGGACAGACTCCTACTTGTTTTGTGTCAACAAAAAACTAGCCCAGGAAATAAAGTAAGACAAAATGGTCTTGCTGTAAGCAAAAAGAAACTGGAGGAGAGAAGATCGCCTCATCAGAACATCAGTCAGGACCCGACCTAAGTCAATCCCTAGTCACACTGACATCCTCAGCCCTTCCTCCTATCTGCCTGACAGAACAAAGAACAGAATGTGTCTGAGAGACAATGAAGTCACCTTTACCATCTATCAGTTCTTTCATTTAAAAACTCCCAGAGGCCGAGCTTGGAGGCACACACCTGTGATTCCAGCACTCAGGAGGCTGAGGCAGAAGGAGCACTGTGAGTTGGAGGCCAGCCTGGGCCAATAGTGAGTTCAAGACCACCCTGGACTACACAGCAAGACCCTGGCTCAAAAAACTAAAAAGTAAATAAATAAAAATTCCTGAAGCCTAGGCACATAGGTCAGTGGTAGAATACTTGCCTAGAATTCATGAGGTCCTAAGCTGGATATTTAGCACCAATAAATAAATAAATAAGCCAGATGTGGTAGTACATACCTACAATTCTGGCAGCTAAGAGGCTGAAGCAGGAGGACTGAGTTTGAGGCCAGCCCAGACATTGATGTAACAAGAGCCTGTCTTAAAAAACTAAATAAATAAAATACAAGCTTTTTAAAATTCTGGTATGTAATAAAATATAAAACAGACAAAGAGGTAGGAAAATACAGCAAATAATCAAGGACTAAATAAACAGTAACACATGCCTGTCTGTTTTGTTTTTTACTTTACTTTTACTTTAGTGGTTAGCTGTCCTAGTGTTTGCCATATATATTTATAACTAACCCAAGACCACTTCACAGTACTACTACCACTTCATAGGTAGTACAAGTACCACATAACAACATAATATTCCTAATTCTTTTCTTGCACTCTTTGTGTCATTATTGTCATTAATTTCATTTATGCATTAGCATGTCTATATATATGTCTGTATGTATATACATTTGTATCTGAGTACACTGTTTCTAATATTATTTTGAACAAACTAATCTGTCAAACCAATTCAGAATAAGAAAACAGAGTTTTCATTTTATCTTTGCTTATTCCTTATCTGATGCTTTTCCCGTCCTTCTATAGACCTAAGTTTCTGTCCTGTATTTCCTTCTCTCTGAAGAACTTCTTTTAACATTTAACTTTTAACATTTCTTTAAATCCTAGTCAACTGACAACAAATGCCATTAATTTTTATTTATGTGAAAAATTCTTTTTTTCTTCTTCACTTTCAAGGACAGCTTCACAAAGTACAAAATTCTAGGTCATGGGGTTTCTTTGCAACATTTTAAATATTTCACTCCACTCATATCCTCCTAGCTCCAAGGATAAGTCAACTGTAATTCCTTTTTTGGGGGGGGGTACTGGGAATTTAACTCAGGACCTTGTGGTTTCGAGGCAGGTGCAGCACCATTGGGCTAACAGGTTGGGGATTGCGATACCCCCTGCCATATCTCGGTTACCTAGAATTGCTTTTGTTCTTCTGGGTCTCTTCTTCTTCCAAATGAATTTTTGGATTGTTTTCTCAAGGTCCATGAAGTATGCTGCTGGGATCTCAATTGGAATTGCATTAAATCTATATAGCAGTTTTGGAAGTATGGCCATTTTCACTATATTAATCCTTCCTACCCAGGAGCAAGGGATGTATGTCCATTTTCTGATATCATCTTCAATCTCTCTTTTCAGAGTGCCATAGTTTTCAGAGAAGAGGTCTTAGATTTCTTTTGTTAGAATGATTCCTAGGTATTTCAGTTTTTTGGATGCTATTGTGAAAGGAACTATTTGCCCTATTTCTCTCTCAGTGAGTCTGTCATTTGTGTAGAGGAAAGCTATTGATTTTTGTGTGTTGACCTTGTAACTAGCTATTTGACTGAATTTGGTTATTAAGTCTAGAAGACTTTCGGTGGAGTTCTTGGGGTCTTCTATATAGAGTATCATGTGATCTGCAAATAATGACAATTTGACTTCTTCATTTCCTATCTTTATTCCTTTTATTTCTTTCTCTTGTCTAATTGCCGTGGCTAATGTTTCCAGAACTATATTGAACAAGAGTGGTGATAGTGGACATCCTTGTCTTGTTCCTGATTTTAGTGTGAAAGATTTCAGTTTTTGACCATTTAGTATGATATTGGCTGTTCGTTTTTCATAGGTGGCTTTTATCAGTTTGAGGTAGAGACCATCTATTCCAATTTTTGTAGGGTTTTTATCATAAATGCATGTTGGATTTTGTCAAATGCTTTTTCTGCGTCTATGGAGATAATCATATGGTTTTTGTCCTTGGCTCTATTGATATAGTGTAGTACATTGATTGATTTGTGTATGTTGAACCATCCCTGCATCCCTGGGATGAATCCCACTTGATCAGGGTGTAGGATCTTCTTGATGATGTTCTGCATTCTGTTTGCCAGTATCTTATTAAGGATTTTTTCATCTATGTTCATTAGTGAGATTGGCCTATAGTTCTCCTTTTCAGTTGGGTCTTTCTCTGCTTTGGGGATCAAGGTGATGCTTGCTTCCAGGAATGAATTTGGGAGTATTGCTTCCCTTTCCATTTCATTGAAGAGTTTAAACAGTAGTGGCAGTAGTTCCTCTCTAAAGGTCTTGTAGAATTCAGCAGTGAAGCCGTCAGGGCCCAGGCTTTTCTTAGTTTCAGAAGGACACTACATCCTTGGGCTGGGGGGTGCTGTTGGTGCCCATGCAGATCACCTCCTCTGAGCTGGGAGAGATGGGACAGGGGCCGGGAGCGACAGTAGAGATGGTGGCCTGGCAGCCCCTTCCTCTGGGCTGGGAGCAGCAGGACAGAAGGTGGCCCAAAAGCCCTTTCCTCTTGGCTGGGAGCTGCAGGAGGGATGGTGCCCGCAAGCCCCTTCCTCTGGACCAGGAGCAGTGGGATGGCGGCTCAGAAGCCCCTACCTCTGGGCTGGGAGCAGCGGGAGGGATGGTGGCCTGGAAGCCCCTTCCTCTGGGCCAGGAGTGGCAGGATGGATGGCCCATGATAAGACTTTTTAGAAAAAACAATTAATGGTAAAACTCCAGTAAGTGAAATGAAAAGGAAACTTCATAAACTAAAGTTTCATGTGACTTATAAACTAGAAGAGATGGTTTCCTAAAATTTATTACAATTCTGCTGATTTCTTAGAAGGTATTTTCCTACATCTTTTTATAACATTAGCTACTTCAAACTTTTATGCACCGTTTATGAAGACATAGGGGTATAACTTGTTTACTGTCTTCCTTACCCAAAGGCATTGAGTAGAACTCTCCATTCCCCTATTTTAAATCTTTCCTTTGTAAGATAAGGGTAGGAATACTTGTATCTCTGGCCCTCAAAGTGAGTCCCTTAACCAGAGATAAAATCTTCCAAGTGCTTGATGCTGTAGGAGACACACTGTCTACTAAGGTTTACAGTGTGTCAGGATTGGAACTCCTTTTAAGTGTTTTCTGAGTGCTAGGAGGAACACATTTTTGGCAAGTTTCATAAGGTTAAGGAACGGCTTTTACTTCCAAGGTGTTTATGATGTGCTATCCTGAGGTAGTCCATATCAGCACCTGATGTATTGAGCCAGAAAACTTGACAAAAAGCTTTAGAATGGATTACTAAGTCTAAAAGCCTAAATACTAAAACAGCACACTCCAAGTAAGATTTTACTTAGCAAAATTCCTAGACTCTTACCATTTGGATAGTGAATATAAAAAAGATTCTAACTTAGTGACAAATTCTTAAATCTAGGAATTAAGTGACATTTAATGTCCAATGGCGAATGCACTCAAAACAGTGACATCTTGGGAGCACTTTCAGTTTATTGTCAAAATTATGATCAGTTCAATCTCCTTTTCAGGACTAGAAATAAAAGGGCAGAAGGCAGAGTAGACTATAATTAAAAGAAAACAGAAAAATTGTAGAAATCATTGAGAAATCATTTTTTAGAACAGCAAGCCATTTTAGTTGATTTGATAAATAAAAGTCAACCCCACAGTCAGTAAAAAGCCAGCAAGGTCTCCTGACTGGTCCACTTTCTGTGATTTAAAGCAGAATGAAATTAAAAATGGTGAGTTTATGGAAGGAAATAATAAACCACTACAGAATCTGAAATACTACTTGAAACACCAGAAAGGAACTGGTGATAATGGGAAACAAACATAGCTGAGAGATTGCTAATGACAGCAGGGGAAAGCAATCAGGGATGAAAGGTATGGAGGGGAAGGGGGAAAAATAAGAACCAAGAGAGATTATGTAAAGGTGCAAATTTCCAATGATGAATGTCATTATATTGTATGCCTAAAATGTACCAATAAAATAAAAATTTTTTTTAAAAAAAGAAAGGGATGGAGCTTCCCAATCAGAGAGAGCGAGTGCACAAAGGTTACTGGTGCTGGGGAAACACTGTTCCCACTAACAGAGGTTACTGGGAAAGATGATGCATGAGAGGTTCAAGCTAATCCTTTTGCCATTAGACATGAAGTGATATTGTAACAGGTCATTTTTTATAAAACCACAAAATAATTCATCTTTAAGCCAATTTAGCATATTGTCAACTTTCATCACACTGTTAAGAAAACAGTATTCATCTCAGAGTTTTCTTCTAAAATCTTTTGCATTGAAGGATAAGATGTGTTTGTTAAAATTATAGGTCCATAGCACCCTCACTAGGCCAACGAAATCAGGATCTCCAGATCAGCTGATTTCATGCTGTGCTGTGAAACCTGACTCCACGAAAGCAACCTTTGGCTTACTGCCTACCTTTAAATTCTGCCACAAACGCTATAATTTCTTTTGAATATGGCACTAATTGAGCATTTTAAATGCAGCAAAATTACTTAAAGCAGGTACACTTTTAACTGAACAGTTTTAAATCTTTCTTAGCTCTTAGAGCTTGAGGTATGTTGTTTTAAGGGTTTCAAATTTCTGCTTGAGCAAAGATGATAGATAGTGTAGAATAAATGTATTCAAGTATCTAGGATGAGAGCAATAATAGCTAAAGCCTACAGTGTGTCAGGTATTATTTTAACAGCTTTCTATATAATAACCCAATCTTTAAAACAAGCTCCATAATAAGATTTATTATCTTCATTTTCTGTTGTTGAAATTGAGATATAAAAAGATTAAGTAAATTTTCCAGAATGAAGAACTATTAAGTGGAAGAACCAGGATTCAAACCAGAGCCTGACAGTCACTATTATAAATCACTACCCTACTGCTTCTCTGTAAAAGTTCAAGAATTAGTAACTAGTTGTATGTGAATTTCAGTATTAAAGGTGACCCCATAAATATGTACAATTGTATGTATCAATTGAAATAAATGTTTAAAAGAATAGAGGATTAATCACAACCTGGTAGAAAATAATTGCAGTTCATATATCTGATAAAAATGTACAGAAGATTTAAATTTTTTTTAAACTCAACAATATGAAAACAAAAACTCACTAAGGATAGGCCAATAATCTGAATAGACATTTTACAAAAGAAGGTAAATGAACAGCGAGTAAGCATATAAAAATACACTCACTCAAGGTCCTGAGTCACACGGAAGATACTGCATCACCCTGCTGCAGTCAGGCAGGTCTCCTCGTGCCCTATCTGGGTCCTGGGTCACACAGAGCATGCCAAGTCGGCCGGCTGCAGACAGGCAGGTCTGTGCACGCCCTGCCCAGGTCCTGAGTCACGCGGAAGATGCCGGGTCACCCCGCGGCAGACAGGCGGGTATGCCCACACCCTACCGAGGTCCCCAGTCGCATGGAACACACGCCGAATCAGTCCACTGTAGACAGGCAGGTCTGTGTATGCCCTACCGAGGTCCTGAGTGGCACGGAACACACTGAATTACCCTGCTGCAGACGGGCAGCCACCTGATTCCACACTACAAAGACGCAGAGGACAACAGACCACGAGACCAAGGTACTGAGTCCCACTGTTCCTGGCCCAGAGGTAGGGGCTTCTGAGCAATTGTCCCACTGCTCCTGGTCCAGAGGAAGAGGCTTCCTGGCCACCATCCCTCCCACTGCTCCCAGCCCAGAGGAAAGGGCTTTGGGGCCACCTTCTGTCCCCCTGCTCCTGGCACAGAGGAAGGGGCTTCTGGGCCACCATCCCTCCCACCGCTCCTGGCCCAGAGGGAGGGGCTTCTGAGCCACCATCCCACTGCTCCTGATCCAGAGGAAGGGGTTTCCCGGCCATCATCCCTCCGGCTGCTCCCAGCCCACAGGAAAGGGCTTTTGGGTCACCATCCCTACCGCTGCTCCCGGCCCCTGTCCCACCTCAGCCAGCTCAGAGGAGGTAATCCGTGCAGGTGCTAACAGCCCCCCTGCCCCAGTCGAAATGAGAAAACACATAAATAAGTCTCAAAACCAGACTTCCAGATCACCTACAGCAACCCCAAAGGGAAATGAGATGGAACACTCTGACACTCAACCACCTGGACCCACTGAACTGGCAACAAAAGGGGATCTGGAAAAAATGAAATCAGAAATAATTTCTCAGATAACAGGAGAAATTGTGCCCCTAGGGCAAGACACGATTAATAAATCTAGATAGGAGCTGAGGAACATGATGGATTCCCAACATAAGAAACAAATGGAATCCATAAAACAGATGCAAATAGATTTCCAGGACATGAAAAACTCCATTGAAAGTCTACACAGCAGAATGAGCCAATGTGAGGACAGAATTTCAGATATAGAAGATAAGATTGCAATTAATGACCAGGAAAAGAAAAATTGTTGCAAAATTATAAGGGAACATGAGAAATCAATCCAGCAGCTGCTAGACAATGCAAAGAAGAACAACATAAGACTGATTGGAGTCAATGAAGAAACAGGAGAGAGTGCAGATGACATAAAAAATCTCTTCACAGAAATAATGGCAGAAAACTTGCCAAGCAGGGGTAAAGAGCTTGACATACAGATGAGTGAGGCATATAGGACTCCAAATAGCCTTGATCAAAAAAAATCTACACATAGGTATATAATTGTTAAGATTCCAGAAACACAACAGAAGAACAAAGTTCTCCAAGCAGTCAGAGAAAAGAAACAAATCACATACAAAGGAAAGCCCATCAGAATCACAGCAGACTTCTCAACACAAGCCAGCAAGGCAAGAGGAGCTTGGAGAGACATATTCCAAGCCCTAAAAGAAAACAGCCTCCAACCCAGATTGATGTACTCTGCAAAACTATCTTTCAAAATTGATGGAGAAATAAGATACTTTCATGACAAAGAGCACCTTAGGAACTTCGTGAATACCAAACCAGCATTCCAAAGAATTTTACACAATATCCTAGGAACAGACATTGAGGATCACAACCCCAGGAAGAAAAGCAGAATGAACCTATCTGGCACGACAAGAAATTAAATGTAAAGGGGGAGAACCCAGCAAAAAGAAAAAGTCATGGCAAAGACAAGTCAATACGTTTCAGTTATAACCATCAACATTAATGGTCCCAATTCACCAATCAAAAGAAATAGACTGGCAGAATGGGTCAAGAAGCAAAATCTAACAATATGCTGCATACAAGAAGCACACTTAATTCAAAAGGAAACTCATAGACTGAAAGTTAAAGGGTGGAAAACAATACTGCATGTGACAGGAACCCAAAAAAAAGCAGGAGTAGCTATCCTCTTTAAAGATCAAGTAGATTTCAAACCAACACTGATTAAGAGAGATGAAGAAGGACACTACATCCTTGTAAAGGGAAGAATCCAAGAGGAAGAGATGACAATCATAAATATCTATGCACCAAACACTAGTGCACTCAACTATATAAAACAAATACTAACGGACATGAAAAGTCATATATGCACTAATACAATTGTAGTGGGGGATCTCAACACTCCACTGTCACAAATAGATAGATCAACTAGACTAAAAATAAGTAATGAAATGCTAGAACTCAATCAAACTCTTGAACAAATGAACTTAACAGGTGTTTACAGAGTCTTCCACCCCACAAAATCAGAATACACATTCTTCTCAGCTGCACATGGGTCATTCTCAAAAATAGACCACATACGCACACATAGAATATGTTTAAGTAAGTGCAAAGGAATTGAAGTTATCCCCTGTATATTATCAGACCATAATGCGATGAAATTGGAGATCCATAGCAAAAGAAACTCAAAAAATTTCATAAACATGTGGAAATTGAACAACACACTTCTGAATAACCAGTGGGTCACAGAGGAAATTAAAGAAGAAATCAGACAGTTCCTTCAATTAAATGACAATGACAATACAACATATTGGAATCTATGGGACACAAGGAAAGCAGTCTTACGAGGGAAACACACAGCAGTGAATACGCATATTAGGAAAACAGAACGAGTCCAATTAAACAACCTGATGCTGAACCTCAAGCTTCTAGAAAAAGAAGAGCAGGACAACCCCAAAGCTCATACAAGGGAAGAAATTATAAAGATCAGAGGAGAAATCAATGCAATGGAGACTAAGAGAACGATACAAAAAATCAATGAAGCCAAGAGTTGGTTCTTTGAAAGAATCAACAAAATTGACAAACCTTTAGCCAACCTTGTCAGAAAAAGGAAAGAAAAGGCCCAAATCCATGCAATTAGGAATGAAAAGGGGGAAATTACAACAGACCCAGCAGAAATCCAGAGGATCATCAATACCTACTTCCAGAACCTATACGCCAATAAGATGGACAACACAGAAAAAATGGAAAGATTCCTAGATACATATGAATTACCAAAGTTGAACGAAGAAGACCTAAAAATTCTAAACAATCCAATATCAACCAATGAAATTGAAAATGTAACTAAAATCTTATCAACTAAGAAAAGCCCGGGCCCTGATGGCTTCACTGCTGAATTCTACAAGACATTTAGAGAGGAACTACTGCCACTACTGTTTAAACTCTTCAATGAAATTGAAAGGGAAGCAATACTCGCAAATTCATTCCTGGAAGCAAGCATCACCTTGATCCCAAAAGCAGAGAAAGACCAACTGAAAAAGAGAACTATAGGCCAATCTCATTAATGAACATAGATGCAAAACTCCTTAATAAGATAATGACAAACAGAATGCAGAACATCATCAAGAAGATCCTACACCCTGATCAAGTGGGATTCATCCCAGGGATGCAGGGATGGTTCAATATATGAAAATCAATCAATGTACTACACTATATCAATAGAGCCAAGGACAAAAACCATATGATTATCTCCATAGATGCAGAAAAAGCATTTGACAAAATCCAACATGCATTTATGATAAAAACCATACAAAACATTGGAATAGATGATCTCTATCTCAAACTGATAGAGGCCATCTATGAAAAACGAACAGCCAATATCATACTAAATGGTCAAAAACTGAAATCTTTCACACTAAAATCAGGAACAAGACAAGGATGTCCACTATCACCACTCTTGTTCAATATAGTTCTGGAAACATTAGCCACGCCAATTAGACAAGAGAAAGAAATAAAAGGAATACAGATAGGAAATGAAGAAGTCAAATTGTCATTATTTGCAGATCACATGATACTCTATATAGAAGACCCCAAGAACTCCACCAAAAGTCTTCTAGACTTAATAACCAAATTCAGTCAAGTAGCTGGTTACAAGGTCAACACACAAAAATCAATAGCTTTCCTCTACACAAATGACAGACGCACTGAGAGAGAAATAGGGCAAATAATTCCTTTCACAATAGCATCAAAAAAACTGAAATACCTAGGAATCATCCTAACGAAAGAAATCAAAGACCTCTTCTCTGAAAACTATGGCACTCTCAAAAGAGAGATTGAAGATGATATCAGAAAATGGACAGACATGCCCTGCTCCTGGGTAGGAAGGATTAATATAGTGAAAATGGCCATACTTCCAAAACTTCTATACAGATTTAATGCAATTCCAATGGAGATCCCAGCAGCATACTTCATAGACCTCGAGAAAACAATCCAAAAATTCATCTGGAAGAAGAAGAGACCCAGAACAGCAAAAGCAATTCTAGGTAACAGAGACATAGCAGGGGGTATCACAATCCCCAACCTGCAACTATACTACAAAGCTACTGTGACAAAAATAGCATGGTACTGGCAAAGAAACAGACTTGAGGACAAGTGGAAAAGATCAGAAGATGCAGAAACAACACCAGACACACTCAGACATCTCATCTTTGACAAAGGAGCCAAACACCCTCACTGGAGGAAAGATAGCCTCTTTAAGAAATGGTGCTGGAAAAATGGGGCTTCAACTTGCCAAAGATTAACACTAGACCTATATCTCTCACCATGCACTAAACTAAAATCAAAATGGATTAAAGATCTAAATATTAAAATAGAAACTCTGAACCAGTTGGAACAGAGGTTAGGTAGAACCCTTGAAGACATCGGTGTAGGAAAAGATTTTATGAACAAAACCTCAGTTGCCCGTGAACTAGCACAAACAATCAACAAATGGGATCTCTTCTTATTAAAAAGCTTCTGCACAGCAAGAGAAACTACCAGCAGTGTGAAGAGACAACTCACAATGTGGGAAAAAATCTTCACTTGCTCTTCCTCAGACAAAGGTCTACTATCTTGAATCTATAAAGAACTTAAAAAGATCAGACCTCTCAAATTTAAAGACCCAATCCAAAAATGGGTATATGAAATGAACAGACATTTCTCACACAAAGAAGTAGAAATAGCAAATAAATACATGAAAAAATGTTCAACATCACTGGCCATTTGAGAGATGCAAATGAAAACAATGCTGAGATTCCACCTCACGCCAGAAAGAATGGCTGCTATCATGAAATCAACCAATAACAAATGCTGGCAGGGCTGTGGGGAAAGAGGAACCCTGCTCCACTGCTGGTGGGAGTGTAGGCTGGTGCAAGCACTGTGGAAATCAGTATGGAGATACCTCAAAGAACTAGGACTGGAAGTCCCATTTGACCCCGCTATTCCACTGCTGGGGATCTTCCCCAAAGAATTAAAAGAATCATACCACAGTGATATATGTGCACCCATGTTCATAGCAGCACTGTTTGTAATAGCTAAAACTTGGAAACAGCCCAAATGCCCATCAACTGGAGACTGGATAAAGAAACTGTGGTATTTTTATAAAATGGAGTACTACTCAGCCATAAAAAATGAGAAATTAGAGACATTTATAGCTAAGTGGTTATACATTGAGGCAATACTCTTAAGTGAAATAAATAGGACACACATGTAAATACCGAATAGTTTCTCTGGTGTGAGAAACTGAAAGTGTAAATAAGGACTAAATGTATAATAGGTTATGTGAAATAGGAAGAAAAGGGGCAAAGGGGAAGGAAGTGGGAGGGCTAGGGGAAAGGATAGAAGGGAATGGGATTAATATGAGAAAATGGAAAAATAGGAACAAAATCTTTGTCAATAGGGAGGGCTGGAGGGGTTGAAGGGAGGGCTGGGCAAGGGTGAAAAATAAGAACCAAGAGAGACTATGTAAAGGTGCAAATTTCCAATGATGAATGTCATTATATTGTATACCTAAAATGTACCAATGATTAGAATGAATAATCGATAATGTAAAATAGGAAGAAAGGGTCCAAAGGGGTAGGGGTAGTGGGAGGGGCAGGGGAAAGGAAAGAAGGGAAAGGAAAAATGATGAGAAATGGAAATAAAGTCTTGGTAAATAGGGAAGGGTGGAGGGTGTGAAGGGAGGGCTAGGAATGGGGAAAAAATAAGAACCAAGATGCATTATGTAAAGGTACAATTCCCAATGAGAAATGTAATTGTGTTGTATACCTACAATGCACCAATAAAAGAATTTAATACAAAAAAAAATACTCACTATCTGTTACTCATCAGAGACATGAAAATCGAAAGCCCAGTAAGGTATCACTATATGTCCAGGATACCAATATGAACCCTGGAAAGGCTCCAGAACAACTAGAACTCTTACACACTGTTAGAATACCAAGTGGCACAACTGAAATGGAAACCTCATGTTCCTTCTAAAGTAAAGCATATCCTTTCCAGGTGATCACATCAAATTAAAAATCTTGCACACAGGGCCGGGGATTTAGCTCAGTGGTTCCACTGCCTGCCTCGCAAGCACAAAGACCCAAGTTCCATCCCCAGGACCAAAAACAAACAAACAAACAAACAACAATCTTGCACACAGCAAAGGAAACAACCAATAAAGTAAAGAGACAACCTACAGAATAGAAAAATATTTTGCTAGCTATTCTTGGACAGAGGCCTAAATTCTAGAATATATAAAGAACTGAAAAAATTAGACATTTTGAAATAAAAGATTCAATCAAAAGTAGAGGAACTAAAATTAATACAAACTTTACAGAAGTACAAATGGCCAATATGGCCAATAAATGTATGAAAAAATATTCAACATATCTCGTCATTAGAGACATACAAATTAAAACAACACTGAGATTCCATTTATTCCAGAAAGAAATGCTGGGAAGGCTGTGGAGAAAGAGATCCTTCTCCATTGCTGATGGGAATGTAAACTAGTACAACATCATGGAGATCAGTATGAGGCTTCCTCACAAAACTAAAACTAGAAATTCCATGCAACTCAGCTATTCCTCTTCTAGATATCTTCCCAAAAGGGTTAAAGACATCAGTTTACAGTGATACTTGCATATTTACCCATATTTATAGCAGCACAACTCATAATAGCCTAATCTTGGAAATGGCCTATATGCCCATCAATAGATAAGTAGATAAAGTGTTGCATTTATACACAATGGAATACTACTCTTCCATAAAGAAGGAAGAACTTGAGTCAGGAAAACAGATGCACCTTGAGATCATAACATTGACGTAAATCAGACACACAAGCTTAAATATTGCATGATTTCTCTTATATGAGAAACCTGAAGTATAAATAAATTATAGGGTAAAATCAGAGATGATAGAAGATAGAAAGGTAAATCTTTTGCCAAAGGAAAAAGGATCAACAGATAAGAGGTAGGGTGTGGGGAGGCAAGGGAAATAGAAGAAAAAAATTTACACAGACTTTCTCAGAAATTCAGCCTCTTCCCAACCAAATCCTTCTCTGTCTGTGTTCCCAAGAACTTTGTGGTCTCAGTCTAATGCTATCTTGTCCACAACCCAGGGTCAGCTCCTCTGAGAAAGTTTCCTACCACTTCTACAGCTAATGCCTCTGTCCTTCAGGCCCTGCTCCTTCCTGGTTGTCTCCCAGAAATCAACAGCATCCCCCGCTCACCCTCTCCTGTCACACTACTCCAGATGTAGGCTGCTGACATACTTGACTTGCATTGTACACCAGAGATCTACAGGGCTCTATTTAATTCCAAAAAATTAACTCCTAACAATCATCCATTCTGCACTGATGCCCAGAAACAACATGATTATACTAGAAAGAAATCACCAGCAGGCCACATAGACTGTAGGTAACTCATTATTTTCTTTCAAGTTTGGATTTAGATACAGAAAGACTAGAGGAGAAAACAGCTAGGAAAGAAGAGAACAATAGCAAAATGAGAGGAGGATTGAGTCAATGGTTCTACAAATAAAAATCTTAGTAACAGTGTGACTCAGGTTTTGCAGTACAGAGCTGCGTTATTTTCCTTTAATGGCTTTGGAAATGGTGGGTTATTTTGAAGTTCCTGGAATTCTGTACAGAGATTATGCTGTTATTTGGAAGTAGCCAGTATACTTCACATCAAGCTATACTGTTCCATTAATTCAATTAAATGCTGATTGTTCAATTTGTTGAATTTTGATGCATAGCAGGCTACCAAATCCTGGCTGGATCTAGCAATACTAGAAAATCACTTCATGAAGAAAATTGTTTGAACATGATAATCTCTGGGATGGGTCTCAAAATTATGGTTCTAAATTCACCTACCTGCTTTGGATCATACTAGACAATGCCAAATTCTCAGCAAACAAAACTGTTAAAATAGAACAAGTATTAAGAGAGTTGATTGAAAAATGCATCACATTGCCAGGAAGCCTTCTACTCACCTGCACTGTCACAAACACCAGTCTGTGCACCTTATTCAGAAAAAAGTGGGGGCCACTGATAGATAAATTTTGCAAAATAGCAAACCAGACAGGTATGGCCTGGACAAAGCATATAAACTTCCTGGGCTTCATTTCCTCCTTCTGTTGAAATAAGATGATAGGTATGAGTGACCTTGACCTTCTCATTCCACTCCCAGATCCTGTTCTTCTGTATTTGACTGAAAGAATTCAAAGAAAGATTCTCTATCGTGGCCTCTGTGTCCTCCCCTGCATGGTGGCAGCCCTCACACTGCAGGGTGTACTTCTTCTACTTTTACTTTTGTGGCCCAAAGTACTCTGAAGAGCCTGTTTCTTTTCCTACCTTTAATGAGACTTTGCTACTGTTAAAAAATAGCTTGTCCAGGGCCGGAGATCTAGCTCAGTGGTTCTGCCGCCTGCTTTGCAAGTGCAAGGTCCCGAGTTGGATCCCCAGTACCAAAAAATTAAAAAATTTTAAAAAATAACTTGTCCATCATTCCTTCTTTTTTTTTTTCCTTCCTTATAGATCAGTGATTTTTTTTAATCCTTAAAAATATTTTGGTATGTATTTAATAATCACTCTCATTCATGCAAAAAAATTAAATTCTAAGTTCTGTGCATATTATAGAGTAGATATTTTAAAGCAATAAAAATACCGGGAATTAAAATATATCCTATTGGGGCCAGGGATTTAGCTCAGTGGTTCCGGCACCTGCCTTGCAAGTGAAAGGTCCCAAGTTCGATCCCCGTAACCAAAAAAAAAGAAAAAATCCTATCAGTTATTCAAGAAAGAAATCCAGTTATAACTTTTTTTAATTGAAGGTTTTTTTCTGAAGAAAACAAAGGCCCAGAAAAAGTTACCAAAATATTTAGTGTATGTATGTAGGTATGTATGGTGATATTGTGGGTGACTTGGAGTTTCTCTTTGTTTTGTTTAAATTACCTCAATATTTATGGTTAGCTTCCATCATCAGAAAAATAAAAATGAATTTATTTATAAAGAAAGGGAAAAGAAAATGATTTTGTATGTCACCCATGAAGTATTCGCTTTCATATAGAATGTTAGTTGAAATGTTATTTGCATAAGTAATCTAGTTCATTTCCATTATGTGATATATTCCATTTCTTAAAACAATTTCCTCAGTTTTAAGAAAAATTGAGGTAAGTCATGCTTAAATTGACACTGAAGGATAAAAGAAAGCATCCAACGTGACAATAACTTGGCCCTGTAAGAGTTTGGTAAACATCACTAGTCAGGACAAACTATCTTCAGATTACTGGGCCTGGGCAAGGAAAGGGCTTGCTGGAGCAGTGGGGTCTCTTATTAATTTAGGGAGAGTGAAAAAGTCAAGGTGGGTGGAGGGGAGCTGCAAATGTCAATCCCCGAAAGGACAACTTGGGCTCCCAGTGGGTGCTGGACCCTGAGTCAGTGCTGAGACTCTGCAGACCTCTCCTCAGGTAATTATTCTGGGATTGATTAATCAGTGGTGGCGAACCTATGGCATTTATGCTGCAGCAGGCTGTTTGTATCATTGAAAGCTCTAAAAGGTTCGCCATCACTCGATTGGGTGTTTGAATTTCCTTGAAATAAGTCCATTGTTCATCACGAAGTACTATTTTTCAGTAAGCTCTGAAAATGCATTAGGAACTGAGGGTTTAGTCAAGACCAAAGTTACGGAATATATATATTCAGTATAATTTAGTTTACTACATATACCCAGAGTATATCATATGCTGTACACACTTTGGGTATAAGTCTGAAGCATACATCCACGTGTGTGTGTGTGTGTGTGTGTGTGTGTGTGTGTGTGGTTTGTATGATTTCTCAGCATAATATTTGGAGATACCACAGTGCCAGTCATCAGGGGAGAATGCAGCCTCCCTTTTGCTGGCAGGCCAAACCTAACTTAGGAGAGTAGAATTTAACTCAGCCTTGACCAGGTGACATCAGTTCCAGAATAATGTTAACGAGGCCAGAAACCATGGAATGCAAATAGTAGTCACGGCATTGCTCCTGTAATCCTCTTACTTAAAGGTGGTGGCTGCCGTTTCCCAGGCTTTGGATATATCAAAGCTCTGAGCCTCAGAAGGGACAGACAGCTATACATCCATACATCATGCCAGGCCCCAGGCCACCCAGGTGTTTTCCTGTGTCACCTGTGAATCGACCCAGCCTTGAAGGAAGTTAAAAAGGCCCTGACTATGCCAAAGCTTGGAAGATCCCAGTGAATTTGACCCATAGAGTAAATCTAATAATTAACAGTTTTTTCATGAAAAAATAAATTTCCATAACCAAATAATAAGAAAATAACAGTATTTATTACATTGTGTATCATTATCTTCAAAGTAGTTACTTAGTACAGTACAAAACATAAACCAAACTGATTCTTACAAAAAAGAAAAAGATAATAACACAAGCTTTCTTTTCAGCTGGCTAGGATAAACTAGTAGTACACAGTTTTAAACAGGATAGGCCTCCTACCGTTCCGATTAGCCATCTGGCATCACAAGTCTGGGTTTCTCCATTCAGTGCTAACAGGAAGTGCATGCAGCCAGCATTCCGCAGTCTGGTGTGCAACGAGGCTCTCCGCTCTGGCTCCTGAGGCCTCCTCGAGGTCCATTGTCCCCAGCCCAGAGTACACAGGGAGTCTGGCCTCTTCAGTCTGTATTTTGCGTCTGAACCTTAAGACTCCCCATTTTTTAGTTTACTTCCCTTTTCTGATCTGGATGAGCCTAAGGCTGTCCTTTCAGATACTATACAGCTGTCTTCAATGTCCTTTATTCTAACCAAATGAACTGCATTCTAGCCTAAATGAAAAAATATTTTGAAATATAAAACGAGAAGGTGAACCTTCCAGCCATACCACCACCCCCAGCACCGAGGAGGCAAGCTGTGCGGGCGCAGCAGCACATATCCTTCACAACCACTCCCCCGTTGAAATGAGAAGACATAAACAAGTCTCAAAACCAGACTCCCAGATCACCTAAAGCAACCCCAAAGGGAAACGAGATGGAACAATCTGATACTCAACCGCCTGGACTCCCTGAACTGGCAATGAAAAAGGATTTGGAAAAAATGAAATCCATAGTTTGCATTGTGGAGATCTTTTGCTCCCTTCATTAGACTGATTCCTAGATATTTGATTTTTTTGGATGCTATTGTGAAAGGGGTTGTTTCTCTAATTTCTCTCTCAGTGAATCTGTGATTTGTGTAGGAGAAGGCTATTGATTTTTGACTGTTGACCTTCTATCCAGCTACTCTACTGAATCTGTCAATTAAGTCTAGAAGTCTCTTGGCAGAGTTCTTTGGGCCTTCTATATACAGTATCATATCATCAGCAAATAATGACAGGTTAATTTCTTCCTTTCCTATCTTTATTCCTTTTATTTCTTTCTCTTGTCTAATTGCTGTGCCTAATGTTTCCAGAACTATATTGAACAGGAGTGCTGATAGTGGATGACCTTGTCTTGTTCCTGATTTCAGTGTGAAAGTTTTCAGTTTTTGACCATTTAGTATAATGTTAGCTGATGGTTTTTCATAGATGGCTTTTATCAGATTGAGGTAGAGACCATCTATTACAATTTTTTGTAGGGTTTTTATCATGAATGGGTGTTAAATTTTGTTGAATGCTTTTCCTGAAACTATGGAGATGATCATATGGTTTTTGTCCTTGGCTCTTTTAATGTAGTGTATTACATTGATTGATTTATGTATGTTGAACAATTCTTGCAACCCTGGGATAAATCTGACTTGGTCAGGATTTATAATCTTCTTGATAACCCTCTGTATTCTATTTGCCAGTATCTTGTTGAGGATTTTTACATCTACGTTCATTAGGGAGATTGGTTTGTAGTTCTCTTTTTTGGTTGGGTCTTTCCCTGGTTTTGGAATCAAAGTAACACTTGTTTCCAGGAATGAATTTGGGAGTATTGCTTTCCTTTCAATTTCATTGAAGAGTTTAAAGAATAATGGCAATAGTTCTTCTCTAAATGTCTTGTAGAATTCAGCAGTGAAGCAGAAATCCTGAGGATTCATCAACACCTACCTCCAGAAACTATATGCCAATAAGATGGAAAACAGAAGAAATGGACAGATTCCTAGATACATATGAATTACCAAAGTTGAGCGAAGAAGACCTAAAAATTCTAAACAATCCAATATCAACCAATGAAATTGAAAATGTAATTAAAAACTTACTAACCAAGAAAAGCCCGGGTCCTGATGGCATCACCGATGAATTCTACAAGACATTTAGAGAGGAACTACTGCCACTACTGTTTAAACTCTTCAATGAAATGGAAAGGGAAGCGATACTCCTGAAGTCATTCCTGGAAGCAAGAATCACCTTGATCCCAAAAGCAGAGAAAGACCTAACTGAAAAAGAGAACTATAGGCCAACCTCACTAATGAACATAGATGCAAAAATCCTTAATAAGATACTGACAAATAGAATGCAGAAGATCATCAAGAAGATCATACACCCTGACCAAGTGGGATTCATCTCAGGGATGCAGGGATGGTTCAACATATGCAAATCAATCAATGTAATACACTATATCAATAAATCCAGGGACAAAAACCATATAATCATCTCAATAGATGCAGAAAAAGCATTTGACAAAATCCAACATGCATTTATGATAAAAACCCTACAAAAAATTGGAATAGATGGTCGCTACCTCAATCTGATAAAGGCCATCTATGAAAAAACCAACAGCCAGTATCATACTAAATGGTCACAAGCTGAAATCCTTCACACTAAAATCAGGAACAAGACAAGGATGTCCACTATCACCACTCTTGTTCAATATAGTTCTGGAAATATTAGGCACAGCAATTAGACAAGAGAAAGAAATAAAAGGAATAAAGATAGGAAATAAAGAAGTCAAATTATCATTATTTGCAAATGACATGATACTCTATATGAAAGACCCCAAGAACTCCACCAAAAGTCTTCTAGACTTAATAACCAAATTCACTAAAGTAGCTGGATACAAGGTCAACACACAAAATCCAATAGCTTTCCTCTACATGAGCAACAGACTCACTGAGAAAGAAATAGGGCAAACTATTCCTTTCACAATAGCATCCAAAAATCTGAAATACCTAGGAATCAACCTAACAAAAGAAATCAAAGACCTCTTCTCTGAAAACTATAGCACTTTGAAAAAAGAGACTGAAGGGGATATCAGAAAATGGAAAGACATCCCTTGCTCCTGGGTAGGAAGGATCAACATAGTGAAAATGGCCATACTTCCAAAATTGCTATATAGATTCAATGCAATTCCAATTGAAATCCCAGCAGCATATTTCATTGACCTTGAGAAAATAATTCGAAAATTCATTTGGAACCAGAAGAGACTGAGAATAGCAAAAGCAATTCTAGGTAACAGAGACATGGCAGCGGGTATTGTAACCCCCAACTTGAAACTATACTACAAAGCTACTGTGATAAAAACAGCATAGAGCTGGCAAAGAAACAGACCTGAGGACCAGTGGAACAGATTAGAAGATGCAGAAACAACTCCAGACACACTCATCCACCTCATCTTTGACAAAGGAGCCAAATACCCTCACTGGAGGAAAGATAACCTCTTTAATAAATGGTGCTGGACAAATTGGGTTTCAACTTGCCAAAGATTAAAACTAAACCTGTATCTCTCACCATGCACTAAACTAAAATCAAAATGGATTAAAGATCTAAATATTAAAACAGAAATGCTGAACTAGCTGGAACAGAGGTTAGGTAAAACTCTTGAAGACATTGGGGTAGGAAAAGACTTCATGAACAAAACCTCAGTTGCCCGTGAACTAGCACAAACAATCAACAAATGGGATCTCTTCTTACTAAAAAGCGTCTTCACAGCAAGAGAAACCACCAGCTGTGTGAAGAGACAACCCACAATGTGGGAAAACATTTTCACCAGTGGTCCCTCAGACAAAGGTCCACTATCTCAAATCTATAAAGAACTTTAAAAAATCAGACCTCCCAAATTTAAACACCCAATCCAAAAATGGGCATCTGAAATGAACAGACATTTCTCACACAAAGAGGCAGAAATGGCAAATAAACATATGAAAAAATGTTCCAAATCACTGGTCATTTGAGAGATGCAAATGAAAACAACACTGAGATTCCACCTCACTCCAGAAAGAATGGCTGTTGTCATGAAATCAACCAATAACAAATGCAGGTGGGGCTGTGGGGAAAGAGGAACACTGCTCCACTGCTGGTGGAAGTGTAGATTGGTACAACCACTGTGGAAATCAGTATGGAGATACCTCAAAGAACTAGGACTAGAAGTTCCATTTGACTTAGCTATTCCCCTGCTGGGTATCTTCCCCCAAAGAATTAAAAGAATCATGCCACAATGATATATGTACACCCATGTTCATAGCAACACAGCTTGTAATAGCTAAAACTTGGAAACAGCCCAAATGCTCATCAACTGGAGACTGGATCAAGAAAATGTGCTTTTGTAATAAAATGGTGTACTACTCAGCCATCAAAAATGAGAAATTAGAGACATTTATTACTAAATCGATGCACATTGAGGCGATACTCTTAAGTGAAATAATTAGGACACACGTGTAAATACCGAATAGTTTCTCTAGTGTGAGAAACAAAGTGTAAATAAGGACTAAAAGCTATAATAGATAATGTGAATTAGGAAGAAAAGGGGCAAAGGGGAAGTGGGAGAGGTAGGGAAAAGGAAAGAAGGGAATGGAATTAATATGAAAAAATGAAAAAAAGGAAACAAAGTCTTTGTAAATAGGGAGGGATGGAGGGGTTGAAGGGAGGGCAGGAGAAGGGGGAAAAAAATAAGAACCAAGAGAGATTATGTAAAGGTGCAAATTTCCAATGATGGATGTCATTATATTGTACACCTAAAATGCACCAATAAAAGTATATACAAAAAAAATTCAGCAGTGAAGCCATCAGGACCTGGGCTTTTCTTTGTTGGTAAATTTTAATTTCATTTTCAATTTCACTGACTGTAATTGGAGTGTTTAGAATTTTATATCTTCTTCATTTAACTTTGACAATTTGTATGTATCTAGGAATCTGTCCATTTCTTCTGTGTTTTCCATTTTATTAGAGTATAGGTTCTCAAAGTAGGTATTGATGACCCTCTGGATTTCTGCTGGATCTGTTGTGACTTCACCTTTTTCATTCTTAATTGAATGGATTTGAGCCTTTTCTTTCCTTTTTTTTCTTTCCTTTTTTGATAAGGTTGGCTAAAGGTTTATTGATTTTATTTATTCTTTTGAAAAACCAACTCTTCAATTCATTGATTTATTTTGTATCATTCTCATACTCTCCATTGCATTGATTTCTGCTCTGATCTTTATAATTTCCTCTCTTGTACGAGCTTTGGGTTTGTTGTGCTCTTCTTTTGCTAGGAGCTTGAGGTTCTGCATTAGGTTGTTTGAGCTCTCTAATATGGGCATTTACTACTGTGAATTTCCCTCATAGAACTGCCTTCATTGTGTCTCATACATTCCTGTATGTTGTACTGGCATTATCATTTACTTGTAGAAACTCTCTAATTTCTTCTTTAATTTCCTCTATGACTCACTGGCTGTTCAGGAGAGTGTTATTCAATTTCCATGTGTTTGTGGGGGTTTTGTGGTTTCTTATGCTATTGATCTCCAATTTTATTGCACTATGGCCTGATAATATACAGAGGGTAACTTCAATTCTTTTATATTTACTTAAACATGTTCTATGAGCTAGCATGTGGTCTATTTTGGAGAATGATCCATGTGCAGCTGAAAATTATGTATATTCTGATCTTGTGGGCTGGAACACGCTGTAAACATCTATTAAGTCCGTTTCTTCAGTAGCTTGTTTCAGTTCTAGAATTTCATTGTTGCCTTTTTGAGTAGATGATCTGTCTATTTGTGATAGTGGGGTATTGAGGTCCCCCACTACAATTGTATTACTGCTTATTTGGTTTATCATGTCCATTAATATTTGTTTGGTATAGCTAGAGGCATTCGTATTTGCTGCATATATATTTATGATTTTCATCTCTTCCTCTTGGATTGTTGCCTTCACAAGGATGTAGTGACCATCTTTGTCTCTCTTAATTAGTTTTGGTTTGAAATCTACTTTGTCTGCAAATAAGATTGCTACCCCTGCTTTTTTCCAGGTTCCTGTCACATGGAGAACTATTTTCTATCCTTTTACTTTCAGTCTATGAATTTCTTTTTGAATTAGGTGTGTTTCTTTATATAGCACATGTTGGAAGTATATAGTTTTGCAGGGTACATCAATCTGGGTTGGAGGCTGTTTTCCTTTAGGGCTTGAGATATGTCACTCCAAGCTCTTCTTGCCTTGAGGGTTTGCATTGAGAAAATCTGCTGTGATTCTGATGGGCTTTCCTTTGTATGTGATTTGTTTCTTTTCTCTGCTTGTAGTATTTTGTTCTTCTGTTGGGTTTCCAGGATCTTGATTATTATATATCTAGGTGTAGATTTTTTTTTATCATGGCTAGTTGGAGTCCTGCATGACTCACTTATCTGTATGTCCAATTCTCTACCTCTGTCTGGGAAGTTTTCTATTATTACTTCTGTGAACAGTTTTTCTATGTCATTTGTACTTTCTCCTGCTTTTTTGTGGACTCCTATCAGTCTTATGTTATTCTTCTTTGCATCATCTAGCAGCTGCTGGATTGATTTCTTGTGGTCCCTTACTATTTTTAAGAAATCTCTGTTTTCATGGTCACTAACCACAATCCTGTCTTCTATATCTGATATTTTTTCTTCACATTCATTCAATATGCTGTGAATACTTTCAATGGAGTTTTTAATCTCCTAGATATCTGTTTGAATCTGGTTCATGTATTCCATTTCTTTCCTATGTTGGGCATTCATGGATTCCATTTCTTTCTTATGCTGGGAATTCATGGCTTCCAGCATGGTCCTGAGCTCATCTTTTTTTTTTTTTATCTGTTTCTGTTCTAGAGCCTCTAATCATGTCTTTCACTCTGCTCACCATCTCTGTAGTTATCTGGGAAATTATTTCTGTTTTGAATTTTTCTAGAGCCTCATTTGTCTGTTTTATTACTTCCTGTGCTATCAGTTCAGGATGTCCAGGTGGTTGATTATCATATTTTTCCACCTCGTTTCCCCCAGAATTTGCCTTTGGTGAGCTGGAAGTCTGGGTTTGTGTCCTGCCAAGGTGTCTTCCCATTTTTAATTTTGTAGTTGGTGCTGTTTTTGCTTTAATTCCTGGGCTGATAGTACAACATTTCTTATTGTGAGTGTCTTTATTACTTGTGTTTAGAGACCCTATGTTGTGCTTGCTTCTCAGAGATATCTTCCAGGTATAGCTGGACTTTTCAGGCTTTGAGTCTCTAATGACTCTTACAGAATCTCATTTTCAGTATACCAGGAAGGACAACTGATTAGATCAATCACATCACCTTAGCCCAATTGACACAATCAGCATCAATAATAGCATCAAACACAGTACAGAAAATGGCAATTTCTGGTAGCAGTTAATCTGTCACCTTTAACCGTGTAAGCTAGATCAAAATCTAAGGCTAACCCAAAATATATTTGTAGCAAGTAAACCCTTCAATATGGCAAATTTTCCCTTTGGGATAAGGATTTAGAAGGGGTTAGGGAGGAAGGGATAGAGAGATAGAGGGAGAGGGAAAGGTTAGAGGTGAGGCTAGAGGACACAGGAGGATCGTGCAAATCATGGGAAACTGTTGAAGACAGGAGGAAAAGACAGTGAAAGAACAGAGCCAATTACAGAACAAACTGACAACAATAGGGAAACTAGAAATTGTATTCACCTTCCTATAATAGTGACAGTTGAGAGGACAAAGAGAAACAGTTCAAAATGGGACAGGGACAGGAACAAAGAGGGAGAGATATATAGAGCCAGGAGGGAGAGAGAGAGAAAAAATAATAATAAATATATATATGTTCTCCCTCAGGACATGTCTCTGCTGTCCTGGTAGACAATGTGGGGAGCAGTGTGTGGGTCTAAGTCAATTAGTCTCAGCAAGCCAGCTGTAGTCTACTGAGATTCAGGCTGATTTCTGGCTGCAAGGTCCAAGTTGAAGTTTCTGACCTCCTGCAGGATTAAACTCTGCAAGGTTCTACTGTAGGTTCCAGCTGTCCTCCCCTCTAAGTGTGCCCAGGTTTCTATGGGAGGTGCTGATCCCACCAACTTACCAACCACGATGGTCCAATGTGCTTTTATCCAAGAGATTTTCTTCACTTTCCCAGTGGGATTCAATTTTCAATGAGGAGCCTCAGAGAGGCCTTCTCTGTTGTTCACTTCTGCTCTATCTTCTGGGGCTTATAACCATGGCTTCTATGTTCCCCTTGGCACCTCTGCTGTGCAGATTCAGATACTGCATGGCCTGCTCAGCATGGTCCAGCAGGGCTGTTGCTGGCATCCTTGGGACGGGTTCTAGCAAGACTGCTGCTAGTGGTAAGAGTTTAAACCTACCTATTTATCCCTCAAAAACATTAGGAGAACAAAAGAGATGTTTATGAAAGCACTTTGCTTTAATCAAAGGAAAAAGGAGTGTAATATAAATGAGAGTATGATTACTTATTAGCAAAAAATTTAGTTCTGTGTTATTCCAATATAAATCTTATTTCATATATTATAACAGGCACTGTTCAGGAATAATATAACAATAAGATTGAAGCAGAGACAGGTATCTAAAATCGATGGCGTTTAACAGAATCCCAACATGTAATAAATCTCTAGTGGTTTAAAAATGCATAAAAAATGAACACTACAAAGATAAAACACCATTACTATGATATAATTTAAACTTCACATTTATTTCTAATTATCCACTAAACTCACATATTTACTGTCTGCTCTGCATATATGTTGGTGATATGCATCTATACTACTGTTATATAAAAATTGGTGCCTTCATCTTACATAGAGTAATAACTTTTCATTTCTTCAGCAGTGTCTGAAAATGAGACAAATCAAAATACAGACTGTAAGAGAAATTGTGGAATAAATCCCATTTTATAAATGTAATTTACATAAAAATGGAGACACATTTGTGGAAATAGCAAAAAGCGTTTTGTTAAAATTGCTTTTGCCCATTAATAATACAAATTGGAGTGGAAAATACTCTTTATTTTTCTTCTCTCTTCTCAATTTAAGAGAAATTTTGTTAGCAATGAAAAATTATATGTTTTCTTTTCACTGGAGGGGGAAGTGAAATGCTTCTCTGGACCCAGAATTACAAGATGAGTGCTACATTCAGCCACAGAGTCCTTGCAGCTTCAGGGTCCCCTTGGTGAGTTTAGTGAATTCCATAAGGAGAAAGGAGAAGAAAGGATGGGGGGAAGAGAGGGAGGCCTTCAAATAAGAAAGACCCTAGGCAGACAGGGCACATGTTTCACTCACATTCTGCTTCTAGCAGATCATTATTAAGCATTTCAAAACTAGCTGTGTGACATCAGCAAGATGGAAAAATAAGAATTCCCAATGCCCATTCCCACACAAACATCAATTGGAGAACAAATGCTTAAAACTACCTTCACAAGTGTTAAAGACCCAGGAGAAAGTTTAGACACCTCACCTGAGTAGAGCACAGAAATAAGCATGTGAGGAGGCTGGGAAGGACTGCTTCACATTACTCACGTCAGCCCTCCCCCAAGGCACATGGCCCAAGGCAGAACCAGAACCCTCTGTGAGGTAGAAGGGGGGTTCATGAGCTTCTAACCTCAGCATGGACACCAGCCAGGCCACCTTAGCAAACCCCAGGGCCAGGCCTGCCCCAGCACCAAGCCAGCCCTGATGGCCCCAGGCTCCAGGACCATTCCAGACTCTAGGCTCCAGAATTCCCTCTGTGCCAGGTTGTGGGACAGGCACCAGGATGGTCCCCATGGGCCAGCCTCAGTGGGCCCAGGATCCAGGCTCACCTCCACAGATCACTCATCAGGTTCACCCCAGTGGCCCCCAGTGTCAGACCACACTGCACACTTAGGATCCAGAACCACAGCCTCAAACTAGGCTCCAGGTGCAGTCACAGACCCAGACAGTGTGCCACCCAAGAGCTCTAGCAGAAGGCCTGCCCACAGAACCCACCCCCCAGCCTACATAAAATCTCCCAATTCTCTGCTGAAGCCTAGGACTATGAGAGGTGCCTGCTTCTTCAAATGCACTGATGCCAACGAAACAACCACAAGGATCATCAAAAATCAGGGAAATACAATACTATCAGAGGAACAAAATAAAGCACCAAGAAATGACCCTAAAGAATTGGAAATCTCTAAGCTGCCTGAAAAAGAATTAAAAGCAATTGTCTTAAAGAAACCAGTGAATGACAAGAAAACACAAATAAATGCATAACTAAACTAAATGAGGAAAACAATAAATGAACAAAATGATGAGTTCAATAAAGAGGTAGAAATCATAAAAAAATAACCAAACAATTCTGGAGCAGACGAACAAAATAACTGAAGTGGAAAATGCCATAGACAGCTTCAGCAGCAGCTTTGATAGAAGAATCAGTGGTTCAGAGAAGCCATTGATAATTCCCACAAAAGACCACAAGAAAAAGAATAAAGAAACCATACAGGGCTTCTGGGACACCATCGAGTGAATCAGTACACACATCTGGCAGTTCACAAAGGAGCAGAGAGTGAGGGAAGGGAAGGGGATGTACTTCAAGAAATAATGAGGGTGAAGGGTGTAGCTCATGGTGAAGTACTTGCCTAGCATGCATGAGGCCCTGACATTGCAAAGAAAAAGAAACAATGATGGAAAACATCTCAAATGTAGAAATTTAAATACAAATCCAGTTCCATGAATTGCAAAAAACCCTAAATAGGTTTTGACTATTTGATAAAGATTAAATATACAAAGGATTCTGCATGAAAGTACATTATAGTCACATGTTTAGCAGTAAAAAGACGAGAGAGTTTTGAAAGCTGTAAGAGAAAAGCAATTTGACATATACAAATGAACCCCTATAAGACTATCTGGAAAATATTTTAACAGGATAGGAGAGAACAAGATGATATATTCAAAGTGCTGATAAAATAAATAAAAGAATCAACAAATAATAATATAACCATCAAAGCTCTTCTTCCAAAATGAATGAGAGATATTTTCCCACACAAACAAAAGCTGAGACAGTTAATTATCACTTCAGCTGCTTCACAAGAAATACTAAAGGAAGTTCTTCAAACAACAGGGTGCCAATGTGAAAACTTATACAAATATAAAACTCACTACAGAAGTAAGAAATAACCAAGTTTAGAATATTCTAGTTCTGTAAGGGCAGTGTTTAAATCACTTTCAGCATTGTGGTGCACTTCTGCAACCCTCGCCATTGGGAGGCTGAGGCAAGAAAGTTACCCCAGGGTTCAAGGTCAACCTGGGCTACACGGTGAGTTCAAGGCCAGCCTGAACTATATAGTGAGACCGTGTCTCAAAAAACCAATAAATGAATAAATAACTCAACTCTATCATCAAAGTCAAAAGACAGTATAAATTTTATGGCTCTATTAAAAATAACTATAGTTATAGTAATTTGTTAATGAATATAAAATATGCAAAGATGGAAACTGTGACACCAATATTATAAAATGAAGGAAATGTACATATAGTCAAAGGTAAGTTTTATGGCCATGAAATGGGCTGTTATGATTATATTTTATGTAAGCTTCATGGTACTTGTGATAGATATATAAGAGACAAAGAGAAAAGAAGGCATCTGTGCAAAAAATAATTAAATCACATAGGAAGACAGAAACAAAGAAAATGCAAGACAATCAGAAAACCACCCAATTGCAAGAATAAGTCTATATGTATCAATAATTACTTTAAAAAGAGGTGGATTAATCTCTCTAACAAAATACAGAGTAGACGGATAGACCAAAAAAACAAGAGCCATGCTATAAGAGACTCACCTTAGCTTTCAAAACACAGAGGCTGAAACTGAAAAAATGGAAAAAGATATTCTATGCAAATTGTAACAAAAAGAGGTAGCTCTTTTGGGTGGCTATAACTTGGATTGGTTATACTTACATGCAGTGGAATAGATTCTCAGTCAAACAATGTAAAAAGAGACAAAGAAGATCATCGAAAAGCAAGAAGTCATTCATCAAGGATATAACAACTATAAATAGGTATGTACTCAACATTGGAGCATCTAAAATACATAAAGGCAAATAGCAGATCTGAGAGAAGAGACAGACTGCCATGCAATAATGGTAGAATACTTCAATCCTCCACTTTCAACAACAGAAGATCATTCAGAAAGAAAATCAGTAAGAAAACTTTAAAGTGAACTAGAACTACACTTCACCAAATGAATCTGGAGACATTTATGAGCAGCCCATCCAATGGCATTTGTATTCCATCCAATACATATTCCTCTTAAATGCACATAGAATATTCACCAGGATAGATTATATATTAAGCCACAAAATGAGTCTTAACAAATTTAGGAAGATTAAAACTATATCAAGAATTTTTTCTAACCATAATGGTATAAAATTACAAATCAATAAGAGGACAAAAATCTCACAAATATATGGAAATTATATCACATGCTCTCGAACAACCAATGGGCAGAAGAAGAAATCAAAAGAAACATCTGAAAAATATCTTCAGACAAATGAAAATGGAAACACAACATGCTGATACTATAGGGTGTAGCAAAAGCAGTACTAAGAGGAAGGTTTAAAGCATACAGATGAGAAGGCTAAAAAGCCCAAATAATCAACCTAATACTACACTGCAAGGATAAAAGAATAAGCCCCAAATTAAGGAAAAAATACTGCAAACATGTACTGATAAAAATTTTCAAATTTTAAACTAAAAAATACAAAAATCACAAAAACAAATTAGCAACAGGAAGGAAAAGATAAACAGAAGAGAAATAGATAAAATCAAGACTATAAAAACAAGTTCAATCCCCAGTACCAAAAAACAAAACAAAATAAAAACTATAAAAACAGTAGAAAAGAGGCCTGGGATTTAGCTCAGTGGTGCCACCCCCTGCCTCTCAAGCACAAGGTCCTGAGTTTGATCTCTGGTACCAAAAAAAAAAAAAAAAAAAAAAGTAGAAAAGATAATTAAAACCGAGTTGGTTTTTGAAAGAACAAAAATATTGACAAAACTAAGCAAAGGAGAGACACACAGAGAGGCACAAAGAAAAAGAACTCAAAACAATTACAAATGAAAGAGGGACAGTACAACAGTGCCACGGAATATAAAGGAAGCCCATCCTCACCACCTTTACTCAATGCAGTACTTTGAAGTTTCAGCCATATATATCAAAAATACTAGAGAGCACCTGTAAGGAAGCTCCCCCGCCACCATCCCAAGCTCCTAGGGCAGAAAAGGTGAGCCGGTCCCAGCACCCGGAAGGAAGCTCCCCGGCTGCCATCCTAAGCTCCTAGGGCAGAGAAGCTGAGCTGTTCAGGCACCAGAAGCACCACCACCCCTCCCCGTGGAAATGAGAAGACACATAAACAACCCTCAAAACCAGACTTCCAGATCACCTACAGCAACCCCAAAAGGCAACAAGATGGAACAATCTGATACTCAACCACCTGGACTCTCTCAACTGGCAACAAAAGAGGATCTGGGAAAAATGAAATCCGAAATAATTACTCAGATAACAGCAAAGATTTTGCTTATGGTGCAAGATATGATTAATAAATCTAGAGAGGACACAGATTAAAAAAATAGAGGATCTGAGGAACATGATGGAATCCCAACATAGGAAACAAATGGAATCCATAAAAGAGATGCAAACAGATTTCCAGGAGATTAAAAACTCCATCGAAACTCTACACAGCAGAATGAACCAGTGTGAGGACAGAATTTCAGATACAGAAGATAAGATTGCAGTTAATGAAAGGGAAAATAAAAAATGCTTTACAATTGTAAGGGACCACGAGATAGCAATCCAGCAGCTGCTAGACAATGCAAAGAAGAATAACATAAAACTGATTGGAGTCAATGAAGAAACAAGAGTGCAGATGACATAAAAAAAACTGTTCACAGAAGTGATGACAGAAAAGTTCCCAAGGAGGGGAAAAGCACTTCCTATACAGATAAGTGAAGCATATAGGACTCCAACTAGCCTTGATCAAAAAAAAATCTACACATAGGCATATAATTGTTAAGATTCCAGAAACCCAACAGAAGAACAAAATTCTACAAGCAGTGAGAGAAAAGAAACAAATCGCATGCAAAGGAAAGCCCATCAGAATCACAGCAGACTTCTCAATGCAAACCCTCAAGGCAAGAAGAGCTTAGAGTGATGTTTTTCAAGCCCTAAAGGAAAACAGCCTCCAACCCAGATTGATGTACCCTGCAAAACTATCTTTCAAAATTGATGGAGAAATAAGATACTTTCATGATAAAGAGCACCTTAGGAACTTCATGAATACCAAACCAGCACTCCAGAAAATTTTAGACAATATCCTAGGAAAAGACAATGAGGATCACAACCCCAGGAAGCCCAGCAGAATGAATCTGTTGGGCGTGACAAATTAAATGCAAAGGGGGAGAATCCAACAAAAAGAAAAAGTCATGACAAGGCTTTTAAAACTTTTAACTTCAACTCCCTAATGAGTGTATAATTCAATCTTGTTATTGCTCATGATTAGTATCTTTCTGATTCTAGTGTTGCACACCTTTCCTTGTGCTGTACTGGCTATTTATCATCTTCTTGTGTCTACTTTTTAATTGGGTTGTCTATTAATGAGCTGTAAGAGTTCTTTATATATTCTGGTCATAGGTTATATGCGTTGTAAATACGGTCTGTTTAAGGACTACTTTTCATTTTAACCATGTCATTTAAAGTTCTAAATTTTAATGGAATCTCATATATCAATTTTTTTCTTTTATGCATCATGTTTTTTGTATCCTAGGAAATTCTTGCCTACCCTAACTTCATAAACATTTTCCCTTATAATTTCTTCTTAAAGTTTTATACTTTTAGGCTTTCATATTTAGTTTCATAGATCCTTTCAAATTATTTTTATGTATGGAAATAAAGGGTTGAGGTTAATTTTTTATATACGGATACTAGGTGTTCTAGTGCCATTGACTGCAAACACTCTTTTCCTTGGCTCTTGAATTGAGTTTATATTCTATAAAATGTTAACGTTAAATAATCTTTCAAACCTCAGTGGACCATATATGTGTGGTTCTACTTCTAGATTCTCTGTTTTATTCAAATGATCTATATGTCTTTCCTTACACTAACACTGCCTTGATTACAGTAGCTTTAGAAGAAGTCTTAAAATTAGGTACAAAACATCTTCCAACACTGTTATTTTTTTTAACTTTTCTAGGTCCTTTGTACTCCTACATAACTTTTAAATTTCAATATCCAGTTCTTCATTTATAGCAAGTATAAACAGATCTGAATTTTTATATATACATTGTGTTTTCTAATCCTGCTAAATTCAAATACAAGTTCTACGGGCTCCTAGAGATTTCCTAGTATTTTCTCTGTAGATGATCATTTCATCTACATATAAAGTTTTGCTTCTACCTTGCCAATAGTATCCTAATTGTGTCATTTTATTGCCAGAATATTTTGGTGGGGCCTAGGTTTCAAAGTTTAATGGACAGATGAAGAGTAGGCATATCTGCCCTTGTTCCCCACCTTAAGGAGAAAGTATTGTATCTTCTCCATTCATATAAGGCATTTTTCCTGGAAGTGTAGAGTGCATGGCTTTAATCTGTTGAGAAGGTTCTGTTCTACTTCTAGTCTCCTGATAGCTTTTACCATGAACAGCTGTAGAATTTAGTCTAATACTTTTTCTCCAACTAGTGACAGGATCATATGGCTTTTTCCTTTCCTCTATTAAAATGATGATTTTTGAGGGTAGATCTTCCAGTGCTGAACCAACACTGCCATCCCTATAACAAAACCACTTTCTACATCCTGCCAGATCTGACTTCTAATAGTTTGTTTTTTAAACAAGTTTCTAGCTATGTTCATACTTTTTTCTTCTATTATCTTTATCCAGTTTTAGTGTAAGCACAATGTTGATTGCCTAAAATGAGGGGAGAAGTGTTCCTTCTTTTTTCTGCTTTGTTTGATATAATTTATCAGTTAAAATGTATATGAGTCTGGTGTTGTCATATAGGTAGGTTTTCAAGCTAGGAGTATATTTTCTTTAATAGGTGCTATTCAAATTTTATATTTCCTCCAGAGTTAGTTTCATTAATTTGTCTTCCAAGGTACTTCTTAGAAGTTGTCAAATTTATTTCAAAACAGATTTTTGAAATATGCTTTCTATATTCTTTTAAATTTGTAAAATCTGTGGTAATCTCTCCTAGATCTTGATATTGTAATTTTTAAAATGTATAAATGATATTGTGTAATAGGAAGAAAAGATCTAAAAGAGCAGGGAAAGTGGAAGGGGTAGGGGAAGGGGAAAAAGGAAAAGGAAAAAATATGGAAAGAGAAAATAAATGGAAACAAAGTCTTTGCAAATAGCGAAGGGTGGAGGGGGTGAAGGGAGGGCAGGGGAAGGGAAAAAAAATAAGAACCAAGAGCCTCATGTAATGGTACAGGATCCCAATGATGAATGTAACTGTATTGTATACCTAAAATGTACCAGTGAACTTAATGGGGAAAATAAATAAATTTTAAAAGACTTAAAGGTCAGATCTAAAACTCTAAAGCTACAAGAAAAAAACAAAATCAGGGAAATCCTTTTGACGTTTTCCTGGGCAATGATTTTTTGGAATTACCCCCAAAAGTACAGGCAACAAAAGCAACAATAGACAAGTAAGACTGCATCAAAATAAAAAGCATCTTCACAGCTAAGGAAATGATCAGTGGAGTCCGGAGATAATCTGTGAAATAGGAGAACATATTTGCAAAACTCCTATCTGGTGAAAGGTTCATATCCAAAATATATAATGAACTCAAACACTTCAACAGCAAAACAGCTTAATTTTAAAAAGGGCAAAAGACCTGTACAGACATTTCTCGAGGAAGACATATGAGAAGGAATATTAACAATGTTTAATGTTACTAACCATCAGAGACACGAAAATCAAACCTACAATGAAATATCATCTAACAACACTTAGGATGGGTCCTACCCAACAGACAAACAACAATTCTTGGTGAGGGTGTGGAGAAAAAGCCACAGTTGCACACTGTTTGGAATGTGAATTGCCAGAGCCACCATGGAAACCAGTACAAAGTTCCTCAAAAAAATAAAAATAGAACTACCATATGATCCAATAATTTTATTTCTATTTTTCCAAAGAAAAAGCAGTCAGTATATTTAAAAAAGAAAATATCTGCATTTCCATGTTCACTGTGGCATTATTCACAATAGGAAGATATCAAATTAATCTAAGTGTCCTCAATAAATGAATGGATAAAGAAAAAGTGGCAAAAATATACAATAAAATGTTATTCAGCCTTATAGAAGGAGGCAGTCCTACCATTCATGAAAGCATAGGTGAGCTCAGAGGACATTATTCTAAGTGAAATAAGCCAGACGTAAAAAAAGACCAATTATGCACAATCTCATCAACAGATGGAATCTGAAGATGTCAAGCTCATAGTAGAAAACGGAAAAGTAGTTTCCAGAAGCTAGGGCTTGGGGAAATTGGAAATATGCTAGTCAAAGCACACACAATTTTAGTTATCCAGCATGAATAAGTTCTGAAGATCTAATGCATAGTATGGTGATTATATTTAATAATGCTACATTTTATGCTTGAATTTTTCTAAGAGACTGTGTCTTAAATGCTCTCACCACAAGAAAATGAAAATGAAAACTGTGGTGATGGATATTTTAATTAGCTTGACAGTGAGAACTTTTCACAATGTATATTTACGTCAAAACATCACATTGAACATCTTAAATATATACAATATTTGTCAATCATTCCTCAATACAGCTAGGAAGACATAAAATAGCTATGTCTGGTGGGTGTAATTTTCTTTCCTCTTTTCCTTCAACCCCCTTCAAATACACAAATGTTCTTACATAGGTTATCAATTGATTCATTCTGTGCACTTCTTATTGCATCTGAGATCCTTAGACCACTATTACCTTTGCCCAAAACTATACAATTGTGTGACTGTCATGTTTAGGCCTGCCAGCCAAACATACACAGGAAGTTTATTGATCCTGGGAATCAACAGCTGCAGAGGATAAAGGATTCTGTTTGGGCAGAAGGTATTTCAGGTGAACTGCAGTGTGGTCACAGCAGACCTCAGATGTTCCTGATGGAAACTCTGGGCCAAGGACCACTCCTCAGGTTAACCCCAAACGGAGGCCAGGAATCGAGCCTTTCTACACCCCATCCTTGAACCCTGGCTGCCTGGGGGGAGGGGCGTGGACAGTGTGGGGTTTGGGCCTGGCTGCTCCCTCCAGTCAGAGAAACTCTTGATTGGTTGGGTTTTTTGTTTTGGGGGGGGGGTTGGTACTGGGAATCGAACTCAGGACCTTGCGCTCGTGAGGCAGGTGGCAGAAGCACTGAGCTAAATCCGCGGCCCAAGAAACTCTTGAGAGGGCTCCGTAGAGAGCATTCAGCTGCCTGCTCCTCGGGGGGTGTGGGAATGAGCACTGAGAGCTGGCTTGGCCTAGGGAAATCTCGCAAGCACTGTAAGTAACATCCCATAATGATGCATCAGACCAGGGCATCAGGGGCAAGAACTGTTAGGACCAGGACCACCTGGCACAGCCCTCCCCTGGGAAGGGGATGTGGACACTGCCCACAGAGCTCTGTGCACTAAGTATGGACCAAATATTACGGAACTCAAAACAAATCTACAAAAATTGACAGGAATTTGACTGTCTAAATGGTTGGCAACAAAGAGATATTTTAAATTCCATCAGAATAAAATCACAAGTGGGAAAACACCAGTTTTCCCAACAGGGAAAGACATTCCCTTGGAAGAGAGAAGTAAAAAAGTAATTATCTAAATGAAAGCAAGTATAAGCCATTTCCTAATGAAACTCTCCTTTTCCCAGTTACCCTTCCTGAACTAAGAAATCAAATAGTTATTTGCTCTGCAGAGAGATTAGTGGCCCATCACAGACTGTGATTCCCACCCTCTGAGTTTCAAGTCGATCTGAACGGGGAAGAGATATTTAGGACCAACTCCAGCTGTTTCCTCTGATTTTCTGATGGCTGAGTGTTCTGTTCTCTACACCATTGGAAAAGAGGGTAGCCGATGGGCACTGGCCCGAAGTAAAAGGATATGGGTGCTGAAAGGCCACTGGCTTGTGATATTATATGTAATTTAAAAGTTACAGTGGATCAAGGTTCTTGTTTTCAGAAAACCCTTTTCAAAATAATATTTATCCAGTAATAAACATTGGCATCAACATTTTAAAAGTATCCTGCTAATGTTTTTCAATCTTCAAAATAAATTTATTATTTTCAGTGACACAATATTGTTTTCATATGATTTAGACATTCAATCCAGGATATAATTTTTAAAAGATTATGTAAGTCCTTGAAAGCCCTTCATGTGTTTGTCGTTAGTGGGCTCCTCGGGAACATGAAGCTAATGTTCAAGAGCACAGTTACGGGCAAATAGCAGTGCCAGGAAAGCTACTCAGTGTGCTGAACTAAACTTGAAAACCTGGTAATGTCAAAGGGGACAGATGCTATACAATAGGTCATCTTCTTCCAAACAGCGTAGTATTTGTTTTTAATTTTGATGCTTTCCAAATAAGCCTTTGGGCACATCTGGGAGGAAAATGCACTGTTGTCACAAAAGCAATGGATGCAGTCTGATCTGTGGAAGCATTCAGAAGCCGGTATCAGAAAGAAATTTTAAATGATCACATCAAAGTGAGAGTCTCCTAACACACCCCGCATTCCCATCTCTATTGCATGGTCATGGGTGATCCAATCTGAGAATTTGGTGGGCCATCGGATGTCTCTTCCATTCCTTTTTCAATAATTCAACTAGTATGTTATAACTGTGGCTCAGAAACTACTGGAGAACTGGGGAAAAAAAGGGCAGAACTTCCACAGATTTGTGACTGAATCTATGTGACCTTGAGCAAGTCACCTTATCTCTCTGAGACTCTGTTTCCTCTTTTGTAAAATGAAAATAGTACCATGTTTTAGAACCCTTTAAAGATCATGGATAATATTTGAAAAATGATTAGATATCTTAAGCTCCCAACCAAAAGCAGTTGTTACTAAGAACATCCCAGAGTCTATGGTCCAGCCTCAAATATCATGCTGGCCCAAGGATTAAATGCCATCCTCAGGGGTCATGCAGTGTAGAGGGAATGCTGGAGTTGGACTTCACAAAAATGTTTCTGTCTATGCCCAGACATCCAAGGTGTTAAATTACTTACATCTGTCAGGAAAAGCACTCCAACCAAGCAGAAATCCTTTTGATTAATATATCTGTTCCCTGCCTGACACTGTCTGTCCTCTGAGAGGCATACTGATTGGTCTGCCCCATCTCTGTTCCGAGGTCCAATTTTTCCTATTGTGAGTGAGAACTAAAGATCTATATTCAGGTAATGATTACTTCCGGGGCACCTTGCACTGGAGCCACAGCTTTAAAGAGCTGGCTCCTCCCTTTAGCCCAGTCCTTTCCAAATGGCCATCACCCCATCTAACTGAATCCCCATCTCATTTAACCCCTCAGGCCACTCAATCTATAGTGGCCATCAGGATCGCATCACCCTTGGGGACCAGAGCCCTCCCCCTGACCCCAACCCTGGGCAAGGACCGCCCTGCATCGGCTGTGGATGTGTGTCTCTCACATCTCCCATCAGAAAAGAACTTGCTGGAGACAAAAAAGAGAAAAGTCATCACGGCCTGCCACAGGGAGGCATAAACAACCCGGATTTGAATGTAGCCAGTTCCATATTTACCTTTTAATCTGTCAATCTATATTATATAAATTATATATTTATAGATTATACATAGAGTTTTTTACTTAATTTATCATTAGTATATTCAAACTGTGCCATTGATTTACTTAACATATTTTATACAATATGGCCAGACTATAATTTATTAAGTGATTTTCCTATGGTTTATTTTTAAGTTATTTTCAATTTTCCTAGTAAAAAGTCTGCAATACAACACCACACCAAAGAAAGAGAGAAGAAGGAGAGGAGGAGGAAGAGGAGAATAAAGAGAAGAAGAAAAGGAGAAGGACAGGGAAGGGAAACTTGGTGTTCATTTCCAGGGAGTGCAGAGTGCAGTAACTGAGTGCCTCCAGCCACAGTGCCTCTGGATCCCCTTCAGCTGCAGAACCTCAGACTGCCATGCAGATCTGACAAAGCCCAGACATCCCAAGGGGAACTGGAGCAAAGACCGCTGGTTTGAGGAAACTCATGAGGAGCAGACTAGGCAGGCCAGCAGCCCTGCAGGCTGAGAGCCTGGCCTTGGCTGCCCCCACTCCACGCCTGTCTCCAGTGCGGTCCACTGCCATGACCCACTGCCACTTGCTTCCTCTGGATGCAGCTCTGCTGCTCCCTCTCTTGGCAGAAGCTGATGCACATCGGTTCAGGGTGGAAGAAGCAACCTCGCTGTAGCATTGCCCATCTGTACTTCAGCCATCCCTCTGAGAGGCACATTTTCTCATCCTCAAAGTCTGGACCCCAGGGATGCACATTTATTTCTCCAAAATAAGATTCTTAACAATAGCATCAACAATAATAATACATATATACAAAACATTTAAACTTTTAACATACTTTCACAACCAATGGAGTCATTATACTTACTGTACTTTTAACCTAAGCAGATTCAGCTATACATATTGTGCAGAAAATGTGGAAGAGGACAACTGATATAGCCTGGCAATTCTCCTGTCATACTATAAAATAAAACTGTACCTATGAGTGCTTGAAGAAACCAAGCCTGAAACAGTAACTATACATTCCACAAAACTGCAGAAAGAATGAATAATTTTAGGGTTTCTGACCAACAAAAAAGAAACAGAAGACTTAGTCTAGATTTCCAGATGAGTGGGTGGAGTTGATTTCATTCAAGGAAGAAACTGAAAAATTAATATAAATTTTCAAAACTAATAAAATCATAGGCAATGAAGAGAAAGGTAAATTACCAACAAGTCAGAACTGCATGAAGTAAAATTCTTGACTGATTTAATTTCTAAGTATGATGCTTTTAAAGAATCACATGCTATATGTTAAGGTATATTTTATACATTTCTGGATAAATTGTATGGTACAGAGCTGTATCTACAAAGCATGAATATCACCTTTGATGAGTGAATTAATAGGATTTTCAAGATTGCTTTAAGCATATATTATTTTGCTTTATATTCCAATATTAGAATATAATCCTCATACAAGATGTAACCCACTGCTCCGTCATATCATGACATTGCTGGGGTTCATGAGAAGGAAGCTAAATTGAGTTGATAACTGTTAGAATTGATAGTGAACATCCTATCATTTTGACTCCTTTGCAATTTCTGTACAACACTCTAAAAGGAAGAAAGGACATTTTCTTGAGCATCTATTCTTATTTAAGTATTACCAGATCCTATTAGACATTATTATCCCAATTTTTTTACATGAAGGAAATGAGATTCAGAAAGTTTGGGTGAATTTCTCAGAGTCACACTACTCATAAGTGAAACAAACATTCATGAGTGCACACAGTCACAAAGCAAAGACACCAGCGTCCCCCAAGCGCAGCATGTCCCAGCCCTCCATCCTGAATCCATCTAGAAAGGTTTTTACAACAGCACTTCCATGATGGATGCAACAATATTCCTTTTTTTGGTACATGTTTGCAGTGCATGCACTTTACAGTCACCTAGGGGAGCAGGTACATGCATGTAATCCATGTTCGTTCTTGGTTCTTTTTGTAATCCCCTTCCCTCCCACCTCCCTCCTTCCTCTTCTAAATCCCCTTTCCCCATTTTCATTCTTGCGGTTTTCATTATTCTTGGCTCACGTTATGACACACAATGTCTACATTCACTGAGGCTACTGGGTTCCTAGATGTGCCCTATCTTTAGTCTACCTATTCTCCTTCCCCTCACCCTCTCCTCTCACCCTGTCTTCAGGACTTCTTTGCATGTACAAGAGATCTATTTATCCCTTTGTCACTTTCTACCCATCCTTTATTATGCTCTTTGTACTTAGCCTCAGTCAAGTGATAGATACTATATAGCTTCTGTCTGACTCATTTCACTTAACATTATACTTTCCATTTCCTAAAAAATGCCTTGCATTTGTCCTTCTTCATAGCCAAGTAGTATTCCATTGTGCATAGACACATTCTCTTTATCCAGTCATCTGGTGATAGGCATACAGGCTGCTTCCAGGATTTAGCTATTATGAATTGTGCTGCTATAAACATTGGTATGCATGTGTCACTGTAGTATGATGTCCTAAGGTCTTCGGGGAAGATACCTAGAAGGGCAATAGCTGGGTCATATGGAATTTCTAATTTCAGTTCTGTGAAGAATTTACCTACTGCTTTCCACAATGATTGTACTAGTTTGCATTTCCACCAACAATGTAAGAGGGTTCCTTTTTCACTGTAGCCACACTAGCATTTGGTTTTGTTTTGTTTGTTTGTTTATTTCTTGAGGATTGTCATTCTTTCTGGTGTAAGATGGAATCTCAGCACGGTTTTAATTTTTCATTTCTCTAATGACCAGATCTTTTGAACATTTTTTCATATATTTGTTGGCCATTTGTACTTCTTCCTCTGAGAAGTGTCTATCCATTTCATTTGCTCATTTCTTGATTGGGTCTTTTATTTTTAGGTGGTCTAATTTTTTTCATTCTTTATATAGTTCAGATATTAGTTTTCTGTCTAAGAAATAACTGGCAAAAAATTTTCCCATTCTGTAGGCTCTCTTCACTGTACTAATTGATTCCTTTGCTGGGCAGAAGCTTTTTGATTTGATGTGATCCCATTTGTTGACTCTTCCAGTGATATTCTGATGGGCTCATCCAACTGTCTTGTAGGATTAAATGACAAAATCCTCAATGAAGTAGGGCATCTTTGACCCTGGAGCAGCCTCCCTTTTGTGGGGGTGGCTTGCTTTCTGTGTCCCACTCTCTGTTTTCTGATGAAAGTAGTTCTGGTGCACCAACTATTCCAAGTGATTACACAGACTACTAAAACAGGCATCCGACTGCTATAGTCAGCTCTCAGTGAAAGTCAGTTGTCTCTTCTGCCTAATTGTTTTGGCACCTTCCAGGGGTCAAGCAGGGGTTTGCAACTAAATAGGACATTGGCAATGTGCAAAAGAGCATTTCTGTAAAGTGTTGAGAGAAGCCATATTAGGAATGTATTTATGGTCCACCCATCCAAAACGAAAAAACTTGCTTAACTTCTAATCCTTCCATACTTTGATGTTACCCTTTCTATCCAACTGTTTTTATCCGGCTCCCTGTTAATACAGAAGTCCAGTCTACCTCTTATTTTCTTTCTTACCTTCTCTGCTCCATAGCCTACATTTCATTTTAAGGCTCAGTTTAAATCTAATTTCCTTAGATCCTGAATTACCAGACTTGGTGGATCACACTGTACGACTCTTCCTTAATATACCCACTCCATTCCCCTTTGGTTGTGAATTGAACCCAATTCAATTTGGTCATACATAGTTCTTAGGATGACTAAATTTTTCAGGTAATCCTAGTCTCTACAAATTTAATGTAGTTGAGAGTCAGCATGCCTTCTATAACCTCTCTAAGGCATTATTAGAGAGCTAGTCTTAGACCGGTTCAGTCACATAAATATACTTACTAAGCAACCAAGCACACAAAATATCACATAATCTCTTTCAAGTTTCATTAATTCCAGCTTTCAGAGTTTTTGGTGTTCCAGTTACCACTATACCCAAAATGTTTAATCAGGCCAATAGTATTACAGAGGCAGGATTCTGTTTCCTTACAGTTGGCATCAGGGAACCAGAATCCACTGGCCCTGAGGCTGTGCCTAGGATGATTAAGGATGAAGTCTTGATCCTACTGGCTTACCAGTACAGGGTGGGCAGTGTCTCCGTCAGGTTCACCACCCACACAATTTGCACACCTGTAGTTTCATCAGTGACAACCCACTTTTGACATTTAAAGTATTAAGTAAAACATCTGGAGTTGAATTGATTTTGTTTAAAAATGCATATATGGCACATAATATGTGGGAGACCCTGCTATGCACATATTAATTCCATTAATCCTCAGTAGTCACATGGTAGGCCCTAAGGACATCCCCATTTTCCTGTTCAGAAACTTGACATACAGATAAGTTTCTGATGTTATAACTAGCAAATAGCAGAGCCAAGATTCAAACTGAGGATGTCTGAGCCCAGGCTTGGTGATCTTCTGCCCTTCCAGATCACAGACACTGCCTTCGGAACATGGTCTTCCTGATAAGAACACTTAGCTGATGCAACTGGAATACTGGGAATACTTGGGTTGCAGTTTAACATGACTAATCCTGATAGACTACTCCACACTCCATATTGAAGTATTTAAAGTAAATAAATAATACAGCATTGGTTAAACCTATGCTCTGTTAGTATGTCCATGGAGAAACTGGGTTTTATAAAAGCCTATTTACTAGCTATTCAGTCTCATAGTTCTTGTAGATCTCCAATTTTACTGTTTCACTCTTGAGCCAGTCACCTTTCTGGTACTCCTTTGGTCTACATGGACTGATGGTCTCAGTCAGAGGATTGGAGCTGAACTACACTGCCTTCTGAATGCCCTGCAGCATTGTTACCACAGATAACTGTGCAGCTTTTGCTTCACAGTGCCACGGTGGAGATACTTGAGCTCTGGAGACAGCATATTGTCGTCGGTAGACATTTCCAACTGTCAGAAAGCTCTTCCTTGTATTAAGTAAGGATTTCTTTTCTTGAAACACTCACTGAGTTGATCATAGTTCTATATGACCATTAAGGAGAAGAAGGTGTAGATATACACCGACCAAATTAGTAATAAAGTGATGGTGTTTCCAGGTAGTGAAGCCAGAGTGGTCTGGAAGCCAGTGCATCACTGCAGGAGAGTTCCTGGTGGTGGAGGTTAACCCCCATGAGCTCACCACAGTGTGGGAGTGAGAGAGGAGATGGTACGAGCTGCGGTGGTCAACAAGGGTGGTTCCCAAGGCCATACACCCAGGACCAGGCTCATAGTGGGCAGATGACAAGTGCTGCTGACAGATGTAGGCACCTTGTGTGTAAACATGGTTCCATTATCAGAACACCTGATTCCTGCCTCTGATTGAGCATGCTCAAAATCCAGCTGTGGAAAATGCCCCCAAAGTGGCTAATTGATATTTTTTGCAATTTGTGGCAGAAACACAGAATCAGCAAGCCTTGGGTGACTGTTTCGCATTTCTCTGTCTGCCCCCAGAGAGCTGCTGATTTTGAATGGCAAGTTACTGATTGCTAAGTGGCTCACACAGATCAAGACTGCTGTGCATACCTGGACAAGATGGGAATGGCAAATTACAGATTTGTGCAAGATTGAAAACCCCTCTCTTCACATTCTAACTAATAGAAAGAATAAGCAGTAGTTCCCAACTGTAAACACTGAGTATTCACTGTAAACATGTGAACCTTTAACTCAGATTCATATGGCATCCTTTGCAGGAAGAGGGGTTCACAGAAGCGTGGCAATCCAAAAAGCAAATGTTGGTAAACATCAGGTTTGATTCTGAGTTCAGATATTCAGATATGCCATTTGAACAGTAAGTCCAGAACTAAAACATGAAAAGAAGTTGCTCTGTACACTTAAGATCTACGCAGCTCACTGTGTATAAGCTGAATCTCGATTGTAAAAGGATGCTTTAATAGTAGCCAGAGACAATTGAACCAGTTAGAAAAGTAATGGTAAGTGGAAAAAGAATGTATGGAGCGACTCCTCTCAGCTTGACCATGTGGTGGTCAGTGCTCTGTCCATCCTCTCACTCAATGGTCTCTCTTGTAAGTCAGGATCTGCATTTCACAGATAAAGAACTGGAGGCCCTGAGAGATAATGTGCCTTCGTGGGATATCTAAGATACCACACCAAGTATTAACCATTTTCCATATTATTAGTTTTTCCTAAAGTGTGCTGTGGGTACCACTGACCATACATGAGAACATTTTTCAAGGCATGATACAAAATGTTCTGAAAACTAAATCAGAGCCAGGTGAGGTGGCACATGCCTATAATCCCAGCACACAGGAGTCTGAGGCAGGAGGATCATCAAGAGTTCTGGGCCAGCCTGGGCTACACAGTTCAAGGCCATCCCGAACTACATAGAGAGACCCTCTCTCAAAAGACCAAAATAAATAAATAAGCTTCAAAATTAATTTGAGTTTTAAAATGTTGTTCCGTTTAAAGAAAAATATTGATTATTACAAATAACAATACAATTGTCTTGCAAAATTGTTACCATATGATGCCATAGCAAAAAATTGAAATGGCATCATGGGAATGCCTGAAATTTGAGAAATTGAGACTACAGTAGGCTGCCTCCCCACAGCTCACTGACAAATGGGCTTAAACTGAGAGCCCTGAACTTTTCTCCACAAAACACTCTACACTTGCTGAAGAAAATAATTCCAGGAGAGTAACAGCAGCCATGATGGTGGGATAGAATTCCGTAGGCCTTGCTCCCCAAAGAAACACTGACTGGCAAACATCCACAGACGAAGTGCCTTGGTGGGACCTGCACGGTCCAGGGAGGAGGTTTCCACACCTCAGGCTTCCCAGGGCTGAAGAAAGCACTTGCAGAGCACAGCCCCGCGCCTCGGGGCAGCCCACAGATGGAGACCCAGCCCCAGTCAGGGCTCCAGCACGCTGCCCACCGAGCAGCAGACGAGTGCCATCCACACCACATCGGGGCCTCAGCCGCCCCCGCCGGGCCCAACCACAGTCCCGGCACAAAGGCGGCGAGAGGTGGGCGCCCCTCAAACGCATGAAACCAGTGCAGGGCTGCAAGGATCACAAAGAATCAGGCAAGCACTACAGCACAAAAGGAAACCTGGTGAAGCTGGCCAGCTTAATGAAATGAGGACCGTGAAGTGCTGGCAAATAATTCCAAATAACTGGGGGCGGGGGCACAGAAAAGGAAGAGAGGAGGAGGAGGAAATGAAATACAAGCACTGCTGTGAAGGGACCAGGTAGAAACAGAGTGGAATTCCAGCAGCCGACTGGGGCGACAGAGTCGCTTCCAGGGCTCCGAGGGTCAGCAAGGAAGCTCCGGAGCACACATGGAAGCCTGCATAAAACTGCAATGGCAGAGGCCTGGGGACCTGAAGGAGCTGAGGAGACCACACCGTGGGCTGACAATGGAGAAAACCTTAGAGGAAAACGGAGGTCCCTGTGACCTACACACTGAGCCCAGGCTCGAGCAACACAGACACCATCCTCAACACCAGACCCCTTGCCCATCTATATGTCACCTCCTGCCTCTTCCCTCCAGTAATAAGAATCTGCATTCTTAGTTCCTCGCCGCGTTGTGTGACGTCGCCTCTCTGCAACTGTGCCCTGGTGAGCTAACAGCTCAGAAGGAACTATCTGTGTTCGGACATCTGTACAATCTCCTCTTCAAAGCTTTAGCTTGGATCTGACTTCCTCTCTGAAGTCTTCCTGCCCCTTTCACTTTTTCTGCAGAAGTGACCTGCCCACTGTGCTCAGCATCAGTGCCGACTGCAGCCCTGTGATGCACAGCGGGAAACCCTGTCCAGGTCCTTGGTTTCTTGGGGCCCTGATCCTGTTCTTCATTGGATCCGGAGAGCAACACACACTGAGGGTCCACCATCCCTCCCTGACTGTGCTCCAGGTACCCTGGACCCAGAATTCCCTGTCCAGATAGCCCAAGGCACCCTTCAAGGACTCAGAACTGTCCCCTCAGCCTGAGGATGGCCAGGGGCAGCTGTCTGTCTCCATGTGGGGTATCCGGAAGCAGATGTGCCTGCGAGGTTCCTCGCGGGTGCAGCTCCAGAGAACAGAGGGAAGGGGAAGGACTGCGGTAAAGCAGCAGCTCTCCCCTCACTGCCGCACTTCTTCGTGGTGCTCCAAGGCTGTCTTGTAATCCCAGATTCAGATCTAGCCAGACAGGCATATTTATCAGGCAGGAGGGATACTGACCAAGTTCAGTGTCACTCAGCCAAGTCTGTCTCGTGCACAAATGTCAGATCCCCAGACCTGGGGCACAGGGGCTTCATTCTTGTCCTGGGCCCTGTGACTGTTAGGATGCCGGCATCTATAGGAGTTCGCCTATGTGTATTGAAGTGCTCTTTCTCACAAGAAACTCCCAGTAGGGTGTGAACATGAGACGACAGGACCATTAGGCCAGCTCTGTGCCTAATGAAGAGCAGACACCTGATATGTACCTAACCCAAAAGAACGGAGAGGATAAACCTCAAGGACCAGTCAGAGCCCTGAGCCATCTCTAGAAGGGAGCAGGAAGACGAGAGTGGGTAGGAGAACTGGAGCTGGGTGCCCTGTGCCCACTTCTCCCAGAATATTTGACTCCCACTGAAAGTGGGGTAAGAAGGATTAAGAAGCTATAAACCCTAAGCCTCATTAAAAGTGAAATCATCGTACAGCAACTGTATCTCACACAGCAGTTAAATCTCTGCCTAAAAACTTAACTAGTTCAATTCAAAGGTAACGTCCCATAATAGATAATCTAGTAGTCAATTTTCAACAGAGGCAGACGCCAAGAGGCTGAAACTCTTCTATCCCATACCTTTAGTCCAAGCTAGAGAGGCCTCTATCCCAGCATCCTCACAGGCGGCCCTAGAGGCACGCACAGCAGGGAGAAACGGCAGGAGACCGGAGAGCTGCCTGGCACTCTGCTTCAGATCAAGGAGTGTCAAACCCCCCTCTTCCTCCACATCCCCTTATCTCCAGCTATACACATCACCTCCACTAACTCTTCTGTTCCACGAATATTTAGGAAGCAACTGTAATTACTGGAGCTCTAGTCTACGCTTAGGACGACATTTAAAGAACTCGCACAACTCTGTCTCCACACAGCTTCCGTTCTGATGGATGATGTCAGTCTTGGCCTTACATGCAATAGGCTTAGGTATGTATCAAGAAGGGACATTTTTTAAAAGACTGGGTGAGTCTAATGCACATCCAGGCTTCAGACACACTGGCCTAGCTGAGCACATAGATTAGTCACTCATTTTTCGGAAAAAGTGAAAGTGGAAATCAGGGAATTGAGTTCAGGCAGGGTGTTTCAAAGATTGCATGCTGGCCTTAAGGTTACCTAGCTACCCCAGTTCCTCCTGCCTGGAGTGGGGCTTTGGAAGAGGACTGGATTATGGAGGGTGTGGCTGCCTGTTAGGAGGCGGGGTCTGGTCCGAGGAGACGGCTCACTGGGGTGCAGCTTGGACAGGTTCCTCTGCGTTTCCCGACCACCATGACAGAGCGGCTTCCTCCACTGCCCCTCTGCCATGCTGTTTCTCCTTTGGAGCTGTCTGGCCTGCTCGAAGCTCGAGCCAAAGTGAAACACCTTCCTTTCCGCTGTGGGCGTCAGGTATTGTGTCTCGGTGATGAGACTGTGACTGAGACATCAGGCATATTCGAAATAGGGAAAGTTTGATCCAATAGAGAGAAGCTGGTCTACAGGAACCGAATCCTTCCCAAGGTGGAAGGAGTGGGAGCCAGATGCCAAGGTAGGGTTGGCCTTAAACAGGCACAGGGATGTTTTCTCTGGCTGGGCCAAGCATGGCAGCTCCAAGAAGCGCAAGGACTGCTGGGAGAACTGGCGGTGCAAATCCTGGAGTTCTCCCCTGGGGAGCCTCCTTTTCTCTGTGAGATGTGAACCAAGGTTATGAGCTAGGATCGAGCAGCTGCCACTCCTAACTAGTGGAGAGGGGCAGGCAGCGTCTCTGCACAGGAAGGGACTCAGATTCCCAGTCTGCAGGTCAGAAGCCACTGGAGGACCAAGAGGAAAAGACTCAGACGCTTTGGTGCTTTCTCTGCAGTTAAAAGATTGAAAGAATAAAAGGACTCTCGGGACTAACTCTGGGCTGCCTCTCCCAGCTGGGGACACTAGATCCAACAGACGAAGGTCTTTGATCTGGATATAAAGGAAATGTGAACTTAGAACCCAGGCTCCAGCTGGGCCTGAAGAACGCGCGCTGGGGCCGGTGTCTCCAAGGCTGGGCTTCTTTCTCATGGCCCCCGACCAGGGCGGCCTGCTGCCTCTCTTCGCCCTCCTCCGCAGTGACGGCAACAGTGCACAGCTCTGCAGCAGCCTCAGCGGCCCCCAAGAGGAAGAAGACAAAACCGAATCGCACCACTGCAGAGTTTTCTCTCCCCGAGTTTCCAGGTCCACGTGGCAACCCCTCCTGCTTCCCAGTTGGAGCTCCTTGCTTCTTTGTGAAGCTGGTGGGAAGCCACATGGTGTGGCACAGTGTCAGGGCACAGCACGGGGAGCGAGACACCACGGCCGGCCCACCCAGCAAATAGGACAGCACATAGCTCTCACAATGCCTCTTATCTTTCTCTGTGTTAAATGGTGTCCTTTTCATTTTACAGAGAGGGAAATTGAGACTTGATGAATCAAAGAAACTTGCCTGAGATCTCAGTTAGTCCATGGTAGGGCTAGGAATAAAATCCAGGTCTGCGTGACGCCAAGCCCTTGCTTCTAAGCACTGCAGTTTATCGTGTCTGGATTTGAACCCTAGCCTTACCACTTAGTTGAGTAACATGGGATTCAATAATTTCTGTGTATCTCATTTGCCTTAACTATAACGTGGAAATACTATTGCCCAATTACATCAAGAGCCTGGCACTTGAGAGGAATTCAAATGGTAGTGAACACGTTCACCACTACTGACCATGCCACGGGTGTATGTCCTGTGCTGGCCCTGGTGCTGAGCAGGAAGTACTGTGAGAAAGGAAGCTATGGGCCAGGCGTGGTGGCACAGGCCTGTAATCCCAGCCCTGGGGAAGAAACTGCAGCCTACTACTAAACTAACTAAACTACTAAAGCCTAGGGGTTTGAGACCAACCTGGGCAACATGGTGAAGAAAGTTGTGATAAAGAAATGGCAGCTGGAAATCAGTATTTCAGTCACTCCTGATGTATTGACCCAATTAGATTTGTCTTTTTGCTTATACAAAACAACACACTTGAGTAATTCTCACATATTGAGACTTACATTCATGTCCATTATAAAGCACTTACCTTGATTTGATACAGAAGAACTAAAGTCCATGGAAATGAATTTCAAGGAAATTGATACCACTACTAAGAAAATAGAACAACATATGCTCATTTGAGAAATAAAACACCTGCAGCCCACTTTACTCTGCAAACCACTCATGGCAAAAATGAAGAGTACCATTAAAAAGCAACCCATTCCTGGTATGTACCCAAGACAATAGGAAAAATGTGTCAGAGCAAAAACTTGTATCTGAGTGTTCGTGGCAGCATCATTTATAATAGAAAAATGTGGAAACGATTCATATGTCCACCAGCTGCTGAACTGAGAGCACAATACATACAATGGAATATTATCCATTCATCTGATACAAGCTATGGCATGGATGAACTGTGAAAACATGCTAAGTGAAAGAAGCCGGAAACAGAGAACTGCCATTACATAACCCCAGTATATGTTCAGAAGAGGCAAATCTTTAAAGGCAGAAAGGTTAGTGGGTGCCCACTGCTGAAGAGAGGAAGAAGGAGGAAGGGGGATGGCTGGTGATGGAGATTCGGTTGCTTTTGGGGATGATGAGCGTGTTCCGGGGTTAGATCGTGAGGGTGGGCATACACTTCTGTGAATAATATGAAGACTCAGAGTGGTACCCTTAGAGGGCTGTCTTATATCTTAACTCTATCATTTAAAAATTATTATCTGTTGTATTTCTCCCTAGCTATGGTATACATTTGTAAATATTTAAGTATATAAGTGATTTGGCAAACAAAGAAAGATTCAAAACATAAACCTCACACCTAAACTCCAAAAAAAAAAACTCCCTAAGGTTATTAATAAATACAACTAAGAAATTATATGAGGATACTAATATTTGTTTTCTTTAATGTTCTAATTTTTAAAGGAAACTCAAAATTGAATAATATCCAAAGATTTCAAGCTCATAGTTACATGAATCCAATTTTTTTAAAAAAACAAAAAACTCCATCTTTGATCACTGGAGAAGTAAACAGCAGCCTTCACACAGAAAATTCTGCCTGTGGTACTAAGGATCCCCACAACTCCTGGGGCTCTTTCACCAAAAGGCAAGGAGAAGGTGGGAATTTACCCTCCACTTCCAGGGCTATGACTGGCTCATGCTGCCTTACACAGAGACAAAACTGGGTACTTTAATACAATGTTTGTCCTTTCTAGAATTTCACTCCAACTTCTCAGATAGAACTGTCAAACTGCTGAGCAACTCTCCATTTGAGCTAAAATATCTAATCATCAGAGAATTAACCATTATCCTCAGTTCTACCCAGAACAATAAAGACTGAGTACATGTGGTGCCAGTCCACCTTCAGAACCAAAAGGAAAATCTGCCTTTGAAAGGATTGTTACATTATTAGTGCTTTGAAAATCCCTTTACTCAAAATAATATAGTATTAATATAGTGTTATAATAATGTACTTTAACAGAAACAGGGCCTTCATTTCTCTGTCTGACAGATTTACACAACTGATTGTTCACCTGTCCGACCCTAGTGCATTTGTGTCTTCCTTCAATTCATTAACATATCAGAAATAAGTGTAAGCATGTTGCATGTGATTTCTTGCTTTAGTGACCTAGCCCAACAATTGTTTTCATCACAAAATAACAAAAAGCCCAGTGTACATGGAACCACTGTTCTGAGAGAAACCTATTGAGTGCTGCAGTTTCCTGCAGGCCTTTAACTGACTCTGTGACCTGAGCGAATCACCCTCTGTCAGTCCAGTTTGCTTCACCATAAAATAATGGGCATCAACTGGACAGTAAGAGGTTCTTTTGATGGTCACAACACCATGACTTTAATTCTGTATCCGGTCTCTTTGGATGTACATGTTGGTTGTAACCACGTGGCCTGTGGCCTACAGGAGGGGTGAATTTTTGTGTGGTTTTTGTTGCCTGTGTTTTTGCTCTGCTGGGCCCCTTTCAAATAGTGTAATTATGGTGGCAGTCACAAAAAGGAGCAGACCACAATGTGAAGAAAGCTCTGCGCACCTTTGCATCCGAAGGGCTTTCTCCTCCACTGACCGCACAGCAGATTAGAGATTTGTTCGCTTGCACTTCAAGATGAAAGCCTCAGCTGGCCTTTGGGAAGAGCAAGAAGGTGGGTATGAGATGTGGTTTCCGGGGAGACAGATGGAATTCGGTGGAGCAGTTTGAAGAGTTGTTACAGTGAGTCTGAACTGAAGCCCCAAGGATGCAGATCTAATGTCCCAGTTACCCTCGAACCACCCCCATCCCACCCCACTCCATCCCACCAAATTCTTTCACTTGAGTTTTCCACCAAATTCGCATTATGTGTGAGAGTTCCAGCTCACCACTGGGTAAGTTACCCACTGGGGGGTCCTCATTAGGTAGGTCTCATGTTCAACATTTCTAACACTGGCCTTCTTTTCCTTCTCCACATCATGTTAGTTTTGCAATTCTTAATGTCTGCCTTTACAGTGTTTTCCAGGTCTTTCCTCTCTTCTAGCTCTGCTACTTTTACCTGCATTATTCATCACCTGGTCTACTCCCACACCCAAAGTCATTTTCTGCTCCCATCCTGCTGCCATAATCAACTTCACAAAACATACCTTCCACCATGCCCTTAATCCTCAACAATCCCTGGCAAACACTCAGAATTCAAATCCTCACTGCACTCACCAAATCCTCCCTCAGTGCACGACCTCCAAGCAGAGTGCCTTCCTTTCAAATACCCGAGCCTGGAGATTTCTCCCTGAAATTTATCTTCCCTTCATCTCTGCAAGAACAAACTGCATAGACTTTTAATCTCTTAGATTCTTTCTTCTTCCCACAGCTAGAAATTGAAATGAAATCTGGAAACCCATGGAATGCTTTCCACACTCACTGGATAATGTGTACCATGCCCACGTACCTTGGATTATAGTTATTGTTGCATGCACTTTTTATTGTCAGGGCACAAAAAGACTGACTTGTTATCGCTTTGTTTGCCTCTCTCTCTGCCCTTCACCTTCCCTATGGAGAAAGCATCGCCATGAAGGAACTCAACATCATGATGTAGCAATGATTAGAGCCTTCTTTAAGTTTCCTTAGTCCATCACCTCAATTCCAAATGTGGTGACGTTTAGTGATACTTTACATTTATAAAATTATGAAATGTAGCCTGAAACATACTTGCTAAAACTCAGTAAGACTTGGCAGTTTTTAAGATCATTAGTAGATGTCTAACCATTGAATTTTGTCTGTTTAGTATTGAGTTGCCCTATTTGGGAAATATAAAGCTGGTCTATATAAATGAAAACAAAACTGAATACTACAGATTTAAATAGACCAAAATATCATTTACAATACAGTTTCATCCAATGCTTCCAATATCATTAGATTTATGTAGGTGTTTTTATTTGATGATTTATAACCCCCTAAAGAGAAAAGAAAAGTTAATAACTTCAGGTTAGTAGATAATTGTTTTGCCAGAAAAAATATGAAATATTTTCCATATTAATCCTCTATTTCGTGGTTGAATGATCCAGAGAATGATTATTTAAATATTTAATTATTTAAAATACAGCAAGGGAAAATACGTTGTTTTTATTCCACATTTTCTGTATACTTCTTAAAGTATGTTTCATGTATGCTAAGGTTATATAAAAAGAAAATTTAACTACATGCTTTTGTTTGTGAATACATTGTGATAATGGCAACCCCTTTATTTTCATGGTAATATGCATTACCCTCCCTTTACCGGTATATGTTCCCCTTATTAATATGCTATGGTTCACCCAGTAGATATGTGTCGAGAATGTGCTACCTGCCCTGTTCTGTTCAATTAGGGTAGGTAGAGAGCAGCACAGAAAAAAATCCCAACTCTCACGGAGCCAGCATCTTGTTTACAGGAGACAGAAAACAAGCGAGCAAGTGATAAAGAGCCCAGTTTGAGAAAGTGGAGAACACTAAGGAAGGGGACAGAAGGGAGGTCAGCAGGCAGCTACCATAGATATCAGGCAGGAAGTCGGCCGACATGCTGGGAAGGGGAGCGTCCCGGGCCTGGAGGGAACAGTGCAGATGCCTTCGATGGGAATGTGCTGGATGTGTTGGGAGACCAGCAGGGCAGTGTAGCTGATGCTGGGTGGGTAAGGGGATCACAGGAGGTGGAGAGTGAAGAGGCAGGAAGGAGCAAAGCTGTGCACGGCAGCTACAGTAATATTAGCCACAGTAATAAACTTCTATTTTATTGTAACTGTAACCAGAAACCACTAAGAATTTTAAACAGGGTGTATATAATCTATATATACTGTTTAAAAAAACATTTTGCGTGTTGCTCAGAGAGAGTCAACTGAGGAAGAACCACGAAGAGAAGCAACTAGGGGCTCTCTGGAAGCAGAATGTGGTGTTGTTTGGATGCGGTAGAAGGACCGGGCATGGGGAAGAGGGGTCAGATTTGCGATGTTTCCATCCAAAGGTGTGAGGGGAATGTAGGCAGCTCCAGCCTAAGAACCGAGTGAATGGTGAGGTCCTTTACCAAGAAGGAATAGACTACAAAAGTAACACGAGGCTGGGAGAAGTGAAGAATTCTTCTTTTATTATGTATGCTAAGTTTTAGTGAGCTTTAAACAGCCAAGGAGAGACCAATCAGAAAAATGAAGGTAGCATCCTAGAGATTATATGATTTCCAGTTCATTCCAAATATCTAAACTACTTTCTTCAGACACTTGGGAAATACTCTTATTGTTTTCTGTTAGTCTCCCTTCCAAAGCCTCTAGCTGAAACTGTTTAGAGATGCACAGCTGGTCTCTTTCTTATACTCACCTCCACACAGATTTCCCAAGTCAACACTGAGAAAAAGAACGCAAGTTCTACTGGATGCTTGCAATGAAAAAGTTCTTAATTTTCACCGAAGCATTAGAATCAATCCCTTGCCAGGCCCATTCACTTGCCTTGATTACTCCCTCCTGCTTTTTATAGCACTTCTCCCCATTCAGAGATGTGTTAGAATAAGGACCCTAATATAACTAAGGATGAAAGTGGAATAAGTCTTCTGTCACCAGCACTTATTCAGCTTAGAATATATGAAAACTGAATAAATGTTGGTTGACTTCATGAATCAATACCTATATTTACATGTATTTTATATTAATTTTCATGATTAGCAAATTCAACAGTTTATCAAGGATCTAAAATCTTATCAAAGAATATGTAAAGCCCAGGAATACAAACGCAGCTATGTAATTAGTTCCGTAAGACCAGAGATGGTGAATTCAGTAACCCAAGGCAGTCGGTAAAATCATACTTCCCGTGACATACATCACCTAGAGTTTGAGTGAACACACCATTGCCTCCATGAACATGGCTTTCAACTAGCGGTTGAAAATAGGTAATGTGACCCAGCTGAAAGGATGGGGATCGAAAGAGACTCCAATGACTGGAGGTTGCTGTCCTGACCTTGTGACCCCTTCCTGGTTGTTCTGGATGAGCAGGATCAGAATCCAGACACTCAGTCCTGAAGAGGGAAAGCGAGTTAAGTGGGGGAGTGCATGGCCACCAGGACAGAGCAAGGGGAGATGCTTCCTCCACCCCTGCATCATTGCCATAGCAAGGGATGAAGGAATTATTCATGAGAGATGAATGGAAGTGTTTAGCAATGAGAAAGCAGAGATTTTCCTGAGTGCAAGAGGAAGAAAAGGTGACCACTTCCTCTGGCAGAGGCAGGAAATAGTAAGGGCAAGGCCAGTGTGGTTTTGGGCAAACTGGGTTTTCATTCCTCTGAGGTAAACTGTATAGCTTGAGGGAATATTTTTCCAACTTTTACTTCCAAAGTAATAAGTCAATACTCCTGGGACCTATCAAAAGAAACCTTTGTATTATAGAAAGACTTTTAACCCTTGTTAGTAAAAGGTTTTAGACCCAAAAAAGACCAATTTTATGACATCATATAGAAAAAGTACATTTTTCTAATGAGTATGTAAAAATCCACTAATCTTTTCCAAGTCCATCTCACGAGATAATGGCTAGCCAAGGTTTTGCCTCTTCAGGAGCCAGTGTCCAAATTATTCACATTCCTTTCAAGCTTCCTGGTTCGATTACTCATTGAGGCTGCTTCTAATTGCATTTTATAGCCAGAGCTGAAGTAAAAATCACAGGACTTAAAATATTCCTTTCCTGCGCTTACTTAAAATGCAGATATTGGGACCCTACCACACCACACTCTAACACATTAAGTCCAGGATGAGGCCTAGAAATTTCATCTGCATCTCCCACAAGTTTTCTGGGCCCTTCTAATGAAACTGACTTTCCTCTGGACCACACTTTGAGAAACACCATTTAGATTCATAAATTGGAAGTTCTAGGTACCTAAAGAGATACTAGCTTGTTTTATGAATGATTAAACCAAAGTTCGGAGGGAAACAGTGACTCTGAGGCCACAGTTTCCATATGGGGCTCCTTCCTACCCGGGGCCTGGGGCACAGGGTATGAACATGCAATGGGAACCTGTATTTGATCAACACAGCCTCCAGAGGAAGTTGTTTGAGAATTTTATCAATACCCACACCAGCCAGCAACTTTAGCCATAGTTCATAGTGATACAACCAGACTTTTACAATATACTAAAAATAAACTCTAATTTTTGCACAGAAATGTGCATTTCACAAATTATCTTCTTTGAGTCTCCCAAAAGCTCCATGAAATAGATAGAAACTATTTTTTGCATTCTATAGACAAAAAATAAATAAAACTCAGATAAACTTAAGACAGTGGAATTAGGTGTTGCTGGGTTGGGGATCATACCTTCAGTATGAGAGTCTTAAGGAGACCGTAATCTTATATGAAATAAATCAGACACACAAGTTAAAGTAGCACATTGTTTCTCTTGTGTGAGAAACACAAATGGTAAATAAGGAGCATAATGGAGGACATAAATTTGGAAGTGGGAAGAACTTGTTCAAATGGGAAGGGAAACAAGGGAGAGGAGAGGGAGAAGGGGTGGAAAGGAAAAGGAGAAAATGAGAATAGAACGGAAAAAATGGAAACAAAGTTTTTGCAAATGGGGAGGGGAAAAAGAGTTGAAGGGAGGGAAAGGGAATAGGAAAAAAAGAATCAAGATACATTATGTACAGATACAAATTCATGATGAACATGATCAATATGTATGCCAAATATGTACTAATTTTTTAAAAAATTAAAATAAAAACCAAAAAATAAATAACTGATACTCACTGAAGAGTATCATCAAGTACTTTGAATCATTAGTATAAACACAGCAACAGCTGATAAAATACTAGGAGGCTTTGCTACCTGAAGCCAAAGCCATTGCTTAGCAATAAGATTGTTCCACTTAAGAAGACATTGGATGTTGCTCCACTTATCCTGAACTCCACAATGAACTCATTTAAAATCATCCAAATAAGCCACTATATATTTTATGAATTACATGGGGTTTTTACATATACATATATATACACACACTCTCTCTGACATTTTATTACTACTGCATGTCCTGACTATCTTTGAATTAAGTGAACTGTGGCATGACATTCTGCAATACTTTGCTGAACTGAACACTATTGTACCTTAAATACTTGCACTAAAATGTGCAATACAAGGCCAGAAAATTTTACAATATTTTTTCTTTATGTTCTGTAGTAGGTTTATCTTCTTAATGAAATGAATTATCAATGCATTATTAATGTTCACTTTTACATTCCTGTACAGAAATTATGATTTTCTGATTATAGTAAAAAAATGATATTCCATTTGGAAAAAAAAGTGAAACTTACAAGAGTGGGATTTTTTTTTTGTAACGAATGCTTTTTCAAATGAAATTTTTTTTTGTAGTATATGAACCAATAAAGGTAGAACTTAGGAACCCTCTGCAGACAGGCAGGTCTGCAGACAGGCAGGTCTGTGGACCTGGTCCCAAGGTTGCCAGTCGCGCTGAAAACACGGAATCAGCCCATGACCCAGCAGCAATCCACTGAAACCCCCGCCCCCACTCCTTTGGCCTCTTCTCTATACAGCCACCGGGTTCCACACTACAAAGACGCAGAGGACACCGGACCACCAGACCACTATACTGGAGCTAATCAAGTTCTCAGCATTTAAAGAATTCCTGCCCAGAGGTAGGGGCTTCTGAGCAGCCATCCCATAATCCTGGTGCAGAGGCAAGGGCTTCTGGGCCACCAACCTTCCTGCCACTCCCAACCCAGAGGAAGGGGCTGGTGGGCCACCAATCTGAATGCCATTCCTGGCCCCTGGCCCACCTCTCCAATCTCAGAGGAGGTGATCCGTGTGGGCGCCAACAGCACCCCCCCAACCCACCAGTTGAAATGAGAGAACATGTAAATAAGTCTCAAAACCAGACTTCCAGATCACCTACAGCAACCCCAAAGGGAAATGAGATGGAACACTCTGATACTCAACCACCTGGACCCACTGAACTGGCAACAAAAGGGGATCTGGAAAAAATGAAATCAGAAATAATTTCTCAAATAACAGGAGAAATTGTGCTCCTAGTGCAAGACATGATTAATAAATCTAGAGAGGAGCTGAAGAACATGATGGAATCCCAACATAGGAAACAAATGGAATCCATAAAACAGATGCAAATAGATTTTCAGGACATGAAAAACTCCATTGAAAGTCTACACAGCAGAATGAGCCAATGTGAGGACAGAATTTCAGATATAGAAGATAAGATTGCAATTAATGACCAGGAAAAGAAAAATTGTTGCAAAATTATAAGGGAAAAGGAGAAATGAATCCAGCAGCTGCTAGACAATGCAAAGAAGAATAACATAAGACTGATTGGAGTCAATGAAGAAACAGGAGAGAGTGCAGATGACATAAACAAAAACTCTTCGCAGAAATAATGGAAGAAAACTTCCCAAGGAGGGGAAAAGAACTTGACATACAGATAAGTGAGGCATGTAGGACTCCAGCTAGACTTAATCAAAAAAAATCTACACATAGGTATATAATTGTTAAGATTCCAGAAACTCAACAGAAGAACAAAGTTCTATAAGCAGTCAGAGAAAAGAAACAAATCACATACAAAGGAAAGCCCATCGGAATCACAGCAGACTTCTCAACACAAACCATCAAGGCAAGAAGAGCTTGGAGTGACATATTCCAAGGCTTAAAAGAAAATACCCTCCAATCCAGATTGATGTACCCTCCAAAACTATCTTTGAAAATTGATGGAGAAATAAGATACTTTCATGACAAAGAGCACCTTAGGAACTTCGTGAATACCAAACCAGCATTCCAAAGAATTTTACACAATATCCTAGGAACAGACATTGAGGATCACAACCCCAGGAAGCAAAACAGAATGAACCCATCTGGCATGACAAGAAATCAAATGTAAAGGGGGAGAACCCAACAAAAAGAAAAAGTCATGGCAATGATAAGTCAATACATTTCAGTTATAACCATCAATGTTAATGGTCTCAATTCACCAATCAAAAGAAACAAACTGGCAGAATGGGTCAAGAAGCAAAATCCAAGAATATGCTGCATACAAGAAACACACTTAATTCAAAAGGAAACTCATAGACTGAAAGTTAAAGGGTGGAAAACAATACTCCATGCGATGGGAACCCAAAAAAAAAGCAGGAGTAGCTATCCTCTTTAAAGATCAAGTAGATTTCAAACCAACACTGATTAAGAGAGATGAAGAAGGACACTACATCCTTGTAAAGGGAAGAATCCAAGAGGAAGAGATGACAATCATAAATATCTATCCACCAAACACTAGTGTGCCCAACTATATAAAACAAATACTAATGGACATGAAAAGTCATATATACACTAATACAATTGTAGTGGGGGACCTCAACACTCCACTGTCACAAATAGATAGATCAACTAGACTAAAAATTAGTAATGAAATACTAGAACTCAATCAAACTCTTGAAGAAATGAACTTAACAGATATTTACAGAGTCTTCCACCCCACAAAATCAGAATACACATTCTTCTCAGCTGCACATGGGTCATTCTCAAAAATAGACCACATATTCACACATAGAACATGTTTAAGTAAGTGCAAAGGAATTGAAGTTATCCCCTGTATATTATCAGACCATAGTGTGATGAAATCGGAGATCCATAGCAAAAGAAACTCAAAAAATTTCATAAACATGTGGAAATTGAACAACACACTTCTGAATGGGTCACAGAGGAAATTAAAGAAGAAATCAGACAGTTCCTTCAATTAAATGACAATGACAATACAACATATTGGAATCTATGGGAAACAAGGAAAGCAGTCTTACGAGGGAAATTCATAGCACTGAATATGCATATTAGGAAAACAGAACAAGCTCAATTAAACAACCTGATGCTGAACCTCAAGCTTCCAGAAAAAGAAGAGCAGGACAACCCCAAAGCTCATACAAGGGAAGAAATTATAAAGATCAGAGGAGAAATCAATGCAATGGAGACTAAGAGAACGATACAAAAAAATCAATGAAGCCAAGAGTTGGTTCTTTGAAAGAATCAACAAAATTGATAAACCTTTAGTCAACCTTGTCAGAAAAAGGAAAGAAAAGGCCCAAATCCATGCAATTATGAATGAAAAAGGTGAAACTACAACAGACCCAGCAGAAATCCAGAGGATCATCAATACCTACTTCCAGAACCTATACGCCAATAAGATGGACAACACAGAAGAAATGGACAGATTCCTAGATACATATGAATTACCAAAGTTGAATGAAGAAGACCTAAAAATTCTGAACAACCCAATATCAACCAATGAAATTGAAAATGTAATTAAAAACTTATCAACTAAGAAAAGCCGGGGCCCTGATGGCTTCACTGCTGAATTCTACAAGATATTTAGAGAGGAACTGCTGCCGCTACTGTTTAAACTCTTCAATGAAATTGAAAGGGAAGCAATACTCCCAAATTCATTCCTGGAAGCAAGCATCACCTTGATCCCAAAAGCAGAGAAAGACCCAACTGAAAAAGAGAACTATAGGCCAATCTCACTGATGAACATAGATGCAAAAATCCTTAATAAGATACTGGCAAACAGAATGCAGAACATCATCAAGAAGATCCTACACCCTGATCAAGTGGGATTCATCCCAGGGATGCAGGGATGGTTCAATATACAAAAATCAATTAATGTAATACACTATATCAATAGAGCCAAGGACAAAAACCGTATGATTATCTCCATAGACGCAGAAAAAGCATTTGACAAAATCCAACATGCATTTATGATAAAAACTCTACAAAAAATTGGAATAGATGGTCTCTACCTCAAACTCATAGAAGCCATCTATGAAAAACCAACAGCCAATATCATACTAAATGGTCAAAAACTGAAATCTTTCACACTAAAATCAGGAACAAGACAAACATGTCCACTATCACCACTCTTGCTCAATATAGTTCTGGAAACATTAGCCACGGCAATTAGACAAGAGAAAGAAATAAAAGGAATACAGATAGGAAATGAAGAAGTCAAATTGTCATTATTTGCAGATCACATGATACTCTATATAGAAGACCCCAAGAACTCCACCAAAAGTCTTCTAGACTTAATAACCAAATTCAGTCAAGTAGCTGGTTACAAAGTCAACACACAAAAATCAATAGCTTTCCTCTACACAAATGACAGACTCACTGAGAGAGAAATAGGGCAAATAATTCCTTTCACAATAGCATCCAAAAAACTGAAATACCTAGGAATCATCCTAATGAAAGAAATCAAAGACCTCTTCTCTGAAAACTATGGCACTCTCAAAAGAGAGATTGAAGATGATATCAGAAAATGGACAGACATGCCCTGCTCCTGGGTAGGAAGGATTAATATAGTGAAAATGGCCATACTTCCAAAACTGCTATACAGATTTAATGCAATTCCAATTGAGATCCCAGGAGCATACTTCATAGACCTCGAGAAAACAATCCAAAAATTCATTTGGAGCAAGAAGAGACCCAGAATAGCAAAAGCAATTCTAGGTAACAGAGACATGGCAGGGGGTATCACAATCCCCAACCTGCAACTATACTACAAAGCTACTGTGATAAAAACAGCATGGTACTGGCAAAGAAACAGACTTGAGGACCAGTGGAACAGATTAGAAGATGCAGAAACAACGCCAGACACACTCAGACATCTCATCTTTGACAAAGGAGCCAAACACCCTCACTGGAGGAAAGATAGCCTCTTTAATAAATGGGGCTGGAAAAATTGGGCTTCAACTTGCCAAAGATTAAAACTAGACCTGTATCTGTCACCATGCATTAAACTAAAATCAAAATGGATTAAACATCTAAATATTAAAATAGAAACTCTGATCCAGTTGGAACAGAGGTTAGGTAGAACCCTTGAAGACATCGGTGTAGGAAAAGATTTTATGAACAAAACCTCAGTTGCCCGTGAACTAGCACAAACAATCAACAAATGGGATCTCTTCTTATTAAAAAGCTTCTGCACAGCAAGAGAAACCACCAGCAGTGTGAAGAGACAACCCACAATGTGGGAAAAAATCTTCCCCTGCTCTTCCTCAGACAAAGGTCTACTATCTTGAATCTATAAAGAACTTAAAAAGATCAGACCTCCCAAATTTAAAGACCCAATCTGAAAATGGGCATCTGAAATGAACAGACATTTCTCAGACAAAGAAGTAGAAATAGCAAATAAATACATGAAAAAATGTTCAACATCACTGGTCATTTGAGAGATGCAAATAAAATCAACGCTGAGGTTTCACTTCACTCCGGAAAGAATGGCTGCTATCATGAAATCAACCAATAACAAATGCTGGCAGGGCTGTGGGGAAAGAGGAACCCTGCTCCACTGCTGGTGGGAGTGTAGACTGGTGCAAGCACTGTGGAAATCAGTATGGAGATACCTCAAAGAACTAGGACTAGAAATCCCATTTGACCCCGCTATTCCACTGCTGGGGATCTTCCCCAAAGAATTAAAAGAATCATACCACAGTGATATATGTGCACCCATGTTCATAGCAGCACAGTTTGTAATAGCTAAAACTTGGAAACAGCCCAAATGCCCATCAACTGGAGACTGGATAAGGAAAATGTGGTATTTTTATAAAATGGAGTACTACTCAGCCATAAAAAATGAGAAATTAGAGACATTTATAGCTAAGTGGATGCACACTGAGGCAATACTCTTAAGTGAAATAAATAGGACACACATGTGTAAATACCGAATAGTTTCTCTGGTGTGAGAAACTGAAAGTGTAAATAAGGACTAAATGTATAATAGGTAATGTGAAATAGGAAGAAATGGGGCAAAGGGGAAGGAAGTGGGAGGGCTAGGGGAAAGGACAGAAGAGAATGGGATTAATATGGGAAAGTGGAAAAATAGGGACAAAATCTTTGTAAATAGGGAGGACTGGAGGGGTTGAAGGGAGGGCTGGGCAAGGGTGAAAAACAAGAACCAAGAGAGACTATGTAAAGGTGCAAATTTCCAATGATGAATGTCATTATATTGTATCCCTAAAATGTACCAATGATTAGAATGAATAATCGATAATGCAAAATAGGAAGAAAAGGTCCAAAGGGGTAGGGGTAGTGGGAGGGGCAGGGGAAAGGAAAGAAGGGAAAGGACAAATGATGAGAAATGGAAAAAATGGAAATAAAGTCTTTGTAAATAGGGAAGGGTGGAGGGTGTGAAGGGAGGGCTAGGAATGGGGAAAAAATAAGAACCAAGATGCATCATGTAAAGGTACAATTCCCAATGAGAAATGTAATTGTGTTGTATACCTACAATGTACCAATAAAAGAATTTAGTACAAAAAAAATAAAATAAAAAATAAACATTTCCCTCAGTATTTTTAGTTGTTTTTGACGGCAAATTAGAAAGCTCCATCTAATGATACAGGAAGGCAAGGAAATATCTGTAGGTTCTTTCTGCTTTGTAGAGGTTTTCAATTCTTACTTCATTAGGGTCACTGAACCTGGATGCATTCTAATCAAGCTTCTACGTCAGGAGCATTACCTGTCCAATGCAAACCAATGGGCTTCAGTTTTTTAATTCCATTGTAAAAGACTCCTTTTACAAAAAAAAAAAAAAAAAAAAAAACCTTAAAAATTAAATTCAGTGTGAAATATAAGGAAAAATTATAAAAAGATTCAATAGTAAGGACTCTGTCTTATTCATCTTTTATATTTCCAGTCCTTAACAGGTAGATAAATGAATGAGCAATTTCTACTGATAGTCTAACTACATATTGGTTAGTATGTGAGATTACTGCAAGAAATGCAAAAGCAAGAGAAACCAGGGGTTTGGCTTCATTTTGGACTTAGATGGTGGGATGCATCAAGGAACTGAAGTTTGCTTAAAATGAAAACATCGTCTCTTGTGCAGAGAGAGTCTTAAAACCCTACTGAAACAGCACCATGTGAATCACTGTGCTTTTACTTGTCTGACTATTCGACTAAACCACCACAGCAAAGAACAGGCCTGTAAATAGTCCTGCTGCGATGATGCATATTTTTACTGGAATTGAACAGCCTTGTATTCCTGGAACCGCTTTTTTAAATTGGTAGCATATTACTTTAAAGTAAAGGAAGGGAACGCTCACCACTAGTAAAGAAATAAAGAGCAAAATCCATGACTGACTCAGCATCAGAGCCAGAGAAAGCTGGACTAACCAAAGGAGGTAGCAATTACCATACCCAAATTCACGGGAAACCTTCTTGCCTTCAGTTTCTATGACCTTGTCTTTTCATTGTCATTTCAACAAATATTACTTGGCATTTACCATTTTTCAGACAGTGTGCCATGCTCTCAGCATACCAGAAAGCTCACAGACAAAGGAGGCAGATGATACATAAATGTAATATAATGCTAAATAAAGTCATGCATTGTTTTTTCTCCCTATCTGCCAAATAAATTATAAACTGTATTCAATTAAATACTGCTTAATTATAAATGATGCTCATAAGCAAATATTTAATTTCCCAACAGGTAACTAATGCTAAATCTGAAGCTGGACGTGGAGGGTTTCTGTCTTCCCAGGAGGTTCGTCAGTTTGAATGAAGGGCTCTAAGCTGCTTGCAGTCACTTACTTCCAACCTAAAAGGAAAGATGCATGCTCCATTATGCTGCCAATCTGAGGCCTGAGGAGAAGTGAGAGAGGAAAATGAAGCTGGCCCTGGAAAGAAGTCTGTGAGATGGAAGCACACTCCTATTTCCAGAAGGCAATGGTCCTCATCAAAGCAGAAAAAATAAACATAAAGTCAAATCTCAGTGAACTTGAAATTCCTGCTCAAAGCATGACGTCTTTTAAAGCACCCAGTAAAAGCTCTTTAGTTTGGATCTGATGTGTCCTCCAGGCCCTGTGGAAAGGCTTGGTCCCCAGATGGTGGCGCCACTGGCAGCAGGTGCGGCCTGGTAAGAGGAAGTTGTCCATGGTAGGTGCCCTGGGAGAGGATGTTGAGCCTGGCTCCTTCCTCCCTTTGTCCTCTGCTTCCCAGCCAACAAGAGATCAGCACTTTGCTCTGCAACACATTCCAGACCCTAAGGCTCTGCCTCCCCACACCCCCAGAGCAGCAGAGCCGACCGACTATGGACTGAAACCTTGGTTCCAGTCAGCCACATGATTTTGCCTTCTTGCTAGCTGAACTTCTCAGAATTTTGTTGCAGAGATGGAAATCTTTCAGTTTTCTGCAGAATGATTGAAATCCTTAGTATTGTGAAATAAACGCAGGGATTACAAGTAACAAGGATTACGAAACCCGACAGTGACCGTTGGGATGAGGCCTGAGGCCTGCAGGGAAGGGGGAAACGACTGGGGTGCTCTTGCTTCCGCACCCCATGGAGCCTTCTCTCTCCCTCTGCCTCGGAATGTAGATATTCTGGAGACTGGCAGCCTACACAGACCAGAGAGATTCGAATCAGTGATCTACAGGGAGATAAATACAGGTAATAGGCAGCCAAGTGCAAGGGCGAGACATCCAGGCATAGAAATGAGCAGAAAAGTGGGGGGCACATGCACTGATAGACACAGCCCGGAAGCCAGGTAAAGTTCAACAGAGTAGGCAAGCAAACAAGGGCCAGGGGGACAGGAAGGGCGACTGATTCTAAGGGCACCGCTAATAAAACAACTCACATTTCTCTTGTTAGCTTCTTGAGTAGAAACTGAAATTTGCCCTTGAAGCATCAGTTGCCCACCACTGTTCTGGGGGACGACTGATCCCCCACCTCTCCAGGTCAGAAGGTGATGTCACCAGCACCTAGTTTACATATGCTAATTGACCAAGCCCTAAGCCACAGAGAGGCATGGGAAAGAGAAAGGGAAGACGGGAAGAGAAGCCTGTGGAGAGGTTTTTACAGTTTCTTTTGGTTTTGTGCTTGGTGTTTTTCCTGGGAATAAAATTCTAGGTTGACAGATGTTTTCCTTCAGTATAAAAATGCTCCTCCACTGCCACCTTAACTGCTTGTTTCTGATTAGAAAGCTGCTGACACCCTCATCTTTTTTCCTCTGTGCATAAGACTTTTTTTTCTGGTTGCTTATATGATTTTCTCTTAGTCCCCAGTTTTGAGCAGTTTGATTACATCATGCCTTGGTGTAGTTTTCTGTGCTTAGGGTTTGCTGAACTTGGACATGTTGATTGCCACCAAAATTTAAAATTTTTCAGCTATTATTTTTTTCAAATATATTCTATAAATTCCTTTCTTTTTAGGACTCAAATTATACATCAGACCAATTGATAGTTTGCAGTGATAAGGCTTTTGTTTTACATTCTCTTTTTCTCTGTGTTTCCTTTTGAACAGCTTTCCGTGCTGTTTGCAAGTTTACTAATTTTTCCCGAGGCCTAATGACATCTTCTTCTGAGAAACATCCAGAAGACCAGATTGTAGGCTCTTAAGAAGGCTATCATCATACTCATGTCCCCAGGAAGTTAATAGTGACTATCTATGAGGCATCTAAAAGCAGACTGAAATGATATCTGCTTTGAAATTCTGATAACATTTGTAAAGCTAGATGTATCTCCATTTTATGCATGATAAAGAACCCTGTATGGAATTAGATAAACTAATGAATCCCTGCTACAAACTGGGTACCAGCTGATCACAGACCTCCCATGGGATGGTGGTGAAGTCTTCTTGTTCCCCAATACCCTTAAGATGATGAACTAGCCCAGCAGGATAGGAGAAGAGGGGCAGTATTGCCAGCACTGGTGATAGGGTCATGATGTAAGATAGAGGTCCTAGTACTCTTCCTCTTAGCCAAAGCAGTGATGCGAAGTAGCACCATCCTTTTCACGCTTCTCCAAGTGGTGCATGAGAGGGCAGTGCCCTGTGTAACCAGTTCACTACCGAAGTGTCCATGAACAAGTGGGCCCACTGAATTAGAACTTGGCGGCCCACGATGCTCTCCAGTACCTCTGAATCTCAAAGGGGATTCCACGCTTACTGAGTTTTTAAGGATGCAGCATGAAGTTATAACCTAGAGGGCTTTCTTTAAAAGCATATGCTATAGGGCTGGGGATTTAGCTCAGTGGTGCCACCGTCCGCCTTGCAGGAATTCAATCCCCAGTACCAAAAAAAAGCATATGCTGTAGTTCTCCAATTTGCCCTAGGTTCAGTGATACACCCACAGAGTTACAAGCTAGCACTTGTATTGCTGACAGGAAGGACTATACAACTAGGGTCTGTTACAACGTCACTGTGGCCAGTGCTCCCATACCCATATTTTTACAGTGATGTCTTCATGTTTCTGTGTTTCCTGTTACAGAAGTAGTTACAATGTTATATTTCAATTTCAGATAACTGGATTTCCAATTTAGTGGGTGAGTTCTGTTCAATATGCCACATTTTACTTCCCTACCCAAGAACTGGAATGCAATGAACACAGCCTTTTGAACTTTCCTTTAGGAAGGCTTCAGGAATGCTCCAATAAATGGTTAACTGCTCCTATTCTACCTCCTGTCCCACCTCTTGCCAAATATGTAATGACATAGTCAGAGACCATCACAGGAACAGAGGATAAACTCCTGGACCATTAATCTTTTTGTTAACCTTTTACTCATTAAAAACATGATTTGTGTTTTGTCTTAAAACAATCAGGGACTTAAAATTCTTAAACTCATAATTCTTTATTTAGACCTAAATATACCTAAGAGGTAACTAAAAGTAGACCAAAATTTGACTTTCATTTTGTAAAACCCCAGGTCAAATTCTCTTCAGTTCTGCAAATAGGCATATTAGTCACTTAGGAAATGTCTGACTAGAAGCTGGCAAATTTATTCGTCCTAAATTTACCTATCCTTTCTCATCCCCCTTCAAGACAGAAGACACCAGTAAAAGTAACTAAAATAACTTCAGTGTTCACTGGGACACCTAATTACCAGCCTTGACAATGCTCCAGGTCCAGGTCCTCCCCAGGGAAGGCTCCATCTTTGCCCTAAACACTAGTCAGCTGGGTACCAGGAAAAGCAGAGCTGGCCAAGACTGAACCCCGAAAACAAAGCCAGTCACCTCCTGGGAATAAGACCACCCCTTGAGCCATGAAGAGTCCTCAGGGCTGACACCAGGGCTGGTGATGACAACACCAGCCCGCCTCCCTCAACCCTAGAGCTGCACGCTTCTGTGGCGGAGCCTGTCTGAACCTCTCCTCACCAGAGGGACCCATCCAGACACCGCTCCAGCCAAGCGTCCTTCCCTCTGCTCTCAAAATTTCCAAATAGAGCCTTTGCCTGAAAATTCATGCTGTCACTTTAGTTTTAATTTCCACCATTGCTAAAGCAAAGATCCATGCTAGCTGCCAACAGAAGTATGACTCTATGAACACGTGTTTAAAGTTGTCATAAATGGTTTCAAACTATAGAATGGTCTCATCCTAATTCTTATATAGTTATTTCTTTCTTTTCTATTACATCACAGTATTGTTTATTATATGAATTTTTACAACACAAAAAATACAGAATTGCAATATATGCATCAGCTAAATGCAGAGTGGTGACTTTTTCTCCTCAGGAGGCTAAGGTGTCCATTTCTTGTAAAATAAAGAGGCTGCACACAGGTAGAAACAGTTTGGTCAGTAGCTTCACAATTTGCCTAGAAATGAGCTGTAAATGCATTTCCCCCAACCCCAGTACTACCATAAGGTGTAAAAGGGAGTTAAAGGAAAGTGTCCTTGTTGGTTTCTAACATATGAAAGATGCTATATGCTATTTCAGCAGGGCCAATATATGGAAAGTATCTAAATTAAATGTTACTACAAAAATGAAGCAGTATGAGATTCTGTCTAAAGAGGGCACTAAATGAGAATAATATATACCTAAAGATTCCAAAACAGACAAACAAAAGTTGTTATTAAAAAAAGAAATGCTCTATGTGCACTGTGAGCATATACAGTTTTTTTATGTGTATTTTTAAATAATGGAAGTGTAAAAACATAGGGTCAACTGTGTCAGACTAAATTACACTATTGTATAGGCTACACTGAATGGAACCTCTGTATTATAATTATCATAGAGAAGCAGTTTGTACACTGAGGCAACATCTTCAGTGAAAACCTTCCAGAATCCTTTCATTTTTGAATATCCCATAAACAATCAAACCACCACAACATGATTGTACAACAGTAAAATGTTCTCTTGCATTCAATTGAAGACTTTCTTTTATTTGGTACTGGGGATCAAACTCAGGTCCTTGCACTTGTGCAGCAGGCAGCAAAACCACTGAGCTAAATCCCCAGCCCCAGAAGACATTTCTAATAATTTTTAAAGAAGGAAAATGGAGGAACCAAGGAGCCAGCCACTCAGGTGCCAGCAGCACCACTGCCAGGTGCCCCCTCATCTTTGGCCACTGGGCCCCACCAGTACCTGGATCCACACCACAGAGGTGCAGGGGTCATAAAGGCCATTGTTCTTAGCTCCAGAAGATAGAGCAGAAGTGAACAACAAGAAGAGGGCCTCTCTTAGGCTTCTTTAATGAAAATTGAAGCCCACTGGAAAAGTGAAGAAAATCTCTGCAATAAAGGCACACCACACCACTGTAGTTGATTGCCTAAGAGTCATTAGAGACTCAAAACCTAAAGGCCAGCTATATCTGGAAGACACCTCTGAGAAGCGATCATTCCATAAGGGTTCTAAATACAAGCAACAGAGATACTTATAATAAGCAATATTGAAGTATCAACCCAGGAATTAAACCAAAAACAGTACCAACAACAAAAATATAAATGAAAAGACACCTAAGCAAGGTGCAAACCCAGACTTCCAGCTCACCAAAGGCAAATTCTGGGGGAAACGAGGTGGAAAAGTATGATAATCAACCACCTGGACACCCTGAACTGATAACACAGGAAGTAACAAAACAAGTGAATGAGGCTCTAGAAAAATTCAAAGCAGAAATAATCTCCCAGATAACTACAGAGATGGTGAGCAGAATAAAAGACATGATTAGAGACTCTAGAACAGAAACAGATTAAAAAAATAGATAAGCTCAGGACCATGATGGAAGCCATGAATGCACAGCATAGGAAAGAAGTGGAATCCATGAAACAGATTCAAACAGATATCCAGGAGATTAAAAACTCTATTGAAAGTATTCACAGCAGAATGAACCAATGTGAAGGCAGAATATCAGATATAGAAGACAGGATGGTGGTCAGTGACCATGAAATCAGAGATCTCTTAAAAATAGTAAGGGACAAGGCCGGGGATTTAGCTTAGAGGTTCTGCTGCCTGCTTCACAAGCATAAGGTCCCGAGTTTGATATCCAGTACCAAAAAAAAAAAAAAAAAAAAGTAAGGGATCATGAGAAATAGATCGAAGAGCTCCTAGATGATGCAAAGAAGAATAATATAAGACTGATAGGATTCCACAAAAAAGTGGGACAAAGTACAAACGACATTAAAAATCTGTTCACAGAATTAATGAGAGAAAACTTCCCAAACAGAGCAAAAGAATTTGACCATCAGATAAGTGAGGTATATAGGACTCCAACTAGCCATAATCAAAAAAATCTACACCTAAACATATAATAATCAATACCCCCAGAAACCCAACAGAAAAAGCAAAATACTACAAGCAGTTAGAGAAAAGAAAAAAATCACATGCAAAGGAAAGCCCATCAGAATCACAGCAGACTTTTCAACACAAACCCTTAAGTCAAGGAGAGCCTGGAGTGAGGTATTTCAAGCCCGAAAAGAAAATAACCTCCAACCTTGACTGATGTATCCTGCAAAATTGTCTTTCAAAATTGATGGGGAAATAAGATACTTCCACGACAAAGAATACCTGAGAAACTTCATAAATACCAAACCAGCACTCCAAACAATTCTAAACAATATCCTAGATGCATATTGAGGCCATACTCTTAAGTGAAATAAATAGGACACACGTGTAAATACCAAATAGTTTCCCTAGTGTGAGAAAGTGAAAGTGTAAATAAGGATTAAAATGATTAAAATGAATAACTGATAATTTGAAATAGGAAAAGGTCCAAAGAGGTAGGGGTGGTGGGAGGGGAAGGGGAAAGGAAAGAAGGGAAAGGAAAAATTATGAGAAAAGAAAAAAAATGGAAACGAAGTCTATGTAAATAGGGAAGGGTGGAGGGGGTGAAGGGCGCACAGGTAATGGGGAAAAAATAAGAACCAAGATGCATCATGCACAGGTACAAGCACCAATGATAAATGTAAACGTATTGTATACCTAAAGTGTGCCAATAAAAGAATTTTTTTTTAAAAACATTACAGCGTGTCCTCATCCACCTATTCACAGCCTCTGCACAATGTGACTTCTGGTTCTTCCCCCAAAGTCAAAATAAAACTGAAAATACATTCTGAATCTTATTCAGGACATCAAGGCAGCCATGATAGTGCAAAAGAGGACTCCAGAAATGCTTCAGAAAGCAGTAAGCAAGATGGGAAGGTGTCTTCTAGGTGAGGGGAGTACTCTGTGGGAGTTTCACAGCAATGTGGCTTCTGCCTGATAGACTTTAGAATTTGAACATTCACTATATTTTTCAAGTATACCTTGAATGATAAACTTCTGTGAACATATTTCATTGTGGCCCTGTGAGAGAATTTCTCTTTTGGGGTTTATGTTCCCTTGCTGTTCTTCAACATTCTTTTCGTTCTTTGTCAATGATTTGCAGAAATTCCTGTTCTTCTAAATATTATTTCATTGTTCATTTCAGATTCTGCAAATAACTTCACCCAATTTGCCATTTCTGTTACCCTGATCGTAGTATCAGGATGCAAAACCAAATGCAAGACATTTTTTTTAAAAAAGGGGCCAGGCCAGGGATTTAGCTCAGTGGTTCTGCCCCCTGCCTCACAAGCACAAGGTCCTGAGTTCGACCCCTGGTACCAAAAGAGGGGGGGCCAAGGAATCTTTCACTGCTTATCTATCGTACCCAAAGAGAAATTGTTAACATTTGTCATAAGCTCCCTCAGTAAGGCTAGGTCCATCAAAATGCTGGCTTGAATGACATCACCTAAGCCTATAAATATAACCGAAAATGGATCCACAGAGATTTAACTGTCTGGGATCCCCAGGTGCCTTTACTACAAATGTATCCTCATTTCATTTCCCTTTAAAAAGCTATTCACACACCACTCCTTGATAATATGCCTGTTAGGCATATATCCAAGCATGTATTATGAGTCATTAAACACTAGAATGGGGTCAAAACGAAGAAATAAAAGTGCTAGAGAGACTTTGTGCATTCATTAGGGTGAGCATTGAGGGAATCACTAAAGTGGGTATCAAGAAAGAAAATACACAGTTGCTGCTTTCAAGACTGAAAGAAAAATGTTTCACAACATTAAAAAAAGAAAAAGTCAGTGAACTTTCTAATACCAGACAAATACTAAATCATTTGAATACTGACTAGAGGGCAACTTCATGGGAAAAAATACATGGCAATCTTAAAACATAGATTCGGTGTCAGATATTTCTTCTATATTGCACTAAGGCAGCCCATCCACACTCCCCGGTCAGTGGACATACTCCCAACGCAAAGAAAAACCACTGAACTGACCACAAATTCGGTCTTTGTGTGTATGTTTTTGATTATATTAAATTTTAGCAATGTGGTCATCTCTCTTGTTTTTTTTTTTTCATTTCTAAAAATATATATATACATACCATCCTGAAAAGGTTAATGTTAGTATGTCCTGGTTTTTAATATAATTCTCTGCTAACATTTCCATTTTTTAAAAGTTGCTACATCATATTTCTTATATATTCACAGCAGTGTGCTATAAATGCCACACGTATGTGCAAGACTCACATAAAGGATAAATAGATACAAAGACAATGAGAGAAACAGAAATAGATATGTTTCTAACTGCTAAGATGAAAAGTATTTTGAAAGCCTTATCTAATCTCTACAGTAAGACTCAATCAAGAGACCACCTCATGCTCCCAGATGATAGGAATTCGAACTTCCTACGAGATTGAATTCCACCACTGTCAGGCTGAATTAGTTGAGTCTGATCATCATAATAGGTGGACAGCTATCACAGTTAGGCTATTTTAAGATTAAAAAACAGAGAACCCTAAACGTTAAGTAAATTATAGTTTTTGTTCCCCTCCTATGCCTTCTAAAGGTGCTAATTCAGTGAAACCTCAAGACCCCTCTTACAAGGTGGTACTAATTTTAAGAGAATCAGCAGTATAGACATCTGAGATATTAGTACATCTATTATCAGAGAACAATAATTTTGTAAACATGATCTTGAAACAAAAGTTATGAACAATTATGAAAGAAGCAGAAGAGAAAGTAATGACTGAGGGTCCCTTACAATGCACTCTGTGGTAAGAGACTTCCCCTGAGAAACCCATGTTATCTCACATCATTTTCACACATACTTCAGACATATGGCTCATTTTTCCTCAAAGACAGAGGAAGGTATGACTAACTCCAAGCCACCTCATGTTATGCTAATATCCTCAACACTAGGAATTATACAGTTTTTGGAAATATAGAGTTGAAATCTCTGGAAGTTCATATTCTCTCTCTCCTCTCTCTCTCTCCTCTCTCTCTACCTCTCTCTCCCTCATTCTTTTCCCAATAAACAGTATAGACAATAGTGTTGCACTCATTCTTTTTTCTAATCTTTGAGAAATAAAAAACAGATTAAGTTTCAAAAATCTGAAAATAGATGAACAGCCTCTACTATTCATATTTCAATAGATGGAAAGCAAAGATCTAGGCTTAACCCTACAGTCTCCTAAACCCAGAGTTCATCAAATGACCCATAGTTTTAAATAAGATCTTAAAATAATAAATAATAGTGGTAGATCAGAAATAGGTGTCCAAACTGTGTTTCTTTTTTTTTTTTCTTAATGGGCTTTAAATTTTTTTTATTAAATTCTTTTATTGGTACATTGTAGGTATACAACTCAATTACATTTCTCATTGGGAATTGTGCCTTTACATAATGCATCTTGGTTCTTATTTTTTCCCCATTCCTAGTCCTCCCTTCACACCCTCCACCCTTCCCTTTTTACAAAGACTTTATTTCCATTTTTTCCATTTCTCATCATTTTTCCTTTCCCTTCTTTCCTTTCCCCTGCCCCTCCCACTACCCCTACCAGCCAAACTGTGTTTCTTGACTCATAGCCACTCATGATTTGTTCAGAAAAAGGATCGAGAAAGGATTCCTCTAGTCTTGTTTGAATGAAGTAGAAAAGAAAGAACGATTGGTAAGTATTGTGAAACTTACCTTTCTGCTAATGTGAACACTGGGAGTTTTCACATTCATTCATTCATTAAGGATTTGTTAAATATTGTGCAGGTACTTTTTTTCTATCCAAGACTTTGGCTTTTTCTCTTAATCCTTCTCTCTCACATAATACATATTACCCTCTCTCTGCCAGTAATCCCTTTTCGCTGATGAATAAACATGCGCAAGTCTCTCCCACCCTAACAAGCACAGGTGAATGAAGGCATCCATGGTGGGGTACCCTCCAGGTCCAGCTCCCGGCACTGGCCTCCTTCCTTTTGGAGCCTCTCAGAGCAGTGCCCTCGTCCACTGCTTCAGCTCTCCTCCCCAGGTTCACTCATCATGCTGGGTACTGACATAGTCTTCAACACCACTGGAATCTGTTTTTCCCCTTGCCTCATAAAATGCTTGACCTCACTAGTGTTCTCCTCAGCTCTCTGTTCATTCTCAATCTCTTTACATCCTTCTACTTTTCTATCCCTTTAAATATAAACATTTCTTACATTTGTGTCCTTGGACACCTTCTTATTTGTTTTTCTCTGAAGATCTGATCAGAATTTCCAACTGCTTGTTGGACATTAAAAATACTGAAGTAGTATATCCTCCCCCCCGCAAAAAAAAAACTCCATCCCTCTTTTTCCCCATGTCATCTAATGGCATTCCTATTGCTAAGATTTCAAAAGAACATCCACCACAGCAGCTGGATTCTCTTTCAAAATCTTACTGGCTTTGTACAGTGAAAGCTGTCGCTTGCACACATATGGTCCACATCAAGGGCTCCTGGTCACTAGGCTGCTCTCTGCTAACAGGAATTCAGACACTCAGGCACCTTCCATTTTATGACTTTCCCATCTTTGGCAATTGGCTTTCAAGGTCACTGAGCATGTCTTCACTGAGCCATTAAAAGGGAAAAGAGCATGACGAATAAGGTAAAAGTGATTTTTGACAGTTCTGAAAATGATACACATCACTTCTGCTCATGTTCTCTTAACTAGAATTCATTCATGTGGCTATGTCTAGATGAGATGTACTGGGCTGCTTGGGTTGCCATAACAAAAGTCCATAGACTGGGTAGCTTAACGAGCAGGATTGTCTTCTCCACATTTCTAGAGGCTGTGGGGAATATGAAAGTCCAAGATTAAAATGCCAGCTGATCAGGATCCTGATGAAGGCCTTTCTTACAGCTTGTGTCGAGATGCCCCTCAAAGCCTTGTGCAGTCATAGGTGGGGCTTCTCAGAGGCAGATGGATGTAGAACACATGATGCTGGGATTAAGGATGTGATCTTGGGATTATAGATAAACAATTACTAAATTAATCCACTGATTGGTTTGGCAAAGTTTTGGGAGTGGATAATGGGAAGGCTCACCCTGGGTGTGAGTGCTACCCACCCTAAAGGTATGTAGCCTGGATTTAAGGGACAGAAAGAAGGCTGCTGTGGTCACTTTCTGCTTGCTGCTCTTGCTGCCTTCTGCCTGCGATGGACTGTTTTTCCTCTGCTCTGCCCCTCTGCCATGCCACCCTGCCTTGGAGGCAGCTGACTGTGGACTGAAACCACTACAAACTGTGAGCTGAAATAAACCTTTCCTCCTTTAACTTTGGGTATTGAGTATTCTGTCTCAGCAATGAGAAAAAATAAGTAAGACGGCTGTCTTCCCAATTTGCAGTTAGCCAGATCCTCTGTGGTCCCCACATGGAGAAGAAAAAGAGATGTCCTTCTTTGTCTTTTCCTTCCCCATAAGGTCATAGCCTTATCAGATTAGGTCCCCACCCTTATGTTCTTATTCAACCCTACTTGCCTATGAATAACCCCATCTCTAGACACAAGCACACTGGGAATTAGGAATCCAACACAGGTTTGTTAGGGATTCAATACATAGGTTTGGAGAAGATACAATTTAGTCTCTAGCAGTAGGCTAGGAAAGATGATCTAGTGATATTCCTAAGAAGAAGAGAAAATTTGTTTGGTAAATGATTAGTCAGGCTCTATCACAATCCACCTTTCTGCTCATCAACTACCATTCTACTATTCTTTCACAGAAAGAGCCCAGTTACTCTCCCCTTAAAGGACAGAAACCAAGGTGCCATCCAGTCACTGCAATCAGCTCAAATTCAGGGCCTCTAGATGATGCATGTTCCTTTCCATCAAGTAGTAAAAAATGTCTTTCATGGCCCAGTGATTAATAAAAAAATACAAGTTGTCTGACTTCCTCACCTTCCTCTCTCTCTCTCTCTCTCTCTCTCTCTCTCTCTCTCTCATTTCCTTACATCCAATATACATGGTAGAAAAGGGACAAGACAACCATAATACACACTTTCATTTGAGAAACAGAAGAACTGGAGAAATAATAAAACTCCAAAATTTGGAGGGCTTGATAGAATAGGGTTAATACAAATTCTCAGCTGTTATTCACCCTCCAAGCAGTGACCCTGGGTTCCATGCTCAATTCATGCTGTTCTTGGAGCTTCCACGGCTGCTGTGCTCCTTGCCAGAATCTGCAGAAGAAAAAGATGCCTGGCAGTTTGCACCTGAGAGTGTGTGGGGCCAGTTTGGGGAGTGGTGCACTGCAGTTCTGCTCATGATCCATGGACAGAGACTTAATCACAGGATCACATCAGGTGCAAAGCAGGCTGGGAAATATAATTTACCTGTGTGTCCAAAAAGAAGCATTGTAATGGATTCCAGGAGCTTCCAACTCGCCCATCACAACCCCTTCCAAGTTTCATCATTTTCCCATAATTATTACTCTCAATTATCAAGTCTTTTGTTTATTCAGTTCCCACAGTATCATCTATACCTATTTCCTCCCCCTCATTCCTTTTTCAACATCTCTCAATTAGTTATCACAATGCATCCATCCATTCACCCATTCGTTTATTTAACAAACTTAACCTCAGCTCAGCTGGATCTCACGGTCAAGTCCAGGAGGGATGGAAAGGCCCTCAGGCAAATAAAAGCATTTGGTACCATGTGAGCTAGGCACAGCAGACCAGGAAACTGCAGCACTTGCATGTGGAGGAGTCAGGAAAAGCTTCCCAGAGAACAGACCTAGAGTTGGATTCTGAAAGTTGAGTACCATGGATTTAAGAAAATGGGAGGGCCATTCTAATAAGACAAAAGAAACAAGCATCCATTAACCTGATTTTCATTATATATCACTAAAACATCTTTATCAATTGCTGTTGGCTTCAAATAACAGAAAATGTATATAAAAGATGATTTAAATTAGCAATCCTCACACTGATACTTTATTATCCTGGAGTACACTAAGACGTTCCAAGGAATATGAACGTGCCTTGTCTTATGGAATTAGTGTCCAGGTCCTTAATTTCTGCATTTTTAGAGCTTTTTTTCCTAAAACATATCTGCCTTGGGATATAGCTATAATTCTGAGTCTTCTGTTCCACCATAATTTCTTTCTTCACAAATTCACTTCACAAAAGACATTCTCCTTGTCTATCAGAATTTGCAATGATATGTAGACTTCAGGCATCAAATATTTTGTACACCAAGACAAAGGGACAACTAGAAATGTCAATTCCAGGATGAAAAAAATGATTGACCTTCCTGACTACATTATAAACCTTTATTGTTCCATTTACATAACTTTTCATTCTTTGCTTTCAAGAAAATTAAAGGGGAACCTAACCTCAGCTGATAGATCATAAAAATAAATTTTTATAATAGAGCAATTAATCAGAAGGAGTTCAGACAAATGAGACAATGTTAAAACAAAACATTTTTCATTCTCCTGTACTTATTTAAATAAACAAGTTTCTGAATACTTAAATCTATTAAAAGTGAATAATATGAATAGGTTGATGAGGGGCCAGGGATTTAGCTCAGTGGTTCCGGTACCTGCCTCACAAGCGCCAGGTCCCGATTTCGATCTCTGGTACCAAAAAAAAAAAAAAGAACATGAATAGGTTGATGAGCTCTTTCTCATTCTGGCAGTAAGTAATATCTATCCACAGGTACATAAGCAATGTCTCAGCTTGTTATCCTAGGCTGAGTCCTCTTATAATCACAGGATGACTGCTAATACAGGAGGTACTATATAACAACACCAAACCTTAAAAGAAGCACCTCCCTAAGTAGATCTCTTTTTCAGACCTGGGAAACTAACTAGGAGTCGAATCACCAAGATGTCCCAACATGTCCTTGAACATGACTGGGGCTTAGAGCTACTCCCTAAACCAATCATGCTTCACTCCAGGAACCAGGAGGACCCAACAACCCCTGATGGATCTCATGCCACAAAATATCTGCACAGACTCAGGGTTCTATTACCAAGAGTAAAATACTGGATACACAACAATGTCTGAACTGCTGAGACAATTAGGATAAGTTCTAATTGCTCTTCCTTCCTCCAAATTCTCAGGTCCTCCATCCACCACCAGTGAGCACAGGTTTGCCCCTTAAACACAGAATGGCCTAGAAAGGCCCATCTTACCCTCCCGCCCATATCTACATATCTACCTTTTTCAAAGGCTTCTTATTACAAATTACTGCCCTAAGAATTGTGGGGATAATAACTCTAAAAAGTAAATGTGATTGGGTTCTTGTTTTCAAGGACTGTAGTGGGCATTGGAAAATGTAGGTATAGAAGAAGATAAGGCATTTTGGAATCAGGTAAGAGAGATCTTGCATGCAATTCTTAGAACTGGCTCATACAGAATGAAGGCTAGGTCCCCTCCCTCCTACCATATGCAATATTGTAAAATCCTCAAAGAGCTAGACCATATTTATCTTTGAGAATTATTACCCCCTACGTCTCCTAGCATAGTTTTTTGCATGTAATTCAATAGTCGCTGAAATTTACTGAGTATATGCCATTGTCAAACACTGTTCTAAATGCTTTCTGTACGACAAATGATTTAATCCTCCCACAGAGGAAGTCTTATCATCTCCATCATATAAACAATGAAATGGAGGTGCAGAAATTTTACCTTGCCCAAGGTCATAAGGCAGTGATAGTGAACCTTTTAGAGCTTTCAGTGATACCAATAGCCCGCTGCAGCACGTGTGCCATAAGTCCACCACCACTGTCATAGGGGTAAGTGAAGGTGTGCAGTCTGAACATCGTGCAATTCTGCCTTTAGTTTGCATCCAGTCATTGATTATCAGATGCAATTTAAGGGAAACTCACTGAATAAATTACTCGGCTTATTACCCAGTTAACCACGGCTGTTGGATGCTAGTTAGGCGCAGACACAGTGCTGGGTCCCCTCACATGTATTAGCTTATGAAATACTGGTTTTCCCATTTTATAAATATCTAAAGTTAATCTAGCAGTATTAAGTAATTTAGCCTACATCATAAGCTGATAAGTTTTAGGGCTTCTTTTTATTACATCAAGCTTCAAGTAGGAACAATACCGTCATTTATGAAATCAGTAAAACAAATGAAACTATGTCTTTCTAATAAAATGACTTAGCCCACAATAACTGCATCATATTGGAAAACTTACCCTTTGAATTTGTATTTTTTTAGAAATTTACCTGACCTTGTTTGAGCTGATTCTATCTACAGGAAGTTTTTCTCAGTATGTTATCAAATTCTGTATGTTCCCATGAACTGCCGTAAGGTATCCTGTTACAGATGCATAGGTCTGTAAAATGCTTTTTTTAATTACATATATGAAGAAGGTTTCCTCAGTCAGTGGATTTACTTGAAATACCAGATGGACTTTAATCAATCAACATTTGACGCTGGAACTCTTTCCCTCCTTTTCTCTCCTGTCTCCTCCTATCATTGGCCCAAAACTGTCAGGCACAAGGCAAATCCAGTGAAGTGTCCAAGAAGTCACTATCCTTTGAGGACTTTTTTATTTCAGTGTATAAATAACATTTCAACCATTAAGCAAATATTTCATTGTAATGGTACAAGACCTTTTCTGTTATAATGCAATATCACACACACACACATACACACACACACACAAAATAAGGTCCTAAGAAACCCTAACATACCAAAAACTTTGTAAAAACTGTTAGAGAGAAAGGGGAGCTGGGTGTGGTGGTGCACATCTGTAATCACAGTTCTTTGCAAGGTCGAAGCAGGAGGGTCACCAGTTCAAGCCTAACCTGGGCATCTGAGTGATTCAGTGAGATCCTGTCTCAAAATAAAAAATTTAAAAATGGTCTGGAGATGTATCTTAGTGCAAAGGTCCTGTGTTCAGTGCCAGGACCACAAAGAGCGGCAGGGGGGAGGGATGCCTAGACTTCAAACTCACATTACAAAATTATTTCCTCTGTAGGAATTTCGTTACCGTAATCTTTTATACCAAAATATTCCCTAAGTGTTTGCTGTCATAGTAAGTTAAAAATAATAAATTGGTTGATTGAAGCTGGTCAAACCAGATGTAAAATCTTCCCCCTTTGATCTTTAATCCACATACTTAGGAACTGTTTGTTCTCTATTATTTTTTACCTTTATTTTTGCAATTTTGCTTCTATAAAAGTTCAAACTGTCAAAAGGTAAACAAGAGAACAAAAGAACACAGTGATAAATAAAGCACCACAGGACGAAAGAACAGAGACCCAGGGAGCTTGCCATTTGCAAAAGGAATGGTCCCCAGTTGTGATCAGCATTACAACGAACTGGATCCACCACATGCAAATTTTGTTCCTTAATTAAGTTGAATCTAAATTATATAATAAAAACTGCTAAGGACATGCATATATAATAAAAACATTTTTATGTGTGTCATATATAAGTGCCTTCAGAGTCCATAACAATGATCAGAAAGAACTGAGGAAGACATCATGAAGATGTGCAGTTTTAAGCTGGACCATGAAATGAAAAACTGACATTCCCTGAGAGAAATGGGTGAAATGTAGGGTGTCTCAGTGAGAAGCAGTACAGAGAGTTTAAAGGCAAGAAATGGTCACTTAGAATCACGGAGATAGCAGCAGCCACCAACAGACAGCAGCCATCAGATGTGAGTGACATCTCCAATACCTCCATCTCAATACTAGTTTCCAATAAAAATCCATCTCAGACTGAATCTGTCTGCACCTACACATACTTCTTAGCAAGCAAACAAATAAAAAGAAATGTGTTTTATGATGTCGAGTACCAGCTCTTAGGCTCTCTGGTCAGGAGTGGCATGAGAGACCAGTGGAGACAAGAGCAATGGTGTTCGCAAGACAGAGTCAGGCAACTTGGCAACCAGATCATCTTGAACATGAACATGAAGCTGGCCATTAGCCACATGTTTTAATCAAGCCATGGGCACCATTCCTAAAAGACTGGGCCTGCCGGATACTTACAGAATGTCCATATTTCTAGCCAACCTGTGTATCTTCAACATGATTCTTTTCACTAGTAAAAACTAATTTCTAACATTTATTTTGCCTACTGACAGAGCATGTAATGTTGATTGGAGCCAAAGATAGCTGGAGTTTTCTGCGAAGCTCTCTCCTCTGAGAGTACCCTTTTTAGGTAAATGCAACATCACCACCCCGAGGGGGTGTGTTTCCTCCTCAAGCAACTAACCATTGCCTGTGTGGGTTAAAATTAATTAGCAGTCAGGCTGGGGATTTAGCTCAGTGGTTCTGGTGCCTGCCTCACAAGCGGAAGGACCCGAGTTCGATCCCCAGTACAAAAAAAAAAATTAATTAACAATCTCCCGTATATCCTACTATCTCCAGTGGAGGATTTTAAAAATTAAATTATCACTGACAAAATAGGTGGGAAGCAGCAATAAGCCTGAGCACCACGGTGCTTGAAGTGGAGAAATGTTGGCAGATGTGACAGATAGAAAGAAAGAGGATGCCAGATCAGGGAAAGGGTGTGGATTCAGCAGATGTCAGGGGACCACTGAGCAGGAGCTTGGAGCAATAACCTCACAGCAGGGCAGCATTTGAGAGCATGGGCTCCAGAAGGGGACTCCTGGGCACAGACAATAACTTGCAGGTTCTTAGCTGTGTGGGGCTGACAAATTGTCCTGTGCCTCAGCATCTTCACTCATTAGGTAGGGATAATTTAAACATCCAGTTCATATGCTGAGGAATTGTTAATTATAAAAGAATAATATGATGTAAAGTTTTTATAACAGTATCTGCTACTAATTAAGTGGTGAATAAAGGTTAGCTACTAATATAAAAAGATAAGGTTATGCATGAGGGTGTGGACACAAGAATGTAAGACAGGACAGCACTAAATTATAGCCAAGCATTAACATGCAATGGACCTGCCTTCTAGCCGTCTGGACAGTGATGGTTGTTACCTATTGGACCCTCTCCCTCTTTTCTGCTCATGTGCTTCATTCTACATGGAATTTGCATTTGCAAGACTGAATTATCTCCTGGGGTTGGTGGGAATGCCACAATCTTCAAAATGGAGCCCTTATTATCGAGAGGGGATGGCCAAAGCTACTGGAGCTGACTAGCTACAACAAAGTCCAGAGTATAAAAGCCTTCTCTTATAAACTACCTACTAGGTAGGGTAGTAAGTTCATGTATAATGTATAATTACACTACAATTAAGATGAAATATCTCAGGAAAACTAAATGATGGAAGGCATAATAGTGCTCAAAATTCTAATCTGTAAGCAAAGTTCAAAACTATTGACTGTGTAGAAATGGGTATAATGATTGCCAAAGTGTGATTTATGACAAAGACTCCAAAGTGCATCACTGTGAAAAATATGCCACTTTATGGCCACTGACTTCTAGTTTCAGTGCAGTATGGCCCAGTAATATCTATGGGGTAATTTCTTTTGCTTTTACTTAGGCATGCTTTATTGGCTAGTATGTGGGGTATTTTGGAGAAAGTTCCATGAGCTGAGAAGAATGTGTATTCTGTTATTACTGGATAGGACATTCGGTAGATATCTATTAAGTCCATTTGTTTGAAGGTTTGGTTCAACTCTAATATTTCTTTGTTGATTTTTTTTTCTAGTTGATCTGTCCATTGGTGACAGTGGGGTATTAAGGTCCCCCCTTACAATTGTATTGGTGTTTATAGGACTTATCTGATTTTTCTTGTCCATTAATGTTTGTTTCATGAAGTTGGATGCAGCAGTATTTGGTGTGCATGCTTATAATTGTTAACTCTTCTGTTGAACTGTTCCTTTTACCCATACCTAATGACTGTCCTAATCCTATTGCCTGCTTGCTTGTGATTATCCAGCACAGATCCGGGCTCTGATAGCCTCCTTTGTCTACCACTAAGAGCAGGGGCATGTCTTGAATTGGACATTGTCACAAATCTGTAGACCCCAGAAAACAATCACAGGCTCAAAATCACAGGGAAAATTTTTTTCTTTGGTTTTTTTTCTTTTTGTTCATTTGGTTGGTTTTGGGGTGGTGTTGTTGTTATTGTTATTGTTGTGCCCCTGGCTGCTCACATGTTGAGCTGACTCCACGTCTCTTTATTATTCATTCTTGTTCACCCCCTAGATTATGGAGGAACAAAGTAGCGGCTCTGGGTCCTAGAGCAAGGCTGGCCAGGTGACCTGGCTATAGGTGGTGCCCCAGTGTGGGGCCAGGGACCTGGGGTTGCCTACAGTTGCTAAGGTAACTACACTGCATCCTCCTCTCCCAAATTAACTAAGGTGATCAAATCTTAGGGCTGTGGCAAGTGATTATAGTTAGCCATGCCCAAAGCACATGACTGAAAAGCAACTAAAGGGATCTCTATACTAGCAACAAAGTCTTTAGACTATAAGCAGCCACAAACCTCAGCACAAAACAAAACAAACAAACACAAACAATAGAAACAAACACAGGAAGAAAGGGCAACAAAATGCCTCCCAAAACTGCCAACTCCCCTAAAGCCCTAAAGTCAATCCAGGGAACAGCAAGGGGCAGAACAGTATAAAACCACACATCGAAATTACTCAAAAGCATAGTAGAGGGGATTATAAAATAGCTAAAAGAGACACCAGCAGAATCAGGGAAGATATAACTAAACATACAATGGAAGTAATAACCAAAAAGACGCAGATGCTTTCAGAAGACACTAATAAAAAGCTAGGTGAGCTAACCAAAACTATACAAAACATGAATTACCAGTTTACAAAACCAATAGAGTCCACAAAAAGGTTTCAATCTGAAATTCAGAAGGTTAAAAATTATATTGAAAGTATGCACAGCAGAATGGACCAATGTGAGGATAGAATTTCAGAACTGGAAGACAATGATGCCTTCAAAGACACCCTAAAAACAAGAGAAAATGAAAAGTGGATCCCACAACTGCTAGATGACATGAAGAAGACTAATCTAAGAATAACTGGAATAAGTGAAAAGTCAAAAGACAACATAAATGGCATAAAAAGCCTGTTCATAGAAATAATGGCAGATAACTTCCCAATATAGGAAAAGAAATAAACATACAGATAAGTGAGGCATATAGAATGCCAAATAGCCATGACAAAAGAGAACCTTTCCATGTGATGTTATACTCAAAATTCCAGAAGTCTCTCACAGGGACAAAACTTTAAAAGCTGGTAGAGAAAGGCAATGAATCACATACAAAGGTGAACCCAAGAGAATCACAGCAGACTTAAAGGGAGGAGGGCTTGCAGCAAAGTATTTCAAGCCCTAAAAGATAACAACTTCCAACCCCAACTTATCTATCCTGCAAAACGTTCCTTTAAAAAATTTAGTTCATGGCTGGCTTCATTGTTTCAAGATGGAGCACCTCAAGAAATTCATGACAACCAAACCAGCATTACAAAAAATTCTCAAGGATATCTTAGAAAGAGACAGTGGAGCAAACAATGTCAAAGATCAAAAAGAATAAATACAACTGGCAGGATGAGTAGCTAACCAAAAGGGAAAAATGAGTAGATCAGCAACAGGGAAATAATTCCATGACAGGAATAAGTTAATACCTCTCAGTAACAACTCTTGATGCAAATGGTCTCAATTCCCCAACCAAAAGGCACAGATTGACAGAATGGATCAAGAAAGAAAACCCAACCACATGTAGTGTACAAGAAACATATTTAATTCAAAAAGATACTCATAGATTAAAATTAATGGATGGGCTGGGAATTTAGCTCAGTGGTTACAGAGCCTGCCTCGAAAGCGCAAGGTCCCAAGTTCAATCCCCGGTACCAAAAAAAAATAAAATAAAATAATGGATAGAAAACAAAATTCCATGCAAGAGGAACCCAGAACAAAGCAGGAGTTGCTATCCTAATTTCAGACAGAGTGGATTTTGAGCTAAAACTGATCAGAAGTGACACCTTTGGCCCCTCCCTAAAATGGCATGCACTCTCTCTAGGGAACATGGCAGATGCTTGGACTGGAGTCATTCACCAGCTGTTGTAGTGCACAGCATCCACTGGTCCATTCCACTGGTGCATGAAGGTTTTAAAACCTCTCCCTGAAGCCTCTGGAATCAACCACTTTTACTGTGTATCTTTAGATTTGATCTTCCTTTTTCAAAAGCCAGGAGCCAGGAGCCAGGGAGAAACTGCAGATTGCCCCTTCCTTTTCTTGGGTTGTGGTCTGTCTCTTTAATTTCTCTGTAGGCTCCAATTCTCCCATCAGATCCTTCCTGGGTCCCAGGGATCCACCTCCCTTCTTCTTTTCTTCCCCAAGTTGCTTTTCTCCACTGTCTGTATTCCAGATCTTGGAAGGGCTGATCTGTTGCTGCTTACTGCTCAACCATCTTCCTGGAGGACTGCATTGTTAACCTTGTATGAAGCTCCCTTGCTCAACCACCTTTAGAATCTAGTCCTATTTGAACCCTCTTGGCTCCTGCCAGTCCACACTGACTGTCTTGCAGCACTTCTGAGGAACATACCCTCTCCTCCTCCTTTCCAGGTTCAGCACTTCTCACCTGATTATACTGAGATTCATACTAAATACTAGGAGGGCAGAGGGAAAGTCATGAGGGAGAAGAGGGTTGTGTGGTCCTCAAAGAGAGGAGCCTCTGCTTTTTTTGGCCATGAAAAGGATGAGCTATTAATAGAAAAGTGTTGTGATTTGGATCTGGAATGTCTTCCCAAACTCATGCTCTCAGAAGCAGGTTTCCGGAAAGTGACTGGATCATGAGGGCCTTGTATTCATCCATGGATTAATCCATAAATGTATTCAGAGCTGTAGATGCTGTCAGGAGATGGAGCCTGGTAGGAAGAGGGAGGTCACCTGGCATGTGATCTGGACAGGGAGAGCTCCCTCCTGGGCTCTCCCCTCTCCCTCTGTCTCCTGGCCACCTAGATGTGAGAAGCTTTCCTCCACCATGCCACTATGGCCTTTGAGCCTGCCAATCATGGACTGAAAACGTGAGACAAAATCAACTTCCCCTTTAAGTTGCAGGCACTGGGTATGAGGTCCTAGCAACAAGAAAATCACCAAGCCAGAAGGGGAGAGCTCAATTAGGCTCAGGGAGTTTGGGGGAATCTGGGAACATAAGATTGAGAGATGGGTGGATCCACCTAGACGACACTGCCCTGTGTCATGGTCCCATTCTTTCTGAACCACAGCTCTAACCTTTATATAGCCTTAGATTGGAGGTTTTGTTTTGTTTTGTTTTCATTTGTGGTGCTGGGGATGGAACCCTGGATGAGCCTCAAGCATGTTAAGCACATTCTATACCACTGAACTCCACTCCCAGGCCTTGGGAGGGGGTTTAGTCCTTTGTGGAGCTGAGCTGCTTTTATAGTTAAGTCCTCAGAAGACCCTCAGTGCTGTTGATCTCTCCCTTCAAAAGATGAGAGCCTTGGGGCCAGGGATTTAGCTCAGTGGTTCTGCCACCTGCCTCACAAGCACAAGGTCCTGAGTTCAATCCCCGGTACCAAAAAAAAAAAAAAGATGAGAGCCCTTTTGTAAGGTATCTACAACTTCCAGTTTTCATACTTGCTTTTCAATGCCTATAAAATGCTCTCTGCTTTTTATTGTCATTTTTTTAGAGCATTTGTCAAACTTACCTGCAGCCAGAAAATATCATTTTTGTTGAAGTTACTATTTCTTCTCAACTTTTTTTTCTTTTTTGGTCCTGGGATATAAACTCAGGGCACCACGGTGTACATTTTAGCAACTGCAGCATCCAAAAGTACCAGGAGTTCTCTGCATCCCATCTGCCAGATGTAGGATCTGGGTTGACAGCTGGGCACCAAGAGATCTAGCTCCAAAATCTCATCTCTCTTGCTTTCTCTGCAGACTCTCAGGACAAACAGCCACAGGTAGGACATTATGGATAGCAGACTCCCTGGTGCAGTTTAGTGTTCAGTGTATTTATTAGCGTGCCTTGGATTCAACGTTAATGAAAGGTAGGAACCAGGGAACAGCACGCAGAGGTTCTTCTGCAGGTCTGTTCTCCTTGACCAGCTCCACAGGAAGCTCTAACACCAGTGAACCCTGGGCACTGTCCTCTGGGCTGAAACAGCTGCACTTTCACGCCCCGCTTTGATCAGTGTCTGGATACCACACGGCCTCGTTCGATCACCTCCTCCAATGCTACCCTCCCTCCTGCACAGGATAGCCCTTCACTTTCCTTTGTCCCTTTTTTCTTCATGCTACTTGCCTGGCATTATGTTTTTATGATTTTAAATATATCTCTCAGTTCAGGCTTCAGGGAGTATCAGTGGCAGGTGGACAGAATGGAAATAAAACAAGAAATATTTGAAAGAGAAATGGGTACGCTTTGTTATAGACTTTGTGACTGATGAGATAAAAGGATCAAGATTTTGAAATACAATGGCCTGAATAATGAAGGTAATTCTGGACTTCCAGGAAGAAGACAGAGTAGTGAGCAGCAGCAAATCAGCCTCCCTGAGATTTGGAGTCAGACACGGAATATAGCAACATGGGGAAGACAAGAATGGATCTAGGAAGACCAAGAATGGATCTGAAGCGAGAATTGGAGTCCACAGGGAGAGAAAATAGAGGGACTTCAATGCAGAAGAGGAAGGTGGCAAATAGCACTTTGAATCCCAGCTCACAGCGTGAGAGGTATGACTCACCGTGACTACTGGTGGCCCCAGAGAAACACACCAGTAGAAAAAAGCAGCAGATGCTGTGGGCTGCCATGGCTGGTGAGTGATTCTGGTTCATATGCTCCTAGGAGAGGGCAATTTGCCAGTCGCCATTTTGGAAAGAGGACAGCTGAACACAGAAGTCAAAGCAGCCATGGGTTGGCTCCATGTTGGGGCTCCTAGGGTCAGAGTGAGCCACAGTCCTGGGAGGCAACCTGGATCAGTGAACTGGTAAGAGGCACCACCTGGAGGGTTGTGGCTGAACAACTTGAGTCCTAGCCTCACCACCAGAAATCAGAATTAGCCTGAACTTCAGTGAAGTTTATAATGTAGGCTTGCTGGGGTTATCCACCAGCACCATTACAATTTACAGCAGGCTTGTCGGGATCAACCAACAAGGACCTGGGCTTTGTCTGACAGCAACAGCAGAGACATGCCCTGAAGTGCACTTTTCCTTCCTTTCTTTGCTTTTTTTCTCTAATTATTTTACTTTCTTGTTTGTTCTTATTTTTATTAAAGTGTGAAATTGTTTCTAGGTTTTTTGTTGTTGTTTTCTTCTGTTCTTGTTTCTGTTTCTTTCTTCTTTCTTTCCCTCTCGTCTTTTTCACCAGTTTCCCAAAGCTTACATAATCTTCCTTTGTCCTTTAGGCTTGCTTCTAATCTCTTTCTCTTCTTGTATTTCTTTATATTTTTTTACTCTTAACCCTTTTAAATTTTATCCCCTGAGGGTAAAATCACTATACTGAGGGGATATTTACTGTATACAACTTTCTGGTTTGTTTTAGATTTTATCACATAACTACATTCTTGTTCACACAGTTAAAGGTGGCAAATTAATACTTACCACAGCTTGTCAATTTCTAGGCTGTGCTTGATGCTACTGTTTTTATTGACTGTACTACTCTAGCCATGGTGACAGGATTGTTCTAGTCAGTTATTATTCCATGTATGACAAGGCTGAGATTGACAGAGGGACATAAATACTACTGTAGGCCAGTAGGAAAGAAGCAGGGGCTAGACCAGATAGGCAGAAACTTCCCATCCCCAGTAAATTAAAGAGGTAGGATCTTGCAAAAGTTTCAAAAGCCAAAAGCCAGCTACACTTAGAAGACATCTCTGAAAAACAGCTGTTCTATAAGGAGTTCTCAATATTAGCAATAAAGCTGCCTACCATATGCAATTTACAAGCATCAATGCAGAAACTAAACTAAAAAAATAATAATAAATGAGAAGACATGAAAGCAAGAAGAAACCCCAGACTTCCAGCTCACCCAAACCAAACCCAGGGGGCAGAGAGGTGGAACAATTTGAAAGCCACCCACCTGAACTCTCTAAAATGGTACCAGTGGAAGTAACAAAGTAGATGAGTGAGGCTCTAGAAAAAATCAAATTAGAAATAATTTCTCAGATAACTGAAGAGATGATGATGATAATGAAGGACATCGTTAGTGAATCTAGAGTAGATACAGATAAAAATAATAGAGGAGCTTAGGAAAATGATGGAAACCATGAATGTCCAACATAGGAAATAAATGGAATCCATGAAGCAGATTCAAACAGATATCCAGGAGATTAAAAACTCTATTGAAATGGATACACAGCAGAATGAACCAATGTGAGGACAGAATATCAGATATAGAAGACAGGTTTACAGTTAGTGATGATGAAAAGAAAGATTTCTTAAAAATGGCAAGGGACCATGAAAAATTAATCCAGCAGCTGCTAGATGATGCAAAGAAGAATAACATAAGCTTGATCACGGTTGATGAAAAAGCAAGAGATAGTGCAAATGACATTTGAAAAACTATTCACAGAAGTAATGGCAGAAAATTTCTCAAGCAGGGAAAAAGAATTTGACATACACATAAGTGAGGCATATAGAACTTCAATTACCCATGATCAAAAAAAAATGAGTAATTGTCAAGATTCCAGAAATTCAACACAAGAACAGAATATTAAAAGCTGTTATAGAAAAGAACAAATCACCTATAAAGGAAAGCCCATCAGAATCTGCAGACTTCTCAAACAAACTCTTAAGTCAGGCCGGGGATTTAGCTCAGTGGTTCCAGCACCTGCCTCACAAGTGCAAGGTCCTGAGTTCGATCTCCAGTACCAACAAAACCAAAAAACAAACTCTTAAATCAAGGAGAGCTTGGATTGAAGTATTTCAAGCCTTAAAAGAAAACCTGCAACCCAGATTGATGTACCCCACAAAACTATCTTTCAAAATTGATGGAGAAATGATACTTCCATGACAAAGAACACCTGAAGAAATACAAGACCATCAAAACAACACTCCAAAATATTCTGAAGGATATTTTAGAAAAAGATAACAAAAACTACAATTCCATGAACCCCAACAGAAGGAATCCACCAGGCAGGGAAAGCAATTAAACACAGGGGAAAGAAAGGGAATCTAGAATAGGAAAATTATATGACAAGGATAAGTCAATACATATAAGTTATAACCATCAATGTAAATGGTCTCAACCCACCAATCAAAAGAAACAGGCAGAATGGATCAAGAAACAAGATCCAACCATATGCTGCATGCAAGAAATGCATTTAACTCAAAAAGAAATTCACAGATGGAAAATCAAAGTATGGAAAACAATATTCTATGCGACAGGAACCTAGAGGAGACAGGAGTAGCTATTCTATTCCAGACAAAGTGAATTTCAAGCCAAGACTGATCAAAAGAGACAAAGAAGGTTACCACACATTTGTCAAGGAAACAATACAAAAGGAAGAGATAACAATCATAAATATATATGCACTAAATACCAGGGCACCCAATTACATAAAACAAATATTAATGAACATGAAAAATTAAATAAGCTCTAACACAACTGTCATGGAGAACCTCAATATTACACTGTCACAAATAGACAGATCAACTAGATAAAAAAATCAACAAAGAAATATCATAACTGATGGAAACCTTTGAACAAATGGACTCAATAAATGTCTACACAGTGTTCGACCACACAACATTATTCTTCTCAGCTGCACTCGGGATGTTCTCCAAAATAGACCACATACTTGCTTAAGTAAATGCAAAGGAAATGAAATTTTCCCATGCATATTATCAGACCACAGTACAATGAAATTGGAAATCAATGGCAGAAGAAACAAGAAAAACTGCACAAACATGTGGAAATTAAACGACGCCCTCCTAAAAAAAAAAAAAATAGGTCAGACGCTGAATCACCTCGCTGCAGACAGGCAGGTCTGCCCACACCCTACCGAGGTCCCCAGTCACGTGACATCAGCCCACTGCAGACAGGCAGGTCTGTGCACGCCCTACCAAGGTCCTGAGACGCGCGGTAGACGCCTAATCACCCTGCTGCAGACAGGCAGGTCTGCCCATGCCCTACCAAGGTCCCCAGTCCCACAGAACACACACCAAATCAGCCTGCTGCAGACAGGCAGGTCTGTGCATGCCCTACCGAGGTCCTGAGTCATGCGGAAGACACCGAATCACCCCGCTGCAGAGAGACAGCCACCTGATTCCACACTACAAAGACGCAGAGGACACCAGACCACCAGACCAAGGTACTGAGTCCCACTGTTCCTGGCTGAGAGGTAGAGCCTTCTGAGCCGTCGTCCCATTGCTCCTGGTCCAGAGGAAGGGGCTTCCCGGTCACTATCCCTCCCACTGCTCCCAGCCCAGAGGAAAGGGCTTTTAGGCCATCTTCTGCCCCCCTGATCCTGGCCCAGAGAAAGGGGCTTCTGGGCCACCATCCCACTGCTCCTGGTCCAGAGGAAGGGGTTTCCCGGCCACTATCCCTCCGGCTGCTCCCAGCCCACAGGAAAGGGCTTTTGGGTCACCATCCCTACCGCTGCTCCCGGCCTCTGTCCCACCTCACCCAGCTCAGAGGAGGTAATCCCTGCAGGCGCTAACAGTCCCCGGCCCCAGTCGAAATGAGAAAACATGTAAATAAGTCTCAAAACCAGACTTCCAGATCACCTACAGCAACCCCAAAGGGAAATGAGATGGAACACTCTGATACTCAACCACCTGGACCCACTGAACTGGCAACAAAAGGGCATCTGGAAAAAATGAAATCAGAAATAATTTCTCAGATAACAGGAGAAATTGTGCCCCTAGGGCAAGACATGATTAATAAATCTAGATAGGAGCTCAGGAACATGATGGAATCCCAACATAAGAAACAAATGGAATCCATAAAACAGATGCAAATAGATTTCCAGCACATGAAAAACTCCATTGAAAGTCTACACAGCAGAATGAGCCAATGTGAGGACAGAATTTCAGATATAGAAGATAAGATTGCAATTAATGACCAGGAAAAGAAAAATTGTTGCAAAATTATAAGGGAAAAGGAGAAATGAATCCAGCAGCTGCTAGACAATGCAAAGAAGAATAACATAAGACTGATCGAAGTCAATGAAGAAACAGGAGAGAGTGCAGATGACATAAAAAATCTCTTCACAGAAATAATGGCAGAAAACTTGCCAAGCAGGGGTAAAGAGCTTGACATACAGATGAGTGAGGCATATAGGACTCCAAATAGCCTTGATCAAAAAAAATCTACACATAGGTATATAATTGTTAAGATTCCAGAAACTCAACAGAAGAACAAAGTTCTCCAAGCAGTCAGAGAAAAGAAACAAATCACATACAAAGGAAAGCCCATCAGAATCACAGCAGACTTCTCAACACAAGCCAGCAAGGCAAGAGGAGCTTGGAGAGACATATTCCAAGCCCTAAAAGAAAACAGCCTCCAACCCAGATTGATGTACTCTGCAAAACTATCTTTCAAAATGGATGGAGAAATAAGATACTTTCATGACAAAGAGCACCTTAGGAACTTTGTGAATACCAAACCAGCATTCCAAAGAATTTTACACAATATCCTAGGAACAGACATTGAGGATCACAACCCCAGGAAGAAAAGCAGAATGAACCTATCTGGCATGACAAGAAATTAAATGTAAAGGGGGAGAACCCAACAAAAAGAAAAAGTCATGGCAAAGACAAGTCAATACGTTTCAGTTATAACCATCAACATTAATGGTCCCAATTCACCAATCAAAAGAAATACACGGGCAGAATGGGTCAAGAAGCAAAATCTATGCTGCATACAAGAAGCACACTTCATTCAAAAGGAAACTCAAAGACTGAAAGTTAAAGGGTGGAAAACAATACTGCATATGACAGGAACCCAAAAAAAAGCAGGAGTAGCTATCCTCTTTAAAGATCAAGTAGATTTCAAACCAACACTGATTAAGAGAGACGAAGAAGGACACTACATCCTTGTAAAGGGAAGAATCCAAGAGGAAGAGATGACAATCATAAATATCTATGCACCAAACACTAGTGCACCCAACTACATAAAACAAATACTAACGGACATGAAAAGTCATATATGCACTAATACAATTGTAGTGGGGGACCTCAACACTCCACTGTCACAAATAGATAGATCAACTAGACTAAAAATAAGTAATGAAATGCTAGAACTCAATCAAACTCTTGAACAAATGAACTTAACAGGTGTTTACAGAGTCTTCCACCCCACAAAATCAGAATACACATTCTTCTCAGCTGTACATGGGTCATTCTCCAAAATAGACCACATACGCACACATAGAACATGTTTAAGTAAGTGCAAAGGAATTGAAGTTATCCCCTGTATATTATCAGACCACAGTGCGATGAAATTGGAGATCCATAGCAAAAGAAACTCAAAAAATTTCATAAACATGTGGAAATTGAACAACACACTTCTGAATAACCAGTGGGTCACAGAGGAAATTAAAGAAGAAATCAGACAGTTCCTTCAATTAAATGACAATGACAATACAACATATCGGAATCTATGGGACACAAGGAAAGCAGTCTTACGAGGGAAATTCACAGCAGTGAATACTCATATTAGGAAAACAGAATGAGTCCAATTAAACAACCTGATGCTGCACCTCAAGCTTCTAGAAAAAGAAGAGCAGGACAACCCCAAAGCTCATATAAGGGAGGAAATTACAAAGATCAGAAGAGAAATCAATGCAATGGAGACTAAAAGAACGATACAAAAAAATCAATGAACCCAAGAGTTGGTTCTTCAAAAGAATCAACAAAATTGACAAACCTTTAGCCAACCTTGTCAGAAAAAGGAAAGAAAAGGCCCAAATCCATGCAATTAGGAATGAAAAGGGGGAAATTACAACAGACCCAGCAGAAATCCAGAGGATCATCAATACCTACTTCCAGAACCTATACGCCAATAAGATGGACAACACAGAAGAAATGGACAGATTCCTAGATACATATGAATTACCAAAGTTGAATGAAGAAGACCTAAAAATTCTGAACAACCCAATGTCAACCAACGAAATTGAAAATGTAATTAAAAACTTATCAACTAAGAAAAGCCCAGGCCCTGATGGCTTCACTGCTGAATTCTACAAGATATTTAGAGAGGAACTGCTGCCGCTACTGTTTAAACTCTTCAATGAAATTGAAAGGGAAGCAATACTCCCAAATTCATTCCTGGAAGAAAGCATCACCTTGATCCCAAAAGCAGAGAAAGGCCCAACTGAAAAAGAGAACTATAGGCCAATCTCACTAATGAACATAGATGCAAAAATCCTTAATAAGATAATGGCAAACAGAATGCAGAACATCATCAAGAAGATCCTACACCCTGATCAAGTGGGATTCATCCCAGGGATGCAGGGATGGTTCAATATACAAAAATCAATTAATGTAATACACTATATCAATAGAGCCAAGGACAAAAGCCATATGATTATCTCCATAGATGCAGAAAAAGCATTTGACAAAATCCAACATGCATTTATGATAAAAACCCTACAAAACATTGGAATAGATGGTCTCTACCTCAAACTCATAGAAGCCATCTATGAAAAACCAACAGCCAATATCATACTAAATGGTCAAAAACTGAAATCCTTCACACTAAAATCAGGAACAAGACAAGGATGTCCACTATCACCACTCTTGTTCAATATAGTTCTGGAAACATTAGCCACGGCAATTAGACAAGAGAAAGAAATAAAAGGAATAAAGATAGGTAATGAAGAAGTCAAATTGTCATTATTTGCAGATCACATGATACTCTATATAGAAGACCCCAAGAACTCCACCAAAAGTCTTCTAGACTTAATAACCAAATTCAGTCAAGTAGCTGGTTACAAAGTCAACACACAAAAATCAATAGCTTTTCTCTACACAAATGACAGACGCACTGAGAGAGAAATAGGGCAAATAATTCCTTTCACAATAGCATCAAAAAAACTGAAATACCTAGGAATCATCCTAACGAAAGAAATCAAAGACCTCTTCTCTGAAAACTATGGCACTCTCAAAAGAGAGATTGAAGATATCAGAAAATTGACAGACATCCCCTGCTCCTGGGTAGGAAGGATTAATATAGTGAAAATGGCCATACTTCCAAAACTGCTATATAGATTTAATGCAATTCCAATTGAGATCCCAGCAGCATACTTCATAGACCTTGAGAAAACAATCCAAAAATTCATCTGGAAGAAGAAGAGACCCAGAAGAGCAAAAGCAATTCTAGGCAACAGAGACATGGGAGGGGGTATGACAATCTCCAACCTGCAACTATACTACAAAGCTACTGTGATAAAAATAGCATGGTACTGGCAAAGAAACAGACTTGAGGACCAGTGGAACAGATTAGAAGATGCAGAAACAACACCAGACACACTCAGACATCTCATCTTTGACAAAGGAGCCAAACACCCTCACTGGAGGAAAGATAGCCTCTTTAATAAATGGGGCTGGAAAAATTGGGCTTCAACTTGCCAAAGATTAACACTAGACCTATATCTCTCACCATGCACTAAACTAAAATCAAAATGGATTAAACATCTAAATATTAAAATAGAAACTCTGAACCAGTTGGAACAGAGGTTAGGTAGAACCCTTGAAGACATCAGTGTAGGAAAAGATTTTATGAACCTCAGTTGCCCGTGAACTAGCACAAACAATCAACAAGTGGGATCTATTCTTATTAAAAAGCTTCTGCACAGCAAGAGAAACCACCATAAGTGAGAAGAGACAACCCACAATGTGGGAAAAAATCTTCACCTGCTCTTCCTCAGACAAAGGTCTACTATCTCAAATCTATAAAGAACTTAAAAAGATCAGACCTCCCAAATTTAAAGACCCAATCCAAAAATGGGCATCTGAAATGAACAGACATTTCTCAGACAAAGAAGTAGAAATAGCAAATAAATACATGAAAAAATGTTCAACATCACTGGTCATTTGAGAGATGCAAATGAAAACAACGCTGAGGTTTCACTTCGCTCCAGAAAGAATGGCTGCTATCATGAAATCAACCAATAACAAATGCTGGCAGGGCTGTGGGGAAAGAGGAACCCTGCTCCACTGCTGGTGGGAGTGTAGGCTGGTGCAAGCACTGTGGAAATCAGTATGGAGATACCTCAACGAACTAGGACTGGAAGTCCCATTTGACCCCGCTATTCCACTGCTGGAGATCTTCCCCCAAGAATTAAAAGAATCATACCACAGTGATATGCATGCACCCATGTTCATAGCAGCGCAGTTTGTAATAGCTAAAACTTGGAAACAGCCCAAATGCCCATCAACTGGAGACTGGATAAAGAAAATGTGGGTTTTTTATAAAATGGAGTACTACTCAGCCATAAAAAATGAGAAATTAGAGACATTTATACCTAAGTGGATGCACATTGAGGCGATACTCTTAAGTGAAATAAATAGGACACACGTGTAAATACCAAATAGTTTCTCTGGTGTGAGAAACTGAAAGTGTAAATAAGGACCAAATGTATAATAGGTCATGTGAAATAGGAAGAAAAGGGGCAAAGGGGAAGGAAGTGGGAGGGCTAGGGGAAAGGATAGAAGGGAATGGGATTAATATGAGAAAATGGGAAAATAGGAACAAAATTTTTGTAAATAGGGAGGACTGGAGGGGTTGAAGGGAGGGCTGGGCAAGGGTGAAAAATAAGAACCAAGAGAGACTATGTAAAGGTGCAAATTTCCAATGATGAATGTCATTATATTGTATACCTAAAATGTACCAATGATTAGAATGACTAATCGATAATGTAAAATAGGAAGAAAAGGTCCAAAGGGGTAGGGGTAGTGGGAGAGGTGGGGGAAAGGAAAGAAGGGAAAAGAAAAAATGATGAGAAATGGAAAAAATGGAAATAAAGCCTTGGTAAATAGGGAAGGGTGGAGGGTGTGAAGGGAGGGCTAGGAATGGGGAAAAAATAAGAACCAAGATACATTATATACAGGTACAATTCCCAATGAGAAATGTAATTGTGTTGTATACCTACAATGTACCAATAAAAGAATTTAATACAAAAATAAAATGGGTCACAAGTGAAATTTTTTTAAAAAGTAGCTTCTACAATTACACGATAATGCCAGTGCCACATACTGGAACTTATGGGACACATTGAAAGCAGTCCTATGAGGGAACTTTATAGCAGTGAATTCTCACATCAGAAAAACAGAGGGAGTGCAAATAAACAACATAATGCTGAACCTTAAGCTCCTAGGAAAAGAAGAGCAAGACAAACCCAAAGCTCATACAAGGGAGGAAATAAAAAGATCAGAGCAGATATTAATGCAATGGAGACTAAGAAAACAATACAAAGAAAAAATGAATCAAAAAGTTGGTTCTTTGAAATATTAAATAAAATTGACAAACCCATACCCAATCTTATCCCAAAAAGGAAAGAAAAGACTCAATTCCATTCAATTAGAAATGAAAAGGGAAAAGTCACAACAGATTCTGCAGAAATCCAGAAGGTCATCAGTATTTACTTCCAGAATCTGTATTCTAGTAAGGTGAAAAACACAGAAGTGTAGCGAAGCCCAGTTTCAAGTCCCTGTTCAGGTGTCAACTGAAGCCTACCCACCCAGCCAGCCTTCTCCACCAGACTCAGGCCCCTCCTGCCCTAGGTGCCACCTATGGGGAGTCATCCACTCCTCTGAGCTTTCCCCACCCAGGCGCCACTTGTGGGGGACCTACACTCGCTACTTTGTTTTCCCTGACCCAGGGGTGAATGAGGACGAATGACAAAGAGACAGAGTCAGTTTAACATGCAGGCAGCCAGGAGGCTCTTGCCTCTAGTAGCCAGAGGAGTCCCCCTTAGACTGGCTCATCTTACCTTTATTCACCCAAACACCAGTACAACCAATCAAAGTAACACAAGATTCATCTACTTTCCATTATCCATTAGTACATACTCAAGTAAACTTCATCTCAACTGTCTTAACTTTTCCCTACAAATCAATAAATGTAATATACCATATCAGTAAAGCCAAGGACAAAAACTATATGATCATCTCAATAGATGCAGAAAAAGCATTTGACAAAGTCCAACACCCATTCATGATAAAAAAAAAAAAACCCTACAGAAAATTGAAATGGATGCTCTTTATCTCAATCTGATAAATGCCATCTATGACAAACCACCAGCCAACATCATACTACATGGACAAAAACTGAAAGCTTTCACTCTAAAATCAGGAACATGACAAGGAGGCCCCCTGTCTCCCCTCTTATTCAATACAGTTCTGGAAACATTAGGCAGAGAAAATAGACAAGAGAAAGAAATGAAAGGAATAAAGATAGGAAAAATTATCATTATTTGTGGATGAAATGATACTCTAGATAGAAGACCCCAAAAACTCCACCAAAAGACTTCTAGATTTAATAATCAAATTCAGTAGCATAGCTGGATACAAAGTCAACACTCAAAAATCAATGGCCTTCATATACATGAATAACAAATTCAATGACAAAGAAATTAGGGAAACAACATCTTTCACAATATCATACAAAAAAATGAAATATCGGGCCATGGATTTAGCTCAGTGGTTCCACTGCCTGCCTCACAAGTGCAAGGTCCCGAGTTCGATTCCCAGTACCAAAAAAAAAAGAAAGAAAGAAATATTAAGGCACCAATTTAACAAAGGAAATAAAAGAACTCTACATTGAAATGTACAGTACTGTGAAAAAGGAGACTGAAGAGGACATCAGAAAATGGAAACATATCCCTTATTTTTGAGTAAGAAGAACCAATATAGTGAAAATGGCCATACTTTCAAAATTGTTATACAGATTTAATGCAATCCCAATCAAAATATCAATAGCATACCTCACAGAACTAGAGAAAAGTCCTAAAATTCATTTGGAACCAGAAGAGATCTACAATAGCAAAAGGAATTCTGGGCAACAAAGGCAAAGCAGGGGGCATCACAATCCCTGACTTGTTATACTACAAAGCTACCATGATAAAAACACCATGGTACTGGCAAAAAAGAAAAACAGATTCAAGGGTCAATGGAACAGATTAAAAGATGGAAAAACAACCAAACACACTCAGCCACCCACCTTATCTTTGACAAAGGGACCAAACACCTTCACTGGAAGAAAGACAGCTTCTTTAAAAAATGGTGCTGGAAAAACTGGCTTTCCATATGCCAAAGAGTGAACCTAGACCCATATCTCTCACCAGGTACTAGCCTAAAATCAAAATGGTTCAAAGATCTAAATATTAAAAGAGAAACACTAAATCTTCCAGAAGATAGAATAGGTAGAACTCTTGAAGACATAGGTTTAGGCAGACTTTATGAACAAAACTCCAATCATACAGGAAATATTACAAAGAATCAACAACTGTGATCTCATTAAAAAGCTTTTGTGGGGCCAGGGATTTAGCTCAGTGGTTCTGCCGCCTGCCCCACAAGCACAAGAGCCAGAGTTCAATCCCCAGTACCAAAAAAAAAAAAAAAAAAGCTTTTGCATAGCAAAAGAAACCACCAAGACAGTGAAGAGACAACCCACAGAGTGCAAAACAAAACTTTGCCAGCTATTCCTCAAAAGGCTAGTATCTAGAATATATAAAGTAGTCAAAATAATCAGATCTCCCAAATTTAAAGATACCCAATCTGAAAAATGGGCATCTGAAATGAACAGACACTTCTCAGACAAAGAAGTAGAAACAGCAAATAAATATATTTTTTAAATGTTCAATACCAATCGTCATTCAAGAGATGCAAATGAAAACAAGGCTGAGATTCCACCTCATCCCAGAAAGAATGGCTGCTATCAAGAAATCAACCAATAACAAATGCTAGTGGGACCAGCAAGTGCACAAGTGAACTCGGCCTGTGGGTGCCTGCAGCATCCCCCCACCCCACCTTTGGCCTCCTGACTGTGCCACTACATGGTTCCACACTACAGAGGCACAGGGGCTCAAAATATATTTCACAGAACTAGAGAAAACAATCCAAAAATTCATTTGGAACCAGAAGAGACCTAGAATAGCAAAAGCCATTCTAGGCAACAGAGACATGGCAGGGGGGATATCACAATCCCCAACTTGAAACTATACTACAAAACTACTGTGATAAAAACAGCATGGTACTGGCAAAGAAACAGACCTGAGGATCAGTGGAACAGATTAGAAGATGCAGAAACAACTCCAGGCATACTCAGCCGTCTCATCTTTGACAAAGGAGCCAAACACCCTCACTGGAAAGATAGCCTATTTAATAAATGGTGTTGGAAAAATTGGATTTCACCCTGCCAAAGATTAAAACTAGACCCATATCTATCACCATGCACTAAACTAAGATTGAAGTGGATTAAAGATCTAAATATTAAAACAGAAACACTATACTTGCTGGAAGATAAGTTAGGTAGAACTCTTGAAGGCACTGGCATAGGAAAAGACTTTATGAACAAAACCTCAGTAATGCGGGAACTATTACAAAGAATCAACAACTGGGATCTCATCTTATTAAAAAGCTTCTGCACTGCAAGAGAAACCACCAAGAGAGCTGAGACAACCTACAATTTGGGAAAAAATTTTAGCAGCTGTACCTCAGACAAAGGACTACTATCTAGAATATATAAAGAACTGAAAAAAATCAGACCCCCCAAATTTAAAGACCCAATTCAAAAATGGGCATCTGAAATGAACAGACATTTCTCAAAGAAGTAAAAGCAGCAAATAAACGTATGAAAAAATGTTCAACATCACTGGTTATTTGAGAGATGCAGATGAAAACAACACTGAGATTCCAACTCACCCCAGAAAGAATGACTGCTATCAAGAAATCAACCAATAACAAATGCTGGTGGGGGTGTGGGGAGAAAGGAACCCTTCTCCATTGTTGGTGGGAGCAGACTGGTGCAACCACTGTGGAAATCAGTATGGAGATACCTCAAAGAACTAAGGCTAGAGGTACCATTTGACCCAGCTATTCCCCTGCTGGGGATCTTCCCCAAAGAATTAAAAGAATTATACCACAGTGATATATGTGCACCCATGCTTATAGCGGCACAGTTTGTAATAGCTAAAGCTTGGAAACAGCCCAAGTGCCCATCAACTGGAGACTGGATAAAGAAGATGCAGGTTTTTTATACAATGGAGTACTACTCAGGCATAAATGAGAAAGTAGAGACATTTATAGCTAAATGGATGCATATTGAGGCCATACTCTTAAGTACAATAAATAGGACACACATGTGTAAATACCAAATAGTTTCTCTAGTGTGAGAAACTGAAAGTGTAAATAAGGATGAAAATGATTAAAATGAATAATTGATAATTTGAAATCGGAAGAAAATGTTCAAAGGGGTAGGGGAAGTGGGAGGGGAAGGGGAAAGGAAAGAAGGGAAAGGAAAAATTATGAGAAAAGAAAAAAATGGAAACAAAGTCTTTGTAAATAGGGAAGGGTGGAGGGGGTGAAGGGTGCACAGGTAATGGGGAAAAAATAAGAATCAAGGTACATCATGTACAGGTACAAGCACCCAATGACAAATGTAAATGTACTGTATACCTAAAACGTACCAATAAAAGAATTTAAGCAAAAAAAAAAAAAGATGTAGTTTTTTATATACAATGGAATACTACTCTGTCTTAAAGATAAAGGAGACATTTCCAGGCAAATGAGACCATACTATTAAGTGCAATAAATTAGACACCCATGTTTAAATATTGCTTTGTTTCGCTGGTATGAAAATCCAAAAGGGTAAAAAAGGTCCAAAATGTAATAGATATTGGAACACAGGAAGAAAATGGTCAAATAGGAAGGGGAACAAGCGAAGGGGGAGGGGAAAGGAAGGAAGGGACAAGAAAAAAGAATAGAAGGATAAATGGAAACAGCTTTTGTAAATAAGGAGGGGACAGGCTGGGAAAAAGATGAGTCAAGATATATCATGTACAAGTACAAATTCCTTATGAAGAATGCAATCATTACCTCAAATGTATCAATAAAATTAATTTTTAAAAATGAAGGTAATTCTGTGTTAATAGAGAAGGCTGGAAAAATAATGATCGGTTAGCAGGTATTTTGATTTAAAAATCAAGTGTCCCCAACAGACTCATATATTGAAGGGTTGATCCCTAATGCAGAAATGTTCAGAGGTGGGACCTAGAGAAGCAACTGGATCATGAGGGCAGTAATTGATCACTGGATTCACCCACTGATGAGTTCCTAAGGGAACGGGTCCAGTTGAAGGAACTAGGTCACTGGGCACGTGCCTCTGAAGGGTATATCACACCCTGGCCTCTTCTCTCTGGTCTTTCCTTCTGTCTGCTTTCTGCTTGCCATGAGGAGCCATGTTCCTCCATACCCTTTCACCGTGATGTTCTAATTCACCACAGCCCCAGAAACAATGAAGCCAAGCATGAACTAAAATCTCTGAAATCATGAGCCAAAATAAGTCTTTCCTCCTTTAAGCTGTTTATGTCCAGTATTTTGTCACAGTGACAAAAACCTGACAAACACAGAAAGCCAGGTTATGGGCATGTTAAGTTTTAAATGGGAGATATCTGGGGGTTCCATAAGGAAAATATTCTAAATAGTAATAACAATGATATTAAAACCTTTGGTAACATAATGGTGTGTGAGGAGAAAGAAAAGATCCTTACCAATTCACATAGCTTTCCTATGGCTCAGCATCACTGAACTGCTACATTAAAGGGTAAAAAAGAGGAATAAAGAAAACAACATCAGTCCCACCCCTGTCCAAGGCTTCTGAGAGAAGGCAGGTTGGGGAAGAGGACACCGAGATACACTCTTTTCCATACATTTTGACAAATCTGGATTCAGGATGTCCCAAACATTTCAAGCAAAATGAAAGCAAAGCCATGAAATTTCCTCCTGGGCTGTCCTCAGAACAGCTGTGCGTCCTCGATTATGCTCACACTGAGTCACAGGGTGGGAGTGCCTGAGGAAATGTTTGAGAAGGTAGGCTAGCGTGTGACTATTTCCTATAATCTACGGCAACTGCAGACTTATTTTATGTCCAGGATTATTTTCGCATCAGAGTCCATGTTTATGCACTCAATTTTGTAAATTATTTTATTAGCAGGTTAGCAATTCAGGTAGTTTACAATCATCTTGGAGACTGATTACGCGTATATATTGCAGCTTGGTTTGTTTACTCCCCTCCCTTCCTTCCTCTCTCCCTCCTCCTTGGGCTCCCATATCCCCTTTTTCATACTTGTTGACATGGTCTTAGCTCATACTACGGAATGTAGTTTTTACATTATTTGGCGTTATGCGGTTCCTGCACGTGGCACATGTTCATTCCTCTCATTTCTCCTTCCCTCCTCCTCACCCCTTGTCCTTGTTACCTTGGACCACTTCTCTATTACAAGAGATCCACCCCTTTGACCCTTCCTTCCACCCTTTGTCATTTGGTTTGTATTTTGCCTCACTAAAATGGGAGATACCATATGGTATTTAGCTTCTGTGTCTGGTTTATTTCACTCAACATTATACTTTCCAGGTGCATCTATTTTCCTACAAATGTCTCAAATGTGTCATTCTTCATAGCCCAGTAGTATTCTATTATATATAAATGTCACATTTTCTTTATCCAATCAACTGTAGATGGGTATACAGGCTGCTTCCAGAATTTAACTATTATGAATTATATTATGATGTTTCATACAGAAGGGGATTTAACACAGGAAAACGGGTGCTTCAAAAATGGCTAAACAGAAACACAAGTCAGGAGCCCACCATTAGACAATGTAAGATATCAACATCACCTCCTCCTCCACAATTTGAACATCAGGTAGCTTGGGGTACTGTTTTTCTTACCGCAGCTGCTGCTAAATTTGCCCCAAACCCACAAAGCTAAAGATTAGATTCTAGAAATTGGTGTCTGCTACTGAAAACTCTCACATCTATCTACTTTTTTCTCATGAACAAGCACAGCAACAGGAAGATAACTTTTGAGTCCAAAGCTCACATGAGTGCAACTCATTAGCAGAACCTAAATCAAATCCAGAAGGACAGATGCAAAAGAATCTGGAAAATATAGTTTTTAGCTTTCCAATCCTTACCACATAGGGGAAAATAAAGAAATGAAGCCAATTCTCAATATAGCACACTCAGCATGCTATGTACACTTACAAGTGAAAAAGCTAACACTTCCCCTATATTCTTCCCTCTTCCTCAACTTCTACATCCAACCCTTTCCCATATATCTTTTAGGTTCTTCCTTGTCCTTCTGGCTCAATTGCTGTGTCATGCTGAAGGTGTTGTCATCTACCATCTCAACTCCCGAGACAGCTTTCTACTCAGGCTCTTTCTTACTCATCACCACCTTGCCTTCTAACAGTCTAAAGTGACTTTTCAAAACTGCATATAAGATCATCTCTTTGCTCTATTTCAGGCTGTAACCTGTTTTCCACGAACTACTGAACAAAGCAGAAGTTCCTCCACCTGCCATACGGCCCGCCCCCCATGACCAAGTCCCTGCCTTCCTCTCCAGGGTTTATGTGATCCTCTCTTCGTTCTCGCTGCTCCCAGGGCAGCAACACATCCCGATCTATCCCAATCTTCGACTTCTCCATGCGCATGATGACGTCTTATTATGCCACCACTGCATATATTTTCTCTACCTAAAATACCACGCCCCCTTCTCTGCTTATATATCTATTTTTTCAGTTCATCCAGCATATTATCCAGAATTATTTAACCGATATTCAGGATGATTGATCACTATGTACTACTTTATTGATTTTATTAGGGAGTTTAAAAGCCAGAGAGGTGATACTCATGTGAAGTTGGTATGAGATAGACCAAGCATCCCATTCAAGGTACAAAAATCTCTCCATGCATCACAATTGTCTTGCGTTCCTCAAATATTTTCTGAACATTGCCTCTTAAGTATTACCTATTGTTGGAAAACATTCTGAAGAACCCTCCTGTAATGTAATCAAAGCTGAGGTATTTTACCGTAGCACCTTAGCTTATATAAGGTTTTGGGCAACCTAAATGTTCACCTTATTTATCGAAGTGTAGGGTGGGCCTACAGCTCTATTAATATCTGTTATCAAGAAATATAGAAGCATCCAGGGAGGCGAAAGCAGGAGGATTGCAAGTTCAAGCCCAGCCTGGGTAATTAAGCAACTTCGTGAATCCTTGTTTAAAATTTTTAAAAGCCTTTTAAGACTTAGAATATAGCTCAGTATGCAGGGCCTGGGCTTGACCCCCAGTATCAGTATTAGAGGGAGTATCAGAAGGAGAAAGAGAAGAAAGGCAGCTTTGATTTGGAGGGGGCTTTTATAAACTGCTTTGTAGGCTCCCCCAAGTAAAGAAGGACTAAGAACATGCATCACTATATATCCACCACTAATTACAATAGAAATGTAGTCACCATATATTAAATGCCAGCCAAGCGCATGAGTATAGGACATCTACAGACTGAACACAGGGCTCGAGGATGAGACTTTTCAAATTAGGGTGACAGGTGACTTGCAACCTTCTGTTCTTATGTTTCCTATGAACTGTTTCTATTGCTTATCTTGGAATCATCAGTATTGCAGTATGAAAGAGAATCATGAAGAGTGTAAGTGTGGAGAGGCTTAGCTTAAATATTTCTTAAAACTTATTTTGATCTAAAATATCTTGTCATTTACATGAATGACATACTGGGAAAGAAAACCATATTAGATGGTTAGATATTAAGACAACTCACATCTGGGTTATCAAAAGTCCTGACTTTATTGTTCAATGATGCTTTCTTCTGCCTGGCCAAGTTTGATGTTGATAAACTTCTGTATTTTTCAATTCAGTTATTGTATTTTTCAGCTTCAAAATATTTTACTGGTTGTTTCCATAGCTGCTGTCTCTTTGTTGCTATTTCCTTTCTATTCAGTTTCCCTGATTTCATCTTATCTGTGTTCACTTTCAATTCCTTGAGCACCTTTGCAATGTATTATGTGTCTGATAAATTTCATCTCTCCATTTCACTGAGGGTTGGTTGCTGGAGCTCTTATTTGTTCATTTAAATGTGCTGTATTTCTCAGCTTTTGTTGGAGTTTCACCATTTGAAGAATTAGCTACCTCTCTCAGACTTTGTAATCTGCTTTCATACAGAGAAGACTTTCTCCCTTCACCCCAGCCAGATGGCCTGGAGACTCCTCAAGCCTTTGCTGGGGATGTGTTCTTTCTTGTCGTGTGTGTAATCTCCTAATTGAAGTTTATCAGTGTCTACTTTTAGGAACAGACCCAAGGCACCGCTTCTCCACAGAGGCTGATGGCAAGAACTCAGAAAAACAAAGCTGCTAGAATGCAAGGTGCATTTTTATATTTACTGGTACAGAACGTGAAAATTGTAATGTATTTTTATGCTGAAGGTATGGATCATGTGTGATTTGCTTTCGTATTGGCTCTGCAGTTTCTTTGGGCTGTGTAAATAGATTTGGATTTTGGTGACTAACATTACCCTTAGGAAAGTTGGTTCTGAATTTTTCTCCTCAGTCACCTGATCTTAGGAACCCTCCATGACATTAATAGGAATAAGGGCAGAATGACACGAAGCCACCTCTGGACCATTACTACACACCCCTTTCACTTGACAGTACTGTTACTCATGCTCAAGTTTATGAATTTGCTGATCAAGTAACACCCAATTCCTGATTGGCTGCACAATTTAACTGGTGTCCCATAATCTCTATTAAGGCCTAGTCACTAGTTAAGAACTAGGTCTCAAGGGCCTGGGATTTAGCACAGTGGTTCTGCCACTTGCCTCGTAAGCACAAGGTCCCAAGTTCGATTCCCAGTACCAAAAAAAAAAAAAAAACTAGTTCTCAAAAGGAAAACTACTATTCTTTGCCTAAGAGAACATGCCTTTGCTCCAAATCCTAGGGTCCTTCATTGTGATTTTACTATCAGAGGTTAACATACTTCATACCCATACCTGTAGTATTTAGTGACAGGCATTTCAAGTTCATGGAACCCCCTGGATTAAAACCAGTGAAATGCCTAAGGCTTGCAGTGCTATTTCCCTCCTGGAGGCTTTATTTTGCCCTGGGTCTCTACTTACAACCCACTGACTTCTGGCCAAACACATCACTGCAGCTTTTGCTGTTTATGTTCAGGTTTCAATAAAAGATGTCCCCTTTTGTTTCAGAGAAGAATTATGTGTCTATTTAAAATCACTGCAGAGCCAGTCCCAGCACCTGGAAGGAAGCTCCCCGCCTCCATCCCAGGCTCCTAGGGCTGTGAAGCTCAGCCAGTCCCAGCACCCGGAAGGAAGCTCCCCCACCACCATCCCAAGCTTCTAGGACAGAGAAGCTGAGCCACGTGGGCACCAGAAGCACACACACCCCCGGCCCGTGGAAATGAGAAGACACATAAACAAGCCTCAAAAACAGACTTCCAGATCACCTACAGCAACCCCAAAGGGAAATGAGATGGAACACTCTGATACTCAACCACCTGGACTCTCTCAACTGGCAACAAAAGAGGATCTGGGAAAAATGAAATCAGAAATAATTACTCAGATAACAGCAAAGATTTTGCTCATGGTGCAAGACGTGATTAATAAATCTAGAGAGGACACAGATTAAAAAAAATAGAGGATCTGAGGAATATGAAGGAATACCAACATAGGAAACAAATGGAATCCATAAAACAGATACAAACAGATTTCCAAGAGATTAAAAACTCCATCGAAAGTCTGCACAGCAGAATGAACCAATGTGAGGATAGAATTTCACATATAGAAGATAAGATTGCAATTAGTGAGGAGGAAAAGAAAAATTGCTTTAAAATTGTGAGGGAACATGAGAAATCAATCCAGCAGCTGCTAGACGATGCAAAGAAGAATAACATAAGACTGACTGGAGTCAGTGAGGAAAGAGGAGAGAGTACAGATGACATAAAAAAACTCTTCACAGAAGTGATGGCAGAAAACTTCCCAAGGAAGGGAAAAGAACTTGACATACAGATAAGGGAGGCATATAGGACTCCAGCTAGCCTTGATCAAAAAAATCTACACATAGGCATATAATAGTTAGGATTCCAGAAATCCAACAGAAGAACAAAATTCTACAAGCAGTGAGAGAAAAGAAACAAATCACATACAAAGGAAAGCCCATCAGAATCACAGCAGACTTCTCAATGCAAACCCTCAAGGCAAGAAGAGCTTGGAGTGATGTATTTCAAGCCCTAAAGGAAAACAGCCTCCAACCCAGATTGATGTACCCTCCAAAACTATCTTTCAAAATGGATGGAGAAATAAGATACTTTGATGACAAAGAGCACCTCAGGAACTTCATGAATACCAAACCAGCACTCCAAAAAATTTTAGACAATACCCTAGGAAAAGACAATGAGGATCACAACCCCAGGAAACCCAGCAGAATGAATCCACTGGGCGTGACAAATTAAACGCAAAGGGGGAGAATCCAACAAAAAGAAAAAGTCATGACAAGGCTTTTAAAACTTTTAACTTCATCTCCCTAATGAGTGTATAATTCAATTTTATTATTGTACTGATTAGTATTTTTCTGATTCTAGAGTTGCACACCATTCCTTGTGCTATACTGGCTATTTATCATCTTCTTATGTCCACATTTTAATTGGGTTGTCTATTAATGAGCTCTAAGAATTCTTTATATATTCTGCTCATAGGTTATATGCATTGTAAATATGGTCTGTTTAAGGACTACTTTTCATTTTAATGATGTCATTTAAAGTTCTAAATTTTGATGGAATCTCATTTATCAATTTTTTTCTTTTATACATCATGTTTTTTGTATCCTAGGTAGTTCTTGCCTACCCTGAATTCATAAATATTTTCCCTTATAATTTCTTCTTAAAGTTTTATACTTTTAGGCTTTCTTATTTAGGTTCATAGATCCCTTCAAGTTATTTTCATGTATGGAAAAAAAGGGTTGAGATTAATTTTTTATATATGGATACCAGGTGTTCTAGTGCCATTTGCAGAAGACACTTATCTCTTCCTTGGCTCTTGAATTGAGTTTATATTCTATAAAATGCTAATGTTAAATAATCTTTCAAAACTCAGTGGACAATATATGTGTGGTTCTATTTCTAGATTCTCTGTTTTCTTCCAATGATCTATAGGTCTTTCCTTACACCAACACTGCCTTGATTACTGTAGCTTTAGAAGAAGTCTTAAAATTGGGTGCTAAACGTCTTCCAACATTGTTTTTGTTTTTGTTTTTGGCTTTTCTGGGTCCTTTGTACTCCTACATAACTTTTAAATTTCAATATCCAATTCTTCATTTATAGCAAGTATACACAGACCTGAATTTTTATATGTACCTTGTGTTTTCTAATCCTGCTAAATTCAAGTACAAGTTCTAGGGGCTCCTAGAGATTTCTTAGTATTTTCTCTGTAGATGATCATCTCATCTACATATAAAGATTTTGCTTCTGCCATGTCAATCCTATCCTGGTTGTGTCATTTTATTGTCAGACTATTTTGGTTTAGACCTGTTTCAAAGTCTAATGGACAGATGAATAGGCATATATGCCCTTGTTCCCCACTTTAGGGAGAAAGCATTGTATCATCTCCATTCATAGAAGGAGTTTTTGTTGGAAGTATGGAGCACATGTCTTTGATCTGTTGAGAAGGTTCTGTTCTACTTCTAGTCTCCGGATAGCTTTTACCATGAACAACTGTAGAATTTAGTCCAATACTCTTTCTCCAACTAGTGACAGGATCATATGGCTTTCTCCTTTCCTCTGTTAAAATGATGACTTTTGGGGGTGGATCTTCCAATGCTGAACCAACACTGCCATCCCTATAATAAAACTACTTTCTACATACTGCCAGATCTGACTTCTAAGAGTTTGTTAAACAAATTTCTATCTATGTTCATACCTTTTTCTTCTATTATCTTTATCCAGTTTTAGGATTAGCACAATGTTGATTTCCTAAAATGAGGGGAGAAGTGTTCCTTTTTTCTGCTTTAAATGTTTGATATAATTTATCAGTTAAAATGTTTATGAGCCTGCTGTTGTCATACAGGTAGTTTTTCAAGCTAGGAATATACTTTCTTTAATAGGTGCTATTCAAATTTTATATTTCCTCCAGAGTTAGTTTCATTAATTTGTCTTCTAAGTTACTTCTTAGAAGTTGTCAAATTTATTTCAAAACAGATTTTTGAAATATGCTTTCTATATCCTTTTAAATTCTGTAAAATCTGTGGTAATGTCTCCTAGATCTTAATATTGTAATTTAAAAAATGTATAACTGATATTGTGTAACAGGAAGAAAAGGTCTAAAAGAGCAGGGGAACTGGGAGGGGTAGGGGAAGGGAAAAAAAGAAAAGGAAAAAATATGAGAAGAGGAAAAAAATGGAAACAAGGTCTTTGCAAATAGGGAAGGGTGGAGGGGGTGAAGGGAGTGCAAGGGAAGGGGAAAAAAATAAGAACCAAGAGACTCATGTAATGGTACAAGATCCCAATGATGAATGTAACTGTATTTTATACCTAAAATGTACCAATAAAGTTAATGGGGAAATAAATAAAATAAAATAAAATAAAATAAAATAAAATAAAATCACTGCAGTGTCCAGAAGAAAAAGATTTCTACAGAGTGGTCTCATCTACTTCTCTCATAACTACAATGGTACCTCAGTTCACAAAATTCTTTCCATGATTCTGGTTGCAAACTGAATCAGACAAGAATTGAATCAAATTCAATGCTTAGGTTCAATGTTGATCTCATGAGAAAATTTGATTTGGTTCTCATCCAATTTGGTTTGTGAATTGAAATGAATGAAAAGTATTAAAAATTGAAATTGAATGCCAGTATTAAAAAGTATTAAATTCATGAACCGAAGTACCACTGCAGTTTTCTCGTATATTCTTCCAGAGTTTTGCATGCAAATATAAGCATATATGTGTCCACTCCTACCTCTTTACCTGAAAATAGTATTCAGGGTTTTTATACAGACACTGCTGAAGCTTATTCATTTCTAACACTGTCTTTTGGAATAAAATGGAGTAAAGGTCTCCATCCTTTTTTGCTATAGCTTCTTAGTGAGTACTGATATTTACTTTTTCACCATCTCATAATAGTCTTTGACATGCCATTACACACACACACACAGAGTGCTAATCAAAAGATGAACCTGTGACTGTGAACGAAAGCTGCCAAGCTGTTCTCTGTGAGTTAAGCCAATTTATAATTCCATGGACAATGTATGAGAATAGACATTTAAGGGCTCTAGATCTAAAGTTTACTGAACTTCTGAATTTCCCTCAGTCTGAACTTTTAATAGAACTGAACTTACATTAATGTTTAAGGATATTTGTCACCTGTCTATTCATGTATTTTAGCCATTTTTCTATTGAGTTAATGGCTTTATTACTAGCTGGACACTAAGCATTAGCCCTTTGTGAAATAATATGCAAATATTGCTCCAGTTTATCATTTGTCCTTTCACATAATCTGTAATACTTTTTATCATGCAGGCTTTTTTTATAAAATTGGATTTCTCCACCTTTTCTATTATAGCTTCTAAATTTTCAGTCATTGCTACAGAAGTCTTTCCCACTCACAACATAAAAGACAAACTAGAGGAGGTGGCCCAGATCTACACAGGGCCACAGATCCAGCGGGCCCTCCCTGAGAAGAGCGGCACAGATGCACAGACAGCCACCATAGGCTGCCCAGATTGCATTAGTAAGTGCACACAGATCCCAGCAAGAACCCACGTGGACCAGAGCTGAGTGGCTGTGAGCAGGTCCCAGCCAGGGCCCCGCCCAGAGCCCAGCAGCTTTGGCCCATAGGCCCCAGCCAAAGCCCCTCACAGACAACAGCGATGTAGGAGGGCAGGCGCCAGGGAGAGGCATGCCCAGATACCATCCCAAGTGTGCACAGGCCCAGCCAGAAGCCCGCCAGGACAACAAGGCAGTGCAGGGATCCAGAAGGCCACCACTCTGAACCCAGTAACTGGCACAGTAGTGAGCAGCAGAGGAAAGGCCTCTCTGAGGCTTGTTGAGAACTGAAGACCACGGGCAAGCAAATACTGACCTCACAAAGGCAAAGCAGGCTGCAGTTACTGAAATGAGACAACACGTAAACAAGTCTCAAAACCAGACTTCCAGATCACCTTACAGCAACCCCAAAGGGAAATGAGATAGAACACTCTGATTCTCAACCACCTGTACTCCCTGAACTGGCAATGAAAGGGGGACTGGAAAAAATGAAATCAGAAATAATTACTCAGATAACAGCAGAGATTGTGCCCATAGTGTAAGACATGATTAATAAATCTAGAGCAGACACGGATAAAAAAGAGGAGCTGAGTTTGGCCTTGTGGTCAGACGCTGGTGGCTGCGCCCTGCTCCATCTGGCTTGCCCCGCCCACTTGCATCCAGGAGACCGTGAGGAGCCCCCCTGCGCCGCCCCCCACAGGACCACCAGCTGCTGGGTTGGCCACGCGAACAACTGTAACAACAGCCCCCCCCACCCCGCGCCTCTGGCCTCTTGGCTGTGCAGCTACCTAGTTCCACACTACAGAAGCACAGGGGGACATAAGGGCCATTGTCCTGAGCTGCAGAAGTGAACAACAGAGAGAAGGTCTCTCTCAGGCTCCCTGATAAAAACTAAAGCCCACTGGAAAACGGAAGAGAATATCTGCAATACAGGCACAACAGCCGCCTGCCTAACAAGCGAAAAGTCGCGAATTCAATCCCCAGTACCAAAAAAAGAAAAAAAAGAAAAAACTCCATTGAAAGTTTACACAGCAGAATGAGCCAATGTGAGACACAGTATCAGATATGCAGACTGCAGTTAGTGACCAAGAAAAAACAATTTCTTAGAAATAGTAAGGGACCACAAGAAATCAATCCAGCAGCTGCTAGACAATGTAAAAAGGAGTAACATAAGACTGATCAGAGTCAATGAAGAAACAGGAGAGAGTCCATATGGCCTTAAAAAAAAAAAAACTGTTCACAGAAGTAATGGCAGAAAACTCTCCAGGCAGGGGAAAAGAACTTGACATACAGATAAGTGAGGCATACAGGACTCCAACTACCCATGATAAAAAAAAATCTATACCAAGGCATATAATAGTTAATATTCCAGAAACCCAACAGAACAATAAAATTCTAGAAGCAGTTAGAGAAAAGAAACAAATCACATACAAAGGAAAGCCCATCAGAATCACAGCAGACTTCTCAACACAAACCCTCAAGGCAAGAAGAGCTTGGAGTGACATATTTCAAGCCCTAAAACAACCTGCAACCCAGATTGATGTACCCTGAAAAACTATCTTTCAAAATTGGTGGAGAAATAAGATACTTTCATGACAAAGAGCAACTTAGGAACTTCATGAATATCAAACCAGCGCTCCAAAAAAATTTTAAACACCATCCTAGGAAAAGACAATGAAGATCACAACTCCAGGAAGCCCAGCAGAATGAATCCATCAGGCAGAACACGAAATTAAATGCAAAGTGGGAGAATCCAACGAAAAGTCATGACAAGGATAAGTCAATACATATCAGCTATAATCAGTGTTAATGGTTTCATTTCACCAATCAAAAGAAACAGGCTCACAGAATGGGTAAAAAGCAAGATCCAACAATATGTTGCATACAAGAAATACACTTAATTCAAAAAGAAACTCATAAAGGGTGGAAAACAATATTCCATGTGACAGGAACCAAAAAAAAAAGCAGGAGTAGCTACACTATTTACAGATCAAAAGGATTTCAAACCAACACTAATTGAGAGAAACAAAGAAGGACACTACATCCTTGCAAAAGGAAAAATCCAAGAGGAAGAGATGACAATCATAAATATATATGCACCAAATACTAGTGCACCCAACTATATAAAACAAATTCTAATGGACATTAAAAATTAAATACCCACTAATACAACTGTAATGGGCAACCTCAATACCCCACTGTCTACGAATAGATCAAACAGACAAAAAATTCACAACAAAATACTAGAACTCAAACTCTTTAACAAATGAACTTAATAGATGTTTACAGAGTGTTCCACCCCACAAAATCAGAATACCTATTTTTTTCAGCTGCACACGGTTCATTCGCCAAAATATACCACATATTTGCTCACTGAACATGTTTAAGTGCAAAGGAATTGAAGTTATCTGCTATATATTATCAGACCATAGTGCAATGAAACTGGGGATCAATAGCAATAGAAACTGCAAGAATTTCATAAACACATGAAAATTGAACAGCACACTTCTGAATAACCAATGGGTCACAGAGGAAATTAAAGAAGAAATAAGTTTCTATAATTAAAAGACAATGCCAATACAACACACCAGAATCTATGGGACATAATGAAAGCAGTCGTATGAGGGAAATTCATAGCAGTGAATACACGTATTAAGAAAACAGCTCAAACAACCTGATGCTGAACCTCAAGCTTCTAGAAAAAGAACAGTAGGACAAACCCAAAGCTCATACAAGGGAGGAAATTATAAAGATCAGAGTAGGAATCAATGCAATGAAGACAAAGAGAATATAAAAAATCATTGAAGTAGAGTTGGTTATTCTAAAGAATAAACAAAATTGACAAACCCTTAGCCAACCTTATGAAAAAAAGGAAAAGACCCAATCAATGAAATTAGGAATGAAAAGGGTGAAATTACACCTGACCCAGAAGAAATCCAGAGCATCATGAGAATCATCAATTCCTACTTTGAGAAACCACGGCCAGGGATTTCCCTCAGTGGTACCATGCTTGCCTCACAAGCACAAAGTCCTGAGTTCAATCCCAGGTACCAAAAAAAAAAAAAAAAAGAAAGAAAAAGAGAACCTATACACCAATAAGATGGAAAACACAGAAGAAATGGACAGATTTCTAGACACATATGAATTACCAAAGTTGAACAAAGAGACCTAAAAATTCTAAACAACCCAATATGAGTCAACGAAATGGAAAATATAATTAAAAACTTACAACAAAAAAAAGTTAACAAAGAAGAAAATCTTGGGTCCTGATGGCTTCACTGCTGAATTCTACAAGATATTTAGAGAGGAACTGCTGCCACTACTGTTTAAACTCTTTAATGAAATTGAAAGGGAAGCAATACTCCCAAATTCATTCCTGGAAGCAAGCATCACCTTGATCCCAAAAGCAGAGAAAGACCCAACCAAAAAAGAGAACTATAGGCCAATCTCACAAATGAACACAGATGCAAAACTCCTTTATAAGATACTGGCAAATAGAATGCAGAAGATCATCAAGAAGATCATACACCCTGATCAAGTGGGATTCATCCCAGGGCTGCAGGGATGGTTCAACATACGCAAATCAATCAATGTAACACACTATATATCAATAGAGCCAAGGATGAAAAATATATGATCATCTCAACAGATTCAGAAAAAGCATTCAACAAAATCCTAAACACATTCATGATTAAAAACCCTACAGAAAATTAGAATAGATGGTCTCTATCTCAACCTGATAAAAGCCATCTATGAAAAACCAACAGCCAATATCATTCTAAATGGTCAAAAACTGAAATCCTTCACACTAAAATCAGGAACAAAAACAAGGATATCCACTGTTACCACTCCTGTTCAATATAGTTTTGGACACATTAAGCACAGCAATTAGACAAGAGAAAGAAATAAAGGAATAAAGATAGGAAACAAAGAAGTCAAACTGTCATTATTTGAAGATGACATGATACTCTATATAGAAGACCCCAAGAACACCAAAAGTCTTCTAGACTTCATAACCAAATTAAGTAGAGTAGCTGGATGCAAGATCAACACACAAAAATCAATAGCTTTCCTGTACAAGAACAACAGACTCACTGAAAGAGGAACTGGAAAAACAATTCCCTTTACAATACCATCCAAAAAAATTAAATACCTAGGGATCAACCTAATGAAAGAAATCAAAGATCTCTACTCTGAAAACTATGGCACTCTGGAAAAAGAGACCGAAGAGGATATCAGAAAATGGAAAAACATCCCTTGCTCTTAGGTAGGAAGAACCAATATAGTGAAAATGCCCTTACTTCCAAAACTGCTATATAGATTTGATGCAACCTCAATTGAAATTCCAACAGCATACTTCACAGACTTCGAGAAAACAATCCAAAATTTCATTTGGAACCAGAAGAGACCTAAAATATTAAAAGCAATTCTAGGCAACAGAGTCATGGCAGGGGGTATCACAATCCCCAACTTGAAACTATACTACAAAACCACTATGATAAAAACAGCATGGTACTGGCAAGGAAACAGACCGGAGCATCAGTGGAACAGATTAGAAGATGCAGAAACAACTCCAGACACACTCAGCCACCTCATCTTTGACAAAGGAGCCAAACACCCTCACTGGAGGAAAGATAGCCTCTTTAATAAATGGTGTTGGAAAGACTGGATTTCAACCTGCCAAAGATTAAAGCTCGACCTGTGTCTCTCACCACGCACTAAACTAAAATCAAAATGGTTGAAAGATCTAAATATTAAAATAGAAACACTGAACCGTCTAGAAAACAGGTTAGGTAGAATTCTTAAAGACATTGGTGTAGGAAAAGATTTTATGAACAAAACCTCAGTTGCCCATGAACTAGGACAAATCAACCAACAAGTGGGATCTCTTCTTATTAAAAAGCTTCTGTACAGCAAGAGAAACCACCAACAGTGTGAAGAGACAACCCACAATGTGGGAAAAAATTTTTCACCAACTGTTACTCAGACAAAGGTCTACTATCTAGAATATATAAATATCTTTAAAAAATCAGACCTCCCAAATTTAAAGACCCAGTCCAAAAATGGGAATCTGAAATGAACAGACATTTCTCAAAGACGTAGAAATAGCAAATGAACATATGAAAAAATGTTCAACATCACCAGTCATTCGAGAGATGAAAACGAAATCGCTGAGATTCCATCTCACCCCAGAAAGAATGGCTGCTATCATGATATCAACCAATAACAAATGCTGACAGGGCTGTGGGGAAAGAGGAACACTCCTCCACTGTTGGTGGGAGTGCAGACTGGTGCAACCACTGTGGAAATCAGTATAGAGATACCTCAAAGAACTAGGGCTAGAAGTCCCATTTGACCCAGCTATTTCCCTACTGGGTATCTTCCCAAAAGAATTTAAAGAATCATACCATCGTGATATATGTGCACTCAAGTTCACAGCAGCATAGTTTGTAATATTAAAACTTGAAAACAGCCCAAATGCCCATCAACTGGAGACTGGATAAAGAAAATGTGGTTTGTCTTTTTTTATAAAATGGAGTACCACTCATCCTTAATGAATGAGAACCTAAAGACATTTATAGCTAAATGCATGCACATTGAGGCCATACTCTTAAATGAAATACATAGGACAGACATGTGTAAATGCTGAATAATTTCTCTGGTGTGAGAAACTGAAATTGTTAATAAGGATCAAAAGGCTTAATAGATATTGTGAAATAGGAAGAAAAGGTCCAAAGGGGAAGGGGAAGTGGGAGGGATTAGGGAAAGGAAAGAAGGGAATAGAATTATATATGAGAAAATGAAAAAATGGAAACAAAGTCTTTGTAAATTGAGAGCAGTTGAAGGGAGGGCAGGGGAATGGGGAAAAAATAAGAACCAAGAGAGATTGTGTAAAGGTACAAATTTCCAATGATGAATGTCATTATATTGTGTACCTAAAATGTACTAAGAAAAATTTTTTTAAAACTATAGAGGGCCAGGGATTTAGCTCAGTGGTACCTCTACTGTTTTGCAAGTGCAAAGTCCTGAGTTTGATCCCTGGTACAGGGGAGGGGGGCTAGAGGCCAGGCATGGTGGCGCATCCCTATAGTCCCAACACTCAGGAGGCTGAGGCAGGAGGATTACTCAAGTTCAAGGCCAGCCTTGACTACATAATGAGTTCAAGGCCAGCCTAACAAGACTGTTTCAAAAAAAAAAAGAAAGAAAAAGAAACTAGAGAGAGATAAGGTTCATTAAGCTTTTTGCATACCTTTCTTGTCTTTTCTACAAGAGGTTTTAAATAAAGTACAGCATGGCTTCATAGGCCACAGTCCCACATCTGTCATTAATTCTTTGCAAAAAGGTGCACACAAAATTCAAGAAAGGCTGTCTTTAGACCTGTTTTCTGCCTAGGGGCTAGATCACTGTTAATATTTATCAATAGTTTTTGTGATCAACTGACTAGGGAAGCCCTCACTTGGAGCAGTGACCTTATATAAGCTACAAAAATTAAAATGGTAAAAAACTGTTATATTCACAAGTCAAATAAAGCCATGCAATATGAACAAGACTAACTGCTCAACCACATCATCACAGAAAGGAACAGTATTTCACATAAATGCACTCATTTTTGTATTTGATTGAAGGGAGAAAGGATGAAAACTACAAAGAAATAAGCATTATACACTTCATATAAATATATAAGCTACCATGTAACTTCTACTGTACTTGCCATGTTATTTTAATATTAATGTATTTTAATATTATATCTTCAAGCTGGGGATTTAGCTCAGTGGTTTCGCCACCTGCTATGCAAGCACAAAGACCCAAGTTTGATCCCCGGTACCAAAAAAAAAAAAAGTTCCGCTGACAAATATTATATCTTCAAGAAATGTATCACCATTTTATAGAAGCAAAAAGCATGACTCAGAGATTAAAGTGTCCAAGTGTAAAAAGCTGTTACTTGACAGAGTGGTAATCAAATCTGAAAGCAAAACTTACACATTTCCCACTGTTACCACAGATCTCCATATAGTTTGTGCAGTTGGTATACTCTCAACTTTCAACTGTTTTGAAATTTTCTTTCCACATTGGAAAAGCCATGTGGAGATTTGTAATTATTTTGATATGGGCCAATGATTACATTTCTATGAAAAACCAAGTGTGTCTGTTTCCCTCTGGCCTGGCTTCAGTCATTTGTGTATCCCAGGGGTAAAACCACAGTACCAAAATAAACACCGTATGTCTGCTCAGTGAGTCAGGTGCACCTATGAGCCATACACATGGCAAACACAGAGCAACTCACTGCAAAATCTAAGCCAGGCATGGCGGGCACATGTGGAATCCCAGGCCTTGAGAGGCAGAGCGAGGAGGATGGCGTCTCTGAGAACAGCTTGGGCACACGGCGCGTTCAAGGCCAGCCGGAACTATACTGCAAGACCTTGCCTCAGAATCACAAAGTTGGGGGTGGGTGATCTACACAACTCACACATAGTTGTGTCAAGAAAAAAATACTAATTATCATGTCCATACTCATTTAAGTTAGAAAATCTAGGACAGAAAAAAGGTAATACACACGATTTATGTGGAATGAACCTTTAGATGAAAGAAAACAGATCAATTTACTCTTCATACAACTTCTGCTTGAAACTCAAGTTGGTAAGTATCTGCAAATGTTTCGTATCTTTGTAGCCAAATCCTAAAAATACAAGCTGCACAAGGAGTTGATCAACAAAAGTAACATTTGACATCTGATTTCTATCTGCTATCAATTAGGAAAACCATCATTATCCATGTAAACTAATGAACAGTCAAAATGACATGAGTTCATTAATTATTCATAAGGGGGGGACATCATTGTGTCTATCAATAAACTATCTCTATTGGCCCCTGAAAATGATGTTACTGCTTTACAACATTAACAATTTTCAGGCCTGCCTCTCAACCACGAGGTCCCAAGTTTGATCCCCCGTACCAAAAAAAAGAAAAAAAAAAAAGCGAAAACAATTTTCAGCCTACAATATCCCAAGCTTCATTTCTCATGAAGATAATGCATCTGTGCGCCTATGACCATAAACCTAGTGAGAAAAACTGTTCTCAAAGCTCAGTGCTTCTGGCAGCTGTGTGTGCATGAGCATTCTAATAAAAATAAAACACACATAGTAGAAGCATCACATATTTAATGTCAAAAAGTTCAAATCCAAGTACAAAAATTAAACAACACATGATTTCAACATTAAAAACCATAACACTTTTGAATATCAAAAACACAAATGAAGCATAACTATAAAATCCTTAAATATGTAACAGCAAAATTAGAATTTATTTCTGTAACAAATAATTAACTAAAATACTTACAGCTATTTTCAAGGACCACAATGGTAGATTGTGTTATCTTTAGTACTGCACAAAATTAGCATCTTAATCTTTTTGTCTCATCATTTCTTTCTACCTAATATATAATTGTTCCAATCTCCAATACAGATAGTGATCCTTGGTTTTCAAATTTAGTATAACTATTGTTTCCAAGTGGCTTAATATGTGAAAATTCTGCAAAGAAGTTACACAAAAAATAAACCACTGGGATCTACTGCCCACTCAGGAATTACAAGAAAATTCCGTAAGTTTAAGAACAATAGCAGTTTGCAAATCACTGAGTAACTTTTCAAACGTTGCATTTTTATAAATTGTATGACTCTGATATCCTGAATTATTGTTGACGTTTAGTATGTTGGAATATATTATTTTTAAAGCCAAATGTGCAAATCCAATTCTAAAATAAAACAGTATTTTACTTTGCTTGCTTTACACAAAGTAATTTCGTACTAAGGTTTACAGGTTTTCTTCAGAAGAATGAGGCCTGATTGGAGATAAATAGTCGTTGTCCAACATGGCTGCCATGAACAAGTGACAGGGGGTAGCCTGGATAAGAATAAGGCCTTGAAGTATAAGGAAGCACGCTGGGAATCCCAGAAGAGAGGGTAGCACTAACAGGGGAAAGACTATTTATTGAGCTGCGACGGAAACTGCAGTCTGTAAATAAATACATGAACAATTATACTGCACATCTTTATGGATACAAATTTAATTCAAAGAGACAAAGCATTAAAACTATAATCACATTTTAACATCATATTCTAACGTTCAAAATCCTGATGATACTCTATCAGTGGTAAAGATTACTTCCAAGTTCTCTGCAATGCAAATCCTAATAGTTTTACCAAGTCAGTATTTAATATTTTCCTTCACTGACAAAATGCTTCAGAGATCTTAAAAGAATGCATTCTTGGAGTTTTAACATAGAAAATCTCTGATTTGTCTTGCTCCACAAAGAAGCTTCTTTTAAATTTGGTTCTAGAAATAAGGGGTAGTTCATGAAGTTAAAAAAAAAAACAACAATTCATAGTTGCTTTCTTAAAAACTGAATTACGCATCATACCAGCAGACATATTACCCTTGCACTTTAGAAACATTTGGCATAAACTTCCTTTAGTTCATTATTTAAATGCTAATAGAAACATTTATAAAACTCCACATACCAATTTAATATTAAGAGTCCTACTGGTACCACAAAACAGTAAAATAAATCATCTTTATAAACTTTAAGAAACCGTTATCAACTTACAGTATAGAAAAATATCAAAAAATTAAACCAATTTAAAAAATTATACTTGAAATATTCTTCTACAGTATACATTCATCATATGCACCAATAATTTCCTATTTCGTTAACTGTAATAATTATGTGTTTGTATTAAGACCAAATTGGTAAATCCTGTACTTTCCAAAAACTCAACTATGTTCTTTAGTCAGAGGTATGACAATAACTGTATAATGGGTTAAAAAGTTATGGTGCTTCTAGGAATAGAGAGGAATTAGGTCATTTAATGTATAGGTAGAGGGTTACTTTCTCTACAGTACTGTCCTGGTATCATAACACACGCGCATTAACTTAGTGTTGCCATGGAACTTATGTTTAGCCAACAGGAATGAGACCAACTGCAGGAGAATAAGCTCAAGCAACATCAGAAAGGACCTAGTTAAGAAAAAAATGGAAAAAATAAAAGTTAAATATAGGTTTAATTTCTGGCACTGTAACACACTATTAGAATAATTTTATAACACTTTTAATTTTTATAAATGTTACCTGAAGCAGTTTTAGAAAAACATAAAATGCCCAGTAAAATATTGTCAGTGTTTTGAAACTGGATGAGAAATTACTTTGATACTATTGCTTTTCTAACATTCAAAGTAGGATGACCCCATGTATCACAGAAAGTTTTTCTTTTAAAGAATCCACTGCCTAAGGGTTAAAGAATGAGTTACTATAAAGTGAAATATTAGTGGTTCCTACGTAGTACTGAATGATTGCATTGCAAAACAGTTCAGAGTTCTTCCCTCCTGAAGATTTTATACAACTACAATGGTACCTCAGTTCACAAATGCTTTGTTTGTGAACAATTTGGTTCACAAACAGAAGTGTCTGGCAAAATTTTATTTTTGTTTGCAAACTGTGCATCAGGTGACGAACATGACTGTAGCCATCTTTCCCACACAAACATGGCCTCCATTTCTAAAATCACAGAAGGAATTAAGTTCGTGAGCAAAGCTACCACTGTATAGTTAACCACTAGCCATGTACCTCTGATATGCCTGGCTCCTTAAAATTTTGCCAATCTGCTCATTTTCAACACAATTCACAAGAACAGGTATCTCCAGACAGGAAAATATAGTTTTCAGACAGCAATCACTTTTGTTTCGAGTTTGCATCTGTTCAAGAAGTGATGGAGGGCCAGCGATGTAGCTCACTGGCACTATGCCTGCCTGGCAAGCACAAGATCCTGAGTTCAATCCCTGGTGCCAAAAAAAGTAATGGAGCCTATTCATGAAATGTAGATATAGAAAAAAACCTCAGGAAGACTTCAAAAAGAACCTAGACACCTGACCCTAGCTACTCCCCTTCTGGGTATCTTCCCAGAAGAATTAAAAGCATCATACTACAACGATATATGGGCACCGATGTTTATAGCGACACAGTTTGTAATAGCTAAATGTTGGAACCAGCCCAAATGCCCATCAACTGCTGAATGAATAAAAAAAGATGTAGATGGGCCAGGGATTTAGCTCAGTGGTTTCACCACCTGCTGCACAAGCATAAGGACTCGAGTTCGATCCCTGGTACCAAAAAAAAAAAAAAATAGGTCTACAAGTAGAATCATGTTTTCCTGAGAGATAATGTACAATTAATGTATCATAGAAACCAGCAGAAATCATTAATGTTTACAAAAATTAACTGAGTTTAAATTCCTAGTGTATGCTACTTGCCTACCCCCTGGCTTTTCTTCTAAATGAGCATCCTTAGCTCGTCAATCTCACTCTTTCTGCCTCAGGCTGGGCTTTGTATGCCCCTCTCCCCTTCTTAAGGAATGATTTAAGTTTTACACTTCATGCTATTCAACTGTCTTAAGCACTTAAAACTGCAGTACAACTGACACACAAAAAGATGCTCACATCCTATGTGTTCATTTTAATGAGTCTTGATAACTGTTTAAATCCTTGCAACTCACGCTCAAAACAAGATATAAAACATAGCCACCAATACAGAAGTTTCCTGTGGCCCTTTTCAGTCGATACCAGTTCTGCTGGAGGCAACCACGTTCTGTTTTCTATAGCAACCAATTTGTTTCACCTGCTTTGGGGCTTCATTTGTCTTTCTTCTCTTGATATAATTTTTAAGCTTTACTCATACTGAATAATTCAGTAGTTTTTTCCCTTTTTCAGTTGTTTTATTCCATTGTATGAATATACCTCAATTCTTTATTCATCGGGTGATGAATTTCTGAGGTGCCTGAGTTTTGACTATTATGAATAAAGCTGCTATAAACACTCTCATACAAAATTTTTGTGAACATAGGTTTTCATTTATTTTGGGTATATACCTAGGAATAGGACTGCTGGGTAGATAAATAATGCTTAAGAGTTCTCCACTGTGACCATTTTATAGCCACACCAATAAAACACAAGACCTCCAGTTAGTTATTACACGTCCTCACTAACATTCGGTATTGTCAATATTTTTAATCATAGCTAGTCCAATGCATATGAAATTTTATCTCATGGTTTTGATTTTGACTTCCCCGTGATTAATAATGTAGCCACGGGCTGGGGATTTAGCTCAGTGGTTCCGCCACCTGCCCCGCAAGTACCAAGGACCCGAGTTCAATCCCCCCCACCCCGTACCAAAAAAATAAATAAATAACATAGCCATGCCCTTCTGAACATCTCTGGTAAAGTATCTATTCAAACCTTTGGATCATTTTTGTTTCATCTTATTTCAGATAATTAATTTTTTCACTTACCAAATTCTCTAATTCAAAATCACATACTAAGAGTAGGCTGAGACTCTTAGAAGTCTCTAATTCAAATGACCTTTTTCATATGAATGAGCATAACTGACCTGTACACACACAGGTGAACAGAAAAAGAACAGGTCGAAGACTGACCCCAGCCAGGTGTTGTGGCGTGCTAGTCCCAGCCTCTCAGGAGGCAAAGGTGACGGGATCAGCTGAGGGCGGCAGTTTATGACCAGCCTTGGCCAAGAAGAGAGCTCTCAAAGGGGAGCCAGGGCTTCCTAATTTGTAGGAAAGTATTATTTCCATTTGATCAGCTTTTTCACTCTGGCAATCTTCTCTAATAGAATTCTCAAAGAAAACATCTCAGGAGGTTATCACAGGAGAGGAAGAGGTGAATGGTGCTCCTCTACGCTATCTGGAGTTTACTGGCACCTACCCAGGGCCATGCCTCTCATTTCAACCTGGGAAGCCCTGTGTTTCCTTATTTTAGATGCTCAACTTCTTTCAGTATTTCATTTGTAGAAAAAAATCACTTTACAAAAAAAAGGCATGAGAACAACTGTCCTACTGTATTTGATATAGCATTTTCCTACATTTCAAACTTTCTATAACTTCATATTTATACTTTGAACACAAACATTTGCAAAGAACAAATCTGATCTATATAAATAAGAGCAAACAGGGTTACACTGTACAGTAGTTTCAATCAGGCAGCAACAGCTAATGGGAAGCCTGGATTCAGAACTTCAGATGGTATATCTGGGATGAGCAGGGACGTAGCAACACCTGGCAAGGGAGCAGGACATGGACTGTACACCTGCTTATGTGGCCACTGTCTTTCTCTGCCCACCATCTGGTAGTGAATATCACCAAAATGTGTCTCAGTGAAAACACAAGCAATGAATATAGTCATTTCTTCAAATTGTTTCTCATTTAGCTTCCAAATTTAATCTGACACATTTTGACTAAACTCTGCTAATTCTACAGCTGTTGTCTTACTGGCAAATTGAAATGAGTTCTATCATATTAACTTTGGCTTTTTCTTTTATTTATTTCTAACCCAATACTCTTTATACTAATTTTTCCATTAAAAAATATATTCTTCGTGACTGGTTTCTTCCTTTGTTAGCTATGCATGAGTTCTACCACATCTATTCCTTTTGCGATGTGCCACAGGTGTGAATTCAGTGATTTTAAGTATTCAGAGTTGTACAATATTTTTTCTCCTAAACAGAAACTCGGTACCCTTAGCAGCCATACCTCATTCCCTCTTCCTTCCACTGCCACAGCACTCATCTTTCTGTTAATATAAATTTGCCTGTTCTGGTATTTTCATATAAATTTATGTAGAATCATGCAATTTTTTGTGGCCTTTGGAACTGGCTTTTCAAAATATCTGCAAGATTCATCCAAGTTGTAGGATGCTATCAGAATCTCATTCCTTTTTATGGTAGAATAATATTCCATTATGTGGATAAAACCCATTTTGTTTATACAGTCATCAGCTGCTATTTAGGTTTTATCCACCTTTTAGCTATCATGAACAATACTGCTAAGGAATAACATGTATAAGTTTCTGTGTAGATGTATGTTTTCAATTCTCCTGAGTAAATGTCTAGGTATGGAATTGCTGCCTCATATGGTAACTCTGCGTCTAACTTTCTAAAGAACTACCCAACTTTTCCAATATGGCTATACCATTCTACACTCCCATCAGCTTGTATGAGGATGAAACATCTAGTCTTCTGATCTATAAAATAAATTTCCCAGGTCTTTAAACCATTTGTGCCAAAGATTATAATTTTTGAATTTTTGCATGAAATTCATATATGTTTCCTAAAATAAGTCAAGACTTTGAAGAGTAAAAATTTCATTATGTTCCATCATAATAGGCATTCTGAAAATGGAACACTAGGCATTGAGGATTAATACATTTTTTAAACATTCCTTTACATTTCTATGGGGGTCACTGAAATTATTTTTAAACTTCCTCCTTTTACCATTTTATTATTTTAATGTCTAACAGTCAATAATCAAAACAGAATTAACTTTCTTTCACTGAAATACTAAATTTCATCTGTTAAAAAAATTTTTTTCTATAATCTTCATTCCCATAACATAAAATATGGGTGAGTCCAAATACAGATTAAAAATCTTCTGCATGGGAATATAAATACTTATAGCTTTTGGCATTTCTGCTTCACTTTCCCTATTATTATCCTTTTTTTTTTTTTTGGTACCAGGGATCGAACTCAGGTCCTTGCGCTTGCACAGCAGGCGGCGAAACCACTGAGCTAAATCCCTGGCCCTTATTATCATTTTTTAAAGTACTTTTACCCTCTACCTAATTTTTTCCTTATCCAGCTATCAGCAAAGGTAAAAAGCAGTTAAAGGGACCAATATTTTTCCTAAGACTAGTCCCACAGAGAAGTAGCTCGTGTATTTTTGTTTATGATATTAAAGGAGACTAAATGTTATTTAGTAATAGACAGCTGAATAAGAAATAAAGTTATCCACCTATAACTTCTTCCTTATAAAGTTCTAGTTAACTCCCTAACAATTTAATTTTCAGATTCAGTACTGAGAAAATAGGCATCTGTACTTTCATTTTTAAACTTAAAAACTACTTTAGTTTACAATATATATTCCCAAATAATTCTGAAATAATTATTTAGGCTTTAAATCCTTACTGTGAAAATCTGTCATTATATAGCAATTATCATAAACATATATTGGTCAGATTTTGTATCATTATTTTTTTAAGAAATTTCAGCTGTTTCACTCTAAATTATATAAAGATTACCACTTAAACCTTCAAAAGTGCGAGTTTGAAATTCTAGGAAACCCAAACTAAGTCTGCCTAGGAAAGAAAGTAGAAGGAAGCATGGAACACAAAAGGGCATGTGGTAACTTTTAGAAGAGATAAAAACATTTATTTTCTCGAGTGTAGTGTCATTTCAGAGATGTGCACATAAAACAGACCAGAGGTACATTTTAATTAAATCCACTTTAATGTATTTTAAATTACCTCAATAAAGTTATACACACACACAAAATCGAAGTGTTCGTCTGGGTTAGTTTGAATATTCCCAAACTACATCCCCTACAACTCAAGTGCAAGCATACCTGTAACAAGAATTCCTCAGCGAAACAATCTTTGGAAAAGTTTAGCTCAGGTAAATTTAACAGAAAACAGGTCTGATTAGTTAATATGCTAGTATGCATTTTGATTTTCAAAGAGGAGTATACAATACAAAGTTTTTCCACACCTGGGTGACCGCAAAAACCACTATTTCACTCAACAGCTCTGAAAATCAGTTCAGGAGGAAAGCTAATGGGGTAATACAGTAATGGGAAAACACAAAAAACAAAACAAAAATCTTCAAATGTTAAAACAGTAGCTACAAATGCAAATGACTACAGGGGCCAAGAGTAAACACACAAACCGAAAAAATAGAAATGAAAGAGGACCAATACAAAGCAATTCAGCAATTCCTATTTTTATTGAAATTAAGTCTAGCTGCTTTCCTTTCAAAGAACTAGGAGAACAAACAAACCACATGTACAGTTTTTAGTTTGCTACCTTTATACAAGAGAAAAATACGTCAAACTCCTTTTAGAGCTAGTTTCCAAGCTGTCTGGAAAGTAACAGAACAGCAGCCTACTCTAAGAGGAAAGATTGTTACTGGAACTATAGTAATACAGGCTTCAGAACAGATGAAAAACTGTAGTTCATTCAATAACTATCTGGGCAAAAGTGAACAGAACAAAACAGCCTTAGAAAAGACAGCAATTCTGCAAGTTTCATTTCTGTCAGTATATCAGTCCCGATAACTCTAATTTTAAACTATAAAAAGTTATTTTAAAAAAGGTAGTTCTGAGACAAACATCACAAAGAGCATTTCCAATTTTATGCTACAGATTTAAGATCTACAAAAAGTTACAAATCTCAAGTATAATAAATATATTTCTCCTTACGTCTGAAGTATAGGTTAAATTAACAACAGCTAATATTTACTGAGCACTTAGTGCCAAGAACCACAAGAAAAGTCCATCAGAATTCTTTTTTTTTTGGTACCAGGGATCGAACTCAGGTCCTTATGCTTGCACAGCAGGCGGTGGAACCACTGAGCTAAATCCCCGGCTCTCCATCAGAATTCTTATAAAAGCCTGCTAAGTACTCTTACCCCTCTGACAAGGAGGAAACTGAAGCACAAAAAGGCGAAGTAATTTACTCAAGGGCATGAAATGGTACATGGATTGCCTCCCAGGAACCATGCTATCTTCTTTGCCTCTATGCAAAAAGGAGTTTGGATAGTAATGATATTCACTCAAATCAAGAACTACTTTTATTTTCTACAACAACTTATTTTCTCAGTGCCCTGGTGAAAAAACGAAGCAGTGAGACCTATTAAATATTACTTTTATTCTAAATTGTTCCAATAAGAATGTGGTTGAGTGAGGTTGAAAATAAATTAGATTCCCACTTTCAGACTAGTTTGAGAAATACCAGGTAATCTAAATATAACACACTCACTCCAACTGTATCAAACTTACAAGTTTGTTACCATCTGGATGGTTCAGTGTGCACTAGCAGCATGTTCAAAGTTTTGAGAATACCTAAGTATGGAGACCAGTTGGACGTTTTTATTTTATTAGATTTTATTAAATAAGTCTAAACATTTCTTCTTAAAGCCATAAGAATAATTTATGACAGGTTTTCTGTAAACTGAATATATGACAATATTCCTAAGAAACCGTTTCTTACCTTATTTTCTCCAAATTCTTCTACACAGGTCCAGGCTGAAGAGACTGTGTTCCCTGTCTGTAAGCAGTGAAGACAGAAAAGAATTGAGAATTTAGACTAATGCTCCTATATTGGAAGTGCATGGAATCCTTGGTAACTTCTCTTTTGATCAGTAAATAGGAAAACTTAAGAGACAAAAAAAACAGCCACAAAGTTATCATTTCTCAAATTCTGCAAAAGTGAACAGAGTACAGCATTTTGATTTTTAAATTAGAATTATGAGTTAATACATCAGAGAAAACATGTATCTTCCTAAGACAAATAAGTTATTAGTTGATCATTCCAAGAAATATTACCCTACCAATAGAGAAAATATTTCAAAAATAAATGACTGTCCAATTTCTGAAAGCCAAAGAATCTATACAAATTTGTAAAACATAATTGTACAACATTGAATTATTTTACATATGAAATATTTCATCCCTGTCATAAAAAAAATGGATAGCCAAAATAATACCAAAACTTCTACTTCCCAACAGCTAATTTTACTTGAAATCTAATTTAACCATTATATAGTACACTGTGAGTACTTATCAATTTTAATAGTGATTTCTTTATATCCTTGAAACTTTCTGGTAAGAATGCACATACCAACGGTATGCTAAGAAACCATGAAGAGAAGCATAAACAAGTGAAAATGCTTGATGATCTACAAAAAAGTATAGACTTGTAAGTAATCATTTAAAGATTATAACTCAGAGAAAAGTCCCTGTATCTTGTTTTCATATGATAAACTAGGTAACAATCAACTTTAAGCAGTAAAAACAAAAACATCTGTCTAGGGGCTGGGGATCTAGATCAGTGGAGCCAGCACAAGGTCCTGAGTTTGATCCCCAGTATGGGGGGAGGGGAGAGACATCCGTCTGAAAGCACTGAAAACAGCCAAGACTGTGACAGATTATAGGGTCATGATCTTAGACAAGAAGAAAACCCAAGAGGTGGTACAACTCTCTGGGGGATTTATTTCCCTAAAAGGGCTGGTGAATTCTCCAGACAGACAGAAGCAAAGGTGACAAGAGACAGACAAATTTCTTAAGCTAAGAGGACAAAAAGAATAGCTGATGAACCTCAAGCTTCCAGAAAAAGAAGAGCAGGACAACCCCAAAGCTCATACAAGGGAGGAAATTATAAAGATCAGAGGACAAATCAATGCAATAGAGACTAAGAGAACGATACAAAAAAATCAATGAACCCAAGAGTTGGTTCTTCGAAAGAATCAACAAAACTGACAAACCTTTAGCCAACCTTGTCAGAAAAAGGAAAGAAAAGGCCCAAATCCATGCAATTAAGAATGAAAAGGGGGAAATTACAACAGACCCAGCAGAAATCCAGAGGATCATCAATACCTACTTCCAGAACCTATACGCCAATAGGATGGACAACACGGAAGAAATGGACATATTCCTACACACACATGAATTACCAAAGTTGAACGAAGAAGACCTAAAAATTCTGAACAACCCAATATCAACCAATGAAATTGAAAATGTAATTAAAAACTTATCAACTAAGAAAAGCCTGGGCCCTGATGGCTTCACTGTTGAATTCTACAAGACATTTAGAGAGGAACTGCTGCCACTACTGTTTAAACTCTTCAATGAAATGGAAAGACAAGCAATACTCCCAAATTCATTCCTGGAAGCAAGCATCACCTTGATCCCAAAAGCAGAGAAAGGCCCAACTGAAAAAGAGAACTATAGGCCAATCTCACTAATGAACATAGATGCAAAAATCCTTAATAAGATAATGGCAAACAGAATGCAGAACATCATCAAGAAGATCCTACACCTTGATCAAGTGGGATTCATCCCAGGGATGCAGGGATGGTTCGATATACAAAAATCAATTAATGTAATACACTATATCAATAGAGCCAAGGACAAAAGCCATATGATTATCTCCATAGACCCAGAAAAAGCATTTGACAAAATCCAACATGCATTTATGATAAAAACCCTACAAAAAATTGGAATAGATGGTCTCTACCTCAAACTCATAGAAGCCATCTATGAAAAACCAACAGCCAATATCATACTAAATGGTCAAACACTGAAATCCTTCACACTAAAATCAGGAACAAGACAAGGATGTCCACTGTCACCACTCTTGTTCAATATAGTGTTGGAAACACTAGCCATGGCAATTAGACAAGAGAAAGAAATAAAAGGAATAAAGATAGGTAATGAAGAAGTCAAATTGTCATTATTTGCAGATCACATGATACTCTATATAGAAGACCCCAAGAATTCCACCAAAAGTCTTCTAGACTTAATAACCAAATTCAGTCAAGTAGCTGGTTACAAGGTCAACACACAAAAATCAATAGCTTTCCTCTACACAAATGACAGACGCACTGAGAGAGAAATAGGGCAAACAATTCCTTTCACAATAGCATCCAAAAAACTGAAATACCTAGGAATCATCCTAACGAAAGAAATCAAAGACCTCTTCTCTGAAAACTATGGCACTCTCAAAAGAGAGATTGAAGATGATATCAGAAAATGGACAGACATCCCCTGCTCCTGGGTAGGAAGGATTAATGGAGTGAAAATGGCCATACTTCCAAAACTGCTATATAGATTTAATGCAATTCCAATGGAGATCCCAGCAGCATACTTCATAGACCTTGAGAAAACAATCCAAAAATTCATTTGGAACAAGAAGAGACCCAGAAGAGCAAAAGCAATTCTAGGTAACAGAGACATGGCAGGGGGTAGGTATCACAATCTCCAACCTGCAGCTATACTACAAAGCTACTGTGATAAAAATAGCATGGTACTGGCAAAGAAACAGACCTGAGGACCAGTGGAACAGATTAGAAGATGCAGAAACAACGCCAGACACACTCAGCCATCTCATCTTTGACAAAGGAGCCAAACACCCTCACTGGAGGAAAGATAGCCTCTTTAATAAATGGGGCTGGAAAAATTGGGCTTCAACTTGCCAAAGATTAACACTAGACCTATATCTCTCACCATGCACTAAACTAAAATCAAAATGGATTAAACATCTAAATATTAAAATAGAAACTCTGAACCAGTTGGAACAGAGGTTAGGTAGAACCCTTGAAGACATCGGTGTAGGAAAAGATTTTATGAACAAGACCTCAGTTGCCCGTGAACTAGCACAAACAATCAACAAGTGGGATCTCTTCTTATTAAAAAGCTTCTGCACAGCAAGAGAAACCACCATAAGTGAGAAGAGACAACCCACAATGTGGGAAAAAATCTTCACCTGCTCTTCCTCAGACAAAGGTCTACTATCTCGAATCTATAAAGAACTTAAAAAGATCAGACCCCTCAAATTTAAAGACTCAATCCAAAAATGGGCATCTGAAATGAACAGACATTTCTCAGACAAAGAAGTAGAAATAGCAAATAAATACATGAAAAAATGTTCAACATCACTGGCCATTTGAGAGATGCAAATGAAAACAACGCTGAGATTCCACTTCACTCCAGAAAGAATGGCTGCTATCATGAAATCAACCAATAACAAATGCTGGCGGGGCTGTGGGGAAAGAGGAGCCCCGCTCCACTGCTGGTGGGAGTGTGGATTGGTGCAAGCACTGTGGAAATCAGTATGGAGATACCTCATAGAACTAGGACTGGAAGTCCCATTTGACCCCACTATTCCACTGCTGGGGATCTTCCCCAAAGAATTACAAGAATCATACCACAGTGCTATACGTGCACCCATGTTCATAGCAGCGCAGTTTGTAATAGCTAAAACTTGGAAACAGCCCAAATCCCCATCAACTGGAGACTGGATAAAGAAAATATGTTTTTTTATAAAATGGAGTACTACTCAGCTGTAAAAAATGAGAAATTAGAGACAGTTATAGCTAAGTGGATGCACATTGAGGCAATACTCTTAAGTGAAATAAATAGGACACACGTGTAAATACCGAATAGTTTCTCTGGTGTGAGAAACGGAAAGTGTAAATAAGGACTAAATGTATAATAGGTAATGTGAAATAGGAAGAAAAGGGGCAAAGGGGAAGGAAGTGGGAGGGCTAGGGGAAAGGATAGAAGGGAATGGGATTAATATGAGAAAATGGGAAAATAGGAACAAAATTTTTGTAAATAGGGAGGAATGGAGGGGTTGAAGGGAGGGCTGGGCAAGGGTGAAAAATAAGAACCAAGAGAGACTATGTAAAGGTGCAAATTTCCAATGATGAATGTCATTATATTGTATACCTAAAATGTACCAATGATTAGAATGAATAATCGATAATGTAAAATAGGAAGAAAAGGTCCAAAGGGGTAGGGGTAGTGGGAGGGGCAGGGGAAAGGAAAGAAGGGAAAGGAAAAAATGATGAGAAATGGAAAAAATGGAAATGAAGTCTTTGTAAATAGGGAAGAGTGGAGGGCGTGAAGGGAGGGCTAGGAATGGGGAAAAAATAAGAACCAAGATGCATTATATAAAGGTACAATTCCCAATGAGAAATATAATTGTGTTGTATACCTACAATGTACCAATAAAAGAATTTAATACAAAAAAAAAAAAAAAGAATAGCTGAGGTGTCACTAATGAGGCATGACTGGAACCCCGAGCAACACTGAACCAGAACTAGACCAACTTTAACAGAGACTAAATTCAATGTTGACTCTCAATTCCTGCCTCTATTAAAGCAATGTGGGGTTGCCAGTCCTTTGGCTATCTTTCTAATGCCAAAATAAATCTTTTCTGAACAAAGATAACATGACACTACTCTTGAAATGATCTCCACAATTTTTCATATATAATATCTAAACATTCAATCAAAAATAATCAGTCATGGGCCGGGGATTTAGCTCAATGGTTTCACCACCTGCTGTGCAAGCGCAAGGACCCAAGTTCAATCCCCGGTACCAAAATAAATAAATAAATAATCAGTCATACCAGGAGATAAAACAATATCACCTAAAACCAAAAGAAACAACTGTAACAGATCTCCAGGGTATTTAGGTAATAAAGTTTCAGAACCAGGTATTAAAATAACTGCCAGAAATACTCAGGGAAATAAAAGACTAAAAATTTTAGAAAAGGAAATGGAAATCCTAAGAAAGATCAAATGAAATTCTAGAAATAAATAAAACCAAATGATTGTCAATATGTTAGACACAAGTGATGAAAAAAAAATTCATGAACCAAAATACAGGTAAGAATATTCAAACTATATACAAAACAATAGAAAAATATTCCATATGTGAAATACAGTAAAACGGTCTAATACAGGTGTAACTGGAGTATCATAAGGAGGACAAGACAGAAAGATAGGACAGAAGAATATTTGAAAGCAGAATAATTATACCTTTCTGAAACAAATGCATTAAAAAAGATGGCTCACCTAGCAAAAATAACCTTTCAAATATATCAGGTGTATTAAAAATATATTCAGAACAACAAAAACAGATAATTTGCTTGCACATATCCATACAAGAGTAAACATGAGTTAAGTATTCTCTAGGCAGAATAAACAATTCTAGAACAAGCCTGGAAATGTAGGAAGAAATGAAAGATAAAAGAAATGATAAATGTGTAAAAAAATATAAATGTATACTAAGTCTAAAAACTATAACTAGGTATCATGAGGTTCAAAATATGTATGACTTAAAGTACACAGAAATACTAATGACAAATATAAATTAGAAGAAAGGGACTCGGGCCAGGGATTTAGCTCAGTGGCACAGCGCCTGCCTGGCAAGCGCGAGGATCTGAGTTCAATCCCTGGTACCAAAAAAAGAAGAAGAAAGGAGGGAGCAGGGTGGAGGGAGGAGAAGAAGATGACAACAACTGAAGTGTGCTAAGTTCCTAGCACTAATATTGCACTAGAGTTAAGGCAGGTCACAGTCTATCAGATAATCACTAAAAGAATAGTGCAAGATGTAAGACTACAAAAGAAGCAAAAGGAACCATCTGAGAACAAACAAAAAAACATGAAGAAAAAACAGATGGCAAAGCAAGAATCTTAATTCCAAGCCTATCAGTAAACATTAAATGAAAGCTGACCAAACACTACAAAGACTTTGAACAAAAATAACAGGAAACAATTAACAATATATTAGGCTCACTAAGTCTAAGAAATAAGAAAACTGAAGTAAACAGATGGGAAAATATACAAAAACTCTAAGAAAGGAAAACGTAAGTTTACATTAGTACAGTATCAGAGAAAGCAGCCTTTGAGGCAGAAATGCATTATAGAGACAGTGACACAGTAACAAAAGGTTCCCTTCATGAGAAAAATAAAACAGTTCTAAATTTCTCTGCAAAAGCAAAACCTGATAGAACTAGAGGAAGAAAGGATAAAGTTATATTCATAATGTATGATTTTCATACCTTCTCTAAGTAAATGACAGGATTAATGTGGTTTTTGCTAAAAACATTAGAGAAATGTGAATATGAATAGCAAACTTGACCTGAGTTTTTGTTTTTGTTTTGTTTTGTTTTTAATTTTGTGAGATAGGGTCTCTATAGGTAGTTCAGCCTGACCTCAAACTCTCTATGCAGCCCAGGCTGGCCTCAAACTCATGGCAATCCTCCTGCCTCAGCTTCCCAAGTGCTAGGATTACACTGTGTACCACCATGTCTGGCTTGTTTTGTTTTGTTATTTTTCGAGACAGGGTCTCACTATGTAGCCCAGGTTGGCCTCAAACTCAAAGCAATCCTCCTGCCTCAGCCTCCCTAGTGCTAGGATTACAGGTATGCACCACCATGCCTGACTTGTTTTGTTTTGCTGTTTTTTGAGACAAGGTCTTGCTGTGTATTTCAGGACGGCCTTAAACTCACTATGTAGCCCAGGCGGGCCTCGAACTCACAGCGATCCCCCTGCCTCAGCCGCCCTTGTGCTAGGATTACAGCTGTGTGCCCCTACGTACAGCTGACCTAACTGGTATATGAAGTTGTTATGAGCTGAGTTGTGTCTCCCAAAAGTCTGAACCCAAAGTACCTCAGAATGTACCCTTTTTAGAAGATCACTGCAGATGTAAATTAATTAGGATGTGGCCACACTGGAGTAAGGTGGATGTTTAATCGAATGTAATGACTGCTATCCTAACACCATGTCCAGACACAAAGTCAAACATGGAAAAGACACCCATGTTATGACAAAGGCGGAGACTGGATGATGTATAAACAAAGAACTTCAAGGATCACTGGCAAATACTGTAAGGTACAAAAGTCAAAGGACTGGCCCCGACAGGTTTCAGAAGGAACAACACCTCATCAACAGAATGCAAGAAATAAATTCCTGGTGCTGTGCCACAGTGGCCCTTGGCAACTAATATATTAAAATTAACAACTGTAAACACATTTTTAAGTAGGCGTGCAATATTTTCTTTAATTGGGTCAGTTAAAAAAGAACTGAAATGACACAGAATATACCTTATAATTACAGTAAAATGAACAAAATATGACTGTAAAAATTTCTGTAGGTTTGGAAATACCAATAGGCCCAGAAGAAATCAAAGCAGAAGATAGAAAATACTTTTCAACAAGTGATGATAAAATACATCAACTATTAAGAGAAGTGGGTAGCCTTAAAATGCATGTAGTATAATAAAAGAAAGGCTGAAAACTCTAAACTTGGATGGCTTTTTAAATATTTCATATACATTCAAAACTACTGCACCAATCTTACTTTTCCAGGGAACAACAAAAGAAAACATTTTCCAAATATTCTATGATGAAAACATATAGCCAATCTCACTAGTGAACACAGCTGTAAAACTCCTAAAGAAATTATCAAAAATAAAATTTAGCAAATATAACTCCCAATGATAAATATCATATTGTATACCTAAAATGTTCCAATAAACTTAATGAATTAAAACTATAATAATGCATCATGACCAAAATTTGGTTTATTTCAGAAATACAAAGTTGATGTAATTTTCAGGCATCAATGCAATTTGCCACATTAAAGCAGTAAAAGACAAAAATGATGTGATTAAATAAGTACAGAAAATTAATTATCCATTCATGACTGAAAACTCTAGGAATATAAGGGATAAAGTGATAAAGGGCTTCTACAAATAAAATCTATAAGAAACATCCTACCTTAGTGGAGAAATACTCAAAGTTTACACGGATGTCTTCTATCATCATTTGTGTGCAATGCTGAGCAAGCAGTTCTAGCCAGTGCAACAAGAGGAAAAAAGCATAAGGATGTAAAAGAAGGAAAAACTCATTACTGTAGCTGACAAAAGTGTATACACAGAAAAAGTACTGTCGAGTCAAACCATTAGAATCAAGTCAGTAGTTTTATCCATTATATTAAAAGTAAATTATATACATAAAATAGGAATCAGAAATAAAAATTAAAAGAAAACACCTTTTACAATTACACTGAAAAACATTTAAAATGTAGCAAATCTAACAGAAGAGTAAGGTATTTACACAATAAATTACTAAAAGAAATTAAAGAAGGCCTCAAGAGATTGGGCCAGGGATTTAGCTCAGTGGTTTCGCCGCCTGCCTAGCAAGCTCAAGGACCCGAGTTCGATCCTCGATACCAAAAAAAAAAAAAAAAAAAGAAGAGATATATCACGTTCATGAATCAAAACACCTGACAGTATTAAAATGCTATGAATTCCCAAACTGATCTACAGACTTAATTCAAGTCCAGCCAAAAACTCCCAGTAGGATTTTTTCATATAAATTCACAAAATTCATTATTGAAATGCAAGGGCTGAAAAGAGCTAATTTTGAAAAAAATACAAGTAGGAAGGTAGTCTCTACCAAATATCAACTCTTCAGCCAGGGATTTAGCTCAGTGGTTCTGCCGCCTGCCTCACAAGCGCAAGGTCCCAAGTTCGATCCCCGGTACGAAAAAAAAAAAAACTTCATAAAGTTATGTGATTAAAACAACATAGTATTGGGCAAACAAAGAGATCAATAAAATGGAGCATCCAGAATAAGGCACATATCTACATATCCATATAACTAAGTATGTGTGTGTGTGTGTGTATGTATACACACACACACACACACACACATACTTATATAACTAGGAATGTTTGCATGTGTGTGCATACTTTCATAACTAGGCACATCTGCATGTGTGCACATACTTGACTTATGTACAGTGGTACTGCAGAATCTTGAGAAATGACAGTCTTGAATAAATGTTGCTGAGAAAGTAAAAATTCACACTGACAAAGGGAAGGGGGAGGAGCCTGTTCTCATGTTCGCTAAATTTAAGACCTTAAAAAAAGTCTTTGAAAAGTAATACAGGATACTTCATGACCTTGAGATAAGAATTTCTTGGAGAACACAAACAAAAGATCAATTAATTGAATCATATTAAAATGAATAATTTTTGTCAAGATACAGCACAAAGATGGTAAAAAGAAGTCACACACTAGAAAAAGGTATTTATAAATTATACATCCAACTAACAGCTTACATGTTAATAAAGAGGACAAAATGAACTAACAATTAGAATAAAGAGGCAATAGACTTAAGAAACACACCTCAAGAGGGTAGCCTAGAGCCCTCCAATTCTACTAAATGATGCTCGACATCACTAAACCGTGATGTAAAAATGATCACCTCAATGAGATAGCAATATATTCTAGCCAAATTGTCCAAAACTGAAAATATGGATACCTAAGTACTGGCAAGAATACACAACTGGAAGGAACACTCACGTATACTGCTACCAGAGGGTAAATTGGTATAACCACTCGAGAACTGTTTGGCACCATCTACTAACATTTGAAAAACACCACCTGAATTCCACATAACTGCATTCAAATAAGCACCAAAAACAAACTATGTGCAACAATCTTCACAGCATCATTATTCAAGTGGCCCCACACAGCAAGTGCCTTGTTATTTCCATGAAAAACAGCAAACTAAATGATATCATTTCAACAGAATACGTGCTAATCATTTGAGCAAATGAACACAACTGCTACAGCAAACATGGATCGTCCTCATAAACATAATGTTCAAAGGAGCCAGACAAAAATGTATAAAATTGATAAGTTTCAAAAATACAAAGAATAAGTCAGAAGAATGGCTTCATCAGGGAAGGTGGGAGGGAAATGTCTGGAGGGAAATACAAGAAAGTATTCCAGAGTTTTAACACTGTATGGGTGGTGGGTTACACAGATGTGGTCCCTCACAGAAATTCACTGGGCTGAACACTATGTGTTCGCAAGTAATGTTATAACTTAAGAAGTGTTTTTAAAAAATGGAAAATAGGGCCGGGGATTTAGCTCAGTGGTTCCGCTGCCTGCCTCACAAGCGCAAGGACCCAAGTTCGATCCCCGGTACCAAAAAAAAATAAAAATAAAAATAAAAATGGAAAATATAACACCTGCCAGTGAAATACATAAAAGTTGACAACCTGCAATTCTGATAAACTATATAATCAATGATTGTAACAGTTACTATTAAAATAAAACATATAAAATGAAAATGATTAAAACTATAGTAATAATTTTCAGTACAGATACTAAATGGAAAAACTTAAATATGAAACAAATTTTCTCTCATTATGTCTTCACTATTTACCACCTGGAATTTTATAGTAAGTTTTCCATTAACCTCTAATTTGAAAGAAAGTGTAACAGGAAACAAATGAGCTTGATGTGATAGGGCACACCTGTAACCCTAGTACTGTGGGAGGCTGAGGCAGGAAGATTCCAAATTCAAACCCAGATTAGGTAATGTGGCGCCTCAGCAAGACCCTGTCTCAAAATTTAAAAATAAAAAAAAGGGTTGGAGGGGCCAGGGATTTAGCTCAGTGGTTCCGCCGCCTGACTCACAGGTGCAAGATCCCAAGTTAGATCCCCAGTACCAAAAAAAACAAAAGGGTTGGGGATGTGGCTCAGTGTGAAGGCCCTAGGTTCAATCCTCAGTATTATAAAAAAAATCAGAGAACAATACTGGATTTACATTATCAAATAAATTTCAATTTAAATTACAAATAAATTTCCATTAATACAGAAGAGATAGTAACAATGCTCAGAGCAAAAGCAAAAACTAAAAGCAGGAGTCCCAATTCAGCGTTAAACTCAGGATTACCACTTACTGGTGCTTTTGTCCAACATAATTTGCCATTTCACTATGTCATTTCTTTTTTGAAAGTATCAATAGTTAATAAATATATTCTGAGAAATTATTTCAAAGGGAATTATCTGTAACTGAGACAAGAGGAGAGAGACGAGGGAAAAGAAACGCGTGTCAAAAAGCCAAGAGTAAGAATAGGACAAATGAAGTTGCACAGATTAGAAACAGAATCTTTACTTGTTTTCTGTAAAACGGGAATCAGTAAATGTACTGTTTTTAATTTCTACTGTGTAGGAGTAGGAGCCAAAATAAACTAGGTGAGATCACACTAATTCAGATTCTAATTTTCATTAGGGTCGAGGATTTAGCTCAGTGGTTCCACTGCTTGCCTCGCAAGCGCAAGGACCCGAGTTTGATTCCTGGTGCAAAAAAACACTAATTTTCATTAACTTCAATGACATGGTACCGCAGATATATGACTTCTTGCACTACAAGTATAATGAGAATTTTTAAGAGTCACTTAAAACTAACTGTAAGAGCATATTCTTTTTTTCTTTCTTTCTTTCTTTCTTTCTTTTTTGGTACCAGTGATCGAACTCGGGACCTTGAGCTTTCGAGACAGGCGGCAGAACCACTGAGCTAAATCCTCGGCCCTGTACAAGCATATTCCATGTCTTTGAAGATTTGACTGGTCTCTTGGTCTGTGAAAAAATTCCAAATAAACTTTAAAGTAATTGCTATTAAAGATGAAAAACTGTTTTACAGACTAACAGATTTGCCATATTGCTATTACTTCTTTTGAAGATAGAGAGTAAGAGGGTAGGTAGGATTCCAGTTACTCCAAACAGGCCTGGTGAATTAGCATTCTAGATTATCAGAGTGTTTTCTTGCCTTCAGGAAACTAAATTGGAAGCAATAATATAATTTCAGTCTTATACCTGTGTAGAAGAATACAGAAAAAATGAAACGCTAGTATAATGTAAGATTAAAAATAACACCTGCTCGCTTTGACAGCACATATACTAAGATTAAAAATACAGTAAGCTATTGCCAATTATTTATTTGTGAAATTTATGCCAACTAAATATAATCGTGGATGCATAATGAATTTTAAAGGAAATTATAAAATTGTATATAACATGACCCAGTATATTCTATACTACATTTTGTTGACATAGATGAAAATATAAATTTCCTCAGATTGTTTAAAGGCAACTACTAAAACCATAATCTCCTATTCTTCTACTATATATGTTATACATATAATATATACCTCCAATATAAACAACATAGATACCTCAAATATAAATTCACCCATATGCTTCTGTCTGTTTCAAGCTTTTGCATATGCACTCCATGAGCATTTTGGGGGTGGGGGGGGTACCGGGGATCAAACTCGGGTCCTTGTGCTTGCACAGCAGGCGACAAAACCACTGAGCTAAATCCCCAGCCCCTACCACGACCATTTTGAAAATTACATACTGGCAATTTCTACTTCAGTGAAGAAGATACACATCTCATCCCATTAACCACCATTCATAATTTAATTGTTCCTAGGTCTTTGACTGCCAATCCTACTTCAGAAATTTATTTTCCATTCCTTTGTTCTTTCTGCTCAAAGCACAGCCAAAATTTATCTTCCTTCGTTCTCAATTTTTAGCCTTATATATATGCAGAGCATTTAAAAATATTTGTAAAGCACTAACAAAGGAGACACTACTCACATATATAATGCAGAGCGTGACAAATTACACACATACAAAGTCCTTTGGCTTTATAAATCTTTATAAATATCCAAAGTCCTCTGGATAAAAAAGCTACACAACTGAGAATCGCTGTGAGTTCTAGGCCAACCTGGGCTACATAACAAGACCCTGTTTTTAAAAAAAAAACTATATAACAATAAAGAGTAACAAAGTTACTAAATTGTTGATTCATACAGAGAATATGTCATTTGAGATCACTATATCCAATAAAAAGCTCGATATGAGATAAGTAAATGAAGATGAACAGAATAGTCTAAGCAGAGTGAGCTCTATTCGGAAAGGCCTAGAACCATCAGTGAGCAAGTGAAGATCAGTGTACATCTGAAAGCAGGAGGCCTACCTCCACGGTTAGGCAAGGTGGGGCCAAGCAAAAGAGCTTTCTAGGAAGGAGAGGGGACTCCAGGGTACTTGAGTATGCCATTAGAGCAGCTACTGTGGGCTTCAGAGCAAAGAAGTAATGAGAAAACATACTGAAACTCAGTGGGCTCATATGGCTAAACTATGTACAGAAAGCACAGTAAACAGTACCGAGGCACCTGGGGACAAGGGAACAGATGTGAACAAACTGCCTGTCTGAAATATGTCCAGCATCTGGATGGAGGAAAAAACATCCTCATCTACCACCCTGAAAGGGTTGCCACCGGGTGGTAAAGTTTATCCTACAATAAACTTTACAATCCCAAAACCTTCTTGTATACAAGACAGGTTCACAAAAGCTTTCCTCCTTAGGACAGCTCGCTTAGGATTCAGCCAGTGTAGTGTCTGGACCTAGAATATAGATGGGCTTGTAGGACTTTTCTTGAAAAGGAGGTAAAGCATGAAAAGCCCCTCTCATCATATTTTTAGTACAATAATGTGTCAATAATATTTCACAAGTCCACAGCCTGTGATCACCTGTTAAATCTCAGACAAAGGCTAGTATCTCATTGCAACTGTCTGGGAAAGTTGCAAAGAATAGCCTTACCTAACTGGTACCTTGGTTAAGTTATTTAACCAACTTCTTCATTTGTTAAAAAGAAAAAAATGAAAAAGTGTCAAGACTAAAATAAAATCTACGACAACTAATTGTGAGAATGTGTTATGTAAGACATTTAACAGAATTCCTAATATACAGTAAGCATTCAAAGCATTTTAACTATTATTACTTTTATTACATATGACTGGAAACTCTGGTGCTTGCATTTCTTATTAATTATGGGTATAAATGTAAAGTCTAAATATAAATTTATAAAATGAATATAAAATAGAAAAACTCATTTTACACTTATAATTATGAGATAAATGCTGTTATTATCATTGCCATTTTACAGATGAGGAAGCTAAAGTACAGTGAAGTAACTTTTCAAAATCAGCAACATGGCTGGAATATGAACCCAAGAAATCTAGCTCCAAATCTCATATTCTTCTAGCCTCTTTGCCTACAGTTTATACTACATTTTAAGTACTGAATTTCCTTTTGCTGAAATGCTCTATTTCCTGACTCTCTCATACCAGACTAGGTCAGGTTATCCAAACCCACATTCTTTTTATCTCCTGTATAACTTTAGAAGGCTTGTCGAAACCCTAAGTAACATCTCCCTTATTCGAGCAAAAGCCCTATAAAAACACCAAATGTAACTTATTCACAACAGTAATCTTTATATAAAGCACACTGTTCAGTAAGTATTTGCTGATCATATTTTAACAAGGATTAACCAGTTAACAGTTAAAACTGAAACTGACAATGGGGTGAACAATAATAAACAAGAGGTATTCATGTAAGAAGAACAAGGATGCCCAAATCAAACTTTCATAGATCACAATTTGTAAAGGGCAAATTTGTAAAGGCTTCAAAATGTCAAGGCAAGTGGTGTTACAGAATATCACTCTGAGTTGCAACCGTCTAGTAAAAATTCTCCTTTCCCTCATGCGTCTATATACCTGTACAGATTTAAAATAAATTTCAAAAATTTAGGTTTGAGGTTTGATTTTTACTGAGGAACAGAGTTTTTAGTAGTTTTAAAGGACTCAATGGTTCTGGGGTATACTGTCATAATCCACTGCTCTAAAATATTTATTTGACTTGCTTCCATTCAGTGACACATCAAGGGAGATATCAAGGTCTTTTTTTTCCATGTGTCACCTCTTGAGATATTTGAGGATGGCAATCTTATATATATAAGATCCTCTACATAAATATCAGTACTTACAGACTAAACAGCCCAAATAATTCAGTTGTTCACTGCTCTAACTTCATATTTTTCCAGGCTCTCCCTAGTTGTCAAGGGTTAAACTGAGCTACCCAAAAGCAAACATTCCAGATGTAGTCTGAGCAGAATAAAATTATTTGGTCTGGATACTATGTAACTCTTATTTTTCCTTGACTTATATTAATTTGAGAATCTCAAAAGAGTAGTATAACTCTTGTTCCGGGTTTAATAAAATAATACAAATTCTTATTTCTGATTGGTTGGCTTTCATTTTGTCTACTTTAATAATAAAAATATACAAACTGAGGAATATATAAAGATAGCTTGTATAATTTAAAAATTAAAAACATGTACTCTCTGCCCACATTTACAATAGAAAATTATCAAGCCTCTAGAAATTTGCATTCTTTCCAAATTCTCCCTCTAAACTCTTAATTATGAACCTAATTTTATGTTAATAATTCCCTTGCTTTTTAAAAATTATTTTACCATATATTCAATAAGGTATCATTTAGCTTTGCGTGGCTTTAATTTCCTAATCATAATTTTCCATCACCTGAATTCCTTCAATTTAAAAACTGCATCTTTTTGTATTTTATATATTTTTAATAAACCACCTCAAATCTTTTGTGGAATGAAGCAGCAGTGAAAGTGAGTAACTCATCCATTACCAGTTAAAAAGTCAGAGGGCAGATTAATATTCTACCTAGGCTGCTGCACCTCAATATGAGAGAATGTCATCTATACCCACCAAGAAATTGGGATGATGGGAAAGTGAACATTGTAAAAGAGCTTTTAAATTTATAATTTTCTTGAATTAAAATACCACATTATTTAAGAGCATCCCAGGATAAACATAATTAAAGACAACAATTATATTGGTGTTATTTAGTCTCAATGTAAGTATTCACATCTCAGATATAAATATACGTACTGAGAGCTGACTACAGAAATTTTCCTTGTACAAATATCATTAACATAGAAATTCAAATTGAAAGAACTGAAAATAAAAATCATTATTACATAAAAATTCAGATAAAATGTTCAGGCAACGAAATAATTTCTCACCTCGAGGAAAGAATACCTGACATCATGAAGCTATTTCAGAGGGCTCAAAAGACTGGTAAAAAGACTGGCCACACCCTCCCTAAGCCATGAAAGCTTACAGAACAATTCCCCACTTACAGCATAAACCACAAGAAAAATAGCAATAAGAAGGTAAATCAAAATGTAAAAATTTTTAAAACTCAAATGAGTTAATGCTGGTATATAAATAAGAAGAGTCACAGAGACCAGTAATATTTCAATACAAGTATAAAAATGTTAAGTCTACCAAGTAAATCACAGGGGAAAAGTTAAAAAAAAATCACAGGGGAAAAGCTAATAAATAAACTGGGAAACACTTCATATCTGTAAATTCCCTTCAAAAGCTAAGTGAGTACTTTGCACAGTTTAAGTAACTGTATTTTTGCTTATAATCTCTTTTTGCTTCTAATCCTTAAGAGAAAAAAAAATACTTTTCCAATGTTGTGGTATTACTGTTTCTGTATTTGGTATGTCTAAATTTTATACCAAGGAACCCCTCTGGGATTTATCAAACTCTCAATGAAAGACATGTAGACAAATGATATAGAGACATGAAGCTCCCTTAAATTAATGAATACTTCTACTTTACTCTTTTTTGTTTTTGTAGGAACAAAAATAGTTTAAGATATAAATCCAACAGCTTCATAAATCCATAACTACAGACTTGGTCGCTTCTGAAACAAAAGGTAAAAGAGCAGGAGAATAAACAGTAAGCTGTCAGGGCCAGGGATTTAGCTCAGTGGTTTCACCGCCTGCTGCGCAAGCACGACCCAAGTTCAATCCCCGGTACCAAAAAAAAAATGTAAGCTGTCTACACAGGCACACACACGGCTACTTTCATGGACATTCATTTAGCCCACAGCCGGCCAGTAAACAAGCATACTGAAACATGTGCTGCTGACACAAAGCTAACAGAAGAAAAGTTAGTAAGCTTGTAGTCTTATAGCAATATACAAAACGGGATTACAAAATAAGCTAGAAGAAAAACTACTCTAGTATAACCCCCTTTGAAAACATAGGACAATCAAAATGTGCAAAAGAAGAAGTGAAGAACAGGTCAATATATCTATTCTGAAGAAGTAACTGGAATATTATATGTTGCTTTCCATTTTTTCATTAATTCTCATTTACTTTTGTAATTTTTTTAATGATTTTTTAATGATTTTGGTCTGATTACTGCAGAGAAAGGTCCTGAGGATTGAGCCCAGGGTCTTGTTCATGCCTGGCACTTACTCACACTACCAGTGAGCTACAGCCCTTGAGCTGAGCACAGAATTACAGTAAAAATCATTATAGTATCAGTGTAGTGATTATATAATTATCTATTATTATATTATTTACTGGATCAAAGCAATGCAGAAATAAACTAAGTTTAGTTACCCATGTACATTTTAGTTAAAATATAAATACTGTGTTTATAAAAGTTCATAAACAGGTCATTTTTATAGCTCAAGTATCATCTACTAGGAGAAAAATGGCCTATATGTAATTAATACATTTCTACCCAAATGCTATCAATTTAAGGAGCAAGAAAATCTTAGTAGTTATTAATACTCTGGTGGCTTAAAACTTCCAAATAGTTGAGGAAACTAAGATTTTAAATTTTGTTTTGGTTTGAAAACCCACAGGGAAGGGTACCATTCTTGGAAGTGATGTAGTACCAGGTCTTGGATGGGATACACTGGTCTAGCATACAACACAAAGTGAATTTCTCCAGGACTGATGATCCATCAGATATTAATAAGGTAATTTTATTTTAAACAGAAGGTCTGGAGGTAACTATCCCAGAATAATTTTCAAGTTAAAATTGCAAAATAAAGGACAAGGGGTGAGGAGGAAGGAAAGGGGAAATAAAGATGTGCCATGTATAGGAACCTAGTAACCCCAATTAACATAGATACTACATACCATAACGTGAGCTACGACAAATAATATCAACAAGAATGGAAACTGGCATAGAGGAACCTGAGGAGGAGGGGGAGGAAGGGAAGGGAAGAGGGTTTAAAAAAGAAAGAACATGTAAGGTGTGCATGTAACCAATCCCCAAGACAGACATAAACACAGGAACTGCAAACATGTGCAAATAAAATTTTTTTTTAAGTTTTAAAGATCTTTAGGTAACATCGAGATATATATTTGATGGACAATGAATGAACATAGCAGCTCCCTCCCAACTGAAGAGGCATACTTTCTGTCGATCCTTGAAATAAAAAATTGTATATGAAAAAAATAAAATCACAAAATAAATTCATGACAGTAAAACCACTGATAATGTAAAATATGTCTCCATTCACTAGTCCATTTACCAAATGACACTACTACTGCATAAACGATCGTTGTCTACTAAAGACTAAACTAGGAAGCAATAATAAAGGTATGACAAGTTGAAGACTAACTGCAGTTTCTCACACTTTTTTCTGGTTTAAACAAAAACAAAGTAAGGAACAGAGTAGCTAAAAATCAACACAACATTAAAATTTCTTTTAAAGCCACATTAAAAAATATTTAGGTGACACCATGTGGCAAAATTATGAACTGCTATAGACATCTAAGAATGGAACATAATTTATTGTAGCATTTGATATGAAGGAAAATTTTTAAAAGCATTTTTGAAAAATATGACTTAGATGACAAAATTAGGTATTAAGTTTATTAACACAGAAGTATCTGTTAAAAGTAATGTATTAGAACAATTATTTTAGGACTGTATTAACCAAGGATACTACTAAGAAATTCTAGGGTAAATGATCAAGCCTTATTAAATAAATGTATAAGGTTAAAAAATCATACAGATTATAATCATGATAATTTTAAAAAATCATAAGGTTAATAAATCATAATGATTTAACCAGTCAATATAATTACTGGCCACTTACATTTTTATATCATTTTCCTAGATCCTGTTACAGAAAAAAAGACTAGCTTCTAAACTTTCAAGTAAATAACTTGTTTTACAAAATCCTAGAGTCTTCATTTGTCTGTAATTAATGGGAAAATTCAGAGAAGAAAACACCAAGTTATATGTTAGCAAACAAAATAGTTGGCTGAGTAAATCTTTCATTTTTTTATCTATGAAAAAAACAGATATAGCTTTGATTTCTATAGAAGGGGACAAGCTAATTAAGGGTTAATTCTCAGAAAACAAGCTCTTGATTTTAAGTTATTTGAACTCAAATATGTATTAATATCTTAAAGTACTATTCTCTGTCATATACGAGATTTTTGAACACATACTTTAAATAAAACCATATACTTTTTCAATAAAAGACTCCCTAGGGCTCACCAAATAAGACACTAGTATTTTAGGGGTACAGGCAGCGAAGACCACAAAGACTGAATGACTCATCTGTCACTTCAAGGTCACAGTTTGTTGGTGACTGAAATTACAGGGCTCTTGTATTTGAGTGGTAATTGTTCTCTTACACTGCTTCTCTCACAGTACTAACTCCATAATGTTTATGATTAATACAAATGTTACTAAGATGACAATTACGAATACTAGATGACTGTTCAATGGGTCTCACAGAAAAAAATTTCCACAAGGAGTAGCTAAATATATGTTCATGAGGACTGGTCCCTCTTAGAGGGTTAAACACACATAGTTGAGTTAATGGAATTTTGGGCTCACCATTTGGTCATATGAAAACAAATGTGTAAACTGCTGACGCTGATGCCTACTTCTTATTAAGTGAATTTTAACGCAAATTCAACCACTTACTTTTTACTCTTCAAAACATTAGTTTGAGATGGTATCATTAAACTTAGATATGTAATTAAAACTGGAAAAAGTACCTTTCTGAAAGTATTTTCTCCTATTTATAACTTAAAATTCTATTACAATATAACTATTAGCTTAAACATCTACTAAAATTACTCCTTAAAGAAAATCTAGAAAGTTTTTCTTTATTTCAATGAAATTTATTGGCAAATTTTTAAATCTGAAATTCAATTTCTTATTTTTGCATTTCAGCCCATCAATCTGGAAATAACAGCTCATAAGAAAAAAAGCACCAATTATTTTTATATTAAAACTTCTCACAATAACATACTTTCACCCTGCTATTTTATAATTTTAACAGTTAAAAATTATGACAGAAATCAAAACCTGATTTAAATGATATTACAAGGATAGCAAACATGACTACACACACACACACACACACACACACACTCTCACAATCCTTTACCATTCAATGACCAAAACAAGGAATGACTGCCATTTCAAATTGGAGAAGGAACACACAAGTCAGTCACAATGTGAATACTGAAAAAAAGTAAAGTACAAAAGATATTAAAAAGACAAACATTCACACAATGACATTCACAAATCAGGACAGCTTAATCAAGAAAAATTACTTGCTCAGAAGAAAAGCAAGTACAGCCAGAATACAGTCGTTGTAACTAAAAAGTATACCTACAAAGTTAAAGAGGACTAATGAAAGTTTTATTAACTAATGTCCACATCTAAATTTCTCTAACTCTTAAAATAGGACTGAAATCACCAAAACAAACACTATTCAAAACTGCCTGTCATTAACCCTCCTCTGCCGTAAGCTTCTACCGAGTCTGGCCTGCTGTGCCTCTCTGCTCATAACTCCCCTCCAGATTTACCGTAAATCACATCAGGTGGGAGGTGTGCCATTCCTTACACAGTACTCCCACAATAACTTATGCACAGAATTTGTGTATTTGTCTTCTTCATCAGACTGTGAAAACACAAAACAATGTTTTCTTTACCTTTAGCTCCCAAATCCATAGGAAAGCATACTTAGCACTTAAGAATCATCCAAAAGATGTACTGTTTAATTAGAACTTCAGTCATGGCCAGAACAACAGTACACAAATCAGATGAAATTAAATCAGTAACACAAACTACTTTGTAATACAAAGGTTTTCATCTGTGTTTTTTAAAAATTTACTAGTTCTTAAATACTTTGGGTTATCATACAAGAAAAAAAGGTACCACTGGCATTAGTGGGCATTACACATGGAAACAAAAAAAGAAATACCTTTCCTACAGTTACTTGATAGTAAATTATTTAATAAGGTCAATTCACACCACACACATGAACACTACCCTTCTTCCACTAAGTATACTCCAGGACTTTTCTTCAAAATTTTCTTCAAAGTTTTAACTCCCCAGGACTTCTCTGGTATGTCCTTGATTCTGCTTATTCTAGTCCTAATAGAATAATCCTCCAGAGACAACCAGTGAAAATGTTGAAATAACAAAATCCAAAATAGAGTCAAACTTCTCAGAAAAGCAGGGTTATTCACACTGATGTTCTGATGCATCACTAGACAGATGCAAAATTATAAAATGAAAGATATATTTTAAAAGAAGCGATACTGAATGATCCCAGATGCAACCCTATATCACACACTTGGTATAGGATCTATCTAGTCCAGTGATGGCAAACCTAGAGCTTGCAATGGTAACAAACAGCCCGCTGTAGCACACATGCCATAGGTTCACCACCACTGATCTAGCCGAACACCCCCAAGTCTGTATTTCATCCATTCAACTCACTGGGCATTCTATTTATTACAGTCTCTAAAAAGAACCAGTTGAACACACAGTATTTTATCCTGCTGGTTTATCCAATGCGATGAGGGAGGTTATTCTGTGACATTATGAAAATGAAGATCATGTCTAATTGTGAAGTAAAAATAAGGAAGGTTCAGTTTTGGCATTAATCCTAGCTTTCAGCCTTTCTCCTACTAAAGGTATTGTGCTTAAAATGAAGCTTGCTTTAGATGGGGCAATATCTATATATTTTTTAATTAATTTTAAGGTACTTTAAACCAAGAACTTTTGGAATTCTGGCACTAAATGGCCACCAGAAATAAATTCTCTGATTTCCAATGTTAATTTAAGTGCCTCTTATCCCTAAAAATATTGTTTTCCTTAATACCAATGATGGTCATTTTGCCTAAATGACATAATTTGTTTTCCTCTTTTAGTTTTCAAACTTGAACAATGATGATGGTAATGCTAAAAGTATGTGTATAGTAAAAGTACCTTCTTAAAGAAATCTGAAATAAAAAGGTTAAGTTGGGCCGGGGATTTAGCTCAGTGGTTCCGCCACCACCTGCCTCGCAAGTGCAAGGACCCAAGTTAGATCCCCAGTACAAAAAAAAAAAAGGTTAAGTGATCTCATATAATAGACAAAGATCAAGGTAAGACTGGATATATAATGGCTAAAAAAAAAAAAAAAGCACCAAACTCCTGGAAAAGTTCATATAAGACTATCCAGGCAAATTTTTTAAATTACTACATCTAAAGAAAATATTCAAAATAGTAGTTAAATGTGCTACCTAGAAAATTAAGATTTCTCAAATTCTTTAATATAGCCAAAAGATGATATAATACATGAACAGCTCCATTTGAGGGAACCCAAGAACTAATAACAGAATCTCAAAATCTCAGAAAAGTCAATCATTTATAAGTATCTAGCAGGATGTTAACAGCACCATTATCCACTAGGTGATCTCAATCCTACACTATTCGGTGAAACACTACAACCTTTACCTAAAGGACAATGCATCCTAAAAAGCCTCAACACCGTGAAGATCTATAATTAAAAGCTTCAATATTATTAGAGAGGGAAAAAGTGAGCTAGATGTTACTACATGACTACTCAATCTTCTCTAGATCTGTCAAGTGTGAACACTCCAGGCTGTCTACATAGCTCCTGATCCTGTCCTTAAGGACCTCTGAAGATCTGCCATGTTTTCCAATCCAAGTTTCTGATGTGGTTTGGACATTTCCTTGACTTCTCTTTCTCCTATTCCTCAGATGCCTAATTACAGATATTCCTCGTTTAATGATGGAGTTAAGTTCCTGTAACTAAGTGTTAACTGAACTGGTCACTAAAGGAGAACTTGTATATAGTGTATACATTACAATACTCAGAACAAAGAAATAGTCAAAGGAAACTCCAACTTGATAACTGCTTTTATTTGCATAACTTACATGCGGTACTGTAATGTATAAGAACATAAAGCTACATTACTGTACTGTACAGTACAATCAGTAAAAATCACAGTACTGTACTACAGACGAAGCTACCATAAGGCTACACTGCCACACACGTTCCTGTGTCGTTAGTCAAGACTAGAGGCCCATAAGTCCAAACAGTTCGCCTCAGTCATTAAGTCTGAACAGTCATTGAATGAGGAATATCTGTATAACATTCCTTACCTCTAACTCAACAACTTTCACTTATATTTCTATTCAAGACAGTAAGGGTTTTTTGCTTATTGTTCCTAGTTAAGGCCTCAGGCCTTGTGTACTGTGCCCAGATAGGACTTAAAAGAGTTTAAATTTTTAATGTATTGTTTACATTAGTTCTTGTCCCTGATGATGAACAGACACTGGGGAAATACTTAAATTGTTCAACTTTTTATTAAAAGCAATTTTTTTAAACAAGGTTGATAAAACCTGAGATAAGCAAACTGTACCCTTTAAAGATTAAATTTATTAAAGCTAATTTAAACTATAATTAACCAAAACCAAACTGGGAATACTATTTCTGATCAGAGGTTTTCTTAGGGAACTACAGTAATAGTTATAGTTAACATTATAGTACAGTTAACTATGAATCAAATTAAAAACACCCTAATAAGGAAGTTAAAAGCTAATAAGAGGCCTCTGATTCCACGTAGAATCAAATCTTCTTTATAGAATAGCCAGCCAACCACATCTACATAAAAATCTTGTTGAAACAAACTAAGACAACTATGTTGTAAGAATCACAGGTATTTAAGTTAAAATTGAAGGGAATGAGTGGAAATAGTTTCAGCATTATCATGGTAGATCAGAGACACAAATGTCTTAGGAAAACCTGCATCACCATCTAATGACCTATGCTCCATTTGACTCATTGTTCTCTAAGAACTCTGATTTGAATTTACTTGCAAAAGGCGAAAGATTTATTCAATGTGAAGAGAAACCAGAGTATTACTTGTGATCCACCTAATTTTATCTTTAACACAGATGGTGTGCAATAGAAGAAAAAGGAAGTCTTGTTTTTTGTACATCAAAAGAAATCATATCTAAGAATTTAACTTAGATGACTGTTACATTTCCAAATATCTCCATTATTAACAGGTAACACTACTGAAAAGTTTCTTTGAAGAGAACTGCCCTTAAGCCTTAAAATTTTGATGACACCTCCAAATAATCTCCTTAGAGGGCTAGGGATTTAGCTCAATGACACAGTGTCTGCCTTGCAAGCCCAAGGTCCTGAATTCAACCCCCAGTACCACAAAAAAAAAAAAAAAAAAATTTTTTTAATCTTCTTAAATATTCCTAACGCTATGGGAGTGGCTATGATAAAGAAGTTATATGGCCGGGGATTTGGCTCAGTGGTTTCATCAGCTACTGTGTAAGCGCAAGGACCCAAGTTTGATCCCTGGTACAAAAAAAAAAAAAAAAGTTTATCTGTGAAGTTATATGATGCATTAAATTAACCGTCTTTTGACAGTGTTTTTCCTTGACTACTTCTCTTGAACAAATCTGAGAAATGAATTTTAAATAGATGTAAGCTTGAATTGAAAATCAATTTTAAGCTATGAGTTTGATAACTATTTGACAGTTTTTGTTTTTTTTTTTTTTTTTTTGGTACCAGGGATCGAACTCAGGTCCTTGTGCTTGCAAGGCAGGCGGCAGAACCACTGAGCCAAATCCCTGGCCCGAGTTTGATAATTATAATCAGGAAATAATCTAATTCTTTTACTGTTAACTCTGAAAAAACTACTACTATTCTAGTAATTTGGGGGGGGCGGGTATGGGGGATTGAACTCGGGACTTTGTGCTTGCAAGGCAGGTGGTGGAACCATAGAGCTAAATCCCCAGCCCATCTAGTAAATATTGTTTTGGGCTCACAGTAATCACCAACTAAAATCCACAGGTACTTAAAAAATGACACAGACCAGTAAAGTGGGGAGAAGCTAACATAACAGTTAAAAAAGTAGGAAAACACTAGGACAATGTCTCTTTACAAAGTCAAATATTTAGGGGGCCAGGACTTAGCTCAGTGGCACTTCGTCTGCCTCACAAGCACAAGGTCCCGAGTTTGACCCCCGTACCAAAAAAAGCCAAATATTTAGTTAGCACAGTGCCTTCTTAATTATCCCTCTTTTAGAGAAAATCTATTTTTATTTAAGAAAAAAAAAGCACACAAGAATGGTCCTAAATATCACTTAATGATGCTTTTTCTCTTTCTTGAGTAGCGAGAAATTTCCAGATTGGTGAGCATAAGGCTATGTCTACACCTAAGCCGTATGAAATGCCTCTGATTTTACCAACTCCCTATCCCATCCCCAAAAAATCACTGCACAGACTTCGCCAATGATGTAGGGGCAAATTATAAATTTATAAATTGGTTTAGCAAGAAGTGCTCTAATTTATGTAGAAATTTTTATCAAAAGATTAGTCATTGCAAAAATAATGAAACAAGATCCAAAATTTATAGTAAATCAAATTTTTTACAAATTTTCCTCTATGTAAATAATGCTTAAAAAGATAAATGTGGGAAGATTATACAGCAGAGAAGTATCATGAACTCATAAAACTAAGATAAAATTTATATTAAATATTCATTACTCATGCTGAGTTCAAAATAAATGAATTTATAAATAATTTATAATTTTTCATATTATATATCAAAGTATTTCTAAACTTACCTAAATGAAGTAATGTAAATTGGGCTGCAAGTTCCTTTGCATCTTCTATCGTAGTACAGAGTTTATCTGGCATAAAGTAACTCTGGGATCCATTTGCAATAGCAGGAATAACTATTTTGTATACCAAGAGTACTTTCCCATCCTGACTGGTTGTTGAATATAAATAATATTCTGGTGGTGCCCAATTATTTTTGTTGCAGTAATAATCCAAGTGCATTACTGCAGAATTAAAATGACTGGATTTTAAAGAATACATACTAATTGGAGTAAGCTTTGTCCCAGGAAAGAAAGGATAAGTGCATCTTTCAACTTCAGGGGGGCTTGGACTATGACCGTTGAGCCGAGCAGGGAGAGCTGGTGCCTTCCCTAGAGTTTTGGGGTGGTTCTCTTCTTTGTTAATATACACAATCAGGTTTTCAGGACTGGGGCTAATCTGACCATTAAGGTGTTGGCGCCCAGTGCTTTCTTTATTTACTGGTTTTGCAAGTGTTACCTCAATACTTGCTCCATCAATGCATTTGCCACTCATAACAGACATAGCAGCTACTGCATCTTCTCGGTTGAAAAAGTGAACAAAAGCATAATCTCTAAGTTTTTTTACTCGTTCAACTGCACCAGGTTTGAATTTATTGAATTCTCCTTTAATTGTTTCTTCTGTAGTTGAGATCATTAAATTTCTTACGAAGAGAACTTTAACTCTTTGCATAGTTTCCTCATCAACTTCTTTCTCCGGATCAGCCCAATCCACCTGAATGGTATGGCCCCAGAGTTGGAATGTACCTGCAAAAAAGAACATATTAATGTGACGATAATTAAAACAAAGAATGAAAGTATAAAATGTTAAGTAAATGTTTCTCCAAAGAAGTAGAAACTCAAGCACCTATCAATGTATCTGATTATTCATACAGAAGTTTCTACTAAAGGAAACTTATAACCAGAATTTATGGTGGAATTTAAGAGTCAAGATGACAAATATTTTGTTTTGTTTGTTTTGGTACCGGGGATCAAACTCGGGTCCTTACACTTGCGAGGCAGGTGGCGATGATGACAAATATAATTCAAGGATAGACCTTAAGTTAGACCTCAATTAAGTAAAATGCCCTTTGGATCTTTAGTAAACAGTAACTAATAACTCAAGGTATACACATTTGGTAAATGGTAAATTATCATAAATATGACTCAGAGGAAGAATTTCTTGTCTATAAGAATGACTTGTTCTACTTCCTCACTCAATTCTTTATTCTTCTTCAAGTAACATTACCTATTTTGTTAATAATGACCTAACCACTGAAGTAACTGTTATTTTTCTATATCTGTAAGATTAATATGAAAAAATTATCTTTAAAAGGACCAACTTACCTGGAATTAATTTCCTCCTAGCCATAGCAGCAGCTCTGTGAGACTCATACTTAACAAAAGCAAAACCACGATTTTTGGTCTTATCAGTTGCACTTGGATAAACAATGACATCTACAACTCCTTCTGTAACTTTCTTCATTTCATCCAAAATTTCTTCTTTCTTCTTTTCCTTGGGAATAGCTCCAATAAATAATCTACAATTATCCAAGCTCACACAGACACCAATAAACTTCCCTGGACGAATCTCATAATTATTAAGAATTCTAATGGCCAACTGGGCTTCTTCTTTCATAGTGTACATCACAAAAGCATAACCTCTATTTTCACCACTAAATTCCATCATAAGTCGAAATTCATATATCTTCCCAGCTCTTTCAAATACAGGAACTAACTCATCTTCATACATATCACGAGGTATTTTTCCTACAAAAACTTCACAGCCTCTAGGTGGAGGTGGACCTTCCCAATCTGAAAGACAGAAATAGACAGGGCCAGGGATTTAGCTCAGTGGTTCTGCCGCCTGCCCCCGAAAGCACAAGGACGAGAGTTCAATTCCCAGTACCAGAAATAAATGAATAAATAAATAAACAAACAGACAGACATAAAAAAAATTCTAAAAAGATACTTATTATTGAATCATTTATCATTCAACAGATTTGCTGAATGTACCATGCACTATTCTAGGTGCTGGGATCAAAAGCCCGTTCTCTTATGACGCTTATATTCAACAGAGAAGGGATACAGTAAGTCAGTGGTAAGTGCTACCATGTGCTAGTCACAAAAGGGGTAATGTTTTCAGTGAGGTAGTCAAGTAAAGCTCTGAGCACAGAAGGTTTAAGTGGAGACCTAAATGAAATGAAGGAATGGGCTGTTAGGGTTCTCTGGGAAAAGCATTCAACAAAAGGAAAAAGCAAGAGGTTCATACATCAGAGCAAAAATGAGGCTAGAGATCTGTATGGCTCCAGCGTACTCAGAGTGGAGCAAAGTAATAAATGATGCAGCGACCACTGAGGTTAACTAGAAGCCAGAACTTTGTGTGTAACAAAGTCAACCAGAGGGTTCTGAGCAAAGGAATTATACCAGCTATTGGTAGAAATGTAAAAACATTTTATCTGTTGTCTTCCCCCCGCCCCCCGCCCCCGGCCAGGTCCTGGGATGAAAACTCAGGACCTTGAGCTTGTGAGGCAGGTGTGGCGCCACTGAGCTAAGTCTCCAGCCCAAACATTTTATCTGTTTACCTGTTGAATCTGATTTTGTGGTATAACTACCACTCCTCGACTCACAGATCTTTCAACTTCCTCTCCAAGTGACCTTCTTTTTAATTCTAAGAGTATACTTAGGACAATGCCCTAATCCTGACTTCTTTCTCAATCCAAATTGATTTTCATCTTTTTCTTAAACCAAGAGCAGGATTGCAAAATTAGAAGGATAAAATGTGTAACATTTATAATCTACCTAAAAATGACTGCCGAGGTCTTAAAGCAGTTACAAGAAGAGAGTTATTTTTTAAGACACTTGTGGGGTATACACCTAATCCAAATGACTACTTTGAAATTTTAACTTAAAAGAAGATAAATAAATTCACACCTGGAGGAGGACCACCAAATTTCCTTTGTCCATTTTCTTGAACCATGTTGTAACCAGTCTTTTCCATCAAAGCGAGCAATGCTGCTTCATTTTGAACACCAGTTCGAACTTTACTGCATCCATTTGCTCCATCCATATTTTCTTCATTCATGGCTGCAGTTCCTAAAATAAACTGAAATAACAGTGTCAGCTTATGATACAGCACCTGGAATCTATGAAGCATTTCTCTGGGTTGCTCTTCCTCCCAACAGGAGAAACTGGAAACTGCTTTTAATGTTACTGACCAATTAAGCAGTACCTCTAGAAGGCCTAAGTTATAAGAAAGGGAGGCAAAAGTGGAAACAAAAAAGGAGCCAAAACAAAAATGGGAAGGCAGAAGTGAAAGAGAAGGAAGAAAAAAAGCAAGAGGAGTAACAAAACACATTGCCACCAAAGAACATATGATCACTGGCAAGGTTCAAATCATTTCATCTTACAAGCCTACAGGCCAAGTGAACCTTTGTGTGACTTCTACTTGTTAGATACATGTTCCCTAATGCCAATGTTGCTCATTTTGTCAGCAATGCTCAAGAACTTCACTAGATTTCAGAAACTGAACAGATCCTGGAATAAGTAAACAGAGCTTAAAATTACCCCCTTTTTTATGTGCCAGAAATTACTAAGGAAAGTAAGGAATACAATTACTGATCATCTGAGCAGAAACAGAGTATCTATGATTTCCAACCAGCAGCATCTTAAGAAACATTTGTTTGTTTTGTCTGTCTGAGACAGGATCTTGCTATGTAGTTCAAGCTGCTCTTGAACTCACTATGTAGCCCAGGTTAGCCTGGAGCTCTAGGCAGTCCTCCTGCCTCAGCATCCTGAATTACAGCAGTACACTACCATAGCTGGCTAAACTTACTGCTGTCACAGAATTGTAAACACACACACATAGTTCTAGGTTTGCTCTAAGGATTTCTGAAGGATACATCTGTGAGTGGAGTCATGATGGACTGTCAGCAGGACTGACGTGGGCTTGCACGAAGGTAGGTATATTGCATGTAGTTTAAGGCCTTTTTATAGAGTTTAATTCTACACCAGACAGGTCTTGGCCTTTATATGGGGGAGTCAGGATTCAAGAATCAAGAAGAGCTTTATTATCTTAGAAGGCAAAACTCTGGCCTGACCCCAGAAAGTAGAACTAAAGTCAAAGTTCCTCAGTGTATGTGAGTTGTGTTTCCTGGAGAACAAATGCTCATATTCTTGTCATTTTGAATGTTATTTTCTTTGTGGAAAAATATTCTGACCACAGGTTATACAACACACAGTTTTTCTGCTTAAATGTCAGTCACATGTTTATTGATAAGAGTAGGCACTTCCTGCATAGCATTCCATGATATATTAATTTTAGTCCCAGCAGAATCCACACATTTCTTCTGGGAAGATTAGAAATATAAATCTGTTGGTGGTGGTGTTGGTGGTGGTGTTGTTGTTTGAGACAGGCTCTCACTATGTAGTTCAGTCTGGCCTTGAACTCACTATGTAGTTCAGGCTGGTCTTGAACTTGTAGTGATCCTCCTGTCTCAGGCTACCCAGGGCTGGGATTACAGGTGTGCACCTTCCTAGAAATAAAAATCTAATACACAAACGTATCACGAGATGGGAGGGTAAGTGGTTATCCTTTATTAACTACAATAAAGCATTAAAGCATGGTTTTTAACCCAAAGAACCATTTGTTAGAATGTTAATATATGTGGAAAATTTTAAAGTAAATTTAAAAACCTTTAGTAAAAATCATGTATTGATTTTATGCATTCAGTTTTGCATAGATACACATATCCAGTTTTTTGGATGCTTGCTCATAACCCAAGTTTTATTCATTTATTTCAACTTTAGAAGAAAATACAGAATTAACAAAAAACCCCAGAGCCTTCATATGTTGAGAGAAAATTGCTACTACTTATTATTATAAAACAGGCTCCTTTTAAAAGATCCTGTGATCAGTCTTCTCACACTAGCAGACACCAGAGGTGTGCAGGACACTGTCATCCCTCAGAGGGTAGCAGGCGGGCTCCTCCCTCACTGCAGTGCAGGTGTCAGCTTCGCAGCACGCCCACCTCCCTGCCTCATGATTCAGCTGTTTGAGCTGGGGTGCCGTGTCCTAGCCCCTTAAGTGCAAAGCTCAGTCCTCGGCACCTGGGAGAAGGGGGGGATCCAAGTTCCTAGTTCCACAAAATTACGAATTATGGTAGGATATGCCATTAGAGTTATTCACAAGTTACATTAAAATTCCTAATGACTAAGGTCCACTTGTCTGTCAAGATGAGATTACTAGTTGAAACTCATATTGATTTTTAAAGCAGTTTTAGAAGCACACAAAGCCTGTGTAAGCGTGTTTAACATTTCTTTTTTTTCCCCCTTGCCCCGTGAGGTTCTTTGGCTTTAATGTTAAATCTGTATATTTTTGGTTTCATGGTACTTACAGATGAACAGGTTTCCATTTCCAAACTTGCCTGTACTTTTTGTATGGTTCAGAATATCTGACCATTAGATTTATGTTAAGGTATCATTTGTAGAACCACAAAGAGCTGCTTGCTTTTGCTGAATCAACTTAGAAATCAATTTACCAATCTGGTCTTGATGGCAATACATATAAAATGAAAAAACAAGTAGATCATGCCTTGAGGATGTTCTGAAGTTAATGTGACTGCTCACTGGAATGTCAATTTAAAATAGTCCCCCAGTAGTGCAACCGAATGTGTGTCTGTATAAGCAACAGCATGGGTAGGAAGGGCCCACTGGTTTATAGCCCAGGTTGTCCATCTACAGTGGAGGGAGGACATGCTTGGCTGGTGAGGGTTTTCAAGGATGAATAGTTGTCTCGTTTCTCTGAAGTACAGTTATAAAGCTTCCTTAGTTCTTCACTGTGGAACTGAAACATTCTGTAAAATGCAGTTTTAGGGGTCCTGGTAGGTGCAGCTGCTGGCAAAGTATGGTGTTTCCACGGAGAAAGGCAGAGCCTTCCCCATTACAAGAGCACTGTCATTTCCTCCCTGTTTGGGTTGGGCAGACCCTTGTTTCTACGAAGCTGAATTAGGATTTGGTACCACATAGCACGGCCACATTATATCATAAAAATGTGTTAAATGATAAAGCATACTTCAGCCACTGAAGACACAAAAATTAAAACTCTTAAATCTGAGGATCATAAACAAATGGGCAGCATCATTTCTGTATGAAATGAGATCAGTATACAATTAATACACTTAATTTTATACATTCCCTGCAACCAGTTTCAAATTACATTTACAGAGTGTGTTTGTATTAATTTAAATCAGTGCTTTTAGCCTAAAGAAAGTCTTTTTTACAAACATATGGGTTTCCAGCTTTATTACCTAAGTATAATGCACTTAACACCAGATACCAACCTGTAAAGTAGTACTACTGGATCCTTTCCTGAGCCTGTCAGGGACCTGAAACTTCTTACACTTTATCAGGTTATTTGTGAAAAAGAAAAAGAAAAAAGAAAACAAAAACCAAACAATTGTAAAACATTTCAAAATACTGCAAACACCTTGTTAAAATGCAACCATTTGATAATGAAAGCACGGACCTTTAGTTTTACCTAACTGTTGCACTGAATATAAATAATATAAAGTGAACTGTAAACAGATATTTATTTTCCATTTATTGCTTAGCACAGAAAAAGGACTATGCTTAGTGTTAGAGGGCTGAGCAAGCAGACGCACTTCAGATGCAGGGTGAGAGGCAGAAGCACCCTAGCGTTAGCACAGTGTGAACGCAGGCTGCTGAGTAGCAAGGGAGGCACTTTGATCTCATCAGAGTATGTCAAGCAGAGCTTTTATACTCATGACTTCAGTACACCAAGTACTACAATCACCTTTCTTTTATTGTACATGAAATGTAATAACATACAGTTTTGGTGCTTAACAATATTCCTTTTTTAAAAAAATAAAGGATTTTTATTTGAATTTTAAAAATAAAAAATAAAAATGGGACTATCAATACAAGTTACCACATGGGTGCTTTTAAGATCGAATGAAACAATGTATGTAAAAAGCTTGTTAAAATTCAAGTAAGGTTAGTTTTGATAAATATAAAACCAGCAGTGCATCTTAAATTTTTACACACCCACATAGCTGACACAGCAGCACATTTCTGTACACTTTTCATTTTCTCCAAAGTGAGGGATGAGTGTTACACAGTAAAGGCATGCCTTGGAAAGAGTACCGTCTGTCCAGTAGGTGCTGCACGAGGTGGGACGGGTAAGGAGAACTGACACTGTAAACACCCCGCTGGTACTCAGAGCACTGTGGCTGTGGAACCGCCCTTCCTGACTCCTAGCCTTCCTTTTCACTTAGCATCTGTATTTTAGTTAAGTTACCTCCGCTCCACTGCCCCTCCATTTCCTCATCTGTGATACACACACAATGACACTATCTATTCTCACGAAGTTTTCGTGAAGAATCAGTTGATGTCAAAGTAAAAAGCACTTAAGAGTCACTTTTGGTCTTAATAAAAATTTATTGTTTACTACTAATTTTATGCATCTATTGGAATCTGTCAAACCACTAGACATCTGCAAACAACAATAGCTTAGAATTCAGTTACTCACTGCATCTGCAGAGTAACTGGTTTCAAAACAAAACTGTGATTATCCCAGAGAGAAAGAGGATGACAATAATGATTGTCTTGTCCCATTTACTTTAACGGGTCTACTATAAATATTAGTATGTTTCTACACATTACTGCTAATCTCTACCATTTCAGGAAGCATCTACCTTGCTTAAAACAAAAACTATTATCTCCATTTAGATAAAGAAACAGATTTAGAGAAACTATACCCAAGACTACAGAACCAAAAAGTGGTATAAAAAAATTCAAACACCAGGTCTGTTTGATCTCAAACACCCTCTCTCCCACGAAAATTGTCTGGCACACTTCCCTCAACTTTACCTGAAAGAACAAGGAAGCATCCAAAGTTGACTTTTATGTAAACAGAATTACCAGAAACTATAAACTGATAAATACAGTGACCTCTAAGTCCCTCTGGGTGATGAGTAGCACAGGATGCACAGGACACACACACACACACACACACACACACACACACAAACACACACACACACACCACACTCTTCTAGTCTTCAAAGTTGCTTCCAAGCTAGTGTTACATTGCATCAAATGAAGTAGTTCTAAAAAATTTTAAAAGGGCAGGAAAGTAGTTTATGCACTCAAAGAGTTTCTACCTACCATCTATCTACCTCATTTCCCTAAACTTAACCTCTGTATCCCAGTTTTCTTTCCCATTTATCGAACAGCTTTGTGAACATGTGTTCAAAATATGTTCATTAGACATCTCAAATCTAACATACCAAAATTTGAATGCCATTTTAATTTTCTAAACCTGTCCTCACATTTTACCTTATCTCAAGTAATTCATCCATTCAATCAATAAATGGCACAACAAACATACAGTGTTCCTTCTCCTCCAAACTGTCACAGCTAAAAACCTAGGAATTATCTCAGTCTCTCCTTGGAAATACAGCTAATTGGTCACAGGAATCTGCAGATTTAAAATACTTCTTTAAATCAGTCTTTTCCTGTCCACGGCTACAAGCTGTTCACAAATAATTTATTTCTTTCTTGGATTATTGCTAGGCTCTAAAATGCTATTCTAAGTATTAGTCTTGTCTTCCTCAAAATCTCTACAATGCTGTCAAGGTAATATAAAATATATATATGCTTATATTAACTTATACTTCAGGGAATTTGCTCAGTGGTGCCATACCTGCCTCATAGGTGCAAGGTCCTGAGTTCAATCCCCGTACCGAAAAAAATAAACTAAAAATAAAAAATGAATTATACTTCAAATTAAAACTAAGAAGAAAATGAGTAAATTCATTTTTTATCCTTAAAATTAGGAAAGCTTTTCAAAAAATAAATTTTTTAAAGCCTCAGAGGAACATATTAACAGATTATATTTTTACTACATAAAGATATTTTGGAAGGTAAACATGATAAAACTAAGTAAAAAAATTATAAGCAGGGAAAAATGCTCTTAAACATCTATGATAAAGATTAATGTCCTTAAAATAAAAAGAGCAGCACGATACTGTAGTTAAGAACAGACTGAGGTACCAGACCACCTAAATCTGAATTGCAGTTCTTCCCTTTACTAAGCTATGACTTTGGAAAGTTATTTAACCTCTAAATACCTCCATCTAATTCTGCATAGTAAGTGGACAATAACAATTTCTATCTCATAAAATAAAAGGATTCAAAATAAAGGGCTTAAAATAGGCCTTTAAATATAAGCAATAAAAATGTATTTACTAGTATTAATATGACTAAACAGTAAGAAAAACATAGGGGCCGGGGCTTTAGCTCAGTGGCCCAAGTTCAATCCCCAGTACCAAAAAGAAAAAGAAAAATACAAACTGTAGACCAGAGACTGCAAACTCACATTCAATCATGTGTTCAACAAGTATTTACCAAGCATCAACTGTGTCCCTGGCATTATTCCTTATTTCTAGCATATTTCCAGTAAATAAGATGAAAATTGCCCCCTTGTATAGCTTATGCTCCGGAGGGGAAAATGAATGATATATAATATGTAAATTATACGTAAGAGGTGAGAATACAAGAGCAGTTGGAGGCTAGCAGGAGAAGACAATTCAATTTTAAACAAGATAGCCAGTACAGACCTCATGGAGAAGGTAACTTTTTAATTATTAAAGAACCTACCCGTATAGCTATCTGGGAAGAATACTCCACACAAATGGAAAACCAGGACAAAAGCCATATTGCAGAAGTGTGCTTGGAGAGTACAAGGCACAGCAAAAGAGCCAGTAAAGCCAGGGGAAATGCAGTAGATATAGTCACTTAGGTAATAAGCTGCAGCATATGTACACTGTGCAAGTTAGGTAACTTCAAGACCTGAACTTTAATTTGAATGGGAAGCCATTGTAGATTCTGAACATAGGAGCTATATAACCTTCCATTTTAAAAGGATTATCTGATTGCTGTATTGAAAAGTCAATAAAAGACAAAGGTAGAAATAGAGAGATCAATTAGAAGACTGCTATTGAAATGCAGGTGCGAGATGATGGTGACATTAAACAGAGAAACTGATGGAAAAGGAACAAGTGGTCACATTTGAGATATTTTGGGGAGGTACATCCAACAGAATTTTCTGACACAAATGGATATGGATTATAAGATAAAGAGAAGGATGACAACAAAGCTTTGGCCTGAGCAAAGAGAGATGAGGAAGGCTATGAAGAACAGATTTTCAGAGCAAAATCAGAGAACAGTCTTGCACGTGTTAAACACGAATATCTACTAAACAACTCAAATCCCACCAAAGGCTGGCAAGAAATAGTAAAGAGCAAAGGACAAGTACAAGACCACAGAAGTGGTACGTATAGATTGTGCTTAACTAGAACTTCCACTTAAAAAGGGCAATGGCTACTCAACTACAGCAAACTTACCATGAGGAGATCTAGCTTTCCTAGATATGACACACTTATTCTCCAGAAAAGCCAGAAATCTAGAGATTTTATACAGAACTGAGGACTAAACTCAGGGGCTCAAGCATGTTAGGCAAATGCTTTACCACTAAGCTATATCCAAGCCCTTTTGCTTTTTAATTTTAAGAAGAGGTCTTGCTAAGCTGCTCAGACTGGCCTCAAAATGGCCAATAAGTACATGAAAAAATGTTCAACATTGCTGGAGAAATGCAAATTAAAATAACACTGAGATTCCATCTTACACTAGAAAGAATGGCCATCATCAAGAAATCAAGCAATAACAAATGGAGAGGCTGGGGGGAAGGGAGGATACATCTTCATTGTTAGTAGAAATATAAACTGGTACAACCACTATAAAATCAGTATGGAAATTCTTCAAAAAGCTGAAACTAGAAATTCCATTTGACCTGGTTATTTCCTTCCCGAAACAGTTAAAGACATCCTATTAGTGATACATCCACACCCATATTTATAGTAGCACAATTCATAAACAGCTAAAACTTGGAAATGGCCTACATGTCCATTAACAGATGAATGGATAAAGAAAATGTATTTATATACAATTTGTTCTCTGCCATAAAGAAGAACGAACTTGAGACTTCTGGGAAGGTGATGGAGTGGTGAACAGCAGAGAAACAGCCTCTCCAACATTTGGAATCCAGACGCTGGAACACACCAAAGTGAGGAAGAGAAGTAAGGAAGTGGGTCCCCAGGACCCAGCAGGAAACCGAAGTGAAAACTGAAGCCCACAGAGAGCTCAAAGAGGGGGACCTAAACACAGAAGGAGGTGACAAGCAGCACTTTCTCCCTAAATCCTGGCCCACTGCATGGGAAGAGGAGCTTAAACCTGCAGAGGCATGGTAGCTACTAGCAACCCCAGAGACCTCCACAGAGAAACTCACCAGTGGAACAGAGCAGTGAACAGAGCACTACAGTGGCTAGTGAGTCGTTTGGGTACAGAAATTTCACAGGAGAGGGCACTTGGCCAGTCACCATCTTGGAGAGGGGCCAACTGAGCAGCTGCACGCTGCCTCCATCTATCAGCTCCCAATATCAGGGTGAGGCAGAACCAAGTTCAAGTCAGCAGGAGGTCAAGGAGCTGAGTTTAACCCCTCTCTCGGGGAGCCAAGGTCAAGCTAGCAGGAGGCACGTGTAGTGTTACAGGCTGAACAAATCATGTTCCAAACTCACAGCCAGAAACCAGCCTGAACTTCAGTGAAACTAAAGGTGCAGCCTTGTTGGGATTAATCAACACAAATCTGGGCTCTGTCTGCCCACTGTGTCTACCAGTGACAGTAGAGACACACCTTGAGATGGACATTTTTCTTTTCTTTTTTTTCTTCTTTTGTTTTTTTTCTTGATTATTCCTATTTTTATATGAGTGTAAACACTGTTTTTAGTTTTGTTGTTGTTGTCCTGTTCTTCTCTTTCTTTCTTCCTTCCTCTTTCCCTACTGTCTTCTTTACCAGTTTCCCAAAGTTCACGGAATTTTCCTTTGACCTACAGCCTTGCTTCTGATGTCTTCCTCTTCTTCTATTTCTTCCCTTCAATTCTTGCTTGCCTGCTCATTTCAACACAACAGACTATCTCATTTCTTTTATCATTTTTATATTTTAATGCTTATTGGTCTCAAATACTAAATGGTAGAAATAGCAATTTAAAAACTTCTCATCTAGGCAAAAGTCGTAAGTCTGTTATTATCAGCCAACTCTACCTTTTATTATTCTATACTTCAGGGACAAGTTTATGTGGTATCAAATCCAATAAATAAAATACTACATTATCAATAAATTCTAATAAAAGGATTGTTAATTTATGATAATCAGAAGCATTAGGATAAACTCACCATTTTTCAGTATTTTGTTTTTAAAAATGCAATGTTTTACCTTATTTCTTTGAAATTAAAATTAATCGCCATTTTAAATGACACAAATTTAGTATTCCTTATCCAAAATGCTTGAAACCAAAAAGCATTTCAGGTATTTTTAGATTTGGGAATATATGGTTATATACATAATGAGGTTTTGTTTTATTTTTGTGGTACCAGGGATCAAACTCAGGCAGGACCTTGTGCTTTTGAGGCAGGCGCAGCACCCCTGAACTAAATCCCCAGCCCCGTAACGAGGTATTTTGAAGAAAAGAACTAAATCTAAACACAAAACTCATTTATGGTTATTTGTATATACCTCATACTCACCCTCTGTACCACTGTTAAGTCTGCCTATACTTTGACTTTGGTATGTCACAGAGACCAAGTGTGGCTCTTTCCTCTGGTCAGCGCCATACTGACTCCCATGCTCTACAAGTTTGGATCCCAAAGCACTCCAGATTTCAGATTAGGGTGTGCAAGCTGGTGACCTCCTTCCTCCACTCAAAACTGGTTTTACTCAAGGTTGTGCCTTTATGCTGTCACTGGAAGTTTGGAGTAAAAAATATTACAGCTACAAGTGGGCCATAGACTACCTCCGGTGTTATACACCAGGAAACCAAAAGCAAGCAAGCAAGAGCCTACAAATCAAGCAGCTGAAAAGACTGGGCTTGAGCCCCAGAGCAGTAATGGCAAACATTTAGAGCTTTAAAAGATGCAAACAGCCCACTGATTCGCCACCACTGTATCAGTCTCACGTTGCCTCAGAAATTCATAAAATCTGACTCTCACATAGTGCAGTAGAGGGAAATGAGCGCCAACATCCCACTGGACATACTACTGGCTCACTACAGGAAAGATCATGTTGATACTATGTGAAGAACAGGAAAGTGTGAGATCTACATTTAAGAAACAAAGTGGGAGAAAAAAATTAAGACTCTAATATGCTACTTTACCTATGCTACTTATTGCTTATAAAAGCAATAAATATGGCTTCTGTTCCCACTTTATCCAAGATGTAGAATTTAATCTAATAAATGGGACTTTTTTCCTACTGTAATTCACAGCTAACTCTAAATGGCTGATTTCTACAACTCAATCTATGCCTCCAATTACCTTATAAACATTTTAGGTTAATCTTGTCTCTAAATTGTGTTTTTAAAGAGACTATTTAGGGGGCCAGGGATTTAGCTCAGTGGTTCTGCCACCTGCCTCACAAGCGCGAGGTCTCAAGTTCAATCCCCAGTACCAAAAAAAAAAAGAGAGAGAGAGACTATCTAGGGCCTGATGGTTAATAGGTTATAGTCCAGTCCACATATTAAACACTCATTTTACCAGAGAATGACTAAAAACATATGCAAAAACTTTGCACATCTCAAATGTTTCAATCAAAATATTATAAAAACTTGAAATTACAGAAGTATAGAAAACACGAGTCACCAATCCCATCCACTCTTCAGAAAGGAGTATGTTCTTATCTTAAATTCTCCAAAACCAAAGTAACATATACACATATAAAATGCACACTTAATAAGTTTTTAAATACTTAGCTTTAACACCATTTTAATGAAAGAAAACATAATTCTAAAGGAGCTAGAGTTCGAGAATCTGAGCCAGAGAATTATAATCGAACCTAAAAGAATCATACAATATTTTATATTCATTCTAAATATTCCAGAGGGCTGGGGATTTAGCTCAGTGGTGCCACAACCTGTCTCACAAGAGCAAGGTCCTGAGTTCAATCCCCAGTATGGCATAAATAAATAAATAAAATATTCCAGGATCAACCTGCAAATTAATCTACCCAAATGTCCAAGAAAGCACAGCAAACGTAGGAGTGGTAAGTCAAAAGTTTTTTTAACCTATATAACTCTAGCCTTCACAGACAAATCTTTTTTCCTAAACTTTGGTCTTTCAGTGCTTCCTCTCTAGCTCAATTTCAAAAGAAAAAGAAAAAAAAATCCATTAAGCTACGAAAAAGCTAAGATAGCATAGCTAATCACAGAATATTCAAGTAGCAAGCTGAACAAATCGTTAAAGTGCTAACTATACAATTATTAATTTTAAGTACATTCAGCTAACAAAAATAAATTTTCAAATTTGTACTGCCTTTCAAAATAGATGAAAAAACGACAAGCACAATTTTAGAAAAACATGGAGATAATCGTATATCTAAAGGAATTTGTTGCATCTGTATTCTAATGACTCAAACTGCAACTTCATCTCCCAAATTACTGTAAAAACTTACAAGATAATGACAGTGAACATTATATTTACTTTATTGTGGGTTTGTAAATTTAAATGTAAAATGAAAAAAACTTTAAGTATCAAAAAACTTTATAGAAGACATTATTTCTTTAGGTTATTCCTTAAATTACATGAATATTAAATTTTTGATTTGTTCAGTTGTTTCTGAGCATGGGACATCATGATCATGCTTCCCAGAACAACAGAGATTTTGAGAAGCAATTTATTATAGTGACAGAGCATACTATAGCAACATGTTAGGAAAACAAGAATTAATTATTATTTTGAAATAAAAGTGCATAGGTCAATCAGTTCAATTCCACTTTATAATATTTCTACTAAAGAATCAGAGTGCTTTATTGCAAGAAGTTGAACATATAACGTGTTAAAAGTTTTAATACCAGGTGTTTCATATACCTAGTATTACCACTGAACCAGATTTAAAATTTAGGATGACACAAAAATATATTTAAAAAATAATTTGTAATTCATAATAAATATTTGAAATATTGCATGGGACATTAAAGCATGTATGTTCTTTGAATTTAAGACAAAGTTATCTACATATTATTGCCCAAATTAAGTATACTATTTCTTATAGAAACTCTTCTATAACCTGACAAGTGAAATCTGCTAACAACTTGAACGTACAGATCACATTTTCTTCCCTCACGTGCTTACCTCACCAACCATCCAGCAGTAAAATAAAAGGGAAACAATACTCAGCAAAAAAATGCAAAACTTTATCCCAATCATTCGATTTCTATTCACAACCCTTCCTCAGATGGCCACGTCTGCTTCCTACCAACAAAAATGACACCATTAATCAGAGGCTTCATTTCTGTTCATAAATTGAGTATATTCTTGTTATAATTCTCGTGATATACCAGTAATACACGTTTATATTTTAAACATTGAAGTGTAGTCTAAGTATACTAAAATTTTAAATATGTAAGTCCAATACTCCAACTTCTTCAGGTAGAAAGTACCATTTGAAGCAGTGCCATGAGTAGCACCTTTAGGTCTATAATGGCACATAACTGCGAACATGATTAGAACAGAATGCGTTGAAAATAAGTATATCACTACCGCTCACAAGGAAACCTAATTCTGAACAGCTCCAAATCAAAGCTTGAAAGTGCCAACTACACGTTGTGGTACTTGAAATGAAAATCTCTTCCCGTCAAGTAAATAAGAAACTCTCTGCCGAGGCGTGCACAGCGGCCTGTGTACGTCAGTCCAGAGAGACGAACCGACCGGTCGTCAGGCCATTCTCAACACCAAGTGGGCTGATGGTGAAGAAAAGCCAAGACTCAAGAGGCTCCCGCTGATTTCGCTCCACGGCACTCGGAGATGAAGAGGAGCAGCTGGGGTCAGGACTACCTACACGGAGCGCACTCGGGACCCTGAAGTCTGAACCAACCTGGGGTCCGCCTCGCTCTCACGGCTAGCATCACCGCCGGGCCGCAAGCAGGCCGTCCCGACTGCGGCTTCAGCGGACCCGCCAGCCCCGACGAAAGGGCGGAAAACCGCTTAGCAAACCCGAGACGTCGTGCGGGACGTGCACCGCGTGCGTGCGTGCGTGCTATGCGCGTGCGTGCCGTCGCTGTCCGCGCACGCCAGCCCGTCCCGGCGGAGGAAGGTTCGAGGCCCCAGCTCCGCACCCGAGGGAGCCGTCCCACGCCCCGCAGGACCGTGGGCGGCGGCGGGAAGCGGGCGGGCAAAGACCGACGGCACCGACTGCCCTGCCGGCCCGGGCCCACGATGCCGCCCCGTCCGACGACCGCGGCCCGCACCAGCCGCCGTTGGCAGCGGCTTGGCGAGGACCCCGCCGAGCCCCCCGCCAAGGCCCCTTCAGTCCCCTTCTCACCCCTCAGGTCTTCAGAGGTTGATTTAAATCCCGGGCAACAGCGACCGCAAACCACCGCCAGCGCGCCGGGCCGGTCGTTGGAGCGGGGTCGCCGCAAGGGGGACGGGGGACTGGACAGGCTCGCGCTGGTCCTCGCGCCTCTGCTCGGCTCCCGGTGGGCACCGCGCCGGTGCTAGCCGGCCCACGCGGAGTGCTGTCTCGGCCAATCAGCGGCCGGCCCCGGGGCGGGGCGAGGAGGTGTGGGCGGTCCTTGGGGTAATTCCAAAACAGGCTCTTAACAGGAGAGGGGACGTGGGGCGATGGCAAATGAAAGTCTGGCGTACTTTTTTAGTTGTTTTTGGCGTACTGGGGATTGAACCCGGGGCTTTTGCACAGAGCTTATTCCCAGCCCTTTTTTGTTTTTGTTTTAATTTTGAGGCAGGGTCTCACTAATTTGCCCAGATTGGGCTCAAACTTGCCATCCTCCTGCCTCAGCTTCCTAGAGTGCTAGGCTTGGAGTGTGTGCCGCCACTTCTGAGAAGTCCTGCTTATTTAAGATGTTGAAAAAAAGTTTTTATTTGAGGGTTGGGGATTTAGCTCAGTGGCTCCGCTGCCTGCCTTGCAAGCACAAAGTTCCGAGTTCAATTCCCGGTACCAAAAAAAAAAAGTTTTAATTTGAACTTTTGTACTTTTCCTACTTAAGGAAAAATATAGATGTGTCCTAAAGTTCCTTTATCTTATTTGACAGAATTGTCAGGTTTTAAACTGCTAGCTTGGCACACAACAATCATATCCTAACTGGATCTTTTTATATAAGAGCTAGGGGGGTGACCTATAAAGCTACTTCACGGCGTGAGCTCCCCTTTTAAAATGGAGATTGTGAAGGTTAAATGATAACTAATATTAAATGTTGAACACTTTGTGCTAGAAGCAATTTCAAGAGATTTTCTGTATTAGTTCATTTACTGCTCAGTAGTACTTTGGTGAAGGTATCAGCCCACTTTACACATGAGAAAAGTGAGATGCAAAAAGTTTGAAGTACTTTACACAAAGTTTATACAGCAAACCCAGTTTGGCTCTGAAACCTACAGACCTAATACTATGATATATTGTCTCAAAATGTGTCCTGAAACCTTGGGAGGTACAGATTGGAAGCTCAGTAAACCTATTTTGTCTTAAATTCTCTGCCCTTCAATCAGTGAATACCAGTCTCATGGTTTTTCTGTCTGTTTGTGGGCACAGTTTATTGACAGAAGACAGCACTGGCTGGGGTGGTCAGCGCCCAGCAGGCAGCAGGCACACAGGGCCTGGCACTCGGCCTGCAGCAGGAGGGTCTCTGTCTGAAAGTCCAGGCTGTAGGCCGTCTTCCGCGTGTCCTGCAGCACGCACTGCATGAACTCGAACGCATGGCAGTCCACGAACAGGCGGCTCTGCACGGGGATGGCGCTCCCGGCGGGGAGCTCTGCGAGGGCGCTTAGCAGCGCCACGCTCAGCAGCAGGAGCAGCCACGGCGACGGCAGGGACTGGCACCCGGGCCACCTGCGTCTCAGCGACCCGAAGAGCAATTGCTGGGCGACTCAGATCGAATACCAGTCTCATGTTAATGCAGCTGAGTACATTCAAAATAAAGCAATTAGAAAACCTAAATTGACAGACTACTCGGCTTTTAAAAACGAACTAGGGCTGGGGATTTAGCTCAGTGGTTTCGCCGCCTGCTGCGCAAGCTCAAGGACCCAAAAGAAAAACTATCAATTCTTTGCTTCAAAAACTGCAAAGATGAGTAGGACTGGTACTGTGCATCTGTAATCCTAGCACTGGAGGCTGAAATAGAGCCTCTGTCCTAGTTCCAGACAAGCCTGGACTACAGAGGGAGAAATGAACCAAAAAAGCTACCAGGGTACTCCTTGGCACATTGTATTCATTACTGTTTGTTACTGCCCTTTCTCTTCTCTAGAAAAGGGTTTTCCACATTCTTTTTCATCTTGATGCTCTCTCAATTCCCAGTAGTTAATTGTAAATACTAGCGTATATAAGGCTAAGCTCGCTGAAACAGCACAGGTATTTCAGAGAGGAGTTGTACCAGCTTTAAAAAGCCACTAGGTGGAGTTGCCTCCTTGTGAAGTGGGAAAAAAAATAGTTTTTTATTATTATGCATTAAGGTTATTAGAACATTTTAGGTGTGCATTATGATCACATTCGTCACTGGGAATTTGAACCTGTACGTGGCATATCTTGCTTCTTGTGTTTTGCCCATTCCCCATCTCTCCCACCCCCTGCACCCATCTCTAGCTACAAAAAACTTTTTTCCTTCTTTTCTCCTATTTTTTTTCTTTCCCTTCTTTCCTTTCCGCTACCCTCCCCACTTCCCCTTCCCCTTTGGACCTTTTCTTCCTAGTTCACAGTATCTATTATACCTTTTAGTCCTTATTGACACTTTCCGTTTCTCACACCAGAGAAACTATTCAGTATTTACAGATGTGTGTCCTGTTTATTTCACTTTAAGAGTATGGTCTCAAGGTGCATCCATTTAGCTATAAATGTCTAGTTTATCTTTCTTTTTTTCTTCTTTTTTTCTTTTTCGTATCAGGGATCGAACTGGGGACCTTGCACTTGCAAGGCAGGTGGCAGCACCACTGTGCTAAATCTCCAGCCCTAGTTTATCTTTCTTTATGGCTGAGTAGTACTCCATTTTATATAAGACCACATATTCTTTGTTACTTTTCTCTTGTTGCTGAGACAAAATACCCAACCCCAAAGTTAGAAGAGAAGGGGTTTATTTGGCTTACAGTTCATAGAGGTTTCAGTCCATAATCTGCCGACTCCAAGGCAGGGAAGACAGGCATGGCAGAGCAGAACCAACATGGCATGCACAAAGTAGCAAAGGTATCAAGAGGGAGCTTCAGTTCTTGGCAGCGGAAGACAGCAAAAACAACAAAAGAGAGTTTAACAGTGTCTCCCTGCCCCTTTCTCTTATTCAGACTATTTAGGGTGGGTAGCACTCAGACCCTTAATCCTAGTGCCCTTGAGCCTAGCATTGCACCATGACTCAATTCCAGCTTCACACACTCTAGATCAAGCCTATGACCACACAAGGCTTTGAGGAAACATCTAGACCCAAACCATAACATCTTTATTCAGGCACCAGTTGATGGGCATTTGGGCTGTTTCCAAGATTTAGCTATTACAAACTGTGCTGCTATGAATATGGGTGAGCATGTATCACTGTGGTATGATGCTTTTAATTCTTTTGGGAAGATACCCAGCAGTAGTATAGGTCAAAGAGGACCTCTAATCCTAGTTTTTTGAGGCATCTCCATGCTGATTTCTGCAGTGGTTGCACCAGTCTGCACTCCCACCAGCAGTGGAGCAGGGCTCCTCTTTCCCCACAGCCCCGCCAGCATTTCTTATTGGTTGATTTCATGATAGCAGCCATTCTTTCTGGGGTGAGGTGAAATCTCAGCATTGTTTTCATTTGCACCTCTTAGATGACTGGTGATGTTGAACATTTTTTCGTATGTTTATTTGCAGTCTCTTCCACTTCATCTGAGAAATGTCTGTTCATTTCAGATGCCCATTTTTGGATTGGGTCTTTAAATTAAAACAGTAGTTCCTGGAAGTACCCAGAAGTGTTAACATTTCTGATTTTCTTATTTTTTCCAGACTCCCTTTTTTTTTTTCTTTCAACACCCTCAAGGATAGAGAAACCAAGAAGGTTTTCGTTTTTTACAGCGCCAGGCTAGGCACTGGTGCACACTAGGCAACTGCTCTGCCACTGAGAAATGCTTGCAGCCAAAAAAGGATTTTTTTGATACTCATTAGAGTCAGGCCAAGAATTTTGCTTTAGATGAGATGGTGGTTTATGAAAACCTTTTCCATGTTTCACATTATATGTCCTTTGGTCAGATACCTTCTAATGATTTTAGTATCCAAAGTTTACTAATAGTATTTTTCAGATGCTGTAAAACTATATTTTCTGCATGAACAATTTGAGGAATAGCCTTTAACTTTATTTTCAAGGTTCCCAGAAAAAGAAATCTAAAATACTTGGATCAATTAGGATTCTTCTTCCAAGAATAGATTCTAAATTAAGATTTGTTATAAGTTTGTGGGAAAACTTGATCCAAATGAATAAAAAGAGAGAAAATAAGCAATATAGAGATTTTTTGTTTTTGTTTTTGTTTTTGTTTTTACTGAAAAGCCAAGCACTGGAGATCATTGTTGGTGACAGAGATAACAGCTCTGTAAATACCTAGAAGGGAAATAAAACTGGGACATGGGAAGAAAAAGTTTCCAAAGAATATGCAAATTATAGGTGAATTAGTCTGGATACATGTAATGGCATTTTCTTCATATGAAATACAAGCTTTTTGATTACTCAGAAGTGAGTTATATATACCATCTGTAAAATACAAACCCTCAAAAGGAAAGCAAACCAATGACAAGTTCTTCTAAATGTTTAAACTTCAGTGTAGGCCTCATAAAAGATACAAAAGGCAAGATGCTCCATATGGAAGAGCAGTGTGTCATGCTGTGGGTTTTTTTCCATATATTGGTGCTTCCATCATCCATATCTGAGAATTCACGATCTATGATACAGAGCTTGGCAATAAGAGTGCATAGATCCTTTGTCATCTAGTTACTCTTTATTTGAAATGACATCTCACACCGTTTTGAAGGTGTGGGGTTTGAGTTTGGGATTTTATTCTGATAAAAATATTTCTTCCATTCCACTAACCCTTTCTTTCTTACCTTGGTTTGATGCTTCCTGAGACAGATATGTTTGAACTTCCTGTTACTCTAGACTACAAACATCACCACCGAGATGACTCTAAATTAGGACAAGTACTTTAGCTTTGCTTTTCCTAGACTTAGTGATGAGCCATCTTTATATCTGATTAGTGCACTTCTGGTAATTAACAACCTTGCTTTCCAAGCTAGGCAGAGAGAAACAGGTTTTTATGTGTAGCTAGTGTCCTGTATAGGGATCAAACAATACTAAAACTTCAGTTAACACACTCGTAAGTGCAAGCTAAGTACTGATGAAGCCATCCCTTTCCTGATTAGTCGGAATTGTATATTAATTAACATCAGGTCCAGTCATCCAGCTGGTAAAAATAAATTACAATAGGGCCAGGGATTTAGCTCAGTGGTTCCAGTTCCGCCACTTACCTTGCAAGCATAAGGACCCAAGTTCGATCCTCAGTCCCAAAAAAATATAAAAATAAAAATAATTTTAAAAATAAATTACAATATTAGAAAGACCCTTAGCCAATGACAGGAAAAATGTTTGTTTCCCCTCTGAGAGATGTAGATTTACCCCACAACATGAGAAAATTAACATTTGTTATAAAAAATAATTTTCTAATAGTAAGTGCCTGTTACCATAGTACTACAATAGTAAGTGCCAGGCTTTACTTTACAGGTAATTTGTTTCTTTTCTCTAACAGCTTTTAGTATTCTGTTTTTGTGTTGGATTTCTGGAATTTTTATTATCATATGCTTTGGTGTAGTTTTCTTTTAACATGGCTAATTGGAGTTCTATATGCCTCACTTACCCATGTGTCAAATTCTTTTTCCATGCTTAGAAAGTTTTCTGCCATTACTTCTGTGAGCAGAATTGTCATGTCTCCTGCTTTTTCATTGGCTGATCAATCTTATGTTATTCTTCTTTGCATTATCTAGCAGCTATTGAATTGATTTTTCATGGCTCCTTGCTATTTTTAAAAATCTTTTTTTTCATGATTGCTAATTGCAATTCTGTCTTCTGTACCTGATATTCTGATCTCACATTGGTTCATTCTGCTGTGTATATTTTCAGTAGAATTTTTAATCTCCTGAATATCTGAATCTGTTTCATGGATTTCATTTCTTTCCTATGTTGGGTGTTCATGGTTTTCATTCTTTTCCTAAGCTCCTTTACTGTTTTATCTGTATTTTCTCTATCTCTAGATTCACTAACCATGTCCTTCATTATGGTCATCATCTCTGAAATTATCTGAGAAATTATTTCTGATTTGATTTTTTTCTAGAACCTGGTTCATCTGCTTTGTTACTTCCACTGTTGTGAATTCAGAGTCCAGGTGGGTGGCTTTCAAATTGTTCCACCTCATTGCCCGATGGATTTGCCTTTGGCAAGCGGGAAGTCTGGGGTTGCATCTTCCTTCTATGTCTTCTCATTTTCTGGTTTGTTTGTTTTTTAGTTTAATTTCTACATTGATGCTTCTAAATTGTTTCCAGCAGGTATCTTTATTGCTAGAATCAAGAACCCTTAGGAAATGACTACTTCTCAGAAGTGCCTTCCAGGTGTAGCTGGCTTTTGAGTCTGTCACAATATCCTACATCTTCAATTTATTGGAGATGAGAAATTGCTGCCTATTTGGCAAAGCCCCTGATTCTTTGGCACTGGCCTATAGTATTATTTATGACCCTTAGGCAATCTCAGTGTTGGCATACTAGGGAGAACAACTGATAAGAACAATTATGTCACCTTAGCTAAAGTAGTACAATCAGGAATAACATTAGTATCAAACACAGCCTAGAAAATGATAAACTGTATTAACTATTAATTTGCCACCTTTAGCCCTATGAACTGTATTTGTGTTATATAGAAAAATCTAAAACAAAGCAAAAAATTGTGTACAGTAAATATCCTCACAATATGGTGATTTTACCCTCAGAGGAGAAAATTTTAAAAGAGAATGGGGGGAAAGAAAAGAGAATGGGGGAAAAATAGAGAAAAAGAAGAATAGAAAAAGATTAGAAACAAGACTGGAGAACAAAGGAAGATTATGCAAGCTTTGGGAACTGGTGAAGAAAACAAAAGGGAAAGAAGGAAGGAAGAAACAAACAAGAACAGAATAAAACTAGAAACAGTGTTCACTCTTGCATAAAAACAAGAACAAGGGCCAGGGATTTAGCTCAGTGGCATCACACCTCCCTCACAAGCACAAGGTCCTGAGTTCAATCCCCAGTACCAAAAAAAAAATCAGGAAAAAATAAAAATTTTGAAAAGAAAAACAGAAAAAATGTCCACTTCAGGCCGTGTCTCTGCTGTCACTGGTCAGTTGAGTGGGCAGACAGAGCCTAGATCTGTGTTAATTAATCCCAGCAAGTCAGAAGTGTAATTATGATGGTGGTGGATAATTTCAGCAAACCTGAGCCTTTAGTTCCACTGAAGTTCAAACTGCTTGTGATTTCTGGCTGTGAGGCTGGGACCTGAGTTTTTTAGCCCACAGTACTCCAAGTGCCTCCTGCCAACTTGAACTCAGTTCCCTGCCAACTTGAACTTGGCTCCCTGACCTCCTGCTGGCTTGAACTCCATTTTGCCTCTCCCTGACACTTGGAGCCCACTAGATTGAGCCAGCCTGCACTGCTATGAGTTCTGACTTCAATTGGCACCTGGTCAAAATGGCTACTGGCCAGTCACCGTCTCCTGGGGGGCATCTGAATTTGAAAAACTCACCAGCCACTGAAGTCCACTGCTCTGTTCCATCGGTGCATTTCTCTGTGGAGGCCTCTGGAGCCATCAGTAGTCACCATGCCTCTGCAGGTTCGAGCCACCCCTCCCAGCCAATCATGGCTCAGGGTGAAAGGGCCACTTGCTACCTCCTTCTGTGTTGTGGTCCCTCTCTTCACTCTCCCCATGGGCTTCGATTCTCACTTCAAATCCTTACTGGGTCCTGGGGACCCACTGCCCTTGTCCTTCTCTTCCTCAAATTGCTATATTCCAGCATCTGGATTCCAGATATCAGAGGCTGCTTCTCTTCTGCACACCATTCCACCATCCTGCCAGAAATCCTCTATTCTTTATTTCTGCAAGCATTCATTACATCTCTTTGATATTAAATTTTATCATAATGTGTCTAGGTATAGTTTTCTCCCCTCATCTTTTTTGTTTAGTTCTCTGTGACTTCCTTCAGAGATATTTCATCAGTCTTCAATTCTGATATGCTCTCAGACATGTTTTCTTCAACATTTCCTTCTTTCTTCTTGTTTTTCTTTTCAAAGACTCCTACTAGTTGAGTGGTGTGCGATTTTCTCCTACATCTTTGAATTATTATTTTGTAACTCCTGTTTCTGTATAATAATAGTTTGGGCTCTGGTAATAACTCAGTAGTTGAGCACTTGCTTAGTATGCATGAGCCCTGGAGTTCATTCCCCAGCAGCCCCCCCCCCCAAAAAAAGTCTGCCAAATATAGTTTTGCAACATTGGCTATTTGCTAAGACTCTGATATGTATTATCTATTAGTTCATGTAGTTGATGTTACATTCGTATTCGTTAGGTACCATTATTATACCCATTTTACAAGTGAGGAAATGGCTATAGAGAGCTAAGTGATTTGTTCCTGGCTTCTAGCTAGCAAGTAGCATCTGGAAGCAGACTCACTATGCCTTATAGCTTCTCTGTATTCATGCACAATGCTACAGGGAAAGTTTTTGTTCTGTTATTGTAGCTCTTAGTTAATTCATTGCTTGTATATATCCTGCTGACATAGGAGATTGGGGCATGGGAAAGTTGTCTGGGGATGTAGGAATGACCTGTTAATTACAAGATCCTGGAACACATGTACAGAACAGTTCCCAAAGCCCTGCATGTGGACTTCTCGGGAGAACCTGAGAAGGTTTTCAGTAGGATGGCCTAGACCCGATATCAGCCTGAGGTGTGGGATCCCAGCACTGCCTCCTAAGACCTATATGAAGATGTTCTCATGGGTTTCCCTGAGATTTGGACAGTATAAAGGATACAGACATAGTGCTTACTACCACAGCTTTCCTCATGATATCCTGCCCTGCTTTCTCCAGGGTGTACTTTTATCTTGGTTTTTCTTCTATTACTTGGCCTAGGCTCACTCTGCAGAGCCAGTTTCTTCCTCACTGTTCACTTTTACTTTTTCAAATAAACTGCCACAGCTTATTTTGTTCAGGTTTTTTTTTAAGATAAGAAGAACCTGGAATCTAATTCCAGAAAGAGAGGTGAGCAACCCAGAACCTTGTAACATTTATTTGGGGAGCCAGCCAGGAGAATCAAAAGCCAAGACAGTCTGATAAGATTTTGGTATAGCTAGCCAGCAGGAAAGTTCAGGAACCAGAGACCAAGGTAAGCCCCATGTTGAGCACCATTTCTGTTTCTCTCCACAAGGCTTTTTTTCTTCTTTTCTTCACTCTCCCCTAAGCCAGAAGTCAGAGAACTCTTCTCAACACGCCAGGAAGGGACTTCCTGACCTGGCTGTGGGGATAGAGGAAAGGAATATAGGCTTTTGTTTTTCTTTCTAGCTGCTCTCATTCACTACATGGGTCCTTGCTGTCTGCCCATTTGTTTGTTGTACTTTGCTACTCTTTTTAGAAATTAACCAGATCTCTACTTACCCAGTTTTGGACCTAGCTTTTCTTTCTTGGTTTGGGTTGTGTTTGTTTGCTACTCCTTTTTTGGAGAAATTAACTTGGTCTCTGCTTACCCTAGTTTTGGAAATGGCTTTTTTTTTCTTGGTTTGTGTTTTAGTATAATCCTTGTGCTAGGATTAAGGGTGCCCCACCCTGGGTGTTGCTTTCTCAGTTTATATGATGCTGGGATTAAGGGAAGTTCACCACCCTGTGTGTGGGTAACACCAATAAATACGCTTAGAGTCTGCGTGGAATCATGTGGCTAGATGTGGGTATACATCAACTGCCACCATTTATTTCATTTTTGCTAACTTGTCTTATGAGCTAAGCCTCTGATTTTGGAGAACAAGAGAAAGGAAACTCTTTTTTGAATCATTTTAAGCAGCACACTGGCTCTTTCCTACTTGGAAGAGAAACTGCTTCAGGCTTTTGCCAAGGCAAGGCAAGGCCAACAGGACCCATTCAAGCTCTCTTTAGCCGACTGCTTCCTCCCTGACTTAAATGCCACCTGAGGCTATGGAGCCTGGCTGGATTTCTTCCTTGTTTAAATCCAGATAATTTAAAACCTAAGCCTGACGACCTGAACAGAACAAATAGATAGTGTTTAAAATTTAATTAGAGATTTAACATGGTTGAAAGGGGGAGGGGTCACGTTGGACCTACTCAGAGAAAAATCAACTAAAAACACAGGTAAGTGGAAGAAAGGGAGAGACATACATTCTGATGCCAAAACCAATATGAAATAAGAGACTAGTAGATCAGACAAAACATAGGCACACCACCTGCCTGGCAAGCACAAGGTCCTGAGTTCGATCCCCAGTATGGAAAAACAAACATAGGCACGGGACTTTATAAAACGGCACATCATCCCACAGGGCTACCAGTGGCAAGGCAGTGGCCAAGCAAGAAGTGCCATACTGGGAAGTCCCCCAGAAACTGATGGACTAAAAGAGTGCACCTAACTCAAGCCACACAAGATAGATTTGGCAAAGAAGGCGTCTTGTCTCTTTAGCCCTCCTCTGCACAAAGGACACTACAGCTTGGCAGCAGATTTCTCTGTCACTGGCAAACAGAGCTGAACAGAACTCTGCTCCATCCCCCAAGGGCCTCCAGACCTCCCACCCCAAACCCCCCCTTTTTATTTCTGTTTCTTCTCTTTCTCTGTGATGTGCTCCAAAGTTGGGACCGCAGTGCAGCTGAAAAAATGAGTTGTGACCAGTGGCTTGAGAGGAAGATGCAAATGTGTTTGGGATTTTAGCAACAGTAATTAACCTTCTGGAGACAAGATCAAAGATCAAGCAGAACTGAGCAGCACAGCCCCCCCAAGGGCATCAGGACAGGATAGAGAAGTGCCAGTGGGGGGGGGGGTGAAACAGAGGAGGTGTTGCAAAGACTGAGTGACTGAGTGGAGCCAACTGTACACGGGACTGAGAACAGCCCTGGGCTGCCCGTGAGTGAGGGCACAACAGAAATGGTAAGGAAGACGCTTGGGTAGGCCAGAGAGACATCCAAAAAGCTGCTGGCTGAAAATTTGCCCCACCTCCCACAAGATCAAACTCTACCCATACTTGGTAGGGATACACGACACAGTCCTGGAGCATTAACTACCTTGGACACTGCCATAGAACTGTGGACTCTGGAAGAATTTTAGCTTTTATTTTTTATTTTTCATTTTCCATTTCTTTCTTTGTTGGTTTTGTTTCCTCTTTCTGTCTTTTTTTTTAAGGTTTTACCTTTATGTATCTTGTTCTACTTATCCTCCTTTCTTTCCTCAATTATCTCTCTTGAGGTTATGATACTTTCATGTGAGTGAAAATCACCTCATCTTTCTGATTCACTTTGATATTCTTATTCTTTATCCTTCATGCTTTCTCTCCTGGCCTGTTCTTCAGTTACCCAAACCTTGGGTGATCATCACCTCTTGTCCTCCGGTCTTGCCTCTACTACATTTCCCTTCATTTATCTCTCTGTCTTGCCCCTTAGCTCTCTTAAGTCCCCCTCAAGGTAAAAGCACCTCACTAAAAGGAAACTCATTGCATACAAGATCCTGGTTTAATTGGATTGTGTTATATAACTATAGATCATGCTCCTATGGTTAAGGGTACCAAATTAATAGTTATAATTTATCACTTTCTAGGCTGTCCTTGAGGGTACTGATATCGCTAATTGTAGTACTTTAGCCAGGATGTCCTACCTGTTGGAATTAGTTGTTCTCCCCTGTATGATAACACTGAGATTGTCTGGGGCTATGACCACCAACATAGCCCAGTATCAAAGGACTGCGTGTTGACCCAAATAAGTAGCAACTTCTGATCCTTAATATATTGGGAAGGTAGAATCTTGGGACAGACACAAAGACCAAAAATCACCTACACCCAGAAGACATCTCAAAAATAGACATTCGCAAGAGAAATGTCTTATTGATACTAGTGATAAAGCTGTCTGCCATAAGAAATTTATAAGCACCAACCCAAAGTAAAATTTTTAAAAATAGAAAATGACAAGATGCAGAAGCAAAATGCAATCCCAGACCTCCAGCCCACCTAGAACAAGTCCAGGAGACAATGAAATAGGGGAAATCAAAAGTCACTGGAAAGCACCGAGGAGGTGAGCCTTTCGGGCTGCCGTAACACTGCCCCCAGAGGGCCAAAGAGGTGAGTCTCTCAGGCCACCGTACCACCACCCCAGACCACTGAGGAGGTGAGACATGCAGGTGCTGCCACCATATCCCCCAACCCACACCCACCCCAGCTGTGCCGACACATTACCTGGATCCACACCACAGAGTTGCAGGGGTCATAAAGGACATTGTTCTGAGCTTGAGAAGATAGAGTAGAAGTGAACAACAGAAAGAGGATATTCCCTGAGGCCCATTGATGAAAATTAAAGCCCACCTGAAAAGTGAAGAAAATCTCTCCAATAAAGGCAAACTAGACCACCTTAGTTGGGGGAGCAGCAGTGTGGACCAGAGCAGTGCAGCTGCAGGCAGATCCCAGCCAGGGCTCTGCCCTAACCTCAGAGGCTGGGGCACACCAGCCCAAACCAAGGGCCCACCTGGCAAAGAGCTGCACAGGCACACAAGCAACAGCCAAAGGTTCACCCCAATACCATCAGTAAGTGGGAAAGACCCTAGCCAGAAGCTTCCTCACACAACAGGAACTGGGGTGCACAGTCCCCAGCCAAAATCCTCCTAGACAACAGCTACATAGGGGCTCTAGCCAGTGGCTCATCTAGATACCATCACAAGTGTGCACAGGCCCCAGCCAGAAGCCCACCCAGACAACAGGTCAGTTCAGGGATCTAGAAGCCCACCTTTCTGAACCCAGAAATTAGTGTACTAATGAGCAGCAGAGAAAAGGCAGCTCAGTGGCTTGCTGAGAATTAAAGACCACTGGATGAGCAAAAAGTTGCCTCAACAAAGGCACAGCAGGCTGCATCTGTTGAAATGAGAAGACACGTAAACAAGCCTCAAAACCAGACTTCCAGATCACCTAAAGCAACCCCAAAGGGAAACAAAATGGAACAATCTGATACTCAACCACCTGAACTCCCTGAACTGGCAACAAAAGAGAATCTCGAAAAAATGAAATAAAAGATAATTTGTCAGATAACAGCAGAGATTATCCCCATAGTGCAAGACATGATTAATAAATCTAGAGAGGACATAGATAAAAAAATAGAGGATCTGAGGAACATGATGGAATCCCAACATAGAAAACAAATGGAATCTGTAAAACAGATGCAAACAGATTTCCAGGAGATTAAAAACTCCATTGAAAGTTTACACAGCAGAATGAACCAATGTAAGGACAGAATTTCAGATATAGAAGACAAGATTACAATCAGTGACCAGGAAAAAAAATTTCTTTAAAATAGTAAGGGACCATGAGAAATCAATCCAGCAGCTGCTAGAAAATGCAAAGAAGAATAACAAGACTGATTGGAATCAATGAAGAAACAGGAGAGAGTGCAGATGACATAAAAAACTGTTCACAGAAGTGATGGCAGAAAACTTCCCAAGCAGGGGGAAAGAACTTGATATAAAGATAAGGGAGGCATAAAGGACTTCAACTAGCCTTGATCAAAAAAAAATCTACACATAGACATATAATAGTTAAGATTCCAGAAACCAAACAGAAGAACAAAATTCTACAAGCAGTGAGAGAAAAGAAACAAATCACATGCAAAAGAAAGCCCATCAGAATCACAGCAGACTTCTCAGTGCAAACCCTCAAGGCAAGAAGATCTTGGAGTGACGTATTGCAAGCCCTAAAGGAAAACAGCCTCCAACCCAGACTGATGTACCCTGCAAAATTATCTTTCAAAATTGATGGTGAAATAAGATAATTTCATGACAAAGAGCACCTTAGAACTTCTTGAATACTAAGCCCGCGCTCCAAAACATTTTAGACAATATCCTAGGAAAAGACAACGAGAATCACAACCCCAGGAAGGCCAGCAGAGTGAATCCGTCGGGTGCGACAAGAAATTAAACCCAAAAGGGAAGAATCCAACAAACAGAAAAAGTCATGGCAATGATAAGTCAATATGTATGAGTTATAACCATCAATGTTAATGGTCTCAATTCACCAATCAAAAGAAATAGACCGGCAGAATGGGTCAAGAAGCAAGATCCAACAATATGCTGCATACAAGAAACACAATTAAAAAAGAAACTCATAGACTGAAAGTTGAAGGGTGGAAAACAATACTCCATGCGACAGGAACACAAAAAAACCAGGAGTAGCTATCCTCTTTGCAGATCAAGTGGATTTGAAACCAAAATCTGAAACACTTCTGGTCCCAAGAATTTCAGATAAGAGACAGTCAACCTGTATGTACAAATCTATTGTGAACATATGTTTTCATTTCTCTTAAGTAAAAACTTAAGAACAGAACTGTTGGTTGTTAACAGTAATACAAGAAATTTCTGTATTTTTTTCCAAAATGGGCTTATCATTTTACATTCACATTAGCAGTATTAGATAGTTCTAACTGGTTCACACCTAAGTTGACATTTGTTCTTTTAAAACTTTTAACTTCATCTCCCTACTGAGTGTATAATCTGATCTTCTTATTGTACTGATTAGTACTTTTCTGATTCTAGTGTTGCCCACCTTTCCTTGTGCTGTACTGGCTATTTATCATCTTGTGTCTACTTTTTCATTGAGTTGTCTATTAATGAGCTATAAGAGTTCTTTATATATTCTGGTCATAGGGTATATGCATTATAAATATGGTCTGTTTAAGGACTACTTTTCATTTTCTTAACGATGTCTTTTAAAGTTCTAAATTTTGATGGAATCTCATTTATCAATTTTTTCTTTTCCTTTTTTTTCTTTCTTTCTTTTTTTTTTTTTTTTTTTTTGGTACTGTGGATTGAACTTGGGTCTTTGCACTTGCACAGAAGGCAGTGGAACCACTGAGCTAAATCCCCAGCCCTCAATTTTTTCTTTTATACATCATGTTTTTTGTATCCTAGGAAGTTCTTGCCTACCCTAAATTCATGAACATTTTCCCTTACAATTTCTTCTTAAAATTTTATAGTTTTAGTCTTCCATATTTAGGTTCATAGATCCTTTCAAGTTATTTTTATGTATGGAAACAAAGGGTTGGGGTTAATCTTTTACATATGGATACCAGGTGTTCTAGTACCATTTGTTGAAAACATTATCTTTTCCTCTGCTCTTGAGTTGAGTTTATATTTTATAAAGTGTTAATGTTAAATATTTCAAAAATCAGCGGGCCATATATGTGTGGTTCTATTTCTAGATTCTCTGTTTTATTCCTTTGATCTATATGTCTTTCCTTATACCAACATTGCCTTGATTACTGTTGCTTTAGAAGAAGTTTTCAAATTAGGTAATAGATGTCTTCCAACACTGCTAATTTTTTTCTTTTTACTTTTCCAGGTCCTTTGTACTCCTACATAACTTTTAAATTCAATATCCAATTCTTCATTTATAACAACTATACATAGACCTGAATTTTTATATATACCTTGTGTTTTCTAATCCTGCTAAATTCAAGTACAAGTTCTAGGGGCTTCTAGAGATTTCTTAGTATTTTCTCTGTAGATGATCATTTCATCTACATATAAAGATTTTGCTTCTACTTTGCCAATCCTGTGCTATTTGTTTATTTTTATTGCCAGACTATTTTGGTTTAGGCCTATGCTTCAAAGTTTAATGGACAGATGAAGAGTAAGCATATCTGCCCTTGTTCCCCACCTTAGGGAGAAAGCATTGTATCTTCTCCATTCATATAAGGCATTCTCGCTGGAAGTATGGAGTGCATGTCTTTAATCTGTTGAGAAGGTTCTGTTCTACTTCTAGTCTCTTTGCTAGCTTTTACCATGAACAGCTGTAGAATTTAGTCCAATACGTTTTCTCCAACTACTGACAGGATCATATGGCTTTCTCCTTTCCTCTGTTAAAATGATGACTTTTGGGGGTGGATCTTCCAATGCTGAACCAACACTGCCATCCCTATAACAAAACCACTTTCTACGTACTGCCAGACCTGACTTCTAATAGTTTGTTTTGTTAAAGAAATTTCTATGTTCATACTTTTTTCTTCTATTATCTTTATCCAGTTTTAGGATTAGCACAATGTTGATTTCCTAAAATGAGGGGAGAAGTGTTCCTTCTTTTTTCTGCTTTAGATGTTTGATATAATTTATCAGTTAAAATGTATATGAGCCTGCTGTTGTCACATAGGTAGGTTTTCAAGCTAGGAATATACTTTCTTTAATAGGTGCTATTCAAGTTTTATATTTCTTCCAGAGTCAGTTTCATTGTCTTCCAAGGTACTTCTTAGAAGTTGTCAATTTTATTTCTAAAAAGATTTTTGTAGGTGCGAGAAGTGACGACACAGCACGGTGCAGCACAGCTCCAGCTCCCCTTTTCCCCTTACTGGGCGAGAGGTGTCTGAGTGGTACCCGCTGCCGCCGCCATGTGCTATCTCTATGGCGAGGAGGAGGAGGAGGATCGCGAGCTCAGAGACACAAGTACATAAATAAAGGATAAAGTATTTTATGAAACAAGTCTTCAATCAAGTATAACATTTTGATGCTTGGTGTCTAGACTTCTTTGTGCTCTCACTATGCCAGCAGGAACTGTAAATCATAGCCAAAGAATATGTGAAGTTTGGGCTTGTAACCTGGATGAAGAGATGAAGAAAATTCGTCAAGTTATCCGAAAATACAATTATGTTGCTATGGACACCGAATTTCCAGGTGTGGTTGCAAGACCAATTGGAGAATTCAGGAGCGATGCTGACTATCAGTACCAACTATTTCGGTGTAATGTAGACTTATTAAAGATAATTCAGCTAGGACTGACATTTATGAATGAGCAAGGAGAATACCCTCCAGGAACTTCAACTTGGCAGTTTAATTTTAAATTTAATTTGACGGAGGACATGTATGCCCAGGACTCTATAGAGCTACTAACAACATCTGGTATCCAGTTTAAAAAACATGAGGAAGAGGGCATTGAAACCCAGTACTTTGCAGAACTTCTTATGACTTCAGGAGTGGTCCTCTGTGAAGGAGTCAAATGGTTATCATTTCATAGTGGTTATGACTTTGGCTATTTAATCAAAATCCTGACCAACTCTAACTTGCCTGAAGAAGAACTTGACTTCTTTGAGATCTTTTGATTGTTTTTTCCTGTAATTTATGATGTGAAGTACCTCATGAAGAGCTGCAAAACTCTCAAAGGTGGACTACAAGAAGTTGCTGAACAGTTAGAGCTGGAATGGATAGGACCACAACATCAAGCAGGATCTGATTCATTGCTTACAGGAATGGCCTTTTTTCAAAAAGAGAGAAATGTTCTTTGAAGATCATATTGATGATGCCAAATATTGTGGCCATTTGTATGGCCTTGGTTCTGGTTCATCCTACGTACAGAATGGCACAGGGAATGTGTATGAAGAGGAAGCCAACAAGCAGTCATGACATGAAATAGTCCTTTTATTTTTATTTTATTTGAGCTACACACATGCTTGTATATAGGTTTTATCTCTGGTTGAATCCCTTGAAAAATAGATAACACCCACCCCCCACTCCCCACCTTTTCAGAGTCTATTTTATTTTCTGGCCTTTAGTACTAAGTATGACCATTCCTATCTCAGATCTTACCAGGTAGAAGTACATTCAGGTTAAATTTGGCCTTAATTTAATATACTTGTTTGCAAGTGTGTATGACAGAGGGTGGGGAAAGCTACATCGTATTGAATAATTTGATAAAAAAGATTTTTGTAATATTCTTTCTATATCCTTTTAAATTCTGTAAAATCTGTGCTAATGTCCTCAAAATCTTGATATTGTAATTTTTTAAAAATGTATAATTGATATTGTAAAATAGAAAGAAAATGTCTAAAGGAGTAGGGGAAGTGGGAGGGGCAAGGGAAAGGAAAGAAAGGAAAAGAAAAAATATGAGAAAAGGAAAAAAATGGAAACAAAGTCTTTGTAAATAGGGAAGGGTGGAGGGGGTGAAGGGAGGGCAAGGGAATGGGGAAAAAATAAGAACCAAGATGCGTCATGTAAAAGTACAAGATCCCAATGATGAATGTAACTGTATTGTATACCTAAAATGTACCAATAAGCTTAATGGAAAAAAAAAAAGCAGTCACTCACCTGATTTTCCTGAGATGATAGAAACCAAAGTCAGAAAATAAATACAGGAGGTTATAGAGAAAATAATCTCTCATGTAGAAAAAGAAACAATAATCAAAATGAAAGACATGCTCAATGAATCTAGAGTAGGTACAGATTAAAAAAATAGAGAAGGGCCGGAGATTTAGCTCAGTGGTTCCAGCACCTGGCTCGCAAGCAGAAGGTCCCGAGTTCGATCCCCAGTAAGAAAAAAAAAAAATAGAGGAGATTAAGAAAATGATGGAAAACATAAGTGCTCAACATAGGAAAGAAATGGAATTCATGAAACACATTCAAAGAGATATTGAGATTTAAAATTCCATTGAAATTATCTGCAATAGATTAAATGAAAGTTAGGACAGAATTTCTGAACTAGAAGACAAGAATGCAGTTAAAGACCATGAAAAGAAAGATATCTTAAAAATGGCAAGGGACCATGAAAAATCAATCCAACAATTGCAAGATGATGCAAAAAACAATATTAGATTGATTGGGCTCAGTGAGAGAGTTGGAGATAGTGCAAAGGCCATACAAAGCCTGTTCAAAGAAGTATTGGTAGAAAACTTCCCAAACATGGAAAAAGAATTCAATATGCAAATAATGAGGCATATAGAATTCCAGTGAGCCATGACTAAAATAAATCTACACCAAGGTATATAATTATCAAGATCCCAGAAATTCAGCACAAGAACAGAATACTAAAAGCTATTAGAGAAAAAGAGACAAATCACCTACAAAGGAAGGCCATCAGAATCACAGAAGATAACTTAACACAAAACCTTTAGTCAAAGAGAGCTTGTGAAGTAATCCAGGTTCTAAAAGAAAACAACTTCCTAGCTGGGGATTTAGCTCAGTGGTGCCACCGCCTGCCTTGCAAGCACAAGGTCCCAAGTTCAATCCCTGGTACAAAAAAAAAAAAACAACTTCCAACCCAGATTGATGTACCCTGCAAAACTATCTTTCAAATTCAATGGAGAAATAAGATACTCCATGACAAAGAACACCTAAAGAAATTCATGACCACTAAACCAGCTTTACAAAATGCCCTGAAGGATATTTTAGAAAGAGATAATGAAGTCTCCAATTCTAAGAACATCAATAGAAAGAAGCCACCAGGCAGAGCAAGCAATTAAACAGTGGGGAAAGACAGGGAACCAACAGCAGGATAGTAACATGACAAGGATAACCCAATATATTTCAGTTATAACCAATGCAAAAGTATCCAACTCACCAATCAAAAGAAACAGACTGGCAGAATGGGTCAAGAAACAAGATCCAAAAATGTGCTGCATATAGGAAACACATTTAACCCAAAAAGAAATATATAGTTTAAAAGTTAAAGGATGGAAAATATAACTCCATGTGACAGGAAGCCAGAAAAAAGCAAGGGTAGCTATACTATTTGCAGACAAATTGGATTTCAAGCCAAGACTAATTAAGAGAGACAAAAAAGGTCACTATATCCTTGTAAGGAGAACAATCTCAGAAGAAGAGATAACAATTATAAATATATATGCATCAAATATCAATGCACCAAACTATGCGATAACTTTTTTCCAGTACCAGAAATCAAACTCAGGACCTTGTGCTTGCCAGCCAAGTGCAGCACCACTGAGCTACATCTCCAGCCCTCTGACTATGTAAAACAAATATCAGTGTACATGAAAAATCAAATAAGCACTAATACAATTGTAATGGGGACCTCAATGCCCCACTGTCACAAATAGATCAACTAGACACACAACAACAACAAAATATTAGGACTGAACTAAACCTGTGAACAAATGGACTTAGTACATATCTACAAAGTGTTCCACTCCACAGCATCATGGGATGTTCTCCAAAATATACCACATATTAACCCATAAAACATGCTTAAGTAAATGAAAGGAATTGAAATCATCCCTTGCATATTCTCTGACCACAGTGCAGTGAAATTGGAAATTAACAGCAAAAGAAACCACAAACACTGCATAAACACATGAAAATTAAATAACACTCTCCTGAACAACCAATGGGTCACAGATGAAATTAAAGAAGAAATTGAACAATATATATAATTAAATGATAATGCTGACACAACAAATCAGAACCAATGGGGCACAATGAAGGCAGTCCTAAGAGGAAAATTCATAGCAGAAAATTTTCATATCAGGAAAACAGAAAGAACTCAAATCAACAACCTAATGTTGAACATCAAATGTCTAGAAAAAGAAGAACAAGTCAAGCTGAAAGCTCATGCAAGGGAAGAAATTATTAAGATCAGAGCAGAAATTAAAGCAATTGAGTCCAAGAAAACAATACAAAGAATGAATGAATTGAAGAGTTGGTTCTTTGAAAATTAAACAAAATTGATAAACCCTTAGCCAACCTTATCCAAAAAAGGAAAGAAAAGACTCAAATTCATGCAATTAAGAACAAAAAGGGTAGGGCCAGGGATTTAGCTCAGCTGCACCTCACCTGCCTTGCAAGCGCAAGGTCCTGAGTTTGATCTCCAGTACTGAAAAAAAAGAAAAGAAAAAAGAAAAAATTCAAGAATGAAAAGGGTAAAATCACAACAGATCCTGTAGAAATCCAAAAGATTATCAATATCTACTTTGAGAACCTGTATTCTAATAAGATGGAAAACACAGAAGAAATGTATAGATTCTTAGGTACATATGGATTACCAAAGCTGAATCATGAAGATATAAAAACTCTAAATAACCCAATATCCGTCAATGAAATTGAAAATGTAATTAAAAACCAGCCAACAAAGAAAAGCACAGGCCTTGATGGTTTCACTGCTGAATTCTACAAGAATTTTAGAGAAGAACTATTGCTACTACTCTTCAAGCTCTTCAGTGAAATTGAAAGGGAACCAATACTCCCAAAATCATTCCTGGAAGCAAGTATTACCCTAATACCAAAACCAGAGAAAGATCCAATCTAAAAAGAGAACTACAGACCAATCTCCCTAATGAATATAGATGTAAAAATCCTCAACAAGGTATCAGCAAACAGAATGAAGTAAATCATAGAGAAGATTATACACCATGACCAAGTAGGATTCATCCCAGGGATGCAGGGATGGTTCAACATACACAAGTCAATAAATGTAATAAACCATATCAACAGAGCCAAAGACAAAGATCATCTGATCGTCTCAATAGACACAAAAAAAGCATTTGACAAAGTCCAACACCCATTCATGATAAAAACCCTACAGAAGGGGCAACCCACTTTCCAGTCCCCTTTCTCTCCCTCTTAGACAGAAGTTATCTTTCAATAAATTTTTCCTACTCTTAATCTCCATTGTTCCTACTCTTAAAAAAAAAATCCTACAGAAAATTGGTTTCAATGAACTTTATCTCAATCTGATAAAAGCCGTTTATAACAAACCAAGAGCCAACATCATACTAAATGGTCAAAAGCTGAAAGCTTTCCCCCTAAAATCAGAAACCAGACAAAGATGTCCACTATCACCACTTTTATTCAATATACTTCTGGAAACACTACCCAGAGCAATCAGATGAGAGAAAGAAAGAAAAGGAATAAAGACAGGAGAGGAAGAAGTTAAACTGTCATTATTCATGAATGACATGATACTTTACATTCAAGGCCCAAAAATTCCCACCAAAAGATTTCTAGATTTAATATCCCCAATTCAGTAGCGTAGCTGGATACAAAGTCAACACTTGAAAATCAAAAGCATCTTTTACACAAGTAACAAACTCACAGAGAGAGAAATAAGTGAAACTACCTCTCACAATAGCATCAAAAAATTAAATACGTAGGAATCAATCTCACAAAGGAAGTAAAAGATCCTTACATTGAAAATTACAGTACACTGAAAAAGGAGATCAAAGAGGATATAGAAAATGGAAAGATATCCCCTGCTTGTGGGTAAGAAGAACCAACATAGTGAAGATGGCCATACTCCCAAAATTGTTATACAGATGTAATGCAATCCCAATCAAAATACCATTAGTATACCTCTCAGAACCAGAGAAATCATTCCTAGAATTCATTTGAAATCAAAAGAGACCTGGCCGGGGATTTAGCTCAGTGGTTTTGCCACCTGCTGCTCAAGCGCAAGGACCCAAGTTCGATCCCGGTACCAAAAAAAAAAAAGAGAGAGAGAGAGACCTAAAATGGCAAAAACAATTCTGGACAACAAAGGCGAAGCAGGGGACATCATAATCCTTGACTTGAAACTATACTACAGAGCTTCTATGATGAAAACAGCATGGTACTGGCAAAAACAAACAACAACAACCACAAAAACAGGCTGAAGATCAATGGAATAGACTAGAAGATGCAGAAACAACCTTAAACACACTCAGCTACCTTTAAAAAAGGGGCCAAATATGTTGCCTCTATGAAAATGGTAGCTTCTTTAATAAATGGTACTGGAAAAACTGGCTTTCTACATGCCAAAGACCAAAACTAGACCCATGTCTCTCTCCACACACAAAACTAAAATTAAAGTGGATCAAAGATCTAAATATTAAAACATTAAATCTGCTGGAAGAGAGAATAGGGAGAACCCTTGAGGACATAGGAGTAGGCAAAGACTTCATGAACAAAACCCAGATTACATAGGAAGTACTACAAAGAATCAAGAACTAGGACCTCATCTTATTGAAAAGCTTTTACACAACAAAAGACATCACCAACAGAGTGAAAAGACAACCCACAAAGTTGAAAAAAATGGGCTAGGGATTTAGCTCAGTGGCACTGCACCTGCCTCACAAGTGCAAGGTCCTGAGTTCGATCCCTGGTACTGCAAAGTGGAAAACAATTTTAGCCAGTGGTTTCTCAGACAAAGGACTAATATCTAGAACATATAAAGAATGGGAAAAAAATCAGTCTACCCAATTTAAAGACCCAGTTCAAAAATGGGCATCTGAGATGAATACACACTTCTTAGATGCAGAAGTGGAAACAGCAAATAAATACATTTAAAAAGTTCAACATCACTGGTCATTAAAGAAATGCAAATGAAAACAGTGCTGAAATTCCATCTCACTCCAGAAAGAATGGCTCTTGTCAAGAAATCGACCAACAACAAATGGCTTTGGGGAGAAAGGAACCCTTCTCCACTGTTGGTGGGCATGTAGACTGGTGTAACCACTGTGGAAATCAGTGTGGAGATTTCTCAAAAAGCTAGGATTAGTTTTTTGACCCAGCTATCTGCCTTCTGGGTATCTTCCCAAATGAATTAAAAGCATCATACCACAGCAATATATGCACACCCATGTTTATAGTGGCATAGCTTGTAATAGCTAAATCTTGAAAACAACCCAAATATCCATCAACTGCTGAATGGATAAAAAAGATGTGGGGTTTTTTTATATAATGGAGTACTATTCTGCCATAAAGAAGGATAAACTTGAGACATTTCTAGGTAAATGGGTGCACCTTGAGAACATACTATTTTTTTGTACCAGGGATTGAACTTGGGACTTTGCACTTGCAAGCCAGGTGGCAGAACCACTGAGCAGGAGCATATTCTTAAGTGAAATAAACCGAACACACATGAGTAAATATCACATTGTCTCCCTGGCGTGAGAAACTGAAAGTGAAAATAAAGACCAAAAAGAATAAAAAATATTGTGAAATAGGAAGAAATTGTTCAAAATTATACAGAATGTGAGATACTTTGCAAACACTTAAAATACTTTAAGCAAAAAAAAGGTATAGTATTAATAGGAAATGAGCTGAGGGATTAGCAAATGAAAATATATTCTTTTTAGATCATGATACACAGTATATTTTCAATTGTTATTCTCTAATCATTTTTGTTATGAAGAATTATCTTTTCATAGAACAGCTTTTATATTTTCTTTATCAATATCTACTTGTATTATATTAAAATTTTAAATTTAATTAAGGAAACGGTAAGTATACAAAAGCAGCACTAGTCCCATTCTTAGTTATTTGGTTTTTTTTTTCTATTGGAGTAAATGCAAAAGACAGTTTTCCTAATTGGCTCCATTCTGGTTAAATACCATCATCAAGGGACTCAAAATACCAGCTGAGCAATCAAGGGGTTCACAATGCAAGTAGAGTCAGCAAGGGAATCCTTCAAGGGCTACAGGAATTTTTCTTGGGGACATTCTGCCCTTCATGAGAGTTAAAGGACTAGGTAAAGGCCAACAAGTGGCTTTGCCCTCTTCTCCCTAATGAGTTAATGGGTCCAAACATGGAGACAAAACCTTCCAGGGGGTTCTTCTGCACTTAAGGGTGCTGGCATCACTCAGACAGAGATGTCTGTCTAGTCTGTGTTAGGGTCTCACAGGGGACACTTCATGGACCCCTTGGGTCTCCTTTTTCTGCATGGGACACAATCTGAAGGAGTCCAGACCCCGTTGTCTCTTCTCTCTATAGGCCCCAAGCCAAGCAAATGGGAAACCTCTTGGACCTTGCCACCATGTGGGTTCACTGACTACACCACTGGGCTATGTTACTGATGAACGGGAAAGGTTTGACCCTGACAACCTAAAACAGGAACAGCTTATCTACAGTTGCAATATGGTTTGGGTTCAGTACAAAGTGGTTGGTGGCTAAAGATGGGTACAGGATGGTACTTTAACTTATGAGACTATTCTCTAGTTATGGCATTTCTGCTTAAAACATACAAGGGGAATTAAATGCCTTATCTATAGGCTTTTATGACTCTTTATCATGGGAAAAGTTTAAAAACTAAGAGGACAGTCCTGTCCTGGAGCACTCACTTGACTCTCAGGGGGATGTGGGTCTCTCTGATTTGTTTGATGACACTGGGAGGTCTCTTCTGCCTTCTTATAGTCCCCAGGCCAATAAATCAAACCCTTTTGTCAGTTGCGATGTACAAAAGGCTAGGGAGTATGCAAATAACAATATATTTTTAAAGAGAAATAAACTACCCTGGAAAGGTTATTCCTCCTCCAACAGAGCCAAACTGGAGCTGTAATACTAGTGGGGGCCCAAGAATGATGTCTGATATGCTAGCTGGTCTTACTAGGGAGATAAAGAGGTATATTAAGACAATCATAAATATGCTAATATAGATCCATCCTCCAGGGAGGGAGAAGCATTGATAGGATATGATTTCACCTGTCAGTCAGCCCCAGATATTCAGCATAAACTACAAAAACTTCAGATGGGTCCACAGACACCTATGGCCCAATTGCTGGACACAGCCATTTCTGATCTCAACAATCAGGACCCAGAAGAGAGACAGAAGAGAAAGACTAGGATTATAGCTGTTGAAATTGGTGATGCTTTGAATTCACCAAGATCATCTAGGGAAAAACCCAGGGACAACCAGGGGAAATGCTCTGTTTCAAGTGAAAGAGGACTGGACCCTGGGCACGAGATTGCACCAAGCCTCTGCCTGGGCTCTGCTCTGTATGTGAAACAGCTAATGCACCTGATTTGTGCCATTAGAGGCTGGACTGTCCCCACTCCTAGAGAGGGGTTAGGCCAGACAGACAAAACCCTCATGATTGAACAGGCCCAGGAGAACCTGCAATGCCCCTGTCCATGGACATCACTATCTCCTCCAAGGAACCTTGGGTAATCTTGAACATCATGGGGGAGCCAGTTCAACTGCTTATTGATACAGGGCAGCTCATACTGTTTTAATTTCCTTCTCTCTCCTAGTCAAAGATTCTTTACTCTTCCTCTGACATGTCACTGTGAAGGCCAAATGTTTAAAAATGAGTTTCTAATTGTCCCACAGTGACCTACTCCTTTGCTAGGAAATGATTTACTAGCAAAATTGGTGGCAATTGTCAAGTTCCAGCTAAGGCCAAAATGGGTTTTACTTGCTAGGATTATACCAAGTCTCCCTAACCAAATTAGCCAACAAGTGGATTGTGTTGTATGATATAATGGAATACCTGGTAGAACAAACTCTGCTGGTTATATGACTAAAAGACCTCAGCAGAATTCCTAACTGAAACCAGTGTCCAATCAAGGAAGAGGCACATATGCCTCTCATAGACAATTTTCTCAAATATGGCCTTCTGAAGCCTTGTCAGTCCCCTTACAATGCTCTCATTTTGCCTGTCGTAAAGCCCTCAGAATATCAGATGACACAAGACCTCTGCCTCATTAACTGAACCGTCATTCCAATCCAGCCTCTTGTGGCAGATCCATATAAAATTATCTCCCAAATTTCAGGGGATATTAATTGATTCTCAGTCTTAGATTTAAAAGATTCATTTTTGGGCTGGTGATTTAGCTCAGTGGTTTCACCGCCTGCTGCGCAAGTGCAAGGACCTGAGTTCGATCCCCAGTACCAAAAACAAAAAAAAAGATTCATTTTTCTCCATCCTCCTGCATCTAAACTCCCATCTTCTGTTTGCCTTTGAATGAGAAAATCCCATTTCAAGAGAAAAGCAGTAATATACTTAGTTCTCCCACAAGGGTTTGGAGACAATCCTCACTGTTTTGCTCAGGCATGAGAGAAAGACTTGAGGAACTTAAAAGTTTAAACAGGGAGCCATCCTACAATATGTAGATGACATTCTAGTTTGTAGCCCAACTTGGAAATTATCTAACACTGTACAGACTCTCAGCTTTCTAGCTAAGAAGGGATATAAAGTTTCCAAAGAAAGGGCTCAGATATCCTTCCAAACAGTTCAATATCTGGAGAATGACAGCTATCTAGGGACTAAATCTAGGCTTCTGTGATCTTGGGCTTCCTACCACCAAACAACAGCTTCATTCCTTCCTGGGGATGGCAACCTTTTGTAGCATCTGCCTACCTAATTTTGGACTAATGGCAAAGCCTTTATATTAGGCTTTCAAAGGCCTTGAGTCTGTGCCCCTGGAATGGACAAAAGTTACTGGCAATGCCTTTAGGGAAATTAAGCATGCCCTTACCCAGGCTCCAGTACTGGGAATACCTGACCTAAGAGAACCTTCTTTTTCTCTATGCATCAGAAAAGTAAGGAATCGCCTTGGGGGTCTTGACCCAAATGCTAGAACAACCCTGTCCAGTGGCATACTTTTCAAAAAAGTTAGATGGAGTGGCTTCTGGATGGCCACCCTGCCTGAAAGCAGTAGCAGCTACAGCTGTACATACAGAGGAAGCTGCAAAGTTAACTTTAGGACAGAGACTAGAAGTTCTGACTCCCTATCAGGTCAGAACTATTCTGGAATCAAAAGTTTACTTGTGGTTAACAGGGGAATGGCTTACCAAGTATCAGGCCATGCTCTTAGACAACCCTGAGGCTATCCAAATGTATGGGAAAAGAGACCTGCCAGCTCCTGGCCCAGGAGGACCCCTATTGTCCTTCCTGGAGACCAAGTCCTTATAAAACTTGGATATAAGGGACACTTGCTTAAGAATTAAAGCCAAAATGGAAAGACCCCTTCTCAGTAATCCTTGCCATACCCACTGCAGTAAAGGTGGCAGGGATAGGTAATTGGATTCATCTTTCTATAATAAAGCCAGTCCCATCTGAACTGTCTGAAGAACAAGATCACCCAAAAGGAGAAAGCTACTTCTGAGCATCTAGAAGACTTGAGATTTCTCTTCAAAAAGCAGGGCTCCAGTGCTACTACAGGAAGTGTGGAAATCTGACCTGCTCCTTATATTTGGGCTAACAGCAAAGGACCATGGTCATTAACTCTTTTCTTATTGTTTTCTGACAGGTTTTTCTTCTTCAACACAGCCAGTAAGTCACAGCACTCCAAATGTAGTTGGAGAGCACATAATCCCCAGTAGGTAGGGTCTACAGCCCCTTCCAGTTTAAAGAAGCTATAGAAGACAGAGACCTCAACTCCCTCAGCACCCCATATAAAATTACAGGGATTTGTCTCTCAGGGGGAAATGAGATAGGAGATTAGGGTGTGGCAAAGCTGGCTGGGGAAATAGACATGCTGTCAATTACAAGATCCCAGAACACATGTGCAGAACAGTTCCCGAAGCCCTGCACATGGAATTCTGTCTTAGTTGCTTTTTCATTGTTGAGACAAAATACCTGACACCCAGAAGTTAAAGGAGGAAAGGTTTATTTCACCTCACAGTTTGTAGAGGTTTCAGTTCATAGTTGGCTGGCTCCAAAGCAGGGTGGCACGGCAGAGGGGGATCACAGAGGAGAAACAGTTTATGGCAGAGCAGGGCAGGCAGAAGGCAGCAAAGCAGAAAAATAGCAAAGCAGCAGCCACAGCAATGAAATAGCAGAAGCTGCATTTATATTCTATCCAGGCTGTAACCTATTGATTGGTACCACCCACACCCAGGGTGGGGCACCTTTAATCCCAGCATCACACACCCTAGATCTAGGACCCTCCAAAAAGCCCCACCTATGAGTGCATGAGGCTTTGGGGAGACATCTAGATAAAAGTCATAACAATACCCTTCCAGTGAAGATGAGGAGTCAGCAGCTGGGTGTGGGCCAGAAGAATCCTCTTATGTTTTAGTTCCACAGCCCCAGTGCTTGGAGAATATAGCTGGAAGGAGGAGGGGGAGCTCCAGGCCCTGCCTCTCTGCTGTTATCTGGTCTTCATGACAGCAATCAGGACCCTAACAGACCCTCCCATAGATGCCCTGGCTGCTGCTGCTGTTTTTCTGCCTCACAGTGTCAAAGTCCTATTCTCCCCAGGAGAATCTGAGGGAATGAATTATCTCAGGTCTTTCCTGAAACTTCTTCCAGGATGACGTCACTTTGATGATATATCTAGGCTGCTGCGTTTTTTTCTCCCTTTTCTTTTTCTCAGTTTTTCTAGGGCTTTTCAAATTTTTAATGATAAATCTTTCTAGATCCTTTTATGCTTGTTTTGCTAGTGTAACATCTTCAGATTTTTGTTCTGAGAAATTACCTACAGCAAATGCAAAGTAACCATCTTATGAGGAACTAGAAGCCTTGAACTCACTCGTTAAACAAACAGAAAAAGAACTCTTGATACTTAGAAGTAAACAGATTTCACAATGTAAGTGAAGACTCACTCTCAAATTAATGCAAAGTCAGTTAATTTTGTCTTTTGTTATTAGTGGTACAAGGTAGGGAGGAGGGATAGACCTTAAGACTTCCTTCGTTCTGCATGGCTCCATCCCCTTCAGGACGAAGCAGATGGTCTATCTATATACGGACTGCAGCTTCTGTGACCATCTTCTGTTATTCTTTCTCTGATTTCTCTTGTCCTGGTCATTAACTTGGGCGGCCTAGAAGACCAGGCAGCAAGCATGGTAGAGTCCATAGGATGGCAGGTTTGGAACCCTGGCCCCGAAAAGTGACGGGATGCATACAAAACACGTGTAAGCAACATTAGGTTATCATTCTGTTATTTATTTATTTATTTATTTGGTACCAGGGATCTAACTCGGGTCCTTGGGCTTGCGCAGCAGGCAGTGAAACCACTGAGCTAAATCCCTGGCCATTCTGTTACTAATTTTGAAGATATTTGAGAAAGGAAGTCCAAAATGGCTAAATTTTAGAAAAGTGGTACTGTTTCTACCATTTATTAAAGTCTTAAAAGAATAGTTTTAAATGACTATATTTCATAAACTTCCATCTAATCAGAAACACGTAAGGAAATGGAAACATTTAATATAAGTAAAAAATACAAATAATAGCTAACATTTATTGAACATTAACTTTATTTAGGCACCAGCCAGAACTTTATCTTTTCCCATTTATCTCTTGGTACAATTTAGTGAAAAAATGCTATCTCTATTTTACCAAGAAGGAAAAATAAAGTTTAGAGAATTTAGGTGTCTTTTTGTTTGTTTTAGCAATGAATTTTATCTTCAAGCATTGCCCTGTAATATTAATGACAGAAACTAGTACTGCACTTGTTCTCAGAAGCACATGCCATGACTCACAGAAAAGAAGGGAAACAGTAATAATGAGTAAAATGATAGACTCTATACTACAGTGAATCTGAAATAAAAGGAAGGCACCAGATATTTCACCCCATTCCACAAATGTTGAATAATCAATTTCCGGAAGCATGCAGCTGATGTTCCATTTTGTTTCCTAGCATCTTAAATATTGAGTAATGACTCATGTCCTATTCCCAACTCCACATCAATTCTTTGGAATTTTCAAGACACAAAAAAAGGGGACCCTATTCTGCCCCCTGAAAATACTGTGCCCTCCTCAATTACTGATAATGCCCATTCAATTAAAATTGGATTGCACAAAGCTTAGCAAACATCGGCATCCAAAACTTGCCTGATTGATGGAAATTCCCCGTCTCTGGGTTTTTACGTTAAATTTCTTTTGCCACGTGTCTGATCTCTGTATAAATCCCTTTACCTAAGATTGGGTTAAACTAGAATTTTCTCCTCAGAGACTTTAATTCCTGAGCAGTTATTTTATGAATCTGAGCAGGGAGGGAGACTAGTAATGATGGAAATTGTGAACATCGCTGTTTATTAAATACCCACTTGGACAGCAGTGAGGCTGGTGGTTTTCATCCAGCACCTCGGACAACCTGGGCAGAAAGCCTGGAGCGCATTGCTGATTTCCCCAAGTTGCAGCTGGCAAGCCTGGGGCCTGGCCACGGAGAGGAACTTGCCCGAATTTATCCAGCAAATACCTGGTGGACCCTCTCAGGTGAGGGGCTCAGAGTATCTGAAAGCGGGTCAACAACCTTAATGTTTGAAGAGCTGATTGACAAACTTCTCTTGATAGTAGGGGCAAACTGGAAAACTGCAGAAGTTCAGCTGGGCATGCTGGCACGTACAGTAATCTGAGGACTCTGGGAGGCAGAGGCAGGAGGAACAAAAGTACAAGTCCAGCCTGGGCAATTTGGTTAATTAGTGAGACCTTGTCTCAAAATTTAAGAAAAAAAATTATAAAATGGCTGAGTATGTTACTCATTGTGAAGCTCCTAGCTTTGATCCTTAGTACCTCACAGGAAAGAAAAAAAAGAATAGAAAATTGCAGAAGTTTAAGCTTAGACATTTGTATGGGATCCCAGATACTACAAGATCCAAGGAGGTTAGAAAAGCCATATATATATATATATATTTTGAGACAGGGTCTCACTATGTAGTGCAGGCTGGTACTGAACTCACTATGTAGCCCAGGCTGGCCTCAAACTCACAGGGATCCTCCTGCCTCAGCCTCCCAAGTGCTGGGGTTACAGGCGTATGTCACCATGCCCATCTATCATTTTGGAGTGGTTCTAGACATGTGAAGTATGAAAGCCCATACTCTGCAGCCAGGTGTGGTGGTGCACACCTTTAATCCCAGAACTCTGGAAAGCTAATGCAGGAGGAACATGAGTTGGAGCCCATCCTGTTCTGCCCCATGTTCTGCCCTTACGCAGCAGTTCCATTAAAACAGAAAGCACTGACTGGGAAGTTCTCAGAAATGTGCTAAGGAAATGTCGTTATTAGTACACGACAGACAGATAGACAGACAGACAGATGATACTGAGAATGCTGTCAGTTCAAGACCTTTTTATGCCTTTTCCTCGTTTATTGGGTATATCGATCGATGGGTTGATGGATTCACTTTGGCAGATTCATAAATGTGCACCTCACACTTTGACGGTTTCCACACACAGCCCCGTCAGTCCCTTGTCCTCTCTCCCAGGTTTCCATTATTTGGGAGGACCTCGGTGTGCACGATCTATTGGCCACCCTTATATGGCTCCCCCTGACTCATTCCATTCCTCTCGTCTCGTAATACTCTGGCTTTACTCTGTTCTGCCTGACAACGCAGTTTCCTCTTCCTCCTGGGAGCAGGGCTGACGAGACTCTGCGGCTCTCCCGCAGGGCGGCCGGGAGGATGGAGTCTGACTTGGGCAGGTGCGGCGTAGGCTGGTGGGGCCGGGGCTCCTGTGGCAATGCCTGCTGGACTCTGACGGGGAGGGGCTGCGTGCTCTGGGGCTGCAACTGGTGACCCCGTCCTTCCTGCCCACTGGGGTGCGGCGGGGGCTTGGTGTCATCAGCACCCCACTCTTGCAGAGAAGAGGCTCCTGTGCCTAGCGACGGTCTCTGCGGAAGCGAATCCGGTCTGGGCAGAGCAAGGCTTCCTACAATGTTGCTGGATTCCCCCAGCTGCGCACTGCCGCAAGGGCGTCAGGTTCCGGGACGTAGCTCAGTTAACAGAGGCACCGACTGACCAGAAAGTGGCAACGTGGAGAGGCGGGGATGCGCCTTCCTTCCCACCCCGAGGTCACCCCGCTTCCTTTCGTCACAATTCCTCACCGGACTCTTGCACCAGCTCCAGTTGGTGGCTCAGCTGGGGCCCAGGGCAGTGGGAAGGACATTAGACCCTCCAGTCCCAAGTTCAATATTTAACATCAACTCCAATGAGGTATCTGCCCGGTGGTCTGTCTGCAGGCCCCAGCGCTCCCTGCAGGCTGCTGGGCGCACACTCACACAGGACCATGGTGCCTGAGGCAGGCTCCAGTGGAGCTGAAAATCCCTATCATAGTATGATGAGTTCCTCAGGCATTTCTGGTCAGGAGAGAAGACAGCACCCTGAACAGATGAAGGAGGAATAAGGAAGCATCTGGAGCAGGTGCTGGACTAACCCTAGTGTAGGAAGCCTGAAGCCAGCAGATGTCCAGTTTGAAGGGTGACACCAACCCAGGCTTCCAGGAATCATCTTATTTGCCCACAGGCCCTGATTCTTGCTAAACATGCAAGTGCCCAGGAGCCAAGCACACAGGAGAGCCAGGGTTCCTGCTGGCATTTCTAAGGGCGCTCCAAGGTACAAAGCTAAGCATGCACACTTGAGGCCACAGCACCTGAGTTCAGGTCCCAGCTCCAGGCCTCGAGAGGGGGCAACCTCAGGCCATTCAGCCCGTCCTCATTGGCCTTTTCCTCATTTGTGAGACAGAAATGAGCCTAAAAATCCTGACCTCGGATCCTGCTGAAAGTGAGTCAACAAGACAATATTTAGCATTTTCTATCACTGTCCCTTTCATGCAAATTTGTAAAAGGTGGCAAAGACTCATAGGGCAGTAAGAAATTTCATAAATGAGAATTCTAATATCCACTTCAACTAGTATTTATTGAACATTTATTGATGTTCTGCATGAACACATAGAAATACAGCAATGACTGAAATGCAGCCCTATCCCTAATGGAACACAGAGCCTGGTCACCAGAAGAGCCCTGAACAAGCTTCATAATTCAGTGTGATAAACTGAAAAAGTAGCACACACTAGAGGTGAGCAATTCATTCTCACTGGGGCACAGAAAGTGAGGAAAGGGCAGACGCCAGGCAGTTCCAGGAGGAGGCACAGTTTGCTGGGTACACAGGTGGTGGTGAGTGCCCAGAGGTCACCAAAGGTGACAGTGTGAACAAAGACAGGCTGGAATACTCTGCCCAGCCGGAATACGAGTGTACTCTTCCCCAGGAGCAGAGGCCGGGTCTGGCTGAAAAGCGTGTGGGGCCAGGTGGAGAGGCGGGAGCTCAGGCTCTATGCTGCAGACAGTAGCCGACTGTCAAGAAGAGAAACTGAAGCAGAGAGCATTTGAAAGGATATGTAGTCCTGGGAATTGATGGGAAGGGGCAGTCTACGGTGGTGAAACATGAGGTGGAGAAAAGGAACAATGATTCATGGTGCAGTGCTAGGCTCAAGGAACTAGGATCAAGGTTGAGAGTGCTAACCGGCCTAAGTAGTCTGGATAAGGTAAAAGGGAAGAAAGATGCTGTTAAGGTCACTTCTTTGTTGCTTTTGCTACCCTTCTGCTCACCATGGACTTTCTCCTCTGAGATTCCTGACTTGGAGCCAGCTGGTTATGGACTGAAACTTCTACAAACTGTGAGCCATAAAAGCCTTTCCTCCTTTAACTTTGGGTGTCGGGTACTTTGTCTCAGCAACAAGACACAGCCTTAACAACAGCAAAAAAAGACTCAAATCCATGTAATTAGGAATGAAAAGGGTTAAATCACAAGAGATCCTGCAGAAACCTAGATCATCAATACCTACTTCGAGAACCTGTACTCTAGTAAGATGGAAAACACAGAAATGGACAGATTCCTAGATATATATGAATTGCTGAATCGAGATATAAAATTTCTAAATAACCTCTTTTCAGTCAATGACATTGAATTAAAACTACTAATAAAGATCTTTTACCCAGTTTCCACCAATATTTTAATGTTTCATTACCTACGGTGTAATATAAACAAGAGGAAACTGACTGGAGTTCATGTGTATAGTTCCATGCCATCTTAGCACTTGTAGATTCATGAAACCACCGTATTCAAGATACAGAACTATCTGTCTCCATGTATGTTTATGTCCACTCATGGGTTTTTGTATCATGTCCATGGCAACAACTAAAGAAAGACAAGAGTGAATAACTGTACAGAAGTGACAAAAGAATCTGAATACATATGTTTATGGATGGACAGATGTGTGCACGAGTATATATATATGTGTGAATTAAAAATGTTAACTTAATTCTGGGGGAAATAAGTAACAAAGAAAAGCCCAGATCCTGGTGCAATTCACTGCTGAATTCAAGAAATTTAGAGAAGATTTAATGTCACTACTCAACCTCTTTAATGAAATCAAAAGGGAAGCAATACTCCACAACTCATTCCTTTTTCAGAGTGCTGTAGTTTTCAATGTAAGCTCTTTCACTTCCTTTGCGAGAGGAGTGTTGACTTTGTATCTTGCTACACAAATGTGTGGGGAGCCCAGCATTTTGGGTACAGATAAACCAGACTGCTCCTTCCCTTAAAAGTTAAGAACCATTTTTTGTGCCAGAAATGAGGATATTATTTTGTACTCAATTTAACCTCTTCACACTCTTTCAACTCCTACTACTTGAGTTCATGTAGTCAACTCATTCCCAAACACCAAACTGGGAAAAAAGTTGTAAAATATTAAGAGAACAATGATTCTCAGAAAATCAGTTATAAATACTCCTTGAAATATTAATGTGAACTAAGCAATAAAGATCCATAAAGGGTAAAAAAGTATTATACAGTAGGATTCTATTTGAGGTTATTGTAACAGCAACAAATTGGGAACTGGTTTTGTCATACGCTTATACTGAGCAGCTTCTCTGCTGTCTGTAGCTACCATCTACCGCTTTGTGTACTTACACACTGCTCATAATAAGCACACTGTAAGCCTACTATCTGAAGTGCCTTAAGTCTAAGAGTAATTGGAAGTTTTTCCTTTATCTTAGGGTTGGGGGCACATGTCAGGTTTTAACATTAAGTAACAACTGCCAGTTCATATATGGGCATGATTTACCTTCCTAACAGAAATATATAAAACTTTCCCCAGTGAGTACACAGGATATGGTCACCCACATAAAGACTGCTTCTTGAGGCTGGGGATTTAGCTTAGTGGAGCCGCTGCCTGCCAGCTGCCTCCCAAGCGCAAGGTCCCGAGTTCCATGCCGGATACAAAAAAAAAAACCCTGCTTCTTGGCTAGTTCAGGCAGTACCAGTTAGGAGCAGGGTCCAATTATGTGGCTATCGTCACCACTGAACTTTTAAGACAGATGCACAGTTTGAGCTATTTTTTCCCTTCCTTAGTAGTAAACAAAAACAGGTCTTTACCTCATTCTAGACGAACACGCCATACCATGTGCAAACTGACCCCTGAAACACACATAGTCCAGTACTGGCTAACCTGCAAAGCGGAGACGGGTATTACTCGCATGTTTTTCTCAAGTCACTTTCTCTTTGTACATTTCTTTTATATTTATGGGAGTCTCCAAACTCGCAAGAACTAGCAGTGTACTTGATTGTTTGCATTTCTACCGTGTACCTCCTCCCAATTTCTCTTCTGAAAAAACATCACTTTAAACCTCCATGAAGTTTTGACTGTTAGTTTTTCAATTACTTTTTCCAAAATGAAGTCACAACTCTATTAAAAGAATCCAGCATTACACAGAAGTCAATTTTGAGAGGAGTATGGAATAAATTCAAACTAGTTTACAATTTACCATAAAGACTGTTTTGTTTCGCTTTTAACAGCAGCAATCCCACCCTTCAGAAAACTGCAATGTTAGTGCTGTCAAGTCTGAATTTTCAATTACATGTGTGCAGACTAAAACAGAAATTTAAGAGAAAGAAATTTAATAGATAATGTCCAAAGGGAAAAACTGAAGAATTAAGTGAGAAAAAAATTAAATGGAAAGAAAAGACCACTTTAACCATTATAAAAGATATTTATTCACGATGCTACATTTATTGCATTCCGTTAGAAAAATGGAGAACTGCTTGTGTACCCAATTTGCACATATAAAACTTTATACAAATTATGTGTAGCACATGAAAGGCTTCTGGTACAGCTAAAATCCTAACACTACAATTTGGGTATTCCTGCTTCTGGGTCTCCAGTTTATCAAATCTGTTCCATAGAAAATAAAAACTGGAATTATACTCAGTCTTGCTGCTAATATTTAGAAATTACTTTAAAATATAATAAAATAAAATTTCCATTTATTCTATTAACTCAAAAATACTATAAACTGGGAGGGGATATAAGTTGTTATCAATTTTAATAGTATGACAAATTCACACCTTATTTTGGCTGGGTCTTCCTATAAGAAAAAAAATCATTTTAGTTCTGACATCCTTCTAAGTTGTGGCTACTTCAGAAGGTCATTTGTCAAAATATTTACCGCATACTTTAAAAAAAAATTCCTTTTACAAAATGGTGTAACACCTTAAAGAACCAGAATATACTAAATGTCTTTGGCTATCACAACTAAAAGGCCATTCTTCCAACATAACTGGGCATATTTCACTTCAGAAGCAACCAAGGAAATAGCATAACACAAATGTGCATAGAAATTAATTATAATTTGTTTTGCCTTTCCCCCTATTCTATAATCAAGGAGAATCCAATTTACATAATCTTTCCAGATGAGACTCAACAGTACTACAAATATACCCAAATTCTTGCAAAGGCAAAGTGAGTTGAAACAATTACACAACTAATAAAGACTGAAGGGACAACTGTTATTTGCAATTTTTTACTTGCTTGCTTGTGTTTAAGCCTTACGAGTGTAAAAATGATGGCTGATAAAAAGTCACAATCTTCACAAATGGAACTATAATAGAAAAATAAATCAAATGAAACATTTATTAATAAATGAAGCCTATTTTATTACTTCAAGTGTTAATGATAAAAAAAAATTTCAGCACAGCTGTTCCATTTAAAAAAGTGAAAGTACATACTATATTTCTAGCTCAATAAACAGATGAACCTGATGTCTCTGAATGACATAACAATTGAGCATTGTACAGTACATCTTATGAAGACCCGTAAATTAAAGAACTACTGCTTTAAAGTTAGTGATTATGAAACAAATATGCATTCATAGTTTCAGCTTCTTTTTTCTTCCTCTACCATCAGGTGCTCCATCCATTTTACGCTTCTGTGTCTACAAATTAAGCAGAAAGATTTATTTTCATGATAAGACTAATACAAACATGAAATAAACTCACAAACACAGCACAGCATTTTAGCAATAACTGCTTCATAATAACAGAAGTATAGTATTTTTCTCCCAGAATATATAATTATTTCAAAACAAAGCCAAATAATGTATACCACTAAATAATAAGATAACTTTATTTTAAGATGCTTCCCTTTCCATAGCTAAGACAGCATTAGGACAATAAACCAAAGCTTAGAAGCTAGGTGGTAAAGCCATTATTTTCCTAATATTCCTTAAATTAGTCTAAAATGACGACCCATATTCGCAAAAGTGTGCACACTCATGGCATTCATGATACGTACCTCCCCAGATTTTTAGGAATCCTCACTATAACATGATTTCATAATACAATCGAGTTCAATTTTTTTTTTTTTTGGTACTGGGGATCGAACTCGGGTCCTTGCACTTGCACAGCAGGCAGCAAAACCACTGAGCTAAATCCCTGGCCCTTCAAGTTAAATCTTTAGACTTTCAATGACTCAATTATATTATTTTCAAAAACAAAATCGTGCATTATCAATAGCCAAGTCATGTTCTTGAAAAGAGAAAAGGTGAAGGTGACAGGATCTACACAGGTGAATGTTCATGATACTTACTGAAGGCTTTGGCCCTCGTTTCTTTTTCTCTGCCTTCTCCTTCTCTTCCAGCTCCATGTTTTCTCTTTCAATCAATGTAATTAAGGTATTACACCGCCGCTGGAGCTCCTGAGTTAGATACGTAGACATAAATGGACATAATAAACTTGTACTTTCCATCTACAACTTGTCATAGTTTCAACTTTTAAACAAAGGTATGTTTCAGGAGATAACATAAAACCACTCATATATCCCCTTAAAGACAAATGAAATAACTTATTCTAAACAATTCATGCCATGAGGATTTTTTTTTAAAAGGTTATTTCACATTTCTACTTCACTCTTTAAAACCACACTTTTGTGGAATTACAACAATGAAACTGAGTGTCTTATATATGCAATTCTGCCAACTTACAATTTACAACCAAAAATTCTTTTAAATTAGTAATACACACATTTGAGGATCAAAATCAACTAGAACTTCAATAACACACGAACAGAAATCCACCTGCATCACTGTCGGCTGGCAGCTCTGAAAGCGTTTCTTTTGCCTTAAAATAAGTAAAACCTACCATGAAAATACTTCACATAACACACAATGCAAATACTGATAGCAACACAGACAGAGGCAGTAACATCAAACCCCCTCTCCCTCTCAACTGCACTGTGGCATGCATACCATCGGCGTCAGGGCTGAAGCCTGTTGGCTCCTGGATGAGGGCCTTGCCCCAGTTATCACCATAGCACTGTGTGCAGTAAGGTGTTTTTGTGTACCTTCACATGTTAGGAAGCAACTCAATTTTATACTCATATTGTGTACAGTAAGTGACACCCTCCCCCCAATTTTTTTTCTTTTTGGTTTTTCAGACAGGGCCTCATTATGCACTCCAGGGTGGCCTTGAACTTGCAGCGATCCTCCTGCCTCAGCCCCCCGAGTGCTGGGATTACAGGCACGTGCCACCTCGCCCAGCAATCTTTGTTATACGGTCTTCTCTACAAAATCAATGTTCTTATGAACTAAATAAATTGCTTCTATTTAAAAAAGATATAGGAGGGGCCAGGTGGCGGGTGCCATGAGCAGTAGGGTGGCCCGCTGGCCCGGAGCGCGATTGCTTCATGGTAATGCCAGGGTCCCTGGTTCACACGGCCAGTACTTCATGTTTTCTGTATGCTGTGCTGCAGTGAAACTTCAGTAATCAAAACATGGAGTGAGCTACAAAATTAGGAAACCAGATGAGGAACTACTGGAGCAGGAGGAAGGAAGCCCATGGACTTGAGGCCAGGAGCCAGCTGCACTGGCTGAAGTTAACATCTGGCCCTTGGGAAGACTTGCCTTATTCTGTTATCTAATAAGAGATATTTAAGTAACCCTAGTTCTTCCTTCTCAATAACTGTAACAATCCTAGTTCCACACTCTAAACAGGAAGACTCTCCTGAAGAAGCCCCTTCTAGTATCTTTGGCCTGAGATGGCAACATAATCAAGGAAAGCTGCAGCTAAGAACTTTCCAGTGGATGAAGGACTTCTGGTAGTGGAAGAGGAAGTTAATCTGGAATCCAGACAGCTGCTTACAGAGAAATGATCCCTTCAAGCAGGAGCTCAGTCGACAACTTTTTAGAAAGTTTTGCTACCAGGATTCCCCTGAACCACGAGAGGCCCTGAGGTGGCTCCATGAGCTCTGCCATCAGTGGCTTCAGCCAGAGACCCACAGCAAGGAGCAGATCCTGGAGCTGCTGGAGCTGGAGCAGTTCCTAGCCATCCTGCCTGAGGAGCTGCAGGCCCAGGTTCCATCCCAAGGACAAGGATTTGGACATGGACACAAAATATTCAGGAAAAGACTATTGCCTCCTGTACCAGCACTTAATGTCCAGCCCCAGCTAGAAGAGATCAAGGTCCATTATGGTTCTTCAGAACCCCAGCTCCTCCTGGACTGTGGTAAGGGATAGTGAGAGTGAAAATAGTAGATCCATGCCTAAGATGAACATTTATGAAGAAATGGAACTGGAGAGAATGAAATCTGGAAGAGTCTCAGAATATACATCAGAAGAATCTGCTGAGCCTCAGGACATGTGCAAGTCTGCAGGTCGGGTAAAAAAGCAAAAGGAAGAACCTGATGAGTCGCCAAGATCACCATCTTCCCAGGATGGAACTTTTAATAAAATCTTCACCCACAAAAATACACTCACAGGTGACGTAAGACAACACAGGTGTGAGAGAAGGTTGAATCTGAATTCAAATGAATTCACATACCAGAAACCTTGTAAATGTTCTATGTGCGACCAGAGTTTCAAATGGAATCCAGATTTTGTTAAGCATCAAAGAATTTGTCCTGGAGAAAAAATTCACCATGATAGAAACTCTTTTAAGAGCCCAAACCTTATTATACATGCAGCAATTCTCAATGGAGAAAAACGTCATCAGTGCAGTGAGTGTGGAAAAGCATTCAGACATAGCTCACAGCTTGTGAGGCACCAGAGAATCATACTGGAGAAAGGCCCTGTGAATGTAAGGAATGCAGGAAAGGTTTTGGGGGCAGCTCAGATCTCATTAAACATCAGTGAACTCACACTGGGGAAAGACCTTTCGGATGCAAAGAATGTGGGAGAACATTTATCCTGAACTCACATCTTGTCCAGCATCAGAGAATTCACACCAGAGAGAAACCCTATGAATGCAGTGAGTGTGGGAAAACCTTCCGAGTGAGTGCACACCTTATTCAACACCTGAGAACCTACACTGGAGAGAAGCCCTATGGACGCAGCAAGTGTGGGAGAGCCTTCAGTCAGAGCTCTCACCTGAGTCAACATCAGAGAATTCATATGCGAGAAAACCTGCTAAGGTAAGGAACTTAAATTCATGTGGAAGTGCTGAGCAAAAAGCAAAAGGTGGAAAATGTTATATAAGAAATAACTTGACTGAGATGACTGACTAAAAGACCAGTGGATTTTTTTTCTCGTTCTCAGGGCTACTGTTCTATATATGGTCTTCATCTCTGTCCAGGCTTTCTGTGAGACTTGGAATTGGTCAAACAAGAAGAGCAGAATTAGAAGGAAGACTATGAATAGATTAGTCCATGGCAGTGGAGGTGTAGAGAAGACTGTCCTGGGAAATAACTGTGCGTGGGAGGAAGAAAAGAAAGATTCAGGTAAAGAGACCGATCATCAGCCCTAGTTCATTCTCCTAGTTAATGTGTTCTCCACAGAAGAGGCAGTTTAAGCTCATGAGTAAAATTTTCCCCCTGTAATTCTAAGGATTGCAGCCAGAGCCTCACAAGCACTACAACTGAGCCACTCCCACCTTCTCACTCCCAGGCCAAGGAGTAAAAGGTCTTGCACACTCCCTACAGAACAGGGTGTGCAAAACGTTCCTGGAAAACATAAAGACCACAGGACTAAGTGATAGTCACAGGTTCACCATATAAAACAAGAAGACATATATAGTTGTGGCATTCCAGTAGGAGGCCAGGAGATCATGCCAGGAAGTAGGCATAATCAGAAAAGCATCCAAGATGAAAATCTGTATTTGGATCCAAGAATCCAGAGATTAAGCAAAAATTGGATTTATTCCAGGCATGGCTGTACACACCTGTAATCCTGGCACTCAGGAGGCTGAATCAGGATTGCCATGAGTTCAAAGCTAGTCTGGGCTACATAGTGAGTTCAAGACCAACCTGAATTACAGAGCGAGACTTTGTCTCAAAAAAAAACAACAAAAATTTGGGTTGGAGAAATTTCAAAATTGAATTAAGCCTCATAATTTGTAGAGTAGACACTGTATATAACCAGTCTTTTACAGCCCTCTGCCATGTATTTTGGGACCTTGCTGGGGTAGGTTGATAGAGACTACTTGTAGGGTGCTCTCCTACAAGTTTCTCCTGAGGAGAAACTTATAGGATTTTCTGACTAGTGGCCAATTGTGGAAGAGGGATAAGAGAGTTAGTACTCAAATAATGGTCCCAAAATTTATTTCATTGCTGTTGACTGCATTCCTCTTCAGAAAAGACTGAAAGGAAAAAAAAAAAGAAAAAAGAAAAGACTGAAAGGTGCAGCGACAGTATCTGAAAGCGTTTAAAGAGATTGAGATCTATAACAGGTTGAGAGTTCTACCAGTATTTTCAGGATATAAAAGTAAACTCTGCTTTACTTCATTTACCTGTTTGGTGAGACACATTTTCTTTCACTAATGTCAGAATTAAAAGCAATTACATAGGGCTTAAATATTCCTCAGTACAAAAAACAAAAAACAAAACAAAAATATTCCTCAGTACCTAATTTTTACATTATAACATTTAAATAGGATCACAATATGAAAAGTCTTATCTAATGTGAAAATGTACCAAATCTTGCATTAAGAGACTGAAAGAAATATCTTTAAAAAAGATAGAGAAGGGCTCAAAGCAACTGAATCTATCGTTCATCTACCCATTCATACAATGTTTTCCCTTCTGAAAAATTTTTCTCAGTGATCAAATATGGAAACACTCTAACTCACTATCATACACTGTGAGATTATACTCCAAGTACACTGGGAGATCTTACTATGAAAAGTAAGCCATTAAAACTCTGCTTAACCCAGTAGGTCACAAACTAGAGAAGCTTTTCACATCTCATCATCCTGACAAACACAACAAGCTGAAGCTACATCAAAAGTAAGGAAATACGCAAGGAAAGGAGTGATCCATCAGAGCTACGCTTTTCTGAATTCTAACATTAGGTTGTCAGAAATGAAGATCTTTGGCTGGAAACAGCCAGATACTGAGAACAAAAACAAAGCCTAACATTAAACTGATACAAAAAACATTACTTTCACCCATTTAGTCACTTAAAAATAATTCAGATTCAGCATTCTGATGTGCACACGTGTGAATGTAAAGATCATTTTTCTCTACAGAAATCTATTCATCTGCAAAACCAAGAGAGTCATCATGTTCAGAAGTCGAAACTGATACTGACATTTCCTCTCAGAACCTGATTAACATTATTATCAGAGCACTTGTCTAGCATGATGCCCTGAATTCAACCCCCAGTACCACAAAACAAATTCCAAACACCTTACTCTGAACTCTGCTATATTACACAAGAGACCTAGTGCACTCACCATTGCAGTTCTGGACTTAAGAAACCAATCAAATCTGAACTGAGGAGAGTTGCGTATGCACTGCCGCAATTCATCATAGACATTTTCCTTGTCAAATCCAAGCTTGTGAAGCATACAAATCAGAAAACGATCCTCCTCCTCTGTGTAGTTTTTTCCTTTGTTGGTACCGTATGATATTCGGAGCTGATGAAAAGGTGCTTTGTACCGTCCAATCTGTAAGTCCGAGAATTTATGAAATACAAATCCTTCATAAGCTACTTCAAACTCAGTTTTACTATTATGTTACAAAAGTTGCATTATAAGTGAGAACTTTTTATTCAGATAACCTCAACTGCACTCTATAACCCTTGTCATCTAAGACCTTCATCGTCTTCATTGTTATTATTACAAGAAGTACAGACGCAAAGATCTGATCACAAGCTGATCCCAGCGCCTGTGTCATCATAAGCCGAAGACACAAGCAAACCATGCTGACAACATTTACAACTTTCCAATGTTTTTCTCTGAAGAAATTTTAAATTTTAAACCCTATTTCCTTTTCTTTAAAAAAAACTCTAATGACAGGAGATATATTAACTAAAATATTTATTAACACACAAAGTACCTTCGTATCAAGTGCTTTTTTGATGCTTATTCTTCTCTGAATTCTTGCCTCTCCCCTTTCAATCTGTGCCATGATCTTCTCTATGTCCTGGAGCTCATTGCATCTTTCCCAGAACACAGCTGTAACACAGGGAAAGTTGGACAGTGGGACGAATGGAGGACGGGTGTAAACACAAGTGACTTTTAATGTGTCTGCTCTAATTGATTTGCTGAGGATCAAGCAACAACTCCATTTAACCTACATTTAATACTGCAAAGTAGTAAGTCACTTTTAATTTCCCAATTGCCTAAAATATAAGAATCTAAGATGTACTGAATAATTTATCTACCAACTCTTAAATTTTGTTATGCTAAAATTCCAAGCAGACTCACCACAAAATAAGTATACACAGTCAACTTTCAGGAAATACAAACACACCAATAGTTGAGAACTGATGGAGAGAAGTGAAATAAAAATCAAAACACAATTATTCTATGCCCTCTTCTTGGCTATATAGTTAGCATTTAAAAAAAAAAAAAAAAAAAATCAGGCCAGGCCTTATCATCTTCCTGCCTCAGCCTCCCTACTTGCTGGAATTACAGGCAGGAAGATCTCAAATTAGGGCCCGGGGATGTAGCTCAGTGGTTCCGCCATCTGCCTCGCAAGCAAAAGGTCCCGAGTTCGATCCCCAGTACCAAAAAAAGAGGATGATCTCAAGTTTAAAGACAACCTGGGAAACTTCAGAAGACAATGCCTCTCTCTCCCTCTCTTTCTCTCTCACACATGCCAAAATAACTAAATAAATTTTTAAAAAACAATTATGTACTTTTAGGGACAGAGATCTGTTCTAATTTTTTTCCCTCAGTACTGGGGATTGAACTCAGGATGCTTGCACCACTGAGCTACATCCTCCGCCCTTCTGTCTTGTTTTTTTTTTTTTTTTTTTTTTTGGTACGGGGGATTGAACTTGGGACCTTGTGCTTGAGCCACAGACGCCAGAACCACTGAGCTAAATCCCCGGCCCCAGCTAACTTGTTTTTAAAAGCATACAACAAGGCACAATGTTGTGGAAAAATTTAGCTGACCAAAACATAGACTAAGAAAACAAAATTCCATAGCTCTGAAAGCCTGGCAACTTACATATTAAACAATAAAAGAATTAATTACCTGAATATTCAATGACCTCTTCTGGAGTTTTTCCTTCCACTTCTCTTGCTATATTTTCAATATCATCACGACCCCACTTCTCATTAGCTTTAATAAACTGGTTAAAGTCTCTCTTATTCCAATTGGTAAAGCCCTGTGAAGCAATAGAAAACTTTGGGGAAAACTGTCCTTACATTTTACACAGGTTTCTGAATATTACAGAAAAAATTCCCAACTGCAGTTCTTTTAGAGTGGTAACCTCTCGTGCACAAACTGAACACCACAATATATACAGCTTCAACAACCAAGCAAGCAGCTCTGACGGGGAAGAACAAGGGTGCTGCATAAAATGCTTTGCTAGTCTCTGAAGGATCAACAGGAATTAGTCATGAAGAGTTACTAAAGAACAAAGATGAGTAAGTGGAAAAATGAAAAGAAGACAAAGCTTTAAAAGCAGGTTAAAGGGCAGATTCCTAAGGACCTTGAATGGATCCAAGAGAATGCCTTACAAGTAACCCCGAGAGCTGAGCATGGCGGTGCACACCTGGGAGGCTCAGGTGGGGGGTTCCCCGTGCATCTGAGACCAGCCTGGGCCACAGAGTGAGTTCAAGGCCAGCCTGAACCACAGTGAAGCCCTGTCTCAAAGAAACAAACGATCAAAACAAACCGTACCGAGCAGAGATTTATGACTGAGAAAGGTAACTTAGGAAGAATGGGAACGCTGACAGAAAGTATGCACGATAAAGGCAGATCTAGCATCTTCTCAGCAGGTGATAACCCGACCCACGCTTTACCCAGGCTCTAACATCTCCAGCCACCCTGCCACCCCCTCCACATGGGAGCTTGTGTCCTGTACGCCCCACACACCCTTGCACGGTCTGTGCTGACAGCCGAGACCGTACCTGCGTCAGAAGCTTCTCCTTCTCCTCCAGCTCCTCGTCATTAAGGGGCTCCGCGTCATCGATTTTGAGCTGCTCTTCTTTCTGCGCCTGTGCTGCGTTGGGGAGGTCGGGGCTCCGAGGTACCTGCAATGTATCCCCCAGGCCGGCAATTAGCACGCAAAGGGGCATGTGGCGAGTGACACTCCTAACCAGCTAACTGCTACTGTATTTCTCGAGCCTCAATCCAACCATGGCGGAGCACAGACTGCCATCTGCATTTATTACATGTAAAAAGGCAGTCATGAAGTTTTCTTCAGTTTATAGACGAACTGCTTCTCAGCCTTTTGGCTAAGATCAAGTGAAGTTTACATACAAAATGTACACCACTAGGTATGGTAAATATTCTTTTCTACTAGGCCTAATTAAACAGTAACAACTAATGCTTCTGCCTTTTATGGTTTCTGAGTAGAAAAGGACAGACAGTAGATCATTTCAATTACCTTGTACCCAATAGTTTTTCTGTAATACAGAATTTCTTTTTCCAGTAATTCAAATAAACGTGGGGGAAAAAACTGAAAATCCTGAACATTGGGTTGTTTTGGAGGTCGAGGAGCCTAAAGAAAAATTTTTAAATGTTACTTATTTTTTAAAATACAGTAACAATTTTTAATTATAATAAATTAAGAATCTCTTCCTAGCCCTCATTTGATAAACCATTAACAGCCAATTCTCCAAGCAACTGAGTGCTTTTTTCACTAGAAGTGAACTGTCTAATCAAATTTTAAATACAAATCTTTAAACCGAAGGTGTAAGTACTGACACGCAGAACATAAAGACTATTTTATACTGTTGTAAAAATACTTCTAAAAGTTACATTTATAGCAATTTTAGCCATTTCTGTGCTATTTCAACTCACCTTGGGTGCTTTAGGTTCACTAACACGAAGTGCTTCTCTGAAATATGCATCAACAGCGTAGTTAGCTTTTCTCTCTCGTTTGGGTGGTTCAATCCACTCAGTGAATGCAATCTAGCACGTGGGAAACAATTAAAATCACCAACTTTTATTACATGTAGTAACAAATCATAATTAAGGATGATGTTAGAAAATGAAATATATTGACAGAATCCTGGACTGTGAACTCTACAAGGGTAAGACTATGATATTTTGTGCAATACTATGTAATTAACTCCTAAAACAGTGTCTACTAACTGGCATAACATTTCTAAAACATCTTGCCCAAATGAATAGATCTGTTGAAATGTTGCAGAGCATATGCTGTCACCCAAATCAGGAGAAAAATGTAGATATACTTAACCTAGAAAAACTCCTGAGGATACATATGTCTAAGTGATAACGAGGGAAATTCTAGGAAGGATTCCTTTTTCATCTACTCTGTAGGCATGTTCCAATCTCTCTACTGCTAAGTATATTGAAATTTAAGAAATGTTTCTTCTAATTATTACCAGTTGTTTTAATGAAGCAGCTTATGACAATTTTTGGCCAATTATTTTCATTTTCAAATATGCCAAACCATTATATTCAACCCATACAAGAATGTTTCACTCTAACAATACACAATAAACTTCATTATATAAACTTTAATAACACTTCAGATTTTACCAAATGAAAGAGACCAACTTTAAATTTTACATAATGATGAAAAGATTTAGATGCAAAAATCCAAAAGACTATTAGAGATAAAATTATAAGATGTGACAATGAACGTTTAAAATTCCAAGTTTCCAGTAAAATACAGCTTCCATGCTAAAACCGCTTTCTAAAATACCTTTTGTTTTTCTCTATAGTCTTCCCCTTCAAAGTTATACACACTTGACTCTGTATCCATTGTAAAATTTCTAAGCGAGCTTTCACCCATTTTGGAGAGCTTTTCATTCATCTCAGCAGTCTACACAACACAAGAAAATAAATTATTAAAGTGAGAACAAATAAAAGCATGAGACTTGTAGTAAAAATGAATTAGAATTTACAGTACACAAAAGCTTTTTACAAGAGTGTTATTCCTGAAACAAGGATTTCTGGTCTAAAACATTTCATATTAAAAGCACAGTCATTTAATCTGCACCTCACCTTCTTTGCACCTCTTTCCAAAATGCCATCTATATCCTCATCGGTGATCTCACTCTCCTTTGAGGCAAATACGTGCGTTGCCCCATGTCGAATCATCTGCAGCATTTCGTCCTTCCCAATTTTGTTCAGATTCTGGTCCACCAGCCTCCCTGAAAGATTGTGTTATATGTGACTCAGACTTTACTGCAAACATGAAATCTTCGATGCTACAATGCAGGACCTTGTAATCTTGTCTTCATCTCAGTCATCTGTGTACTGTAAATTCCCTTCTGGTCATTTCTTATTTTTACATTAAATTTATTACCAAACTTTCGGTTAGCTTTGAAATGTTTTTAATGCTTATGTTTTATGTGATGTCACCAACTGTATATTGTCTCAATGAAATACATTCATTTGTGGATTATTTGGCATTTAAAAATCAAAATTATGGGTGGGAAAACACAAACTTCAACATGTGGGCACTATAAACAGAAGTTTCTGCTGAGCAGAAAGATGTTAATCCTCCAAAAGCAGTTTTTCAGGTGAAATACAGCTAAGCACGTTCTAACCTTTATATAATCAAACTTCGTGTGCAAGCTAAATAAGCTTCTGAAACTGTATTGATCTGAAAAACTGAAACACAAGAATTTTTTTTTATCATATTAGAAATTCAACATTGATAAAGTAGAGATGGCCAGGGATTTAGCTCAGTGATTCTGCCGCCTGCCTCAAAAGTGCAAAGCCCCGAGTTCGAGCCCCCGTACCAAAAAAAAAAAGTACAGATCATCTTCAACTGGCAATAATGGGGACAACCTAATAATTTGTTTTCAAAAATATAGCCATCAAAATTATGTCTTTCTTACAAAGCTGATCTGGACTGAGAATGCGATGTTTGCTTTAATGAATCCAAAATAAACTCCCATTCTCATCCTCTATTCCACTGAGCACCCCACCCAACAAGTTGTGAAACTGCCTGAAAGCAGGAACACTTGTCAGTTTCATTCACCACTGTATTTCTAGGCGTCAAAAGCAGTGCCTGGCATCTGTTCGCTGCACAATAAACAGTTGTAGTTGAGAAAAAAGAGTAAAAGAAGATTTGGGTTTTGATTTGTATTTCTTTAGTATCCACCAGAATAATCCAAAGTGCTTATAAATCATAATGATCACAGCTCTAATTAATGCACATCATGCTGAACATTAGGCATTTTATACACAGTATCCTATTTAATCTTTAAAAATTCCAAACAGTAGCTACTTTTACCCCCACTTAGCAGATGGTGTAACAGGCTCAGGGGGTGGAAGACAACTGCTGACTAGCAGAATCAAACCCCAAACCTCAGCTTTTCAGACCCCAAAGCTCACTTAATAAAACTAATGTTCGGTATTTCTGGAATACAAGTAATCTGTTGGCTACCTGGACACAATAAACTTAATAAAAACACTGTCAAAAAACCAACAGTGGTATCAATGCAACTTAGTAAATTTTTGAAGTTCTAGGCTCACCTTGTTGAATGACAATTGAATCCAGCCTGAGTTTCATCTCAGCACGTTCCACTATTCTTTCTTCTACGGTGTTATCAGTTATAAAGCGGAACACTCGGACAGTCTTGGTTTGTCCAATTCTATGTGCACGGTCCTAAGTAAATTACATTATTTTGAATATACTTTAAGTCATATAAGTGATGCATAGAATGCTTTTATAATATGTCATGGGAACCACACATGGTAGCAGATGCCTGTAATCCCACCTCTTGGGAGGCTGAGGCACAAGAATCACCAAGATTTATATTTTGAATATACTTTAAGTCATATAAGTGATGCATAGAATGCTTTTATAATATGTCATGGGAACCACACATGGTAGCACATGCCTGTAATCCCACCTCTTGGGAGGCTGAGGCACAAGAATCACCAAGATTTCAAGGTCAACCAGGGCTACACAGTGAATTCAAGAACAGGTCGGACTATATACCAAGACCCTGTCTCAAAACACCAAAAAGTAAATTTTAAAAAAACACAAAAAACACAAAAAGTAATCAAAAACCTGTAACAGAATAAACTCACATCACACTGGTATTTAGCTTCTCCGTTTGAATTTACTGGTCATCCCACAAACAAAACACTGACGATAAAAAAAAAAAATTATTTTTAAAACTTTTTTCTCTTAGCCAGACATGGTGCATTACGCTATAATCCCTGCACATTGCAAGGTTAAGGCAGGAGAATCCCGAACACAAACCCGGCCCAGACAATTTACCAAGACCTTTTCTCACAGTAAAAGAAAAAAATCCTAAGGATGCAGCTCAGGGCTACTGGCCCTGGTTCAACCACAAAGTATTGAAAATCTTTAGTACTTGGGTTTTAATTCATGGTTTTTTTTTTTTTTGTACGGGGGATCGAACTTGGGACCTTGCGCTTGTGAGGCAGGCGCTGGAACCACTCAGCTAAATCCCCGGCCCAAATTAATGTTTTTTCTACCTTAACTTCCACTGCTATCAGGGAAAGAAGTGACATAAAAAATGAAATTCACAATATAAAAAATCCTTGTCTTAAATATTACCAATTTACTAAATACTAATAGTAAGGTTAATTTCAAAGCCATTTTAACGTGTGTGTGTGTGTGTGTGTGTGTGTGTGTGTGTGTGTGTGTGTGTGTGTGTGTGTAGTACTACCGACTGAATGCAAGACCTTCACGTTGAGCTACATTCCCTTGAGACAGAATCCTGCTAAGTCACTAAATTGCTCAGCCTGGGCTAGTACTTAGGATTACAGATGTGTACCACCATGCCCAGTTCAACACACTCCTGACTACTAATAGTTTATCAATTTTCCCCAGCTACCCTTACAGAGTAAAGGATGAAAATGACCAATCCCAAAGATTTAACAATTGGATTTATGGCCACCAACATCATGGATCAAATCATTAGCAAGATCAAACTCAGGAATCTATTCAGTTTTCACATGAATCTACAGATTAATTTTCTCAATAATCTTTCTGATCTGACCAGATACTCCCACATATGGGCACAAAATTTAAGCATCTAAAGTACAGAGAGGCTAGATGCTCACCAAATCCATTTCTCCTTCTTCCTAGGAAACAACTACACCCTCCTTCACCAATTCCCTGGGAGTCAGCTAAGCAACATTTCAGTTCTGGCCAATCAGTGTGAGAGCACTTTCACGTCTGACCTATTAAAAATTTCCTGGGCAGGTCCCGATGGCTTCACTGCTGAATTCTACAAGACATTTAAAGAACTGTTGCCATTACTCTTTAAACTCATTAAGGAAACTGAAAGGGAAGCAAAGCTTCCAAATTCATTCCTGGAAGCAAGTGTTACTTTGATTCCGAAACCAGGGAAAGACCCAAACCAAAAAGAGAACTACAGGCCAATCTCCCTAATGAACATAGATGCCAAAATCCTCAACAAGACACTGGCAAACAGAATACAGAGGTCATCAAGAAGATCATACACCCTGACCAAGTCGGATTTATCTCAGGGATGCAAGGATGGTTCAACATACGTAAATCAATAAATGTAATACACTATATTAACAGAGTCAAGGAAAAAAACCATTATGATCATCTCAATAGATGCAGAAAAATCCTACAGAAAATTGGAACAGAAGGTCTTTATCTCAATCTGATTAAGGCTATCTATGAAAAAGCAACAGTCATCATCGTACTAAATGGCCAAAACCTGAAAACTTTCATGCTAAAATCAGGAACAAGACAAGATGCCCACTATCACCACTCCTGTTCAATATAGTTCTGGAAACATTAGCCAAAGCAATTAGACAAGAGAAAGAAATAAAAGGAATAAAGATAGGAAAAGAAGAAGTGAAACTGTCATTATTTGCTGACGAAACTTTACATAGAAGACCCAAAAAACTCCGCCAAAAGACTTCTAGACTTAATTGATAAATTCAGTAGAGTAGCTGGATACAAGGTCAACACTCAAAAAACAATACCCTTCTTATACACAAATAACAGATTCACTGAGAGAGAAATTAGGGAAACAATTCCTTTTACAATAGCTTCCCAAAAAATGAAATATCTAGGAATCAATCTAACAAAGGAAGCAAAAGAACTCTACACTGAAAACTACAGCACTCTGAAAAAAGAGATCAAAGAGGATATTAGAAAATGGACATCCCTTGCTCCTGGGTAGAAGAACCAATATAGTGAAAATGGCCATACTTCCAAAATTACTATATAGATTTAATGCAATGCCGGTTGAAACTGCAACAATATACTTCACAGAACTAGAGAAAACAATCCAAAAATTCATTTGGAACCAGAAGAAACCTAGAATAGCAAAAGCAATTCTAAGCAACAGAGACATGGCAGGGGGTATCACAATCCCCAACTTGAAACTATACTACAGAGAAGCTACTGTGATAAAAACAGCATGGTGGGCTGGGGATTTAGCTCAGTGGTTCCAGCGCCTGCCTCGAAAGTGCAAGGTCCTGAGTTTGATCCCCGGTACAAACAAAACAAAACAAAACAAAACAAAACAAAACAAAACAAAAAAACCCAGCATGGTACTGGCAAAAGAACCAACCTGAGAACCAGTGGAATAGATTAGAAGATGGAGAAACAACTCCAGACATGCTCAGCCACCTCATCTTTGACAAAGGAGCCACCCCACCATCACTGGAGGAAAGATAGCCTATTTAATAAACGGTGTTGGAAAAATTGGATTTCAACCTGCCAAACATTAAAACTAGATCCATACCTATCACCATGCACTAAACTAAGATCAAAGTGGATTGAAGATCTAAATATTAAAACAGAAACACCAAACTTGCTGGAAGATAAGTTAGGTAGAACTCTTGAAGACACTGGCATAGGAAAAGACTATGAACAAAACCTCAGTAGCACAGGAACTAGCAGAAAGAATCAACAACTGGGATCTCATCTTATTAAAAAGCTTCTGCACTGCAAGATAAACCACCAACAGAGCTAAGAGACAACCTACAATGTGGAAAAAAATTTTTAGCAGCTGTACCTCACACAAAGGACTGCTATCTAGAATACATAAAGAACTGAGAAAAATCAGACCCCCTAAATTCAAAGACCCAATTCAAAAATGGGCATCTGCAATGAACAGACATTTCTCAAAGAAGTAAAAGCAGCAAATAAACATATGAAAAAATGTTCAACATCACTCGTCATTCAAGAGATGCAGATGAAAACAATGCTAAGATTCCACCTCACACCAGAAAGAATGGCTGCTATCAAGAAATCAACCAATAACAAATGCTGGCAGGGTTGTGGGGAGAAAGGAACCCTTCTCCATTGTTGGTGGGAATGCACACTGGTGCAACCGCTGTGGAAATCAGTATGGAGATTCCTCAAAGAACTAGGACTGGAAGTCCCATTTGACCCAGCTATTCCCCTGCTGGGTATCTTCCTGAAAGAATTAAAAGAATCATACCACAGCAATATATAAGCACCCATGTTTATAGCGGCACACGAGAAACTAGAGACATTTATAGCTGAATGGATGCATATTGAGGCAATACTCTTAAGTGAAATAGATAGGACACACATGTGTAAATACCAAATAGTTTCTCTAGTGTGAGAAACTGAAAGTGTAAATAAGGGTTAAAATGATTAAAAAGAATAATTGATAATTTGAAATAGGAAGAAAAAGTCCAAAGGGGCAGGGGAAGTGGGAGGGGAAGGGAAAGGAAAAATTGTGAGAAAAGAAAAAAAAAATGGAAACGAAGTCTTTGTAAATAGGGAAGGGTGGAGGGGGTGAAGGGCACACCGGTAATGGGGAAAAAATAAGAACCAAGATGCATCACACAGAGGTACAAGCACCCAATGATAAACGTAAATGTATTGTATACCTAAAATGTACCAATAAAAGAATTTAAGGAAAAATTTAAAAATTTCCTGGGCAGCCCTCAATTCTGTCTTCCCCATCCTGCCACAGGATGCAGAAGACAGAGCGAAGTACTACACAGGGCTGATCCATGTGCTGGGCACCCGGAGGCTCACATGAAAGAGGTCTTCAAAATGCCCTCACTGCACTGTTAGTTCAGAAAAACCTTAAATGATAGAGCTATGTCATTGACATGTGTAGAATCAACTTCCCTAACTGAAAAGTCTTATTAAGCTCAGAATGTATTTGTTATCACTTACCATAGCCTGGAGATCTACTTGGGGATTCCAATCTGAATCATACAAAATTACTACATCGGCAGTAGCAAGATTGATGCCAAGACCACCAGCACGTGTGCTTAACATGAAAACAAACTTTGTGCTGTTTGGTTCATTGTATGCATTGATTGAATCCTGTGGATAAAATAAAATGAATGTCAGAAAATTTTATCTGATTCTTTAAAATTTTCCCTCCCCAGAATTTTACTCACTTGTCTCTCATCATGTGGTGTCTGTCCATCCAACCTACAGTACTCATAATTTCTCCACATGCAGTAATCTTCTAAAATGTCCAATACTCTTGTCATCTGACTGAAGATTAGTACTCGTGAACCTGTGGGTAAATAGAGCAGAACATTACCAGAAGGTTCAAAAGTAGAAAAATCTGTTTTAAAACTTAATATTAACAAATTAGTCCTTAACTCCAACTTACGTACCTATTTGGCTACAAAAAAAGAAATGGTATCATTAACTATTCAAATCATTCTCCACTTCTTTTTGTAGCACAAATAGGAAAATATAATAGTGGAAGAGAGAGGAAAAGGAGAAAAGAGGAAATATAGAAAGGGTAACATTCGGGCAGTACATTAAGGTAAACAAAATAGACCATTTGTCTCTGATTTGGAAAGTCTTGCCATCCCAAAAGCTGAGACAATCATTAGCTTGTTACCTCACATATATTTAAAAATAATTTTCATGGCTGGGCCTGGTGGCACATGCCAAAATCCCAGCACTCAAAAGGCTGAAGCAGGAGGAATGCTGAGAGTTCAAGGCCAGCCTGAATTACATAGTTACCCTGTCTCAAAAACAAAACAAAACAAAAAAACCACTTCACCAACCCATAGCTCCTCTTGCATTCAAAACATCACGCAGCACACACTTGCATCTCTAGAATGTTCTAAAGACCTATTACAAATCAGAAGGACCTTAAATGTATGCCTCAAATCTATGCTGGAAAGTCCTTCACTTATCTGCCAATGATTCAAATTATCTGACTGCCTTCTGTAGAATATAGGGTAACAAAGAAATCTCTTAGACAAATTACAATTATGAAATGATCCTCCCTCAGAACCTGAGGCTGACACATTTTTATACTTCAATTACCTAAGATTTTCCATTTTCCTGCAGAGTTTAATATATATTTTTTTAAGGTACAAAAGGAGAAAAAGTAAACCAACTGACGGACAACTCGTACAACATGCTTTTGTTATGTTTCATCTGTGGTGCTGGGCATTGAACCAAGGGTCTCCTACATGCTAGGCAAGCACTGTTCTGCACCTCTACCCCCTTTTACACAACTTTTTCTTTTTGGTACTGGGAATCGAACTCAGGACATTGTATTTGCAAGGCAGGTGCAGTGTCCCTGAGCTAAATCGCCAGCCCTCACAATTTTTGGGGGGTGGGGGATACCGGAGATCAAACTCAGGACCTTGCACTTACGAGGCAGGCGGCGGAACCACCCACTGACCTAAGTCCCCGGCCCCTTATATTTTTGATAATTAATATCAAAGAGAAGATTCATATACTTTCCTAACAAAATCACATAGTGAAACACAAAGAGAAGATTGAAATATAAATGTATATTTGATATTATTGTCACTAGTTTTCTTAAGAGTGGTGTTTCTTATCTTTAAAGTTAGATGATGAATAATTTATGAAATGCTATGTCTGGGGTTTACTTCAATTAATCTAGGAAGAGAAAAGCAAGCACAGTATAAACAAGTTTTATATTGGTTATCATTGTTGAAACTTTCCTCACTCTATGTTCTCTACATCTTTCGAATTTAAATATGCCCATTACACTTATCACTGACATACTCATTTTCAAAATAAAATCTGAGGGGCCGGGGATTTATCTCAGTGTTTCCGCTGCCTGCCTCACAAGCAGAAGGACCAAAGTTTGATCCCCAGTACCAAAAAAAAGAAAAAGAAAATCTGACACTCTAAAGAAAAATATTTGATTTCACATACATGATTTTTAGTTAAAATGTTAAAACTACAAATTGAAAACCAATACCACAAACCACATTATTGTCTAATGAAGAGTCTGAGAACTGAGTATAGATAGGAGCATTCTTGGCATTTTACGAGAGAAAGCTAAACGTTCTAGGAAAGAACATATAAAATGGAATTCCCCCCAACTCCAAGGCCTATGGCTGCTTTTACTGTCTGTCACCTTCTATGAGACTGAAGGTCTAAAATTAGGGGGTAGGAGAAAGCTTAAATTGGATAAAGAATACAAGTTTATTTTAATGCTTTGCACTTCAACTTTAGAAAGCGTCGAAACAATCACTTCAAAATGTAATGTTCTGATCCCTCGTACCAAAAAAAAAAAAAGTAATGTTCTATTCATTTTCACACTTGTATTTTAAGTTTTCGTTACTTCTCAACTTGATACCAGTAACAAAGATACCTTGTTCCTTTAATTTAGGGAGCAACTTGTCTAACACCACCATTTTGCCACTGTTGGTAACTAGATGCATATCTGTTGTATAAGGTGGACCAGGTTCAGCTCCATCAAAGAGGTATGGATGATTACAGCATTTCCTCAACTGCATCAGGATGTTCAATAGCCTCATCTTGTCCATCTTCCCTGCTGAGTTCAGTATATCTATATCCTTCATTAATATCCGGGTATACCTATTGAAAAGAAAAATATTTTAAGAGGTCTAAAATGTTGCCTGACAAAGCCATGCCTCATCACATTTTAATCCCCTTGGCTACCTCAACCACAAAACACCCATAAGAAACAACCCATCGGGCCGGGGATTTAGCTCAGTGGTTTCGCTGCCTGCTGCGCAAGCACAAGGACCAGAGTTCGATCCCCAGTACCAAAAAAAAAACAACAACAAAAAAACAACCCATCAACTTCTAAGGTGTGGCTATGAATTTACCATCTATAATCTCTATTTTCTAGTGCTTTTTAAAATTGCCCATAGTGTTCTAGTGTTCATACTCACAAGTCTTGGACTTTTAGGACATGATTAAAGTACAAAATAGTTTCCTTTGGTGGAATTAAAATGGTATAATAAAACATTTTGAAGCAATTAAGTGAAACTTAAAATGTAAATTTTAAATATAATTTTAGTTTGTAGTATTTCACAACAAAAGTCCCACTAATCATTTACTGTCAGGCTCCACATGACAATCCGGGTCAACAGGCCACATACACAACAACGGTCCCGTGAGGTCAGCCCAAGTGCTTTTGTAGCTGTCTTAGTTTGTGTTAAGAACACTCTGTCTGCATCACTGCAAAGCCATCTAAGACACCGTTCTCAGAACTTATTCCGTCATTAAGTGACACGTGGTGGTGCCACATGGCATGTAGCTGGTGCAGCATCTGGGTAAGTAACCTAACACCTGAGAAGGGAGGAAGAATCCTAAGAGACAGCCATTAAGGTGAGATGAAGATGAATACAGTACCATCTGATTTAAATGTAAGTATAAATACATGTGGGGGGGAGATATGAGGTCGAAGGCTATAGCCATACGCCTAGGCCAAACTGTAAAAAGCCACAAATATATATATTAAAAATGTGGATATTTTCCTTCAAGAATAAGTAATCTGTTTAAACACTAAAGTTTCAGTGAGTCTTTGAAACTTCTGAACAAAGTAACTTAAACAGCCATCTATCCTTCAACACTTCAACCACATGGGCACAAAACACTACTCAAGGCAGACCACATCAAAATTCTGACTCATATTAGGACCTGTCTTCCTTTAGCAGTGACTCATGTCGTAGGTCTATATTTTAGACATTATATATACATGTGTATGTATATATGCAAATGAGATAGAGACAACTCTGTCATCTCTGCTACCCTACGAAAGCCTTTCTGAAGTTCTGAACACATTGAAGATGGCCCATTTCTACAGTGGACTTTCTCTTCCCTAGACAACATGCCCAGTTCTCTACAAGATATCCAATATACCTGCAATTCTTTTACCACTCCAACCCCTTGCAATACTATCAGAACCATGGAACTCAATGTACTTGAGATACGCCATCAGAGCAGTAAAGAATAAGCTGGGCTCTAGTTCATTTCCCTCCTTTGAACACACTACTCTCACAACCAATCTATGCTAAAGCCACAATCTTTTTCTACAGCCACCTTACACTGGTATTTCATGTTGTGCTTTCTAGCTACCAAAAAATGATACTATGACCAAGTCAATGGTTTCCAGCCTTTTAAATTTCATATACCTATCAAACTTGTAGGTAAAAAAACTAGGTTTTCAATTTTTAATTTTTGTCCCTATAAAGGTGCTTAACAATATATATTATATATTTATATATTATATATATAATCACCATCATTTCACCAAAGGGCACTTAATCTGCCCAAAATAAAACTTCAGCTCAAATGAAAAATCTAAAAAAATAATGTTTTATGAGGTACCATAAAAGGAAGCACTTAAGTTTTATCTCTATAATCTACAACTCCTTCAGAGGCTCACACAAATCCATGACCTGGTATTTATAAACCAATTCACCTATACCACCAGTTTTCTTTTTTAAAAACCCATGCTTTATATGAATTTTTGTTTAATTAAACCCAACATCAGTCTTTGGATTTATAAACCATAAACTTAGTATGCTTCCAAAATTGAGGGAAGAACAGTGATATATATATATAAAATCTCACAACACATACCATTCCCTTTGCATTTTGCTGAGACCCACATAGATTTTTACTTCTTTCTTTGGAGGCAAACTTTTTTCAACGTCAGCCTTAATTCGACGAAGCAGAAATGGACGCAAAACCTTAGAGCAAAAAGAGAAATGGCCTTACATATAGTATCACCATTATTGCCAAATCTTAAAATCATCCATTAAATACACAGAAAAGAAATTTCTCTGCTTAAGAACATCAAGTGAATTTCAGGACTTCTCTATTTCAAGTATATAATTTATTACCATTGGGTTCCTGAAGACTGATAATAAAATTTTATTATTTACCCAATATACTATATATACTTGCTACACTCATATGAAACAAGAAAAAAAACCAATAGCATACTTAAAGATGTACAATTTCAACATTCACTACCTTTCAGGTTTAAAACTAATTACTTGCACACAGATTGTCTAATATTGTTTAAGAAATGTCTGGTCCACACTAACAGCTCTTTAGGGTTAAGTGTTTAAATTTACTGTTACCTTCATTTATGGAAGCAGACCACATGTAAGGTATAAAAGGTACACAGATCATGACTGTACAATTCAATTTCCCTAACATAAAGGTACCTATGCCATCTTCCATATAATCATCACCTAAACAGAACACCCTATGTAACTCATATTATGGCCCTCCCTCCCAGCCAGTCTCTACCTGTTCCTCCCCCAAGAGTAAGCAATATTCTTACTTTTAAACACCATTTATTAGTTTTGTCTGTTATTTTTAACTTTGTAAAGATGGATTCATTCAACACTGCTCACTTATAACTCATTCCTTTTATTCACCATGTTTGTAAAACATTAATGTTGCACATAACAGTTTTAAATACCTGTAAAACTAAAGACTTTTATTTGTACCTTCATTTGTTCTAGTTATACTGTTTTATGAAAACCCTGACTGTATCACAAAACAAATTTAAAATTGCTGAGAAAACACTTGCTCCTAACTGTGTGTAAATAATCTAGCAGATCCCTGGTCAGCAGCCAGCAGCCAACCAACAGCAGAGCAAGGGAAGACCCTGAGCTCCCTGGCTCTCTTCTAGAACTGCCCAGCTACACGCAGCTAGGTAAACCCAAGGGAAATCAGTAAAGAAATCACCCAGCCAACCCATACATTTTGTACTATTAAAATAAAAGCTATTAAGGTGGGGTTTGGGGAAGGGACTTAGGGTTGTTTAAAGCATTAGACAACTGACAGACTGAAGAGTTACCTTATTCCTAAGCATATCCGCACTGACTTCTAAATCTCCCTTTCACTGTCGGACCACAGGCACTAGAGTGGGAATTTCAGAGTAAAGATCAGGACAAAGTAGAAGCAGCTACCAGATCTCTCCTCCCTCACTTGATAAAAGATTTCAAACTACTCTGAACAAAAGAAACAGATTTGCCAGAACTGGTTGAGTCTGCTGTGTGGGGAGTTATTTAGTCTGTTTTACCTACATGTACCTTGCAGTTTATTAAAGGAAAAGTAAGGGCAAAGAGGTAAGGGAAAAAGTGCAGAAGGATAATCAAGTTCCTCTGCCCCCTTTCCTATGTCCCCAAGACAGCATTGAACACTACAATCCCTGCAATAAGTAAATTTAAATAAAAGGGTTAGGTTTCTGAATGCTTACTAAATTGAAATAAAGGTTCCTCAATGATCACCTTCACATATTTAACAAAAATCTCAATTTACAAAATTTTAAATAACCTTCTGATTAATGTATATAGAAATAAAATATCCATTAAAGTCAGGTACTGTACAAGACACACAAATATAAAATGTTTCCCAGGCCAGAAATTTAGCTCAGTAGCACTGTGTCTGCCTTGCAACCGCAAGGTCCTGAGTTTGATTGGGGGGGGGGGGGGGGGGCTCCTACCTTTGTGTTAAATCCAGCAAGAAAAACCCTTGTGAATCATTTCAATACCCTATACAATGTTCTAAAATGTCAGAATGTTCAGATTATTAAAAATGGAACACAAAATGTACATAGGCCAACCTCTGCCTGGGTACTCAATGAAGAATGTGTTATTGCCAAATCGGGCTAGGTATTAGTTAACAACTCAGAGGGCCGGGGATTTAGCTCAGTGGTTCTGCCACCTGCCTCAGAAGTGCAAGGTCCTGAGTTCAATCTCTGGTACCAAAATGAATAAATAAATTAATTAAATTTAATTAAATTTTTAAAAAGAACTCAAGAAAGGGGATTCTAGATGTAGCAAAAACAGACTGGAATTAGAATTTACAGAAAATTGACAGTGGAGTCAGCAGTATTCTCAAACTAACTTCTATATATGAGGAAAGGAAACAGAAGTTGGGGTATGTTAGAGAGGTTAGGTCCCGGAAGAAGGGTCAGGACATATTTTGCTTCCCAGGGGACACTTGTAATGTTAAGAGACGTTTCTGCTGTCACACCTGGAGGCACATTATGAGCAGCACCTGAGTAGAGGTGCCAGGAATGCATCTAAGTATACTGTGAAACACAGGATAACTATCTCTTCCCCTCCTCAATCCTCCACTCCCATCCCCAAACCCCTACACCACAATCCAAACTAAAATGTCAAGAGAGGTAGGAAGTCCACACAATAGGTCCTGAAGGGCTTTCTGTGACATGTTTATGAGGTCCTATTTTATTCTGCTTACTTGGGTATCTAGACTGTTAAAGTCTATTAGAGAAATTTCTCCACCTACTAACTTTTACTTAGCAACTTTCACAGCAAGGAACAAAAGCGTACATCGAAACAGCCATCATACCATCTCTGCTCACAAAAAAGCACTATACATTGTCACTATACCTAAAAAACAAGTGGATCACTACCCCTTTCCAGAAATAAACTTTTTAGGTTCTCCAAAGAAATTTAAACTGAACTAAGCTTAATAGTCATGTTAATCATTAAGTGATTCTTCTCCCACTATACCCCTTCTGAGCTCTAAGAGATCACTCTTGCCCTTTATTAACGTAAAATTCTATCCTAGGCTCTAACACTAAACGACCACGCATCACTCACTGCCCCAATGTAGGATCAAACAGACCTGATTCTAAAGCCACTGTACTTTCTGTTAACAGGAAAAAAAATTTCATGTAAAACTTCACCCTTTTTCCCATAAAAGATACGCTTTAACACTACTGCACAATACCTACCATATGGAGCCTCTCTACTAGCTTTTGATCCCCAAGGCAGTTGTTCGTATCAAACCAGGAATCAAAGTCCTAGATTAACAAATAAAATATATTAACGATGCCCTGTGATGTCATTTTTCTCAAGAACAGTTTCACAGCAGAATTAAAAACCAGAAAACAAGTGTTTGTTTGAGACAGGGTCTGGCTATGTAGCCCAGGCTGGCCTTGAACTCACAGCAATCCTCCTACCTCAGTTTCCCGAGTGTGGGATTACAGGCATGAGCTACCACACCTGGCTCAGAAAACAAGTTTTAGAGAAATAATTTGAATATTCAAATACGAGGTTTCCAGAGGAGTATCAAGAAACACACTAAAAGTGAAACTATATGACATTTCATTAGTTTAAGAATAAAGACAGTGTCCTTTTATCCTTACCTCTTGAAGGTATAAACACATCTGCTTTGTTTTTGAGTGACCATAATCTTAAAATTCACTGATGTAACAAAAACAAAACTTGAATAGAGATCAACAGACAAAAATGTCAATATAGTAAGAAAAATAAATTATCTCTAAGTCATCAAAGTACATAAAAACAGAACTAAATTGCCTCCAGTTTACGTATCATTTTATAATTTTCTCGGTTGTTTTAGAATGATCATTAACACAACAGACCCAATACCTACCGTTTCGTAACTATGTGCTAAGTGTGCTAATGGGGAGCTCTTCAAAGCAGTCCCCACCTGCCCTACTCCAGCAGTGGGAACAGAGGTTCAGAAATGAATTCTGGCCCAGCAAAAACCCGAATTACTAACAGCCCATACTCTTGATGTGCAAATTATGTTCCTGGGGACAATTAATAATTAATCACTGCTATCATCATTTATTTCTACTACTGCAAATAATATATGAAAGATTTTATACATTCTCATTAGACTTTGTTAGACCATAATATGAGATTAGACAGATTTCACCATATGTGGATGCCACCTCTGAACCTCAAAACACAGGTAATGTTAAGTCTATAAAAATATATATTCAGGAATGTTTTAGTACCCTGAAAACAGAACCACTCAACCGTAACTCATAAAATAAAGTTAGACCAGCAAGAGGCCCACACAGAAGTGAGAATGTGTGCCATTCCAGATGGGGAAAACAATGATTTGAAATGAGACTGAGGGCCCAGGATTTAGCTCAGTGGTTCCACCGCCTGCTTTGCAAGCGCAAGGTCCGGAGTTCGATCCCCAGTACCAAAAAAACCAAAAAAAAGTAAATTCTCAGGATGCAGACAACTTAATAGGCTAATACCAGGCTAACTCTACAAAACCATAAAAATTCATGATTATTAGAAGCTGTGCAGAAAGGAAACCCAATTCTCCTATAAAAATGTATAGCACTGGGTTGAGGACTTAGCTCAGTGGCACCGCTCCTGCCTCACAAGCGCAAGGTCCTGAGTTTGACCCCCGGTACCAAACAAAAAGCATAGCATTAAATATTACTATTAATAGGGAAACAATTAGAAAACTTACGTCAGCTGAATTGAACACATCTGGCAACAAAAAATTAAGGAGCGACCAGAGCTCATGCAAGTTGTTTTGAAGAGGTGTTCCAGTTAATAATAGTCGATTTGTAGTCTTGAATTCCCTCACTATTTCTGACAGCTGAAAGAACCAAATTCTACCATTAGAAAGCTCTGAAATGGATCACATTTTCAAATAAAGGCAGAAATGATTTTCACATCTACCATATTACCTTAGATTTTTCATTTTTGATTCTGTGAGCTTCATCTATAACTAAGTATCTCCAGTTAAATTTTTTGAACACAGATTTCTCTTTAATAAGCATTTCATAGGACGTTACACATACATCCCATTCTCCTGGTAACAGAACATCTCTGACAAAAGCAGCCTGTGGGCGAGAAAAAAAAGGTCATTCAGAAACCAATTACACAGTCAATTTATTAATGACAAGTAACCCGATACCTGAGAATATAAAAAGAGGAAAGAGCAGGTATGTGAGCATTTAGAATTAGCTTTCACACCACTAAAATACCTTCAAGTAGTCATTTAGGTGTCCGAGTTGTAAGGTTAAAAAAAAGAAATGGACAAAGTTAATCAGTACAAAATTCAACACCCTAGGTCTTAAAATGTCTCCTCTCTACAGATTCAGTAGGCCTTGAAATCCTTACATAAAAAGGTTCTTTTTTTTTTTGGCACCAGGAATCGAACTCAAGAACACACATTTGTTAGGCAGGTGCTGTGTCACTTAGCTACATTCCTGGCTTAAAAGGGTTTTTAAGCACAAAAGTAAAAAGACAGAAGAATAGTTTTCAATAACCAATTTCATCCCTTTTAGGTTTATAAAAGTATTAACAATTGCTGTTATTCTCATTTTACAGGTAAGGAAACAAACAAAAAATGGGTAAGTAATTGAGCCCCAAAACAAAAACCAATTTAGTGATTTAAAATATTCAAAGCATCTCTAAAGGAAGAGACATCTACACTCAGCTCTAATATACAAAAGAGAAAAAAGTACAAAATCATTTAATATGTATGAATAAACCTCCAAATCTAAAGTCTATACTCCATCGCGTCATTATTTTCATGTCTTCTTCCCCAAAGAATGTCAATTAATCAACATTTTAACTTACTTTGATAGGTCATACCAGTCCACCAACTTCTACTATACTGTGACTATCAGCACTCTACACTAATCTTAAAAATCTGGCTCCTTGGGCCGGGGATTTAGCTCAGTGATGCCACCGCCTGCCTTGCAAGTGCAAGGTCCTGAGTTCTATCCCTGGTACCAAAAAAAAAAAAATCTGGCTCCTTAAATTTTCCATCACCTCATACATTCAAGAGCTCTTTAAAAAACAAAAACAAAAAATTGTAAGAGGCCTGTGACTTTATACACTCACTTGCCAAAAGCGAAAAACTGTTCTTATAGCTTTCTATAGTCTCTAATACCTCCAAGACTATACTACACTTGTAAATTACTAGTATTTATGTAGACCAGTGGTGGTAAATTTATGGCGGTGTTGTTTTTTAGAAAAAAGATGTTAATGCATGGGTTGTTTTTCTAAACTAAAACCTCAGTATTCAGGTTTAATTGTAGTGTTGGCACTTTGCAATAAATAAGTAGGGTCTCGTGTTGCAGTTTGGGCACTCGTCTCTAAAAGGTTCGCCATCACTGATGTAGACCTTTTTCCTTTTATCCTTCCTTGAGCTACTCCCAAACCCAAGCCTGAATTCAAATTCCTTTAATGGCAAAAATATAATGAAATCCCACAAACTTACTCTTTGTTCTTTATCTCCTATCAAACAAACAGATCTAAGGGTTGGAACCCATCTCTTGAATTCACTCATCCAGTTGTGTAATGTAGACTTAGGAACCAAAACCATATGAGGACCGGGAATGTTTCTATAGTGCTTCATGTACCCAAGAAGAGAAATTGTTTGAAGAGTCTTGCCCAGGCCCTGAAAGAGTTCAAAATAACCATAAGCAATTAAGAACAAAGAGTATGCCATTTTTATACCTCCCAACATATACAGGACAACTTAAAAGACAATGCTTTGTGTTTATGATAGCTAACATATGGCCAGAATTATTATGTATGAAAGCTTACAATTACTATGTCACATAATCTTCACAAGTCTACGAGTGGTATTTTATCACCATATAAGACCCAGTAAGTATGACAGTCCCCAAATTACCTAGCCTATCTAGAAGTGAAACAGATTTCTTTTGACTCCATACTTTCCCCTATCTGATTCTTTGCAAGTAGTAAGCACAAGATAAGTGTTTCATGAAACAGAACTAAGCTGCCACCCTAGAAAACATTAATACTTACAGATGACAAACATTAAACAATCTCATTTGAGGAAAATGCTCAAACTACTCCTTCTACACTACAAAAGTTTAAAGTTTCTCAAAATATATTGTTTTGAAATTTATTCTACTTTCACAGATGCAAATTCCTTAAGAGCTCATTTATACAACTAAAGCAAGCTGCTTCCAGCAGTTAGAAGGAAAATTAGTTGGAACCCCTTCTAGAATAAAATTATAGCCAACAAAACTATGTTAACTGTCTCAACTTCTATAAATTTAAAAATACGGTCCTCAAAAAAACTACCAAAGACATACCATTTCATCTGCAAGGATACCATTGATACCATTCTCATACAAAGAAATAAGCCAATTCAATCCTCGGACCTGATAATCCCTCAGTTTACCCCATTTCACATCTAGAAACAAAAAAGAATACACAGTTAACATTTGAAAGACAATGGTTCTTTAAACTAATAACCGCGGACCTCATAATCTGTTTATCCCATTTCATATCTAAGAGGAAAAGAAAACACACAGTGCACATTTTGAAGATGAGAAAAGGCACTCCCCTTTGTCTAATACTCCAGACTTAAGTGGGGCCTATGTGTGTCTACTGACTTTACTTTCTTTTCTAGGAAGTTCTTTTACCATGGGAATTCTACAAGTTGTAAGTCACCAGACCTAGCTGTTAGCATTTGGAACGGAGTAGGAGCAGTTGGAAGATAACCAACTGCAGCAAATATGATGATATGCATCACAGTACTCATCCAAACCGCTCAGTTCCTGTTACACACTGATCCTGGAAACTCATTGGCTTCTTCTATTTTTAATGTTTCCACCAGTGTTTCTAACCTAGTGTTTTCATCTTTCCTAAAGAATGAGACAGAGAATCACTGGAGGTTTTTCCCCCTGCTAAAAATAAGAGATATAAATAAGAATGTTCTTTTTCTTTATTTGTCTTTCATAAGTTATTTTTCCAACAGACCTTAGAGACAACAACTCTTTCAGGATACACATAGTACTTATCCCCTTGCCCCCCAAAATCACTGCTTAAGGATCAAACACCAACTAGTGCCAGGGAAACTAGCTGAAATGTAAGAATATGAGAAAAACAAATTTTCCCCTCCTACTGTACCATATATTTGGCTCTGGACTCTAGACTCATTTGAAGAGATGGAAACTGGGTACTCTGTAAGGGGGTTGGGGGACAGACCCTGAAGGTGTATGCCTTAGACCAACAGCCAAATGTCTAACTACATTTAAGTACAGCTTAAGTTCAACTAGCTAAGAGTTCTCAAAAACCAGCCATCCAGGCCCAGGGATTTAGTTCAGTGGTGCTGCTGCCTACCTTGCAAGTACAAGGTCCTGAGTTCAATCCCTGGTACCAAAAAAAAACAACCCAGCTATCTAGTGATAAAAGGAGGCTTGGGAAAATCTCTATGCCATCAGATAATTAATATATAAGTAAATCTTAAACCCTGCTAAATAAATTTCATAAAATTAAAACATACAAAAAGAGATGAATAAGCAAAATTCTTTCTAAAGTTGGTTTTGTTTTTATTTATTTTTATTTTTTGGTACCAGGGATCAAACCCGGGTCCTTGCACTTGCGCAGCAGGCGGCGAAACCGCTGAGCTAAATCCCCAGCCCTGGTTTTGTTTTTAAACATCAGTTTCCTAATATGGGACAAATACAGTATAAGGCAAAATGATTCTCAGTTTTATATGTGCTCCTAATAAGTCCCTTGGCATTTTATACATCTTTAAATATAGCAGCACCCCAATCATATAACAGTATCATCTCCAGCAAATTGTAGCCAACATAAGTCCAAAAGTCTAACAAAGGATATTTCAAAAGGGATCTTTTAAAAATCAATTAGTTGTGTTTAACATACATGATGGAGAGTCTTCAAATCGAGTGCAAATATTGGTTGCTTTGGAACTTTCTGTTAATAGTTCTTCGTCTTCCTCTTGTTCTGTTCTACGGTGTCGATAACTGTCAAAATGAAAATTAACTGATTTCAGTTTTGGCATCATATTTAAAACTACCAGCTACTGTTTCAACCTAACAGTCAAGTAGCTGACCAAGATCCTCAATCTAGCCAAAAAAGTAAACATCAGAAATCACTAGGGGCCAGGGATTTAGCTCAACAGCACTGTGCCTGCAAGTGCAAGGTCCTGAGTTCGATCCCCTGTACTCCCCCCCAAAAAAACCACTAATAAATTTAAATCTGAAATATTTTACATGATTAATCTACTGTATATATAAAATTATTATTAAAATACAGTAATAACTGTATATTAACTACAACTTGATAAAGCCCAGCACTCTGGGAAGATGGGACAGAATGATCATTAAGTTCGAACCCAGTCTTGGCCACTTAGCCATTTAGTGAGATCCAGTCTCGAAATTAAAAACTAAAAACCAGAGCTGGGGATTTATTTCAGTGTGATGGTGTTGGGTTCAATCCCCAGCGCCAATAAATAAATACACATCTACCCATGTCCGGATTCAGATACATCCCCTTAAAAACCGAATAATCTTGCCAAATGTGTAGCTTAGGGGTTCAGATGAGTAAAACCACTTATTCCCCAATTCCGAAGCTTCCATTGTGTATATGCAGTATTTTCACCTAATTTAGAAAACAACTGGGCCAGGGAATTTAGCTCAGTGGTTCCACGGCCTACCTTGCAAGCGCAAGGTCTGAGTTCAATCCCCGGACCAAAAAAAAGACACACACAAAGAAAGAAAACAACTGGTCTCACCTTGAGACCTTGCAGTGAATTTAACGTTCGTCAGTTTATAATTTCACATTTTAGATAATCTTGGATATTACTGATTGCATTTTCACATTAGGAATTACAGCCATTCCAGGGAGCTGAAACTGCCCTAAATCTATTAATTAAATACCTTAATTACCCAGCCAGCAGGAAAATTCTTAAGAATTTATAAATTCAACATGAGGATTTTCAAAATCCATCCAAGGATGGCACACGCCTTGACACTTTATAGTACTGCACATAATATTAATTTATACACTTGCAACTACAACCTGTGCCAAACCAACTGGGGCCATAGATTATCAATTTTTTAAAAAATGAAGTTATTTTATGTTTCTAATGAAGACTATGGATAAGTTTGGCTGAATGAAGTATAAATTATTACTCACTCGCCAACTGAGAGCAAGTTCTGTTTCTCATCCTTTTTTATTCGTGGGCGCCCCGGTTTCATCTTCAAAGGTGAGGTTGGAGTCTTCTGAGCAGCAGGCTGAATGAAATGAGCAAACAGCTCTGTCTGCTTTAACAAATACTCAAATCTATTTGCTCGATCAGTTTGCTGCAAAAAGTTTAAAACACAATCATCAAAACTGCAGCAGTTTCAACGTGATTCCATATGAACTCAGCAATAAAAGGGAACAAAATATTGAAACATGTAACAAAACGGGTGTCTCAAAAGCACTCTGCCAAACAAAGACACCAAACTGTATGATTCCACGGGGTACTGTGTATGAAATGCTACACAGAAAGCAGATCAGGAGTGGCAAGGAGGTGGGGACAGAAATAATTACAAAGGGCAGAGCGGACTTTTCAGATGATGGAAACTACTGTAGTGGTGTTCAAAAGACTGCTATCTATTTGCTAAAACTCAATGAATTCCAAGCTCATAATAATATAAATTTTTTACAATATAACTGACCCCCCCAAAATTTAAACATTCAAAGAAATTATGCAATTAAAGTAAATTTGAAACATAGGAAAAAAATGCACTGGTTGGGCTGGGGATGTAGCTCAGTGGCACTGTGCCTGCCTGGCAAGAGCAAGGTCCTGAGTTCGATCCCCAGTAGGACCCCCCCCCCAAAAAAAAATTTAAAAAGCACTGTTCATTCAAGATCAGACTGATACATACCAAGTTTTAAAAAGGTATCAGGGGCTGGGGATTTAGCTCAGTGGTTCCAGCGCCTGCCCTGCAAGCGCAAGGACCCAAGTTCGATCTCCAGTACCAAAAAAAACCCAAAAAGGTATCAGGCTTAGAAAATATTTTTAAGTTCATGAAATTTTCAATAGCCTAATGAATGTAGTTTAACACTATTCCTTGCTTTCCAATCTGCCATCTGCCCACTAAGACAATGGTGTGAATTTTCGCTATTATAAACAAGAGAATGGAAGAATCTGAACAAAAAAAGATCCTTCAAAACAAGTATTCAAAAAGTAAGGACATCTAGAGCCTTTAGGCAACAGACTTTTACACACAATTATAGCTTGGTTAAACAGAAGACTAGTGAGACCAAAAAAGCTCTAGAAAGAGAAAAACCAGTCAACATTGCTGCCAATAAATGTTTAAAATGTCAGTCTTAGAAAATTACAAAAAGACATTTTACCTAGCAAAGTCAACATCGGAGATGATATATATATATATATATATATATGCATATATGCACATTTTTTTTTTTTTAAAGTTCATTTACTCATTTATTTTGGTTTTTGGAGACAGGGTCTCAATATGTAGCTCAGGCTGGCCTCGAACTTATAGTGAGTGATCCTCCTGCCTCAGTCTCCTGAGTGCTGGGGTTACACACATGCACCACCATGCCTAGCTCCACAGGAGCTGTATTTTTTTTAAGTGTATTTTTTTTAATCACACTACTGTAAAAACTGAAGCCCAATTTGCTATCATAAATCTACCTAGGCAAGGTGGCACATGCTTGTAATCCTAGCCCTCTGGGGGCTCAAGGCAAGAAAATCACAAGTTAGAGCCCCAGCCTGAGCAATTCAGCAAGACTACTGTTTGAAATTTTTTTTAAAAAGTGGGGATGTAGCTCAGTGCAAAGGCCCTGTGCTTACCCTCCAGTACTGCCCCCCCAAAAGCAGCCAGCTCTGCACAAGCTGTTGACATTCTCCTCCCTAGTAGTGCCCTACAGGAGACAAGCAGTAGTTTTTTCAAAATTGTTTTAAAAGTACTGAACTGAGATATTATTACCTGTAAGTACATATTTAGTACAAAACTATATAATAAAAGCCTTCATACAACTAGATGCTAGGGCTAAAAAAAAAAAAAACTACTCAATTGGCCAGGCATTTAGCTCAGTGGCTCTACGCCTGCCTCTCAAGCGCAAGGTCCTGAGTTCAATCCCTGGTAACAAGAAGAAAAAAAAAAGACTACTCAATTATCATAATCATGTTTTGAGATCAAGATATTCAAATAAATGCTTTTCTAGAGTATTTAAAATTTTAAATCATTGTTGTTGCTATTATCAGAGGTAAAAAAAATAGGTACTTTTTTGCTTGAGGGAGATTTAAATGAAAATTATTTGAGATACTAAAAGCTTAAAGAAAAGTGGTAAAAGGAGAAAAAACAGACTTTAAGAAATCAATCTAAAATCCAATAGAAATTATAATGAATAACCTTGGACTAACTTCTCTGAGACAGAAGAAAATGACACAGGGCAACACAATCTACAGAGATAGGCCTGAAATTTTTTTGTGGGGAAAGGCAGAAAACAAGGCTGTGACAGAAATGGAATGAAAAGATTGGTCAGAGTGGTCCAGTTTTGGAATAGCTGAACGAAAATGCTGAGCAATAAACACGGCCTTAAGGTGCCTTATTGTGGTGGCACACGCCTGTGATCCCAGCACTTGGGAGGCTGAGGCAAGAGGGTGGCCCATTTGGCCCAGCTTGGGCCTCTCAGTGACACTGCCTGAAAATAAAAATAAAAAGGGCTGCGGATAGTTCAGTGTGAAGGCTCTGGGTTCAATCCCCAGTATGTAGGAAGGAAAGAAACTGTATTCACTTTAAAGTAGTGTTCTTTTTAAAAAGTTGACCTGCAAATATATTCTCTTTAAACAATTTGACAGCAAAATAGGCATTTACATATACAAAATACAGAATATCTAAAATCATGAAATAATTTGTGTATCATATTGCCATGTTATGTATATGGCAACACAATATATAAATTACATATTGTATATATATACACAATCATGCGTACATATCATGTTAGCATTTTTAACCTATTCAAGAGATGGAAAGTATCTGATGAATTTGAGAGGACGAGGAAAAGTGCCTTTCAAAAACTGTGTAAAGGGCCGGGGATTTAGCTCAGCTGTACAACGCCTTCCTGGCAAGCGCACAGTCCTGAGTCCAGTCCCCTGTACCAAAAAGAAAAAGTAAAGATCTAAGGACCAGGTATCGCTGGGAGCTAATCACAGGGAGATTAGGAGGACACTGTTCCCTTCACTGACTCATAATATAAGAATACTGAGGGCAAAGCAAACGGATCATTCTTTGTAGAGTGTAATTCTAAACATATGGAGAATAAACATACACAGAATACCTACTCTTTTTCACCTTACTTGATGCTAAAATCTTAAAGGTCTTTACAGAATTAGGTAATTATATTATATGGATTTATACAATACTTCTATTTGGTTTATATGGGTAAGATACAGAAATTATACTATCCCATATTAAACATATTTCAAACATACCTGCTGTAATTATAAATATTAAAATAATCTATGGAAAAGCTCCACTATACACTGTCTTCACCATCTAAACATACCATTTTTGGGCCAGGGATGTAGCTCAGTGATGCTGCTGCCTGCCTTGCAAGCACAAGGTCCAGAGTTCCATCCCCAGTACCAAAATAAATAAGTATACAAACATACATACCATTTTTTCTTCATAGGTAGGATCTGGTTCTTGGATTTCTTTTTGCTTCCCAGGTGATGCATCATCAAATACTTCCTAATAGAAAGGAAAAAAATCACAAAATTATTCTTCAAGAACAATCAACTCACCGCTATACACCGTTTTCTGCCCAGAACACATCCTAATAATATATTCCTGCCCCAAACTCCCTACATACTTAAATGACTGTCTTCTAACCTGACAGGAAATCCGCTATGGATGAAATACAAGGATACCAACCCATTTAAGCTAAGTGTGTAAATGGTATGGCAGCTGCCAAGATTAAAACAAAACAGGGTTGGGGATTTAGCTCGCAAATGCAAGGTCCTGAGTTCAATCCCCGGTACAGAAAAAAAAAATTAAAACAGTATCAGTACAGTATCATCCTAAAATTACTTTCTATACCAGTCATATGACCAAATCTGTACCTTTTCTCTAAAAAGTTATGAAACCAAAACTAGGAAATGTGAAAGATCCTTTTATCAGATAACTACAAGGGCCAGAGGCTTAGCTCAGTGGCGCCAATGCCTGCCCGGCAAGTGCAAGGTCCTGAATTTGATCTCCGGTTCCACCAAAAAAAAAGAAAAGGTACAAAATATCACTACATTTATCTGCAGTACACTATACAAATGTCCACACAGGGGCTGGGGATGTAGCTCAGCTGCACTGCACCTGCCTACCAAGCACAAGGTCCTGAGTTCGGATCCCCAATACCCAAAAAAAACCCAAAAAACAAAAGGTTCACATGGAAAGCAGCATTAATAACCCTGATTTCCACATTGTGGACTATTAAAAAAAGGGTATCATACAGCCTAAATTGAATACTCTAATACTGTCCAATTCCTACATTAATAATAGATATGCTGTTCTTACACAGGTATTCATTTTGACATTCAAATGCCACAGCATCAAAAAAAACAGCAACAATTTTTATGCTGTCAAGTTCCAGTCATCATCTATTAAAAAAGGAAAGAAAAAAAAAAGAAAAGAAAGGCTAGAACCAGGCACAGCTGTGTGCACTTGTAGTGCCAGCTACTCTGAAGGCTGAGGCAGGAAGATCATTTGAACCCAGGAGTTTGAGATCAGCCTGGATAACATAAGGAGATTGTAGCTCATTAAAAAAAAAACAAAAAACAGGGGCCGGGGATTTAGCTCAGTGGTTCCAGTGCCTGCCTTGCAAGCGCAAGGTCCCAAGTTCGATCCCCGGTACCAAAAAAACCCCCCAAAAAACCAGGCGTGATGGTACACACCTATAGTCCCAGCTCTCGGGAGGCTGAGGCCGGAGGATCCTTGAATTCCAGGCCAGCCTGGGCTACACAGTGAGTTCGAGGCCAGGATGAACTACACAGACAAACCTTGTTTAAAAAAATACAAGTTGGGCCGGGGATTTAGCTCAGTGGTTTCACTGCCTGCTGTGCAAGCACAAGGACCAGAGTTCGATCCCCGGTACCAAAAAATAAAAAGTTGGTGCAAGTATATTTTTCATTAATGTACAAATCTGTGCTTGCACAGTGTGATACGCAAATGTGGGGGGATGTGGTCGCCTGTGTTACTACAAGAAGCCCTCCGAAGCCTAAAGCCAAGATGCACTTCCCTGCTAAACCCTTTAAGCACCCGTGGGCCCTCAGGCTCAGCTAACCTCTCTGGTTTCCACACCTAAAAATGACAAAACCACAAACCTTGTCCAGTGTACAAAATTCCTGCTGAAATCCCATTAAAGGACAAATAAACCCTACAAAAGCAATGTGCTTTCCACATGTAGTCATTATTTCTCCCACAGTAAAGTTTTTTTTTCATTAATTTTATTGGAACATTTGGTATACATTATGATCATACTCATCACTGGGAATTTGTATCTGTACATGGTATATCTTGGTTCTTGTTTTTTGCCCATTCCCCTTCCTTCCCCTCCACTCCTATTTACAAAAACTTCTGTTTCATTTTTTCCATCTTTTCTCATATTTTTTCTTTCCTTCCCCCTTCCCCTTTGAACCTTTTCTCCCTATTTTACATTATCTATTATACATTTTGGTCCTCATATACACTTTCAGGTTCTCACACCAGAGAAACTATTCAGTATTTACATGTGTGTCTTATTTATTTCACTTTAAGAGTATGGCCTCATCCAGGTATTTAAGCTCAGTGGTTTCGCCGCTTGCACAAGGACCCGAGTTAGATCCCCGGTACCAAAAAAAAAAAAAGTATGGCCTCAAGATGCATCTATTTAGCTATAAATGTCTCTAGTTTATCATTCTTTATGGCTGAGTAGTACCCCATTTTATTTAAAAACCACATCTTCTAGCCAGGTGTGGTGGCATACACCTGAAATCCCAGCACTTGGGAGGCTGAGGCAGGAAGATTGCCGTGAGTTTGAGGCCAGCCTGGGCTACACAGTGAGCCCAAGGCCAGCCTGAACTACTACATAGTGGAGATTGTCTTTAAAACTATATATATTTTAAAAATTAAAAAAAAAAAAATCTTCTTTATCCAGTTTCCAAATGATGGGCATTTTGGCTGTTTCCAAAATTTAGCTATTACAAACTGTGCCCCTATAAACATGGGTGTGCATATATCGCTGTGGTATGATGCTTTTAATTCTCCCACAGCAAAGATTTAACTGCATATACAGGAAGGCCATTATTTCTGGGAAAATCCAGGTGTCAGAAAAAAAGCTCATGACTGGTGGATTAACTCTGATTTTGGGAAAACTGACTTTAAATTCAAACAGGACAGAGCCATTTTAATGTATCTTTTTTCCCCCCACACAAATTAAGATCATCAGATCTTTTTTTTTTTTTTTCTTTTTGGTACTGGGGATCGAACTTGGGTCCTTGCGCTTGCGCAGCAGGCAGCAAAACCACTGAGCTAAATCCCTGGCCCTCATCAGATCTTTTATACATGTGCACCCAAACCTAGTTTTTAATCTATGAACCTCAGCGATCCTGAATTCAATCAAGAAAATGAGAGAATACATTTTAAAAATCACTTTGTAAAGTGAAGAAAAAAATGAGTAAGACAAAAGTAAAAAAGGAAAATTACTGATATCCCTGTATTGAAAGGTGAAACTCTCGTTCTTCTAAATGAAACTGTCAAACTTTTCGAGGCACGTGACCTAGCAAGATGTGTGAGAAAAAGCTTGCTTCCAGAGCCAGGCCTGAATTCTATTACAAGTTTTACTTATCTTAAGACTCATTTGCCTCCCCTGACAGATAAACAACGGGCGTCAAGGGCCTCAGTGGCAAAGCACTTGCCTAGTACCCTTCAGGCCCCGGGGTTCAATTCCCAGCAAAACAAAATAAAATACCACTGAGTTTATATGGTAGATATTTTCACATTCATACTGCCTTTGTTTTCTCAGACAGGGTCTCGCTATGTAGCCCAGGCTGGCCTTGAACTCACAGCGATCCCCTCAAGTGCTGGGATTACAGGCGTGCACATCGATGCCAGGCTCCACATACACACTTCTATTGAAACTTTAATTTACTTTTAATTTAAATATATCATCTAAGCAAAAATTTTTTAAAAGGTACCAATGAATGCATTTTGGCTGGAACAAAAATTCGACCACTGAAAGCTGCAGAATATCAAGGTTTGTATTCCACTAAAACCTATCCCCCACCACTACAAGTGCCTTCAAGGACTATAAAGACAGTAACTCCACCTCAGGTGCCCAGATAAAACTACCATTTGCTTACTGCGTTAATTCTACATAACGGCTCACTTTCCCAGCAGTATCACTTTCACACTATAAAGGACTGAAAACTCCTAGAAATCTTCCAGCTGGGACTACACAATACTGTATCTCAAAGCTAGTCGAAGGCCAAGAATGAAGACTAGAAGCGATCATTTCGTTCCCAAACATCGCCAGGGTCAGGAACACTCAGGAGACGCTGGGCGGCTCCCCCAGCGCTCTCCACTCCCCACAGTCCTGTCACCACCCCCCTGGCCAACCTAAGCCCCAGAGGATCAGCACCGAGTGGCAACATTTCTTTCTTCTTTTTTTTTTTCTTGAGACGAAAGCCCAAGGAAAGAAAACGAGCTCGACTGAAAGCGAACCAACCGTTCCAGATTTGCCAGTACCTTCTTCCACCCATCCATCCCCCAGACGAGAAGGGATCCCGGCCAGCTGCGGCTCCCACCCGGGGGGGCAGCGCCTGGGAGGGGCCTGCTGGCTCACGCTTCCCAGAGCAGCTGCGCCCCGCTCGTCCCACCGCGCACTCGGCCATCCAGCTCTCGCCATTGTTCCTGCCTGGATCGACGTTGCCCGCGAGGAAGCGACAAGGGCAGGGAGGCCCAGTACGAGGACGCGCAGCTTCACGCCGCCCCTCGCGCGCTCCCGTCCCCGCCGGGGCACCTCCCTCGCGCTGCCCCAAAGTTAGTGGGAACTAAAGCCTGGACGGAAAAGCCTAGACGGAATGGTGGGGGGAGGCAGTGATCGGGCTCCGCCTGCACACGGGAGCGTCCCAAGGAGTGACAGGAGTGCCAGCGGAGACGCGCACTTCACTGGGAAGCGCGAGGAGCACACGTGGGTCGGGGTGGGGAGGGAGCGCGTGGGACCCTCGGGAACCTGAGGCGCGGCCCAAGCAGGCGCCACGTCCTCCCGCCCCCCGCAAGCCGTCCTCACCTCCGCCTCGGCGTCCGTGGGGTCGGCGCCGGCTGCTGCGGGAACGGCCAGGGCCGCGACGCCGTCGGGGCCGCCTTTGTTGCAGCCGGAGCTACCGCCGCCGGCCGAGGCCGCGGGCTTGGAGGCCGCACTCTCGGGAGGCGGGGGCGGCGGCGGCTCGGCCGCGCTCGCCATGATGCTCTGTCTGCGTCACCCGCTGCCGGGCCGGGGCGGCGATGGGGAGGCGCCGAGGTCCGGGCGCCCACGGCGCGGCGGCCGGAAAGCAGGAGCGCCGGAAGCTCCGCACACCGCGGGTCTGAGGGCGCTCGGCTCGGCCTCCTTCAGAGGGCCCCCGGTCCTCACGGCGGGAAGCGCGTCGCCGAGGAGGGCGGAGCCGGGCGGGTCACGGAGGTTAGGGAGGGCGGGCCGACTTGGAGGGCAGCGGAAAGCGAAAGGAAAGCGAAACGGAGACTGAGGCAGGGAGCTCGCCGCACCTCCGCCTCCTCTTCCTCTGGCGAGATCATCTATCTCGCAGCATCCCGACAACTACCTACACCGCCTACTTTCAAACCTCGCGAGATTCCTGGTGGTTTCCAGGGCAGAACCCGGAGCGCATGCGTATTCTGCCCTCACTCTGGACCACGCCTCCGCTAGTGCTCCCGGGCTCCTGGCCGAGTGGGCGGGGCCTAGAGGGAGCTCTGGCGGACGCAGGTTGTGCGTCGCTCCTTGGCGTGACGTGAATGCCAGGTGTTGCGTCGTTGCTAATGGATCCGCGTCCTCTGCCTCCGCGGGCGTCCTCCCAACTATTCTACTTGTTCGACTGCCTGAATTGGGGCGTAAGCTGGCTGTGCTGCTTTCGCTATAAGGCGTGACGTCTTAACTACCCCAAGTGACGCCTCGCTTTTTTGTCTGAGAAAAATAGGCTATTTAAGAGAGTGTGTTTTACGTCTAGGCAAGTTAGCTAAATACCCTCTGCCCCCCGGAGGCACAAAGCTAAGGTGCTATTTCTTCCAAATTATATGCAAAAGTTAAGCAAATAATTTTATGTGCATACTGCCACTAAAGGAGAGAAACTTAGGTACCAGTAGAGGAGGATGAGCTGGGATGGATCTTTTCCTCAAGCATAAAAAATAAAAATGCACGGGGCCAGGGATTTAGCTCAGTGGTTCTGCCGCCTGCCTCGCCAGCATAAGGACCTGAATTCGATCCCTGGTACCAAAAAAAAAAAAAAATGCACATTTTTCTTCCAAAGAACTGTTAACAAATAATAGCACTAATTATCTCTTGCCTGAGGCTATCGTCAAAGCAGCCAGTGAGCCTGGTGCATTAAACAAAACTTAAACGCTCTGGGCTGTTTGGTAACAAGTCTGCACTCCCCTGGGATCGCCCCAGTCCGCTCCGAGGTCACGGGCTGCCCTTGGGCGGGAGCGGCACAGATCCTCTCCCCCTCCGCTCCACTCAGGAACCGCAGGCATCAAAGCAGTCCACATCGGAGGCCTACCACTGACAAGTTTCCAGAGCCTCAGCGACTCTTCCCCTTTCTCAAAATTTAACATCGCGACTTCGGAGAACAGAGACAAGCGCTGCCCGAAAGTCATCACCGACTCGGTGCTGGGTGGCTAGGTCGGCCCTTCGAAGGCCCAGACTGCAGTGCTAGGCGCCCAAGCTCTTAGACTGCGCTGCCCCTCAGGCTGCCCTGCCTGTGTCAGGGTCGCGAGTGCGTGTGATGGAGAAAACTCGCAGCACGGTGGGTTCCTGAGACAGGAGGCGGCGACCGGCTTCAACCCAGAAAAGCGCTTCTCCCGGCCGCTGCTCCGTGGGGTTTCAGCTCCACAGCTGCGCAGCTGCCCGGCGGGGTCAGGCATACGGAAGCGGGGATGTTTCGTGCCTGTGGCCTTAAGGAAGATGCTGTGCCTCTGTCGCCGACGAGCCCCTGAGGCCAGTCCGGGAGCCCCCTGCTCAGCAGCGGGCCTGTCCCCACCCACTGTCAATTCCTGCTCTCCCGGTTCCCACCCGAGTCCGCTCAAGAGACGCTGCACAAACTCCTTGGGCATCAAGCCGGGCTGCACCGCCAGGCTCTGGTTTCGAATCATGAACACCAGTAGCGCCGTTTCTCAGCGTCAGTCCTCCTGCGTGTAAGTGAGAGTGGTCTTGCTTAAAACCGCCAGCAGATCTGGAGAACCAGGCAGCCGTCTCCCCGCCTCCCTCTCTCCCTCCCTCCGGAGCCAGGCGCGACCGACCGGCGGCACCGCGCGGCCCGCGGTACTCACTGAGCATCTCTCCTGCTGGCCCGGGACTCCATGGCGAGCGGGGTCCGCCAGAGGTTTCATAATGAAGGAGCAGGTGCTGCGCCCAGGCTACACATGGTAGACGGCAAGGCCCAGTCTGCAGCAGTCAGTCAGCAGAGGAGGAAAGGAGACAAAAACGGGGAGGCGGAGGGAAGCCGAGCTGCAGAGGCGCCACCGCCGGGAGCTGGGAAGCGCCGCGCACCCAAGGAGCAGAAGCCGGGCAGAGCGGCAGTGCCGGCCTCCGTGCTCCGCACCGGCGCCGCCCGCCCGGCTCCAGCTCCCGAGGACGCGCCCTTCGAGGCCGGAGAGGACGGCGGGGGCGAGCAGCTAAAATGGCTGACTGCACACGCTCCTCACGCGGGCTCGCGGCCGGCGGCCGGCGTGCAGGGCAGCACTGCTGTCTCCTGGCCTCGCGGCGCAGACCCCGACCGAGAGGAAGGAAAAACCGGGACAGCCTTGTGAAGGGACCCCCCTCCCTAGCTGCCGCTGCTCCGGGAGTCCTGGCCGCGAGCTCAGCCCCACGCCACTGACCAAGTTTGCACAATTAAGCTCGGCAGCGTGACACCTGCAGACACTGACTTCGATGCTGTCTGTCCCTCACACTCAGCACGAGCACGCCTGCTACAAGTCACTGACAGACACAGCACACGCACACCCATCTCCGCACGCGAGTCTGAATGCGACACACCGAGAGAATTACATTACTGTGCTTACTTTGGAGGACCATGGCTGCAGGCAGTTGGCATAGCAACGCACAAGGAAAGCCATTTCCTGGGGAGAGAGCTTCCTTTTCTAAACAAAAAAATTCCTCCTAGGAAGCAAACGGCATCGCTGCTTCTGCAGAAGCAAGACACTGTAGTGTGTCTCCTAACCTGCGCGGCTCGCTCACTCGCTGCAGTCCTAGTGATGTAAGTGGATCTCGCCCTCCCTCTCCCTCGTGCACCGAGACACTCAGCTCCACGGCACACACGTTCCTTCAGGCTCGCCCCTCTGCCTCACCGTGGCGCTTGTTAAGGGAGCGGCGGCAGCCAGAAAGTAACGCGCTCGTGCCTCGTGCCTCGTGCCTCGGCGGCTGCAGGTTAAGCAAGTCTCGGAGGGATGGAGTCCATTGACTGCTGACTCCGGATCATGCCACCCAGACAGTGGGAAACGGAGAAGGACTTTCCCGAACAGCTTGGCACTAAAACGTAATTCTTCACCAAGGTGAGGATTAAGGGATCCTTGTGACCTCCACCCTGCCCTCAGCATCGCCCCGCTGCAGTAAACAAGTACCTACCAAAAATGTATAAAATGCACACTTAGGAAGCCGCGTGTGAATGTAGAAGATGCGATTCTCACAAACACCCATACCCCCCCCCCACGGAGACGCGTACTGCCTGCCAATAAGATTAAATTAAGCCCACCCAAGTTTGTAGCTTTTGTCTTTCTTGAAGCAAACAAAACTTCTAGATGTAGATTTGAAATTAAATGAGAATACATTATTCTACCATAAACGCTTAATTTCTCCTAGGAATACAGATTTACGCGAAAGATGAGAAGGAATAAGGACAGTTACTCTGGGAAACACTGGTCAGTTTCTCACAGTCAGATCTGGCTACTGATGCTGTGCAGGGTAGAAAGACAAGAAAGATCTAGCACCTTCTGTACGGGAAGCCGGCACTGTCAGGGCCTGCTACCCGCTTCTTCTCCATTTTAAGACCCACCCTCCTGGTCCTGTTCTCCCTTCCCTCCCCCTCCTATCTGAAGGCAGCCTTTCTGCCCAGTGCCGGTTTCAGCTCCTTCTCTCCTCCCAGCTGTGCCTCTTCCTCAGCCTTCTGTTCCCAGGACCCCAGCTCCCCACTACATTCAACCTCTCCTCAGCCCGAGGGCGGCGTTTATGTGCTCTGGTGTCTCCAGGCTCAAAGACAAAACAGACACCTTCCCTAGACCCTGTACTTCCCTGTAGCTATGGTCCCACCTCTGCCTTACACTCCACGAGAAAATCTCTCCAGAATCTCTGCTGCCTTCCGCATCCTGTGATCACTCAAAGAAGGACCATTGTGACCCTGTTACACAATTTACATACCCACGAGTTGTCCTTAGTATCTCTCCCCATGTTCCATCCATCATAACATCTGCTAATTCTCTCATTTTTCTCCATTCTAGATCTCTCTCTATCGGATGCGATCACCCAGTTCCAATCATTACTTTTTGTCCTGAGAATCACTGAAAAATCAACGATCCCGATTCCATTCCAACCCTATCCACCCAACCTGTTTACCATACCACCTCTAGGATCTTTGAAAACTAGTCTGATCACTTCCCCTTCCTCCATGGTGGCCCTTTTACAAGTTAAACCACTCCAATGGCTTCCCATGGTACCCAACATAAAGACCAAATCCCTGTTGCAGCTGCGGGAGGTGCAGCTTCCCAGGCTCACACCAGGCTCACACTCACACTCACGCGCGGTCTCTTGCACTCCAGGCTGCTCGGGCTGCTCCTGCTTCCTTGATGGGCAAAAGAACCTCTGCTCTACTCTTTCCTCTATGGAACCCCCCCCCCCCCGCCATCTGCCCTCCACCCCCAAAACATACTGGCGAAAGGCCCTGGGGCTCGCACAATCGTGTCTCTCTTCGGTGAAGAACTTGTTACCAAAGCTGTGATGTGTCACCTAATCATGGACTCATTTAACAGGGATTCCCTCCGCCTGGCCCTCTCTCTTCCATCCGTGTGGCTGGCACCACGCTGGCCTGCGTGTGTGACTGTGCTGCCAGCCCCTCCATGGTGCACACTTGCAGGCTCTTGCATTTTTGCTGAATGAATGAAATTTCCACTGATGTGAATGGACATTGGCAAAGCCATGCTTGATCTCTGAGACAGTTCCTGTCAAAATATCTAATATTTTTCTACAATAGACATAATAATCTAAAAGTACATGGCATCAAAATGTCGAAGCAACCTAAATACCATCAACAGATGAGTGTGTCCGTAAAAGGTGGGAGACGCATCTATAAGCATACACACAACACGTAATGCAGCCGTGAGGTTCTGGATAACTCTGAACACCTCAGGCTGAGGGACTAGGCCAGTATCACAAGAACAGCCACTGTGAGCAACTCTGATCCAGGACCCAGCACAGTCAAATGCTGAGAGACGGGAAGTAGAACGGTGGTTGCCAGGTGCGGGGCAGGGGAGGCTGGAGAGGTAGAACGTGGGGGCACGGAGTTTGAGGTGGAGGAGATGAGAAGGTTCTGGAGATGGGTGATGGCAATGACTGTGTAACAAGAGGAAGCAGTTAAGCGCCACTGAACTGTACACTTAAATGGTTAAACTGGAAAATTTTAATCCAGCATTTTATCACAATAAGAAAAGTAGATGGCAACTCAAGGACTGCACAATCAAGTTCCACATTTCCCACCCAGTCCAGGTCCCAACACACCCATGTCCCAAAAAGTCTTGTCCAAGCTAAAGCCAAAGTAAGTCCAGGCTGATGGCGTCCGAACTTGTATGTGACAGTTTCCCACTGCCTGTCTCTCTCTGGAAAAATGTGTCAAACTCTCAAGCAGGAAACTAACCTAATCAGGGGACCTGCGAGATGAAGAAAGAAACTCACCCATCTGCAGCCACTGTTGTCTTCCCGCTGGGCTCTGCGGCACCCCCACATCCAGACTCAGGACTGAGACACTGAAGGGTCAGTACCCACACTATCTGGTACACTGAGGTGCAATCTTACCTGGTATAATAAGCCAAACACTGCTCGAGAAATAAAACTAGACTCAAGACTTGGGAGAACCTCCTGCTGGAAATTTTATGTAAGAATAAATCACCTTAGCTGCAAGTAGCCCTAATTTGGTTATCCGTAACATGTGGATTTGGCGAACAGCATTAACAACATCCAGCTAAAACTATGTAACAACTTTATGCCCTGTGTCAATGTCCAGATTTTAAATCCTTAGTAACAATGCTCCAAAAGATGGAGATGACACAGCTCAGGATGCTATTTAATGTAAAGGCTTTCCATGCTAAGTTTAATACTGGTATTGAACTTATGGTATTCCTTCATACTTCATACTTATGATATTCCTTCATACTTTTTCCACCTATAATAGTCACTTTTTAATTACTGTGAAATTGAGAAAAATGGTCTGTTTCCTCCCAGTGATTATTAATCATATTTAGAACTTATATGGTGCCCATCCATAGATCTCAATGTGCTTTACAAACAAAGTTTCATCAAAACCCCTAATGGGAACATGAAAATAACATGTTTATGTTTCAGTATAAAATCATATATAAGATTATAGAATTAGGCTAGAAGAATACAAAATAGAACTGCAGTTTCTAACACGACTTTATTGCCCTTAATAATTACATATTGACTTCTTTCTTCTTCCCCCAACCCAGAAAAAAAATTATAGAATTTGAGGAAATCATGTAGGTGAGACAGGAAGAAATTATTCTGATATCTAGACACAAGAATTCTTACAAATCTGAACGCTGTTTTATTTTTCCCTAAAGAAATGGCATTTAAGTTGGGATGTTAGCACATGCCTGTAATACCAGCACCAAGGGAGGCTGAGACAGGAAAATCATAAGTTGAGACCCTCAGGACAACGTAGCAAGATCCTGTCTCAAAAAAAAAAACGTCATTTAAATGTCTTCATAAGTACACTAAATCAAGCCAATGCAACATAAAGGATAGTCGGAGATTTTCCCCTCTTCCTAAACCAAACACCCCCTCCATGCTGGTACTGTCATGTCCTCACAAAGAAGTTGATTATCTGCTGAGCCCCACATATGCTATCGCAGCCCTGTGTGCAGCTCTCAGCCTCTCCAGACGCCACACCTGCAGCATCACAGAGGAGTGCCACACCACAGTGCTTCACGTGCACCTTGTCTCTGAGACAGGGTCTCACTGTGCCGCCCAGGCTGGTCTCAAACTCACAGTGATCCTCCTTTCTCAGCCTCCTGAGGGCTGGGATCACAGGCATGCACCACCACACCCGGCAAAGTTCACTACTGAGAAGAATTTAATATGAAATAGAGGATGAAGGAAACCAACACACTGCCTGACACACAGTAAATGCCGAATAAACACCTGAGTTTGATGTAATACGTGCAGGCTTTAGAAACACTGGGAGTCTGAGTCTGACTCAGGTACATGCTCAAGTGTTGGAAAAATCTAAAGCACAGTCCAACCAAAGGTTACCCAGACGCTGTCCAGAGACGCATTCTGAAGAAACCTTCAGGCTCTTTCCCTCTTTATTAAAAACTAAACCCTGATGCAGACTGTTTATGGAAAATCAGTGTAGCAACCCATCCATAGTAAATATATTCAATATTCCTAAGAAGTACTGAGAAAGATGGAAAGGTGATAGATACAATATGGAGACATGGGAAAAACAGGAAGCTGGAAGTCAGGGAAATCTCAACACTGGGCTTGTTTGAAAACTGAGCACACTTCAGTAGCAGGTTAAACAAAGTTTACTTCATTTCCTGGACCTAATTTAAGGAAAGGCCCAACCTCACCTGGCAGTGCCCGGGCTTAAGAGGTGGAGGCCTGGGGTTAGAAATCCCTTCAATACTTTCCTCAGGGCAAGGCCCCAAGAAACAGGGCTCCCCACTGCACCTCACCAAGGCTCCAGATGGGAAGAACTGCTACCTTTGTTACTGTTTGTCAAGTATTTCCTGTGATAAATAAGGTGTCTGAGCACAGTGAACTGCTAACTATACCTCAGTTTGTTTAACAAAAGCAGAAAACACTGCATTAAGAACAAGAATACACTCCAAAAAAAGAACAAGAATACAAGTTAGCTAAGGTCGGGGACCATACAGCACTCATCAGATACTGTCAGTTATACTATGCTTTATCCCTATAACTTGACACACGGTAATTGTTCAAACAAAGAACAAACAAAAGTGTAAGTCATTCCACTCAAACTTCAAGACCAACCTGTGAAACAGTACTAGTCCTTAACACAAGGAATAGTGGAATAACCACTAAGAAGAGTAGGGTAAAACTAGCAAATTGAACGTTAACAGGGGTAAGGACTTGGACCTACGTGGGTGTCCGAGACACGGAGTGGACAGGGAGGCAGCAAGGGTGATCTGTGAATCTGGAGATGGTGTCTTCCCTAACTGAAAACCTCGCTGTACGCTGTCACATTACTAGACCCATGGCATCTACAGCCAGGAGGCAGGACATCCTGGTGCAGTCTGCACTACAGGGATCTGAGCCCCTCAGGTCAAACTGCAGCAACCAGTTCTGGATGTCGTGACTCGGGACAGTAGGTGAGTGAATACTGCAGTCTACTCGCAGAAAACATGGACGATAAGGTATTTGGGAAAGCTGTAGGAAGCCGAGAATGTCTAAAGAGACCATAGGCCTCGAAGGGTAGGGTCTGCCAAAATACCTGAGTCATGGTATACTGACGTGGAATACAAATACTCATTTGCATGGCTTTTAAAAGAGACCTAGAACCATGAACTAAAACTGTAGAGGGGCAGACTACAGCTAAGCAGAAGGAAGAATTTCTTCTTTCTTTTATCGGAGATGAAGGTCTTGCTGATGCTGCCCAAGCTGGCCTCAGTCTCTGGGGTTTAACAGATTCTTCAGTGTCAGTCTCCCAAGCAGCTGGGACTGCAGGCATGTGCCACCACGCCTGGCTTGAGGAAGCTTTCTTGATACAAGTTTGACACACATCATGTAAAGGACTAGCTCTCAAATACCAGTGCTCACTGTAATTAAAAATCTTAAGGCGGGGGCAGAGTATCAGTGATTTTATAGAAAAATAAATAAACTGTATTAAGTGGTTCAACTAGAAGATTTTCAAAATCCTTTTCATGTTCTTAAGGTGGTCTGACCTCATGGCTGTGACCAGGTATCAGTTGCAGAAAAATGGAGATGGAAAGAGTCGTATGACGTAGAATGCTAGAAAAAGAGAGGTCACACAAACGGAAATGGACCTATCTTCACCTAGGACGTCCTGCTCAGCCATCTATTATTCTAGATTTCCGTCTATTTTGGCAGGGATTAGGGGAAATACTACAATACTTTACTGTTTTTTAAGATAATGATAAATAAGATCCTGATAGACAATAGTTTAGAAGTTTTCTTCTTAACATCTTTACTTTAAAAAGTCACCGAGGGAGCCGGGGATTTAGCTCAGTGGTGCCGCCGCCTGCCTTGCAAGCGCAAGGCCCTGAGTTCAATCCCCGGTACCACAAAAAAAAAAAAAGTCACTGAACTTAGAAAAAGGCACAAGAAAGGCTATTTTCTTAATGTAAACAATAACAAATATTAAAAGCACATCTAACTTAGTTTTATAGTTTTTTGAAAATTACTTACTATATTTTTAATATTCTTAAATATTACCATGCTACTTCCAATATTTTCTTGTGCAGAAGCAAGCAATTTCATGAGAGGTGTTTTCTTCAGGCAACTGTAAGTTCCTTGGGATGGTCAAAAAGTCATACTGATAAAAGATCTGTTGGCAAGATCTTGGCTTTTTATTATGATATTTATGGGCCAAAATTTAAACACATTAATTTCACAATTACCCATTTTTTAGGAATGAAAACCCACTTCTATACTGAAATAAAACTAAAAATGTATGAGCAGGAGGCTGAGTTTACCAAGGGTGCTAAAGGGGAAGTGACTTACTTGAGCAAGAAGGACTGAGGAATCAACCCCTGCCTGTCAAGCTGCGCCTGCCACGTGCAACTGCGTCTGCACACCGGACATCGTGCTGAGCCTTCTTTAAAGGAGGCTTCCAACGCAGCCAAGCTGCCGGCATTTATCTCCCTCAGATCGAATTCCAATTCTAAACAGTGTAAGGAGCCACGTACATTAGAGAATGGCATGGACTGGGAGAGGGAGGGCTCCCCCGATGTCTGCTCTCTGAGGTACCAGACACACTGAACACCTTACTTAACCTCTCTGGACTTGGCCTGCTTAGTGGTGACCAGGGGAGGCCCCACCCCAGTGTAACAGACAGAACTGCGAGAAAACATCTGCAGACCGGCACGTCAATGTTACTCTTTCCAAATATTCTACAAAGTCTGATGCACTCAAGGTTTGGCCAACACATTCACAAATGGCGTGCAGATGCATGAGACTAACACTCTGTTCAGTGTCCTCCTCTAGGATTGTCAGTGCGGAAGGATCTGTCATACGGCTCATAAAAAATTAATCTAATATTTGGAAATAAGTATCAGAATGTGTAAGCTTTCAGAATGGTTTAACAGTCTACTCTGAAAGACAAAGTGAATGCATTCTCCAGGGAACTTCGGAGCAGGACAGAATGCAGTGATCAAAGGCAACCAACCGGAAATGCCTCCAAAACAGAAGGCCACCTCTACATAGAAAATATTTTAAACACCACAGAAAAGTTGTAAATGTTTTGTTGAAAAATAATTTAGTCTACCAGCCACATGCTATATTCTGTCTTCCCTCACATGAATGAATGAATAAATGAATAGAGCAGAAACCACACCTATAATTTCTCCTTTTGTGTAAAGACTCTGAACAGGCAAACACAGCATTTTAACTATTCCTACTACTATAACTATTCATGTTACTATAACTACTTGTACATACTGACTTGTGCTTTAACACTATTAGCTACAACTATGCTGACATTTAAAAATCAAGGATAGTACTAGAATATTTAAGTGCATCTACAGACCCAATTGTTAGATTTGCTATCAACTGACCAGATGAATCACATTCCCAGGAAATCACCTCTCCTAGATGTGCCAATGAGCACAGAACCACAAACCAAGCTGGCACAGTGAAAAAAATAAGGCATTCATTTATTCCTCCTACAATTAAGCCCCGGGCTTAAAGGGGTAAGAAAACAAGCAAGAAGCATTTATTCACTCCACCACTGACCCTGAGCCTTCGGACAGTATCAAACAAGAAACCACAGGTCACAGATAGACTCAGAAATCACCCTGGTCAGTTCAGCACTGTGCCAGAAAAACCAAAACCTGGTGGTCATCAGGTAGAACGCTTACTGAAAGGCTTCCCTAAGAAAAAACATTCAAGAAAACCTGCTTTCTTGATAGGTAGGTGTTTACTAGGAAATAAATGGGAGGGTTTTTTGCCTTAGGAATAAAGCAAAATAATCATCTGTTGGATTAAAACTTAATAATACATGCTACTCAATACAGTGGAGTTATAAAACTAAAAAAATCAAATACTAAGAAGATAAGAACACTAAACCCAGCCTCCTAGAAAACATGGGGTTTACAAAGAAAAGGTCTGGGGGTAGTGACGCATGCCTGTAATCCCAATACTGCCTGCAGAGGCTGAGGCAGAAGGATCAGCACAAGTTCAAGGCCAGCTTGGACTACATAATGAGACCCTGTCTAAAAGGAAGTGAGGTGGGAATTTTCAGGAGAAATTTCTCTAAATGAACAATGACATCCGAACAAGCGTGAGGGCGCAGAACAGAGAACAGCCTCGTGGGTACTGGGGCTTCGGAAGGAAGCTGCCACTGCTGGCGTGAGGCTGACAAGGCACGTGTCTCCCCCCAGGCAGCTCTGTCCCTCAGCTTTGGGCCCAGCACTGTCTCCACTTCAGCAGCTCGAGTACAGGGCAGGCAGAAGTGGGCACTCACAAGTCATGACCACCAATGTCTCAGCACAGAGCGAGTGGACAGCAAACACTGAGGGCAGCATCCTTACTGGGCACCAACAAGGGGTTAAAATCAAAATGAGGTAAACAAACATAGCAAAGAATTCTAGAAATGTAGCAAGAAGATTTGGGAGAAGAAAGAAGCTTTAAATCCACTCCTGGGATGATTTATTTATTTTGATTGGTTTTTGTATTTTCTAATTAAAACAATCTGACAG